>NC_081827.1:171851632-173101632 GCF_030867095.1 Alligator mississippiensis | reverse complement strand
CTTTGGGCACCAACTGAGAATGCTTACTGTATACATGTATGAATGCAGTCTTGCATTAATGGGGTCATTTTGGAAAACATTTATAGCTCTTTTGAGCAGTTCCCAAAATTCTACTTATGTAAAAACAGGTGTGTGTGTGTGTGTGTGTGTGACAGAGAGAGAGAGAGGGGTGTGTGAATGTTACAGGTATATAGTTTTATTTATTTATACATGTGCCATATCGTCACTGTTATTAAAATATATTATCCTAAATTCAAAGTGAACAATACTGAGAAGTAACCAACTTCAGTTCAATACTTCTCAGATGAATACTGAATAGTTATATTTAATGTGTGCATGCATTTTACCTTAGGGCTGCAAGTCATGTTTATGTTTAACATCAAACCACTTAAAAGCTGTTTACCATCAGTTGCTTTATGCAAGGGAGAGCACTTTAGGAATTACTATGCAAATATTTACCAAATGATGAATTAAAACCAGGTCACATGAAATGTGCAAATGCCAAGTAAGCAGAGAAATGCCATCAAGTTTAACATAAAGACTCCCTTTTTATTTAAAGGATATTGTGTCAAGCATTCTATTGAACCAACTGTATAACTGGGAGAGCTGTTGGATCAGCTTTCAGGTATCAAGTGCCATTCGTCCAGTCTAAGAAAAAAGGCAGCCCCAAACTGAACTAAATATCACAAGAAAGCCTTCATGCAAATGGAGACAGTGTCTGCTTGGAGGGATGGAGGAAGGCTGTTAACTAGGAGTGAAGAGGGGTGATAAGGAACCATAAAAGATAAAATAAAGTAAATTTGTAATTTTCAAACAGAATCCTAAATGGCAACCACAATTCACATGCTAAATACATTGCAAAAATGTAGCAGAAAGGACTCTTAAAATGTATTCTTTCCTTCAAAAATAATAATGTTTAAAAGGAGATGCCTGAGCATATTTGAAGTAAGGTTAGAAATAGCTGTTGCCAAATTAAGCAGATCAGCTGTGGTTCATTGAGTGAAACATGTGGCCCATTGTCCCAGGGCATCAATGGGTAGGAAATGGGTGGCTCATGCATTTTCCCCGAGGGCTTGAGGGGCCCAATCCTGCATACCCTGAGAATTCCTGTGCAGGATCAGGCCCCCTCAAGCCCTGGGACTGCCTTCCTTGCTTTCCCATATGTACCAGGAGCTGTATCTGGGTAAAGGTGGAAATGCTGGGTAGGTGCTCCCAAGGCTCAAGAGGCCCAACCCTACATAGGAATTCCTGCCCTTTCCAAAAAAAGGATCAAGGCAGTTTAGAATATGAGATTTAAACAGAGACCCATAACCAGCATCTTGGCCTAGCATTGTGCCTGCCCAAATAGAAAAAGCTCTTTTAGCACTTCCAAAAGAAGTCATATTACATGCCTATTTAGTTTTTGTCCTTATTTTAGGAATTGTACAATTTCAGAAACGTATGGTATAGAATGGATATTGTATTGTAACAAAATGAAACAAAAGTAGAATGACTGAAAGGTCACTTAAAAAGTTTAGCTTCCTGCACAAATGCAGGATTTGTTGTTCCTAAATCATCCCAGATAAATGCTTATATACAGTCTCTTCTTGAAAGCCTCCTTTGGAGATTGAATCTCCTTTGTTGGCAGCTTGCAGCTGGTTCCATTATCTTAGTGCTCTTACTTTTCAGGAAAAACTTCCTACATACAATTTCAATCTTCTCTGCTATGGTTTGAACCAACTTGCATGTTCCGACTTCCCTGACAAAGAAAACAAATGCTTGTCCTTCACTCCCCTCCAACCTCCATTTTCACACATGCTTTGGAACAAAGCACCAGGCGCTTTCATTAGCAAGCCATGCTAATTAAAAAATGCCCGCACATAATGTGCATCCATGTTCCCGCACTGAAAAAACGGCAGTGGGGCACTTTGAACTAAAGCTCAAATGGGTTTTTATTTCAAAGTATCCCGTTACCATTTTTTAGGACGGGGTTACAATACATGTGACACAGAAGGCTGCCAGAGTGCAATTTCCATGCTCCAGCAGACTCGATTAATCAATTCTGCTCTGACACACTGGATTTCCAGAGCATTAGAGCAGGCTCCCCACATGTCTATAGGAGCCCTCTACTGAAGTTAAAATACTGCAGGATCTTAACACCCTTCTACTAACATGATGCCCAAAACCGGACACAATACTTCAGCTGAGGTCTAATGAGCTGCAATTGGTCACCTTTTAAAATACTATGCTACAAGCAGCAAAAATATGCTTTGTAATTAAGAACTATTTACACTTTAACATCAAAAACCCAGAGCTCAACCAACTACTAAAACAATTAGGGACTGGCTTGTTTAAGCTATAGTACTATATGCCTTACTCCTATCAGTTCTGGAATATTATCTGCTTAGTGCTGTATTTGTAAAAATCAAGGCAGGGAGAGGTTTGGTTTCTATGTATTGTAAAGTACAATACAAATCTAAACCATATATAAGACAGGACTCAGGGTCATTCTTAAGAAAGAATGACTTAAGGTACTAGGGTTGTGTGAAGCTTTGGTCCCCGATTTGATTCGGCAGAGATTCAACCCGATTCAGTGGCTGAATCTCCGAAACAAAATCAGAGGAACGTATAATCTCTCCAAATCAAATCAGAACTCTCCAAATCGATTCGGAAAGATTTGGAGATTTGGGCATAGAAACAGCTTTAACTGTTTTTTCTATGCACCTCTAGGTAGCAGGTGCTCATGATCGCTGCAAAGCTAGGGCGCATGGAGTGTCCCACAGAAGGGTGGAGAGGCTCCCCAGCATGCTCGGCAGCAGACCTGGAAGTGAACCAGAAGCACTTCTGGTCCACTTCCAGGTTCACCAGGGAGCGTGCCGTGGGCTACACCCCACCAGATCAGTGACTGGTGCCGCCTGGGTCTGGTGGGGCACCTGGGGTCCCCCTGTGGCCAATCGCTAAGCCAGGGAACCCCTCAGCAGACCTGGAAGTGGACCAGAAGTACTTCCAATCCAGTTCCAGGTTCACTGCCGAGCACGTGGAAAGCCACCCCCCCTCCCCCATGCGCCTGTGGGATGCTCCATGTGCCCTAGCATCACAGCATTCACAAGCTCCACCTGCTACCTAAAAGTATGTAGAAAAAAAAACTTTTAAAGCTGTGTCTAAGTCCAAATCACTGATTCTCCAAATCAGCATCGAATCTTCAGATTCAGGGACAGTGATCCAAACCAATTAATTGAATCACTGTCCCCGATTCAGGCCAAATCCAAAACGAGTAGGGCCCACTTTGCATGCCTCTATAAGATACCTTCTCTTCTTCTCACCTACCCTCCTCCACCCACAATTACTCCTCAGTTTGACATTTTAGAAGCAGGCACTATGTATACATTTCTCCAATTTCAGGAGGGCAATTAAATTCCAAAGAATCACAACATGAAGGAAGAGCACATCTAACAGGTCTGCATCTATTATACTGAAGTGGTATAAAAGGTACAGGTCATTAATAGCTAGGTCTGAATTTAAATAAGAAACATTTAAAACCTGTGTTTGTCTTTTCACAAGTTTAGAGAAAGCTTCCCAAGAAGAGGAAAAACACTTTAAAACTAGACCAAAAAATAAATAAATAAAAAATAAATCATGAGCTGGAGAGCCTAGCGTCTATTTATGTAATCTATCTGCAAATAATTTTTATTTACAATTCAAATATACCAGAAACACTACAATAAGTGAATTAATACAATTAAGGGATTTCTTCTTGCAAGTGTTTCTAAAATGACTTTCTGAAATCAGTGTTGGAATTTTTCTACAGTGACATTTTGCAAAAATTTGATCTATCATCTCCTAAGAGATAACAACCACTTAATATTTACTGTTAACATGCTCAGGTTACATTATCTATCAGTAGAGACTTACTTAAATTGCACTTTTGCAATTCCCACAGAAGCCACAAAAAACAGGGGTCTCCACAATCACTGCAAAAAATGGCATTTGCAGCAATTTTCCTTGAAATTGCTTGGGAAAAAATAAAATTAAAAAACAAAAATAAAATACCCTTACTAAAAATTAAATGCTGGCTCCCCAGTGCAAGCCAGCATGCCCTCACGGCCTCTGCTGCCTGGCCCTGAAGCTGACCGAGGGAAGTACCAGCTGGCAGGGCAGTTTGAAGGGGAGCAGCCAACATGGTGGCCACATCCTCATCCCTCCTCCGCTACCCAGGACCTCTCAGCCAGTCAGGAACAAAGGGCAGGGTCACACGAAGATCAGCCTTCTCCACCAAATCAGTGGTGAAGGGTGGAAGCACTACAAAAATGCCCATGGAAGTGGCTCTGCATGCCATAACCAGGCCACAAAAATCCCTTCATCTCACCCCAATTTAGGTAGGTCCCCAATTCATCAGTAGGGACCTAGTTTCATAGTAGCTAGGGTCAGGAGGGACTTGAACAGATCATCTAGCCTGACCCCCTGCCACAGGCAGGGATGAATGCTGGGTTCACAAGACCCCAGACAGGTGATCGTCCAACCTTCTCTTAAATTTGCCCAAGGTAGGGGCGAGAACCACCTCCCTGGGAAGTTGGTTCCAGATTTTGGCCACCCTAACTGTAAAATATTGCCTTCTGATCTCTAACCTAAACCTATTCTCCATCAGTTTATTACCGTTGTTCCTCATCACCCCAGGTGGTGCTAGGGAGAAAAGGGCTCTACCTATTTGCTGTTGATCTCCCCTGATGAGTTTGTAGGCAGCCACCAGGTCCCCCCTCACCCTCCTCTTGCTGAGGCTGAACAGGTCCAGGTCCCTCAGTCTCTCCTCATAAAGTCTGTCCTGCTGCCCTCTCACCAAGAGGGTGGCCCTCCTCTGAACCCTCTCCAGGCTGGCCACGTCCCTTTTGAAATGCAGCACCCAGTACTGGACGCAGTACTCCAACTGCGGTCTGACCAAAGTCACATAGAGAGGGAGTATCACCTCTCTGGACTGGCTTGAGATGTACCTTTGGATGCATGACAAGGTATGGCTGGCCCTGCTGGCTACGGCATGGCATTGGCGGCTCATGTTCATCTTGGAGTCAATAATGACTCCAAGATCCCTTTCCGCCTCTGTGCTTTCAAGAAGGGAACTCCCCAGCCTGTATGTATGCTGTGGATTCTTTCTTCCAAGGTGCAGCACCCTGCATTTGTCTACATTGAACCCCATCCTATTCTCATCTGCCCACTTTTGTAGTCTGTCTAAATCTATTTGCAGACTCTCTCTCCCTTCAAATGTGTCCACCTCGTCCCACATCTTAGTGTCATCAGCAAACTTGGACAAGGGGGTGGAAAGCACACTGTCCAAGTCACTGGTGAAGATGTTAAACAGTGCAGGCCTGAGGACTGAGCCCTGGGGTACCCCACTACTCGCATCTTGCCAAGTTGAGTACAACCCGTCCACCACTACTCTCTGGGTGCACCCCATCAGCCAATTTTTTACCTATCCAACTGTGTAGGCATCAATGCCACAGTTGCTTAATTTATTGATGAGGATGGGGTGAGAGACAGTGTCAAAAGCCTTCTTAAAGTCTAGAAAGACTACGTCCACGGCGACACCATCATCCAAAGATTTAGTTACTTGGTCATAAAGAGGAAATCAGGTTGGTCAGGCAGGACCTGCCTTTGATGAACCCATGCTGATTGCCCCCGAGCATTATCTCCCCTGCAGGCCCCCCACAGATGTGCTCCTTGATGATTTTCTCCAAGATCTTCCCGAGCACAGAGGTGAGGCTTACAGACCTATAGTTACTTGGGTCCTCCTTCCTCCCTTTCTTGAAAATTGGGACCACATTAGCCAGTTTCCAATCCCCCAGCACCTGGCCAGATGACCACAAAATGCTCATACAGCCAGGCCAAGGGCTTTGCGATGACCCCTGCCAGCTCCCTCAACACCCTTGGGTGGAGGGCATCTGGACCTGCAGATTTAAAAATGTCTAGCCCTTGCAGAAGATCCACAACTACATCTGCACTGACTGAAGGCCTGACAGAGCTATCCCCAAGATTGTCCCTACCTCTGGTAGGTGGGATATCCCAGTTCCTGTTCAAGAAAACAGAGGCAAAGAAACTGTTAAAAATATCAGCTTTCTTGTCTGGTGTAGCCACAAGATTACCGTTTGCGTCTTGCAGGGGCCCAACACTGCCTGGTGCCCTCTTCTTGCTCCCAATGTACTTGAAAAAGGACTTCTTGTTGTCCTTAATGCTGGACACTAATCTGTGTTCCATCTCTACCTTGGCCTTCCTAATAGCCCTCCTACACTCCCAGGCTGAGGAGGAGTATTCCTCCTTGGTGATCGCTCCTCCCTTCCACTGGTTGTATGCCCCGCTTTTAGTCCTCAGGCATTGCTGAATGCCCTTGCTGAGCCAAGGGGGTTTCTGAGCACTCTTACCCGCCTTGCTTCTCTCAAGGACTGTTATCCTTTGAGCCTGGAGGATCGCCCCCTTAAGAAGTACAACCATCCCTTGTGGACTCCCATCTCCTCTACCTTCGGGGCCCTCAGTGCCTCCACCACTCGTCTCCTAATCTGTGTCTCCTAATCCATGACCTATCAAAGTCATGGCCAAAGCGGGATGCACATTGGCTCCTTTGATCTTGTAATGTTGCCTCATGTGTCCCTCCCCGCCCTCCTGTTGACTGGCAGAGGGGCCCCACTACTCCCTCCTGATCAACAGGGAAGCAAAACCTGCAGTTTTGAACATGGCACCATTTTTACCTCTCCTCTGGTCAGCAGCAAGCCGTGGAGCCACCGGGGTCCCTCAGCCAATCAGCGGCAAGAGGCAGAAACAGCACCATATTTAAAACCACAGTTTTCACCTCCTTGCTGATCAGGAGCAAACTGCAAGCAAGGACCATCTACCAATTAGTGGCGGGGGGGAACCTGCAAGATTAAAAGGAGCTGCAGTGCCCCCCACTTCCACTGTGAATTCAGTAGGTCCTCATCTATCAGTATTCAAAGACCACACATTTTCACTATTAGAGACTTAAAAACCACTCCTTGTAAAAGCTGACAGACTGGAGTTGATGGTCATCAAGAGGAAGTCTACATACTCAGCCAACACATTTAAAAATATATATTTTCAGGTTGAGTAAAGAAGCCATGATAACCTTCTTCAAATACAGATATAATGATGAGAATTCAGAGGAATAATTTCAGAGGAAGAGGGAAGGAAAGAAAGCAGCTACTTAGGACAGGGCTGTCCAGTTTCAAAACAGCTGGGCACCACAAGCTCTACTTGTCGCACGCACTTCAGGGGCTGCAGGCCTGCCCAGCTGCACACATCAGGCTGGTGCTCCCCCCTCCTAATATACTGCACACATGCCACTGCTCCCCTGCACAGAGCAGCACCCCACCTTACCTTCAACACCCTGTGGATTCTTGTATGGCACTGCGCTACATGGGTGCTCTGGGCTGCTGGCTCCCCCAGCACTGTGGACCATGCTGCATACCCCACTTCAGTGGGGGCATGCAGGAGAAGCTGGGGGAAGCAGTGAGAGCCCCGAGATTTGCTGCAGCCAAAGCAACGGGGTGGTGGTGATGGTGGCCTTGTAGGAGCCTGGAGAAGCCACATGGAACCTGCAGGCTGCCAGCTGAACAGCCATGATGTAGGAAAGCCTCTGGCACTTTTACAACCATTTTATCTAAACATGCTTAGGAGTAGTGCGAGACAACTCCACAAAGATACAACTGCCAACAGTCAGCCTACTCTACTGCTATCAGTGGCAGATTTTTTTTTTTTTAAATCTCTTTGTAAAGAAGCATTTTTTAATGGGAATATGGAAATTGAAATGTGAAGGGGGGGGAAAAAGAAAAAAACCAGCAGGCAATCAGAGAATAGGGATTTGCATATTATGTAGCTGAATAAGCAATTAGTAAGCTCACTGATTGTTAGAAGGATTTTCATAAGTAAAATCTGACCTCCCAGAGTTAAGTCAAGAACAGTAAAGTATACCCATGTCCTCACCCACTTATACGATTCTTTATCCTTAAAAACGGAGCCACGAACAGTAACATTAAGAATTGCCTACTGTGCAGCAGCCATGTCACAAAACCAACCATAATTCCTATACCCAATGGAGTACAGTTGAGACTGCTTTAGGAATTGTAAGTGCGATTTTTGTAACTTTGATAGTAGGTTTGTTATTTACATATTTTAAACCGATCTATCTATATCAAAACTAAATAATGAGAAAAAAAAATACAGCCTCAAAGTTTCTGTAGGAAAATAGCAGCTGCAGTTTATTGTAAAAGAGACTAAAGCTGTTCAAGACTGCATTCCTTGCTGACCAGACCCAAATATGCTCAGTTTATGAAATGTGAATAATTATAGACTAGAGCTGAAAAGTAATTTTACTGGTGGGAAATGTAATGGCTGAACATGGAAGTTTGTTGAAGTTAGGCTCATGTTTAAAAAGTAAACAAACAAACAAAAAAGGCTAAGTTCTCATTAGTCAAGATATTTTCCAAACAAAAAAAAAATCAAACTGTCTCTCTCTTTAATATTATTGCTTCACAAAATTATAAAAAAAAAAAACAACAAAACAAACAAAAAAACCCAACAAGATTGGTCAGTTTTGCAGCTGCTTTTCAGAGAACTAGCAGCAGCAGCACATCAGCCAAGGATTATACCAAAAACCATCAAAGTAGCAGCAAAGATAGGGAAAGTTAGGACAGATTTCCTTGTCTCCACTATCTCTCAGAGAACAAGAAGAAACTTCAGAAGCTGCTTACAACAGCATGGGGCTCAAGGATAAAGAGAGTAAGAAAAATGACAAAGCTCCAGGAGCTGGAGTAAATATAATATCACCTTTGTAAGAAAATTACTGAATAGAAAACAAAGCCCAACTCCCAGAATTTTAAGCAGGAAGAAACATCTATTCAAAGACAAAGACAGACAGACACAAACATCAATCCATAGCCCCTTCAGAACAGTAATGAAGAACATCAAGACCCACACTGAAATAACAAACACAACTGAATATAGCAAGAGAACCTCTTACTGACTACGCCCCATCTTATACTCCTGAGAAAAATGAAACTCCAACCCAAGCTTCTTTCTTTATGAATTTTTGGGAAGTATGGGAGGGGAAAGAAGGGATTTCTTCCAAGCAATTAAAAGATCTTTGTGCATGTTTGATTACATTAAACTCCTATGATATAATAAATGTAAGCTCTGTTTAGATCTGTAGTAACTGAAGGCATTTTTCTGTTTTGCCATTAGCAATTTAAAGTTATGTATGCCACAGTTAGAAGACTTTTAAAACAAGAAGGATACCGATGCATGAAGATGATGTATGGGGTAACAATCTCTTGCTAGATGTAAGCCTTCTATCTGCATTTATAAAGACTAGGTTAGTTCTTAGTAGTAAAAACTAATATATGTTCTAGTTGTATGTTACAAACCAGAACTCCTCTAAATTTCAGTTTCCCCAACTGTAAGGCCAAGAACAGACAGTCAAAAAGCTTGTGGCTAAATTGATTCAATCGTTGCAAAGTTTTTTTAAAACTGCACAAACTGAATCAATAAGCAAGTGAACTGAGGTTCATTTTTCAAACAGGAAAGGCAGCCAGACCCTACGGAGGTCTATACTAATAGCCGAGAGGGAGAGGTGTGCTATAGCACGCCTCCCAGCCTGCTGGCAATTGCAAAGAGCTGGAGCCCTCTTTTTTCCCCCAAAGACATGTCCTCCTCTCAGCCTCCCTGCAGGCTGAGCAACGGGTGGGAAGGGAAAAAAAAAACCCACCAGCCTTGCCTGGCACTGGATCCCCAGCTGGAAACAGCAAGGGAGGGAAAGCTGAAACTGGGGGCTTTACTCTGCCTGCCCTGAGTTGCAACCTTGGCTAGAATCTCCTAGACATGCACCCTTCTCAGCCTCCCAACCGCCTGAGACAGTGGAGGAGTGAAGTCTGCACCTGGGCTTTACTCTGCCCCCAGAGCAAGGAGCCATGCCCCCTCCTTTGCCTGGGGCTGGCTGGGGGGCACGGGCAGGGAGGGAAGCCTGCAGCGTGGGCTTGGCTCTGCCTCCAGAGTTGGAAGCCAGGAGTCACGCCCATTCCTCAACCTCCAGGATGGATGGGGGGAAGCCCGCAAGCAGGGCTTGGCTCCATCCCCCGACCCTTCAAGTCAGCCGGCCCTGACAATCTTCACCCCAGGGTACTCAAGGAGCTGGCGAGCATCATAACCCAGCCTCTAGTGCGGATCTTTGAAAACTCTTGGCGCTCTGGTGTAGTGCCCGAAGACTGGAAGAAGGCCAACGTGGTGCCTATCTTCAAGAAAGGGAGGAAAGTGGATCCGGCTAACTATAGGCCCATCAGCCTGACTTCTATCCCGGGGAAGATCTTAGAAAAGTTTATTAAGGAGGCCATCCTTAATGGACTGACCGACGCCAACATCTTAAGGGATAGCCAGCACGGGTTTGTTGCGGGTAGGTCTTGCTTGACCAATCTCATTTCCTTCTACAACCAGGTGACCTATCACCTGGACAAGGGAGATGAGATTGATGTCATATATCTTGACTTCAAAAAAAGCCTTCGATCTGGTGTCCCATGATCGTCTCTTGGAGAAACTGGCCAATTGTCGCCTTGGGTCCCCCACGATCCACTGGCTGGAAAATTGGCTCCGGGGTCGGACCCAGAGGGTAGTAATTGATGGAAGTCACTCATCGTGGTGTCCTGTGACCAGTGGGGTCCCCCAGGGCTCTGTCCTTGGACCCATACTGTTCAACATCTTCATTAACGATGTGGACACTGGAGTCAGAAGCGGACTGGCCAAGTTCGCCGATGACACCAAACTTTGGGGCAAAGCATCCACGCCAGAAGACAGGCGGGTGATCCAGGCTGACCTGGACAGGCTCAGCAAGTGGGCGGATGAGAATCTGATGGTGTTCAACGCCGATAAATGCAAGGTTCTCCACCTTGGGAAAAAAAACCCGCAGCATCCTTATAGGCTCGGCAGTGCTATGTTGGTTAGCACTATGGAAGAAAGAGACTTGGGGGTCATCGTTGACCACAAGATGAACATGAGCCTGCAATGCGATGCTGCGGCTAGTAAAGCGACCAAAACGCTGGCTTGCATCCATAGATGCTTCTCAAGCAAATCCCGGGACGTCATTCTCCCCCTGTACTCGGCCTTAGTGAGGCCGCAGCTGGAGTACTGTGTCCAGTTTTGGGCTCCACAATACAAAAAGGATGTGGAGAAGCTTGAGAGAGTCCAGAGAAGAGCCACGCGCATGATCAGAGGTCAGGGAAGCAGACCCTACGATGACAGGCTGAGAGCCCTGGGGCTCTTTAGCCTGGAAAAGCGCAGGCTCAGGGGTGATCTGATGGCCACCTACAAGTTTATCAGGGGTGATCACCAGTATCTGGGGGAACGTTTGTTCACCAGAGCACCCCAAGGGATGACGAGGACGAATGGTCACAAACTACTACAAGATCGTTTCAGGCTGGACATAAGGAAGAATTTCTTTACTGTCCGAGCCCCCAAGGTCTGGAACAGTCTGCCGCCAGAGGTTGTTCAAGCGCCTTCATTGAACACCTTCAAGATGAAAACTGGATGCTTATCTTGCTGGGATCCTATGACCCCAGCTGACGTCCTGCCCTTTGGATGGGGGGCTGGACTCGATGATCTTCCGAGGTCCCTTCCAGCCCTAATGTCTATGAAATCTATGACCCAGAGCCGAGAGCAAGTGGCTGGAGTCCCCTAGTCATACCCCCTTCTCAGCCTCCGGGCTGGCTGGGGGAGAGGAGACAGAAGGAGGGGGCTTGCCTTCAAACACCGCCCCCCCAAGCCAGGAGCCACATCCCCTTCTCAGCGTCAGGCTTACTGGGGAGACGGCCGGGGGGAGGGGAGGCAGGGAAAGGAGAGAGAGGAAAAGCCTGCACCGGGACTTGGCTCACTTGGCTCCCCCTTCTCAGCTTCCTAGCTGGCTGGGAAGAGGGAGAATCCTGTATTGGGGCTTGGCTCTGCCCTCCAGAGCCAGGAGCAGGGCTGGAGTCCCCTGCCATGTCCCCTTCTCAGCCTCTGGTCCAGTCGAGGGAGTGGGGAGGGAAGAAGCCTGCAGCAGGGCTTGGCTCTACCCCGCCAGAGCTGGGAGCCATGCCCCGCTCTCAGCTGGCCCAAAGGCTGAGAAGAGGACATGGCAAAGGGACTCCAGCCCTGCTCCCAGCCCCGGGGGATGGAGCCAAGCCCCATGGCAGGCTTCTCCCTCTCCCCTCAGCCATCCCTGAGGCTGAGAACGGGGCATGGCTCCTGGATCTGAGGGCAGAGCTAAGCCCCAGTGTGAGCTTTAACCGACCCCCTCCCTTCAGGCAGCAAGGAGGCTGAGAAGGGGGAATGGCTCCCGGCTCAGGTGGCAGAGCCAAGTCCCAGTGCAGGGTTCTCCCCACCTCAGCCTCCAGGCTGGCTGGGAGAAGAGGGCATGGTTGCCAGCTCTGGGGAAAAGACTTAAGCCCCTGCTGCAAACTCCCCCACCATTCCCCAGGCTGCCAGCACCCAGCTGGTGGTCTGGTTCCTTCCTCTCTTCCCCATCCAACAGCACCTGGCTAAGAGTCTGGTGCTAAACCAGAGAGAAGTCCCATCCCCCCTCCTCCTGAGTAAAAATGCTATGGCTAGGGAGCAGAGAGGTAGGGCAGACTCTGCTCATTGGAGCAAAGCATCATGGGATGCTGGGGACTGTGAGTTAACTTGAACTGGGAGGGGATCTGGGACAGAAGTTCCATAAACTGGTTTGACCTAAATCAGTTAAGTCTGATACTACATCCAACAAGGTTTATTATAAACCAGTTTTGGCCATTTGAAAAAGGTTTAAAGTGCACTGTGCTTCTGTTCCATTACAGATTGAAACCACTTAAACTGGTTTATGTGCAACTTCTGTTCCTAACCTAAGAGGGTGATACCAAAAGAGTGATTCATAGTTAAGCACTCCCAGGTCCTACTGCAGTAGTGCTGAATGTGATTTCAGGCCTCAAAACATGTTGACATTTTTATCTAGTTATTGATTCAGCTACAGACTTTCTTCTAGAGTCTAGGTCACCAACTGTGCTAGAAAGATGCTGCGTACAACTCTCTCACAAGCAGATTACTTAGAGAAAGTAGATGCTTTCAAGTTTGTAAACCTGAACATGACTCCAAGATGAACGTGAGTCGGCAGTGTGACAAAGCCATCAGAAAAGCCAATGGCACTTTATCGTGCATCAGCAGATGCATGACGAACAGAACCAAGGAGGTAATACTTCCCCTCTATCAGGCGCTGGTCATACCGCAGTTGGAATACTGCATGCAGTTTTGGGCACCACACTTCAAGAGGGATGTGGATAACCTGGAGAGAAGGGCCACTCGTATGGTTAAGGACTTGCAGGCCAAGCCCTATGAGGAGAGACTGGGGCACCTGGACCTCTTCAGCCTCTGCAAGAGAAGGTTGAGAGGCGACCACCTTGTGGCTGCCTATAAGTTCATCACGGGGGCACAGAAGGGAATTGGTGAGGTTTTACTCACCAAGGCGCCCCTGGGGGTTACAAGAAATAATGGCCACAAGCTAGCAGAGAGCAGATTTAGACTAGACATTAGGAAGAACTTCTTCACAGTTAGAGTGGCCAAGGCCTGGAATGGGCTCCCAAGGGAGGTGGTGCTCTCCCCTACCCTGGGGGTCTTCAAGAGGACGTTAGATAAGCATCTAGCTGGGGTCATCTGAACCCAGCACTCTTTCCTGCCTATGCAGGGGGCCGGATTCGATGATCTATTGAGGTCCCTTCCAACCCTAGCATCTATGAATCTATGACATTCCTTCAGTGCCCCAAAGTGTTTGCTGAGCTAATTTCAGAGCCATTGGCTGTGTCTAAGTCCTCAAGGTGCACAGGTGAAGTCCTGGACAATTGGAAAAAGACAAATGTGTGTCCATCTTTAAGATAAGGAAATGAGGATCCAAGGAATTAAAAATCCGTTATGCTAATCTTGATATTTAGAAAGATCCTAGAGCAGGTCCTCAAGAATTTATTTCAGACCACCTAGGGGAAAACAAGGGGATCAAGAATAGCCAGCATGGATTCGCCAAGAACAAAATTTGCCTAACCAACTTGATTTCCTTCTATGAAAAGTGGACAGTCCCTGTGGATGGGAGGCTGAGAGGGAGTGAAAGAACAGTGATATGCCTTGACCTTGCAAGGCCTTTAAACATAATGACGACCAGCCAGTTACATATTCTTCTTACAGTACTTCCATTTAGTCTGCATTTCCTTTGCTTGTTAATGAAAATGTCATGGGAGACAGTATCAAGGATTAGTCATCAATGGCTTAATGTCTAGTTGCAGAGAGATATTAAGGGTGGTTCTCCTGGGCTGTCCTGGGTCTGGTATTGATATCTTCATTAACAATTCAGACAACAGGACTGAGTGAATGCTTAGCCAATCTGCAACTCCACCCAACTTGGCATTATCTACAGACACACTGGAGGGTAGGGCTAGGATCCAGAATGACCAGACCAGTTTTTCAATCTATGCAGAAGTCAGACAAGCATAAGAGCCAAGTCCTGCACTTGAGATGGAATAACTGCATGTACAAATGCAGACAAGGGAATGGCTAGCTAGGCTGCAGTACTGCAGAAAAGTACCTGGGGGTTACAGTGAACTATAAAGCTGAGTATAAAAGCCAGGTGTGCTTTTGTTGCCAGAGACAGAGAAAGAGAGAGAGAGAAGCGACAGCCAAAAATCAAAAGCCAACAGCATGCTGCATTGCATTAGCAGGGGTGTAATTTGCAAAACAAAAAGGTATGAACAGACTGGGAAGAGTCCAGCAAAGAGCAACAAAAATGATTATGGGCCTGGGAAGCAAGATTTATGAGGAAAGTTTAGAAGAACTAGGATTACTTAGTTTGGAAAAGAGAAGACTGAAGAGGGATTTGATAACAGATTTCACAAGAACATACACAGAGTAGTCACCTACATCAGAAAGACTGCAAGCAGCACCTATCTGAGAAATGCAGCAAACCAGAGGACACCAACATCTTTTGAAATGCCATCAAAACTATCAGAAGAGAGTCACAGGGGATTGGAGATGGCATGATACCAAGCCCATACCCTGTGATGGAATGATACCTAGCCCATACAACAATTTTCTCTGTAGAAACAGACTGTAAATTCTGAGCGCCAACAGATTACAACTAAGCAAGGAAGACCATCTTCATATACAGGCTTGCTGACTTAGTGCAAAAGGTTTTAAAACTAGGTTAACAAGAACAGACAAAAGCTCCTAGATCAGAAAAGAGCAAGGTGGCCTGGATGAAGGCCAAGTAAGAGTCAGTGCTATGGGGAATCTTAAGGTTTCCAGAAGGAGAGTGGCAAGGCAGCTAGTCATCCACAATGTTTACATGCTTCTTCCATTTAGTATGGAGAATAAGCAGGAAGAACTGGAAAGCCTACTACAATCAGAGAAGCATGATGCAACTGGGATACTAAAGACTTCATGGCAAACAGTTCACATCAGCAGGCTAATCTGATGTGAAGGAGGGTATAAAAAAAAAAAAAAAAAGCAGCAAGACACCAGCTTAGCTAAAGAACAATCTTTTCAATGAACTGAAACTCAAAAATGAATCTTAAATAAATAAATAAATAAAAACTTAATCATATTACTAAGGATAAATGTAAGAATATGTAACATGAGGGGTGGGGTTAAAGCAGGAAAGCCAAGGCACAAACTGGGATACAGGTAGCAAAAGGCATAACAAAGGTAACAAGAAGCAGTCTATAAAGTATTTGAGGAGTGAAAAGAAAGACTAAAAACAAGCATAGGTCCCTTAGTAAACAGAGAGGGCTATCTAACCTTTTTACTTTTGTCTTCATGAATAAAATCAGTTATCACATGAAATCCACAGTTGGTAACAGGTATAGTAAGGAGACAATCAGCCCAAAGTAGGGAAAGAACAGGTTAGGGGTTACTTAAGAAAAGCTCAGAAGGACCAGACAAGATTCATCCTAAACTATTTGATAAAATAGCTGAATTCATTGCAGAGTCACTAGCTGTTATCTTTGAGTTCTCAAAGATCAAGGCATTCCCAGATTGCTGAAAGGGCAAATATTCTGGAAAAGACCAAAATGAAATTTATGGGCATTTATACGCATACCTTTTTGTGCTGCAACATGCCAGAGATCCAATGCGTCAATTAATTGAGTGCTCCGCACGTGAGCTAACGCGCACTGCACTGCATCGCATACAGTTATATAAGCAGCAAAATGTGCGTCAGCATGCAGAAAATGGCAGTGGTGCACTTTTAAATTAACACACCTTTGATGCGTTTTAGTTCAAAAGCGCACTGCTGACATTTTCTGCCTGCTGATGCACATTTAGATGTTTATACAAATTTGTGTGCGTCACAGATCCGGGCACTTTTAAAAGCACCTGGTGCTGCAGTGCAAGCATGTGTACAAATGCCCTTTCTTTCCAAACTGGGGGCTAAAAAGAAAAGGGGTGGGGAATGGAAGGGGCAGGGGATCCAGTCAAGTCCCCAAGCCCAGGTTCTCTTAGGCAAGCATAGATTTGTGGATCCAAGTAGCATGGAAAACTGGTGTTTTTACTCACACATTCAAATCTGCAGCTTCAGAATGAAAGGCATTCATATTTTCTAGTGAATCATGCAACAGTGAGTATTTTTTTGTAAATATACACCACTACTCTAATGTTATCTTGAGGTTGAATAAAATATAATCCACTGTAAAGAATAAGTAGCGGAGAAAATTCACTTCAGAGTCACCGATAAAAAGTAACCCGAAACAAGAATTATATAACCAGCCTTTCTACTGCATTCCAGCATACGTATGTTTACACAAAATTTAAAATTTAGGAGTTGGGCTATTTAGGACATAGAACAGCCCACTTAACTAGAAACAGTTATGAGACATACATTTAGATAAATATGTTCAGACGGGATTTTAAGTTATTGGGAACACAACCAAAAGTCCCTTCTTATAGAAGCTCCAATTAAACAGAACTGAGCTACCATATTTACCTGGATACAACACAACCCTGAATATAAGACAACCCCCCCCAATAATTAGATTCCCTACATCTTTTTCATACATCAGTTCGTTAAAGTTTTCCAGGTATAGAATCTAATTATTGGAGGATTCTATACAATACAAGCTGTGCCTGGTAATAGTTCAAAAGGCTCATAGTTTGTCATATAGCTCATTGGGCTGGGTCTCAGCAGGGTCAGCAGTGTTTCAAGCCACGGTGATCCCACAGTTCAGCACTTAGTATCTGTGCGTACTCCAGATCTCTCTCCCCCCTGCCCTAAAGGATCCACACGCTAATTAGCCCTTCACTCATAACTGGAACCAGGTGTTCTTGCCAAAGCCTGAGACCCTCCAAAAATTGATGAGGCACAGGGCTGCCTGGTCTAGCTCCACACCCATAGAGGAGGGCCACACTTATCAGATGCAATTTCATAGATACTAGGGCTGGAAGGGACCTTGTAAGATCATTGGATCTAGCCCCCTGCCCAAAAGGGCAGGAAGTCAGCTGGGGCCAGATGGCCCCAGCAAGATAATCATCTGAACGCTTCTTGAACATCCCCCAGAAGTAGGACAAGCACCTACTCTGGGCGAGTCTATTCCAGACTCTGGAGACTCGGACGGTAAATACGTTTTTTCTTGTGTCCAGTCTAAAACGGTCTTCCAACAGTTCGTGACCGTTGGACCTTGTCTTCCCTTGGGGTGCCCTGGTGAACAGAAGTTCTCCCAGCTCCTGATGCACACCCTTAATATACTTATAGGCTGACACCAAGTTCCCACCCCCCCCCCCCCCGCCTGGAGCCTATGCTTTTCCAAGCTGAAGAGTCCCATGCTTCTCAGCCTCTCCTCGTAAGGCCTGCTCTCTTGACCTGTGATCATGAGTGTGGCTCTCCTCTGGACTCTCAAGCTTCTCCATGTCTTTTCTAAAGTGTGGATCCCAGAACTGGATGCAGTACTCCAGCTGGGGCCTCACTAAGGCCAAATGAAGCAGGAGGATGACATCTTGGGTCTTGCTTGAGAAGCATCGGTAGATGCAAACCAGGGTTTTATTTGCTTTGCCGGCTGCGGCATCGTATTGGTGGTTCATATTCATTTTGTGGTCAATCGTGACCTCCAAGTCTCTTTTGTTCACAGTGCTAGCGAGTGTAGGACTGCCGAGCCTATAGGTATGATGTGGGTTCTTTCTGCCAAGGTGGAGCACCTTGCATTTCTCCATGTTGAAAGTCATCAGGTTTTGATCTGCTCACTTTGCAAGCCTGTCCAATTTGGCCAGATCTCCATCCTAATCACCGAGGAAGGGGGCAACAGAGCCTCTCATCTATGTAAATAAAAGGTTGCTCATAAAGAACCAAAATTTCAGGCTCATGAAAAAACAGGGAGTTATTGGAAACAGGAAAGAAAGGCATCATTCAGCTGTGTCAGTGAAAAGAAAGTAAGATGTGTTCAGTGTAGTGGTTCACCATTACCTGAAAGAGAGCTGAGGGGGGCTGAGCATAAGCAGTTTAGACTGGTTACACTAATCTAGCTTTGTGGTAGGTTCTATGTGCCAGCCCCAGGAACACCTCCCATAGATTTGGTAGTATCTGAAGCCTCAGGCTATACAGTCTGGGAGGTAGGATACTTGCTGGTGGTAACACCACACAGACTTGAATGATTAGTATCTGCTCTGTTGAAATTTGGAACCAATGTGGCCCTAAAACAATTTTTTTTAAAAAAATAAGAGTGTGTTTGCCCTATTTGGGCCACGTGTTTTATGTGCATGTTCAGTGTGGGTTGCACTTAGTCAACTTCATAGCTGGTTTTCATAATTGAGCACATCACTTCTAACAGCAGTTTAATGATAGATGGTATATTTAAAGGGGAGGGGAGGGGAAGAGGATTTCTGGTAGGCAAATAAGACAAGGGGCTTTTTTTCCCCTGTGCTGACTGCAGGGAGGGGGAGGGAAAAGGGAGAGGGAAGCACAACCTTGTTTTATATTTGAGTAAATATGGTGTTTACTAGGGCTGTGCGAAGCTTTGGTCCCCAGTTAGACACTTTAATCTCTCCAAGTCAAATTGGAACCCTCTATCTGCCCCAGCATTGCAGCGATCATGAGCCATGCCTGGTACGTCGAGGTATGCAGAAAAAAACAAAACAAAACAAAACAAAACAAAAAACAAAAAAACACACATTTAAAGCTGTGTTTATGGCCGAGTCACTGATTCTCCAAATCAGCATCGAATCTTCAGTTTCGGATTTGGCCAAATCAAAATCAGGGACAGAGATCCAAATCAATGAATTGAACCACTGTCCCTGATTTTGGGCCAAATCCGAATCCAATAGGGCCCTGTGGCGGCGAAGTGCCCCCACAGGCTAGTGAGGGACAGAAGGGAGGACCCACAGACCCCAGACCCCGAGAGCAAGCCCCCAGAGGGGCATACGTACTGGCTGAAGAGCAGCAGGAGGAGGAGCCGCATCCGTGGCTGTAGCCGCGCGAACCGCCATTACACCGGTTCTGGCAACAGCTGTTCCCGGCACGGCGAACAGCTGAGCCAATCCCAGCAGCCGTAGTGGCCGCTGCGGGAAGGTTTAAAAACGCCGGCAGGACAGGGAAAGAGGGGGAGCCAGGGAGAGAGAGTACGGGCGGCAGCCCGTGTTGCGGGCTCACGCACAGAGCGGAGAGGACCCAGCCTGCGAGTCTCAAGCAGGCAGCTTATCCAAGAGCTGTAAGCCTTTCGCGAACAGCAGAGTGAAAGGCGGTCAGAGAGTGCAAGCTGAGGCACTCTCTCAGTATCCTGAAGCGGCTGACGCTCAGGAGGCAGGGGAGCGCTCTGCTGACAGTAGGAGAGGGGAGACAGCGGAGGCTCCAGGAGGGAGCTGGAACCAGGGGGAGCACCCACCAGCTCCTCCTGATTTGGAGGAGTATTTTCTGTAAGAAGGGAGAAAGGAGGAATCACTCCCAGCAGGAGGGAGAACGACTGGGGATCCGGTCTGAGGCCGTCATACAGGGCCTGGAAACATCTGGAACGCATCACCCAGCGGTTGGCATGTGGACGGGGTGTAGGGGAGGCGGAGCCCTGTGGACCACCGCGTCAGACAACCGTGAGTAACACCATCTATCGGGAGGCCCCACCCAGGATAAAGATCTCCACTGTAGACCCCTCTAAAGGTAATTGATTACATCCAAGTTGTGGCAGGCGAGTTGAGGGGAGGGGCAACACCCCGATAGGCCAGGCGGAGCTAGACACAGGCTCCACAGGCCTGCTTTGCACACCACTAGTATTTGCCAGTTTTGTAATAAAAATGATCCACATTCTAAAAGGTGCTACCAATTAAAAAGAAAAAAAGAAAAATAAATAAGTAAATCAGACTTACTATATTTTTCCCCCCCCCCCATAGTTATGGATAAGTCACAATGGTCAACCCAATATGCTTGTCTACAGTAAACTATTAAACTAATAGTCTGGTATAACTAGGATGAAGGCAAATACTCCAGACATGTGGCTACTTCTTTGTTTGTTTTTTTAAAGATACATTCAGGAAATGCAAAAAACAAAAACAAAAAAAAAAAATCAATCCTCTGGAAAAAAAAAAATCCATATTTTTTCCCCATTTGGATTTGAACATCTGTCTGCCAAAAATAAGTAGAAGTTCACTAACTGGTACTGTTATGCTACTTGCACAACTTGTTATATAGCTGTCAATACCTTGAAAAACAGATATTACTAGTACTGCATTTTTTATAATGGTTACAAAATTAAAAGTCAGAAAAAATTACCCAAAGCCAAATGGAGTTCTTAAAATCCAAGTTAATAAAATGACATGAAATTATAAGCTTGATATGTTCCTTAAGACTGCCAGTGCTTAACTACTTTAACCTCAAATGCCAAGAACAGAGTGGGATTGCAAGTAAAGAAAGGTATATACATTAAACCCTACTTTATGAGAAGATTTTCAGGTTAAATGCAGTCAGAAACTGCACACTAATCACCAGATATCTTTAAACACGTATCAAGCACCCAGACCACCTATTCCCACTGCAGTTAATAAAAATGGAGAGCTAGAAACTGAGCGCGAATATACTGTTCAAGTTATGAGACTACACAGATTTACTGTGCTATGATGACTGGAAGGGAAAGGGAGGGAAAAAGGAGCATGAGGACATGGCTTTTAGCCTTCCACAGTTCTTTAAAAGGCCAAGTATCCCAATCACACATTAAAAGTGGCTTTGAGGTTATTCAAATTACAATTGCGTGAGCTTGCCATTAGGAAAGTGACTAAACTTCTTATTTGCATCTGGAACAAGAGCATTTATCAACATCGCTAGTTTTTCAAATACACCGACCATCTAATTGGGCAATATCTTATTCCACCCTCCAACAACAGTTTATATATATGCCCCTGAACCAATGCAGATCAGGGCCGGACTGTGCTCGTCTTCAAGTTCCTAAGACCCTACAGCTTTAGGGCTCAATTTAAAAACACTAATGAATAAGAAAGCCTATCATAACACACATGAAGAGGGAAGGTTAAAAATAATCCAAGCCCCTATACATGCACCAGCTGATAGAATCTTCTCCATCTTACAAGTGTATCAGCTCCCCGTTGTTCATCAGCAAGCTACAACCTGGCAGCATTTATAGCTCTGGATACACAAAATATTGTAATTTATCCCTGATGTGCAACTCTCCACTGCAAAAAACAAAACCAATCACACCACCAAGCAGGCCTTCTTAAATCAGGTGTTTGAAATGCTTTAAACCCATGTTTCCCCAAAGCTTGTGGGTTTATGCCCCACTGTAAGGAAGTCAGGCACTTTCATGCCACTACCTCAGCATATTTCAGCCCCTGCCATTCCCCATATTGCCAATTGCCACTGATTCCTCTTGCTGGAGGCAATCAGCAGCAGGGTTTAAAAAACAAAAAACAACTCCCCCCCCCCCCTCCAAAACCAAAAACCAGCAATTGGCAAGAAGGGAAGCAGCAGCAGTGGCTCAAGTGTGGGGGGCTTACCACAATTCATGCCCCATCTATGAACCTTTTATGCCCCGCCAGGGGCAGCATCCCATGATTTGGGGAACAATGCCTTAAAACTATAGCTCATTCTGACATGGATGTTCAAGATGACAGAAGATTAAGACTAACTTCTGTACAAACTGTGAATTTAGAGTTTTTAATATAGACAGCTACTTTAAGGTATCTCTTTTAAAAATAAGATCAAAATTTTAAATATGCCAACATTTAGTACATATGTTGGGAAGTGGATCTAGAATTTTGTAGAGGGAAGTGTGGGAGCAATAACCGGCAC
This sequence comes from Alligator mississippiensis, assembly GCF_030867095.1. NCBI lineage: Eukaryota > Metazoa > Chordata > Crocodylia > Alligatoridae > Alligator > Alligator mississippiensis. The sequence continues at coordinate 173,079,350 of NC_081827.1, read as the reverse complement.
TGCAGGGTTGGCTGCACCCAAGCTCCCAGCCCTTCCCCCTCACCAGTGCAGACAGAACATGATGCAGGAGTCTTTAGGGACTTTTTGATTAGGTCCCCAAAGCAGGTAAGGATTCTTTCCTCATCCCTTCCCTGCTCAGAGAAGTCCTCCTCTCTCCCTCCCCACCTGCTGCTGGTTCTTTCCCTCACTACCCCGGGGGTAGGGGAAGCTCCAGAGCCATTTCTGCCCACTCCAACCAAGCAGTGCAGGGGCCAGGCTCAGCTGTGAATAGCAGCAGTGGCAATGAAGGCAACTGGGCAGGGAGAGGTACCCATCCTCCCACTGGGATCCCTAGCTGAGCCTGGCACCCATGCAGCCCAGCTGGATCAGACAGGAACAGCTCTTATGCTTCCCCTGCCCCCAGGACAGTGGGGAAAGTGGCAGTGGCAGGCTGGGCTGGAGGGGACCAAACTGGGATTCTTCCCTGCTTTGGTCTTAAAACAATCCCTGGCTACTGTTCCCACAATGCAGTCCAGTCCAAAAGAAAAGGTGTGGCCATGCCACTGCACCCCCTTTGGATCTGAACCTGCATTTGCTCCTATGCACATAAAAAAAAATTTCCACCGGGTGATGCAAAGATTATTTTTAAGATGAGATAGGAGCTTGGAATTTCAGCTGCTTCTTGTAATTAAGAAACGGTGAGAAAGGTACATGGAATGTTCATTATAAGCGATTTTCAGTAGATAGTACTAAAATCATGTAAATTTAGAAGTCTAGCTAGAAAGAACCTTACAAAAATACAGTTAGGCTTGGAAGAAATGTCAGCATTAAAAAGAGCAAACAAAGAGCATGCAGCCCCCAAGAGGTTAATTTGTGGATCCCATATTCTTGCCTGGCTGATACTCTCCCTATCACACTGGCTGTGAGAGCAGCTGGAGGCTCCTGCCTTCTCCCCCTCCCTGCTTTGCTACCTGGCCCTGCCTCAGGGGGCAGGGCAAGCATTGGGGATGGGAAGCAGGGTGTGCCCACACAAGCATGCAGTGTGGTGCTGTAGGCCAAACCAAGTAAAAAGAGGGGAAGGATGGCGGTTTGCTTGTGCAGCCCAGGGCCCACTACTTGCCTTGGCATGGCCTGTGCAGCATGCAGCCCTTGCTGGTGTGGCCTCCAGCTGCTTGGAAGTTTGACAGCACTGTTTCTGAATGGCTTTCCTTACCTACAGTGAAAGTTCGCTGCGCTATAGCTGCACTCATAGCCAAAAACAGGACAAAACAATTTTAGATTGGGTTTTAGTCTGCCAGGCTGTTTCTCATAACTGCATTTTTATTTTTTTTGTCCTGTTCATTCAACAAGACTAACTGACTTGCAAGCTAGTTTTTTTTTGTTTTTGTTTTTTTTAGGTAAGCATCCTATTTAGAACTGCAGATAATTTACCAATACTGCCAGAACCTAATAGAAAAAATATTGTCAAAAGATAACATGCATTAAAAAGAATCTTTCCCCCCTACATCCAATTTACAGATAGAGGAGCAACTATTTTATCTGACTAGACTTCTAAAGCTCTTGAAAATATGGGACAAATACCTAGTATTATTGGAGTATAGATTATAGCTGTGTTGGTCTAAGGACATAGGCAGACAAGGTGCTTTGGGTAAATCTGATATCTTTTATTAGACCAATTAAGTAGTTGGAAAAATTCTTCTTAGCAAGCTTTCAGGTTTAAAAACCCTTCATCAGGCTGAGGAAACATCTGCAGTTGGTGTGTGCTCTTCCTGGATGGAATGAATAGCAAAGAAGCTAGAGGCTGGTATGCATGCAGGAAAGCCAGTCAGTGAAGTGGCACAGGCAGCTGTGTGTGTGGCATCTGGCAGATGGAGGAGACAGGTAGCACAGCAGCAGATAGGGCAGGAAGCAGAAGGCAGAGCAGTAGATCAGACAGGGAGCACAGGGCAGGAAGCAGAGGAAAATTTTGGGCAAGGAGCATAGAACATGGAACATAAAGCAGAGCCACAGATAGAGAAGAGGCAGGGGAAGGGATGAGGCTAATTTGTGGCCCCAACTGCACTAGAAAGCTAGTATATTTCAAAAGGAATTTATACACACAGTTCTGTGTCAGTTGGGCATTTTGCTCTTAAAGAAACACAGTAAAAGCTGTGTTAACTGGCATTTTACTAACTGGAATACTCTATTAGCTGAATTTCTAATATTGCCCAATACAAGTCCTCACTTTAGGGACCAGAATCTTTGCCAAGTCTATCTGGCATGCGCATCAAGTATTTGCACTACAAGTATGGCACTGTCTTCCATACAACTCTCAGATAACCAGAATTTTTAGATAACTAGCACCCCCCATTACTCCATTCATGCCTGATAACAAAGCTTTTACTGCATACATTATACAATTTTGTCCATCTTAAGTTAGTCTTTCACTGAATGAAAAGCTGGCCACTGCCTTCTAAATTTACAGCTAACACTAATAAGTGTTAATGATTGGAGTTTAAACTCCCCTGAGCAACTTCCAGATCTGTAAGCCAGTAGCTCTAAGAGCTCTTCTGCACAAAAATAAATAAATTTCCAAAGCCGACCATTCAGTTGTCCCAGAACACTGACGTCATGTTCCCATGGGGTGACAGCATTTTTTAGTTTATATATAATGTCACACCATCAAAGTCTTTCCAGAGGGCCATGGAGATCTCATCCAATTCCATTTTCAGTCAACAGTTTAAACCAGTCAAGGGAGAAGAGCATTGGTGCAACAGGCCAAGGGGCTGGCATTCTTTGGCAGATGGGCAGCAACGTTCTGAACCAGAAGTGTTGACTTCTTTATATTAACAGATGCACACAATTCTTATTCCTTGGTCCAAAGATTTACAAAAGAATTTTTAAGTAACAAAAATCAGGACCACTACACTAAGCTTGAATTTTCTATGAAAAGGCAGCCTTTTTACCAGTCAGGGATGGAGAAGAACCAAAACCATGGCTATTTTGGATGCAAAGGTTATAAAGACTGATATACTAACTAATGTGTTTCTTACCACTGATATCATATTGGGTTTTCCAGAATTCAGCCTCAGGCATCTTCACTGTATCCAGGTTGTTGATTTCAACCAAGCCACTAGAGCCAGGAAATTACTCTATTAGTCTGACAAAGCTAAAATAAGAGTGACATAATCTGACTGTTGCTAGATTTTAAGCCACATTCGGTCTCTCCCAGTGGATGCAGAACAAAGTAGACCAGACCACTAAATTTCAGAAATGAAGGAATCTGTGACCATAAAAGTAGAATGGGCAATTATTTAGGCCTGCGGGCCACGTAGGGAGTTTTGGTGAGCTGTCACAGGTCAGGTCAATACCCCACCCACTCCTCTGCCACACCAGAACTCCCGAAGTGGATATGCTCTGTGCTCAGCCAGGCAGCTGGGATAGGGCCATGTGCAGGTAGGGAGTGGCATCCAGAGCAGGAAAGACTGGGATCCCAGGATGGTGACAGCATGGCGCCAGGGCCAGAGGCAAAGCCACAATCCACTCCCTGCAATGTTCACCAGTTCTGTGGGCAGGGGCATGTGGGGAGCAGATAGCAGCTCTGTCCTGGGCTCAAGCCCTGTACTGTCACTGCCCAATGATCATGGTTTCTCCATGCTAACTAGCCGAAGCCTGTGTGGGCAGGGAACATAGCCAGGCAGACAGGATGGGGCTGCAGGTGGGCAGAGAGCTGCATCTGGGGCCAGGTCTTGGGATGGTGACAGCATGGGGCTGTGGCAGAACCATGATCTGTTCCCCACATGCCCCAGCCTGCAGAACTTGTGCCCACAGCAGGGCCAGGCAGGCAGCAAGTAGTGACTCTGCCCCAGCCCCATGCTGTAACCACACTGGGATCCCACCCCATGATCCCAGCCTTGCCCACCTGTACTGCTCCCAAACATTGTTCCCCACATACCCACAGCCTCATTCAATCTGCTTGCCACATGCCCTGCCTGCACAGGTCCCACCCCCAGTGGTGGGTGTGGGGCAGGTTCACTAGGGTGTCCAGGCAGTGAGGTTGAGTCTAGCTGCAGCTGCTGGAAGAAGCTGCCACTCTCCAGGAAATGAATCTGGCCACCATGTGTCTGGGCCCCATTGTGCAGGTAGGGGCAGCGGGACCAGATGCATGCGCCATGGCCTGGGCTGCCCTCTGCACCTGAGCTGGGTGGGACTAAGGGTGCTGCCACAGGCTGGACAAAATCATTGGTGGGTCATATTTTGCCCACCCCTGCCATAAAGGCTTCTAAGTTTGCAGCATGCTTTGATACAGGAAGTTATTTTCTAACTTTACATGGAGGACAGATAAAAAACAAATTACAAATCACTGTCACATTTACCAGTTCCCTTTCAGAAAAACAAAAGAAAAACAAAAACACCCTCAAAATTAGAAAGGGATAATACCACAGGTCACTTTAAAGCTATGCAGTCATTTCTGTGCATAAAGAAGCTATTCCTGAGCCATCCTGCCTTTTTTAGTCAGTAATCAAGTGATCCTTATGTCCAATAATGCATTTTTACAACAAAAAAATCACTAGAGATTGTATCACTTGATAGTCACAGAAATGTATCACTTTATGTGCAGTTAAACAGAGATGTTCCTCATGCAGCCTGAAAAAAAAAAAATACAAGCCAGCTTTTCAGTACACATACAAAGAGAGCTCTCCAACTTCACTCCTACATCAAACCCTCAGTTTCTCTCACTCAATCACATTTTCAAAAGGGACAATTTGTTTTGATGCAAGAGATACTGTGACTCAATACAGCAATCATTTACAGGATGCCAACAGCCCATTAAGGTAGACCATTTAAAAAAAAAAAATTAATAAAATAACACAAACCCATTTCATTTCTGAAATGAGATATGAACCCCCCAAATCTACTCATGAACTCTAGCCTTCCAGCTTTTGCTCCACCATCAAGTTGATTCCTATTGTTCTAGTCTCCCTATTGATGAGCCAAACAGTTAATCTCTTAACAGACAATGCATAAAAGGTTTCATTTCAAACCAGAAAAATGGAAGACACTTATAATCATCACAGCATTCACATTTGAATGACAGCTAAACATAAAGGACCATCAAGCATGCAGCCATCTGGAAACAAGCTGGTATTCTTTCATATTATCTGTTCTCAGACCTTTAAGACAACAGGTCAGAGGTTGGCCCAAGACTCCCATTTAGCAAGATGCTCATTTCAAATCCTTAGTCATTAATAAACATCATCAAAACGGCAATTAAAAAAAAGACAATAAGCTATCAGATTCCTCCACCTTCCTTGAATTCTAAGCAATGACTTCTCGCACACGGATTATTTATCTTGATCTAGTTACATATGCTCAATCTAAATTTGTTCTCTTTTATTCAGATAAATCATACTCAAAGAGTTCAGGAAAACACTGCTCCAGGTACATTTGAAGTAATTATCTTTTAATATGTGATGTGTGTGTATTTTGCTCTTTTGAAGAAAGGGAGAATAGTTCAGCAGCGTACTAGTATAGCTGCAACATTCGTGCTGGTGCAAAACAAAATGAGCAATCAACCTATATTCAGATTTACAACGATATTTTAAGCATTTTTGCAGCTCAGCCAAAAACAGAGAACAAGAGAACGGGAGAAACCTGGGGGGGGGGGGGGAGGAGGAGGAGGAAGAGGAAGAGGGAGGGGAGGAGAGGAGAGGAGAATGAAGAACGGTCACCCTCCTGTAGCGCTACATCATTTCTCTAATACCCTATCAGAGTTCCTACAGAAAGAAATATATGTTTGTGTATGCAACACAAGTCTTCTATTCCTTTCAGTTTCTAACTTGTAGCTACTTACAATTCTAAGAAACACAAAATCCAGTTTAGATGAGAGAAAGTCTGAGCCAGCACCCTTTTCCTCTCAAAGATTAGAGAGTCAGGTTCGGTAGGCTCCCACCTAATCCATCTTACTTCAAGCAAAAACACAGTTCAAGATACTGTTTAGAAGTTTATAGGTTATTTGCTGTTGTCGTCTTGGCAGTCTGTGGGATGGAGGGGTGAAGGGAAGTGAAATGCCTAAACCAGAAATCTGGAAAAAGTACAGCCAAAAAACCCATTATTTATAGACTAGAAGCCAGAAGGCACTGTTTCTCCAAGCAGTTTGGCAATTTATTAACAGCTCATATAGATAATATATTTAAATATTTTATTTGTATTATTGTATATTATATGTATATGAACGGTTAATAAACTGCTTGGAGAAACAGTGCCTTCTGGTCTATAAATATATAGGTGTAAATATATAGGTGACATTATCAGTACAATATGAAAGTACTTCTATATATTACCCTAGAGAACTGCCAATAAATGGTTACAGCTTTTATAGATATGGTCAGCAGGGTGTGTATCATTATACAAGTTTGTCCATCTGAAATTAGCTACATAGTTCTTATGGAGTTCAGACACTGAACTGGTGGTTTCCCCTTCAGGTGAAAAACCAGTATTTTTCCCCATCTACTCTGAAAGTCACTTATATTTATTGTGAATTCCCTGAAATTTGAAGGCATACAAAAAACTAGAACTCTTGGTTCCAGAATGGTACCTTTTTATTAGACCAACCGGGAAATGGCAAGAAAATGGTCCTTTTCTGCAAGCTTTTGGGCTCAAAGGCCCTTCATCAGGCTGTGGGCACAGTATAGATGTTGATGGGCCTTTGAGCCCAAAAGCTTGCAGAAAAGGACCATTTTCTTGCCATTTCCCGGTTGGTCTAATAAAAAGGTACCATTCTGGAACCAAGAGTTCTAGTTTTTTGTATGTCTTGTCTCAGACCAACATGGCTACCAAGTACATCCCTAAAATCTGAAGGATATTTTCCCTCCCCCTCCAAAAAAAATAATCTCTCTAAGACCAAGACTTTTCCTGCTCAGCATAGAAAAAGTATTTTTCTTCCCCACCAGCTAAGTTTTTTAATTCCTCTCTTAGCAGGATCTACTTTCATCATCTGTTGCTCATTTAACAAATTAAACATTACACAGACTGATTATTCTCATCAGCATTTCATTTTCAATAAGAGGACAGATTTTTTAAGAAGTATACTTTATTTTCTTGCATACCTTACACCCCACCCCCAAATAAGGCTTTTTTTTTTTTTTTTTTAAATAAAGCAAAATGAAGGGTGTGGGGGGCGGTGAAGGGGAGGAATTTTCCAGAATTATGGCAGCAGAAAGGACAGAGCCTAATCAATTTACTTACCACCACCATCACCACCCCCCTTACCCCCCCCTTTCCTGCTTAACCAAAGGCTGAAACATTAGATGCAGCAGAAAACTGGTCTCCATGGGTGGGCCTAAAATTTTGAACAAATCTTAAAACAACTTGCAAGGCTGCAAAACAGAGAGACACCAGGAGAAGCTAGCAGACAGCAACATTGCGAAAAGAAAGGTTAGCTTGATTAGTGGAACATCAAGATTATTAAAATGGAGATGTTGTTGCCACCCATGGAAGGAAGAACAATAAGCCATTAAGTCAACCAACTCCCTCAGCTGCCTGCACAGAAATGTTGATTCCTGCTTGCAGCAGAAGCAAAGTGGGGTCCTATTCTAGGCAGTTAAAAAAAACAAAACAAAAAACAAAACCTCCAGCTTTTCTGCTTAAGACAAGCACCCAAATGTGGGGGTGCCAGTTCTTGTGAAACAGGTAGCATGCGAGTAAATACAGTAATCTGACAACTGTATCAAATGTTCTCATTCACTTTGGCTGGCCTGTAACCTCTCTATTCTAGGAGACAGAACTCTCTATAATATACTAATGGGAATTATTGGAAAAAGTACATTATGGGTACATCATGACAATTTTTTTGACCAAGAAAAGAAAGATATTAAATTGGCAGTGGCTAGGATTTTCAAAATTCAATGGAAGTTGGACCCCTAGTTTTTTGTTTTGTTAGTCCTTAAGAAATTCTAACCAATCCTCCTCATTCCATGTCACTATAGGTTAACAGAGAAAAGTTATACTGTTGAAGAGGACACTTCCTTTAAAGCAGACGAGTTTATTCCAATCTTCTGTGCTTCTGTTAGTCAGAAGGAATGGGGGGGGGGGGGGAAGACCCTTAAGCATTTTCCTAACATTACCAAGTGTTCTACAATAGTCAGTGATAGGACCAGGGTGCTTGAAAAAAGGCCAGAAACAAATTATATATCTGCCTTCGAAAGTGTGGACTGATTTGCCTTTCAGCATAAAATGAAAGTACTTCTGTTCTACCCTGGATAGCTGCCAGAATGATTCCATTTTTCCCCTTTATGCTCAACAGGGTATCTACACATATAAATCTACAGGTATAAAGCAGGAGTGAGCAAAGTCCATCCCACAGGCCGGATCAGTCCTGCAGCATACTTCATTTCCCAGCAGCACCTGCTCATGGCACTGCAGCCAGTCTCCATGGAGACCCCAGTAGCAGCAGTGCCATGACAGGGCAAGGCCAGGACTTCAACGGAGACCAGTCCCAGCAGCACTGGCAGGGCATGCAGCTGGATGGGGAGCTGCTCTGGGACTGGAATTTTGCAGTGGTGACAGCATGATCTGGAGCCAGGGCAGAGTTCCGATCCACTGCCCACACACCTTGTGCACCATGACAACACTGCTGGGGCTGGTCTCTCTGGAAACCCTGGCCCCACACTGTCACAGTGATGCCACTCCCAGGGTCTCCATGAAAACCAACTGCAATGATGTGGGCGGGGGCTGCTGGAAAACAGTCAAGCTGCCAGCCAGATCCACCATTTTGCCCACCCCTGATATAGACGGTATCTATGGAGGAATCTATAGTCACAGCTATATCTACCCTATAGGTTCTCCATCTTTTTAGACTTGAGGTACCCCTTGTCAGACTCAAGGCACCACTCCATAACATTTATGAAATGAGCGAGACCACATTTCAAAAGCTAAATTTATTTATTACAGGGCTTACCTCTTTGCAGAAGGGGCAGGCAGTACACGTGGAGAAGCAGCTAGGCAGGGATTGTCTGAGCTTGCTCTTATTTTTTTCATACCTGAAGCCTGAACCTGCTTTTATCTGCTTATCTCCTCTCACTTCCTGCAGCACCCTTCAAAAGAATCTCAGAGTATCCCAGGGTGTCCTGGAACCCTTGTTCAGAATCACTGCTCTACATCAGCAGTTACCAACCGGTCGATCTTGATTGACCAGTAGATCTTAGAGCCTCTTGGAGTCAACGGGGGGGGCGGGGCCACGGACGGACACGGAGCTTGTGCATGCACATGTGTGTGCCCCACCCCCATCCCAGCAGGTCAGTTCGTGGGAGAGGGAAAGAAGCAGGGGCCAGATCAAGGAGCAGGGGTAAGCTGAGTGGGACCCTGGCTGGATGGGTGGCAGGATTGACACTGGGTAGCTCGTTCAGGGGCACCCGGGGGGGGCGAGGGCTCCCGCCACTGTGCACACCCCGAAGGCCCCAGGGGCCACATACGTCCCCCATCTGTGCGCAGCAGGGGCAGCTGCCGTTGCAGGCTGCACTTTGCAACCGAACCCCACTGCAGCCCGTTCAGGACTGGCCCAACGCCACATGCATCCAACTTTGGGGCGCAAAGCCCAGCCCCCTCCAAATGCTGGTCAGCGCAGGCAGCTGCAGCAGCTGTGAGGGAAGGAGTGGGGCTGGAGCAGGGGCAGGCCCTGCACAGCTGGGGCATGGGACGGAGCTGTGAGCAGCTCATCCGGGGGGGGGGCAGGGGGAGGTGGGGGGGGGGGAAAAAAAACGTATGCGCCTGGATCTGCACACCAACCAAACCAGCTGCCACTCCAGGCTGGGAGTGGGGCTATGCGGGGGGCTGCAAGCACCCAAAAATTTGCCATAGCCCCCCCCTCCCAGCACCACCGCCATTGCCCAGCCCAAGCACAGTGCAGCCCAGACCACCGTTGTGAAGAGCACAACACTGCAGCCCCAGCCCCACCCTGAGCAGATCCCAAAGCAGCAGTCTGGGCTGTGCTATGCTCCAGCTGGGTGGCAGCACTGGGAAGAGGGCAATGAGAGGTGGGGTTATGGTGAATTTTTGGGTGCCTGTAGCCCCGCTCCCAGTCCAGTGGCAGCTGGCCTGCAGATCCAGGGGCACGCCCCTCCCCGCAACCCCCAGATGAGCTGTTTGTGAGACTGTCCTGTGCCCTGGCTGTGCAGGGCCTGCACCTTTTCCAGCCCCACTCCCTCCCTCCCCACCATTGGCAGAAGGGGGGCAGATGGAGGTCCTAGCAGTGAAGGAGGAAGTGGGGCTACAGCTGGGGCCTCTATCTTCCCTGCCCCCCACAACCCTTTCCCCTCCCCCACAGACTTACCTGCTGGGGGGCACCCCCCCCAAATTTACATGATAAGTAGAACATCACTACATACCTAACAGAATTTTCATAAGTGCCATATCCAAAGTCATTTACTAAATATTAAATTAATCCCCCTCTACCTTGATCTGCTCCCCCCCCCCAGCCCTTCACTCCCTGCAGACTTACCATCTGAGAGGGGGGTGGCAGTGCACTGTAGATCTCAGGTTGCTTTTGAATACAAAAAGGTGATCTCCTACTTTAAAAGGCTGGAGACCCCTGGCTCTACATTATTACTGCAAATAATCAGCCTTCAAGCCATAAAATAAAATGTTACTGGCAGTAGGGAGCACACATTTTGCTTCTTACAAATAAGCCCCTTCATTAACATTTGTGGAGGCCTCACTGAGCTACTAAAAACAATATACAATCTGGTGATGGATGGGTCAGTATCAACCTGGAAAGATGTGGGCAGTGGGGTCCCCCAAGGCTCGGTCCTTGAACCTGTGCTATTCAATGTCTTCATCAGCGACTTGGATGAGGGTGTAGAGAGCACTCTGTTCAAATTTGTGGGCAACAAAATGATGGGGTAAAGTTAACATACTAGTGGGCAGGGATCAAATCCAGGTGAACTTGGACAGGTTGGAAAAGTGTGCAGAAAAGAATAGGATGTAGTTCAACAAAAGACAAGTACAAAGTGCTGCATCTAGGGAGAAGGGATCACCAACACACCTATATTCTAGGGGACAACCTTCTCAGCAGTACAGCGGCAGAAAGGGATCTCCGAGTCATAGTCGACTCCAAGATAAATATGAGCCATCAATGTGGCAAAGTAATCAGTAAAGCTAACTGCATTCTATCATGCATTAGCAGGTGCATCACAAACAGGTCCAGGGAGGTGATACTTTCCTTCTATGCAGCACTGGTCAGACCACAGTTGGAGTACTGCATCCAGTTCTGGGCACTGCACTTCAAGAGGGATGTGGATAACATGAGAGGGTCCAGAGGGCCACTCATATGGTTAGGGGCCTGCAGGTAAGGCCCTACAAGGACAGACTGAGGGACCTGGATCTCTTCAGCCTCTGCAAGAGAAGACTGAGAGGTGATCTTGTGGCCCCCCCACCAAAAATCACTGAGGGGCAGCAAGAAATTGGAGATGCTCCATTTACCAGGGCACCCCTTGGAATAACCGGGAACAACAGCCACAAACTGACAGAGAGCAGATTTAGGTTGGACATCAGGAAGAATTTATTTACGGTAAGGGTTGCCAGAATCTGGAACAGGCTTCCAAAGGAGGTGGTGCTCTCCCCTACCTTAGGGGTCTTTAAGAGGAGGTTAGACATGCATCTGGCTAGGGTCATATGACCCCAGCCCTCTTTCCTGCCCAGGGCAGGAGGTCGGACTCGATCTATTAAGGTCCCTTCCGACCCTAACAACTATGAAACTATCTTTTAATATTACTGAAGATTTCTTGGATCTATGCTTATGATTTCGTATTAGTTGTATGCGGACTTTAAAGGTCAAATGAAGATGTTAAAAGGTTACAACATCATAGTGTGTTAAGCAGTTCCCTATATTATTTTCAGGTCTCTGCAAACAGACAACATTGTCGTTCGCATTTTTCCAGAAGTAAGCATTTTTCTGCACAAAGTCTTCTCCAAAATCTTTCTGTCACTTTTGGTTTCAGTTTAGCTAGCAGGAACAGAGAAGATATTTTATGCCATAATGTAGACTGGTTCAAAGTTGAAAAACCAACTGGGAATTGAAAATGGCAGCAAGATTATTTTCCTTTTCCTATCTATAAATTAAAGCCAGCTGGGAAACTACCAATTATAAGAGACTAAACAACGACTCGCAGGCATTTTTAGATCCTTGAAATGCAGACACATACCTAATAGAATTTTCTTAACTGCCATATCCAAAGTCATTTACTATTAAATTAATCCCTCACCATCTTGCAACATAAATATTTAGTTTAATGTAGATTCGATAAGATTCTTAAATGAAGTATTGTAATTTGACTAAATAAAGTGCATATAGGTTTTCCATACCTTCCTAGAAGTAAAAGAAATGTGCCAACTTAATATGAAGGCTATACTCAATTGCAAATCAACATGGCTTCACAGTTATATTAAAACAAAAATGATTAAGAGCTGTAACTGAAAAGTATAAATATAAATCTAGATTAATACCAATTATTTATTCAAGATCTCCTGCTGGCTAATTTAAACCATGATTAATATTGGTAATTTAAAATCAATCTATTCTAGTTCACAGTGACAAAACTATGCCACATGCCAATATGAATCATGTAGATTTATAAGATCCTTGAATCCTCTGCGTTTATGGATTTAGTTAGAATCATATAAATTTAGGGTTTGGATTAGCTGACCTTCTGAAGTTCCTGCCAACCCATGCTCAAAGTAGGACCACCCCAATTGGATCATCCTAGCCAAGGCTTTATCTGCCCAGGTCTTAAAAACTTCTAAGGATTGAGATTTCACAGTCTCTCTAGGTAGCTTGTTCCAGTGTTTTACTACCTTCCTAGTGAGAAAATTCTCCCTAATATCTAACCTAAGCTTCCCTTGCTGCAACTCGAGACCACTGATCCTTGTTCTGTTATCTGCAACTACTAAGAACAATCTAGCGCCATCCTCTTTGGAACCTCCCTTCAGGTAGTTGAAGGCTGCTATTAAATCCCTCCCCTCCCCCCCGCCCAGTCTTTTCTCCAAACTAAATAAGCCCAGTTCCCTCAGCCTCTTCTCATAAGTCATGTGTCCTAGCCCCCTCACCATTTTTGTTCCCCTCTGCTGGAACCTCTCCGATTTGTCCATATCCTTTCTATAATGGGGAGCCCCAAAACTGGACACAGCGCTCCAGATGTGGCCTCACCAGAGCCGAATACAGGGGAATAATCACTTCCCCTCATTCTGCTGGCAACACTCCTATTAATGCAGCCCAGTGTACTGCTAGGCTTCTTTTCAAGATGGACATACTGTTGGCTCACATTCAGCTTACTGACCACTGCCCCCACGTCCTTTTCTGCAGAGTTGCTGCTTAACCAGTCAGTCCCCAGGCTAACAGTGCATGGGATTCTTCTGTCCTAAGCGCAAGATTTTGCACTTGTCCTTACTGATCTTCATGTGATTACTTTTGGTCCACCTTACAGTTTGTCTAGGTCTCTCTAAACCTAAGCCCTAACCTCCAGCACATCTTGTATTCCCCCCAGCTTGGTGTAGTTGTCAGCTTGAACTGTTTTATCCCCTTTTGCTCTGGTTCCTTCAATCTGGAGCAACTGTCCTAAACTAAAAGGTCTTTCCTCTGTGGCTCAAGGTTTTTATATGCCATTTAAGTTCACCATCCTTGGGATGGTACCTGCAACCAAGCAATCACAGCACACATTAAATGTCTCTCCTGTGACTCTCCCTTTGTCTCTTTTCTAGTAAAGACCCATCACCTACTCTTATAAAATGCAGCTATAGCTTCTTACTATGGCATTTTTTTGGCTAGGCTCTGGAAATCTGAGGATGAGAACTACCAAAGTTGTACTCTTATTTATTAACCAAGCAATCCATCAATGTCTTCTTTCAGGCTAACATTCCTAGCTCATTCACACATTTATAACATCCCTAGAGCATCATATAACTTTTAGGGGTATTGCTGACTTTCTAGAACTACTGTTATTTATTGTCTGACTTAGTACAGATAAAAAAAAAAAGTTATCCAACATGGCACTGAATAGTTGTCAGTAGAAGGATGGTAAAAATTACAGCACAGAAATCCCTCAGATAAAATCCTGACTGAACAGAATGAATCAGAGGAAAAAGCTTTGCATATTTAAAAAAAAAAAAATAAAAAAATATGAGCATTCAAGTAAAGATCCTTAAGGAAAAATTCCAGCTATTCAGACCAAACAAATTACAAACATTAGTTGGGGGGTAGGGAGTGGCACTGAGAAGGGGAAAGGGAGAAAAGAACCCCTCCACAACAAAACCATATGTATCCAGGATTGGCCATGGGAAAGTGCAGGACCACACCCTAATCCGAGTTGTAGGCACAAAACCCCTGGATTCCTCTAGGTCAGGGCTGCCCAACTTCTAAGCAGCTAGGGGCTGAATGACCCATGGGCTCAGGAACCAGCAGCGGGAAGGAGAGGAGTCGGCACACGTGTGTCCCGCACGCACGTGTGCCCCTTTTACCAACTGACTGACCAGAGGTGGAGGCGGCGGCAGCAGCAGCAGAGGAATTGGCAGCACGGGCAGCAGCAGCTGATCCCCTGAAGGTAAGTGGGGCGGAGGGACCCGGCGCAGCCGAGCCGGATCCGGAGGGGAAGCCCCCCGGGTCCCATATAGCGGAGCCGGTAGGGAGCCGCGCGGCACTAACAGAGCGCGCAAACAGGGAGGGCTAGGGAAGGGACTGTCCCCCCAGGCCAGGGAGCACCCCCGGGCCTAACCCTTGGGGGAGCAGGCTCCCGCGGCAGCGGATCCCCCCAGCGGGGGAGCATAGGGGCGGAGCTGCCGGCAGGCACTTCCAGGTAGACCGGGGCGCCTGATTGGCTGTTGGAGTGGGGCGGGTAATTCAAACCGCGGGCTTTAAAGCCGCGGGGTGACGTAGTTCCCAGCACTCGGGAACCAGCAGCGGGAAGGAGAGGAGTTGGCACACGTGTGTCCCGCACGCACGTGTGCCCCTTTTACCAACTGACTGACCAGAGGTGGAGGCGGCGGCAGCAGCAGAGGAATCGGCAGCGGGGGCAGCAGCAGCTGATCCCCCAAAGGTAAGTGGGGCAGAGGGACCCCGGCGCAGCTGAGCCAGATCCGGAGGGGAAGCCCCCGGGTCCCATATAGCGGAGCCGGTAGGGAGCCGCGCTCCCAAGCCACGCGGTGCGAACAGAGCGTGCAAACAGGCGCGCTCTGTAAGAGCGCGCCGGCGTTTGCGCAGGCGTTCGCGCCGGTGGGCGGGCCAGGAGGGCCAGGAGTGAGACTCCTGTAGGGGTAGGGCGTAGACACCACACAGATCTACAAACAGCAGCTTGTAGAATGGTGTCTACGAGGAGTGCTGCTAGGGCCTCTGCCCAGGGGGACAAGGTTACCTGGGGCAGGTCTGAGGCCTCCACCCAGACCGAGCGCCCATGGGGGAGCTGATGTCCCCCTACCTCCTGGCCTGTGGGGGATCCCCAGCAGGGCCAGAGGGGGCAGAGATTGGGGGCCCCCACACCTGTCCGGCAGGTGCCCGTCTTAGGGCTCTGGAGGCGCAGGTGAGGGAGCTCCGGGAGGAGGTTAGCAGGCTGAGGGGGATCAGGGAGGCGGAGGATGAAATTGACAGATATTTCCTTTCCCTGCAGGCCCAGGCACCCAAGGAAGAAGCAGCCCGGGGAATGCCCTCTGCAGCAGAGTGGCAGACGGTCACAGCCAGGACCGGAGCAGCTCGCAGCGAACCGGTAGAAGCTTCTCCAGTCTGACTGGTGAACAGGTACAAGGCCCTGGCGACCCTGCAGGAGATGGAAGGGGAGGAGAAAACCCTTGGGCAAGAAGAAATGCCACGTTCTTCACACTCCAAACAGATCAAGAGATCCAAGAGGACCCAGCGGAGGCGGTGACGAGTGCTCGTCATAGGCGACTCCATCCTGAGAGGTACGGAAGGGCCCATCTGTCGCCAAGACCTCTCAGCACGAGAGGTATGCTGCCTCCCTGGAGCAAAGATTCGGGATGTGACGGAGGTAATCCAGGCCAGGATCAAGCCCACCGATTACTACCCCATGGTCCTAGTCCATGTGGGTACTAATGATGCGGCCAGGAGAACCCCCAATCACCTGATGGCGGACTACAGTGCTCTGGGTGGCGTGCTGAAGGAGTTCGGTGCACAGGTGGTTTTCTCTTCCATCCTACCAGTGACCAGACGAGGAAGACGGCAGGAGAACTGCATCCGAGAAACCAACTGGCGGCTTCGGCAGTGGTGTCTCGAGGTAGGCTTCGGCTTCCTGGACAATGACCCGCACATCACGACGAGGGACATGCTCAGCTGGGATGGGCTTCACCTGTCTCCCAAAGGTAAGCATGTGTTTTCTACTAGGTTGGAGGATCTCCTCTGGCGGGCTTTAAACTAGGCTCGTTGGGGGGAGGGGAGTATGAGGGCAGGGGAAGCTGTGGACCACCAAACCATGTGGCACCCACAAGGACAGCCCAGCCTGAAGAAGGAGAACATTGGAAACCTGAAAGCCATGGGGAGACCAGCACTACAGAACAGGTAAGAAACAAGAAGGTAAGAAACAATGGGCCCCTTGGGACTTGGAGCAGGGGGGCAGCAAAGGCACCAGTCGCAGGGCTCAAGTGCCTATATACTAATGCTAGGAGCATGGGGAACAAGCAGGATGAACTAGCGCTCCTGCTTGCACTAAACACCTATGACTTAGTGGGGCTAACAGAGACCTGGTGGGATTCATCCCATGACTGGGCGGTACATATTGAGGGCTATAGATTGTACAGAAAGGACAGGTCGGGGAAGAAAGGGGGGGGGGTTGCACTTTATGTCAGTGAGCAATATACATCAACCCTCATCAAGACAGAATCCAAGGTTGAGGAAGTAGAAGGATTATGGGTTAGGCTACATGGGGGGCAAGGAGAAAGGGATTTGGTGGTAGGGGTCTGCTACAGACCCCCACACCAAGGGGAAGAAATAGATGCAGGGCTCCTGAGGCAACTCTCGGAGACCATAAAAGCTAAAGAGGCGGTAGTCATGGGGGACCTAAACTACCCGGACATCTGCTGGGAGTCACAGACAGCAAAGTCCCACCGCTCACGCAGGTTTCTAACCTGTGTACAGGACCTCCACCTGACACAGGAGGTGCATGGTCCCACTAGGGGGAATGCCATACTGGATCTGGTATTGGCAACAGGGGATGACATGATAGGGGACCTCCAGATCGGTAGCCATTTGGGAGACAGTGATCACCTAATAATAGAATTCAACATAAGACGTCGAGTGGGTAAGGTAACTAGTAGGGTGAAAGTACTAGACTTTAGGAAAGCTGATCTCAATGCACTCAGGCAATTAGTCAAGGACGCACTGCAGAGTAGGAGTTTTGAAGGGATGGGAGCACAAGAAGGGTGGCTGTGCCTTAAGGAAACGATCCTTCAGGCACAAAGCAAGACGATCCCCGAGCGAGGCAAAAAAGGGAAAGGGGCCAGGAGGCTTCCATGGCTAACCAGAGAAATCCAGGGCAGACTAAGGGCCAAAAGGGGAGCACATAAAAAGTGGAAACAGGGAGAGATCACTAAAGATGAATATACCTCCTCTGCTCGTGCTTGTAGGGAGGCAGTTAGGCGGGCCAAAGCTACCATGGAGCTGAGGATGGCAACCCAAGTAAAAGACAACAAGAAATTGTTTTTAAGATATATTGGGAGTAAAAGGAAGGCCCAGGGAGGAATAGGACCTCTGCTAAATGGGCAGAAACAATTGGTGACAGACAGGGGGGACAAGGCTGAACTCCTCAACGAGTTCTTTGCCTCAGTGTTCCTAAGTGAGGGGCACAACAAGTCTCTCACTGGGGTTGTAGAGAGACAGCAGCAAGGTGCCAGACTTCCATGCGTAGATCCTGAGGTGGTGCAGAGTCACTTGGAAGAACTGGATGCCTTTAAGTCGGCAGGCCCGGATGAGCTCCATCTGAGGGTGCTGAAGGCACTGGCCGACATCATTGCAGAGCCACTGGCAGGAATATTCGAACGCTCGTGACGCACAGGCCAAGTCCCAGAGGATTGGAAAAGGGCTAACGTAGTCCCCATTTTCAAGAAGGGGAGGAAGGAGGACCCGGGCAACTATAGGCCAGTCAGTCTCACCTCCATCCTTGGTAAAGTCTTTGAAAAAATTATCAAGGCTCACATTTGTGAGAGCCCGGCAGGGCAAATTATGCTGAGGGGAAACCAGCACGGGTTTGTGGCAGGCAGATCGTGCCTGACCAATCTAGTCTCCTTCTATGACCAGGTTACGAAACGCCTGGACACAGGAGGAGGGGTGGATGTCGTATACTTAGACTTCACGAAGGCCTTCGATACGGTATCCCACCCCATACTGGTGAACAAGTTAAGAGGCTGTGATGTGGATGACTACACAGTCTGGTGGGTGGCGAATTGGCTGGAGGGTCGCACCCAAAGAGTCGTGGTGGATGGGTCGGTCTCGACCTGGAAGGGTGTGGGCAGTGGGGTCCCGCAGGGCTCGGTCCTTGGACCGATACTCTTTAATGTCTTCATCAGCGACTTGGACGAGGGAGTCAAATGTACTCTGTCCAAGTTTGCAGATGACACAAAGCTATGGGGAGAAGTGGACACACCGGAGGGCAGGGAACAGCTGCAGGCAGACCTGGATAGGTTGCACAAGTGGGCAGAAAACAACAGGATGCAGTTCAACAAGGAGAAATGCAAAGTGCTGCACCTAGGGAGGAAAAATGTCCAGCACACGTACAGCCTAGGGAATGACCTGCTGGGTGGCACAGAGGTGGAAAGGGATCTTGGAGTCCTAGTGGACTCCAAGATGAACATGAGCCGGCAGTGTGACGAAGCCATCAGAAAAGCCAATGGCACTTTATCGTGCATCAGCAGATGCATGACGAATAGGTCCAGGGAGGTGATACGTCCCCTCTATAGGGCGCTGGTCAGACCGCAGTTGGAGTACTGCGTGCAATTCTGGGCACCACACTTCAAGAAGGATGCGGATAACCTGGAGAGGGTCCAGAGAAGGGCAACTCGTATGGTCAAGGGCCTGCAGCCCAAGCCCTACGAGGAGAGACTAGAGAAACTGGACCTTTTCAGCCTCCGCAAGAGAAGGTTGAGAGGCGACCTTGTGGCTGCCTATAAGTTCATCACAGGGGCACAGAAGGGAATTGGTGAGTATTTATTCACCAAGGCGCCCCCAGGGGTCACAAGAAACAATGGCCACAAGCTAGCAGAGAGCAGATTTGGACTGGACATTAGGAAGAACTTCTTCACAGTTCGAGTGGCCAAGGTCTGGAACAGGCTCCCAAGGGAGGTGGTGCTCTCCCCTACCCTGGGGGTCTTCAAGAGGAGGTTAGATGAGTATCTAGCTGGGGTCATCTAGACCCAGCACTCTTTCCTGTTTATGTAGGGGGTCGGACTCGATGATCTATTGAGGTCCCTTCTGACCCTAACATCTATGAATCTATACCACCTGAAGAATGTTTCGAAAAGAAAGACAGACTCACTACTGGATCACCTCTTCCACCAGAGTGGTACAGACAATATCATGGGCACGGCAGCCTTAAACAGCAAGAAGTTTAGCAAGTGTCAGCATATATATTTTTCCATACAGACATTCATTATGGAGATGCCAGAGACTGAGCTAGCTTAACAAAGAGGTTTTACTTATATCAGAGCTGTCCAGCTTCTAAGTGGCTGGAGGCTGAAGGTCCTACAAGATGCACTAGTACAGCCACGTTTGCTCCCTATATGAGAGTGAGTCCAGGGTCACCTGGTCACATATGATATGGTTGCCCCTACACCTCACTGGCTGCACTTTACACTCACCTGCCCCCCTTCCGCCCCACACCAATGGTAGTGCTGCGCCCACACCCTCCTCTAATCACCGCAGCACTGTATTGCCCTAGGTTCACCCTTAGCTCCCCTGGTTGCCACCCCCCCCCAGGCTGGGAACAGGCAGCAAAAAAACAGAAGAGGAACTCAGAAACTTAGGCTACCTCACAGACAGAAGAATGGGAAGCTTTAAAGCACCCCTACTGTCAATTTTCAGCATGGGGATGCTGATACAAGTGTCACTAGAGTCTTCTAGAATGCAGTAATTACTAGGGCTGTGTGGAATTTCACCTGCAGTTTCATTTTCATAGTAGCTAGGGTCAGGAGGGACCTGAACAGATCATCTAGCCTGACCCCCTGCCACAGGCAGGAATGAATGCTGGGTTCACAAGACCCCAGGCAGGTGATTGTCCAACCTCCTCTTGAATTTGCCCAAGGTAGGGGCAAGGACCACTTCCCTGGGAAGTTGGTTCCAGAAGATTTTGACGCTGTTTCGACTCGTTTTGAGTTCAAAACAGCAACATCTAAATGAAAGGGAGAGCTTTGAAACAGCCTCAAAACAAAACAAGGCAAGTCGAAATGTTTCGAATTTCGAAGCTCAAGCTGGGCTTGCCTGCAGGGAAACAAACTAAAGTAAGGAGAGGGAGGGGGAAGGGGAAAAAAAAGAGAGTGCTCTCATTATTGATTGTGTAGCTGGCCAATGACGGTCATCCTTCCCCGAGGTCCCTTCTAACCCCATTGCTCTGGAAAAACTGCGTAGAAGGCAGCATTGTTTGAACTGCCCGGCTTTCTGCCTTGGTGTCAGGTGAATAAGAGCGCACCTTAACAAACATACAGTCACCCACCTATGTCACAAGTTTTGCCTGTCAGCAGCTAGAGGTGCAGGGCCCCAGAACCCAGATTCCCCTTGCACCCATCTCCTTGACAGCTGGCAGGTTTTGTAGCCTCAGCAGGGGCTAGCAAGTCTGCAGCTTTGACCCTGCTGCACCTTAACACACACACACACACACACACAGTGTCACCCATGTCACAAGGTTTGTTTGTCAGCAGCTTGGAGGTGCAGTTTCCCCCAAACCCCTGCACTTATCTCCTTGAAACTTGGCAGGCATTGTTGCCTCAACAGGGGCTAGCATGCCTGCAGTTTTGACCCAACCGTGGCTTAACACATGTATGTGACATGAGTTTTTTTGCTTTCAAGAATTTGAAGTGCAGTTTCCCTAAAATCCTTCCACTCGTCCCCTTGAAACTTGGCAAGCTTCATGCCCTCAGAAGGGGCTACCATTCCTGCAAGATTCATCCAAATCAGGCCAGAAATTACAAAGTTATAGGCTGTTTCCAGCTTCTCCATTATAGCCTATGGGCAAAACAGAACAGCAGTTTCAAATCGAAACGAAATGCTGTTCCGTCAAAATGGAATGGTGCCATTTCACACAGCTCTAGTAATTACACAAGCAGGGAAGCTGCTCCAAGGTGCTATAGGAGACCTTTGTGAAACCCCATAGCACAAGAGTATACAGGTTGCAAACAGAAGTGCTGGTGTTGTGTACTGCCTGCTACAGCAAGAGCTATAGTCTGTAAGTTTGGAATAAATATACTGATGGTGCAGAAATTATAGGTTTATCTTAATTAACATGACAATAAAACATTGCATCAGTTTGCTTAATGGAGGTCTGTCCAATACACTCACTATGTAGCTATGGAAAAATTGCATTAAAAAACATTTATGAAAGAAAAAAAGGTGCAAGACTTAAGTAGGGACGATGATCCTGAAGTTCCTTTCAGTGCAATCACTGAGTTCTTATACTGCAAATCCTCCTTTTACACAAATTACTAAAGAAACTTTGTATTAAAAAATAAATTAGCCATTAATAACCAAGTTCAATTGAGAGGGACTGCAAAAGTGTGCATACCTAAAGAGGGGAACAAGCAGTACACTTCTTTGAGGATTCTGAGCTCCATATCCTCATAATGAATATTGTACATTTCTTAATTTTGCAAAATAAGACAACAAGCACACTGATTTGCAAAGACTTGTTTCTCAGTCTTCCTTGACTAATCAGCATCTTTATTGAGGAAAGTGCTCACTTGAATCCAGAAGTTTGTTTTTGATCAATAAGATTCTGAAGTCTGTCATTTGTTTTATTAAAAAAAATAATTTGAAAAAGAAATATTATATAATCATGTATTAATATTATTAAAATGTATGTCGATGCTGTTGAAAACAAATTTTGAATTATTAGTTATCATAGCCCTTTCATATCATCACTTTAAAAAACAAACAAAGGCATTTTAATTGATACTCAATTGAAGAGTTGGAGGGGGAAGAGTAACAGGTCTTTGTGGCTAAAACTGCATCTTCCCTCACAACATTAAAGTCATTAGGAAAGCCTAAAGGATGCTACACTCTAGGAGGGACAGGAAGTCTGCTGGTTCAGCAACAGGATTCAAGACTCATGACAGCATGGTGCAGTTCAATTGACCTATCATACAGAGCAAATATAGAAAATAGTGTATTTAATATGAACTATAATGAAAAACAATTTTATCCACTTTTCAAAGGGCTTTTGCCATTTTATACAATATCAATATTTTCAATTGCTTAAATAGAAGCCTCAATAACCTAACATTCTAATAAGTAAAAAAGTGTTTCCCTTTGTGGGGAATAAATTAAAATAAATACATTTTAATTTCATCCAATGCCAAAAGTGAGCCTCTGTGCACATGAGTACGCAAATGACAATCCAACTCATTCGTGAATGAGTGAGTGCCTCCTGTTTGGAAGTACTACCATATTTACTCAAATACGAGATTAGGCTTTTACCCCCCCAATTAACATGGGGGGAAAAAAAGAGCTCCTTGTCTTGTATTTACATACAAGGAAACTTCATTACATACATCATCATTAAACTGCTGCTAAAAGCAGCATGTGCTCAATGGAAGCCAACTATGATGTTGATTAAATGCAGCCAAAACCGTTTGTTTTTTTAGTCATGCTCAAAAAACAAAACACCCAGCCCACATGGGAATCTACCACACGCATGTATTTGTGCAACCCATTTGAACAAGATATGGTAATACCTATTGCATGCAAGCCCCCTCAGTGCTCTTTTTCAAGTCATGGCGAATTACTACACTGAATACATTTCACCTTCTTCACTCTCACAGCTGAGCTGTACCTTTGCTTCCCATTTCCAACTATTCCCATTTCTTCAGCAGCCTTAAATGTCTGGCAAACATCACCAAACAGGGCCCAAAACAGTTCACAAAGAATCCCTGTCACCCCTTCCCTCAACCCGTCACATCATTAGTTTGGCCCCACAGTCCATGTGGTAGAGCCAAATGAGGTTGCCCTGAGCTTCATCTGCATATAAATTATGTATTCAGGGTCATCTTGTATTCAAGTAAATATGGTGAATATAGTATCAACAACTGTGCATGTTAATGGTCTCTCTTCCCTATATAAATTCAAGGCTATGGATCACTTATATATTGAATTTAAAGATTTAATTAGATTTTAGACATGGAAAATAACAAATGTTATGATTTCCATGCCTAGAATCTAATTATTGGAGGGCAATTAGGAAAACAGAAGGGGCTGCTACCAGAATGGGGAGCAAGCAGGCTAGTCCCCCCCCCCCCCCCACACTTGCCTCTCCACTGACTGCACCCCCTGCCATCTTGCTGGAGTGGCAGCAGAGAGGGGGATTTGTCTTGGAATCAAGTAAATATGAAACTTTGTGCAAACATCCAATAGTTTCTTTTTAGAACTCCATTAAAAGTTGAGTATTCTAAAGTTTTGCTGTTTCTCAAATACATCAAACAACTGTAGTAACACCTCTGAACTTAAAAAAAAGCAAAGCAAAGCAAACCAGAAAAAACAAAGACTTATGTCATAGATCTCTAGATCATTCCATACTTGGCATTCTTATTTATAGCATTTCCAGGGTAGCTCTACATGTCTGGTAAATTACTTTAGGCTTTCATATTTTAAGCACAGTATTCAACATTAAATTTAAGCCTGTAATCTGTATTTTCCATTTCATTTATAAAAGCTGAAAAATATAATTTATTTTTCAAGTTAAGACAATACTACTGGACAGCATCTTGTATGAAAAGTTTGACTTCCAGCATGAAGTCAGTTTTTTTCCAAACAGATTATAGAGTACCCAAGAGAGGCCATGAAGGAGAAAACAAACAAACAAACAAACAAACAAACAAACGAACAAGATTGGTATTACTAGAAATAATATCAAAGCTATATGAAGGTGTGTAAATATTAAGGTAACTTCAGTAATTTTTCTTTCTACTTATCTGGAAAAGGACTATATTTTGCCAGGCAGTCACCCATGAACTCCCCCACAGTTGTGGATAAGAACCAATATACCTATTGTATTTCCTTTTATTAGCAAGCTATCAAATTAGCATTTTTAAGTTTGCTTAACAGCTTAATTATGATTTTCACATTCAAGAAAAATATATGAAAGCCCCAAAAATATATTAGAAGCTTGATAATGAACTGTGGTATATTAAGCAGACAAGAGAACATTAAGATGGATGTAGCAATGAATAATTAAGAAATTGCTAAGTAAAACTGGAGGTTAAAATTAGAAGTTATGCTTGTGTAGAAAGTAGATAATGGATTAAGCCAATTAGTGCTAAGGCAAAGACAGAAATAGGTGTGGGTGGGATAACAAAAACGAGAGGCTACTTAAGAAAAGGCAATACTTTCCCATTATTATTCTGGCTCTTAAATGTATAGATTTCACAAAAAACATTCCTAGTTTGCACAAGGAAAAAAAAAAAAAAAAATCACAGGAATTCCTAACATTTTAAATTTTGCATTTTTTTTGTTTGATTTGTTTTCCCCCTGCATTTTGACTTTTCCATAATATCTATGGAAATTTGGACTGTGTTTGCAAATAAGGATACCTAGTTTTGGAGCAAAATAACTTGAAAAAAAAAAAAAAACAAAAAACACAAGTTTTAAAATTAACTGCAAAAAGAACATTTTGTACTTCTGCTGCTGGCTCCTTTGCAGCAACTAGGTTCTGTTCCAAAAGCTACAATTGTCATGTTGTGGGGCAGGCAGGAGCAGACAAAGAAAAAAGATAGACACGTGAAATTATCAAAAAGAATATAGTATTAGAAGAAATCCAAAGGTGACAAAGATAGTCAACCTACAACATTAACCCTCTAAATTCCATTCAACATAGTTTTCTCTTCAGTCAGGAATGTATTACTATTGAGTGGCCTTAACCATTATGCGTGCATGTGCCTCTTGCTCTGCCTCAAATCCCTTTGAGGTAGGTCGACAGGCATGTGTGGGAAACAAAAATGTTCCCTGCACTGTAAGTTTGCAGTGCAGGGAGATAAGTTAGACCCCTGGATATCCAGGGGTCTAAAAAAAAAAAAAAAAAGTCCCTGACCATTCCCTGAGGTAACCAGAGGCTGGGTCCTCCATAGAGACGCTCTGGCTGCCACAGCGGCTCTATGGTTGCCTCTCGCCCTGGTGATGAAACAAGCGGCCACCTAGGTCCTGCCACTGGCCTAGTGTTTCAGCACCAGAGCTCCAGTGCCAGTGAGTAAGGGGTCGGGGGGGACATGGATTTGGGGGTATTTTAGAGAGTGAGACTTTGGGATTTTTTAAAATCAGGGATTTTTCAGTTTTCCAATAGGGAACACCAGAATTCCTGCTAGGGAGGCCAGTGGCAGAACCCTGCTTGCTCAGAGCTGGCACCTTGGACCCATCTGGCTATGGCTGACCTCCTGGACAAATGGGGCCAGGAAGACATGCTTTGACAGTTCAAAGCAGGCCACCACACCCTGAACATCTTCTGAATGATAGCTGCCCAGATGGCCAGGCAAGGGGCACAAATGGCAGTAGTGCCGCACAAAGGCCAACCCTGCAACTGCAGTCCACTGGCAGCTGGCCCAGAGGAGTATGGGTGCATCCACACATGCAAGCACATGCACTTGCAGAAGCTCAAACAGAAGCAGTGCAAATTTGAGTCAGGGCTTTTTGCCTCAGAGCACGTGCTCAGACATGCACTGTGTTGTGGAGCAAATTGTGCTAGTTGGGGCAAAATGACCCCTGGTTGCGGGAGGAGCCAGGCAGGGGAGTTAGAGCCTGGGGCCAGCACCTGTGCCATCCCCAGCAGTATAAAAAGCTGCCCTGTCCAGGCCCCATCCATATAAAGAGCTGCCCTGGCAAGCAGCTCAGGGCTACTCGCTCCCAGGAGCCCGGCCACTTGGTACCTGGGGACACTACCCCTTGTGCTAGCTGGACTGCTGCAGCAGCATCCCGAAATCCATTTTTAAAAATACCCCACAAAAACCATGTTCTTCCACAATTAAAACAAAAGACCACTCCACACACATACATATCAAAAGAGAGAGAGAGAGCACGCGTGCAACCAGTTGGGCAATGCTTTATTGGTATATTTAAAATGTTAAAGCAATGTGGAAGCCTACCAGTGTCTCTATCATCATGATAAAATAAATTCTAAATATCTATGTGTTGATGTGCGAAGAAAACCAAAGTATACATGGTGGGTGCATGACTGGTGGGGAGGTGGGCTTCTTTGCAGGAAGGTGGTAAGAAGGGGTGTGGGGGAAGGCAGGTGGGTGTGTGGTGGGATGTGGGTTGGTGTGTAGGTAAGTGTGGGGTGATTGCTAGGGTGACTGTGGGTGTGGGGGCTGCTCAGGAGGGGTGGGTCCCCTGGCCCCCACAGGGTGCAGCCCTCCCCAAAAACAAAGCACATAGAATCCCCCACCACCACCTCCCCCCAGGGCCCCAACTCCACCCTGGAGGGCCTGGCTAGGCCCAGTATGTGGTCCCTGCATGCCGCGCTGGGTCCTGCTACCATGGGCCCAGCCCGGTCAGGCAGCAAAGGGGCCCCAAGGGTGGCAGGACCTGGCTGGGCAGTGATCAGGAGGGGACAGCAGGCGTCCCCCTGTGGTCCCCCCCCCCCCCACTTACTCACCAGCACTGGAGCCCTGGTGCTGAACACATGGCCTGGCTGGCCACGCATTTCTACACCAAGGCAAGGGGCCAACCATGGAGACGCTCTGGCAGCCAGAGCGTCTCCCTGGAGGACCCAGCTCCAGCTGCCTCAGGTCCCAGACCGTGCCCTTCCCCACTTTTTTTAAGCTTTGGTTTTTTTAGACCCCTGGATATCCAGGGATCTAATTTTTCTCCCTGAGCTGCAAACATTTCGTTCCCACACGTGCCCCTTTCCCCATCTCAAAGGGGTTTGAGACAGGGCAAAAGGCATGTGTGCGCTCATCTGGATGCGCCCTGTTACCAGTACTAATCCAGGTTAGTAGTCAATGAAGTTCACCTACCCTGAGGAATAGACTGGTGGTTGCAGTACAGTTTTTGCCAGTGAAAAACAATGCTGCAAGTCCAAAAGTGCCAGATGTTATGCTACAGGGGTATAGGTTGTAGCTGTGTTGGTCTAAGGACATAGGCAGACAAGATTGTTTGGGTAAATCTGATATCTTCTAATTAGACCAACTCAAATAGTTGGAAAAATTCTTCTTTGCTAGCTTTTGGGTATAAATACCCTTTGTCAGGCTGAAGAAGCATCTGCAGATGTTCATAGATTCATAGATGTTAGGGTCGGAAGGGACCTCAATAGATCGAGTCCGACCCCCTGCATAGGCAGGAAAGAGTGCTGGGTTCAGATGACCTCAGCTAGATGCCTATCTAACCTCCTCTTGAAGACCCCCAGGGTAGGGGAGAGCACCACCTCCCTTGGGAGCCCATTCCAGACTTTGGCCACTCGAACTGTGAAGTTCTTCCTAATGTCTAGTCTAGATCTGCTCTCTGCGAGCTTATGGCCATTATTTCTTGTAACCCCCGGGGCACCTTGGTGAATAAAACCTCACCAATTCCCTTCTGTGCCCCCATGATGAACTTATAGGCAGCCACAAGGTTGCCTCTCAACCTTCTCTTGCAGAGGCTGAAGAGGTCCAGGTGCCCCAGTCTCTCCTCACAGGGCTTGGCCTGCAGGCCCTTAACCATATGAGTGGCCCTTCTCTGGACCCTCTCCAGATTATCCACATCCCTCTTGAAGTGCAGTGCCCAGAATTGCACGCAGTACTCCAACTGCAGTTTGACCAGCGCCCGATAGAGGGGAAGTATCACTTCCTTGGTTCTGTTCATCATACATCTGCTGATGCACGATAAAGTGCCATTAGCTTTCCTGATGACTTCGTCACACTGACAACTCATGTTCATCTTGGAGTCCACTAGGACTCCAAGATCCCTTTCCTCTTCTGTGCCACCAAGCAGGTCATTTCCTAGGCAGTAGGTATGCTGGACATTTTTCCTCCCTAGGTGCAGCACTTTGCATTTCTCCTTGTTGAATTTCATTCTGTTGTTTTCTGCCCATATGTCCAACCTGTCCAGGTCTGCTTGTAGTTGTTCCCTGCCCTCTGGTGTGTCCACTTCTCCCCACAGTTTTGGGTCATCCGCAAACTTGGACAGAGTCCAATTCGCTGATGAAGACACTGAAGAGTATCGGTCCAAGGACCGAGCCCTGCGGGACCCCACTGCCCACACCCTTCCAAGTCAATACCGACCCATCCACTACAACCCTCTAGCCAGTTCACCACCCACCGGACTGTGTAGTCATCCAAGTCACAGCCTCTTAACTTGTTCACCAGTACGGGGTGGGATACCGTATTGAAGGCCTTCCTGAAGTCTAAGTAAACGACGTCAACCCCTACTCCAGAATCCAGGTGTTTTGTAACCTGGTCATAAACAGAGACTAGATTAGTCAGGCATAATCTACCTGCTACGACCCCGTGCTTGTTTCCCCTCAGCATAATTTGTCCTGCCGGGCTCTCGCATATGTGAGCCTTGATAGTTTTTTCAAAGACTTTGCCAAGGATGGAGGTGAGACTGACTGGCCTATAGTCGCCTGGGTCCTCCTTCCTCCCCTTCTTGAAAATGGGGACCACATTGGCCCTTTTCCAGTCCTCCGGGACCTGGGCCGTGCACCATGAGTGTTCAAATATTCCCACCAGTAGCTATGCAACGTCAGCCAGTGCCTTCAGTACCCTCGGATGGAGCTCATCCAGGCCTGCCGGCTTAAAGGCATCCAGTTCTTCCAAATGACTCTGCACCATCTCAGGGTCTACGCTTGGTAGTCTGGCGCCCTGCTGCTGCCTCTCTACAATCCCAGTGAGAGACTCGTCTTGCCCCTCATTTAGGAACACTTAGGCAAAGAACTCATTGAGGAGTTCAGCCTTGTCCCCCCTGTCCGTCACCAATTGCTTATGCCCATTTAGTAGAGGTCCTATTCCACCCTGGGCCTTCCTTTTACTCCCTATATATCTGAAAAACAATTTTTTGTTATCCTTAACTTGGGATGCCATCCTCAGCTCCACGGTAGTTTTGGCCTGTCGAACTGCCTCCCTACAAGCGCGAGCAGAGGAGGTATACTCCTCTTTAGTAATCTCTCCCCATTTCCACTTTTTATATACCCCTCCCAATGTTATGCCAGTGGTTCAAGGAAGGAGGCCAAGTACTGACTTTACATGAAAAGTTAGCTACCCCTTGATCATCTCTACATTACCACTCCAAGTAATAATGAATTAAGACATTAAACCATATTTGAGAAGTGGTTATGGAAACACCCAGCGTGTGTTCCAACTACGAAACCAAAAAAAAAAAGACTTTCTATTTTATGAGACTGCCATGCATGCAAATTAAAAAAAAAAACAAACACACACACACACACACCCCCCAGCATGCAAGACCATGTATGTATCACTTCAAGACAGGATTCTTGAAGATTTCCCTTCCAAAGGGATACTAAACTAAGTTTCATTACATCTGAAAGGAGGTTTATACTGCATTTCATTCTTAGAATTCATTACCATTTTTTTTTTTTTAAACGCACATACATAATAGACACACATCCTTGTCTACATTAACAGCCTTCAGAAGTCTGACCTAAAGTTAACAAGACTGAAAAAATATATCATTGAAGCTTCAATCCCAAGCCCTCTATAAGGGCTTGCCTTCATTGCAATGTTAAACTGCAACCCAAGTATTGTGCCCAATTTGTGTCCCTTCCACATGCAATTTTTTCCAGAGAAACGGGGCTTTTATCTCAAATTTGTCTCTTCTATGAGGGGCTAAAACCTGAGCAAGCAACACTCACCAACTGCCAGCCAACTAACCACACTGAAGTGAGAACACAAGCTAACAATATTCAAGAGCTATTATTTCTTCAACACCTTCCCAAAATCCCCGTCTGGTGTGTACAAGAAACAGAGTTCACTGGGAAAGAATTAAGGAAGCTTACTACAGGACTAAGACCCACAACCTACTCTTTTTACAAGCCTTAGCACCACAAACAAGCAAACGCTATGCCAACACAGACACAACAAGTGTTATTTTACAATATGTCCAGCTCCCACTGAAAGTAATTAACACACAGATAACTCAAGGTAACCCTCTGGAGAATGCATTCCTTAAGACACCAGAAATACCTTAACACAAGTGTCAGAGTAAAAAGGATGATTTAGAACCAGAGAAGTTTTATGAAACATGTAGCTTATCGTATCTTTCTATTCATAGGGAATCACGCACATGCTCCAATCACAATAGGGAAAAAAAAAAAAAAGGCTTGTTAGATTTGCGATGAAGTTGTATTAATATTTGTTTAACAAGAGGCAAGTATTTACTGAAATGAAATGGAGATAGACAGCAACTTATCAAAACAATAAGCGTCAATTCTCAAAAGGCAAGTAGTTGGTTTTATGCTGAGATGTATCAAACTTTGAATATTTTCTTAAAATAATTAGATCTTTCCACTAATAGCTTTTTAAAAGTAATATTGTAATAGGGAGATTTCCCCCCCCCCCCCCAATAGACCAGTAAGCAAACAGAGACTGAACAAGAGATCTAAACATTTTAAAAGTCGCATTAGAAATCAGAGTTTAGGCTTAACAGTATTTTAAAGAGTGTAGTTCTTACTGTACAGCTTCCCAGATAATAATGATTCAGAAAGTTTCTTTTACCAACTTTAATTGTAACTGAGCCTTTATGAACAAATCTTGCCAGTGGGAGTGTGTCAGGTGACCAAACCAAGTTTCTTCACAAAATGCAGCAGCTACAGTAAGTAAAGTGCCCACAAAAGTTTCAGCTATTTATTTACAAGTAGTCATATTGAAAACCAGCTAATGAGTAACAACAAGATGGGGTGGGATATCCTCCAAGTCTGTATTGTATCAACCACTTCCCTTTAGAGTAAGGAAGATGAAAATAGATATAGCAATGCAGTGAGACAATACTTACTTCTAGCCTTTCACTCATCCTTAATTTCCCCAACTTGACAGAATTAAACTATTCATACTAACAGCATAATAACAAGCATTTAGTGTCAAGATCACTATTCTGCAGCATAGGCAGAGTATCTAAACATCATAATAACTGCTAACTTTTTAAGTCTACTAGCAAATTGCCCATCAAAAACCGCCCTTCTCCCCACCTCCCCCCCCCCCCCCCCCCGGCTTGCTAACCCTAACCCCACCCTGCACTACCACCTCCCAGGAGCAAGGAGGGAGCTTGCCCCACCATCTCCTCCATCCCCCTCCGCCAGCACCCCGTGCTGCCGCTGCTTCCAAGGAAGAGGGCCCGGGGGAGCTTTATTATATTAAAATTAGAAGCTGCCACATATTGTGTACTCATACTGTACAAGTAGATGTCAATTGACTATCGCTACACTGTTCCATTTGTTATGCTTTTTATTTTATTTATTTATAGAAAAAGTTAATTTGAGAAAGAGTAGAGGAAGGGATAACAGGGCCAGTCCATCCAAGAGAACAACACCAACTCATAGACACCAAGAATTACTGTGAATTCTCAAGTTTGATATAAAGCAATTAAGCAACCCAAAACTGTGAGAGTCTTCCAGTATTCCCCTCCTGTGACAGCACAACCTCCAATGATTTAATTTAGATATGTAAGTTTCTATATATTTTGAATTAAATTCTAAGATGGCCAACAAAACTTGCCAAAAGCCAACTAGTCAAGAAGCAAAGTGTATATTTAACTGTGCAACCCACAGTGAATTTAAGAGGCACACATTAAAGCTTCATTAATTGAATTATCTATCTAAACCTAATTCTAATCTGTACTGCAAGTTTCTCTATAGATTTATTTGGAATCATCTTAGATTCATTTAAAGTAGTTTCATATCTCTCCCTTCCCGTCATTAAATGGTGGCAAGGTTTTTTTGGGTTTTTTTTTTTGTTTTTTTTAACTGAAATGGACTTGTGTCTTTTTTGTCCCTTTATGCCATATGAAGAGAGCCTAAAGAACATTTTTGGGTTGGGTTTAAATCTTAAAAAAAAAAAAAAAAAAAAAAACACAACACCCTTAATAATAATATCAATAGTATTAACTGTAGTCTTCAATTTCTTTTGAAGAGCTTATTGGATGATGGAGAAAAAACTCAATTTAAGAAAAATACTGTGTTTCAAGTGTTACCCAAGTTGAATTAGTTAAGTGCCAGCAAAAAATTAAAAGGTTGACAGTCAGACTAAAAACAAACAAAACAAAACAAAAAACTTTGCTCACCTTTTCAACTGTTCAGCGCCTTCACTCAAAACACTTCTTAAGTAATTTAATTAGTTCTCCATAGACTAAACTACAAGAGACATTACAAATAGAGCCAAACAGGAAATATTACAAAAGTTTTGGGACTCTTTATAAGTCATAAAGCAAGAAGAAGGGGACAAGTTTAGCAGTCACCTTCAAGCGGTCCTCATGAAAGCTACAACAACCTTTCGGCTAAACTTTGTCTTCACAAGAGCAAAGCAAAAACTCAAAAGTAAATCCCCAAAGTTGACCTAGATCAGGGGTGTCAAAATTACCCATGCCTCAGCCCAGGGCAGAAGCAGTGGAGTCAGTAGGGTAAGCAGCCACAGGCTAAAAGCTATAGCCACTGGGACCCAAGAGCTCCGAATTCTACAGGAAGCCATGCCCCCATCCTAGCCACCCTCCCAGTTTCCATAGCCCACTGCTACCTGGGTATGTTCAACATCCTTGATCTAGATCAAAGAAAATTCTGCTTCTGATATAAGCAGTTATTCATACAGAACTTGTACTTATCTGAACAGTTTATCACATTCTAACAATCCAAAACCCAACTACAGTATTTCCTAACTTCCATAGTACCACTTAACTTCTAATCCTCAGATAATTGTGAACAGGTAAGGTATACACTTAAATACATATGCTATGCTTTGTATTATATGCATTTAATACCTACAAAATACAAATGTCTACATATTAACAAAACAAATATAGTAATGTTCACTATACACAGTACCTTGTATACTCCAGGACTCCTGAAGCACCATTTAATAAAATGTAAGCAAAGTACTACAGATGCCTGTGCAATCAAACATGGAAGCCACAATGACCTTTACCATAGCTATCACAATCTTAGACATCAATAAACTTCTCATTTTGGTCAAAGCTTCTATATACCAGTCCCAAAATACCCTTGCATGGAAGAATTAGCACTTCAGCATCAATTTATACAAGAAAGCCTCAAGATAGAGGGGTCAAATGCTTTGGCTGCTATCACAAAGTATATGGACCCAAGTACATCTGGAGGCATTTCAGAAGGGTGGCTGCAGCAGGAATATAAAATGTAGCAAAGCCACTCTGGCTTTAACTCCTGGTTCATCCAGTGTTAAAGTTGGAGCAGTTTAGCTACAATTGTATCCTTCCCAGCTCCCTCACACTTAACAATTAGAAGATTACAACTTCTGCCCCTTTTTGAAACAGCTCCAAAAAGGTACTGGTGTCCATAACCCAAAAAGTAGACAAGTGACAGATATGAAGTCAGAGCTCAAGCTCCTGAGCACCGTAAGTAGCAGCTAAATCACAAGGTTCAGTCCTGCGAGCCTTCACTCATGTGAGCAGTCACTGAAGTTCTCACGAGATGAAGGATTTGCAGATTCAAGCCTTTAAACTGAAAATAAGGGTCAATGTCACAAAGGAATTATTCACTGGCCTTGTGAGTCTATTTTATCAACCAGAAACCAGCAAAACAAAACCTAGATACATTTTTAATTGCAGAACCATGTAGGACTCTGGTGAGCATAGGAATAGCACTAAATCACACAGATTTTGCTGGAGAGACAAACCATGCATGACAAGCTTTGCG
Organism: Alligator mississippiensis; assembly: GCF_030867095.1. Classification (NCBI taxonomy): domain Eukaryota; kingdom Metazoa; phylum Chordata; order Crocodylia; family Alligatoridae; genus Alligator; species Alligator mississippiensis. The sequence continues at coordinate 173,045,346 of NC_081827.1, read as the reverse complement.
CCGTCACAACCAAAACAGGTGGCATCTTGAACACAGGAGCCGTTAACCATTGAGAATAAACCACTCGAGCTTGTTAGCTCAACGGACACATTTCCAGCTTGTCACGATCAACTGTTCCTGCAAACATTTGGCAGCGCCGTTCAAAACATTAGCCCGCAGATCTCTGCTGGGGCTGCCGACTCCCAGCCCTTCATTGCTGCAGGAAACCATACTGCTGAAGGAAGGAGTTGGAGCCTTTCCCCAAAGAGCTATGCATAACCTTCAAGTGCTAGGACTTAGTACCCCAGCCACATCCACCTCCTGCTAGAGGAGGGGTAGCCTCATCTGCTACCAACTGCACAGGCTCCACGCACAAAATCGGGCAGACACCGAACAGAACGGGCCAGCCCAGCCCGGGGCGCATTCGGGCCGCAGGGCCAGCCGTGGGGTCAGGTGGCCCGTGGCAGGCGGTGGGCGAGGGGCGGGCCAGGTGGCGGGGTGGGCCACGTCCCTTACCTTCTCTTTGGTTTTGAGGTACCGCTGGAGCGCCTGCTGGGTCAGGTCGCAGACACGGAGCTGCCCATCCTTGCAGGGAACCACGATCCCCGTCTTGCCAAAGCAGACGGTCACTTTCATCTCAACAAGTGGCGCCAGGCAGGGCCAAGAGCACAGCTAGGACAAAAAGAGAGCGGGAGGGAGGCTTAGAAACACAGAGAGAGGAAGCGAGAGAGAGGTGCCCTACTCCCCAGCGCTGGCCGGAGGGGGGGGGGGGAGGGGGTTGGCAGCGCAGCGCAGCGGGCCCAGGAGCAGGTGCCTGCGCCCCGCGGGGCAGGGCAGGGCAGGGCAGGGCAGGGGGCTCCCACGCCCCAGCCCCGGGCCCCCGCGGCGCCTCACCCCGGCCAGTGGCGGCGGAGCCGGGAGCGCCCCCGGCCCGACCCGGCCCGGGACCCTCCCCCAGCTGCGGGGCAGGAAGGCGGTGGGAGGGAGCGGGGCGAGCGCAGGCCGGGCTCAAGGTGGTTCCGCGGCGCCTCCTCGGGGGGCGGGAGCGCGGCCTCCACTCCGGCCGAGCCGCAAGGGCGGGAGGCAAAAACTTGGTGCCCCGAGACGCGCTCCGCCACCAGGGCCCGGCCTGCCCGGCTCTTAAAGGGGCCGCAGCCGCCCGCGCAGCACCTGACTCGCCGCCGCCCCGCGTACACACACACACGCGCGCGGCCCGCCCCCGGCCCCGGCCCCGGCCCCGGCCCCACGCACCGCAGGCCCCGCTCCTGGTGGGCCAAGCCCGCAGCAGGCCTGGGGCCCAGCCGGGGTGGCAGTGGGCGCCGCCGCGGCTTGGGGTTTTTGTGGTTCAACAAGGGAAAGCGAAAGCGCGGGGGAGGAGCCGGTGGCCGCATCAACCCGGGCGCGGCCCTGCTCTGCCACCGGCTCCGCTCTGGTGCCAGGCAGAGCCCCGCTTCACACGGCTCCGGCCGCTCGCGGGCCTCCTTGGGCATCCGCAACGGGCCGCCGCACCACTGGGGGCGCCAGCCCTCCAGGACTGCCCTGGGGCATCTCCACACCCACGCCTCGTGCCTCCCGAGGCTGGGCCGCACGGAGACCGCCTGCAGGCCATGGTGGAGGTGAGCGGGGACCGCTCGTAGGCCGTGGTGGTGGGCAACCGCCCACAGACTGCCAGCGGGGTTGGCAGGAACGGGGGAGAGGAGGGTGAACAGTGAGCACCCGCAGGCACCGCCCGCACCATCAGCAGCAGCCAGCCTCAGGGAGTTCACGTGCACCCCCTACACATCGCCAGTGCATCTCCAGGAGACTGCTAAGAGCCCCCCAGGAGATCAACGGCGGGGCATTCATTAAAATGAATATGAAACGTTGAATCCAATTTATACAGTAGCCAGGTGGGTTTTTAAAACGTAACAGTGCATTTGCCTTCCTGATGTAAAGTCTGCACGCCATAATCCGTAACCGATCTACACAAGCATACAGGCATGTTCACGTTGTGAGTCACGGGTACACTGGCACTCTGGAGACCTCCTGGACAATAGATTCAAACAGAGCTGGGGACCCTAAGCAAAACGGCCGCCAGTTGGAACCCAAAAACAAATCCCCTGAAAACATGCTCCCACCAGAGCAAATATTAGGCCTGATCTTGCAAGCATCACGAACACGTGCACACCGCCTGTACACTATGCCACAGCAACAGATTACTGCTTGGCCAAAAACAAAACAAAAATGGAAGGAGAGCAATGGAGGCACAGATTTTAATGGCATATTCTGGCCACAAACTTACAGTGTTGGCTTGTTAGCAGTTACTGCACGTGTTCAGTGGTTTAGGAAGGTTTCATGGGTCCCATCTCTGCCTTACATGTATTATGCAATTAACAGGTTATTCATGCCATATAATTTTGCAGGCTACACCTGCAATGTAACTAGCACACCATAAAACGGTGCCTCCAGCTATAAAGTTAGAGCTGGAAAATGTTACAGCTAAAAAGTGTTAACAACTTTATAGCTGGTTTCTCTCCCACTTTCATTTCAACATGTAGCATAGCTAATGGTGGGAAATCTGCGTGGTGTGTCATGCAGGCACCCTCCAAGAGCCAAGTTAGCCGTGACGTGGAGGTTCTGTGATAGGCTGTCTCCTGGGAAAAGTAGGTCCCAATACTTATACCATTTTGGATACCGACTCTAGGTTTTCTATTTTACCAGTCATCTAATAACACAAGGGACTTAAAATTTTCTAGCTGTGGGGAACCCAAAGTGTGTTTTGCTGACAGATTTCTGTCATGATAGAAAAATAACTCTGAAGCTCTATAAAGTTCAGGGGAGGCATAAAATGTGTGTGTGTGTGTGTATGAAATGGTCACAGCATAACTACTGAAAATCATCTTAGAAGATTCAAAGACATGTTAAATTTGTGCACCAAATAATAATAATAGAGTAAATGTCCTGTCGAAACCTTGCATTTATATTTAAATAGGGAATATCAACAAAAGGTGAAAACCTTGTATGAGGAACATCAATATACTTACTGTTCAATAGCTTTTGCACAGGGGTGGACAAAATGTGGCCTGGGGTCCAGATGCGGCCCGCTAGGCCATTCTGTCCAGCCTGCAGGACCCCTAGAAAATTTAGAAAATTAATATTTATCTGCCCCTGGCTGCCTGTCAGGAGGCCCTCAATGGCTTGCCAAAACTGAGTAAGTGGCCCTCCACCCAAAATAACTGCCCACCCCTGGCTTATAGGTTATGCATAGTATTCCAAGTAATATTTACTACATTTTATACTATTTGCAATACATGCCTTAAATGTTTGTTTACTATGAAACTGTTTGGCACTCTGTCTTTTGAAGCTGACTGGGAACTATTAACACTTATTTATCAACATTTTATACACAGTAGTCCTAGGGTTTAATTCCAGAAACAACTTTCTCTCAGAACTGGCCTGTTCTTCATAAAAGTTAAGCTAAGGTGCAGGAAGAAGGGAAGTGTAATAGAGGTGTACATAATACTTGTCTGTTCTCAACAGTTGTCTATCCTGTTACACATGTACGGGGTCATCAGGAATTATTACTGAAAATCAGTCTTCTGTCACCGAAGAAACTAAATACCTGGAAAACAATATTACTCCAAGATGTACTTGAGGGCCAGAAGTTTCCAAACCATCAAGAAGCTATAGGATTAGATATCCCTTATGTTTGACACCCACAGCAATAAAAAACCAGAAGAGAACCCCGGGTAGTAATTCTGGAACAGAGGATTCCATTTAACCCTTTTTATTTTTATTGAATTGGGGGTCTGTTTTCCTTTTCAGAGAAGAATAGAATTAGAGTCACTATTAATGAAGTAATTACATCGGAATACGGCCTTGTAATTCACGTGGCATTCTATCACACCTGACTGACATCCATGTTGAAGTCTCGGAAGCCCAGGACTGAATGAATGCGAACATTCAAATTTAAGCCTTGCATAGGAATCACCTCCAAGTTAAGGTTAGGAAATACTGGCAAGACAGTGTTAAAAAAATAGTAATTTACAGTATCATTTCTATAGCTACCATACTTTCTCCCATAAAACACATACCTTTCCCCCCCAAACCAGCCAAGAGAAATTGGGGTACACATTATATGCAAGAAATACAGATCCCCAGGGATTTGGAGATTTGTCAACAGGGAAGTGGGGGCAGCGTTAATTGCCATGGCTCCCAGAGTGGCTTTGGGAGCCAAGGCAATTAATGCTGCCACCACTGCCCCACTGCCAAATCTCCATATCCTTGGGGAACCCCCAGGCTGGATGACATAATCCTGTGAATTGTATTATGCCACTGCTTGGGTCAGACCTGGTACATCATATCGAGCTGGCACCCACAGTCTGTCTATAGCCGGATCCAGCATGTGGTCCCAAGCCCGGGACACCAAATCAGGCCAACGTGTGGGATCAGTCTGTGATTGGACCTGGTACACAGCCCCAGACTCATCATGTGGCCCGAAACCTGGCATGCCAGACTGGGCCAATATATGGAGTCAGGTCGTGGCTGGACCCAGCACATGGCACCAGACGTGATGCACCAGATCAGGTCAAGACACAGGGTCAGTCCATAGCCGGATCTAGTGTACAGTCCCAGACCCAGTGTGTGGCCCCAGGCTCAGCATACTGGATCAATTATTTACTCAGATTGCAAGGTAAACATTTTTTCTTCAAGCTGTCTGTCAAAAATAGGGTATATGCTATATTTGGGGGCATATTATGCATGAGAAAATATAATAACAATAATCAATCTTTTGCTTTTACCTGCACTTTGTTCAAAGATCTCAGATTATTCAGAAATGATTAAGCCTCACAATATCCTTTGTGATAGAAAAATATGCATGCAGGAGCGGTAAAGCCACTTACTTAAACACGCTCAGAAGCATATTCCAAGTTCTGCTGCTAACAAGAAAACACAAGTTTTGACACAGTTTTTAGTGGTAAGCAATGCAACAATCCTATACTTTCCCTCTTGAGGCTTTTGACAGCAGTAACCATGGCGCAGAAGGCAGATGCTATCAAAAGCACTATCAGTTCATCATCTAAAATGATCAAACTCCTTTAAAGATATAGTCAACTTAAATACAGTTCATTCCAAAGATGTAATACATTCCAAAAAAATATCTGTTAAAGAACGTTAAGATTGCAAAATCAAGCCCTCCAAAGTTCGGAATTGGCTGAATTAAGATTCCTTATACAACCTTAATTCAACTGTCTTGTTCACATTCATTATAATGCATTTTTAATTACATTTTCATATTTTTGTCTGGGCTTTAAAGCAGATGCCATTTTTGCGTGGGTTTAAAAAATCCCACAATTTAAATCAATCTAACACAGGATTTTTTTTAACATTAAAAATTGTCAATATTCAGTATGTAGCAAAGAGATATTTTTTCGATCCATGTTGTCAATACCACCTTCAATCACTAGGAACAAAATATGTTAAAACTGGCAAGAGTCATGCTCTTTGAACATTACTTTTCATTTCTCCTACCTTTGACAATGAAAATCAATGTCGGTTTCACTTTGTTCCGAGTTTCACTTTCAAGATTCAGGAATGCAAGGTTTGGATTTTAAACAATGCAGAAGTATGCTTTTTTATTTATTGTACCAGTTAACTTTTAAAAAATTAGGAAAAATATTCTATGTGAAAGCTATATAAAACCTTATTTTTCCGAGCTGTAAATTTGGACCAAAATTATGATAGCATGAGATAACAGAATAGTGATATGGCCTGGGAAAAGTAAGATGATACTTGGTGAATATTTGTGATGTGATTCTTAACTCACTTGGAACCAGATTTTCTGCTGATCTAACTCTACTAATGTCACTGGAATTAAGTCAGCAAAGTATCTGTTTTTTATATCTGTGCATTAGAGGAATATAAAGGGTGTGATTGAATATATTACTGTATACTGTACTCACTGCAATGCCAAGGTAAAAGAGTGGAAACCAAATTAAGGTAATCCAGGGAATCTTTTCTGAATATAATACAAAACCTCACAATGGCCGTGCCTCTCTGATTGGGATGATAGTAGTGTGTATGCTGGTGAAAGAAAAAGAAAGGAAAAGGAAAGGATAAGTTACTCTGGAAACTGGATTCTTGGACATGGGCCCCTACCACCTGTACTTAGTTATTGGTTACATGAAATTTTATTAAAATAATGTTTATAAAGTTTAGAATGTGCACTCTTGTCTTTGTCAGTGTTTTAATCTTTTTCTAACATGTATTTGACCTAAAGTTTAAATAAGAAATGAGAGAAATTACCAGCAATTTGTATTGGCAATTGAATGTCATCTCAGGATTTCATATGCGCCATCCCACAGGCCTCTTTCTCTCATCTCCATGTAATTCACTGTATACAGAGGCCTGTCAGGAAGATTATTTCCAAACAAGGGTATAATAAGCTGAGAAAACTGGTCAAATTTGTGTTTTTTTAATTTTTTGCTCAGGTGGGAAGTTTAGAAAAAATTTCAGCAGGTTCTGTTCATGGTATCTTGTTCTCAATCCAATATAAAAGATCTTGCAACTGAGTAAGGTTTGCCAGACTTCATCTTTCCTTCTTTATAGGCCCTCTTACTGAGATGGAAATGGAGTGAGTCAGGTTCTTAGTGCCAGTTTCAGCTTCATTCCTGATATTGAAAGCAATCTGTTGAAAGTAGGAATAGAATGTGTGTGTGACAAGGGATAGCATTCAGGGGATGTTCATATGTCACATGTAAGCCTTGAAATAGTCATGTCTTTAAACCCATGAGGCTGGACACCTGTATTCTCCACCCAGCAGGACCTCTCCCTTGCTTGAAGCTTCTATATAATAGAGTGATACATTTGCTTACTGATTTGAACAACTGTGATTTCATACCTAACCTCAGTTCTATATGTCTCTCTTCTTGCTCAAAGATGTACCTAAGTACATAATCTGGTTTATGATTATCTAAGGGGGGGGGGAGCAAGATTTAACAGACCACCACAAGATTGTCCCTAATGTCTGTTTGTCATTTCCAGAGTAAATTCACTTATAGTTTTTAGTATTGGTTACCTTTAATTTTCTTATACACATCTGTGTCATAAATTGTTCAGTTTACAGCCATGTTTCTACTTATAGCACCAAAACTCATGTTTGCTGTTATTGGCCTCAGTATACTTGTTCTAATGAATACAATATATTTTTTAAAAGAAAAAGTCTAAGCCATTAAAAAATAATGTAATTGGTAGTATGTAAAGGTGGCTTAAGCAAACATTTGTCTGGGATGGTTCAGAGAACAATTATCCTACCTTGAGCAAGAGGTTGGACTACAATGATCTCCTGAGATCCCTTCCAACCCTATTTTTCACTACATTTCAATTGCAATTTTTAACAGATACTTATCTGTTCTTATTACTTGGTAAATTATTTCTTTACTTTATATTTACCCTTCTTCAGGGGCTAGGAAGGGGATGTAGGCTCTGAAACCAGTGAAGCCAAGGAATATGTGGTATTAATACCAGGGCATGTCTACACAAGACATTTACTGCATGGTAGACTAATTAGCTGCACAGTAAACATCTCGGCATCCACACGTGCCCCTATTAGTAAACTAAGTAAACTAATTTAAGGTAATCCAGGGATAAATACAGTGGCAATGCGTAGTGGGTGCACAGGGCTGCATGTACACCCCCTGAGAATGCTGGTGCACCCCCTGACAGCCAGCGTTCCCCAATTAGATGACAGGCAGGAGGGGCAGGCAGGTGTGCTGGTACCCCACTGAGAGCACCAGCTGGGGAGTGGGGGCACCGGGAGAAGTACCACTGGCACTTCTGGGCACACCCCTGGCCCTTCCAGGTCAGCACAATCGGCCGCAGGGGATCCCCCCCCGGTCACTGGCTGGCTGCTGGGGGGGCAAGTGTGTCCCCTGACTCAGAAGGCACCAGTCACCCATGGATAAAAACAAGTACTATCCTGTTGCAGAGTAAAAATCTCCAGAGCAGAGCAAGTGCAGACACTTGAGGGCCTGACTATAGCACAAGGGTACTTCAGTTTGGGCACTGCCTGCCACCTAGCCCCACACTGCTTCAGCCAGTCCCGCCACAGCATGTTGAGCTGGGGAGAAGCAGCCCTAGGGGTTGACCCCCCCCAAATCTCCCTGCCAGCCAGGCTGCTCAACCTCAGCTCAACATGCTGCACTCCCAATCACACATGCAGACGCTCCAGAGCTTACTGCTGTACATTAATAGTCATGTGTAGATGTGCCCCCATAGTCTGATCAAGAAGAAATGTCTTAAAAGGGAAGAGTGAGCATGGAGTTAGCTTGATATATTGGCTCCACTCCCCGCTTTACTTACCTCCATTCCTTACAATGGAAAAGACATAAGCACTCAACTATTTCTTCCTTTTACTTATTCTAATCCAGTGTTCTTCAACCTGTGGTCTGTGGATCCCTGGGGTCCACAAAAGATTACTATGATCAATCAAATGTATGTTAATACCTACACTTAAATTTCAAAGGGGTCTGCATCTCCATTTGAAATTTTCAAAGGGGTCTGCAAATGAAAAAGGTTGAAAACCACTGCTCTATTCTGTTCATTACCCACTCCAAAAGGTTGTCTAGCTCTACTTGTATTTGCCTTCCCTAAAATGTTGATCTGCTTTTCATTGTTACTGCAATATTTGAAAAGATGTTAAATCAGTGCTTAAATATTCTTCAGCCTTTAACTAAAGATGCCTTAGCATTATCCTCTTTTTCCAGATGGTCCATTTCCTGTATATTTCCAAAATAATCCAGCTATATTTTTTTTACCTTCTCAACGGCAAATATTCCTCCTCTTCGTGTATACAGTACATATTGTTCTTTTTGCTTCCGCGACAGTGTCAGAGATTTCTTCAAGAATCCCAAAGTCACAACCTGCATGACCTGGAAAGCAAACGTGTTTTGCTGATCACCTTCATCTTATTAATGAAATCAACTATTTCCCATATGCCATCTCCCATTATGTTCACATTTATATTATACAAGCTTCAAACCCTTTTGTTAATATATATTTACAGTGATGCTCTGATTCAGCAACAGGGGTATCGGAGTCATTAAATTTTGGAATCCATCTTCTCCAGTTTCAACTATGTTACTGTGAGCAGCAATAATATACCTTACTGATTCAGTACAGACTGAATCTCATGATGATGCAGTAGTCTTTGAATACAGTGCTAACACACGGCCCCAAGCTAGGCGGCAGCTTCTTGGTATTTTTGTGAAAAATAAAAAAGTAGTACTGAGACATTTTGTTTTCTAAATACAGCTGAAATGGTGCAGCTATTTCACTAACAAGCAACAGAGCTTATTTCCAATAGCAATATCCAGTCCTTTGAATGACAAATTAAGTCTTAGAGGGCAACATCATCTTTGTGTTAAAATTGATGGTAAAACTTCCAATGACTTCACTGGTGCTGTGATTTGGAGTAGAAGATACAAAAATGCTCAACATTCTAGATTCTGAGTTCATTTTCTTACTAGTTTTGTGGAAGTTCTGAGAAAGGATATCTATACTTTATGGTTCCACATATCATTTCTCTTTCTTAATTCTTTTGAAGATGACCAATGTGCTCCAGCTAACAAGTGTGTAATTGTTTAGCTACTGCATTGTTTAGTTAGGACTGCATTTTTAGTAATGGCACAAAATTACAAGCAATTTGTTAGTGTTTGTACAGCTTTTCAGCTCCTCACTCTTCAATAAGAGAATGAATAGCATTTTGCATCAATAGACATCAGCATTTACAAAAGGGTTTTTTAATGATCATTTTGCTATTTTTTCTCCTGAAGTCCTTAGGCCTGGAGATACTTTTTAGCATTATGGAGAAGTTTCACTGCTTCCCTACAGTGAAAAATACAATGCATCAAGCTTTTAATAAGGTTTTACTGTGTTCTCACTCCAACACCCTGTTTTATTTTCATTTGATTCTATCAGGATTTTATTCATTTATATTCAGCCATGCTGTGCATTCATTCCATCAGACACCCTGAAATCTTTAGGAAGCTTTCTAATAACAATTAAACTACAAATGCTTTGTAGACATTGTTGTCACTCCTGCTCTCCCATACTTGACTTCAGTTGGGTTTCACAGGCATAATAGAGAATATTTGGTTCATTTTCTCATGAATATGTGCCTTCTGGTCATACCTAGACAGGCTTTGTGCAGTATGCTCAGTCATTTAATTGCATCCTTGCTGTTACAGCATTTCTCCACTTTCACTAATCCATGTTGTCTTTTGCCAACTGGAGCAGCAACACTCATGCTGGCTATGCTTAAATATGTGGAAAACAGGAAGAGATTTTCCAAAGGCTTCTCAGTATGTCAGGCAAAGTGCCACCAGTTTCCCTTGTCCTCCAGTTATTTGCTGTAGTTTCTCCCCTTCGTTATTACATGTTAAAAACCTTGCTTCTCTCCTCTTTGCTGCTACTTGTGAGCCATTTTACTCCCACCTTATGAGCACTCCCTCTGTATTAATACAGTGACAGTGGGTAATAAGGCCTTTGTCATCTGCACAGTTTGGCACGAAGACTACCTACTCATTTACGTGACACCGAATCTTCCGCTCTAATGTTCTTCACTAGGGTGTCTAAGCCCCAAAAGCTGGTAGATATTTTAGCATAAGAAGAAATTCAGATAACCAGACTGTCCAGCAACACTCTATCCTTTGCCATGGGAGTTTAGAGGTGCCCTCTGATGGCTCCAGTTGTGCCTAAGCACACAAGGCAAAGGAAAAAAGTTTGTCATATAAGTTTCTGTTAATTACATTGAACCCTTAATGGCTCAGGGTTTGATCTCAACACGTACAGATTCAGAACACTGCAAGTGAAAATGGAAAGTAAAAATCTCTGAACTGAATATGGGAGTTCAGTCATGCATTATCATACAACTGCTGCACAGACACAACTTATTCATGTTTAGTAGCAGGATTATGGCATTAGGTTCTGTTCTGTAAGCTCTTCTTATTTAACAAAGCACCTTTTAGTATGTCTTTAAGTCCCACTTACTTAAAATGTGTGTTTGCCTGAAAAGGAATGAACTCAAGAACATGTTAATACAGAACTGAAGCCTAAAAGACCAAACACTTCAGCTGTTCTTTTTAAGGTTACATTTAGGCACCCGGATAAATGACCTGCACTTCATAATTGTTGAGCACCAAACAGTGTCCTGTGACCTCAGTGACTGATGACACCAGCTGAACATTAGAGAGACTTCTTTGGCAGTGAGCACATCAGAACCAGGAAAGTATCCCAAACATAAAGTAAGTAAATATGCCAAAACATTAGATCTTTTGGCAAAAGCTTCTCTCATGTCTCAGACTGTTTCATTAGAGGCCTGAATCTTTTCCCATTGCCTATGGAGACAGAATCTTCCAAAACTTTCTCTTTACATCACTGTAACATTGCTGACAGTCTGTCAGTCTCTTCTGAAACAATTTACATTAAATCAATAATATTTTGCCATTATTTTTTTTTCAAACATGCTAGAGCCCATTTCAGTAATTAACAATTTTAATGATGCAGTACACCACTCCCACTACAGCACCATCATACTTGACTATGAGGGACTTATCACAGTGACAGCACCATAGATGCTAAGTCCATATTATTCCTGTTTTAAAAATGGGAAATTAAGGCACGTAGATTTAAGGTCAACACTTTTAGACGTTATACACTAATATCAGGTGCCCTCATTTCTTGGTGCTCAGCTTAAGACACTATAGGCCTTGACTTAAAGAGGTGCTGAGCCCCAATAACTCTAAATGAAATTTGGAGGAGCTGTATACATCCAAAAGTTGTTTGAGATTTTTGAAAATGTGGTCCTAAATGACTTGTCTGTGATCATGTGATACAGCTGGGAACATTACCCAGAAACACATATACATTTTCTTCTGCTCTAATCACTAGACTATTTTTTCATACTGCAAGAAAGGAGGTTTTCATGTTAGCTTCGGAATGAAATTCCAGAACTTGCATTACATGGATATGTAACACTTTCTCATCCATTAGCCTGAGAGAATTAAAAAACACCCATTAATTTCACAAGAAAAAATATTTTGACTTGTTTTGCTGGTTGTTTCATGCCACTTTTCATACTTTAAAACACACAATTTTCATCCTGTCATGCTAATTTTGTTTATATTTGGATTCATTATTAAATAACTTTGAACCAAGAATAATGATTTTTTAATATTATGAAATAATTTTATTGGTTTTTAGATGCTCTTCAATTAATTCAACAAAGTGTGAAATTCACCATTTTTACAATAACTAACCCATGAAATCTTTCTCTGTTTCCCCCCATGATTTACATGGTATGGATTTTTCATTATAAGGTTAACAATTAGTTTTTTATCTGTTTCCACACAAATTACTGTGCCAGTACAGAGTGAAGTAGCTATAATTCATACACTGAAGTTAATTTTATGGTCACTTATGAGCCCATAATGCAAAGTACTAAACACTTTTTGCAAGGTGTTGAGCACCACTGATTCCTATTAACATTGATGAGAGTTGAGAACACTTGGGAGGATCAGACCTTCACAAAGCATTTAAAATTTGTTTAATTTTGGGCAGGATTTTAGATCAATTTTCTTCTAATGCCAAGTGAAAGTACAAGAGGGATTTGCTCAGGGATAAAGCAAGATGTTACAACGCTGTTTTCTTAATAAAGAGCGGACAAAATATTTCTGTTATTGTCAAAGAGCTACTGCAAAAATCTTTTGTAACCAGCTCTCCTCAGTGTAGTGGGCAAAATACATTTTGCTACTTTCTATTCCTGTTAGCCTTGCGGCAAATAAGAAATGAGACAGATTCTGGTCCTTCTTGTATATCATCAAAAGAACTGTGACAAGTCACGTCAGGTGCTGTCTGTGCCTATTCATAGCAATAAGACTGTGTAGGGTCTCCTGAAGACAGAATTTGATGATTATGGGACTGCACAGTTGCAAAGAAACTCTTCCACTGATGACTTTCCTATTTGCCCCACCTATGGTTGATAAGTGAGTTAGAAGGAACTCTCTGTTTGGCTCTCAGTTCCCAGGCTAAGTCTGAAGGCCTGGCAGAAATCAACAAAGAACTGTGCTGCCATTTGCAATCAGATATATACCCTAAGCAAGATACAGCCACTCCATCTCCTTTTTTCCATTGAGATATTGCATAATAAATACAGTTTATGTTTTGCTTTTTTGTGTTCACTTTAAATGCACCAATTAAGGATGCTGTGGTAAGATTTTAAGAAGTCAGTTGGTGGTACAATTGTAGCATTTTAGTTTTTATCCCTGCAGAACTTTAAAAAGCCTGAAGAAATTTTACCTGTATTTTCCAAATTAAAAGAAAGAGAGGGAGAGGAAGAAGCATAACTTTCAACCAGAGATGAAGCATGGAAAACATCAGCCTAACTGGCAATCATATATATAAGCTCTGACTGTGCAAAACAAGCGTTCTTTAAATGAAAGTTTTGCAACTTCAAGTATAACAGTTGTTACCAGGCAACCAATATAAACAAAAAACAACTAGAGCCAAGGAAGTAGATTATTCCAGTAGTTTGTTGTACAAATACCATAACCATGAGTGTAGTATAAATAGGAAGACAGCGGAGGGGAGGCAGGAAATAGATATTTAAAAAAGCAAGTGACATACAGAGAAAGTGGCATGATCAAAGGGTGTGATAACAGTATAAGTAGGAAAAGAGAGAGAATGCTCAAGTGTCAAGGAGAAGGATAGACGTAATGACAGAAACCCAGAGTAGGAAATACATGGTAAGTGCATTGCACTTTATGGAAACAAGCCATGATCCTCTGTCCATGACACCTAACAGTTAAGGTAGAGTAGGGCAGCTACCTGGATTTTCCCAGGGTAAACAATTAACTATATGAGATATAACCCTAATGTTTGAACATACCGGAGCTGTTATTGCATTTAATGTTTATTAACAACATTAATAGCATAACATTTCAAGTATTCACATTTCAAAAAAGATGCTGAAAAATTGCAAATGGCTTAGAAAAGAGCTACAAGAGTAAGAGAGATACAAAACATGCTTTAAAGTGAGAGACTAAAAAAGTTGAATTTAGTTTATCCAAGAGAGAGGGAGGGGTGATTTGATCCTGGTATTTTAGCATTTTCATGGAGAAGAGATTTCAGAAAATAGACAGCTCTTTAATGTAGCAGAAAAAGGCATAAGAAGATCCAACGAGCGGAACCTTCATGCAACATGTTACCCATAAAATACCAATATAATAAAATAATGATTTCTCCATTAAATTTCTGCTCCTCTAATGGAATACATTTCAGTAAAGTCAGTTCAATGTAAGAACCCCCTAGGTGTTGTATTAGGAGGTTTCTCATGCAGTGCTTCACAGCAGGGGGTATACTTGAGAGACTGATGACATTATATAATTAAGCCCATGGTCAGTGTTCCCTGTATTACCTGAATAGTGTATTAATACCCTGCATGGGTAGTTATGCATGAGAAACTGTACAGTACAGAACAGAAGGGTCAATTGCAGACAGACATATTTAGCAATTTTATAAAGAAAAAGAGTGTTGATGAGCAGTGATTAAACACACAAGTAGGAGAAACGTAGTGATTAGGGATGTAGAAGTGATATATAAAAACAAGCAGTAGTGTACATTTTGAGGGGCTGGAAACTGCTTGAGATGAGAATTTCTCTGCAACACTGATTTCAGCTTTGAATATATACAGCAGCAAATGAAACTCTTAGTGCAATGATTTAATATATTTTTCTTACTGACTTGTATGACCATTGTTTAACTCTTAAGGTTCCAGCAGTCATCATGATGCTTACAGAATAACCCCAGTGCAGTTAGCAATTTTTGTTCAGCATTTGTATTTTTCAACTGTAGTTTTGGATTGATAATGCCAGCTTTTAAAATCTTTATTAAGACCACCTTGGAATGTGTTGTTCTTAGTTTATATAGTATTTTCAGTATGAAAGCTAAAATGCTTCAGGAGAGAAATGCCTATTCAACCCTCAGATTTTACTTCTTGGATTGCTCAGTACACAAGAGTTATCAGGAAAGAGGGATGCAACTAAAAAGCTGTCCTGAAATACATGCAGGATGGTTCATCTGAAGCATTCAAGTAGATTATTTGAACCTGGCCAAGTTTCTGAAATTTAGTACAAGGGCTCAGTTATGCTCAAATGGGAACGTGCTGCTATACATTCATGGCTAGAAATGATATTTAGAGGTTTGCTTTTAGGACTTGGCTTGTAGGTAAAATAGATATTGTATTAGAACAATGGTTTAGGGGAATGGCAAGGGTTAATTGATTTCTAAAAGCCTGTTTGTCTCACAGTTTCACATCCTTCAAGGCACACAGGGTGTCTGAGGCCAATGGATATACGCATCCTGGGAAATTAACAACATCCAAACTTTATTCTCATAACAGAGATAGGCCTGGCTCCAGGGCTACAGTACCCACTTGCAAAAACCCTTGGGATTTCTGGTTTCAAATGAAATGACGAAATTAAGGTGTATACATATGATAGGTTTACGAAGATAGGATTTTGGCTGACAAAACAGAATGTGGGCAGCATGACGGCCCCAAGGAAACCAATAGGCAATACCTGGAAATGAATAGTCATCAGAGAAGAAAGAATACAAAAGAAGGAGTTTTCAAAACAGCAAATTGGTGTCGGCCTCTAACCTCCAGGGTTGCTGACGTCAGACATTCAAGCAAAGAACCTCAAGGTGGTATTTATGTACTGGCCAGACACATTGCTTCCCTTGTCCATATTCTGGGCACTGGATAATTTGCGTACGTATATATGTATGTTGTAATCAATCATCTTGCCTGCTTTGCCTGCATTGCTCTTATTTCCTATCACTGAGTATCAATAAAATTTGCCTATTATCTACTGGAGGAGTTGTGGTTGATCTGAAGGTTGTTCTTGCCCCAGAGCAGGGCATCAGGGCTGGGTTATGAATCTAGTGCCAACATACATATACAAAATTATGATGTTTCATTTCACAAAGAGAGCCATAGCAGGGTGGTACAGGGTAGTCAGCATTAAGTAATCTCAGGAACAGTAACCTTGTTTGTCAATTTTGAGGAAAGTTTCAATTCTGACACATCAGTTTCTATATCTGGAAATCCAATGCTGTTATCTTCTGACACATCTGTTCTCACACTATATATATGAGAGCAGGGGTGCAGATCTGGCCTGTGGCCCCACATCAGTTGGCCAGTGGGGATCACCAAGGGTCTGGAAATTTACTGGTGGGAAAGTGAAAGCACTCTTCCCCCACCACCAAATTTCCAGACCTGTGGGAAGCCCTGGGCTCTGTGTTCTGGATCAGGCACTCAATTCCAGCTTATAGGGTCAGGCAAGAGTGGCACTGGACCCCAGGGTTCAATCCCAGTACACTGGGGCAGGAGGGAGTGGCAGGGGGAGGGGGGAACCAAATCTGGAAGAAGGAGGCAGCCTGGGCCTCCTAGAACCAATCCCAGCATGTGGTGGTGGGAGGGGACAGCACCAGGCCCTTGGGACTCAATCCCAGCATACAGGGATGGGATGGGGTGGTGCTAGGCCCTTGGCAACCAATCCCAGAGCATGGGGGCAGAAGGGGGTAGTACCTGGCCCAAGGGCCCAATCCTGGTAAATGCAGCTCAATCTGGCTTGTGGACCAGCCCAACACCACTCATCTGGCCAGTAGGGCCAAAAGTTTGAGCACATCTGTATTATAACATTTAAAGTCAAGGTTTTGTTCACTGCTTCTTGCATTTCTGGCAAATTTAAGGCTTATAAAACAGCATAGGAAGCTAGGAAGTAGTAGTATTCAGCTGCCAGTGGCAAATAGTGTTGTAGCTCTAATGCAGGGGTGCTCAAGGTCCAGCTTGAGGGCCAGGTGCATCCCAGAGTACAGAAACATTTGGCTGGCAGAGGTCCCCACAGGTCCAGAAACTTGGTCACTGGGGTGTGGTGGCATTGTTCCCTGGCTGCCAAATCTTCAGACCCACAGGGAGCCCTGGGCCCTAAATGCTGGATTGGATGCTGTATCCTAGGACACAGGGCTAGGCAGGGGCAGCACCAGGCCCCAAGGCCCAATCCCAGTGTGAGGGGCTGAGGGGGGCAGTGGCACCAGGCCCCTGCGACCCAATTCCAGGGTAGGAGGCAGTGACCTTGACCCCTCAGGACCCAATCTTGGAGTACGGGGGGTGTGAGTGCTGGCCCAATCCAGTGTGCAGGGCAGGGAGGGGGTGATGCCAGGCCTCAGGGCCCAATCCAGCCTGCAGACAGGCCCTGCCACATCATAAAATCCGCAGGCCTTGCTGTGTCATCTGGTCTGCAGGGCCAAAAGGTTGAATGGGATCTTGACTTGTATGAGGATTTTAGGGCCAGATCATTCAAGACAAAATTGACAGCTTAGTTTTCAAATTCTTCATGGTATGAAGTTAATTTTTTTAATTCTATGTTTTCTCGCTATGGTGCATTTCCAGTTTGACATATTTATTTGGCATTGGGGCTGTTTATCAAGTTATTCTCTTTTTTGGTGCAATATTAGCACTACAGTAGTGCATAGAGGCCCCAGGTGTGATTCAGCCCCATTGTGCTACATGATATACATACTAATGAGTGCATGTGTGCACATGAACATGTGCCTACACACAGACATAGTGCAAGAGCCCACTACAAAGAGTTTACAATCTGAACAAGCAAGATATACAAAGGACATATCAATAGCCCCAGTTTATAGACTGGGGAACAGAACTGTCTTGCTCAAGGTCCAACAGAAATTCTGTAGCAGAGATGAGAACAGAACCTAGCCTGAGTCATGTTTTAGTGCCTTAACCAAAGACCACCCTTCCATGGTATACTGCCCAATTTCCTTCTGTTGGAGAGAATCCAAGCCTATGAAGTCAAGTCATGTTTCCCTAGGCTTACATTTGGCTCTGCTCTTTCTAAGATGAATGAGTGCTCTGAAAGGATAATGTTCTTCCTGAATTTTGACAAAGATTAGAGTTTTTGCAATGTGACTAAGAGTCTTGGGAACATGTTGAATTACTTTTCTGATATTATCTTTAAAATTTTCAACAGCTGAGCATATTCTAAGCATTAATCTTTTGTGCTGTCTAAAGGCAATGTGACCAGCAAATGCTTTGTCAAATAAGATCTTGATGCAAATTAGAGAGGTCACTCTTTTATGAACTTTAACTTGAAAAATACACTTAATATACTCATGAGTTTAACTGCATGATTTACAGCTGGAGACATATATTAGTATGCCACTCCCTGTATCAAACTCTAATGGGAGCCATTCAAAACCAAGGACCAGATTACCAGCTAACATAAATCAGCATAGCAGTCCTGAGTTCAGTGAAGCATCTATAGTTTGGACCTAGACTTTCTTCACCTACAGCACATAAATAATTTTTGTTATTTGAAATGATTTCCTCTAAAGTGTATGGAACATTGTGAACTGCTCCAATAAAAGTAAACACTGGGTGCACCTACACATTGCCATATGGCGACGTTGTTACGGCACCATGCTTTAATGCTTCTGTTTGGAAGTACTAAAGCACGGCACAGTATGGGTTGTTACTGCTCTGTGCGCACAGTGCATGGGTAAACTTCCCAGCTATATTGTTAGTGTGCTATACTGGGGAAGTGTGCCACTACAGTGACATAGCCGGCCATCATGTGTAGACCCATGTGATCACTACGTCACCATAGCACGCCATATGGCAACATAGTGCATTGCTACATCACTCTAGAGTGATCTGCAGATGCACCCACTAAGGTAGATTAAAGTCACTTTTCACAAATGAGCTCTCATTCCAGGTGCCTCAGTTTTGGGGATGTCTATGTCCTGCTTTTCACAGGTACTGAGTACAAATAACTTCAGCTGAAGCCCCTGAAATGGGTATATAGAAATGAAGACAGCCATAATAAGAGGGCATTTTTGAAGACCTCTTTCTAAATGGCCATTTTTCAAAGGCTCCACTAGTTTTCAATGATACCTATCATTGTAAATACTGGCCTTATCTAATAGAATACATGGGGAATATTTGGCGCTACATCAAAAACAATCTTAATGATTAAAGGACAAGTTCTACAACCCTAACATATGCAAAGACATGCCAAAGCTCCTATTAAAATCAACAGGATTCTTAACTGAGTAATCTATTAGCTGCCTCAACCTCTGGCCAAAAGGGTAAAAAAAAAACCCAGCATGGAGAATGCCTGCATGTGTAGCATGTGTGGTGTGCAGATCCACAGACAGGTCTGTGGCACCACATACTGAGTGTCCGTGCTTGTCTTGGTGTGCCCAAAATGTCTATGATATATAGAATATGCTTATTTAGAGACTTTCAGAGGAAGTTTCTTAAAAATGGTGGAATAAGAAAGGCAAAAGAGGGGGAAGATTAATTCTTTTTTTTTTTTTTTAATTCTGAAAAATGGCAGTGTTCAAAACAAGAGTTCTAGAAGAATAAATGGGAGTTTATAGTATTTTCTATTTGGAGCAGGGACCCAAGCTCAAATTTTGCATCCAAACTCCTTTAAATTTCAGGGGTAGAAAATTCTTGGTTTTATAGCTCTGATCCAACTCCCCACTGACAGTGATGACTCAGAGTGTGCGTCTACACAGGACACTATGTCGCTGTAGCGAATTGCTCCCTCCGTATAGAACATTGCTATGGTGGCATAGCGGCTAAAAATAACGGTGCACCGCCAGCTACTTCCTAAGGGAAGTACTAAATGATGGTACGGCAACAACGGTGCTGTGGGGGCATGTGTAGATGCACCCAGAATAGTTTAGTCTCAAACTGGCAAAAGTCTTTTGAGGAAAATTGGGTTCGAAAAGACTCTTAGTAAAGCAGTGTTATTTTGGGACTAATTCTGCTTAGAATGATTAATGAAAAACATCAGTTTCAGACCTGACTGTCAGCCAGGATCTCTAATCTAAGGTCTGTACCTAACCTTTACTCAGGTGTTGACTCTAACCATTACCCAGGGTTACAAATTTGCCAAGGAGGCAACTCCCTGTAACATGCAGAGGCAACTGTCTGAAGGAACGACCAAAGGAAGGGAGAGAAAATAAGATAAAAAGTTGTATAAGTGAAAGAATTATGCCCACCTGTAGAGAATCCATCTATTCTCTCTAACATGCAAGAGTGTACATTCCTTATAGGAGGTTTTCACTTCTCACAGCCAGCATTTATCTATTTAAGTGTTTTAGTCGCTGAGTGACCCAGCAGGCATCCTTTGTTACCTTCAATTACAAAGAAAGTTGTAGCACATTTTTTCTTCTATTAGGGAATCAGACCATCCTGGACACCTGGCATTTTCAAGGGTGATGTGGCACCACTAGGCAAGTATAATTTTTTATGTAATTTTTGCTTTCATGTTTTCTTTAATGTGTCTGTAACATACTGTATGAGCATTGCATCAAAGTATAATAAAAACATTAGTTTTCAGCATATAAATATAAGTGGCTGATCTTTTGGCCTTTGGAGCATTGCTTAAAGTGGTAATTCTCCTTACATAGTGATTTTTCCAAGTGCTTCAACAGATCCCATCCTCTTTTATTCTGCTTAGTCAAGGAGAAAATACCTGAGTGAAATGAATGGTATATAGAGCAGCACAAAGTAACTGGGCTTGGCCCACTTCCATACATATTGACCCATCACAGAGCAATAATCTCTGTGTAAAGGATATTTCTTGCCACAGTGGTATTATCTAGTTCCTTTTTACAAGCGGCTATGTTTTACTTCATAATTAAATCCTTGGCCAAGATTTTTTTTTAAATGGGAGACTAAGGTAGGAGCCTAACTATGGATGTAAAATTTCAGCAAGTGGCTTTATTCAGCACTATCTCAACTTTCTTGAAAACATGGCCACATCCTTAAGAACCTACCATTATTTTCCTTTTTTTTGAAATGCTTCTGGGCCTTATTCATGTGTATCAAATCAACATCACCGCTGGGGTTTCTAATTCTGGTAAGCATCCCCAGTCAGAACACTTGAGCACATGTTGAAGCTTTGCTATAGTCAAAGGGATATTACATGTACTTAATGTTAAATCGTGGCCTACTGTAAATTCCTTCTTGGATTGGGCCTATATTTAACAGTTCGTCTTCAGAAGAAGGAAGAATGACACCATGATAATCTGTTTTTTAATTTTCTTTGACCTTAATAAAATTAGGTATTCATGCCTGCCACACATTTCTTGTCAATAAGCAGTGAATGTGTCTGTGGGTTTTCTTGGTTGCTACCTAGCCACCTGAAATGTACATCTTACATATTCATTGTTTTCTTTAGATTTAAAGCTCTCAGCAATACACGGCTAGCATCCCTCAGAGTCTTCAATCATGCTCTCAAAGAACACCACACAATTATCATGCACCTCAACACGCTGCATAATGGAGAGACAGCACTTTTTTCCTTTTCATGTGTGTATGCTCCATGCAGTCATGAAGTTCTCAGATCCATTATCCATTTTCTACAATTACAGCATAGATAAAGTTGTCTGAAGCATCAAATGAAAACATGAGGAAAACCCAATGTGAACCATGTGCAGTTGCCAATTCACTCTCCTTACTGTAAATGCAAAATTAAGTCTATACATTTTGTATTCCTTTTTTCAGCTAAACTGCTGTTTCTTTTCCACCTGTAATTTATGACTATTTTCAACTTAATAATGGTGCATTATATTATATAGACATATCAGTTCGTAAATTCTCATCTTTCTTTTTACAGCTCACCTATTTTTCCTTCATCATCTTGCACTAATTAAGTTAGTATATTAAGGCTTGATTCCAGGCTCTAAATGTATACCCCTGGAAACAGGTTGCTTAGCCTGCTGGCTTTAGTGGGTGGAGTTGCTCCCTGAGGAGCTCTTCAATCACTCTTCCCAATTCAAACACCATCTTTAAACTACAAACAAATTGGCAAATAAGCAAACAAAAGTCAATCCCAGGCACTGGAGGGGAAATTCTTGGCTCCGGCCCCTAGTACAGCAGCCTGACCCCTTAGCATAGGGAGATGTTCTAGTCATAGCTGGTACCTCTCCTTAGCATAGGCAGTGCATGGGAGACATATGTGGGGCATATGCCCTCTCACCCCCAAGATTTCTGTGCTGATGGTGGGGTGCAGGGCTGCAGCCCGGCTGGAGGCTGGGCCCAGCAGCAGCAGAGGCAGCAGCAGTATGATTTCTGTGCTGATGGTGAGGCATGGGGCGCAGCTGCAGCCTGGCCAGAGCCAGCACCTGGCAACAGCAGGGGGGGTGGTGGTAGTGTGGAGCTGTGCCCACCCACTGTCAACACTTGCACATCTTGTATGCTCAACCATTCCCTCTCCATCCTCTTTCTGCTCTCCTCTCTGGGTTTTTAACCTCTCAGTCAATCACTTCCTTATTAGCCCTTTCCATACAGTTGCAGCTACTGAGCAGTGCTGGCTGCCTTTTTTAAGGGGACAGGCCACCTTTTAACAATCCAAAAGTGAACATATATATGGGATACTACATACAAGTTAATCTCAAATATTATATACAGCTCAATGCCAAAATGTTGCTGCATGTAATGCTCATCTTTCAAAAACTACATTAAGACTGTTCTTAAATGTAAATTTAAGTGGTGGCTAAAAAAAGGTGTGTGCATGGATTAAAAGTGACCAGCCAGTCATGGGGAAGCTCGGGAGTAAAGTGTATTATGAAAATAAATGGTTGAGATTTTTTTTTTAATGAATAGTAATTTAACGGGAAAATGCAGTTTCACTCATCCCAAAAGCATTTTGCAATTTTGAATTTAATTCACCAAATAGTTCTCGTCTAGACTAGGGACTAGAGCACTCAGTATGTGACATAGAATCAATTCCCCGCTCTGCATAAGAAACTTTGAACCCTCATCTCCAACTTCTCAGGAAACTTTCCAAACCACCAATATGTAGAGCAATGATTCTTAACCAGGGTGCCTGGGATACACTGGGCATTAGCCAGATCCTCTGAAGAGTGCCAATTGGTGTGAGGAGATAAGCAGATAAGCTTAAGTAGATAAATGCAAGCTCAGGCTTGTCCCTGCCTGAACAGACCCTCACCTCCACTTCCCCTCTGCAAGGGACAAGTGCTGTAATGTGTAAATTAGGTTTTGAAACTGGGTGCCACTTGATTCACAAAAGGTATGCAGGGATGCATCAAGTCCAATGAGTGGTGCCTTGAGTCCAGGGGAGGGTAAGTGTAAAAAACAATCAAACAAATAAAAATAAAAATAAATACCATGTTTTCTTACATACAATGGATGTGTTTCCCCCAAAAAAATCAACCCTGACAAATTGTGGTGCATGTATTAAATGGAGAAGCTGATTTTCTGCCTGGGAATGGAAGCACCTGATTGGAGTCCTGCTGCTGTACAGTGCAGCAGCTGTGATATTACTGTTCAGGCAGTTGAGGGAGTCAATTCACTTAATGGCTTTTTCACTCTACAGGTGTTAACTATTTGTCTCTCCTTTTTAATGGTCTTGATGTCCAACTAATGAAGCTAAGCATTTCAGGACAATTTTCAGTCTGTTAGCTGCCCCTGATTTCTCTATCTCACTGGCTTTTTAGCTCAGACTCTTTAGCTGTTTAGCACACTCTCTAGCTCTTTTAAAAAACATAGAGCACCTATACATGTGCCTAATGCCTGCTCTGACATGTGTTAATTAGCATGCATCAAGGAAGACTTGATTAATCAAATCTGCTGGAGCATGCTAATTAGCACCCTCCAGCAGTCACAGCAGCAGCTAGGAACTCAGCTTTAGCTATGCAGGAAAGTGAGAGCGAATCATCTGAAGATTAGGCTCTGTCCCTGATTTATGCAGCCATAACTCTGGAAAAATATTTTTTCTTCATTCTGCCTTCCAGAATCAAGGTGTGTATTATATTTGGGGGCATGCTGTATGTGAGAAAAATATGTTAAGTTTTATCAAAACCACATTTTTTTGCCTTTGAACTGAAAAATCACTTTTTTAAACAATCATAATCATATGCACATCTTCAGAGTGCTGTCTCTAAAAGCCAACATTTTCAGACATGGGTGTGCACATGTAGGTACCTAAGTGTCCTGAATTACAGATGAGCTCCCAAGTCCCTGAGAACCAACAACCTTTTCTGAAAACTGGACCATATTCAGGCATCAGTATAAATTAATTTAATAACTCATGTTTGAAAATTTTGGCCTGTAGGAAGAAATCATGTACATGAACTTCTTTAAATAGACATTCAGTATTAAACAATTTCCCATATGCATATCCTTTAGCTAAATCAAAGTCAAAGGAAAGGCTCGAATTTGGGGACATTATTTAAAGCTAAAATCACCCTTTGCAGGCTTTGGAAGCATAATCCAATGAGTTATGCATATATATATATATATATATATATATATATATATATATATATATATATATATATATAGGGCTTCTTCCTAAAATCCATTACAGATATTTTCTTAAGTTAAATTAATTATTATAAAAATATTCATTTGAATACTTTCCTAGAAAATAACTAATTTAAAACTACATATAGAAAGAGTGAGAGGAATCTGCAAAACATTGTGAAATGTTATATGCCTCTTTCTGTACCAGGTGTGAAATAATGCTATATTGAGTTTTTGACTGAGACAAACCTCACTTTAAATGACACAGTTTGATATAACTAGCCATAAACAGGACTGAAATATAGGGCTTATATCCTTAACTATGGAACTGCTCCCAAGCAACAGTGACATTGATCCAAAGCTGGTTGAAGTAAAGGAAGGGTGAAGTCCTCTCTCTCGCCACAACCCAAAGGGGAGGGGAGTTCAGGATGGATGGTTGCTCCTCAGAGGAATGATCCTGGATACACAAACAAAGTCTGTTCCATCTTGGAGGAAAGGCAGCAAAAACCCCTTGGCTCTCCAGGGAACTAGTGGACCTCCTGTGTCTAAAAAGAAATAACTACAAAGGATGGAGGATGGGATCCACCTCCAAAGAGGAATACTCTGCACTGGCCTGGACCTGCAGGGAGCGAACCAGGAAAGGCAAGCCTGCGACTCCAACTAGCTACAAGTATCAAGGACAATAAAAAGTGCTTTTTTAGATATGTGGGGAGCCGGAGGAAAAGCAAGGGCAACACTGTACCCCTGCTAAACCAGATGGGACAACTGACAACCAACACCCAGGAAAAAGCCAACTTGCTAAATGGGTACTTTGTGTCAGTTTTTCACCAGTCCCATGGGACGCCCCTGTCCATTACAGGACAGGGAAGCCTGGGTGAGGGAGATTCCTTACCCTCCATCAATGCTGACCTTGTGAAGGAACAAGTTGAGAGGCTGGATACCTTTAAGTCAGCCAGCCCTGACAGTTTACACCCCAGGGTACTCAAGGAGCTGGCGAGTATCATAGCTCAGCCCCTGGCACGGATCTTTGAGAACTCCTGGCGCTCTGGTGAAGTGCCCAAAGTTTGGAAGAAGGCCAATGTGGTAACTATCTTCAAGAAAGGGAGGAAAGTGGATCCAGCAAACTATAGGCCCATCAGCCTGACCTCTATCCCAGGGAAGGTCTAAGAAAAGATTATCAAAGAGGCCATCCTTAACAGACTGGCTGATGGCAACATCCTGAGGGATAGCCAGCACGGATTTGTTGCGGGTAGGTCTTGCTTGACCAATCTTATTTCCTTTTATGACCAAGTGACCTATCACCTGGATAAGGGAGAAGAGATTGATGTCGTATATCTTGACTTTAAAAAAGCCTTTGATCTGGTATCCCATGATCACCTCTTAGCAAAACTGGCTAACTGCGGCCTCAGCCTCACCACAATCTGCCGGCTGGGGAATTGGATCCATGGTAGGACCAAGAGGGTGTGTTACCTCTCAGCTCCGTGTTCTTGGGGAACCCTGGCACAGTATGCAGCCTGTCTGACTCACAAAGAACTCTCCCCCTCCCCACCTCTACCTGAACAACAACTGATTAGAGGAAGGACTTACAAAAGGCAAAGAAGATGCAGTGGGAGACACACCTAAAGCCCTCCAGACAAGGGTGACAAGAGTGAAGCAACTCCCCTGGTCTTATTTGCATCCAAGATGGAACCAGATGACAACTCATTTACATGGGAGATGGGACAAGAATGCACCTTCATTAGCATTCAGGATGGAGAACAGAGATTCCAAGCAAGGACTGCACTGAATTCTGGGATCAGAAAAGCAGGGGAGCACTGCATGATGGGGAATCCTTGATCCAAATGCTTATCAACCCACATCTACACACACCCAGCTCAGCATTTATCAGACCAATTCTAGTAATGGCTCCTCTATTGGTATCCAAAACACTGATTCTTCTCGTCTGTATTGTGAGCTCCCTAAGAGTAATGCCACCTATAGCCAGCAGTGATCAATTCCTATTATCCAGCATATGAACCATTGTTTACCCCTAAACAAACCTAGTGTTCTCCCTTGAGCCATTGTTAGTTCCCTACAAAAACCCCTACCCAAGCTCAAGTTTCTGTCCTGGTGCTTGGATCCAAAGCTACACCAATTCCACTGCTTTTCTGCCTGGAATCTCTCCACTGATCATGCTGAGGACTCTGCCTGTCTGCCGGCTCCAACAACACCTGGGAACCTCGACTGGTTCAAGCTTTGCTGACTGGTGAGACCCCAGCTCTCTCTCTCTCCCTGTCCCTCTCTCTGACTCCAGGAACCTGAATGTTATTCTCTTACTCCAGGCACAGCTTTCTAAACCTGACTTTTGCTAATCAAACTCAAGCTAGACTTCCCCCAAACCCTAATTGAAACTATGTAATATTATAGCTGTTTAGTTGTCTCTTTCTTGTATGGCTATTATTACTGGTATCATCATAAGTTCATATACCTGGCAATAAATAATTTTTATGGTCAAGCTGGTTGCTATACTTTCTCTATGAACCTCACCTACTCTTTCTTCCCCTCAACCTCTCCACTTGTTCTGCAGCAATGCTTCTTTTACCTAAGCCAAAGATCCATGTAATGCCCAAAACCACAGCGGAGTCTGCTCATCAAGGGGGTTACTACTAGGACAGTTAAGGCCAAAGATTGGGATATGCTGAGTTTGAGACACATAAGGGGATCAGCTTGTACAGGCTGATTGACCCAGTTTGGCTCAGACATGCCCTAATGAACTGAATGCTGGCCCATGGGGGTGTCAACTGGACACCCAGCTGGATTCAGAGGTATTCTGTTTACCTGTGTGCTTGTCTGACTGCATTTTGTTGTTACCTTAATGAACTGATTCCTGGCATATGAGGGTGTCAGCCTGTCCATGCTGATCAACCCGGCTGGGTCAGGCATGTCACGTTAATTTCTGTGTGTGTGTGTGTGTGTGTGTGTGTGACTGAGTTGGTGTCTGGAGGAACCTAGCCCCATTGAGACTGAGTCCTGCAAGGTAGCTCCATTGGGGGTGAGGACTTGCAGAAGGGAGAGATACAGCTCCATACAGAAACACAAGTAACACAAGCAGCACATTGACAGAATTACAGAGACCCCCAGAAGCGTACCCCTAATAAATGAGCACACCCCAAAGTGACAGGCAAATCTGGTAACAAGTGGTGGTTGATGGAAGTCAATTGTCATGGTGCACTGTGACCAGTGGGGTCCCTCAAGGCTCTGTCCTAGGGCCTATACTATTCAACATCTTCATTAACTATGTGGACATTGGTATTAGAAGCAGACTGGCCAAGTTCGCCAATGACACCAAACTCTGGGGTAAAACATCCACACCTAAGGACAGGAGGGTGATCCAGGCTGACCTTGACAGGCTCAGGAAATGGGCGGACAAGAACCTGATGGTGTTTAACACTGAAAAATGCAAGGTTCTCCACCTTGGGAGGAAAAAACTGCAGCGTGCTTATAGTCTCAGCAGTGCTATACTGGCTAGCCCTACGGACAAAAGGGACATGATTGACCACAAGATAAACATGAGCCTTCAGTGTGATGCTGTGGCTAGTAAAGTGAGCAAAACGCTGGCTTGCATTCATAGATACTTCTCAAGCAAATCCCGGGACGTCATTCTCCCGTTGTACTTGGCCTTGGTGAGGCCACAGCTGGAGTACTGCGTCCAGTTTTGGGCTCCATAATTCAGAAAGGATGTGGAGAAGCTTGACAGAGTGCAGAGGAGAGCCACACGCGTGATCAGAGGTCAGGAAGACAGACCTTATGATAAGAGGCTGAGACCCCTGGGGCTCTTCAGCCTAGAAAAGCTCAGGCTCAGGGGTGATCTGGTGGCCACCTATAAGTTTATCAGGGGTGCTCATCAGGATCTGGGGGAACATCTGTTCACTAGAGTGCCCCAAGGGATGACAAGGTTGAACAGTCACAAACTCTTCCATGACCATTTCAGGCTGGACATAAGGAAGAACTTCTTTATTGTCCGAGCCCCCAAGGTTTGGAATAGACTGCTGCCAGAGGTGGTTCAAGCACCTACTTTGAATGCCTTCAAGAAGCATTTGGATGTTTATCCTTCTGGGATCCTATGATCCCTGCTGACTTCCTGCCCCTGAGGCAGGGGGTTGGACTCGATGATCTTTCAAGGTCCTTCCAGCCCTAATGTCTATGAATCTATGAATCATATTGTAGTATAGGGATAGGCAATGTTTTTGGGCCAGAGTGCCGAAAAAACCACAATGTCTACCTTGAAAGGTGCCGGAGTGCTGGCATACCAGAAAAACAAAACGAAGGGGGAGGGGGGAGGGGAGTACATGGCAGGATGCACTGCATATTAATATTGTCAGTAATCATAAATATTGTCTCTTTTTTTTAACAGTAAATACCAGATTTTCTAAAAATGCATGTTGTGATGAGAGTGAGAAAGAGAAAGACTAAGAAAGAGAAAAGGAGACAAAAAGGAGGGGAGAGAGGAAAAGAAAAAGAGCCACAGGCTCTGGGAACAGACATTGCAGGCAGTGCTTGGGGCTGGGAGCCTGCAGACAGCAGCCCTGCGCAGGGCCTGGCCCAGCCGTGGCCCATTGAGGGGAGCTGTGGGTGAACAAGGCTGGGCCTGGGCAGGCTGGGTCAACTGCTGCAGCTGTTCCCAGGAGCTCCTGAGCCCAAGGCCTTGCACTGGGGGCAGCTCCGCCTCACTCGTGCTGTGCCTGATGAGCAGGGAGGCTAAGCCCAAAGTCCCCCCACGCCTGTCATCCTGCCCTGGCCAGGCAGTATCCCCTCACAGGCCAAATGGCTGTGCCCTATCCTTGTGGAGCTGCATGGGTCAGGCAAGGCTGGGCCGCCCCTTGGGTGTCACTGTGTGCCCCCACCCACTGCAGCCTAAGCCCACAGAGCCCCAAGGCAGCCTCACTTCCTGCTCAGCCCCTACCTTCCCAAAGGCCAGGCAGGCCAACCTGCCCACAGTCCCTCCCCACAAGCCTGCTTCTCCCCAAGCACCCTAGTGGGACAGGACATCTGTCTGCCTGAGCCATGGGCATAGGCAGAGGAATTGGGGCCAGGAGCTGCTGCACCCATGCAGCTGCTCCTTCCTCTGTGCTTGGGGTTGTTGCCTGGCGGTCCCCACGAACCGCCACCCCCCAGCCCCACACTGGCCCCAAACCCGAACCACCCCTGGGGGCCCGGAGCTGGGGGCTGGAACCCCACAGGGGATGGAGGCACTGGGATCCCCCATGCCTGTCCCAGGTTGTCCCCAGGAAGAGCCCGACACAGCCCAGTGGCTCCTCCAGAGGCATGGCTCCGGGGAGCCAAGGCACTGGGCTGGCTGGGCACGGTGCCACATGCATCTGCCACTGGGCGGGCTGGGCAGCAAGGTAAATGGCACCACACCGCCCCACTTTCAAAATAGCAGAGGCAGCGATGTGCAGAGGTTGAGCCTAGCTTACAGGTGTATTGCCCTTGCCCCATGCAGAGACCAGGGGCCCACATGTCCCCTCCTCTGCTGCCCCACACCGTGCCTCTGGAGGAACCACTGGGCTCTGATTGTCCCATGACCTGTCCCACCTGGGGCTGTATTTACTGTGACTAGGGTCCTGGGCAGGCCGGGTCGTGGGGCAGTCAGAGCCCAGCAACTTGTCCAGGGGCATGGCACGGGTGAGCCAAGCGGGTGTGGGGGGGGGAGAACATGCCCTCCTCCCCCAACTCCTCCATGGTGTGCGCAGCAGTGGGACACAGCAGCCCTCACCCATGGACAAGCCATCGGGCTCCAACTGTCCCATGACCCAGACTAGCCAGGGCCCAATTCACAGTGAAGGGGGCCCCAGTTGGGCCGAGTCGTGGGACAATCCCCACAGTGCAGGAGGGAGCAGGGCAGAGGCAGGGGTGAATGATTTTCCCTGCCTCTACCCCACTCTCTCCTGCACTGTGGGGGTCTCGATCTGCCTCCCCCCCTCCCCTGCAAATCCAGGCAGTAATAAATAAAGCAGCTTGAAAGAAACTTACCTTCCTGAGGCTGGGCTGGGCTGGCTGCGAGTGTGTAGGGTATCTAAGTGTGCCTGCCCCTCCCCCCTGCAGCTGCAGCAGCCTGGGCTTGCCCACCCACTGGGAACCTTCAGGGGCTGGGCTGGGCTGGGCTGGAGGGTGCAGCCCAGGGACAGGGGGCAGGGTCAGAAAAACATAGACAGTGTTTTCCCTGCCTGTGTTCTCCTGACTCTGCCCCCAGTGTCTGCCATGGCACTAGGACCTGTGGCTGCTCTGAAGAGCCCAGAGCAGGAACTTAATAAAACATTTTAAAAAAACCCACAATTTTCTTGCACACCTCCTGGCGTGCCAGGGAAAATTTCTCCATGTGCCACTAATGGCATGCATGCCAGGGGTTGCCAACCCCTGCTCTAGTATAAGAAAATAGACATACTCCATTTTAGAAAGAAGGATGAATCTATTAGTTGGGATAGTTAAATAAATACTACTGTCATTTCCCCTTCAAAGAGAGTGTGATATAGCAGACCAGTTTCATTTTTTTAAAGATCCCAGTTATTTTTCTATAATTGACATGCTTTTCTCACTTTATCAAGGAAATTTGAATTACTGCATTTCCCAGACTGTGACACGCAAATCAGACTCCATTTCTGAACACAAAAGTCTAGCAGACTTATTACTCTCCTTTCGCCTGGAGGCATTCCCCTTCAGTTTTAATACACAAAAGGGAATGACTACACAGCTCTGAAGGAAGGAGTGGAACTTTATAGACAATACAAAGTCAAAGAAAGATACCATTAAATGGAAAAGTAGCTCAAATGGAAATCTAAGAAGTTTCTGTGACATTTCATTGGACCTGTCGTTGGCTGGACTAGGGAGTATAGAAATAGCGCTACTACTAATCATTATCTTCATAAAGCACAGAGAGATTAGGGAGACTTGTCCAAAGTTACATAGGAAATCTGTAGTAGAGACAGTGATAAAACCCATCTCCCTCAGAGTTTCAGTGTAGAAAATCTACTATAAATGATCCTTCTTCTCTCTGGTCAATAGTTTTGTTTAATTGCTGATGAAATGATGGGTCTGCATTATTCATTTAATTTAGGGTGGCAGCGGGGGGGGAGGACAGGGAGGAGGAATTCTGGTATCTGGGATATGTTTCAAGAGTTGGGCTTTTGTTACAACAGTTTTGGTTAAACTAATGATAAAGTTATCTTCAAGTGACAATCTTTCTAACTGTGTAAACATATCTGTTTTTGTCCAATTATATTTATTCTACCCAATAATTGTCTTTTCTTTTCAGCCTATGATTTAAAAGAACAAGCCAACAGGAACCACCAAACCAACTATTGTATTTCCTGTTCCATAAGCATATTTTAATTATCTTTAATGCTTTTTTCACATTCATTTTTGGCACTTACACATGGTTTGGAATTCAGCACAGCCTATGATCAGCAGGCTCCACTTATGTTGGATATCTGCCTGGCATTGGGGGGGAGGGGGTGTGATGCCCATGCACATGTGTATTGGCTGGTAAGTCCTGAAAACTTAGAGAAAAGCAACATCTACCACAGACATCTTAGCCTAACAGCCTAGTGGCTAGACTCAAGGACTAGGAAACCCAGGCTCTGGTTCTAGGCCCCCACACCAGAGGGGGCTTGAACCTGCTCCTTCAGTGCTGTAACCACCAGACCAAAGGATAGGCATTATGCAGAGTGTTCTGCAGCCCTCTTCTTGAAGCTGGCTTGCTGGCAGTCAGGAGGAGAAGGTATGTGGAGCCAGGAAGAAGAATACAAGGTAGGGGGAAGGTGGCTCAGTGAGACAGATAGTGCCCTAAAAAGGGGTGTGGGGAGGCCGTGTTCTGGCCTGGTTCCTTGCCCCAGGGGGTCAGACAGCAATCCAATGCTGTTAATCTAGTGAATAATAAATGCAAGGGGCAATGCTCAGAACCTGGGGTTCCCATTCTTTGGGCAAGTATATTAATTATGTCATGCCCTCAGTTGGTGTTGTATCTCCCCGCTCCCTGGGTCAGGCACCCCAACTCAGCTGCCACGACTTGAAGGAAACGTAATTGAAGGAGAGGTTCAGTGGTGTTCCCACTCTGTCCCAGAGACATTAATACTCATTGAATTGGTGCGGCTCGTCCAGGAGCTCCGCCTTCCCTACACCCCAATCCACTCACCAATCATGAGGGCCATCATGCTGCTGTTCCCAATTACTGGCTCCAGCCCCTTATGGCCTCCCGTCAGGCTTTGACCCCGTCAGCCTCAGTGGGAAGTGCAGGCTTGTAGTTGCAGCCTGGCACTTGTCCCTAATCATTGGCCTTGCTCTGTCCCTTCGCTGGGCTTGGAACTGCCATGCCCTCTGTGGGTTTGAGGATGGCTGTAACAATTCAGAGCTCTCAGGGCAGTGATAGAGCCCAAAAACCCTTCTCAGGAAGCTCTGCATGGGGAGTCCATTCTGGCTCCCTTACACTGCTCCCACTCACCTCTGGCGGGTCAGCCTCATGGAGAACCTGAGCTGACTGGGATGTGCCCCAGTGAGCTCGGTGTATCGCCCCATTCATTCCCCCTGCACCTGGCTTCTGCCGGGGTTTTTAAATCTCCTATGGCAGCGGTCTCAGCTGATGTCATCAGCTGGCCACCGCCCAGTCTGATTGGCAGATATTTGAAAAGTCGGCACAGCACTGGCTCGCATGGCTCCAGCCCCGGGTCCAGCTCCCTCCTGGAAAGTTCTCTGCAGCTCCGGGGTCCCTGGGTCTGCCTTTAGGAGCATCGGGGTCTGTTCCCAATGCCTCTGACCCCTGTGAGTGGCCCCAGCCGCCGCAGTGGGCTATTTGGTTCATAGGTAGAAGAATTGTCCACCTCCCCTCTGGCAAGGATGCACATAGGGCCATGGGTGGGTGGATCTAAAATTTTGAAAAACAGAGGGTGCAGATGGTGTGGTGCACCATCACATATAACACAACATATATTTATCAAGTTAAAAAAATAGAAGCTTCAGTAATAAGCTAGTGCCCTAGGGCTATATTATTCCATTTAAGATCAGAGCAAAAACAAATATAAATGTATTGGAATGTGTATTAATTTGCTATTTCATATATTATGTATAGAAACATAACAAACTAGGCAAAAAATAATCAAAAGATGTTGGTTTCATCACTTCTTCATTAGGGCATCTCTTTTTTAGAGTCATAAAACAAAGTCTAATCTTCTTGAGCACCTTGACACTGCATCCTGCTTTACTGGAAGTTATTTCCACATCTGAGTTAACATTTTTAGCTAGAGCTAGTAACAGTCCTCAGAGCTGTGAAATAGGAGCTATGTTACCAGGAGCAGCTAAAAGATAACAGAAATGCAGAAGAAAGGCCAGTTTGATTGCTGGAACATCAAGACCATTAAAAAGGAGAGAAGGTTTTTAGTCACTTGTGAAATGAAGAGTTTAGAAGAGATCAGATGGATTATAATGAGCCATGAAGTCCAGTGACTCACTGCTGCCTGAAAAGAAATGCTGCTGCCACTGCCAGGCAGCTGGTTTTAAACTTTGGATCAGCCAGGGATTAAAGAGGGGGGAACGACCACCACTACATCCCTCTGAATCCACCCCCTACATAGGACAATCCCATTCTACCACAGGGGTAAACAGAATCTCAAACTGTTCATAAGTACCAAAAACGCAGTTATGTGATTACATAACCACCATTAGGTGTGTGAAGGGGAAGTGGGAGCTAACCCCTTGTCTCCCCAGAATGCCTTCACTATGATCCTCTCTGCTCTTTCTATTTCTCTTCACAGAAATTTTTGCCTAAGTAAGAACTAAGGAACATAGGATTCGGTCTTAGTTGATAAATGACAAACTTAAACATCCCTTTTATTTTTATTGACTTTTCATTTTTTTCCTGTTAGAGACTCTTAAGGCAAATATATTAAGGATCCAGAACCCAATAGGCTCTGCAAGACAATCCTTTCATGAAAAAGGCAACATAAAACATTGTAAATCACTAGTTGTGTGGCAGCTAGTGCGCCACGCTGGGATTGCATAATAATGTACATGTGGAATCAACCCCCAACCCCTGTGTCGTAGCCCTTCTGGGTTGGCTGTACGTATTTACAACAGAAATTTTATGATTCTGACTTTTTCTTGCACTTTGGCAACACTTGTTTTGCTTGTCATGCTAATAAAGAGTCATTGAATTGAATCAGTGGGAATGTGAGTGAAGTGGTGATTGCATACAATTGAGTTACCATGCTCTGTAGGTCTTTCAGATGTGACCAGATATTGTATCTTTTCCTGTTGTGCCTGTCAGTTACAGTTATTTTATCCATCAATGCCACATAGCAGATATGTCTTTAATGTAGTCAGCATAGGAAGGGGAAACATCCAATTTCAATAGCCTCAGCATGACCCCTTTGACCAACAGACAAGAAGTTTAAACTCATTTCTTGATATTGTTTGCAAGCGTCAATTCATCTAATATTCCCAGAACACGCATACCAGCAGGATCAAAGTCTCCTTCATGTTCAGCCAGCTGGGTTCTCATGTTGTGGTTGAAACAGGTAGGCATAACTCAAGTGCCTCATCTCTGACTATGATAATTCCTCTCACTTTTATTCATTTTATCTGAGAGCACTGTGAAGCCAGGCCATGCACTAGGGAAAGACCTCATTTTCTCTACAATAACCTTTTTCTGACTGATACTTAGAGCCATATTGACAGATTTCCAAGGGAAATCTGCTCATTGGGAATGTTGCCTGTATGAGGGTGATAAACAAGGACAGGAAGAGCTGGGAATTTGGATTATTCCAGGGTTAGGATAATGGCACATAATTTAACATGTGATGCATTGTGCTTAAATGGTGAAAATTATGTGCTACATGCAATTTTAACTATCAGCTTGTGACAATAATGGTACCAGTTTCACTTAGTCCATCCTTGTGAGCTGCTTTAATAATCAGAATACCTTTTTACAACTTTAATTTCAGGTGCATTTTTGACAGTCTTGGCCTTATTCACTTACAACACCCACTTTGTTTCTGTCTTCTAACATTTTAAGAAGAGTGTGAGGGAGACAGAGGGCAAGAAAGAGACAGCCAGCATCCCAAACTCACTGCAGCACTGAGCAGCTCCAGGAGTGGTGTGCCAGAAATGCCATGGCACTTCTGGAGCAGTGTGAAGCTCTGGATTGGTGGGGGAAGCATCCACAGCAGTATTTCCAGCCCCAGATTGGGGGGACAGTGGCAACAATGGCAGGCAGCAGAGGCCACAGGCTGAACTGCCCCCAGGCTGGGGGCACCTGGAGGCTGAAGCAAAGCAGATCGCCCAGCCCGAGTGGCAGTATGTTCAGAGGAGCACAATTCAACAAACCAGATGACCGGTGGAAACTGAGCCAGAGACCAGTACATCCAGTCAACCCAGCAGCAGCAGGATGAATTGCAGGTCAGAGCAACCCTGGGCGGAGGTGGAGCAAACAGAAGGTCCAGGTACTGAACCAGTACTTACCCCTTGGATGAGCTCATTGGACTCAGGGGCAAGGGAATGGTTTGGGGTCATTTCACAATACAACTGAGGTGACAGGAGACCCCAGAGTTTGTGATCGGACCCTAAAAGTGAGGGCCAGGGGCTGATAAATCCCAGCCGGACTGCCAAAGGGGCCTTGAGTGGCAGGCCCCAGGGCAGGTGAAGAGTACAACTGTAAGAGGATCCCAGGTTGGGAAGAGATTTATGGTTTGTGCCAGTGTGGTGACCCAGCATCGGGTGTCACTCGTGGCATAGAGACTGATTTAAGGCCATTGAGTCCAGGACCATACTTTAAGGACTAAGCTAACTAATTGAGAGCCCAAGCCTCAGTGGGAACAATGCCACAGTTGAATCAAAGCTGGTTAAGAAGATGGCTTCTATCATGGTTGCTATAAAGAACAAGTGTCACTAGAGTCATCAGAGACTCCTGACAATATCCATCTCTGTTGGAGAATGGATGTGGTTAGGGTGGTGTAAATAGGAGGTTTGAAGCTCCACGAAAAGAATGGGCAAGAACCTGGAAGATTGCCTATAGGGAACTGTCCTGTAAATTACATCAAAGCTGTGGCAGGCAAGGAATATAACATCACGTAGGCAGACTGAATGACCTAGTCCAGGCTCCACCCTGTTGTCACTGGTAAGGAAGAGATCCCTGGTTAGGGGTCTCAAACTGTGTAATACCTACAGCTGGCACATAGATGCAAAAATAATGCAATTAAAAGATGGTTATTTATTGAAACATTTATGGAAAGTATAAAATTAAAGAAAAATAAGGGTCTATAGAGTGCGTATACCACCAAACCAATGTTTTCTCTGGGATCTAAAAAAATACTTAATAAATGATAACTCCCATCCCACAGCAAAGCAATAATTTAAAACCAAATTTACATTGTAATTAGGCTTTCAGAAATGCAAAGAACTTCAATATAGATGTCCATTAATAATCTCACTGCTGTTGGAAAGCCTGTTCCACCCACATGTTACTTAATTAAACTCAGAGTTCCTCATTCATACAAACAGACAGTTAGGAAGAACAGGTGGTTCTTAATTTGAAAATAATGGATAAATAGATCTCAGTATAACTTCATAGCCCTAAGTGAGTTAATCTAAGGTCATGCTTTACCTTTGAAGTGTTACTTTAAACCCAACTGACTTTTCTAGTTACAAAATGTAGCCTTTCTATAATAGACTTTAATGCACAGTAATTTTATTTAAAGATTCATTTTCCACAAAGAACTACTGAAAAGCATTAGTTGGGAATGTAACATTGCATTTTTTTATGATGGTGAGACTACTACCCACTCAAAGGGCTGGTGGCAACAAAATATGTGAGAAAACACAGCAAAAACCTACCATTTGGGATACAGTGGCTAGAAGCAATCTTACCCCAGAAAGTTCAAGTTAAAGTGACTCAAATCTCCAAAGACAACCCCCCTATAAATACAACAAGCCCTAGAAACATTCCTTTTTACCTTACACATCTTTGAGGGGAGTCTCATGGGAGAAGGGAACATCAGAGAAAGATTTTCAAGCTTTCTTGTTTTGTAAATAATTTCATCCTATGTTTAGCAGGCTTTTGTAAGGATGAATGCACCTTCCCAAAACACCTCCATCCTAATCCTAGTGTAAGTGTGATGCAGCTTCAATGAGAAGTGAGGGTCTGTCCCATGACTGAATTACAGTAGAAGAATTGCCTGCCACTCTGTTTCCAGATTGCTATTGACAATAGCCTCAAAGGAGACAGTATATTTCAGTATATTTCAACTATCTGACTGAAGAATATTGTATTCTAAGAATGCACTTGCTTGCTGCAGGGAACTGTGAAATAATAGTGATAGCTATAGAGCAAAAAGCAGATACTGATATATATAGATATAGATATCTCACCATAACTATAACTATATTTTATAGTTATGCATATATAAATATACATACTATATATTTTATTGGATAGTTATATGTGCATATATGTGCATATATGCAGATACACAGGCACATAATTATACGTATGACTTCTCATTTGACAACTCTGATACACCATGCATATATAGATGTGAAAAAAAATCCTACTATATTTATATAAACATGTATCCAAAGGCATAGTGTGGAGATATATTTTAGCAGTATACAATAGCACTATTTTTAAAAGTGTTGGAGTACTGTTCATCTGTAGATTTTAAAACATTTTACAAAGGCATCCTTATTCTTAATTTACAAGCAGGGAAACTGAGAAACTGGAAAGTGACTTGTCCAGTGCTACGTATTGAGCTAGAACCAGAGCTAGGATTAAAATGTAGGACTCATTCTAAATACCAGACCATATCACTTCACTTGAACATAATGCTATTTACTGGAGAGTTATTTTGGTCAGTGAATCAGACTGTTTACATGATAAAACAGAAGTAGGCACTGTATGTAAACTTATTTAATTAATTTGGAAACTCAGCTAGATAGCCTAAAATGAAGGCAGGAAAGGCTGGTGGACATAACAGCAGGGCTTCACCAAGAAAGACACCATATTTTGCATTTCAGCTGCACAAACTGCAATGACTAATTCAAACAATGAAGCATTTAAAGACAGAGACTATTTATAGTAGAAACAAATGGCTCTTTTATACCCAATTCTAACAGCCATTTAAAGAGAAAATATAATCACAGTATAATCAATGGAATGAGTAATATTTATTAGTTGAGTGGTGAATGGGTTTCTCTGGTAGAAAGGATATTTTTATGTATATCTTCTGATAGCTAAGGTAGCTTTCAGAAGCAGCCTGAAATAAACAGCAATTTTGCTTTTAAGAAAGCAGGTTGACTCAAATGGTGCCACAAAGACATGGCAAATCCTACCTATAATAATGTTTTAGATTTTTTTTTATTAGGTTTTATTAGGCCTTGTCTCCTGCTGTTATTGGAGCAACTCTATTATTCACAAGAAATTCTTACATGGATGTTCTTGTATAAAGACAAATTTTCATGAGTTAGATATTTCTGATAAGTAAGACAACATCCCTTTTACCAGGATATTTACATTTATTTAGTAGAGATCTCACAGCTAACATTTTCAAGTACAGTATGATTCTACTTAGCATGGGGACAGGGCCAGATTAACACATAAGCAAACTAGGCACATGCCTAGGGCCCTGATCTGTGGGGGGCCCTGGTCCTTCCCTCTGTGGCAGCAGCATGAATGGCCCCATCTGCCTCCCTTTCCTTCCCTTTCATTGGCCTCACTGCCATGGCAGTTGCTTCCTAGCAGCAGCTCTGAGCCCCACTCCCCATGGGCAGCAGCACTGGGGTGGGGAGAGGGGTCTCAGCCAGACTGGGACCCATGAGTTTGTTTGCTTAGGGCCCACTAAAGTGTTAACCCAGCCCTGAATGTGGGTGTTATTAGATACTAGGCCTGTGCAAAGTGGCTAGTATTCACTTTGGATTAAGATTCAGCTGATTTAGGGGGCACTGATTCAATTTGGTGATTCAAATCACCTTCCCGAATCCATTTGGCCGAATCCAATTCAGAGATTCAACCACTGCCAAATCAGCCAAATTTCCAAATCAAACAGGCACCATCTCTCACCCATTCTCCCAGCCCCATCAATGGCTGCCCCACCTGGCCGCAACATCCCGGCTCTTTAAAAAAAATAAAAAGCCCCACACTCACTGGCTCCTGCCAGAGGGGCAGGAATGATCCCCGCTACCCACCACTGCCCCATGCTGTGTGTGGGGGCTCTGCCACAAGCCCGCAGAAGCCACAACAGCCACTGCAGCAGCCGGTGAGTGCGGGACTTTTTTTTTTTAAAGAATCTGGAACTGGGGCTGGGTCATCATCAAAGCTAATGATGGGACTGGGAGAGTGGTCAGGGGATGGGGACTTGTGGCAGAGCCCCCCCGCCCCCCCTCCCAATGCAGCACGGGGTAGTGGGGATTTCCTCCCCCCCCTCCATCTGGCAGCAGCCGGTGAGTGTGACGCTTGGGCCAGGCAGGGGTCGGGGGGCGCTCAGAGGGGCTGGGGGAGCAGGCAAGGGATGGGGCCTGACAGGGTCCCCCCATGGTCCCATCCTCCCACCTCCTGATCCCCCTGCCCCGAGTTACTGGCATGGTCCAGCTCCCTGTGGTGGAGAGTAGAGACTGCCTGAATCTCCGAAGCTCTCCGAATCTTTTCCAAATTGCTTTGGACCTTTTTATTGGTCTCCTGATTCGATTCGTAATTGGAGATTCAGCCGCCGAATCGGGCTGAATCTCCTGTAAATCAAGTAAGCACCCAAAGCTTCGCACAGCCCTATTAGATACATCATAGAAACTGCATGCATGGTCTTGGGTAAACTGTAAAGGAGTTGGAGAAATGTCTGTGGGGGTCAGAAAATAGCTTCTGCCTCAGAAAGTTCTGATTGAACTATATAGCTTTTGACTGTGGTTTGCTGGAGATTTTATGTCCCATTTTTTCAGGTGAGGAAAGGTCACATGGAGAAGTATTTTCATCATATCTTCAGGTTGAAAACTCCCTGTGCAGAGACCATGATTTAGTTATGCACCTAGAACAATATGGTCTTGATCCCCAGTTAAGGCCTCTACATTTGATTGCAATACAGTGTGACAGTAGTGTTAACTACAAGCCAGAAGTAAACTTCATGGCATCTGCTGGTCATCCTACCCTACCTTAATCACTACACTTATTATTTTTAATCAAACAAATAAATCAGGCATTACAAAATTAACAACATAAGGGAAATAAGACAGATAAAAATGTCATAGCTAATGCTGGCACAACAGATGTTATATTAAAAACACAAATTGTACACATATTAAAGGAGACAATCTGTTCTTAACTTTTTTGTCTTAAATTAGCTGTATACACATCAGGTGATCTCCTCTATTCTCAGTTCTTTTATTCCCACTCATACTGTTCAATCAACGCCCGCTTTGCTTGCTTTGACATAAACAATACATCACTTGAGAGAGAGAAGAAATTAAGAAAACCAAGAAGTTGTCTTCTTCTTGGTGCTCCTCTAGGCAAGGTCTCCAAATACCACTAGTAAAATAATCATCTGGATGAATTGTGGTCTGACTCTGTTTAGCTTCCTCCTTATATCACTTCATTGAGGTTTTTGTGGGTTTTTTTACCTTACGGAGTTTAAGCTGTGGTCTCACTTCCCCTATTCTGAATCCGTACTTGTATCAACCCTTTTTGCTTACTATTTTTCTCTGTACTCACTATTCGCTTCACAGCACTTAGGTGAGCACAAGACGTTATTTCTCTCCCTATAATCTATTCCCTGAATTCATTAAGGTGACTTCAATGGGTACCATTAATATGTGCTAAACAGGGATGATTTTCTCAATTTGGCTAAGTTTAGAACAGCCTCTCCCGTATCTAGTCCAACAGGCATCTTCTGTCTCCTCCCTCTATCATAGAACACTATAAAGGTTTTCTTTCAGAAAACCTGCAGCCAGTATTCTCATTAGTGTTGCCTCTACATCCTTCTGAGAAAGATGTGTGCCTAATTCTGTAACCCCAGGG
The DNA here is from genome assembly GCF_030867095.1 of Alligator mississippiensis. Classification (NCBI taxonomy): domain Eukaryota; kingdom Metazoa; phylum Chordata; order Crocodylia; family Alligatoridae; genus Alligator; species Alligator mississippiensis. The sequence goes on along the minus strand of NC_081827.1, from coordinate 173,003,947 downwards.
GTGGGCAAAATATGCTGGGACACTCCCATCCTGTGCCATCCTGCAGCTTGCCCTGGGATCCCTGCACAGTGGCAGCAGCCCCTAGCACAACTGGAACAGCACAGGAGCAGCAGGACCCCAGGTAAGGGTGCTGCATCCAGGGCTGGGCCCAGGGCCAGCAGCCAGTCTCCATGGAGTCTGTGCATGCCAGGTGGGAAGCTGCATCTAGGGTTGGGGGTTGGTCTCCATGGAGACCGCACACATTACATGGGGAGCTGTGGAAGCAGCCATCAGGAGCAGGTTGGGGCTGGGATAGGTGGGCAGTGCTGGTGTTGGCACTGGCATCCCATGCCAGCCTGCAGCTTGCTTCAGGATGCTTCCATGGCAGTGGCACCCCCCAGCCCTGCTGGCTTGGTGTGGGCCAGAGCAGCATGGGGGCAGGAGTAGCAGCAGTGGTGGGAGCCCTGATGAGGGCACTGCAACCAGGGCCAGGGCTGGGGCCAGTGGCTGGTCTCCCTGGAGGCCAGCTCCCAGCCCCAGATGCAGCTCCCCACCCAGTTGCATGTGGTCATCATGGAGACCAGCCACCAGCCCCAATCCCAGAAGTAGTGACTACACTGGGGCCCCTGCCACTGCCACTGCACCACTCTGCTCTGCACTACTCCACCCCACGTGAAGTCATCAGGGCTGGAGGCTGCTGCCATTGTGCATGCATCCCAGGACAAGCTGCAGGCTAGAATCAGATAGGGGTGTCTCAGCACCATCCACCTCCTTCAGCCCTGGCCCAGTCCTGGCCACTTCCTCCAAGTGCACAGTGGAACATGGAGTCACTGCTGAGCCTACTCCCCTCCCTCCTACGCTGGGCACCCTGGGCCAGTGGAGAAGGGAGGGAAGCTAAGTTTCCCCAACTTGGCAGACTCAGTGGTGACTTGTGGCCTTCCCCTGTCCCTGCCTCCCCTGACCTGTCAGCCTTCTGAGCCTCTTCTCAGGGCTTGCAGCCCTCCTATCCCAACTGTGGGTTCTGCCCTCCCCCCTCTCCCCCCCAGCCAGGCATGGCACAAGGCTTCCAGGTCTGCCCTGGCCCTGTATTGTCACCACCCTAAGATCTTAAACCTGGCCCTGGATACAATTCCTGGGAGCTGTGTGGGCAATGTGCATGGGTGGGTGGGAAGCTGCATTTGGAGCTGGGATTGTGGGGTAGTGCAAGCACAGGGCCTGAGTGGGTCAGAGCTGTAATCGACTCTCTGCATGCCCCTGCCCAAAGGATCTGCACCCTCCCATCCTACTCCTGAACACCACTGCCCAGGGCCCCATCCCACATAGGGAGTTTGGATGAGTTGGTGCATGGAGGTGGGAGGGGTGCTGGCTCATGACTTCCAAGTAGTTGAGGAAGATGAAGCCACCCAGGACATCATGGATGCTGGGGTGCTCTGGCACCACCTCCAGACCATTAAGCCCTGGTTCTGGGTGTGATCTCCTAGTCTTTTCCCTCCATAGGGTCACCTGCAAGGCAGTGGGGGCTGAGACTTTCTGGTACCCCATACTCACCCTTCACTGGGGAGGCACAGGTGTGGCATTTCCTGGCAACTGCCCTACCACAGATGTCCTAGCACACCAAACTCCCAAGCAGGGTGTAGTTTTGGGTCATGCCCCAGGACCAGGAAACTCCTCCATCCCCATAGTTCCTACCCTGTACCTCCAAGCTGTTCTAGGAGCAGTAGCTGGCTGAGTGATGTTGCCCCTTCAGCTCCCTGCAACAACTGCCCACTTTGCTCTGGGGCCTAGTGTTATGCCCAGGTTCCCAGTCTCTCCACCAATCAGGTGACCTTCTGCCTAACATATGACCTAATTGGGCCTGCTCTCACCTGCAATCTGCTTACTGTTTGATTAGACTCCTTCAAGTGGCAGGAAAATCCTGTGCTCTGCCACACCTACCTTTCATTCTGGAAAAGCAGGTAGCCATAAACATCATGAAGTTGGCCACCCACAATACTTACTATGTCACCAACCAGTTCACCATGAGCAAGCCCATGGCTGGAGAGGCCTTCTTGGAGATGTGCCTGGTCATCCATAACATCCTGTCCAACTGCTCCATCTGCTGTGTCTACCTGCAGGATGTGGTTGCTAGTTTCCAACACATGGGTTTCCCCAAATGACTGGAGGTCATTGATAGCACCCACATCCCCATCCTCTGCCCACCCCAAGGCACCTGGGTGTTCATCAACTACAAGGGCTACTTCTCCATCATCCTAAAAGGCATCATTAACCACCAGGGCTGCTTCATGCACACCTTTGTTGGCTGCTTCATGCACACCCACAATGCCAACATCTTCCGCAACTCCCCACTCCCCCAGATGATGGAGAATGGGTGCTATGCTCCAGGAGTCCCCAGTTTCATCATCATCCTTTCATCATTGGGGACTTGGCTTACCCCACTCCTGCTCTGGCTCGTGAAGCTCTACAGGGAGCAGCTGAACAGCTGAAAGGAGCACTTCAACTACTGCCTGGGCAGGTGCCACATGACAGTGGAGGGTGTCTTTGGCTGCCTCAAGATGTGTTGGCCAGCTCTCAGCACATGCCTCGAGGTGGGCAGGACAAGCTGCCACACCTGATCATTGCTGTATGCATCCTTCACAACATCTGTGAGACCATCAGGAAGGTCCTCCACAAAGCCTGAGCAGGGGAGGCATGGTGCACTGTGCACATATGGCACAGGAAGGCTGAAGAGAGTAAGTCCCCCACTGATGCTGGGGGCACCAGCCCTGCACAGCAGCAGGGAGTCTGCATCTGCAAAGCCCTAGCCAACTACCTTCTGGCCTTTAGGAACTGGGCACTCTCCATGGAAAAGTAGGGCCAGATGGTTTTGAGTCCCTGAGTGCCCAGAGTTGGACACAGGAATGGGTGACTCGGTGGCTACCTGGGGCCTGGACAGAAGTGGGGCCCAAAAATGGTAATTTAAAAATTATTTTCATTATGTCTGGCAAAGGAGGGCCCAATACTAAAAGTTCACCCAGGGCTGCCAGGAATCTAGGTACAGTGCTGTGAGTGCCCATGCCCTGGCTCTCGACAATGGATCTTTTGCCCTGAGCTCCTCTGGCCCTGCATCCCAGGTAGCCTTGTCCACAACTCTGGCTGCCTAGACACCATTTTCCCTGCCCACAGTGGGATGCAGAGGAATATGGTATGAGGAAGAGACATGCCTCAGTTTACAATTTTGCAGTTGTCAAACTTTGCTTGTTTTTAATAAAGAAAACCTGTTGAACATTACCAGTGTCACAACTTGGTTCCTCTTCCCATTGATGCAAACCAGCAAACCTTTGGAGGAGGTTGAGAGCATGTGAGGTTTGTGAAAGGGGCAAAATAATCTGGAGGGGCATATAGGACAGGGCATGGGGCAGGGGTTAGGGTCAGGGGAAATGCTGCAGGAGCAGAACTCAACATAGAAGCCTAGAGGGGAGGCACAGGGAAGGGGGCTTTAGATCTAGCACACTAATTCTCTGACTTAGGACTGAAGATCAGGGATGTCCTGTGTAGGACCTGGACAGGTGAGTGATCTGAGACCCGATGTCCACCTGAGAGAGCTGCAGGACAGGGGTGGGAGGCAGCTATGGGGCAGAGGGGAGGCAGCTGTGGGGTGGGAGGCATCACCACAGCAGGAGCCACAGACACCCAGTGCTGCTTTGTGGGACCCCCCACCCCTTCATCCCCACCCCCAGGGCCTCAGCAGGGACCCCAACACTGCGACCCTTGGTCATACCCAGGGTCCACCTCATGCAGCAAGACCTACCATGGGGGCTGCTCATCCTTACCATGGCTGGGCCTCTCCCCCACAGTGGGTCCTGGGCCAGGGACCCCTTGCCTGGTGGGTAGATGAGCTGGGGCAGGAAGGCTCTGATGCTAACCACTGTCCCAATGACAGCCTGGTCCAGTGGCCTGGTTGGGCTTCACTCTTCCTCCCGGCCTCCCTGCCCCCCCCCATCCCCCCTGGTTCTGAGCACTCCTGCACTCAGCCAGGACTGTCCTGGAACTGCTGGGGGGCGGGGGTGTGGGGGGTGGCTGTGTAGATGGGATGACTGCCAGTACTGGGGGAAGGGGCATGCAGATTAGCTCAGGAATGAGGGCAGCATCATAGATAGCCCTGGCCTCAGGTCCCGGGCACTCTCCTTGTCCCAGGTCCCACTCCTGCTCCCTTTGCCCACTACCACCTGCTGGCCCCCACAGTAGGGGCCTTTCTGCTTCCCCAGAGCACAGGTCACCAGCCCCTGTGCACCATTCCTCCTGTCCTAGGTCCATCTCCTCCCACTTAGGGTGCAGTACGAACCATCCCCCCCTGCCGGCATCCAAGGGTCTCTCCCATGGGATTCCCATTCCTGTTGCACCGGGAAGACTCCCCAGAGTGGGGCATGCCATGCCACTGGGGCTGGGTGGCAGCCTCTCCTGTCACCCCCAGCCCAGGAAGCTACAGGCTCTCTGCGGGAGAAAGCGCTGGCAACAGATAGGGTCAGAAGTGGCTGCAAAGTGGTCCAGGGCTCTGCCCATAAACTTCATCTTCTGGTGCTTGTTGCTTCCTCAAAACAGCAGGTGGACATCTTGAGCCCCTATTCCTGCACTCCCAGGAATAGTGTTAGAGTGTAGGCATCCCCCAGCCTTAAGATGCCCCCACTCCACATCTGGAGTTTCTCCTAATGCTGATCCCACAGCTCCTGGCACCATGAGTCAGCTGTGGATGCCTAGCACACAGAGGCAGCGACAAAGGCCTGCAGCATTTCTTCCTTACTTCTTTGATGCCTCCTACAGACACCCCTCAGGCACTCTGCAGCTGTGTGGTCCCCTGTCTTCAAGCTGGCATTGTGTCCTCCATGCAATGTCCTCTCTTGCACAGATGTTGCTTCTGCAGTTTGGCAAGGGAGACACAGAGCCTTTATGTGAGGTTGCTTTTTTCTGATACAATGAAGTATAAGGGCAGGCATTTTGGACCCTCCCAGCACTCTCCTGGGCATTCACGTGGAGATGGCAAGGTAGCTATGGCTTGGCCCTTCCCCCCTCCCCCTCCTTTCCCCCGAGGCCAACAGTCACACTGCTGTTCTCCAGCAGGCACAGCAGAGGCCAGGGTTGCAGCTGTGCTGTGGGTGGGCAGCAGGCCCTGCAGTGGTGTTGGGGGACAGGTTGCTGGGGAGGGAAAAACTGTGTCCCTCTTCAGGAATTGCAGTGGGCACTTTTGGTACTCAGAAGACCATCCCTAGAGCAGGAAGGGACTGACCACTCTAGGAAATGCCAGTGGAGCTCTTACACCACCCCACAACCCCATCCTTCCTTTATAGATGTTTCAGTGCTGTGTCCATGCAGAAGCAGTAATTCACTCCCAAAATTTCCCTGGTGAAATATGGCTTGGCCTAGAGGGATGAGCTTTACCACTAGTTCTGGGGGAATGCCAGCCAATACATCTTGCTCCTGTTTCAGGACAAGGTCCCCAGGAAGTGTTCAACAGCTGCAGGGTAACATTTGTTTTGAAGGCACACAGGGGAAGCCTGGGTTGCCATTTAACTTAAAAGTCCAGCTTGTGTGCTACCTGTGGCTCTGCTATGGGTTTGCTTGAGGGGTCAGTACAGTGACTGGCTGCACCATGAGACTTGGAGATGCCTAGCACCTATGGATCTTCACCAAGGATCAGATGGGTGCTGTGATAGCATTAGAGTGCCACTTGCAAGCCTTTCTAGGTGCATGATCCAGGAGCCACCCTGGCAGTAGGACCAGATTGGCTGAAAAAGCAGTTCCCATGTAGGAATCCTGCCATCACATCTGTGCCTTTCATGGACTGGGACGGAGGGGGGAGGAGTTGTTTGGCAAGGGGGATTTTTTCTTTTTCCTGATGTACTGCAACTCCAGTGATTCTCACACATAGCTGCATGTTATCTCCTGTCCCTGACTTCAGTGTCCTTTCTGCCACTCAGCCCCGTGCACTGCCAACCAGAGTGGGGTGCAGAGTGCTGGCACTTCTACTTGTTTTTAACACTTTGCACTCTCTTAGTGCCTTTCCATGAGTGCAAGGGTGGGAGGGGGCTGTTTCAGCACCAGTCCTCTGGGCACCTGTTTCAGCTTCTCACTGTAGTTGAGCATGGGCCTGAGAGATAGGGCAGGAAGGTATAAATGAGGTAGATTTATGTTCCCACAGAATGGAAGATGGGATGCTAATTGCCCAAGGTTGGCAGGTGGGAAAAGGCTTGGCACTTTAATTGCACTCCAGGAGGGAAGAAGAGGGGAGGGAAAAGGGTGACTGCCCAGTGAAAGACAGAAGCATCTCAAGAATTAGCAGCCCAGGGCACTGCATTTTGAATGGGCAGGGCAGGGCAATTCACTGGCCTCCACACCCCTCCATTAGTGCACTGGGCCTCCCTGTTCTGGGGTTCTCAGAAAAGTCTAGCAGTTTGGATCCAGTGACTGCCTTCTGGAGACAGGCTTGCACAGAGGGTTTTGGGCTAGTGGGGCATTATCATGCTACTACCTCCCTACCCCGCTGGCTGTAAGCATCGCCTACCTGCCTGCCTCCACCCCTTTCCCCCTAGGGGCTTCACATTTTTCTCAGTGCCTGGGTCCTCATCATGGCCCTGTGGAGCCAGGTTGAGCTGTACCATCCCGGGTGGAAGGATGTCTTGGTTTGGTGCCAGTCTTCACCAGAACTGTGGGGAGGACTAGGCGTGGGTGCTGTGGCTGGTGATGCAGCAGCAGCTGTTGTGCTGGTAATCAGGGGGGCTAGGGAGCACTCTGCACATCTGGAAGGGGGAAGTGAGGAGGTGTTGGAAGAGTGGGAATGGAACATCCATGGCACCAGCATGAGAAAGTGTCCCAGGGGTACATGTTCAGCTGCACTCTGTGGGATCAAGGATTGGGGGGGCTCCCACAATGTGGGGGGGGTCCATATCCTGGGTCCCAATGACCATTCAGAGCTTTCCCCCTCGTCCTGCACACCATGATCTGTGTGTTTGACAATGACCAAGAAGGCGTCAAGGGAGCTCAGAGCCAGCTGCAAGTACACCTCCACTCTTAGCCCTTGTAATGACCCAGGGACCAATATCAATGGGCTGGAGTCCTTGGGGACTACTGCCATCAGCAGACCTTGTGCCCTGTGTCCCCCAGAGACCTGCTCTTAAGCACCCAGTTGACCCATCATTCCAGGGCCTTCCTCATCCTTGTGTAGTGACGTCCCTGCTGGTGACTCCTTATGCCCCACTGGTGGTACCATATGTGTGCGGGGTGGTGATGGCCCTTGTCCATTGTAAGGAAATGCTTGAACTGGATCTTCATCCATTTAGTTTTGGCCCAGGACTGTACCCAGTTCCTGTCATGGCTCTGTTCTTACAATGCACTTGAATATATTCCTGTTTCATGTCCTTTCTGGAGGTGGCCCTGGGTATCCTCACTCCAGATGGTGATAAGATCCCTCATCTCACCATTGTCCCAGTTGTGCACCTGGGATTGGGTAGTGGAGGAGGATGGAAGGGGTTTTTCCATGGTCCACAGTGGTGCCCCCATGGCAGTGGGGTCTTGGCATCCATGGCTGGGTGAGGGTCCAGCTGTGATGTGGATGGATGGATGGATGGATGGATGGATGGGTGCATGTAGGTGCGGGTCCTAGTGTGTGACTCTCTCGCTGCAGCTGGGTTTGGTCCCTGCTCCAGAGTGACTTGGGCTCCACCAGCTAGGCCACCCCGACCACAAACTTTAACCAAGGACTTCCAGCAGATGCTCCCAGGATGTTGGCAATGCACCATGCCCTAGCCTAGAAATTTCCAATGTCCTCTACCTGCAACACAGAGGCAGCTAGCCGTGCCCCACCTGCTCCTGTAGTTTCCAGGGGTGTCTGCCTACTTGCCTTGGTTTGGATGTTCAGCCCTCCCCACTCCAGGCCCTGTAGCTGCAGTCCATAAAACCCTTGCAGCACCCCAGGTGCACATGGGCCAGGTACCTGCCTGCAGTGGCTGAGCCAAGGAGGTCACAGGGTTGCCTTCTTGTGCCTGCCTGTGGCTTATAGGTGGCTGGAGGCAGGAGGCAGGGCTGGGGAGAGGGCTTCTGCTTGCTCAGTGTTGGGAGAGTCCAGGGGTGGGGGCTGCTGGGTCCTTGGCCGGAGAAGCTGAGTGCAGGCCAAGTGCTAGTATGCCACCCCATGAGGCAGGGGTAGGAGGGCCACAAAGCAGGCTGGAATGCCAAAGGACAGAGGGGAAAGCATCACAGTCTTAACCACCTAATATAAGAAAATAAGGACCTGAAAGTGAATTTGGGATTTCCAGTTCCCAAAAGAGAGGAACTACATCACTGGAGATTTCACCATGGGGATAGCACATCCATGGGAAAGCCTATCCTCATGAGGCATGAGAGGAGATTTTCCCAAATTACCAAAGAAGCCAGTTGAAGAATGGAGAATTGTGCAGTTCTCTTCTCCCATTGTGAGGCTTTACAGATATTATTTTGGAAAGGCAGAATTACAGACTCACAATTTCCATAGATTTTTGAAAAATGTCTCATTGATTAGATTTTACACATTGGCCAGAAAAGGAACTCTAGAATTAATGGCAGGCTGACACAGTCTATATTAGTTTGTTCACAAAACCTCTTTGTAACTGTCACTGTGTGAACCCTATGGCTGTAGAATATAGTGTCAGTTTCTTAGAAAGATGGAAGAATGTTGCCAATGCATTCTTCTCTGTCAAATGTTTCATTTATTATTGAGTCGGTATGCAGACTAACATCTCTCTCCTGTGCCAGCATCACTGCTGTGATATCTCCTTTTGTATTTTGCTCCCTAACTGGGTTTGTGCTATTCTTGTTCTAGCAAGAGGGATGCATATTCAGTGAATGAGTGTAATTAGTTTGAAGATGTGTCAGCAGGCTGGCATGGTGGCAGCACACTAAATTGCTATGCAGGATTTGCAGTCAAAGGACTCCAACACCTGGGGCTGGTGATAAATAAGCCTGAAGCAAGGTGACTCTTTGTTTCTTAGAACATCTCTGTTTGAGCTGACCCAACTAAGGACAGTGCTTTCAGAAAAGCCACTGGTAGCCACCCTCCCACTAAATATCTCTAGACTAAGCTATGCCTACACAGCAAAATGAAGGTTTATAAAACAGCCAAAAAAGTGAGCAGATTATCCTAGCCTTTATCTAACCAACCTGGATAACAACAGTAGTGAAATAGCATGACATAGGATTTAGTACTAACTAGCAACCTCTGTGTGTGTGTGTGTGTGTGTGTACCTAGCACTAAACCTGGTGCTGAACCAGGAACCTCAACACTCCCAATTTCTGTGGGTTTGAATCAATAGCTGTATTTTGCAAGATAGAGCTCTCGTCACAAAACAAAACAAAAAAAAAAAGGTTTTATGCAGTGTTTTCCTTCTTTATATGTCTGGGTCATTATGGCTTATTTTACTAGGAAATGAGTTTTAGTACCTTTAAAATGGAAGAATTTTGTGTTGTCTACATACAAAATCCTATTTCAGTGGTATACCAGAAGACAGACAGCTGAATGGAATGGGTAGGCATAGCCTGCTCCAGTTATGTAGGTCAATCTCTCTGTGTAGACAAGGCCTCAGTAAAGCTATGGAGAAATGAGTTGTCTTATGCTCTGAATCATGCATAGACAGCTATATTCTTATTGCTGGATCTGTGTTACTGGTAATATTATGATAAACATAAAAATACAGCTTGAAGGTAGAAATCCCAGGATGAATTTGCAATGTGCTGACAGTCAGAAAAATCTTCTCTTGATTTATATATAATCAGAGAAAATTTGATACGGAACTTAGCAAGAGAGGATAAATGTGTCATTTTTAGAGTCACTTTGATTGTAACCCTACTTTAATTGTAGAAAATACAAACAAGTGTCAAATGAAAGTAAGAGGAACATTTTTTTTTCTTTTTATTAATGACACAAAAAAGTGATGAGCTTATCCTTTCAGATTCTATAAATTCATAACATCCCGTACATTTCAAGTACTATTTCCCCAGACAGAGAAGCAAAGTAGATCTGCATATTATTACAGTTATAAAGCTAGAGAAAGTAAAGACACTATTTCCTTTGTACAACTGATAGGTGTTTTGTAATGACTGAGAGACATTTTTACACCTAGCTTAATTTAAAAAGAGAGAAATATTTTTAAAATCTTTACAATTTAGACTTTTTTAAAATTAGAGTTTGAATATTCTTAATAAGTATAAGCATATTTCAGTTGTTTGGGAGCAAGAGATGCATCATATCATATAAAGGTAGCCCTGTTAAATAACGATCCCAACCAGTTAAATTTTGGCACCCTACTACAGTTTGCAGAAACTAAGCAACCACATAAGACCAATCATCATCTTACCCTTTGAAATAAAATGTACTTTAAACAACCAAAGATAAACAAGTGTCTTTAGAACTAGAACACAAATCAGGAAATGAACCTTTCAGTCAAGTTTATCAAAAGCAACAGCGTCCTAGCACCGGGGAATTTTAGAAGTGAGTGCCTCTAACTTTGCTAATAAACTTTAAGATGTTAAGAGGGTGTCTGACACCTCTAGTTTTATACTCTTTTTGATTTAGAAAACTGGAAGCACATGGCTGAATAAGAACCAATTAATGTGACATGCCTGTATGAGAGTGCTCAGAAACATACTACAAAATAATCAGTTTAAAATGTCATGGCATTTTTAACCACTATTTCATAAAAGTGTCAAGTGTGAAACCTGACTGTAATTGAAGTCAATGGGAGTTATGCTCCATTATGACCCAAAAGTTTTGAAGCTAAACAACTGGCCATATGATATCATCATATCTCCCTGGCTAAACAGCTTAGGGTCAGACAAGGCATGGGCTTGGATAGTAGACACTGTAGGAAAATAAATCTATAGTTTTTAATAGTTTTGTTGGATGTGCTACCTTTAAAATTAAATGTAAGTCTGGAGTTATAAATATATCAACCCACCAATAACAGCTGTTCTCAGTAAGTGCAGATAGATATTTATTTATGAAAAGAAAACACCTTTCAAATTATTTGAAGCTTGGAAGCTGTGCAATATCTAGTCCATATAAGTTTGCAATGACTTACCATTGTTCTCCTGCCATTCTTGTTGCCTATTGAAATCAAGTGGTCTCATTGAAGTCGAAAGACTCACTGAATGTACATAAAGGGAAGTAGGTGCATAATTGTGTGCATAGTTGGGACTTCATATTGTAAACTGCAGGCTAGTAACCATGTTGTCTTGTGTTTCTGTACATTAAGGACAAGGGGGCCCTAAACATCGTTCCCATTCACACTCACCAATGAACCCCATAGCAGTTTTTCTTAAAAGGTATTAGCTCTATTCAGACTCCAGTCTGGGTGATAACATTCTGCTTATTGAGATCCTTATAGACTGAGTCTACATGAGACGCTTAACTTCTCATTAGCATAGTTTACTGTGAAGTAACTATGTGCTTCTACAGGTGCACATGCTTATTTCTCAGTAAACCTCCTTAATCCTGAGTAAATTTGCTACCTGAAAATGCAAGTAGCAAATTTACTTGGGATTAGTAACAGTGTCCATAGCAGGGAAGCACATGCAGCCTGGAGGCAGCTGGGGAATGTCCTGGGGGCAGTCCCCAGCCAGCTCTGGGCTGCACATGCAGACTTCTCTGTTCAGCCCAGAGCTGGCTAGGAACCGTCCCAGTCAGGGACATGGCCCAGCCCCATGCCCCAATTGGGGGAGCGAGGCATGGGGCTTGGAAAGAGCTGAAGGGTGGGGTAGGTGCCTGCCCCCTGCCCCAAACTGCTGGTGGGGCAGCTAGCAGTGAGCAAGCTGCTCCACCAGCGCATCGGGGCAGCAGGCTGGGACCTGTCCTTTACCTGCATCTCTTTCCAAGCCCCATTCCCCTGATTGGGGAGCCAGGGCCAGGAGCTCCCTGCTGTTGATCCTGCCCCAGAAGCAGGCAAACCCCACCCCCTGTCTCCTGGCTGTGCTCCCTGCCAGCCCCTGAGCTAGCACATAGAGGGAGACTGAAGCTCCCTTCAGTGGTGGCAGGGGCCCATTGCAGGGCTGCAGGAAACTGGGTGCAAAGCTGCTCCCTAATCTCCGCATGTCTAGATGCCTGCCCAGAAGGGCTTATACCAGATTAGTTTACACAGTGTAAATTTAGGCTGAAGTAAATGCATGTGTAGGCACACCTATAATATAGTATTCTTTTTTACTTCCTACTTGGATATATAGTGGTTCATAGATTCATAGATGTTAGGGTCAGAAGGGACCTCAATAGATCATCGAGTCCGACCCCCTGCATAAGCAGGAAAGAGTGCTGGGTCTAGATGACCCCAGCTAGATGCTCATCTAACCTCCTCTTGAAGACCCCCAGGGTAGGGGAGAGCACCACCTCCCTTGGGAGCCCGTTCCAGACCTTGGCCACTCGAACTGTGAAGCTCTTCCTAATGTCCAATCTAAATCTGCTCTCTGCTAGCTTGTGGCCATTATTTCTTGTAACCCCCAGGGGCACCTTGGTGAATAAATACTCACCAATTCCCTTCTGTGCTCCCGTGATGAACTTATAGGCAGCCACAAGGTCGCCTCTCAACCTTCTCTTGCGGAGGCTGAAAAGGTCCAGTTTCTCTAGTCTCTCCTCGTAGGGCTTGGTCTGCAGGCCCTTAACCATACGAGTGGCCCTTCTCTGGACCCTCTCCAGGTTATCCGCATCCCTCTTGAATTGCGGCGTCCAGAATTGCATGCAGTACTCCAACTGCAGTCTGACCAGCGCCCGATAGAGGGGAAGTATCACCTCCTTGGACCTATTCGTCATGCATCTGCTGATGCACGATAAAGTGCCATTGGCTTTTTTGATGGCTTCGTCACTCTGCCGACTCATGTTCATCTTGGAGTCCACTAGGACTCCAAGATCCCTTTCCACTTCTGTGCCACCCAGCAGGTCATTCCCTAGGCTGTAGGTGTGCGGGACATTTTTCCTCCCTAGGTGCAGCACTTTGCATTTCTCCTTGTTGAACTGCATTCTGTTGTTTTCTGCCCACTTGTCCAACCTATCCAGGTCTGCTTGCAGCTGTTCCCTGCCCTCCAGCGTGTCCACTTCTCCCCATAGCTTTGTGTCATCTGCAAACTTGGACAGAGTACATTTCACTCCCTCGTCCAAGTTGCTGATGAAGACATTGAAAAGTATCGGTCCAAGGACCGAGCCCTGCGGGACCCCACTGCCCACACGCTTCCAGGTCGAAGCCGACCCATCCACCATAACTCTCTGGGTGCGACCCTCCAGCCAATTCGCCACCCACCGGACTGTGTAGTCATCCAAGTCACAGGACTTGGATGAATCATATCAGCCAACTCCCTCAGCACCTTTGCATGCATCCCATCTGGCCCCATGGACTTGTACTTTATTCAACTATTCTAATCTTCCCCAGGAGGTAAGCCTGTGGTTGGCAACACTTTAGTGGCTGCTATTCTGCCCTCTCCCCACCACACCCATTTTGTATCCAGTTCTTCCCCTGGCTGCCAGAGTTGCTGGAAGGTATGAAGCTGGGTGGGAGAGTGAGGCACCCCTTGGCTACATTCCAGTGTCCCTTCTCTAAGAAGCACCTGGGACTTGTGTGGCACTTGCCAACCCCTAGTTACCCGGTTTCTGTGTATGTTTTGTTGTATTTAAACTGAAATGTTTTCTAAGTTATGTAGGACAGTTGTACCATAGATGCTAGGGACATAAATTACACATAAATGATTGGTTCAAATCTGTGATCAGAATAAGTGATTGGAAACCGGTTCAGACCTGTAACATAACAGACGTTCAGTGCACATAAACCACTTTCAAAATGGCTGAAACTGGTTTAAGACAAACTTGGATGGATGTATTATCAGACACAACTGATTTAGGTTAAATTGGTTGATTGAACTTCTGTCCTATATCCCTTCCAGATTCAAATTAACTCACAGTCCCTCAGCATCCCAGGATGCTTTGCACATCCCTTGCAAACTGCCCCCCTTGCAGGGTGGGTAGGCTAGCCTTGGCCCAAGTTGTCTGCTGCACAGAGCAGGAAAGCATGCTCTAGCACCCCCCAGCTTCTGGCCTGGGCCACTGAAGGCATGTGTCTGCATTTCCAGAATCAGAAGTGAATGTCTGTTCACTTCCTTATCAGTTCAATCTACTCAGTTTAGACTAACCAACAAAGATTTAACCAATTCAGCCTCGGGCTTTTTGACTGTCTATACTTAGCCAAAATGCCTGCAGGCTGTACTTTCTTGTTGCATCTGTATGGTCTTCATGGAGTTTAAAAAGCACACACTGCACATCTCCCCATAGCTTAGTGTCATCTGCAAACTTGGACAGAGTACACCTCACTCCCTCGTCCAAGTCACTGATGAAGACATTAAAGAGTATCGGTCCAAGGACCGAACCCTGTGGGACCCCACTGCCCACACCCTTCCAGGTCGAGACCGACCCATCCACCACGACTCTCTGGGTGCGACCCTCTAGCCAATTCGCCACCCACCGGACTGTGTAGTCATCCAAGTCACAGCCTCTTAACTTGTTCACCAGTATGGGGTGGGATACCGTATCGAAGGCCTTCCTGAAGTCTAAGTATACGACATCCACCCCTCCTCCTGTGTCCAGGCGTTTCGTAACCTGGTCATAAAAAGAGACACGATCTGCCTGCCACAAACCCGTGCTGGTTTCCCCTCAGCATAATTTGTCCTGCTGGGCTCTCACAAATGTGAGCCTGTAACAGGCATCGCTTCCGAGCCAAGTTGCGGCCCGCTCACCTGTTCCTGCGGCAACCGCCTGCCTTCTCGCCTGCCACGACTTGATGTTAATTAATTAATTAGTGGGAGGCTGCCTATTATAATGCCCCGATGCCGGGGGGGGGGCGCTCTGCGGCTCCAACCTCCCCTAATACCACAGCCCAAGCCTCGTAGATGTAAGTGCTGTCATCCCTCTTCTGCCCCCTTTCGGAGACTCCCTATGCTGCCCCCTTTTTGGGGCTCCCTATGCCCACACTTGGGCTCCCTATGCCCACACTTGGGCTCAATCACCCCTCTCTGGGGCCGGGGTCTATGCCCCTATAAACTGCGCCCTCACTGGCGTCTGGCTGTGCCCTGCTTGGGCTCACAAAATGGCCCCCGTCCTGGGAGCTCGCCCCGCCCACGCTGGGGCTTCAGAAATGCCCCTCTCTAGGGCTGGGTCTATACACCCCGTATGCTGCGCCCTCCTGGGTGCCAGGGTCCCCGCACACTGCTGCAGGTCCCTATAAGTCCTATGCCCCCACTTGGGCTCAATTGCCCCTCTCTGGGGCTGGGGTCTATGTACCCCGCACGCAATCTGGGGTCTCGGTCCCCCGTCTGCAACCCACCGGTTGCGCCCGCGACCTACTGGCCGCGCTCCTCGCCACCAGTTCCTCACGCACTGGCGTGCGAGCTGCGCCTTCCCTGGCGCTATTCAAATAATGCGCCCTCTTGGCGCTAGGGTACCCCACACTCTCTGGGGTCCCTGTGATTGAGGCCTCCTCCAACCCCTACAGCCTCACCCAAGCCTCCAGGTGTAATAACAGAGCCAAACAAACACAAGCCTCCTGGCTGTAACACACACATAAAGCCCCCTGGCTAAACCTTTAGTGCCCAATCCTCTCAGGGCTATCATGAGCTGTACTTGCCCCTCAGACTTCTCCCCATAGCTTGGCTGAGGGAGCTCCTGCCTCTCCGGCTGCTGGCAGAGAACTGCCAGCCTGGCCTCAGCCCTGGGCTTTTATAAGGGCCAGGCCCTGCCCCCTTCTGGCCAGCTGACTCCCATTAGTTGCCCCAGCAACCTGCAGCTGTCCCCCTTATGTTTGGCCAGGGCTCTCTCCCAGGCAGTTTTCACTCCTTAGGAGCCAGGCACTGACGTGCCCTGCGACACACCTCCCCCCCCAAGATCTGCACTCACCAAGGTAGATCTTCATTCACTTTAAATCCAGTTGGACTCGGCGGCTCTTCCTGGCCTTTCTTCTGGCACCCGGCGTCTTTCTTATGAGTGGCGGAGGTTTTAAGGCGCCTCCTGCTCGCCTTTTCCCCAGAGCGCACCGTGTGGGATTTCTTGGGAGTTACCCCGCCGCGGGCAGTCCCCCCACACTAGCCATCCCTGGTAGGGTGCTAACTAGGCCTATCCTTCAGCTAGGAGTCCATTTCTTGGCTCCTGATTATTCACAAAAAGGGTCGACCCCCCTTTTTTTTTCCTTGGTCGCGGTTTTCTTGTTCTTCTCGGCCCTCCTTCCTCCTCATACTGCCTCGAGAGGAAATCCGCACTTACATTCTGATGGCCCAGGTGATGTTTTATTTCAAAATAATAGGGTTGCAAACTCAGGGCCCATCGCATCAACCTGGCGTTGTCCGTTTTCATGTTCTGTAACCAGCGGAGGGGCGCGTGGTCTGTAAGCAGCGTGAATTGTCTTCCCAGCAAGTAGTAGCGGAATGTCTCCACGGCCCACTTGATAGCCAAACATTCTTTCTCTATCGTGGCATACCTCCACTCCTGGGGATGCAATCTCCTACTTATATAGGCTATGGGGTGCTCTTCTTCCCCTTCCACCTGGATCAATACCGCTCCAATCACCGCTTCGGACACATCGGTCTGTACCAAAAAGGGTCTATTAAAGTCGGGGGTATATAACAGAGGTTGCAGGCATAACACTTCTTTCACTGTTTGGAAGGCTCTCTCCGCCTCTGGCGTCCATCTTACCTTGGCTGGTGCCTTCGCTTTAGTCATCTCTGTCAACGGCACCACTAGATCTGTGAAGTGAGGTACGAACCTTCTATAATAATTGGCTAGCCCCAGGAAGGCCCTCACTTGTTTTTTAGATTGGGGCGCTTGGTACCTTTGTAAAGCCGCCACTTTGTTTAATAGTGGTCTCACTTTCCCGCTTCCTACTAGGAAGCCCAGATACGGTGTTTCTTCCTTTCCTATGGTACATTTTGTCGGGTTGGCTGTCAGCCCGACCCGTCTCAGGTCACGTATCACCGCCCTGAGTGCTTGGAGGTGGTCTGCCCACTCTCCCGTATAGATGATAATATCATCTATATATGCTGCAGCATAATCCCTATGTGGGGCCAAAACCCTGTCCATCAACCGTTGGAAGGTGGCTGCAGCTCCATGGAGTCCAAACGGCATGCGTTGGAACTGGAAGAGCCCCCATGGTGTTGCGAAGGCTGTCTTCTCTTGGTCCTCCGGGGCAGTGGCACCTGCCAATAGCCCTTTGTCAGGTCTAGA
Source organism: Alligator mississippiensis (assembly GCF_030867095.1). Classification (NCBI taxonomy): domain Eukaryota; kingdom Metazoa; phylum Chordata; order Crocodylia; family Alligatoridae; genus Alligator; species Alligator mississippiensis. The sequence goes on along the minus strand of NC_081827.1, from coordinate 172,986,726 downwards.
GTGGAGATATAGCGGGCCTGCCCGATATTCTCTACCAGTTCGTCTACTCTCGGCATGGGGTAGGCGTCAAACTTCGCCACCGCATTTACTTTCCGGAAATCTACACATAGCCGAATCTTCCCGTCCGGTTTGGGTACTACGACAATGGGGCTCCGCCAGTCACTGTGGGACCTGCATATGACGCCCTTCTCCAACATCATTTCAATATCGGCTTTTATCTGACTCTGTAGCCCCTGGGGAATCTGTCTCCAGCTCTCCCTGATCACCTGGCCAGGAGGAGTTTCTATCCGGTGTACCACACCCCGAGCTTCCCCGGGCACTTCCTGGAACACGTCTGCGAACTCCCTGATTAGCTCGGCCGCCTGTTCCCTCTGGTCCTTTGATAATCTCGACGCGAGCTCTACGTCGCCTGGTCCGCTCTCCTCTGTCAAGGAGGGTCCTAGATCTAGCTCCTTGGGCTGAGCAGCTAAATACATACACTCCCGCTCTTCCCACTTCTTCAGCAGGTTGACATGATATATCTGCTTCTTCTTTTGTCTATCGGCCTGATATACCTCGTAGTCCACGGACCCCACTCTGCGTGTGACTTCATATGGTCCCTGCCATCGGGCAAGCAACTTACTCTCTCTATCCGGTAACAGAACTAATACGTGGTCTCCTTCCTCAAACCTCCTTTCCCGGGTGCCTCGGTTATAGTAACTCGCCTGACGTTGCTGGGCCTTTCTGAGATTGCCCACGACTTCACTGCGAGCAGCCTCCAATCGCTCTCGCAGTTGTACCACGTATTGTATCAAGTTCTGATCTTTGTTCTGCTGGTCCTCCCAACCTTCTTTGATCAAATCAAGTATCCCCCGGGGCTGTCGGCCATACAACAGTTCAAAGGGTGAAAACCCTGTCGAGGCTTGGGGGGCCTCCCTTACTGCGAACAGCAAAGGGGGTATCATTTTGTCCCAGTCTTGTGGTCTCTCGGTCACGAACTTCTTTAGCATCTGCTTCAACGTCTGATTGAACCGTTCCACCAACCCGTCTGTTTGGGGGTGATAGACCGTCATCTTCAGATGCTTAATCCCCAGGGCTTTACTCATGCCTTCAAAAATGCGGGAAGTAAAATTCGTCCCCTGGTCCGTTAACAACTCTTTGGGGAGTCCTACCCGCGAGAATATTTTCAATAGTTCGCTTGCCACCTTGGGAGCGGATATTGTCCTCATTGGCACTGCCTCTGGGTACCTGGTCGCATAATCCAGTATCACTAAGATATACTGGTTCCCAGTACTACTTCGGAGAAGTGGCCCCACAATGTCCACAGCTACCCGTTCGAACGGAACCTCCATCAAAGGCATGGGGATTAAAGGGGCCTTTGGGGGGCGCCTCGGGTCGGCTTTCTGACACACCGGACAAGAGGCGCAATATCTCGCCACTTCTTTCAGCAGTCCGGGCCAAAAGAATCTTGCCCTAATGCGTGCTTCAGTTTTGTCCCGGCCCAAATGTCCCCCATAGGTAGTTCATGGGCCACCTTCATAACGGCCCGTCGATATTGCCGTGGTACCAGGAGTTGCATGACCTCTTCCTCTCCAGGTTTGCCCCGCACAATGCGATAAAGAAGACCGTTCCGTACCTCGAACCTCGGTGATACCCTCATCAGTTCGGGCCGTAGCACCTCGTCGTCTCGTCTCGCTAGGTGTTCATGCAACGCATGGCGAAAATCTGCCTCGCGGCTCTGCTCCAGCTGGAAGTGCTCATCTTCCCACAGAGCAGCGACATCCACCTCTCGTTCAGCCGCTTCTTCAGGGTGTCCCGTCTCCATGGCGAACCCCTCAACCGTCCTCTGCGACCTTGCCCTAACTATCTCCCCTAACAAGTCAGGCCAGTCGCAACCCAGTACCACTGGGTAGGGTAACTGTTCCACAATCCCTACTAGCATCTGCCGGTCTCTATTACCTACCCGAAGCTTGACCCTTATCCTGTCGATCTTACAGGAGTCCCTGCAATAGCATTGCACCTGTACACAATCGACTATCTCCCTTCCTCCTGCCGGTAACACCTTGCTCTGCACCAGGGTCTGCAACGAGCCCGAATCTAGCATAGCCCGGACCGTTCTGCCCTCTATTGTTACTTTCGCCGTAACCGCAGGTGGCTCATCTCCCTCCTCAGGGTCACACTTGGCTACATAGCCACACATGCCTACCGGGATCGGAGGTCGGGTGGGGTTGCTTTCCATCATTTCTACTAACAGAGCCTGTCGCCTAGCGATTTCCCGCAGGCCTTGGATTGCTTGCTGAAGCGACACCACAAACTGTGGTGGACACTCTAGGTCTAGGCCGGGCCTCTGTTCCCCTCTCTCTCTCTTTCCGGGCCCAAGGATTCTTTCCCTGATACAGCTAAACCAGTGTCCAATGCTGCGCACTGCCGTACGAAACTTTCCCGGCCAATGCACCATTGTAACAGGCATCGCTTCTGAGCCAAGTTGTGGCCCGCTCACCTGTTCCTGTGGCAACCGCCTGCCTTCTCGCCTGCCACGACTTGATGTTAATTAATTAATTAGCGGGAGGCTGCCCATTATAATGCCCCAATGCCGGGGGGGGGCGCTCTGCGGCTCCAACCTCCCCTAATACCGCAGCCCAAGCCTCGCAGATGTAAGTGCTGTCATCCCTCTTCTGCCCCCTTTCGGAGACTCCCTATGCTGCCCCCTTTTTGGGGCTCCCTATGCCCACACTTGGGCTCCCTATGCCCACACTTGGGCTCAATCACCCCTCTCTGGGGCCGGGGTCTATGCCCCTATAAACTGCGCCCTCACTGGCGTCTGGCTGTGCCCCGCTTGGGCTCACAAAATGGCCCCCGTCCTGGGAGCTCGCCCTGCCCACGCTGGGGCTTCAGAAATGCCCCTCTCTAGGGCTGGGTCTATACACCCTGTATGCTGCGCCCTCCTGGGTGCCGGGGTCCCCGCACACTGCTGCAGGTCCCTATAAGTCCTATGCCCCCACTTGGGCTCAATCGCCCCTCTCTGGGGCTGGGGTCTATGTACCCCGCACGCAATCTGGGGTCTCGGTCCCCCGTCTTCAACCCACCGGTTGCGCCCGCGACCTACTGGCTGCGCTCCTCGCCACCAGTCGCTCACGCACTGGCGTGCGAGCTGCGCCTTCCCTGGCGCTATTCAAATAATGCGCCCTCTTGGCGCTAGGGTACCCCACACTCTCTGGGGTCCCTGTGATTGAGGCCTCCTCCAACCCCTACAGCCTCACCCAAGCCTCCAGGTGTAATAACAGAGCCAAACAAACACAAGCCTCCTGGCTGTAACACACACATAAAGCCCCCTGGCTAAACCTTTAGTGCCCAATCCTCTCAGGGCTATCATGAGCTGTACTTGCCCCTCAGACTTCTCCCCATAGCTTGGCTGAGGGAGCTCCTGCCTCTCCGGCTGCTGGCAGAGAACTGCCAGCCTGGCCTCAGCCCTGGGCTTTTATAAGGGCCAGGCCCTGCCCCCTTCTGGCCAGCTGACTCCCATTAGTTGCCCCAGCAACCTGCAGCTGTCCCCCTTATGTTTGGCCAGGGCTCTCTCCCAGGCAGTTTTCACTCCTTAGGAGCCAGGCACTGACATGCCCTGCGACAGAGCCTTGATAACTTTTCAAAGACTTTGCCAAGGATGGAGGTGAGACTGACAGGTCTATAGTTGCCCGGGTCCTCCTTCCTCCCCTTTTTGAAAATGGGGACCACGTTGGCCCTTTTCCAGTCCTCCGGGACTTGGCCCGTGCGCCACGAGCTTTCAAATATTCCCACCAGTGGCTCTGCAATGATGTCGGCCAGTGCCTTCAGCACCCTTGGATGGAGCTCATCCAGGCCTGCCGACTTAAAGGCATCCAGTTCTTCCAAATGACTCTGCACCATTTCAGGGTCTACGCATGGAAGTCTGGCGCCTTGCTGCTGCCTCTCTACAACTCCAGTGAGAGACTTGTTGTGCCCCTCACTTAGGAACACTGAGGCAAAGAACTCGTTGAGGAGTTCAGCCTTGTCCCCCCTGTCCGTCACCAATTGTTTCTGCCCATTGAGCAGGGGTCCTATTCCTCCCTGCGTCTTCCTTTTACTCCCTATATATCTAAAAAACAATTTCTTGTTGTCTTTTACTTGGGTTGCCATCCTCAGCTCCATGGTAGCTTTGGCCCGTCTAACTGCCTCCCTACAAGCATGAGCAAAGGAGGTATATTCATCTTTGGTGATCTCTCCCTGTTTCCACTTTTTATGTGCTCCCCTTTTAGCCCTTAGGCTGCCCTGGATTTCTCTGGTCAGCCAGGGAAGCCTCCTGGCCCCTTTCCCTCTTTTGCCTCCCTTGGTGGATCTTCTTGCATTGTGCCCGAAGGATTGTTTCCTTAAGGCACAGCCACCCTTCTTGGGCTTCCATCTCTTCAAATCTCCTACTCTGCAGTGCGTCCTTGACTAATCGCCTGAGTTCATTGAAATCAGCTTTCCTAAAGTCTAGCACTTTCACCCTACTAGTTACCTTACCCACTCACCGTCTTATGGTGAATTCTATTATTAGGTGATCACTGTCCCCCAGATGGCTACCGATCTGGAGGTCCGCTACCATGTCATCTCCCGTTGCCAATACCAGATCCAGTATGGCATTCCCCCTAGTGGGACTGTGTACCTCCTGAGTCAGGTGGAGGTCCTGTACACAGGTTAGAAACCTGCGTGAGCGGTGGGACTTTGCTGTCTGTGACTCCCAGCAGATGTCCGGGTAGTTTAGGTCCCCCATGACTACCGCCTCTTTAGCTTCTATGGTCTCCGAGATTTGCCTCAGGAGCCCCGAATCTCTTTCTTCCCCTTGATGTGGGGGTCTGTAGCAGACCCCTACGACCAAATCCCTTTCTCCTTGCCCCCCATGTAGCCTAACCCACAATCCTTCTACTCCCTCATCCTTGGTTTCCATCTTGATGAGGGTTGATGTATAATGCTTACTGACATAGAGCGCAACCCCTCCCCCTTTCTTCCCCATCCTGTCCTTTCTGTACAGTCTATAACCCTCAATATGTACCGCCCAGTCATGGGATGAATCCCACCAGGTCTCTGTTAGCCCCACTAAGTCATAGGTGTTTAGTGCAAGCAGGAGCGCTAGTTCATCCTGCTTGTTTCCCATGCTCCTAGTATTAGTATATAGGCACTTGAGCCCTGCGACTGGTGCCTTTGCTGCCCCCCCATTCCAAGTCCCAAGGGGCCCTTTGATTCTTACCTTCTCATTTCTTACCTGTGCCGTAGTGCTGGCCTCCCCATGGCTTTCAGGTTCCCAATGCTCTCTTTCTTCAGGCTGGGCTGTCGTTGTGGGTGCCACATGGTTTGGTGGTCCACAGCTTCCCCCGCCGTCATCTTCCCCTCCCCCCGGCGAGCCTAGTTTAAAGCCCGCCGGAGGAGATCCTCCAACCTAGTAGAAAACACACGCTTACCTTTGGGAGACAGGTGAAGCCCATCCCAGCTGAGCATGTCCCTCGTCGTGATGTGCGGGTCGTTGTCCAGGAAGCCGAAGCCTACCTCGAGACACCACTGCCGAAGTCGCCAGTTGGTTTCTCGGATGCAGTTCTCCTGCCGTCTTCCTCGTCCATTCACTGGTAGGATGGAAGAGAAAACCACCTGTGCACCGAACTCCTTCAGCACGCCACCCAGAGCACTGTAGTCCGCCATCAGGTGATCGGGGGTTCTCCTGGCCGCATCATTAGTACCCACATGGACTAGGACCATGGGGTAGTAATCGGTGGGCTTGATCCTGGCCTGGATTACCTCCATCACATCCCGAATCTTTGCTCCAGGGAGGCAGCATACCTCTCGTGCTGAGGGGTCCTGGCGACAGATGGGCCCTTCCATACCTCTCAGGATGGAGTCGCCTATGACGAGCACTCGTCGCCTCCTCCTCTGGGTCCTCTTGGATCTCTTGATCTGTTTGGAGTGTGAAGAATGTGGTGTTTCTTCCTGCCCAAGGGTTTCCTCCTCCCCTTCCATCTCCTGCAGGATCGCCAGGGCCTCGTACTTGTTCTCCAGTTGAACTGGAGAAGCTGGTACCGATTCTCTGCGAGCTGCTCCGGTCCTGGCTGTGACCGTCTGCCACTCTGCTGCGGAGGGCACTCCCCAGGCTGCTTCTTCCTTGGGTGCCTGGTCCTGCAGGGAAAGAAAATAACTGTCAATTTCATCCTCCCCCTCCCTGATCCCCCTCAGCCTGCTAAACTCCTCCCGGAGCTCCCTCACCTGTGCCTCCAGAGCCCCAAGACGGGCATCTGCCGGACAGGTGTGGGGGCCCCCAATCTCTGCCCCCTGGCCCTGCTGGGGATCCCCCACAGGCCAGGAGGTAGGGGGACATCAGCTCCCCCATGGGCTCAGTCTGGGTGGAGGCCTCAGACCAGCCCCGGTTAGCCTTGTCCCCTTGGGCAGAGGCCCTAGCAGCACTCCTCGTAGACACCATTCTAAGCTGCTGTTTGTAGACCTGTGTGGTGTCTACTCCCTACCCCTACAGGAGTCTCACTCCTGGCCCTCCTGGTATTACATGTCCTTTTAAAAGTAGTCCTTCCCTGAGCTACATTTCAATGGCAGATGTGACATCTGTCTGTGCAGTTTGCAATATAAATTGGAGGGTGGAGGAATGATAGGTATTGTATCAATAAGGATTTTTAAAAAAATGAAATAAGACAGTAGTTCTGATGCACGTCACATGGTGCCTTGCTTCTAGCTGTTAAATTGCTTTATGACAGTGTTAAATATGCATTAAATACTTTCCCATTGTTACTTATGTAAGTAAATTGTTTTCATTGTCTGAATAATATTCTGGAATTCCCAGCAGGAGTGGTGTGATCAACAAGAATATCTCTTCTTAAAATCTGAACCATGCCATAAGAAATTACAGAAATGAGACTGAAAACCATGCAATAGGCGAGGATTTATTTGGGGGATATCTTGTACTGGACCAACTATGTAGTTGGGATAAGTAAGACAAGCTTTTAAATGCAAGACATGCAAAAACTACTCTAACTTTATCCTAACTATATAGTTAGGCAAATAAAAGATTTTAACCTAAGAAATGTCTGGACCATCACAGCTAAACATCACTTACACTACCATAGAAACTATTACATTTAAACATCTTAATTTTGTCCAGACCATAATTCCTCTTAGTTGATGAATGCCATTAGACAAAATTTTGAAAGGCAGCAAGTGTATTTTGGTAGCTTCCAGTTTTTGGATAGCTAACATGTGACACTGTCATCTTCTCAAAATCAGGTGTCTGAATTTGGTCTTCCAAATACCCAACGTTTTTAGTCACTTTGCAAAGTCTTAGAATTGACTTCAGCAGGTGCAGCTACACATTGCCCTATGGTTATGTTGTTACTGCACTGTGGTTTAGTACTTCCTTTTGGTTTAGTACTTTTTGAAGTACTAAACCACGGCACAGTAACCACTCTCATGGTGCCATATGTACAGTGCATAGTTATTTTTAGCAGTTACTTCGCTGTAGCGGTGGGCTATAACAGGGGAGTGCACTGCTAAGGCAAGTAGCTGCTGTTCATGTGTAGACACTCATGGACAGTACGTCTCCCTAGTGCCACGTGTAGATGTGCCCAGTGGGATTCTATACTAGCATAAAGGCCCATATTTTGGACCAGTTACCAGTAACCAAAGGCCTTAACTACTTGGGGAAGATATTGCTCAACAAATTAGGATGTGAATTTATAGCTTCTTAGGCATGTGTCCTCTGTTTCTTAAGTCTGAGAATTTCCTGGAGCTATAATTATAAATCCTTGTGCTATTCAGTAACATTAAATACACACACACACAAACACACACACACACACACACTAGACTCCTCTTTCTGTACTGTGAAAGGATGGGGATAAAACATGGTAACTGAAAAAGATGAAGTAGGTGAAAACTCTTTATACACCCATACATCATTTAAATTAAACATAGCCAGAAAATGAAGGATGCCTAAAAGACAAGCTGCTAATGACTAGTCCATCTGGAACCCAGTCTTCCCCAAATTTACCTCACCCCAAACAAAGGAAAACTAAACATTTGCAAATTAGATTAGTATTGATAATGAGTTTTCAGTGTCAGGAAAAAAGACGAGGTAATCAAAATGTCCATGAGTCAATCAAACAAGTACATATGCATGCAGTTAAAATGGAAACGTCACACATTCCAGTGGTCATGAGTACACAATATTTTCATATTTTGTGTTTTCACTGTGGCTATGTCACGTTTCATTTCTGCCTGTTGTAGAATTTGAACATGTGTTATGGCTGTTCAGGCAGGTTCTGGAAGTTGTTGGTTTTGGTTTTCCCTTTTTAATAAGTGATAGAGGTTTGTGTTCCTGTTACAGTAGAAAGACCACAAGATTACAATCTAAAATCTGTAACAAGATTTTCTGAAGCCTGTACACTTCCATTCTCATTACAATGTTTGTCACGAAGATGAATTAATGTTGTGCCATTTTCAGTTCTCATTACAATCTTTGTCATGAGATGAAATATGAGACTTTTACAGTCTCTCTGAATTATAGTGGCATGCTCTACTATATTGACCTTTTCAATATTCTGTGTTTGGACTGGCTGGCATTTCTACTCCACCTCCCTTCGTAACAACCACGCTAAACCTGTTGGCAGGGCTAGAGTGGGGAGCCAATGAGAATGCAGAACTGTTAAAAAGGTCACCTTATTATGGCCACTCCCATGTTTCACACAATTTACTGCAATATTAGAATTCTCATGACAAAATATGAGAGAAGTGTGAAAAATTGCACCATCATTATTAAGATACAGGTGAACTGCCAGGCTATTCTAATATGACCAAAAAACTGAAAAGTATATTAATCTGCTCACAAAAAGTCCCCAAAATGTTTGAGTTACAAAATTTTTGCCTACACTTTAAAGAAATATCACATGGTTATTAACTAATCTGAAAAAGCAGTTTTTCTTACACTTCCTTTCCCAGTCTGAGAATTCTGTGCTTTTCCTTGTGAGAGTACATGATATGACACCCACCTAACCTAAAGTTAAATTGAATAAAGTATCTCTGGAGCAGAATAAGACCTCAAGGTTACTCTTGTTCATCATGGCTCAAATCCCTCTAGCAGGGACAAGGTTTGCCAGTTCCTGAAAGAATTAGATGGGTTTTCCCTCCAAGTTACATAGGTGCAAAAGTAAAGTGCAGGGTTGCCACAGCAATATGGGCAATATGCATGGAGGGATCCCACCCTATACAGCATTGTCACAACCTCCTGAAACTCCCATTATAGGAGAGAGTTTCAGTTCTACTTCATCAAGTCACAGTATAGGTCATCTTGTAGTTAGTTTTGTTTCCTCCGTTGGGTGCATATGTGTGGATAGGGGTGTAGGTTGTAGGCATGTTGGTCTAAGGAGATGGGCAGACAAAGTTATTTGAGTAAATTTGGGTATCTTTTATTAGACCAACTCAAAAACAACTATGTGACTTGGTCTAATAAAAGGTTTTACCCAAAGAACTTTGTCTGCCTGTGTATGGAAAGGCACCCAGAGGGTGCTGATAATGAAGTAGTCATACCAGGGTGTCTGATGCCCACTGCACCTGAAAGATCCTTTTAAAGACAAATCTTAAAATGGTTAGAGGGCTGGGGAACATTATTTATGAGGAGAGGCCAAAAACTGGGGTCATTTAGTTTGGAAAAGAGTGGGGATTTAATAGCAACCTTCAATTTCCTGAAGAGTGGTTCCAAAGAGGATGGAGCTAGATTGTCGTAGATGATAACAGAACAAAGAGCAAGGGCCTCAAGTTGCAGCAAGGGAAGTTTAAGTTAGGTTAGATATTAGAAAACAAATTCTCACAAGTAGGGTAGTAAAGCACCAGAACCATCTAACCAGAGAAATTGTGGAATCACCATGTTTAGAGGTTTTTAAGATCCATGTAGACTGAAGATGATCCTGCTTTGAGCAGGGGGTTGGACTAGATAATTCCTTGAGCTCCTCTTCCATCATGATTTTCTATGATTCAGTGAAACATGCCTGCATACTAAAAGCAGTGCTGTTGACTTGGGTGTGATATTAGGAGATGCTGCAGCTCAAATATGAAATCTGGAACGTGAACCTTGAAAAATGAAGGAGAAATTATTGCGTGCTATCTCTCTGCATATAAAAAAAGACAGGCCTCTTGTATGTAGACCCAAATAAGCTTCCCCTCTTGAACAAATCACATGGGTGCTGTTATTGCAGTCCTTTCTCATGCTGACCTGCTATAATCATATAAAATACCTTTGCACGCACATTCTACCCTCATATATTAGTAACCATGTGTTTTGTCATAGTTAAACTTGTCAGTTGATAGGATTGGACTATGTGACCCAGGGGGTGATGCACCAATCTAGTCAATGCAAAACTGCTCTGTCCACTTGGAGGGGTGGGGAGTGGTAGACAGTGTGTTGATGGTTCGTTTGACTCTGTAATGGGGCCCCTGCCCCATTACCGAGATGGGGAGGGAGCTTTCTGGTTATCCCAGCCCCTTGAACTGACTTAATGGCAACAAGGGTTCTTAAATAAGATGGCCATCCACCCCAGGTGTAGGTGGTGATTGGCAGGCCTGGGGTGAAAGTAGAGGGTCAGGTAACCCAGGGAGAGACTCAAAAGTTCAGGGCTTGGCCCAGAGGGGCATTCTGGCAGTAAGAGCCACAGGAGGCAGAGCTCCAGAGCCAGTCTGGACTGCTTGGGAGAGAGGACTTGTGCCACAGAAGGACAGAAAAGACACTTTACTGTGAGAAACAAAAGATAAGTTGAACCTTTTGTGTGATGCTGCGGTAGGGTAAGATTAACCCTGACAGGGGAATTTGTGTTTTGGGAGCTTTATGTTTTGGGAGCATACACTCATGCTTTTGATTTACATCGCACCAGAGGACTGGAGTGGCTGTAAGAGGTGGATTGGAGGCTGCTGGGCTGTGGCAGGGGCACTCAGCTCAGAGCACTCCTGGGGCCTGGACCCTGGGGTGTTGAGTGTGGGCAGGAGTCCAAATACATTTAGAGGGAAGGCGGAGGCATGTCAGATAGCTGGCTATTTGACAGCCAAGAATGGAGAGCATAATTCTCATGCCTGCAAGGGGAGCGCTTAGGGGTTGAGTGGCCCAGAGCCTATGAAGGGCTAGAGCTAGAACCCGAGAACCCAGGATCCTGGTGCAGTGGAGCCTGGACAGTGGGACTTAGCCAAATTAAAAATGAGCTGAGACCAGGAAGGGTTTGGGTTCAGACAAAAACCTTTTCCAAAACCTGCATCTGCCTCCTGAGGCAGCCTTTCTACAAAATTATACCATCAAGTCATGGCAGGTGAGATAACTGTGAAGGAGAAGAACTCAGAGACTCCAGAAGCAAGAGTGAGGAGGGCCGAGCTCGGTGGTGAGCCAGCCTGGGAACCTTGCTGCACCAGCACTGAACCTTCCAGTTACAGTTCCTCCACTCCCTTCTGTGATAACCTGAGTCATACAGATTATGGGTGCTAATTGTATACAGCTTCATAGCCACATTTCATGCAATTCTAAAACTATGTGCAATAGTAGACATGAAATCCCCACTGGGTACATCTACACATGTGCTTTACTGAGGAGTAGACTAATTAGCTCCACAGTAAAGCATCACCATCTACATGTGCGCTGGTATTAGGGCACAGGAAATTAACTAACTGTAGTAAGACAGTAGTCGAGGACAGTATTATTTTACAGTGAAGTTATTACGTGGGCTGAAATGCATGCGTAGATGGTGACAGGGGCTGGCTGAGGTACAAGGATGCTAAAGTATGGGGTGGAGCTGCTTGCCACCTAAATCCACACTTTAGCATCTTCATACCCCAGTCACGTATCTGTTGCCCAATGCCACCACCCAGACCCTGGGGATGACCTCCTGAACCCTCTGCCCTGGCTCAAAGTGCTGCAGTCCCAGGCACACGAGTAGACAGTGCACCTGGGAGCAGCTGACTCTGGCATAAACTGCGCCAGAGTTTACTGCATTGCATTAATAGCTCATGTAGATGCACCCGCTGCATGTGATTTCACACCTTCATTTGGAAAAAACACCCTGGATTTTGTACTGAAAACAGAGTCCCCTTACCTTTAATTAAGACTCTTTTCACTGTTTCTTAGCGCAGAGGGAGGGAACTTCAAGTACAGGCTATTTGTTCAAATAAAGAGAGACAAGCAAACACAAAATATACTGTATTCTTGTGTTCTGTCTGGAAGTATTCTTTCTCTCTCTCCAACAGGGATGTGCAAAAGCTGGTGTTCAGTTCACATTTTCACAGGTCCAGTTCTGCTTTGAGAGCTCTGGCAAAAGCAGCTGTGCTCAAGCAACTTCATCCAGCAGTGGTTCCACACTGTGCTGACTCCCCCGAAGTATCAGATCTCTGGTTTTTATTTGCCCTGAAAGCACACTAAGATTTCCTGTGTTTAAAATTCAAATCATGTTGGCCACATGGCCCAGAACCACCCACAAACAAGTCAGCTTAGGAATCAAAGAATTCAGGTATAAAAAAAGCATGAGTGACTGGTGTCTCCTGAATCTGGGGGGGGCACCCACAGAAGCTGCTGACAGCGGTGGCCCTGTTGGGGGGGCACCTGCCCTACTGACAGTATCAGTGTCCGCCATTGGGGGGCACTGGCCCCATCAGGGGGGGCACGTGCACCCCCATGCACCCCCTACCAGTCGCCTATGGAAAAGCATAATCCCTGGCTGCTTGGAAACACCCTCTAAGCCACCTGCTAATGATAGTGAGATAGGTGTGGCTGCGGTATTATTACTATTTACACCTTCAGGTCTCAGTTTATACCCCTCAGGCATCTCAGTTTATATTATAGTTATTTATTCTCCACCTTTGCCACAGCACTGCAGTCCCTAAATACTACAGGTACAGGGGGCCATGCAGGTGCCTTCTATCTGATATGCATTGTTGAGGCTGTGTGAAACAATATACTGTAGGGATTCTCTGAAACTGGAATGCAGGAATTTTAATTTGCTACTGCAGGGCACAGGGAACACAGCCCTTCTTCAGAACAATGCATACCTCTTGCCACGAGGGCCAGGTACACACAGAGGCATTTCTTCAGGCAACTGGTAAAGTCCCACCCAGATTGGCAGCAGTTCAAGTATTCCCTTTGAAGTTACTCTTGACTGTGCAGAAAGGATGTGTAGTTACCCATTGTTTTCTGTAGGGAAAATGGCTCTCTTCTCCTTGCCCTAGAAGTAGGATTGAGAAGGCACTAAACAAGCAAGCTGAAATCCTAACATGAGGAAGCAGATATGGCAGGGGGATAGAGAACATGGTGGCCAGACCAAAGGCAAAAGAAAAAGGCGTGAGTTAGCAAAGGAAAATGGCTTTTAGAAACAGCTTTAGAATGGAAAAGCCAGATCCAGAGAATGGACTGAAAGTTGACTGAGAAAAATAACATGCTAACTAACGTAGGACAGTTTACTGGGCCTGTATCTCATCTGGGACTAGATCCAGCCCACCCTGTCGTGTATATTGGTGGCCCTCTGGAAATATTTCTAAACTGTACTATAATGTCAGACGGTAGTGAATTAGCTTGCATTCTCATGCTCAAAGCTGGCAGGCTAATTAAAAGACAGTTTGAGATAATAGGGGGAAAAAAAGATGATTGCAGGTAGGTTGTAAGAAAAAAGAGGAGTAAAGGGAAGAGAAAGGAATGTGAAAATGAGATTCTCAAGCCAGAGACAGACATAGACTATCATAGATAGAGGACTGCATAACAACGAAGTTTGCCCAGGGATAGGAATGCATAAACAACAAGCTTTTCCATTCTTCCAAGTGAAAAGTCTTCTCAGGGTTAGTTCACCACTGATGTCAGAGAGGGGGAGGAAATGAGAACACAACCAGCCAGTCCTTCACCACCAGCTGGTGCAGTATGTGGCTATACCTGCAGTTTCTGGTGCACCCTCCTAGCAGATGCTGCACTAGCTGTCTTTCCTAGAGAGACTGTTATTTTGTATTCTTTCCTAGGTACTAAGAATCGCACAATTTGACTTTCAGTAAAGAAAAGTAGGCGCCATCTTTCCTTTTGAATGCTCTTATTCTTTTACATAATCAGCGTATTTATTTCAACCACCCTTTACTTGTTTTGCAGCTACTTTTCTCTTTGCTCTACAGGTTTATTGACCTCTTTCCCTTCTTTAAGTGAATATTTTCATTTACATACTAGAGTTAAACATAAATACGTGTTTTACTTAGCTTATGCTATACCTGCTTCCTGAGGAAGAAAGCAAGGTAGAGGTGTACCTCCTAGACTAACTAAATCAGAGATGCATAAGTTTTCAAGAAGCACTTCTCGCTTTATCAGATGCTATTAAAGGACATGCAGGGTGCTACCAGATGAGCACGCACATGTGGTATGCAGTGCCGCAGACCCTTCTGCAGCACTGTACACTGCATGTGCCACACATGCAGGTGTTCCCCGTGCTGCTAATTTGCAGTGTGGGGTATTTTTCACACCGGGTGATCCTGGTGTCAAAAAACCCTGTCCCTAAAAAATGCAGGTGGTGCATGTGGCAGCAGCATGCACCACCTGAAGCCAAAGCACCATCTGAAACCAGAGACACCTTCTGAAACCAGAGCACACATGCTGGCCCCAGCCACCCCTACCCTACCCAGAGCAACTTGCTGTGAGCCACAGCATGCTTGTCTGGATATGCCCACAAAGGACAGGTATCAAACAGAAGTAGTGATTTAGATGGACCTGAGGAAGGGCAGTCTGTGCCTGAAAATTCGCCTAACATCTCTCCCAATTTGGGCCAATAAATAATAATGCAATAAGCCTCACTTGCATATTCCCTGCACCATCATGGGTACAGCAACACTCTGACCCTACTAATAAAGAAAAGAGCAGCCTAAATTGAGAAATCATCTGAGATTTTCTGACCAGCAGACAGAAAGAGGCAATGGCAGCATTTACAGCAGGGGCAGGCAATTATTTGGGCTCATGGGCCTCATAGGGAGTTTTGGTGAGCGGTCACAGGCTGGGTCAGCACTCCTTCCCCCCGTGCACACACACAACAGCTCACCAAAACACTCCAAATGGCTCTGCTCTGCACTTGGCAGCTGGGATGGGGCTGTGGGTGGGTGGAAAGTGGCATCCAGGAGTGGGATGGGTGGGAGGGGTTGGGCTGGGCTGGGATTGCGGGGCTGTGACAGCATGGGGCTGGGGCCAAGGGGAGATCTGTGATCCACTGCCTGCATGCCCCTGTGGCAGGCACCAATTCTGTGGATAGGGGCATGCAGGGAATAGATCGTGCCTCTGCCCTGGGCCCTGGCCCCACACTGTCATCGCTCAGATCCCGGGGTCTCCATGGAGACTGGCTGGGACCTGTGTGGACAGGATGCTCAGCTAGGCAGAAGGGATGGGGCTGCAAGCAGGTGGTGAGTGGCATCCAGGGCTGGGTCTAGGATCTTGGGATGGTGACAGTGCAGGGCCAGGGCCCAGGGCAGAGCCATGATCTGCTCCCCGCAAGCTGCTGCCCGTGGAACCCTTGCCCATCACTGTGTCATGTCAGCAGCAGATCAGAGCTCTGCCCCAGCACCATGCTGTCAGTGCCCCAAGATCCCACCCATGATCCTGGCCTTGCCTGCCCATCCTGCTCCCAAACACTGCTCCTTGCTCACTCATGACCCCATCCCATTCATCTGGCTGGGCACCCTGCCCATGCAGGTCCCATCCTAGGCAGTGGGTGCAGAGTGGATGGCCAGTGTGCACGGGCAACATGGCCAGGTCCAGCAGTAGTGGCAGCTGGTAGGAGCTGCTACCAGGACTGCTGGCAAGCGAGTCCAGCTGTTGCTGCATGCCTGGGCGTGGTGGGAACAGCCATATGGGCCAAGGCCTGGGCTGCTCTCCAATGCATGGGCCAGGCAGGATGAAGGGACTCATTGTGGACCAGACAAAATCCTTCAGTGAGCCAGATCCACCCACAGGCTGTGTTTTGCCCATCCCTGGTTTACAGACTACCCCATAACATGAATTAACTGTGCATGACTTATCCTGGAAGATCCCAAAGTGCTCTGCACACTCCACATCACTCTGCCCCCACCACCACATCCACCACATAAAAGCAGCCATTTTGGATAGCAGCTGTTGTGCACTGCTGCATTATCAGGGAGAAGGAAAATAATTGTGCCAGCGCTCTGTGGAAAAAGCGGATCTTGTCTCTTTGCCTGAAGTAAGGAACCCAGGGCTCTTAGCTCTGCCTTGATGCTTGATTATTATCCTGTATGAATGTTATTCCCATAGTAAAATGCCATGGACATGCCTGTTCTTATTCTCTGCCTCTGGCCTGCATTTCAGGCTTATGGTGGTCAAAAGGATTTAAAAATAGAGAAATGTGTATTTATTGGATATGAAACTTGTGAGCTTCATAAATTATTTAAAATATTCAATCAAGCAGGAAAGTTAAATGGGCTGGAAAATGTGCCATCTCATTCCTTGCTAAGAATCAGAGAACTGAGGAGGCGGCAATGTCACACCTCTAAGATCATTAGGGTAATCGCATGTCAAGGGAGTGTGGGCTGGATGTCTGTGGGGGGGACAGTTATCTTTAGTGCTACCCAACCCACCAAATCTTTCTTGAAATCACCAGCAGAGAGCTGGGAGCAATTTTTGTCTCCCCACTTTGGTCCAATTAGGACCAGACCCTTCCAGATGCAAAATCTGCTTCAGATTCATCCACTAATAAGACCGTCTCCATGAGCATTAGAAGCATCAGTTAGATAGAAAAGAATGAATTCCCTTTCTAACAAATTGAATCCACAGCCTAGTGCTTCCACGGAAAGCCGTTTCTCTGATACAGAGACAGAGATACCCCCAAGCCATTTCATACTTGAAAAACAGAACCCTGGTGGCAGATATTTTAATTTAAAATAATATCTTTCACAGGAAATCTCTTGAGACCTTTTCCTGCCAGCGAGGGCAATTTAACTGTTCTGGACAGACAAACAAGTGATGTGCTAGAGCAGTGGCTGGCAATATTTCTGGCAGTGGGCTCCAAGGTGGGCCAGCATTAGGGTGCTGTCACTGCCACCACAACCACTTCACCCCAACACCCAGCTATAGCATAGGCAAAGCCCCCCTGCCAGTGAACACTGCCAAAGCCCCCCCATTACCCTCACCCAGGCTCCATGAGCCAGATCCAGTGGTTGTAGGTTGCCAGCCCCTGTGGCAGATAAATTGAGAGTGAAATTCTCCTCCTTCAACCTTGCGCACCAAGATAAGGCAACTAGGACGTGCTCAGAGGAACTGTGAATGCGCTGTCAGGAACTGATTCCAACCCTTCCCATTGTTTGCAGGGTGGGCACAAGTTGGTAGAAGACACACTTGCAATTTCAGCCAGAGGCCTGCCCTCTTTGCAAGGATGGCATTAGGACAATGCCACCCAGGTGACTTCACAGGGCCCCAAACTGGCCAGCATCTCCTACCTTTGTATGACAATTATGTAATATGTGTATAGTCTGTTAATTATAGTATGGGTCCCTAAAAGGTAAATCTTGCCCCTGATCCCTGCATACATGGGGAAGCAAACGTTAAGCAAGGAAGCTGGAAGGTGTGCGCCCACTGAGTTGTAGGAAGCCCATCCCGTTCATTGAGACAGGTGAAACTTTGAGAGAGCACATAGTCCTCATAGGTGGATATCCCATATTTATCTGTCCTGTGCACTGAGTTCCAATTTGTAGCAGACCTCACACTCCTGTTCAGTTTTAAAAAAGTTTGAGCTCACTGCTACAGTGTCTAATACTTTTTTTTAGGATATACTCAGAAAAAAGTCAAAAAACAACCTCAAACCAACCATTTCGATGTCTAGCACTATGTTGGAGGAAGGGGGGATTTCAACTGTCTTGAGCCTTGAAGATTGTCTTTTCTTTCAAATCCCTCCTCCAGACCTTTCCACACCAACCCCTCTTCCTCTTGTCTCACCTAATATGCCCCCTTCACATTTGTAACAGGATAGGGAAACTGATTAATGTTTTTAAAAAGCCCTATTTGAAAGGAGCCCTAAATAAAACAATGAAATAATTACAAGGGGATCTGAAATGTGTTCTGAGCCTCAGGCCTAGTCAGCTTTTGTTCCAGTGCTTCTATTTCAGTTGGGGGTGTAAAATGTTCATACCGGTACAACTCCCACTGTGGGCAAATTCAAGAAATATGGGTGCAGACAGAAGTGCAGTTCCTAGCTGTAACCCAGAACAATGCCTGCGAAGTGTTCTGAGTTACACTGTTACCGCAGACCAAAGAGAAGTTCACTATTGGAGCCCGCCCCCACCTTCAGTAGGGACTGAAAAACCCCAGACTGAACTCCCTCCGCTCCCTTTCCCCACTCCCATTCTGAAAACAGCAACAGGTTGTGAACTCTGCAGACACAAGTTACAAAAGATGCTACATTTTTAAATGTCTTTATTTGATACCTCATGCAATGAAGGGTCAGATTTTCACTTGATCAGCAATTTTTGAAGCTGTTTGCAGCCATGTACTTGTGTTTGGTCAAAGCTATAAACACTTTCTGTGGCCAGATCAGGCAAAAGTTGTCATTTCTGTCTGCACCTATAAAGGGAGTTTATACAAATATAGCTGCTGCTTCTTCCTGTAAAGCATGAACATACCAGTAAAATGCTATCCAGATGCTATGAGGAAGTTATACAGATTAAACCATAGCAGTATAGTTCAAATGGTACAAGTATGTGTAGGTAGGGCTATGGAGAAGACTGGCATTTCTGAACTAACTTGTGTAATGATGTTTCATTTCCCCTTGCATCTCAAAACAGTTACTGAGTCCCACTAACTGTAAGCACACTGCTATGCACAGAGCTGGACTTTGGAGTTAGTGGCCATTCATAGGAAAGATTCATAGGCAAGATGATGCACAACACATTTAAGTGAAACTTAAATGATTCATAGCATATTAGAATGAACAGGAGAATTTTATGAGCCTCCTGCTATTGAAGTAGAGCCAAGGACTCAGTCATTTCAGACCTAAAGGTTTGTTTTTATCTCTTTCTCAGGCTCTTTGTGCAAAAAAAAAAGAAAAAAAAGAGGGGTGGTTGGAGCTGCCTTACACACACAGACACACACAAACACGTACGCACGTACGCACGCACGCACGCATGCATGCACGCACACACATGTTCAGCTTCACGTGTGTATGTGTGTTTTAAATCTATAATTTTTTTTTAATGAAAATGGAGATCCTTCTGCACTGGGCCCTGGGCTCTTTCTGCTAACAAGAGGTTCATGTGAGCTCCCATGAGCCACCTCTAGCTCAACAGTCATGTTATTTATTTAAAGTCTAAACACAAACCTCTGTGTAGCCCTGGCTGTGAAATAATTCTTCCCCCTTAAGGAGGCTCCTTCAGTGTTTTCCCTGTTTTTCAGTAACAGATCCTGAACATATAAACAACTTCACTTTGCACTCTGGTTGAGTCAATGCCTGTCAGTAAGAGCCCCCCTCTGAGAAGACACTAGAGAAAGGAATACGTCTAATTCAAAATACTTGTAAGTGCTAGAGATATTTAAAGCATTAATCAGCAATTAATACAAATAAGAAACTCAATCTCTCACATCATTAATACTAATTATGCTTTATCGTTGTATTTTCCAAGTAAAATGATAAGCAACATGCATATGGAGGAGGCTGGTTGACAGAGGGGCAGAATCAGGAGGCAGCTAGAACAAAAGAGAAAGCAATATGACTGGGAAGTTTTAAGAACCTGAGTGGGCTCACTCAGGCAGTGTGCACTAGAATATGAGCTTTCAAAACTGGGCTACAGCAACTCCAGATGTTTAGGAGACTGTTTTCAAAAGCGAATTCTGATTTGGGGTGGGGCCCAACTTGACATGCTATAGTCATGTTTCAGAACTGCTCAGATCTCCCAAAGATTTCAACCACCATTGCAAGACAAAAGCATCTTAATTTAGATATCCGTGACCTGAGATATCCATACTAAGAGGCTGCTTTTGAAAATTTCTTCTGTTCCAAAGCTAGTGGTACTCAGTGGTCATTAGAATAAGAATATCTGAGCACTGAAGGGATAAACACTTTTGTGAATGCTCACACTCCTTATGTTGCAGTGTGTGCTTTTTAAACTCCATGAAGACCATACAGATGCAACAAGAAAGTACAGCCTGCAGGCATTTTGGCTAAGTACAGACAGTCAAAAAGCCTGAGGCTGAATTGATTAAATCTTTGTTGGTTAGTCTAAACTGAGTAGATTGAACTGATAAGGAAGTGAACAGACATTCACTTCTGATTCTGGAAATGCAGACACATGCCTTCAGTGGCCCAGGCCAGAAGCTGGGGGGTGCTAGAGCATGCTTTCCTGCTCTGTGCAGCAGACAACTTGGGCCAAGGCTAGCCTACCCACCCTGCAAGGGGGGCAGTTTGCAAGGGATGTGCAAAGCATCCTGGGATGCTGAGGGACTGTGAGTTAATTTGAATCTGGAAGGGATATAGGACAGAAGTTCAATCAACCAATTTAACCTAAATCAGTTGTGTCTGATAATACATCCATCCAAGTTTGTCTTAAACCAGTTTCAGCCATTTTGAAAGTGGTTTATGTGCACTGAACGTCTGTTATGTTACAGGTCTGAACCAGTTTCCAATCACTTATTCTGATCACAGATTTGAACCAATCATTTATGTGTAATTTATGTCCCTAGCATCTATGGTACAACTGTCCTACATAACTTAGAAAACATTTCAGTTTAAATACAACAAAACATACACAGAAACCGGGTAACTAGGGGTTGGCAAGTGCCACACAAGTCCCAGGTGCTTCTTAGAGAAGGGACACTGGAATGTAGCCAAGGGGTGCCTCACTCTCCCACCCAGCTTCATACCTTCCAGCAACTCTGGCAGCCAGGGGAAGAACTGGATACAAAATGGGTGTGGTGGGGAGAGGGCAGAATAGCAGCCACTAAAGTGTTGCCAACCACAGGCTTACCTCCTGGGGAAGATTAGAATAGTTGAATAAAGTACAAGTCCATGGGGCCAGATGGGATGCATGCAAAGGTGCTGAGGGAGTTGGCTGATATGATTCATCCAAGTCCTGTGACTTGGATGACTACACAGTCCGGTGGGTGGCGAATTGGCTGGAGGGTCGCACCCAGAGAGTTATGGTGGATGGGTCGGCTTCGACCTGGAAGCGTGTGGGCAGTGGGGTCCCGCAGGGCTCGGTCCTTGGACCGATACTTTTCAATGTCTTCATCAGCAACTTGGACGAGGGAGTGAAATGTACTCTGTCCAAGTTTGCAGATGACACAAAGCTATGGGGAGAAGTGGACACACCGGAGGGCAGGGAACAGCTGCAAGCAGACCTGGACAGGTTGGACAAGTGGGCAGAAAACAATAGAATGCAGTTCAACAAGGAGAAATGCAAAGTGCTGCACCTAGGGAGGAAAAATGTCCCGCACACCTACAGCCTAGGGAATGACCTGCTGGGTGGCACAGAAGTGGAAAGGGATCTTGGAGTCCTAGTGGACTCCAAGATAAACATGAGTCAGCAGAGTGATGAAGCCATCAAAAAAGCCAATGGCACTTTATCGTGCATCAGCAGATGCATGACGAATAGGTCCAAGGAGGTGATACTTCCCCTCTATCGGGCGCTGGTCAGACCGCAGTTGGAGTACTGCGTGCAATTCTGGGCGCCGCAATTCAAGAGGGATGCGGATAACCTGGAGAGGGTCCAGAGAAGGGCAACACGTATGGTCAAGGGCCTGCAGACCAAGCCCTACGAGGAGAGACTAGAGAAACTGGACCTTTTCAGCCTCCGCAAGAGAAGGTTGAGAGGCGACCTTGTGGCTGCCTATAAGTTCATCACGGGAGCACAGAAGGGAATTGGTGAGTATTTATTCACCAAGGCGCCCCCGGGGGTTACAAGAAATAATGGCCACAAGCTAGCAGAGAGCAGATTTAGATTGGACATTAGGAGGAACTTCTTCACAGTTCGAGTGGCCAGGGTCTGGAACGGGCTCCCAAGGGAGGTGGTGCTCTCCCCTACCCTGGGGGTCTTCAAGAGGAGGTTAGATGAGCATCTAGCTGATCTAGACCCAGCACTCTTTCCTGCCTCTGCAGGGGGTCGGACTCGATGATCTATTGAGGTCCCTTCTGACCCTAACATCTATAAATCTATGAATCTACGATTGCAGAGCAATTGGCCATCATCTCTGAAAACTCATGGTGATCCGGAGAGGCCCTTCATGATTGGAAAAGGGCAAACATAATGCCCATATTTAGGAAAGTGAAAAAAGAAGATCCAAGGAACTACAGACCAGTCAGCCTTTATTCGGTCCCTGGAAAAATCATGGAGAAGAACCTTAAGGAATCCATTTACAAGCACTTGGAGGAGAAGAAGGTAATTAGGAACAATCAGCATGGATTCATCAGGGGCAAGTCATGTATAACCAACCTGACCGCCTTCTATGATGAGATGACTGGCTCTGTCAATGCGGGGAGACCAGTGGATGTGGTGTACCTTGATTTTAGCAAGGCTTTTGATACAGTCGTCCACAACATTCTCATGGCCAAGCTATGGAAGTACGGGCTAGATGAATGGACTTTAAGGTGGATAGAAAACTGGATGGAGCATCAGGCTTAGAGGTTAGTAATCAATGGCTTGATGTCCAGCTGGCAGCTGGCATCAAGTGGAGTGCCCCAGGGGTTGGTCCTGAGGCCGGTTTTGTTCAATGTCTTCATCAACAACCTGGAAAATGGCACAGATTGCACCCTCAGCAAGTTTGCAGATGACACCAGGCTTTGGGGATGGGGGTTGGTATTAGATACGATGGAGGGCAGGGCTAAGAGTGAGAGTGACCAAGACAAATTGGAGGATTGGGCCAAAAGGAATCTCATGAGGTTCAACAAGGGCAAGTGCAAAGTCCTGCACTTAGGACAGAACAATCCCATGCACTACTACAAGCTTGGGGACTGACTGCCTGGGCAGCAACTCTGCTGAAAAGGACCTGGGGGTTACAGTGGACAATAAGCTGAATATGAGCCAGCAGTGTGCCCCAGTTGCCAAGAAGGCTAACGGCACCCTGGGGTGAATTGGTAGGTGTGTTGCCAGTAAGTCAAGGGAAGTAATTATTCCCCTCTATTCAGCACTGGTGAGGCCACATCTGAAGGACTGTGTTCAGTTTTGGGCCCCCCAGTACAAAAAGGATGTGGACAAATTGGAGAGCCCAGCAGAGGACAACAAAAACGGTGAGGGGGCTGGGGCACAACACTTACACTCGTGTATTTCATTATTAGGGCTGTGCAAAACAGCACCGTTCCGCTTTGACTTCCATTTCAATGTTTCAACGGAACAGTTTCATTTCGAGTTTTGTTTCATTTCAAAAGCACTGCTCCATTTTGTTTTCTTAAAACTGTTTCCTGTTTTGATGCTGTTTTGATGTTTCGCCCATAGGCTATTCTGCACCCAGTGCCGGGAAGATGGGTGCTGCCACTGGCCCCAGCCAGCAGCACCAGTCTCCTGTCATCCGGCAGGCAGATCGGGGGTCCGCACCCCTGGGAGCAGTCCAACACATCCCCCACAGCCCTCTCAGTGGTGTGAGTGAGCTCCCGATCTGCCTGCCAGATGACAGGAGGCTGGTGCTGGTGGCTGGGGCCAATGGCAGCACCAATCTTCCTGGCACAAGCTGCACCCAGCACTGGTCCGAGCCAGCAGCACCAGCCTCCTGTCATCCAGCAGGCAGACTGGGGGGCCCACACCCCTAGGAGGAGTCCCACACAACCCCTGCGGGCAAGCCCCCAGTCTGCCTCCCAGATGACAGGAGACTGATTCTGCTGCCTGGGGCCAGTGGCAGCCAGGGACATCCCTAGTGGGGTATGAATCGGGGCGACCACCCCAGGCCCCCTGCTTTGGGGTGCCCTGTGGAGCCAGGCAGAGTGGCCATGGCTATTCTGCACTGCCACCACCCGCTTTGTGTCCAGCCACTCACTACCCCCCACACAACCAGAGTGCTTCTTCACATCCAGGGCACGTGGGATTGGGGAGGGGGTGGGTCCGGGTCCCTGCATGAGCTGATTTGCCCTGGGCCCCACACCCACCTTGGGTCAGGTCTGGTGTGGGGTCTGGGGCAAATCCCAGCTCTAAGTTCCTATGATTCTATGTGTCAGTTAACCCTCTCACTTCCTTTTCTGCTGTGGAATTTCAGCTTCTACATCACTGTTCAACACAGATTTCAGCAGCAACTTCCACGTTAATCCCCAAATCAGTGGTCTACCCTGTTATGCCCCTGCTGGCTGCTATCCCAGCCTTACCCAGGTAATACTGGGCACATCTACATGTGCATTAATGCACTGCAGTTACTGCACATTAAGTTTAGTAAGAACAGGTGCTAACTCAATGCGCAGTAACTGGCACTACTGTGCAGCAGGGCTGACACATACTTTTTTAGTGATGCTAATGCGCAGTAGACTTATATTTTAATTTTTATTAGGACTGTCAATTAATCGCAGTTAACACATGCAATTAAAGCATTAATTTGTTTAACAGATGTTAATCGCTCCTGGTGCTTGGGGAAAAATGGCCCCTCCCCCTGCTGCATGCCTGCCTGTGCTGCTGGGGGGAAAAGAGGCCCTTCCTCCCTTGCTGATGCTGGGACACACGCAAACACACACACACACACACGCGCGTGCGCGCACACACACACGGACATACGTGTGTGTGTGTGTGTCCTGTTAGCACTCTCAGCAGCTGGAGGCAGGTAAGTGTATGGGCAAGGGGCAGGGGTTGGAGGGGCAGGTCATGGGGACTGTCTAGGATTTGTGTACATGTGCACATCCAAAAATATTTATAATAAATTGGAATTTTATTAACTGTGCAATTAAAATAGTGATTAATTGCAACCATTTCTTAAATCTTGTGATTAATTGCAATTATTTTTTTAATTCATTTGACGACCCTAGTTTTTTTCTTTTGCTCTGCCACTGACCCACTGGGTAATCTTAGATAAGTCACTTTACCTCTACAGGCAACATCCCTTAGTATATATATGTTCAGTGCCTATGGAGGCTTTATCTCTTTGAGATTTTCAGCCACAGCACAAATAAGAAACCTAATGATAATAACAATGATCTCTAATATATCTGGTATATATTGCCACTTTAGGTAGATCTTGATACAAAAAATGTATTTTGGATCAAGGTACTTAGCCCACATATTCTTTGAATATGTTAGCATATGAAAGAAAACATTGGAAGGAGGCTCACTTTCCTAACTATAACCATAGCATGTAGAAAAGAAGTGTGCTTTTGATGACTGTGCCCACAGAACTGCTTGCTAGTAAACTGCTGGTGATTTATATTAGTTAGTTTGGGCCCTAAAGAAGTCAAAGTTCTGTAAGAGAAGCTGAAGGAATGGATTTAAAGGTCAACATGATCCTAGTGATAAATGGCATGTAATCTTGTTGACTCCCTATCATTTTTGTTGGTGTTTATACCCGGTGGTCCCTTGATGACTCTACACAGTTATTAAACCAATACACCTTACATAGTCATTTGAAAATTTTAAAGTTCAATGTTTGTTAACTTATCCTCAGTCTTCGACACATGAGACTGTCACATGCTCACTTCTTGCCTTATCCAAAGCCTTCCAAAGGATTCCATAGCCTTCAATGGGCCTTGGATGAGGCCCATGATGTCAGTAGGAGATACTTTCCATGGAGATGGAGAAGCTCATGGGAAGGCACAGTTTCCCTCTCTGTTTCTTTATGCTTTGTGGACATTCACTTATAAGGCCCTCATTTGGGCAGCCAAGCAACTTTGGGTTTTGGTTTTAACCCATAAATATCACATGTCACCAGAAACAAAGTTTTGTGTTATCACAGAGCACAGTGTTCTGCACTGTTATCATTTAGCAAGACACACTGGTTCTTGTTGTTCAATTTGTGAAGGGGCTTTCTCTCTCTGTTGTGACAGCCTTTGTCTTTGCACCACTGGTGCACAACTAAAGAGGAGATCTCTGAATAAGGGAGCAGTTTTATTTTCCTGCAACAGAAAGATATGCAAAGCTTTTCAACAGGCGAATAAAATATAGACATGCTTTGAATTCTTCTTTGTTTTTCCTAAGTTTTACAACCTTACTTATCTGTAAATAAAATCGTTATATATATTTTTTTTCATAACATGCTGCATAAATACAACTTCATGCATCTGGGAAGCTGACAGCTGCCCTATGAGATAGAGTATGACAGCTTAAAATCCAAGAATCAATCACTGAGATATAGCGACTATACGCTGTTTCCACTAGGATGTATCGCAGAACCCAGGAGCTAGCTATTTGAGATATGCCATCATAACTCTGATAGATTAAAGCACCACATCCAGGAAACAATTGTGTAAGAAAAAAAATAGTATCATAGATCTGCCAGGTTACAGCACAGATTCCAGGAGCCAACCAAGGGAACGCTGAGCTGTATCGCCACTTCCAGAAACCTACATAGCAGCCTGGTGACAGTTCTGTTCTCAAACAACCCCATTATGACCTAATTAGCATACATGAATTGCAGATTTAAAGCATTAAAGTGATGTACAAATCATTAATTTTTTGTCAAATCCATGTCAGCCTTGTGTATGCGTTCCTATTTTAATGTTGCATGACAGTGAAAAGAAGTCTAATCCTCTGTATATAAAGAGGAGAGATTTGGTGTAGCTGATATAATGAGATCTATTAAAACACTGTGTATTTTGCAGCTTTGAATATATCCTCATGGAAAAATACTACACTTGTCCCATTAGGGTTAATTGTGAAAGAATGTAAATGTATTCAAAACCCTAGGGGCAGTTCTACATATTGTATGTATGAAATAGCAGATGTAAAGCTGACTTTGTAGCAATACTTCTTTTCTGTCTTAAGGTAAATAAAAAGGACCTTACCAATACACATGAATGTAGAGGATGGGTCTGATTTTCAGAAGGAAGGAGTGTCCACATTTCTACTTGGGATCAATGAGAACCCTTGGTATTGAATACTTCTGAAAAATCAATAAATCAAGTCAATATATATGAAATCATAAACTGGTATATCAAACTATATACATACATAGAATCCATGTCTGCTTTATTAGGAATCAAGCCTTACTTAGCACATACGGAGGAAACAGAAGAAGTGATAAGGACAGCTTTAGAGAGGGAAGGCATATATGCTTCATAGGGCACCTGCAAAACTTTGGTATTTATATACAGGCTGTAGATAGTCACTCTTGCAGTTACACAAACATAATTATGTTGGTGGTTCTTTCTAGCATGCATTTTAAGAACACAAACCCATGCATTCTGGCAACCCAACAGTTTACAGGCTGAATTTGCTTCTTCTCCCTGTTCAAGTTTCCCTCATGCTTGCCTCTTTGGCATTGCTTTAAATAATCACTCATGCCCTATATTGTTCCTTTTGATTCTACAAGTGTATATCAGGTCAACAGGCCTTTGTTCCGGTTCTTTCTCTCTTTCTTTGTTTCCATAGTCAACAGAGTTATCGTGCAGATGTTCTCTCCTCTACTACTCTGAATAACTTTCCTAGCAGTGAAAAAATCAGTAGCATACTAAATATCTTCTAATATCAGAGTAGTCCAGAGACTGCTCTCCTATGACCAACAAAACAGGATATAGTAGACCAAAATCACTACCGAGATATGTGTTAAAAATGACAATCCAAGTTGGTGTTGCAGTAGGACAAATGTGTGACATATACTCTGGGATGTCCTCTAGGTCAGTGTTTCTCAACGATTCAAAGATCATGTAGGTGGGACTTCAACTCATTGCCCAGTTGAAAAAAATCAATTGTTTGCACATCAAATAGAATTATCATCAGATATCTCAAACAGTGCAATTTTGTGGGGTTTTATTTTTATCATGGTGGGACCAGGTTTTTTTGACAAAATGGTTGATGGGATGTAAGGTGCAAAAGGTTGAGAACGACTGCTCTAGGTCATATAGATGTCAACTCAATGGACTGTCTTATACCTGCATGGCCTGCATGGAGGACCGCAGAAGATTTTCATTGGCTGCTGGTATACCCTTAATCTGAAGCAAAATAAACCATGAAAACTCATCTGTGGCCCTATTGGTTGAAATGTTTATAATTTCTCATGATAATGACCACTCTAAGAATCTGCACCTACTTCTTAATAATCTACCTTGAAATAGGGCAAGTCAGCTATTTAGTATGTGGAGGGATAATTTTTAAATCAACATGGCAGAGGTTAAGGACTAATGCATGATGTGTTGGTACGCAAAAATGGAAGGTGATGGCAGAGAAACTGAATGGTGTTATATTTCAAGTGCTGGACTGGGATGTAGAAGACCATCAGGCAAGGACTGTATCTTGCTACCAGGTGTAGAAAGAAGAAATTTCCACTTCTTTCAACCTTCTCATGGTGGTATTTTGCCCAGCTAAGATGGAAATGGAAACTGTTTGGAAATGGAAATTGTTTGGATCATGGTGTATGCATAGGAGGTCTAGTCAGGTGCCTGATTAATCCACTTGTACAGAGTCCTGCCACCACAACATCAGGACCTTCAATGCATACACATAGGCAAAAGTATGGAGGAGTGGAGGCTGCCCAAGATCTACCATCTCCTCTTTAGAGTCTTGACCACTGAGACAGAATCCAAAGGCCAGACCGACTCCAGATGTTCAGTGCTTCAGTGGTTGTAGCTTCTGCCAGAGACCAAGAGGTAAGAACTGCTGCTGACCCCCTAATGCCTCAGTGAGGGCATGTTTCTGTTAGGGTGATGTCCCTTACCTTTTCTCCAACCAAGGTGTGCCCACAAGGCAGCGTGGGCTAGGGTTTTGAGGCACGCGATACTTGCCTTACTTTGGAAGTTGCAACTTCTTGGTATTTTTTAGGAGCTACCTCACCACGAGTAGCCCCACTACACTGCCAGCAGGCCCTCCAGTCAGATGTGGTTTATGGTCATACCCAGGACCAGTATTATTCTATAAAGGCCTAAATTTAGGTTCAGATCTTGATTACTTGAGGGTTTGAGCACACATATATTTACTATGGAAGAAATTGACTTTGCTCTGAGTAAAAGTGGAACAGGCACATGGCACAGCCTTCCTGGTGTAGGTTATGTTGTTCCAGGGTAAAGCTATCCCTCAGAAAGGAACAAGTAAACATTATTAGGGGTTAATTACACTGGTGTTCCAGTAATATGTCTACTTGACTAATTAATTTTATTCTAAGGCAGAAGCAGGATGACATCTTAAAGCAGTAGTTCTCAACCTTTTTTAGACTCAAGGCACCCCTCATTAGAGTCAAAATACCCCTCATTAGTCTCAAGGAACCCCCCCCAAAAAATATCAGTTCTTAGTTTTCTCTTGTTTTTTGGAAAAATAGTAGAGCATTTTTTCTGCTGCAAGGAACTCAGAAAGACCACAACAGGTCAAAATGTTTTTGACCTTGTGGATTCCTATTTGAAATCTCTAGGTTTATTAATCATGTTTGCAGACCTAGCAGTCCTAACACTTCATGGCACCCTGTGACACCCTTGAAAGGATCTCAAGGCACCCCAGAGTGCCATGGCACCTTGGTTGAGAATTACTGGCTTATAGACTAACTGGTTAGTCACTCTCCCCTGCCTTCCACTTCACTTCAGAGTACCTTTCTCTATCTCAGGGTAGCAAATATAATCAATGAAAGCTGGCTTCCCTGCCACTTAGTGGCCAGGCTCTGTAATTGCACCTGTTGTAGGCAGCCATATTGAAGTGCTGGTTGTATGGCCATGCCTTATTACGGCAGACAGGGCTCTTTGGGT
This sequence comes from Alligator mississippiensis, assembly GCF_030867095.1. Classification (NCBI taxonomy): domain Eukaryota; kingdom Metazoa; phylum Chordata; order Crocodylia; family Alligatoridae; genus Alligator; species Alligator mississippiensis. The sequence continues at coordinate 172,956,940 of NC_081827.1, read as the reverse complement.
AGATGCAATATCTTTTATTAGACCAGAAACCCATGCCTTACTTTGCAGTTCACTTCCTCTTCACATGTTCCACCACTGCCAGGATCTGGGAACCTTCAGAACAAGGAGACTGAGCTCCCCTGTCTTCCCAGATTTTTTGATTCAGAAGCAGGTTGGGGAAAGTCTAGTGTTTGGGAGTGAGGGTGGAGGAATTAAGAGGTTAGTTGGATGAAAGATTTTCATTATGAAATCCCTTTGTTTTGTGGTGCTGACATGCTTACATTAATTTATGCTACCAAGGCTTGACCTGCACCTGAAGATAAGGGGGGGCATATTTCAATCCATGTGAGTGACTACATACAGCCATGAATACTAAGCTCATGGTGTGAGCCATCTGTGGGTTAAATAATAGTCCTAGCACCAAGCACTGAAACAAAAGAAGTCTTAAGGTCCTCATGACATTCATTTTTGAGCACTGGATCAGCCCACCTAGGTTTATGCACTGATGAAAGCCTACTTAAACCTTCAGTAGACTTTTTCTGCATGCAGGTCTTGTATCTGGCCTTCTGTATATGGGCAGAATTTCATCACCCACCCTTCACACTCAGGAGCACAGCATAATAATGTAGTTCAGCGTGAGTAAAGAATGCACTTGTTTAAAAAAACACCAGCTGAAAAGTGATTGCCAGCGTGCAAATGAATTCCTTAGCTATATACTTCCATCTTTGGCCTACCCCTGCTGCCAAAGACCAGTCACTTGGCATTTGCACAGCAGTGGTTTTATTAATGCAGGATTGTTCTTTGCAGAATTCCCTGCCCTGCTCATCACGTTGTACTTTGCACTTATACGCACAGAACACTATGAAGGCTAAAACCAAAGTATCTTGACTGATATATTTTTGGTGACATTTTTGGTGAGCGAATTTCAGGCCTGACTCTTTGGGTAGTACTTTTGCCAAAATTTTAATGTCTAGACTGCTCTTTGGGAAGTCTCTTGTCTATCTTATGAAATATATATAAGGAGGAGGAAATATATACATATATATTTAAACCAAAATCATGGAGCACACTTTCCTCCTGAGTTCAAGATTTCACGAAACTAAGGAAGCAGAATCAGAACAAAGGGCCCACTAATTAAGCAGCAAAATCCAGGAATGTGCCAGCTGGCCCTGGGGGCTTGTTTAATTTCATTAATTTGATAGCTACTTCATCATCTCCTGCAGTAATTGGTATTTTGAATTTGTCCCTATGCTCTTCTATGAGAGAAGAGAGCATGATAACTCCATTTCTTCTCAGGGTTCAGAGAGTCTAGCCCCACACTGCACTCTATTAGTAATCTTCAAAAAGCATTATTTATAAAGTAGCATTCTGGGAGTCTGTTCAATTCATGCCCATTACCCATGCAAATCCTTTAAGCTGTGTTGGTTAAACTAGTTGCTGATATCATAGCTGAAGGGCCAAAATTTGTAGGCTTCTCTTCACACTTCAAATCTTTGTCTAGTTCTTTATTAAGTACAACAAGGTCAGGATTAGTCAATACAGTCCCAGGATCTGCATCACTGCAGATAAAAGTTAGTCTTGTCAATGTCCTTTGAATGATAACCTATGCCATATTTGCCATCAACATTCAACTTAAAAGGACTGGAATATCACACAGTACTTTTCCCAAAAGAAAGAATCCAAACACATCTTAAACCCGAGTCTAAAAAAATGAAATCAAAATAGCTGCAATTATCAAAGAAGCAAAAATCTAAAACACCTTACATAACTGGTCTTGTTAATAATAATTCTGATCTGAGCCCATCAAATCCGAGGGCTTTCTCAAGATTCATTCAGTATCTACATATGCTCTTAAGGTTTCTTTAAATAAATATTTTTAAAGAATTATTCCTTCTGCCTCCTCTTTTCATTACTACCCTCCCTGGCAAAGAGGAGGTTTTGTTTGAGATGAGGAATCAAGATCATTGGCAAAGTTGGCTGCTTTGTTTACAGAAACTAGTTCAGTTATAGAAATGTAACATTTGCTACATGATATCAATATGCTTTGTCTGGTAACCTGGCTTCCTCAGTGGCCCCTATATGACTTATTTGCTGGTCCAGTTTATCTGACATGTCTTCAGCGTCTCCTTAGTTGAGTACATCAGCCCCAGGGAGATGCTCCTTGCTGGGCATGGTCCACCACCAATTACCTTAATTAAGCTGCCAACATTGCCTGCTTTGAGATTGGGATAGAGAGAGACTACTTTTGCATCCATCATCCTATATCCATCAATGTCCATTAAGTCAGCAGGATTTCAGCTTCTATTCTATTTATGTAGTTACATCAGCCAAAGGCAATGCAGAGAAGGATTTTATGACTAATGGTTACATTTCATATGGTGCTTATTGCCTTGAGTCTGTGTAGTAGAAAATAACATCTGAGCCCTACCCCACTAAAGTGTTAGCTTCTTAAAATTGTGGTATTACTAATAACTCCCAAGAGAACACTGTCCTCACTCTCCCCTTATTTTGGGACATTATTCAAGTAGCAAAATACGAGTTACTGCCATTAAAAGACTGGAGACAGACTGATAATATTGGCTCAATCAAAATGTAGATAAGCAAAGAATGCAATATGCTTTGCTACAAAGCTCTTCTTATGCACTGCAATATTCCTGATAGCCCGCACCTGGGCCTCTCCTGAGGATTGAACTGTGCAGCAGTGTTTTTTGGTGAAAAGCTAAGCTGAGGTCATTCATTTGTTATCTAGCCCATTCAGTGATGGCAGGCAATAGCTTTGATAAAAAGGCATTTCTGTATGTGTAATCTGAAAGGATTTCAGGTCAAAGCTGAAAATTATCTTCCTTTTTCTACCATAGTTTAGAAACCAAAATCAACTCATCAACAAATTCTGCTGAAGCCCCCCACTCTGCCCACTTCGAAGAAATCAAATCACTTCTATGTAAGTATGGACATAAGAATCTACCTTTTGGCACCCAGGTTTGAAAATGCTGGCTTTAGTTTGCAAATCCCGCTCGAATGTGCAAACAGGATTTTGAAGGTTATTTCTGATCTGAATCCTTTGCTGAGATTTTTGTAGCTACAGTGCTAGAACATTCTTAATATTGCCTATAAGCTGAACAAAACCATTTTCTTACCATAAAATATTTAAACCCACTCTGCTGGGGTGGACATGAAGGGAATGAATTATGATTTTAAAATGGGCAAAACAAAAATCTTTATCTTAAAGCTATTTTCATAAATAACTAAAATTATGCAGCCATCCTCAAATAGATCAGGTTCACTAACAGTGCAGCTGTCAGATACATAGAAGACTTGATGAAAATATATTCATTTGAAAATATAATTTCTTTGTAGTTGCTGGATTTTTTTTACACCCAGACTGTCTGGACCAGAGGGAGAGGTTACAGAGCTATGAATGATTTTTCTCAAATTACATGTGAAGTAGTGAAGAAGCTAATATGTTATATATTCAAATGAAAGGCTTTTTAAAAAACAGAGTTGAAGTGAACTGCAAATTCAAATCACCAGGGTGCTTGTGCCTTGTGCTGCCCTTTGTCCTGGCTGTCTGTGTCCTTTAGAACACAGAGTCAAGGACTTCCAGCAGAGATACATATGGAAATAATCTCACCACTACTTCCCACCTCAGCACAGACAGCTGGTACCAAACTACAGCCATCCAGCCATCCCTGTGTGAATACGTTTGGTGTTGGGAGTGAATTAGCCATCCTGCTAGGATACCCAGAAAGGAGGAGATAGTATGCTACTTTCAGCAAACCACAAATATAAGACAAGTCCAGCTATTCCTGAACGCATTGTTCTAGCCATTTTCAAGGACTGTAAGTACACTGGAGTTTATGTCCTCTAGGTCATGTACTGCAAAGAGCAAATATGAACAGAGGCCTGAAGCTAGAGGAAGAAGTGGGGAAGTCCAGGGTCACACACACCCCGCAGTCACAAATCGCAAGATAGGCTCCTTGAAAATGATGAGGCTGGCTTAAAGCCACAAGATTTTGAAGTTAATACCGTTTGTGGATAATTCTAATTGCATCTTGGCTTTTAAGGCTTTGAGGTTCATGTTTTCAAGCTTTTGTCTGCAGCATGATGGTTGAAACTTTTTTTAATGAAAACTGAAACATGTACCTAATCACCCAACTCAGAGACAGGCCATTAAGAAAAACACTAAATACTGTATCACTATACCTACCATATAATCATAAGAACTGGCAAGGCCATGAAAACCAGAAAAAAAGCAACACATGTGGAAGTGGAAATGGAAGAAAAATTTGCAGAGGCAAACACTGTTTGACAGGAAAGTGTCACGGCGCACCTTGCTGCCCCGCTCCTAGAGAGGGGAAAACTGCCAGAGGAGAAGCTCTGGCAGTGCATAAGGAACCCTAGTGGTGATTAGGGAGTACAGGTGTGGGTTGCTGGGGCAACTAATGAGAATCAGCTGCCTGTAGGGGGCAGGGCCTGGCCCTTATAAAGCCCAGGGCTGAAGCCAGGCTAGTAGTTTCCTGCTAGCAGCCAGAGGGGTAGGAGCTCTTGCAGTTAGGGTGTGGAGAGAAGCCTAACAGCAAGTACTGCTCAAGCAGAGTTAAGCCATGATGTTAAGTTATAGCCGGGTGGCTTTGGGTTATATTTGAGTTATAGCCAGGAGGCTTGAGTTTATGTTTAGGCTTTGATATTACACTGGTGGTTTGGGTGAGGCTATAGGGATTGGAGGAGGCCTCATAAAGGGGCCCTATGGGAGTGTGGGGGCCCCAGCGCCTGAGGAGGGTGCAGTGTCCTCATAGGGACCCCAGAGGTGTGGGGGCCCTAGCGCCAAGAGGGTGCATTATCCTTAAAGGGACCCACAGTGGTGTGGGGGCCCTAGCGCCAGTGAGGGGTGCAACTTGTGAGGTGTGTAGACCCCAGCCCAGAGAGGGGCATTTAAAGAGCCCAGTATGGGCACAGCAAGTCCCAAAGGAGGGGTGATTTTATTAGGAAGCCCAGGCTGGGCATAGAGAGCCCCAAACAGGGGGTGGTATTATTAAGGAGCCCAGCAGGGCCCGGAAGGTCCCAGAGAAGGGGGACCATTGCGAGGCCCAAGAGGGGCAATGTTTGAGGGGCCAGATCGAGATGCCCAGGACGGGTGTAGTGAGCCCAGTAACAGGCTAGCACTACAGAAAAACCCAGGGCAGGTGCTGCGGTGGACCCAGACCAAAGAGGTTAGCAGCACAGTGCCCCAGAGAAAGGCAATGCTGCAGTGGTCCCCAGGAAAAGGGGATAGCAGCACAGTGTGCCCAGCCAATGAGAGGCTAGTAGTGCAGTGGGCCTAAAAGACTGGTGGCTCAAGAGGACGTCCCAAAGGGGACTAGACTATTGTAGAGAAGGCCCAGAGTGGGCCTCAAGAGTCCCAGGGAGGGACACTGTATTAGAGAGAACCCAGGAAGGGGCACTAGTATAGAAACATATGGAGAAGGCCTGGAGTGGGCTAGATTACAGAAGAGGACCCGAGAAAGTGGGTGTGTATTGTGACTGGACAATGTCTATCCCATCTGCGAGGCTTGGGACGTGGTATTAGGGGTTGGTAGGAGCCACGTGTAGCCCATAAGGCTAGGGTGCCCCAAGGCACCCATGGGTGCAGGATAAGACCCACGAGGGGTCCAGGAGTTTACGTTCCCAAGGAGACGCTGGTAAATATAATAGGGAGGCTGCCTTGCAAGACGTGGCGGGCAAGAATCGAGGGTGCCCTTGGGCTGAATTGGCACGGAGAGAGGGCCTTAAGGAGATCATGGCCCTCCTATAGGACCCCGCCGTGACAAAAGGGTAGTAAAGAATCCAAGGAATCACTGATGGGTTATTAGTGATAAACATGCAAATTAGGGCATTACTTCATTTTTGTAGTTCATCTAGTTCTCCAAGCCTGCAGGCATGAAGCAAATGGTTTTTAAGCAATGCACTATGAGTAACCCAGTAAAGAACAGGATCGCTCATCCTACCTAAATAAGGATGTTTGGGGGATTCCTGGAAATTGGGTATTAGAGCAGAATTAATACAAGATCATGGATTGACAATTCATTACAGATCCAGACATGAATTCAAGACTAGTTCCAGACTTATGCTGAAAGTTGCTCCTAGCAGACCCAGCTGTGAGTGGGTACAAGGTTATGGAGCTAGAGAAACAAAGAAAGCTGGACACCCTTCTAATCACTTCGCTCACCTGCATGTCACTGGCTACTGACACTGGTATGCCTCACCCATGGTAGATTAATGGGCCACCTTGGCTTGGGATAAATCTTCAGTTATATACCAAAATGAGTATGAATTATTTCTGCGATCCATCTGTTCGTGTCTCTTTTACAGAAAAGCCTTAATTATATATTTTAAGTGAGTAGTCTATTTCTTAAAGAATATTGCAAAGTCTATACCTATTGCACCTTTTTCAGAGAGTGAAAAAGTGCAGGTCCAGATTCACTGATCTATTTAGTTTGGCTGCTTTGTATCGCTGGTGACAAAAAAGACACAAGGGTTTATGGCTGTTACACATCGCTGGAACTGTGCAAGCAAATGGTGCGCATATCCCCAGTCCCTACTAAATAATTCTTGGAAAAATAATATTATGAATGGTAAAGTTGACAAAATTCTCTTCTTCCTGGTATTATTAATATCTGTGTAGTTATCAGACTACAAATAAGTCTCAATTAAATGCAGCAGTACTTTATGAAAATAGTGTATATATCAATGTACACTGTGTATAATTGCTGCCATTTGAAGTGATGAAATACTACTAACTGATCTCCATAAAATAATACTTTGCATTTCTATGGTGCCTTCCATCTGAGATCTCTGAACACTTTACAGACTTCAGTGAATTAACCCTATCAGAACACCTTTGAGTTAGGTAACTTACTATTTCTAGTTACAGATGTGGAAGGTGAAGCACAGACTGATTAAGGCTAAATTCCAAAATCTTTTAGGTTGGAAACCTAAAGCTCAGACTCGCATGCATATTGTAAGACCAGAGACTTGTTACTTGCATAGATGTTGAGATGGATGTGGGCACCTATTTTGGCTTAAATACCTTGCTCAAAGTCACTGAGATGCACAGTGAAGTGGACAACTATTTCAGGATGGTCTACTCTGTCCTACACTTTTAACTAAAAGACCTTGTATATTATACATTTGGGCAGAGGCATAATGGGTCACTTTTGTGCTTTGGGCACCAACAGTGGCTAGGCCAATGCTGATGCTGTGCCAGTGACAGCAGTGGCTGCTACTTTTGTGCCATTATCAGCACCCAGCACTGCTGTTCTACTCACCCCATCTTAGTTACGCTACTGCACTTGGATTCCATGTCTTTTTGTGATATTTTTTTTTCTTCCTGCAACAATAACATCTCCAGTTTGCCAAAAACATTGAACGCAGTTCACCAAATCAATTTGAACTAATTTCCCTTTTATTTCAACCAGATACTGACAGGCGTTCAAAACCTGGATCCAATCACCACTTTGAGGATTCCTAATATGAAATCAGCCCCTAGCGTGGGTCCATCCTAGTATCAATTGTATTGGGAAGGTATGATAGCCTTTTGTATTCTGGATTTTAAATTATGGAGTCTTGTCACTTACCACCTTTTCCCTACAATTCTAATCATTAGGACTTTTATTGTAACTACAAAGATCTTTCTGTGTCTTTTGAGAGCAAGACTAGACTGGAGATTTTGTCACTTCAGTTTCTCCCCCAGTGCCCTGCCATGCAAAGAGCTGAATATGAGACTATTCCTGCACCCACACAGCCCAGTGACTCCATGCCCCTACAACCTTGGTGTCTGAGAGAACGTAAGTAACAGAGCAGGGAACAGAGAAGCAGTAATACCCCATTTTCTCTAATTTACCTTGTTTTACACTAGCATTACTCCATTGGCTACAGTGGAGTGATTCTTAAGTTATACCTGGGAGAGGAGAATACAGCCTGCAGAGATTTCACCCTCTTTCAACAGGGGGATGGGGAAGTAGAGTATATGCTGCATAGGAAAGGAAAAGAAAGTGCCAGTTAGTAAACAGCTGTTGCTACTAATTTACAGTGTAGTATTTGGTGATAGGCTCTGCAAAGAATGATCACCTCCCTGGCAAGGTAAAGATAAATGATGCCATTCAAGAGATAGCGTGCATTTATGTAGGGAATCATAGAATAAAAATAAGAGAAGGTGCATTAAAAAAAATGCAGAACTGTAACATTACTTGGCAGGTTCCTTTCAAATAAGTACACAGCTACTCCATTTTTCACAGGATCTAATGTCATCTGCATTGATCTGTGTTTAGTCTCTGATCAGTAAGTTTGGTCTGTGTTTTCTCTCTCTTTGTTTTCTCCAGTTCCTACCTCCTCTTCTCTTTCAAGACAATGCATTCTTCCTCTTGTCTCTCAATTAATTGTTTGAAAGAAATATTTACTGAGCAAATGTGGAATGCATCAGAGTGCTTTGCAGAGCTGCCAAGAGGTCAAAGGTCTGGAAAAAAATGATGTTGAAACAATAATTAATTAGCTGACATTCTCTTAGAAAATTTGCTTTGGGAGAACTCTGGCAAATCAAGACACCGGGCCAAACTGACAGAAAAATGAGTAATGGGGGACAGAGGGATAGGAAGAAAGGAAGGGAGAAAAATCTGTAAAAGGGATTTATTTACACTTGAAAATTATCTGATCTTTCTCAACCATTTTTCTGGCTACCAAACAAAAATCTTCTTCAATAAATAATTTCAAGCTGTTTTCAGTGGCTCAGCAACAGACTATTCCATCCTGACGACATTTGATTTACTGCATACAAAACTGATTAAAATGCTTACAATGCATTTAGAGGACTTCTGGTCTGCAGAGGCCATCTGTTTTGAAGAACTCCTGGACTATGCCATGTGATCTACATGCTAGAACAACCTTGCATACCAAGCACTTTTAGAACTCTAACAAACTCTATGCAGAGTGGTAGTTACCTGTATTAGTCTGAAGTTAAGCAGAAGGCAAGGTGGTGTAACTTGCATTTAAATTACAACATTCCTTCCTATTTAGTACCCCTGCTCTCTGCAGGTCCATTCATAGCATCTGACAAGTAGACTGTAGCCCTGGCAGCTGGGGGGGGGCACAGCTGTGCTAGCAGAGGTGGGAGTGAGGCAGTGAGAGCCTGTTAGTGGCAAGCAGGGAGCTCCTGCAGACACCACCAGTACTGTTGGCAGCAAGGGGGAGGGTGGCAAGCACTGACCAGGGTTTGGCAACCACCCACAGGTGCTGCCAGCAGCATTGGCAGTGGCCAGGGGCAATCATGGACTGCCCACAGATGCCACCAACAGTGTCAGCGGCACCTTTTTCCCATGCGTGCACCCTCTACACATCGCCCCTGCTGTAGCCCACAAAAACTCATGCCTCCTTGAATAAATCTGCAAGGTGCCATGCTGCCTTAAACTCTATGCAGCTCTATGGGTCCTGAGAGCTGCTTAGGTGAAAAGGATGTAGGAGAGTCAGAGGGTAAAGAGACTGCTCTTCCTTAAAGATTCTGTTTAAACAATGATAAGTGACTATAACAATGAAGACAGGCTCTATCTCACTAGCATTTTGGCTAATCCCCATAAAGAAGACTGTTGGTAGGTGCCACTAACTATTACTTTGCTTTGGTTTTTAGATGGGCTTTGACTAAACTTAAAACAGTGGTGGGGGCACTTTAACTAAAGCTGATTGAACAAGCTTTAGTTAAAGTGCCCCTGCAGCCATTTTGAAGTACAGGACACTGAATACATGTGATGCTGTGGGTGCTTTAATTACAGTGGCTGAGAGAGCTTCCTGTTCTAGGTCAGAGGTTTATAGGTGGGGAACTAGAGGGTCAGCTGACCCTGGCCAGCCACTCCAGTGACAGGGAGTTGATAGAGGATTAGGTCCTGCTGGAGCCTTTAGCTTTGACCAGCCTCGGTGATTAGATATTGGGTGGCAGGCCAAGGTTCAAGCTTGCAGCCTAAGAGGGAATCTCTCTTGCTCTTACTCTCATTTTATTTATTCAAAATGAAGCTGTCAGCAGGGCAGATTAAAAGTGCCCCATCCCCTAACCCAACAATATCATACAGCCTGTTTGTTGGCATAGGCTACTGGGATGTAGAAATTATGGGTTTGGATTCCTTTATTCAAAGACAGGAATTAAATCTATGTCTCCTTCCATCCTGGGGAAGGTGCTCCTGCCCCCAAGTAGTTAGGTTTTGGTTTTCATGATAGTGTGCCTTTTATATCTATCTCTTTATTTTCTTACTTTTCTTAAAAGTTAACAAAACATTTTCATGTCAAATGAGACACGAGGTTTCTGTTTTTCATTTTCACAAGAAAATGAGGCCTCACAGAGTTCTAAAAACATTGCTGGTTCCCAGAAGCAAGAAAGTGGATGAGATGAAACAAAAAAGACACTGACAGATATGCAGGTTCCTGCTGTAACTCATGGTGCTTCATGTAAAGTGCCATGAGTTAGAGTACTCCCCCCACTGCAGGACCCCACAGTTTGTTGGGTGGGGGAAAAATCAGGCCTGTGTGCAGAAGGGTTAGGAGCCTGCCTGCAGTAGAGGAGCCACCCATATCCTGCCCCCACCTCCTCCAGCTCCAGTGCTGTCTGCAGGAAGTGAGGGGGGAGAGGGGAGGAGAAGCAAGCTGTGGGTTGGGGTTTGCTCAGTCTGAGCTGGAGAGGAGAGAGCTGGGGGAGGGGCTAGGAGGTGGGGGTCTCCAATCTGCCTGCCCCACCTCCAGCTCAGGCTGGGCAAACCACAGCCCACAGGTTGCTCCTCCTCCCCTCTTCCCCCTCCCCCCTCCCTTCCTGAAGACAGCCCCGCCCCAATCACCCAACAGATTGACCATAGGGAACAGAAGTTCCCTAAGGCTCTCCAAAATGGAGCACCTTCATCTGATCCCTCATTGAGGAGGGTTAATTTGTCACACAATCAGCCACTTTAATAGCACTCTGCAACCACGTACATGTGTCACAGCACGGCTGTAGAGCACTTTCAGGGGGACAATTGTGTGACAAACATAACTTCTGTCTGTTCATAAAGATACCATGAGAACTGTTCTGTGTGACACCAAGCATTAGAATTCCTTTAGAAATCCCCAAATGCAAAGTACAGTAAATCTCCAAAAGCATATGGCCCAGCAGCAAAATAATGTGCCATGGGATGTAACCAGAATGCAGACTGCTTAGTCTCAAACACTGCTTTGTGGCTGCAAAGAGACAAGGTGATCTTTATTTGAGAGCAGTACAGAAGTGAGGTATATACGTATTGGCATGACAGTTGTGGAGCACTTAATGAAGATACACAAAAATCCACAGTGGGTTCAATGTGTAGATATGCCTTGGCTTATAGCAATGACAGGCAGTAAACCCTTGGTATTAGGGAAATCATGTTGGCCCATGTCACACATCTGGATTAGCCAAGCTGGTCTCATTACCTTGTGCGTAAGTAGTTCTCATTTATTTCTCAGGTTTACAAATGTGCTGATGCTTGGAAACAAGTTGTCAAAATAATTTTTAAAGGTGGTTTTTGGAATTAATACAAGATAAAAATGAAAAAATTAATTCAGATTTTGTGGGCCTAAAGGATGAGATTGCAAAACTGCCTGAAGAATTTTGACATGCTGTTCCCATTCATATTAATTAACTGAGAATTATTTAGATGTATTCTCTTCTCAAGAAAGGTTATGCTAAAAGCAAGGGAAGTTTTGCATGAGTGAGGAGTGCAGGACTGAGCTGACGTGCAAATATATCCACCGTCTACCATCCTCCTCCTGGAAAGTCTAGCTTTTCTATCACAGACCTCATTATACTTCCCAACAGAAGCCAGTTTCACCCTAGTAAATATTCTGCTCCTGTATTCATTTTTACACATGAATGTTCCATTTTGTATTAAAAGAAAGGTATGGTAGCAGTACTCTGGGGATGCATCTCTAATAGATTCACAAGGTTGACTTGTTTAAGTGGGATTTCATTGTATTACACAGAGGATTTTTTCCTAAGGATGTGATTATTCCAGGACTGATCCTACTGTGTGATATGACCACTTTTAGCACTGTGCTTGCATGGCATGGGATTAGACTTCTGGTATTGTATAAAGTGACTTGGACATGTTGTCTTACTTATTAGCATGTGGTATTGCAGATCATTTTACAAAGGCAACAGCTGCAGCCATTACTCCTACAGTTATGTCATAATTTGGTATGTGAGACACCTCCACAGAGTGCAAGCAACAGGAACATTTATTCATCTCACTTGTCAATCCATTTATTTCCCTCTCCTCTCTTGTCCTTTTTTTTTAGTAGTAAAGCAACCCACTCCCTCCAAACAAGGCTTCCCCAGCAACTACATATGATAAGACACACAAACAAGGCAATCAGATACTACTGAGATAAACCCAGAAAAGAAGAAACCTAGAACACCATGGATTAGCATTACGAACACTGTTGCTCTCTCCCAGCTGTTGTGATAAATAATTAGGTATTTTTGGTACAATAGCTACATTTTTAAGAGGTATTGATCCCTTGAAACTCCCACGGACTTCAGAGGAGACTGTGGGCATGCAGCTCGTGTGATTATTTGGCATTCTGTGCGTGTGGCCTGAGAGCACTGCCAGGTCTGCATGCTCAGTATTTAGAGAAAATAGCCAGTGCTGCTCAATACCGACTTCTCTAACTGATTTATCAGTGGAGTGTAGCTCTTCATATCCAGCATGAAGTGTATACCAAATACCAGCACATGCACACCCTACGTTCCTGGGGAAGGTGGCACTTCAAACAAAGGCTGCTACATTCTGATGAAAAACAGAAACTCCAGTGGAACATAGCAGAAACATGGTAAAAAAAAAGAAATGTTGGTGCATCTATCTTAGCCTCCATGGCAGAGGGAAGCTAGCAGAATGGTGGGTGAGGATAGGACTGTAGCTAACCACTGATACTTTGCAGACACTCCCATTTCTCCACTGGCTTTGCCCACAGTAAATCTGTCTTTTTTCCAAGGTCGTTTACATCACCACCCAAAATGCTGACATACCTACTGGGTGCAGAGGGCTACAGATGTCTAGAAGGCTGCTTGCGAGATGTTTAATACTCCTCTTAGTAGATTAAAATTGCAAGCGATGGCACATACCTGCCAACACCCAGTAGGGAGAGGTTAAAATGGAGAATAGGGAGATCTCCAAGAATCTGACAAGAATGCAAAATTTTCCTCTTGGGTTTCATAAATATGAAGTCCTGCATCACATTATATTTATGATCAAGGCAATTTATTTGTCTCTCCCAAGGCTGAGGGGTTGTTTGTTGTTTTGCTGTGAAAAGCGTTGACTGTAACATTTAGTAACAGTCACTGCAAATGGGAAAACAGCACTGATTTTCCGAAATGGCTGGTTGGGAAAGAGGGAGTTTGGCTTGGGAGATCTAAAATAAAGCACAGTATGAATCCGTACATGCTGGTATTTTTCCCAGCCATAACACCCTACTTTTATTTCTTCACTGTTAAAGGAAAATGAAAAACGGAGGGGTGGAATCCAAACTGTTAATCTGCAGCAGCTGACACTGTTATTGTTTTTTAATTAAATAAGCGCTAGCCACGCAAGCATGCACAAATCCCTCCACCTCCTCCTCTTAAAACCTCATTAAGAAAGAGGACCACAATTAAACTAGGAATCCAGGCTTGCCTCTCCTACTTTCAGGCAGTTGCCTGAACTTCTTTGTATGGACAAAAGGCAGAGCAGAGTAATGCAATATGGATCACAACCTCTTTTCATTCTGCGAACAAAAGGCAATAACAAAGAAATCCAATATGGATTGTGCTGTCTTCTGCATTCAGTAGGCAAAGGCAAAAGCTGTTCTTTGGTTAGAAGCCTTTGATACTGTTGGCCACAAAAGTGTTGACACAACTGGAAGCCATAACAGGGGGAAATGGGATCACATCTGAATAAATCCATTCTTCTTTTTAAAAGGGCCCTGCTTTGGACAATGGCAGATCCACCAAGAGTTGTTCTATCTCATGCAGGCTCCCTGTTCTATGCACTCAAATCCACTGGGAATGGAAGTGAGGCCATGTGGGTGGTGACAAGAGCAGATCCAGGGGGGGTGTGGCAGTGTGATTACACCCCCCTTTGTCACTGGTTTGCTGCCCGAACTCCAGTCTCAGATGCCAGATGCATGCACTATAAAATCAAGCTCTATGCCACACCCTGCTTTTCACAGTCCTGAATCTGCTACTGTGTGGATACCAGATAAGGTTCAGCTTAGTGTGTGGACTGATGTAACACTTAGAGTGTTGTAACTACACTTTAAACCCCAAGAATTTAGAAGTGGAAGCCACTTAAGATGGGTTTAATCTTCCTGGCACATTTCAAAACATGCCAGGAAAATCAAATACTATTTTCAGTGGGTTCTCTCTGAACAAGCTCAATGTGACGTGAGAACACAGGACGTTCTGTGCCTAGTCTGGTCAGTCCTCTAGGCATCCCAAACTACACTGGTCCTCATCCCCCCACCCTAAATACATGCAGGGCAAGGGGCTGCTTTGGAAAGTAGCCAGGACTCTATGGTCCAAACTCCTGCTCTAGCTTCGCCCTGCCTCCAGGAAGGCCAGACTGTGGGAGCAGAAGCAAAGACTTTTTAAATTCCCAAACTGAGTAAGAATCCTGTCTCTCCCTTCACCTGCACCCTGGTCTTACCATGCCTGCTCTTCCCCTCTGTGCCCAGCAGCATGTCCCCTCCCCTTCCATTCCCCTGCTTCGTCACCTGCTGCTGCTGCTGTCCCCGTCTGATTGGGGAGCTCTAGAGCTGCTCCTATCCTGCTCCAGTTGGGAACAGCAGCAAAGGCAGCAGTAGGCAGGTTCCTCCTCTCTGTCTGGTCTCCTTGATGATTCCTGTCAGTCTGGGAGCAAACATGGGGTGGGGAGAACTCTCTTGTCATTCCAGTCACTGTCCCTGGCTGAACCCAGATGAAGCAGACAGGAGGAGGTCTAGACCCCCTCCCAATCCCTGAATCCACCAGGGACAGTGGCAGCAGCAGCTGAGGGGGCAAACTGAAGTCAAACTGGAGTTCACACCAGAGGGGCTCCCAAATTCAGATGTCAGGAAATGAGCCCAAGTCAAACTGGGGTTTACATGCTGAGCCAGCAGGGTTACCAGAAGTAGATGTCAGAATGTGAGCCAAAGTCACACTGGGTTCTGAAGTTCAGGGTCTGGGACATGGGCAGGACAGCGGGACAGGCATCAGGTAAGTCACACCGACAAGAGCTACTCTCAGACTGAAGCCAGTTTGTTGTACAGCAGGGGCCAGGTACTGCAAGAGCTCCTTAAAAGCAGCCCTAGCATCAATCAGCAGGCAGAGAGCCTCTGCTGGCCCTGCTAGGTGGTTGAATGTTGCTGACCTAGTTGCCCAGCTGTAGTGCAGAGGCTTTACAGCTATCCTTTCCTCCTCAAGGGTGGCTTCCAGATGCCCTAGGGCCAGGTTTTTTTTGGGTGAGCCTCAAGAAAGTCCCCAGTTTGGTCCGGTGCATGGATGTCACTGGTTGGTTCCCAGGAGTGTTCCTTTAGACCAGTGGACTCCAACCTTTTTAAGCACAAGATCACTTTTTGGATTAAAAGGCAACCCAGGACTACCCTGAGCAGTGCCCCCTGCCTGCCCGGTGGTGGGATGCATATGGCATCATGCCACTCCCGAGGCAGCTGCAGCAAGGCTTGGGCTCAAAGACTGGCACCCAGGCAGTTGCAGAGTTGATCACTATATTTTGTAGTGCTTTACATTTTGGAATATTTTGTTCTTTCTAACGTGGGTTGTTGTTGAACTGCTGTATATTATGTATATACCTGTGTGTTGAATCCCTTGTTGATACCCCTTCTTTGGTTTGCCAGAATTTATCTGCTGTTTACCTGTATTTGCTTGTTGCTTATTTGGACTTACCTGTGCTTACCTGTTTCAGATCAGTTACTTACCTGTGCTGGGTTCGAAGCCATCGGCGGTGGTATAACTTCTTAGTCACCATTTATAGAATATGGTTTTACATGTAAAGTATATGTGTGTGTGTATCAATAAACCTGTAGATAGGTAAGATATACTTTGCCCTGGCCTGACTCCATAAGGGACAGAGGGAGCTGGCTGATCATTACAGTTCCCTTTCACAATACTTTGGCCTAACCACTTATCCCTTCTATTTGGAGAGGGAGTACATACCCGCTACATATGCCAACATCTTCCTGTTGTTGGCCTGATGAAAGAAGTGGGCACATTCTGAGGAAAGTGCAGAACACCAGGATCCTATTGTACTACCTTAATCCCTTGCTGTCACTTTAGCTCCACTGCAGCCCCTGTAGTATAAGTTAGAACAGTCTTTAGGCTATTCTAAGATGGCAAGAGCGGCACCAGGATCACACTGGTTCAAATAAGAGCTCTAACATAATTTTACACATGCATATACACAAGTGCACACAGCAGCAGTCCCTTGACACAAGGATGACAGTCTCCCAGTAAATAGGGAAGACATAGGTAAGTCTTTCTCTCTCTCTCACTCTCACTCACTCACTCACTCACACTCACACTCACACTCACACACACACACGCTCTTTTCACATCACCTAAGCAACTGTATACATATGTTTTTTTCAAGCTTTTGTCTATGGAGTGATAGTGGGCAGGGAGGAACCAGATAGGCTGGATTCGCTCTCCTCCCAAAAAAATCAATATAGCCCCAGGCTATCTTTTGCAAAGTGCTTCCTCCATGCTGGGGAATCTTCCTTAAGGAGATGGGGACAGATGTGGCTCTGCAAGAGGAGTGCTCTAACAGCATGGCTCCAATGAAGCTAGAAGGGAGCAGGGACCACAGCAGTCTGGGTGGAAATTTCTGTGCAAGAGGCCAGTCCAGGCGATTGTCTCATCTCTGAGTTATTCTCCCTATGGCCTTCTAGAATCACAAGAGACCTAGTGTGAATTGATTTGTCATTTGAATCTTTTATCCTTGCTGTTCTGACAGTCCACAATACTTTTGGCATCTGACAGCTCCACATCTTTCGAATTGGTAAATAATCTTTTTTTGATCTGAGCGACTGAGGAACATCTTGAGCCTGTCACACCAGGAAAGACCTATCAGTCTTTTATTCCACAAGTGAGGTGTTTGAAGAATGCAGTTCATGTAACCATTTTGGGGTATTAATTCCTGGCAATGCCACTTATCATATTTTGATGATTTCTCAAGGAATAACAACATATTTTAACTCTTTGCAAATGAGCTGGCATTATGTTGTTATGGTAACTAAAGTTCTAAAAATAATGTAAAGAAAAGACCACCTTTAATTGATATCACAAGAAGTTGTTATGGTAACTGGAATTTTAAAAGTAACTAGGTTAAACTACACTTCTTTTTATCCAGAGCTTTGCATAAACAAATTCTGATTAAAATATCAGGTTTAATTTAATCAGTTAATTAATGTCACTAAATGTCATTTATCTTATAACTCTCATTTATATTCAGTGCAAAATTACCTAACTTACTGAGTTCTAACTATTCTGCCATCAATCTGGTCTTCTGGAGGGGAATGGATGTATATTTATTTTTGGCAATGAAGCAGTCAAAACTGAACTTGTTACTTGTATACCATGAAGGGCTAATTCCAGTCTCATGAATGCTGGGATGAATCCAGTGTACTAAGATTAATAAATTACATTAGTATGTAACAGCTTCCCCCCCTCTTCCCCCAGAACAGATGCAGCTGCAGTGTGGTCGTACAGACCGGCCAGCAGCCCGCACAGCTGGCACGGCTGCAGTAGACAGTCCAGACTGGGGCAAGGCCTCCAGCTGTGGACAATTCAGCTGTCCAACCAGGGTAGAAGGGCCTGCCCCCATAGGCACGGGAAGAGAAAAGTATCTGGGAGAGGCTGCCTGGGGCTGGCTGGCAAGGAGCAGGCCCCTCCCCTGGCAGGAACCCTGCAGCCTGCCTGCGCCCAGACTGATAGGGGGCACACCAGACCCACCATGTGGACAACAGATGATGAGGACCAGAATCACAAACACAGATAAATGCAACCTTTTTTCATTAACACTTTATTTTTTATTTGAGTTTAATAAATGTTGACCCAGGGCACGGAGTCCAGAGCCCCAGGGAAATCTGTAATTCCAGTGGCAAGCCTCAGGTTGGCTGTCCGGGGAAGCCACAATCTGGATCAGTGCACTTCTGGCTGACCCTCTGCAGCTATAGTAAAAGGGGTCAGGGGGTTGGTGGCACACCCAACCCAACACACCCAGCAGAGCCCCTTCCAGGACCACAGCCACCTCAGCTGGTCACAAGTGTAGGAAACGGTATAAGTGATGCCAGATTCAAGCTGATGGTCCCATGGCTCATTTATCTATTCAGTACAAATTCCTCTCAGCACCACTGTTCTGGACCTATTCCCAAGTGTTCAGATTGGCTATCTTTGTGTCATATCTTCCTGGATGTCTTAACATTGGCTCAGAATTAACATGGCAAACACTCAACCCTTCTGCTTTCTGCTCATACCTTTCTCATAATTGTCAATTCCTCTCTCTTCGCAACCCTGCTGGGGATGGCAACCTACAGCCTATGGACCTAATCAACCTGAGGGATCAGTGGTACAGAACTGCTATGCACTGTCCATCTCCTCCACAGTATTTCCCTCTTCTGTAGAATCTGTCGCTCCACTGCAACTTCACTTACACTCACTGCATAGGGTTTGTGGAATCAGCAGTGAGGGTAAATGCAGGCACTTGGCCACTCCAGGAGGCAGAGACTTGTGGCCTGCAAATAGGACTGGGTTGCAAAAGGCAGCCCACACCAACAGAAGGTTGTTGACCCCTGGATCTTTCCCATATTGAGGATGTATTTTTTCTCTTTAAAGCCCTGTCCATCCATCTCTGACCCTACTGCAAAAGAAGCCACTTTACAGCCCCTGGTAATATCTTTGCCTTAATTATAGAAAGTCTCTGGACTTTCTAGATTCTCACCGTGTCTCCTACAATCTGTCACAATCTGCTGCAATCAAAAAATCCCTTGCTTTGCCCATCTCATTGGCATGTGTCTTCACTAATTTCCAGCTGCCTCATCCAAGTTACATTTCTAGTACTTGCTTTCCACGCTTTGCATTATTTGGCATCTTACTTCTCTAGTCGTATTTCAAGAACTGATAAGAGTTTAAGGCCAGAAAAGACCATTTTGATCATATGCCCTAACCTCCTGAATAACACAATTTCACCCATCAATTTCAGCATTAAGGACATAACTTTTGTTTAAGCTATTGTGTTTCTTTGAATGAGACAGTCAGTCTTGATTTGAAGACTTCAATTTATGGATAAACCACTGCCTATCTAGCTACATAGACCTAACAGTTTATTACTTATGCTGTATCCTTAATTCCAATCTAAGGGTATTGTTACAAGTTATACTTAGCACATGCTAACTGCATTTACAGTGCGAGTATCCAAGCATTCAAACAGTGATGTACCTGCTAAATGCCATTGCAGTATAGTAAAGTTAGGCCTTTTCTGGCAAGGAGTATCTCCAGATGTATTACTTAACACAGGTCTAGCTAACATCAGATTGTTGCATGGGGGTAATACAATCAGGAGACTCTGGCACAGTATGGGAGGTGGGAACATCAGTACCCAGACCCCACACTGCATGGGCGCTAGTATATTTATGGTAGGGCTGTCAAACAATTAAAAATTTGATCTCAATTATTTGCACAATTAAAAAAATTAGTCACAATTAATTGTGATTTTAATCGCACAGCTAAAATCTCAAAATTATGCACAGAAAAACTCAAATTATGAAAAATTATGCAAGTACTTTGTATGGTTGGGGAGGTGGGTGTGGGGTATGCATGGAAATTTATGAAGGTGTGGGGGGTCTGTGGGTGTGTATGGGAGGGGTTTGGAGCCTGGGGAGAGGGGGTCCCTGCACACCCTGGCAGGATGCAGGGTACTGTGGGTCAGGAGTGAGGGGTAGCATCGGGGCTGGAGGGGCGGGGGTGCAGCTGTGGCTTGGAATGAGGAACAGACACAGACACTGCCCAGCAGGTAAGACTGTGGAGAAGAAGGGGTGTGGAGGCGGGGGAGAAGAAGCAGAGTGGGGGCAGATTGAGGCCCCGACAATGAGGCAGTGGGGCAGGGGCCCAGGCAGGGTTTGAGGTGAATGGGGCCCTGGGGCTGGGGTGAATTGTGGGATGGAGTCACAGATGACTTGTCCAGGCGTGGTGGGCGGGAGTGGGGCGCAGCTCCTGCCGCTGTGTGCACCCCTGGGGGAGGCATGCGGTGCATATGCCCCCTGGATTTGTGCATTGGGTGGAGGCGGGTTGTGGGCTTAGGCCTCTGTACCCTCCTGCCATTGCTCTGGGAGCCGCACGATGCTCTGCTGTGCCTCCCACCACCAGGTGGGCAAGAGATGCATGATGCGGCCAGTGCGCAGCTCCCAAGGCAAAGGCAGCAAGTGCAGGGTCCAAGCTCGCAGCCTACAGCCCACCTCCACCCCCACACACAACTCCAGGGGGCATGTACCCTCTGTGCCTCCCCCAGGGATGTGCACAGTGGTGGGAGCCATGCTCTCCCCGCGCCCCTGGACAAGCTGCCCACGGCTCCGTCCCATGACGTGTCTCAGCTCTGGGGCCCCATTCACCCCTGCCCCACTCCCTCCCTCACTGTGGGGGCCTCGATCTGCCTGCCACCCCATCCCTCCCCCACACCCCTTTTCCCCCACAGGCTTACCTGCTGGGCAGTGCTATACATGCCGCCGGGCTGTGTTCCTGGCCATGTGCAAGCTGTGGCTATTTATCTATGTCTGTGTCTGTGCCCCACCCTGCCCTGCTGCAGCAGCCCAGAAACTGTGCCTGGGCTGCCCTGTGGTCCTGTGCACTGCCACTTCTGCCCCACTGGGCACCCTGGAGGTGGTGGTGATAGTGGAGGAGTGAAGCCTGGGTGCAATTAACGTGTGTGATTAACGCATTAAAATAATTAATATGAACACAGATTAACATGTTAATCATGCATGTTATCCATGATTAATTGACAGCCCTAATTGATTGATATCTATATTTAGATTAATATATGTATATATAGACTCTGGTAAGCATTAACGTGCAACTGCTAAGAAAACTTTCTAAGTCATTTTAATACTTACTGCAATCTAAATATAACACGTTCTAAGGTTAATGTGTGACAATATCCTAAATTTGTCTGGGTAGCTGTTACCTGAAGACTACAACAAAGTCAACCAACGTTTTTCTTTAGGATAAGGTAGGCATAGTGAGCTTAATTCTCTTGCTGCTAGGCAGGTTTTCCTGAACTTGAAATATTTTCTTAGTTTCCTCCTCAGTTATCCTTTCCTGCTTTTTTTCATTTTTGTGAAGTATAAATACCAGAAATGGACAAAGTATTCTGTCATGGTCTCACAAATACTGAAATATACTATATATACTATATTATATATAAAATATTTATAAATAAAACTTAAAATATATAAAATAGTGCCTTCCTTATACATCTACAAGTGGCATTAGTTCTCTTCGTCAAAGCATGGTCAACTGGTTAACGCCTAAGGATGCTTAAGTCCGTTCCAGAATTACTGTTTTCTAGAATTCTGCTCCTATCCAAAAAATGCAACTTACATGCTTAGATGGTGCGTGTACATGCATGTGCATGTGTGTATGACCTTGGATTTGACTACATGAACATGCATGTTTTGCAAAAGAACAGAGCTTAACAAGCAACCGAGATCCTTCCAACAATTTTTTTATCCTCATCCAACTTCACCAGTAAGGCTTCTCTCCTTCACTCCTAGCATGGTTACTTCCACATTTGCCTGCAAGCTTTTCGTCCCAGTTTCCCCTCCTTTTAACCATGGATCCAATTGATAGCTAAAGTCCCTCCTCCTCTACATCCCCTTCCAAAAGGCACACAATCGTCTGTCTGCTCATTAAGCAAAAGGGAAAGCCCCTATAGCTGGTCAGAGGCATATGACCAGAAGGGGTGGAGCTCAGGGACGTATAAACCTTTGCTCCTGAGCCAGAGCAGGAGTTTGGCCCTGACCCTGGGAAGGAGAAGGGCTCTTGGGAACCCAGGCTGCCAGACAAGAAGATTGGTTTGTGGCTATAGGGGTGGATTGGAGGCCATGGGGGAGAGTACCTGGGAGGCATTCAATGCTACAAGGGTAGAAGTCAAGACAGAGTCCTGGAAGGGTCAGACACCTCCTCCACCACCTGTAGGTGGTCGCCATGCCCCCCCAGCCTGAGGAGGCACACATTGTGCAGGGGCCAGCTGAAGCTCTCAAGGGGACCCCTGGAGGACCAGGGAGTGCTCAGCCCTGAAGAACCAAGCTGGGGCTTCAGGATGTGACAGACTAATTCCCACAGGCACATCAACTACAAGGAACCTGTGAGCCCTGTGTGGGGTGAGAGGGGAGGTAAGACTGGGGGGAGTTAGGTCTAGGTCACTTTGGACACCTGTGGGTGGTCGGGATGGCCTGAGGGAAAGAGGTACTGAGAATCATGCAGGGAAGCTGTGTGATTGAAGAAACCCTAGGAGGCGAGAGTGGAAGGCTATAGAAAGACCAAGAGAGGTTTGAAAAGAAGGTATTCTTTGTGTTGCTTTATTCTGTGTTTGCTTTTGAGTTAAGGTTTGTACCAGGGGTGGGACAGCACTGTCTGAGGGTATCTGAAGCCAGAGTCAACCTACCAGACAAGCCAGAGGGCACAGTGTCCTCTACCAGCTGCTGCCTACAAACCCAGCTGAAGACTAGGTTGTGTGTACTGAACCCAACAGACCCTGAGCTGTGCCCCCCCTGCCAACCACTGGAGAGATTGCAAAAGGCATTTTATTGTCATCATGAGTATCATGGTATTAAGTCAGAGTACCCATGTATTTGAAATGCTGTGTTACCAAAGTGAAGTATAGTACATTGTAGTCAAATTAGTGAATGTGTGAATGTCGGGTTGTTTGTTGTTGTTTGTTAACTGGTATTATTAGCTTAGTTATGAATTTTTCTTTTCATATCATTTATAAATTTAAGTTCCGAGAGAGAGAGAGAAGTATTAAAGTTTGTATATATCAGTTGGTATCATGTCTTGCACTGGAGGAAGGGAACTCAGGGTACTCTGCTGCTCAGCTGCTACCATTTCTTCGGTGGACTGGGAGAAAGACTGAGGCCACTGGCACCCCAATGGATTCCCCTTGGCCACTGGATCCAAAATTGGCAGTAGGTCTGCCTCTAGCATGGTGGATTAGGGTTACATACGAGAGGCAGGGCCAAGGAGGCCTAGTGAAAGAAAGTAGAGTGATACCTGTGAGGTGTGGATGTGGCTATGGTGAAGGCTGGGAGGCCAAGTTTATTTCCATTAAGGTCTGTAGGACCATGATTTGGGCCAATAGGGCTCAGTGCCAGAGAGACTGTGTGTAGAGAAGTTGGAACCCCACAGAGAGAGAGATTGAGAGAGAGAGAGACATGGTGTTTGGAGGAGTTGAGGCCCTGGAAGCAAGCGACTTGCTTTCAGTCAGGTGCAAGAGAAAAAAGAGAATCCTACTTAGGATAGGAAACTGGGCCCAGTAATGAGCAAGACTGCGTGAAGGATCCCAAAGTTCCCATTGGCCTCTGAAGGTAGTTTTACCAATGGTATAATTTCACCACCAAGAAATGGCAGGTGAAGCAGCAGGAGGACACCCTGAAAGGCCAGGTAAGTGGGGCCACTAGGGGGTGCCATGGCCAGCCTCAAGGGTCAGGTCACATTATACCAGTTGGACTGTAAACTGTTCGGGGCAAGTACCTCATCTAGAGAGCTTCCAGCATACTGTTGATTCTATAAACAAATTATTAATCATAATAATGGAAAATGCATGTACAGCATGTGCATGCATAAGCACAAACACCCACAGAGAGCTATAAATCATACATCTATTTGCTGGTTTAGATATACTGTAATTGATCCATAAACTAGTTGTGGAAGAGAATATATTTTGTTCTAATGAAATGCAGACTTTTCCAAGCAAAGTGGTTCTATATCAAGTGCTCCTTCAAAAATTAATCTTTGAATTTAATCATCTACATTAAAAAAAAAATCTTTTTTCCTTTAGCTGCTAGGCAGAGAACAACACATTTTACATAAGTTTGTATTTTAAGGGGAAAACCTCTTTTTCCCCTTAAATGCTTGTTTATTTTTCAATTATTTAATTTGGCATAATTGTCCCGTTCAGTTCTCTTATCAAATGGATACTTCATCCTCACAGGGAAAAAATTCTAAATTTTTGGCAACTTCTTTCTTTGCAGCAAATCTTGGCTCTGATATTTTGCTTTCCCTGCATGTGCAATTTTCAGCTGCTGTCAGTGGGAATTCCCTGCTTATAAGGAGTGCAGAATGTTACAGTCAATGACATCCTCTTCAGGGCTTTTAGAGGAGAATTTTGCCCTTCATGCTGAAAGTTTACAAACTGACATATTATTTCATAGTTGTAGACTGCATGTGATCTCCATGTCTCCTGAGCTGGTTTTCTATCAAATCCACCTCAAAGTCTTTAATCATTGGATTTGTTGGTTTAATAAAATATATCACCTCTTCCATGAGTGTTGATTCTCTCATTCAGAGCTGAAACTCATCCAGAAGCTACATAGCTACACTGACTTGCTCTGGGACCCTAACCTAGAGATGCCACTTTTGTGCCTCATAGGATTTGCCTCATCCTCCCGCTTTCCTCTATGTCCTGGACTCTTTTCCATAGGAATACATGTTCCAAGATGTACTACAGCCTTCCCCCTTGGGGAAAGGGAGGGTGTGCCTCATGGCAGTTCCCTGACCACACGTACCAGGTGAGAAGGCATCTAGGTGAGAATTTCAGCCCAGAGAGAGTAGAAGTATGAAGCTTGTTATGCTAACATTAAGTCCCAGGTGAACCATGCTTGCATTTTAGAGTCAAAATAGGTTTTGTGGCTTTGTCATAGTTATGATAAAGAGCTGAAATTTTCCATGGAAACCAGACACTTTTTTACGAGGACAAGGGGAACTATTTAATCGATAATCTTATAGAAAATAGAAATGGAAAGTTACAGAAGTGTTTCCATGGAAAAGTTTTAACCAGCTCTAACATCATAGAAAATGGGAAGCCCCAACTAATTTCGCTTGGACTGAAAGCTCTTCAGGGCAGGGACTATCACATAGTTATTAGATAGGGCTCTGGGCCAGTTGAGGTTTTTAGGTGACTATACAACATAAATCAATCATAATAAGCATAATAAAGAGAGATCTTTAGGGTGTCCTTACACATGCTCTGGGGTCAGGGAGGAGCTTTAATCAGATCTAATTAAAGCACCTGCAGCATCACATGTATTCAGCATCCTGCACTTCAAATGGTGGCAGGGGTCATTTGACGAGCTTTAGTTAGTGCTCCACCATCATTTTGAAGTGTGGAGATGCTGAATATAAGTGATGTGGAGGCTGCTGAAGCATGGCTGTAGCAGACTCAATTAATCAATTAATTAGCACAATTAGTTGATTAATCAAGTCTGCTCAAGCAGACGTGAGAGCAGATGTCCGGCATGTATATAGGTGCCTTTGGAGGCTAGATCTGCAGTGACTTTGGTATAGCTTTCTTTCCTCTGTGCCGTGCAAGCCATAGAATAGATATATTTTTGCCCTGCTTTTTATGGGACTTCGGCACATGCTTAACTGGTTTGCTGAAGTGGAGCCTATTATTTTCTTGATTATATTATTTATTTTTCTGCATTGCCTTTCTAAAGGATCTTCTAGTTACAGGTATTAAGTTGTTTGTAGCTGGTTGGACAGATCATTATTACCCAATCTTGCCAAATACATGTGGGTGCAAGTGTTAATCCCTGGACTAGTCAGAGATTATTACATCAGAAAAGTGTTTTAGAAGTATTGAACTGATCAAACGAAAATAGCCAGTAGAAAGAGCCAGTGCACAACCACCAAAGTTACAGTGGGACACAACAGCTGGAGACAGAGAGAGGAACCAGGAATTACTCAGAAGCAGCCCCTCTAAACCATATTTGACATGCTATTTATCTTCTTCCTTTAAAAGTCTTTCTTTATGAGCAAGTGGGGAAGAATGATAGCTCAGGGTTGGTTTACTTTCTGTTGAACAAACAATTTTGAATTAGCAGAATCAGTGAGTCTAAAATGATGAAAAAGCAACCCTAGCATTAGTTAGAAAATGTAAGAAATTAGATTAGCCCTCGGAAAGTTCCATTAGTCCCAGAAGCAGTGGCAGGGATTAATTTAAATTGTGTCAGAAAGAGTGAATTTCCTTTCCCCTTAGGTCCAGCACATACTTGTGCTATAGGCTGGAACCTTCCATTGACAATGGCAAAAATAGCTCTTTGTAAGACACTTGTGTCTGCAGTGATGTAGGAGGGGAGTGTGTGCATGTGTTCATGTTCTTGCCAACAACAGTTGCCAAACATTGACAGGAGTTCAGGATGGGGGCCTACCATGTCCCCGGTTCACCTGGTTATATTCCATTTCTCCTCAAGCCCTATGGTACATCAGTATACCATCTGACACAATAGCTTGATACTGAGAGAAAGATAAGGTCTGTGTTGTACTTGCCTTCTAAATGTGTATACGGAGAAGCATTAGGGGTTACAGGAGATAGTTTGCACTGAGGCACCAATATTTACATCTGTGAAATGCATAGCACCACAAGGGACCCATCTGAATGAGTTCTCCAGAAGTGCTTGTAAAACCTAATCATAATTCATTCACCATTCTTGTAGCTGACATTATGCCAGGTACCCTTTTATATCAAGAACACAGGCTGTGATTGTCAAAAGGGCTCAATGTTGGCCTGTTCTTGCTTTCAGATTCCAATAAGAGCAGTTGGGCCCCTGTAAAGCTGTTTCTGAATGTCTTATCTACAGGTAGGCAGAAAAATATGATTCCATTTTGCAGAAAATTTTGACATTTGACTTCTATTCCAATTAGGAAAAAAGAATATTTTCAAAAGTTCTCTGTGCAAGGGAATGGAGACTCACTTGTAGGGCAGTCCCCTAAGCAAGCCACTCCAGAGCCATGAAAGCTGGAAAAGCAGGGAGCCTCCAGCCTCAGGCCATCCCATATAACAGGCTGCCCAGAAACAGTGATCCACATTTGGAATACTGGTAAAATTAAACTATCTCCATGATATGTTTTGACTTTGACAAACTGGAAGATTCTGATGACCTCTGATCCTAAATATATTGTCCATGATGGCTCAAGGAAAAATGTCTTTGTACTTACTTTATGCTTTAAGCCAGTGTGAGAACCGTGAAGTTAATAAAGCATTTTCATTCCTTATGAAGATGAACTATGAACAAGACAAGCAGCCCAACAAAAAAGAGTTGAGGCGGATTAATATGCTAGATACCATGAAATAAGACAATTTAAGGGAAATTAGAATTAAATACAAAACATTTTGTCTCTAGCTTTAGTTAGACACTAACATGGAACTGTAGAACAGTCAATGGAATAGTGAGAAGTTCAAATTAGACTATGACACTATGTAATTATCCTTTAAAAAAAATTAAGTTGATGCCAAATATTATTTACATGTTTTCTTACCACAGTACAACCACTAGGTACCAAGCTGATAGGGGGCTCTAAAATACCAAGACAGAAAGGCAGATTGCTCAATGCAATCACTTCCTTGCATTATTATTTTCGGTATCACACTAGTACCTAGGACTCTACTTATGGACCAGAAAAACCCTATCATACTAGATACTGTATAAACAGAAAAAAGCCAGTCCCTGCTCCAGTGAATTTACAGTTTGGGTTCTCTCTTTAGTTCCTTTTCTTTGATACTCTACCTGTTAAAGGAACTAGGCCAGACCGGGAAGTTTTTTTTAGCTTGGGTAACATTTTCACAAAAACTTTCATTTTCATCAGCGTTTTTCTTTGGAAATTTGGCTAGTTTAATTTAATCATTGTGAAGTGTAAAAACTTTTTGGAACTTAGGGCCCATCTATGTCTGCTTTACACACCCAGGCCTCTCTCAGCAGTTCATGGGAGTCAGATTCTACCTCTAAGGACAGTATTGTATATACTCATCACCTCCTCCAAGAGACCTTGTCTCAGGTACTCAGCTTGATATCACAGTTCTCTCTCTCTCTCTCAAGGTCCTGTTAGACTTTACCCTGTAAGCCGAACAAATGTTCGGCATTAAGCTGTTTAACTTAGTGGAGCAGTCACACCATAAGGCAAAAAACCTGCTCTGACTGTCCTTCACCTGCACAACTGTGATTTGCCAATAGAGGCTTGGTGAGCAGAGGCAGGACTAAGAGCAGGATTTGCTTGCTGCTCCCTCCAGGAAGAGAGCAGGCCCACCACCGTGTCAGTTGCAGTAAGACCAGAGAGACCCAGGGAAGCAGCTTCCCTTGGGCTCTTTGGTGTCATTGACACCAATACAGTGGCTCTGCACTGACAGCAGGGCTGTCAGCGATGAAGCCCGGTGGCCCTGATCTCAGTCCAGAGCCACTGTGTTGGTTTCAGCGAGACCAGATTGCTCCAGGGCTACAGCCCTGGAGCTTGCTCACTCTGAGCTCCAAGGAGTCTGAGTCTTTTTTCTCTGGAGCTCAGGAGGCACCTGCTGCCCTGCGCCCCACTGCTCAGGCTGCCAACTGGCTAGGTGCCACCTGAGTTCCAAGGGGTCTGATCCTTTTTTCTCCAGATCTCAGATGGCACCTTCCCCCTGTCCACAGACCTGACCTGGGCAATGGTGGGAGGCACCACAGCTGCTGGGCACCCCCAGGGCTGCAGCGTTTGCTCTGCCTGACATCCCAGCAGGTGAGGCACTGTACCTAGCCCTGCTGCACCCTGGCATCCCCACTTACCCTGAATCAGGAAGGGACCACTGCATTCTGGGATACTTAAGGACTTGAACTTAGATGAAATAGCTGTGGGAAATGACCATACAGTAATGAAACAGGAACAAAATCAGGCAGATTGGAGATAATCCTGCCCTGGAGTGGTGTAACTTTAAGCCGAAAGAGCGCTTTAAGCCACTTAAAAGGTGTTAATGTGGAGTTAGTCCAGGGTGTAAGAGCTCCAGAAGCCACCTAAATTTACCATGTAATCAGGCCCTCACATTCCTTGCTTTCTATTTGACGAAACCTGACACCAACCTCAAATGATAATGCCTTTTTGCTGGCTCAGATCTGCTGATTTGGAAGTGAATGATATTGGAGCCCATTTATCTCTCTTCCTTAACCATGCCATCTAATAGGTGATTATGGGGGCATCTGGCTT
Organism: Alligator mississippiensis; assembly: GCF_030867095.1. Taxonomy (NCBI): domain Eukaryota; kingdom Metazoa; phylum Chordata; order Crocodylia; family Alligatoridae; genus Alligator; species Alligator mississippiensis. The sequence continues at coordinate 172,927,698 of NC_081827.1, read as the reverse complement.
GCACCCAACATAAGATCTGGGTAGCCCATAGATCTGTATGATGAGAGCTTGTTTCTCTCATGCCCCAGCTGGTCATCCAAATCCTGATCTAGGTCTGGGGAATATTGGCAACGTCTACACATCACTGTATAGTGACATTATTACTGCACCATCATGGCTGGCCTCTGCACTACCGTGTTGGGGTTGGATTGACCTGAGCCGACTCACCTGCCGTTACTTATTGGAGATATCCTCAGTTCTCCTGAATGATATGAAGATCTTCCTGCTGGCTTGGGATCCCCTCTGGTTTCTTCTGTGGGGCTCTTCCTCTCCTACACACCACCCCTTTCCTCTTGGGTGTTCCAGTGTATCACAGGCTGTGCTTGGGTGTTTGTTGCAATCTACTGGAGCACTTCTGTGTGAGATTCTGTCTGCAGCCATTAACCATGTGGTACTGTGGTAGCATGAAACAAGGGCTGTAGGTTGCTGACCCCTGCCATAGATTTTCAGAACTATTCTGCCATCCTTACTCATATTGAGGAATAACTCCCTCTCAATGACTCCATTACTGGTGCTTTCTGCCATATATCAAGGTGGCTGAGAATGTAGCAATATAGCATTTTTCTGTGGAGAAAAACCCAGGAGATAGAGGTCCATGGGTGAGCTTTAATACGTTGCCTACATTGTGAGAGAAATAACTCACTGCCTAGAGAATGGTTGTCGCTAGGAGCATTCCCAGCAACATTTATGTATGAATGGTCACGCTCACTTGCACTATAAATATTATTGTTCACAGTTAAGTGAGTAAGTGTTGGAAATAAAAGAAAATCTATAGGAAAGGACTAGTCAACATCATAACACTCTTAATGTTCCTGACTCAGCCTCAAGAGTAGAGTTTCACTGGCTACTGCAGAGAGCAAGGAAACATCCCATCTGGGTCCAATGAGAAACTGGAAGATTAGTAAATTAACACAGATTTCAGTTTAAAACTGCTATCAAAAGTTTGAAATGATACTGGGGGCATCGGAGAGAGGATGTGCTAGATCACATTTTGACCCACCAAGTCCCTTACCTTTCCTGTTGTAAAAGCCTGATGGTTCAGAAGACAAATCTCCCCTATAACGTACCAAAACAAAACTCTGATTCAAACATTTATGCAAGCCACAAATGAATAATGCTGAAAGGGACTGAGCCAACAGTTGTTGGAATTTCTGCTGACTTCAGTGGGAGCCAAGTCAAGAATCAGATTTAATTCCTGTAACGATCATCCCAGATTTTGTCTTTGTAAATGCATTCCCATCCCTTCAGATGAAGTAGCTACAGTTCTCTACTAGCAGCCAGCATTCCCTCCCTTCCTTCACGGTGGTCTGACTGCAGAAACAGCTCATATGTACAGAGCTGCAGATTCATCCTTTTCTGTTTCCTGTGCACTCAGCCCTGTTATGAGAACACATGCTGCCTAGCCCCAGAAAGCCCCTGGTAGTGGTGTCCTACTCAGAAGCAGCCATAGTTTGCATACAGCCTTCTAGTGAGAGAAAGGAGAGAGCCCCTGAAGGACAGAGACAGCAAAACAAGAAAAGCTGTGAGAGGAGGGAGAAAAACACTGAAAAGGAGAGAATAAATAAAGGGAAAAGAAAGGACAGGGTAAGTGATTAGTTAAGTGATTAGTTAAGAAGGGCATACCACAAAGGAAACATTTTCAGATATTACACATCTAGTAATTATTTCCAGGCATGATTGGGGACCCCTGTTTTACACCCTGCTGTGGTGTAAACCAGTTATCTTTAGCATAACTGTAACTCTTACCAAATCATTTGGTAATGTCCAGGATTGAGTCTAACAAAGGGAAGGGAGAAGAGGATCAGCTCGATTTACTTTTTATTTAATCAATTTAAATCTTTATGAGAAAGTTAAGAATTATGATTATTTACATGGCTTTGTAGAATTGGAAGACCATATAGAACCCTAAGTATGGTAGCTACATGAGTACACAGTTGGTATGTATTGACACAATCTAAAACATGCAGTTCATCATGCAGTCTATATTTGTCCAGGAAAAGAGATTAAGAATCTCTAATGCCATGTTAAGTTAGGAAGAGAGATAAGACTCTATACATGGTAACCCCATGGGTACAGAGTTGTAAGGTGGTGAGATGCTCTTAGATAATGATTTTAGCAATTGGTGTACAACTGCTGAGGCTGGGAATATTTAAAGGCATTAACCATCTCTGTTAGTCTGTGGTGCCTATGTGCAGGGGGTGGAGGGTTCAGTCTATCTCCTTGTTTTTGCTTCTGATAGTCTCATATCTGGGTATCTTCATATTGGCAATGGCTTATGATGTGTTCAACATAGATGTCCCTCAACCACTGGATGGTATCAGATACCATGAGGCGTCTCATCAGGTTTGTGTAACAGTGGAGTACTCTGCAGGCTTGCAGATGCTCTTGTTGCTTGGATCCCATGCTTTAAGTATCTCAATGTTCTGCACCATCACCATCACATCATAGCCTGGGGGGAGAATGGATATTCCAACAGTTTTCACTCCTGTGCTTTGGCAAAAGCCTTTTCTGCTCGTTCTTGAAGAGGATGTTTGTGTAGATCATAAGAATCCTTTTGTTGTCCTTGTCTATTACAATAATGTCCAGGTGCAGCTGCCTGTCTCAGCCTGGGACAACATGGTTCACAGCTACTATCCCAATTGATGCCAAGATAGCCTTTACTAGCCAGTCCTGTATGGAATTGTGATGCAGTTGCAATGCTCTTGGTAGGAGCTTGAGGCCACACTGACTATAGGGCAGTCTTACTCTCATAGTCATACCTCCAGCACCTTTCGTTTCAGTGGCCATAGCTGATGGTGCTGCTAAGTGGGAGACAGCCCAATGGATGAAACACCCATGTGAAGTAGACATAGGCACTGACTTTGCTTTTGGCTGGTGGGTGCTTGCAGATGTAAGAAAAACAAAACAAAATGGTACTTTACTTTAAACTCTGCACATTCTCCATGCTGAGCCTCACCCATGCCCAGAAGAGGCAGTGTGTTAATTTTTACAGATGTTGAGCAAGCCAGGTTCAACTGAGTGCTTTAAACGGGCTTTTTTTGTGTTTTTTATCTAATAGCTGACTTTGGCGCTTTAGTTAAAGCAGATTCAAAGTGTCACTGAAGTGCCCTATCTTTATAAATACTGCAGAGCCAGGTTGAAGTAATGTGCTGCTGCTTCTGGTAAAGTGTGTTTTTGGATTTTTAAATTTTGTTTAATGTCTGCAAGCTGCCACAACAAAGAGCTAACATGTAAAATCAAAATGGCCACTGCTCGTAGTGCTGAGCATCTGCTCATTTTTTTTTCCATGGGTGCTTGTACCCTGGAGAACTCACAGAGTCGGTGCCCATAGAAGCACACAAAGTTCCTGCAAGACATGAAATTGTTGTTAGCATCACACTTCAAGGTGATCTTGAAGGGTGCCTATACACATGAAGAGAGGCTGCTCTGATACGCTGTAATTACAGTGCATTGGAGCAGACTTGATTAATAGACTCTGCTGAAGCATGGTAATTACCACACTCCAGGAGACTCCAGCGTCATGTGTATCAGCATTCTCATGCTGAAAAATGGCGGTGAGGCTGCTTTAACTAAAACTCATCGAACAAGTTTTAAAGTGCACCAGCCGCCATTTTTCAGCACAGGGTTGCTAATACATGTGATGTTCCAGGCGCTTTAATAAGAGCAGCTCTCGGAGCAGCAATATGGAAGTCAAGATGCTTTTTGAAGATCACCAGGGTGGATGACTGTACCACCTCTGTGAGGAGCCTGTTCCAAACCCTCGGTACTTGACTTGTAAAGAAGTTTTTCCTTACGTCAAGTTTGAAGCGATCTTCAATCAGCTTGTGCCTATTATTTCTAGTTCTCCCCTGGGGGCCCTTGGTGAATAGTTGCTCCCCCCAGGCCCTGGTGTACTCTCCTGATATATTTAGAGGGGACTTGGTGGCAGCCTATAAGTCTTCTCTTCTCCAGGCTGAACAGTCCCAGGACTTTCAGCCTCTCTGCATATGACCTCGTCTCTAGGCCTCTGATCACGCACGTGGCCCTCTTTTGGATTCTCTTGAGCTTCTCCACATCCTTTTTGAAGTGCGGTGCCTGGAATGGGATGCAGTACTCCAGCTGCGGTCTCACCAAGGCTGAGTAGAGCAGGAGGATGACATCTTTAGTCTTGATCAAAATGCTTTGGTACATGAATGCCAATATTTGATTAGCTGTGCCTGCTACGGCATTGCATTGGTGGCTTGTGTTCATTTTGTTGTCTATCATGACACCCAGGTCTTGTTCAGTTGTGGTGCTGGCTAGCATAGCACTGCCAAACTTGTAAGTGTGTTGTGGAGTATTTCTTCCCAGATGGAGCACTTTGCATTTCTCTGTGTTTAAATTACATCAGCTTGAGGTCTTCTCACCTCGCAAACCTGCCCAGGTCGACCTGTAGTGCCAGCCTGTGCTGGTGTGTGACCACGCTCCCTAATAGTTTGGATTTGTCACCGAACTTTGCTGGTTCACATTTAATTTGCTCGTGCAAATTGTTGATGAGCATGTCGAATAGCACTGGTCCAAGTACTGAGCCCTGAAGAACACCACTGGTCACCTCCCACCATGATGACTCAGTCCTGTCCTACTCAGAGCCAGTTACCAGGCCACTGAACTGTAATGTAGTTGAGGCTGTATTTTTCCACTTTAACCATGAGGACATCATGGGAGACCAAGTCAAAGGCCTTTATGATATCCAAGTATATGTCATCAACCTCATTTCCCCTATCCAGGTGGCCAGTTACCTGATCATAGAAGGAGATGAGGTTGCCATCCCTGTCATCACATTAATGGACCCATAGCAATCTATTTTTCTTGCATATAATGTACTCCACACTTTTCACCAGCTGGCTTTGGAGGAAAAGGTGTAGATTATATGTGAGAAAATATGGTATCTTGGAAAGGGATTAAGCCAACCCCCAAAAAGGGTTTTTTGATCCAGAATAAGTCCACACATAGCTATTCTGATTTAAATCTGTACCCCTTTATGAATACATGAAATTTATTCTGGAATCAGAAGTCTGAAGGCACTGTGCCAGAACATGGCTGAGACATCAAAGGGAGAAGCAGTTCTTAAAAATAATCTGAACTTTATATCAATATCTGAGCTTCCTCCAAAACACTTTTACAAGAGGCCATCCATACTTTCCTTTCAGACCTTATGATATACACACCAATGTGATGGCAGCTTGAGAAAGAAGGGAAGAGACTGAATATTAACTCATTTAACTGCTGTCCAAAGTAAGTAAGGATTGAAGAATTAGCTCCTTCACTTACAAGGAAGGAGCAATTACACATGTAGCCCTGTGGCTTGGGCACTGCAGGTAAGAGTCCTCTGTCATTATCTATTGATTATGTATAATTAATGTTACCTTCTTAGTTAGATGCTGTCAATTTGTTGATGCTGTATTTCCCAAATATGCTGTATTCCCTCTCCCTTGAATAGAAGTTTTCTGTTTAATACACAGGCTCGGTCTCTCTGAGTGAGAAAGCTTTGCCTACTAAGGGTGCCCAGGGGAGGCATTTGGGGAATGATTACACTACAGCAGCAGGGAGCTCAGTCTTCTTGCTGAAGCAATAAAGTCCTGCCCACCTGCTCCTGTTTTGCATGCATCAATGCCAGAAGTGAAGCAGCGACGACAACCTAGGGAATGTCCTGGCTCCCTGCTTAGGACCTGGGCTTCTGTTGTGAAGTGCAGCAGTTTGGGGGCCCCCAGGGCATCCTCACTATTTTATTTCCCAGATTGATGGGCACTAAGGGGAAATGGGACATATTACCTCAGCAGTAAGACTTGGGCTCTCTACTGCTGTAGTATAGGCACACCCTTGGCTTTCCTAGCTATCAGGGTGAAGGCTTATGTCGGTTATGTTTTGTGATTTTATGAAGACTTCCTGCATTCTGAATCTAACCTTTGTTGCTGCTGACAATGCCTGGCAGAAGAGGCATGCATGCAAAGCAATTACACTACACAGTAAATGAGACTCTTCACCCTAGTAAGAGCTGTTCATCTTCAACACCTGACCAGAGCTAAGCAGCGTGGTAGGAGGGTGAAGAGTCTAAAGGCAGCTTGTTATGGTCTAAAGAGTCCGTCTCTGAGGAGTCTAGACCCACATCTGTGATAAAGATGAGTGTAATATATATTGATGAAAGTTTGAAATGTGCACTGACAGAGGTGTTAGAAGTGTAAGGACAGCAAAAAGATTCTTCCTCTTTTGGTCATGAGCCTGGGCCCCTGGCAGATTTGTAAGTAAAGGCATGATAGGATCTGATGTGGGATCCCCCCAATCATAATCCTGGACTCTCCCTCCACCAGCAAGTAGCAAGTTCCCATGGCTGGGAGCCCTGTCAGCTTTTATCAGGCTCCCAGCCATGGGGTGTCCCCATGACTGGGAGGTTAGATCATTTGATTGGGCTCCTAACCACAGGATGCATCTCAGGGAAGCAGGGTGCAACCCTGCAGCCGAGCTTGGCCACATGTTCAATTAATGGCATGATAAGAACCAACCACAAAGTTCTGGCACATTTTTTGTTTAATAACTTTGTGGCTTACTCTTTGTTTTATCATGCCACTAGTTGCATTAATGTGAGAGTGACAAGACATTATTAACTGGTTAATCACATCGTAAGTGTAACATGTGCCAAGGGCCTGGGGACATGCTGTATGTGAATGAGGTAACAGAGAGGTGTTCATCATGAGGCAGCTCTCCCTTTGCCTGAGATTTGGTCAATTGCCCTTTTTATTTCTAAACATCTTGATCTCACTGTTTCTTCTGTATAAGTGGGTTTCAAGTCTGGTTTGAACCAGTGCTATGGTCATAGGAGCTGGAGAAGCAGTACTGTTCCTAATGGACTGGAGCATATATCAAAATGGCAGGAATATCTTCCCTCTCAACTGACTTTACAGGTGGGGATGCTGAACTCCTTGGAACTCTTGTGTTCACATCTCCCTCAGCTCCATGACTGTAGCAGAGCTGTAGATCAGAAATTCTTGAAGCACCTTATCCCCATGCCATCTTCCTTTCTGGCTAGCTGGGAGGGTGATCCCAGCTAAAACCTAGACAGATGGAAGGGCAGCTCTGAGGATGTGACCCTGACATGGAAAAGGTTGAGAACCACTGACCTAATCAGTCTAACAATTATTAGAATTGAATCAGTCAAGAGAACTTGCTGAAGCTTCATTTCCTTTGTACCCAGATGCGTCTCCTCCAGTATTATCCTAGGGAACTGCATGCCAATTATCTCATATATTCACTGAAAGTACAGTACAATACAACTTATTGTTATATAGTATCCTTGACAGAAAACCTCAAGTAATTCTTGACAGCGATACTCAGTATATAAAAGTGTGAGTGTATGTATGTGTGAATACATGTGAGCATGTGTAGTCTATTGCTTTTGAGGCACAGAACAGTTTTACTCCTGTTTCCTGCTGGAAACCACTATACTCATAATTCTCTCAGTTTCAATGTTCAGCGGATAGATAAAAGGGAATACCATTACTTTATGTCACAGTCTGCAAATGTGAAAGGAGACAAAAGGGCCATATTGCTAGACATTCAATGAATGGACCCAGGGGACATATAGAGATGGAAGAATATAGAGCTATATATGTTGACCTTTTGGTATTGCACTATTGACCAGCCTGACCTACTGTACTATTAAGGCTACTTAAATGAGTTGCTATGCTGCATTTGCTGAGGCAGAGGGGACTGATATTTTCTGTAGCAATGCTTTGGCTCAGCTGCAGGAATTGTACACAAGCAACTTAATCTAATCTTTGTGGCACTCGACAAATTGAGTTCATAACATTGTATCATGAATCATCTAATTTCTTCAAGACATGGCTAAAAGGACAATTATGGAAAATAGGGACTTTGTTTTCAGAAGTTCAAATAATTTATAACCATTTGACTAAACCCGTTTTTAAATACAGTAAAAAAGCAGTGTTGCCAACTCTTATCATTTTATCATTAGCCAGTCAGAAGGCACCAGGTGACTTTTGCCTTAATGGTTAGCGGAGAATTCCCTGGTGCTAGAGAACTCCCAGATAGCAGAAAGCAGAGTAATTGGTTCTCATAGCCACTGGCCATCTATATCACAACTATAAGAGGCACTGCATGCTCAGATCCATGAACTTCCTTTAGGTAGGTTGTAGCAGGGTCCTGCTCCAGGGGTAGCCATGATGCCCCAGGAGCCTGCTCAGACCCTATCGTCTTCATTCTCTTTTGCCATCTCTGAGCAATCTCACTTTCTCCCCACTTGCCACTCCTTGATGTTATTATGACTTTAGAAAATGGGAGGATTTCCCCATGAAATCTTACTCGCTACCATACAGGTCGTAATGTTCATTTCCTTAAGAGCTAATTAGATGGGCTTCGTCCTTCCCAATATTCACACCATGACATCTGCCTTGCAGTTGTCATATGTGTTAATTAGATCATAACCAGTCCTATGGACTATGGGTTCCTGGATCTGTTCATCTTTACACCAGCCCCTCCCCGGGCTATGGGAACTCTGTCTACCCCCCAATCCTGGTCCCCCCCACCCTGCTCCTGTCTACCCCCCTGCCCTGCTCCTAGGTCAGCTAAGACCCATGGGCTCTCCAGCCCCACCAGTCTCCAGCTGTGGTCTTGCTTGATCTTCAGTCCTTCCTGAGCTGACCCACACCTAGGCCAGTGTGACTTGAGGGACACCCTAGCCCTACATGCTCCCCAGGCTCTCTGGCCCTTTGTTCTCTCTCTGGCTGCTCTCTCCCTGAGCCAGCTGGGACCTCCTTACCTCCCCTTAGTGGCTTCCACAAGCCACCAGAGGCCCCCCCAGCTCTAACAGTGCATGCTGGCTCTCACCAGCCTAAGGCAGAACTCCCAGCCCTAAGCCTGCTTACCCACAGACATAGCTGGTGTGTGCGCTAGTCACTTTCTCTGTGGCTTGCTCAGCAGCTTCTTCTCTGCCAGCTGCCCAGGTAAGACTGCCTATCTGCGTCAGGCCCTGGGCTTATATATACCTCAAGCCCAGCTCCCCTTCTGGTCAGGTGTCTTCCCTGATTGCCTCCTGAGCTGTTTCTACAGGCTTTTCTTCTCTTAAAATGACAAGTGCACTAAGCACCCTGTCACATAGGTACATGAATGTTTTGCAGGAAACTCAGATAACTAACTCAGAATGTATGGCCTCAAAAGATTTTGATTTCTTCTTTGTCATCTGTTATCAGCAGGGACCTTTAAATCTTCTTTGCAATAACCAAGCCATAACCCCCCCCCCCCCAAGTTAATTATCCTGATTTAAAACCTTATAATTTTTTAATATGGGTAGAAGCTAACTAACTTCCAACCTAGTCAAACTGCAAACATTATAATTGACACCAATAACAAATGACCTCTCAGAGGCTATAACAAGCAGATAGTAGTAGTAGTATTTATATATTTATTCAATTTATATGACTCCCTTCCCAACAAAGGCTCAGGGCAGCTTACAGCAAGAGGACAGAATAACTTAAAATAGGAAAAGTAAGGTCTCACATAGTATCACTAAAATTCCAGGATGGTTATAAAGCATAATGCAGAATATTTTCTAGTCCTCTGACAATCTCATAACTAATTTATTTTGAAATGATCTATCTTTTCTGATGTAGTAATATTCAAGGGCCTAAGCAGAATTGCAGTCCCATTGTGCCAAGAGCTATACAGGTAGAGAAACACGATTCCTATCCTAAAAACTTTACAATATAAAACTTTACTCCTGAAAGTTCTTGGCTGTGGTTGGACCCAACTAAGCCACTGGGTGTGGGCAGGTGCAAGTACCCATGTGCATGGCACCATCTTTGTGACTATGTTTGTATAGCTGCACTGCAAAAATAATGGATGATTTGGTTTGCTGACATTAAAAAAAGAAAATGTTTTCAGGGCTACACATTAATTTTTTTAGAAGTTAAAAAAAAACCATGCTCCAGGTTGAACTACTTTGGCTTTATGCAGTTCTGTAAATAACTTTTTCAAAATAAAAATGGAAAGAAATTTTGAAATTAAAATAATTTTGAATGAAATGTTTTGTTTTTTTGGAATAGTTTTCAAAAAGATCAATTCCCTGGAAACAGCATTAATTTACAAAATGTTTCACTGTCACCATCTCTGCATTTTTGCTTTAACAAAGGCACCCAACTGTGGTACCTGGCCTCACAGGTGATTGGTAGGGGAGGCATGGGGGGGGGGCATGTGCCCCCCCCCCTGAGATTAGCCCCCAAAAGTGCTGGGGGGCCTGTTGATGCACCCCAACTTGGCATTGCTCAGGACAGGGCTAGGTGCAGAACAGATCCCTGCCAGCCTGATTGTACGGCCAGGGACCATGCTCTGCTTCTCTACCCAGCCTCACCCTCCGTCAGACTGCTCTGGAGCCCAGAGCATCAGAGAGCGCTCCAGCCAACCAGAGTGCAGCCCTGCCTCCCTCCTCCCATGGCCCCTCCCTCCCCCTCCCTACCTGCAAAGAACATGCTCTGATCCCCCAGCAGAGGTGCTGTTCCTGCTGCTGGGAGAAAGGTAAGCCTCAGGCTCTTGTGTGGGGTGCTCAGGGTGAGGTGGGGGGTTGTAGTGGTGTGCTATATCCCTGCACCACCCTCTCCAGCTGGCCCTGAACCAATTTTTTGGCTGTGCAGGCTGGCAGCATGTTGGGGTGGGGGCACTAAGCCGCCCCTGGGCCTGCCCACAAATTGTGCCCCCGCCAGACTCAGGAGGCACTAGTTGCCCATGCCTGGCCTAATGGGAGCCCTGGCTCCTATATGCTGCAGCAGTACATGACCGTAGCAACAGTTGGCAGAATCAGAGTCAAACTAAACCAGCTCCCAGACTCCTGCACGGAGCAGCATAGTATGGGGGGGGAGGTGAGTAGCCCTCAGTGGTAAAAGAACAGGTTAGGGACTACTTAGAAAAGCTGGATGTATACAAGACCATAGGGCTGGATGAGATGTTGAGGGAGTTGGCTGATGTGATTGTAGAGCCATTGGCCATCATCTTTGAAAACTCATGGCAATCAGGAGAGGTCCTAGATGATTGGAAAAGGGCAAACATAGCACCCATATTTAAGAAAGGGAAAAAGGAGGATCCAGGGAACTACAGACAAGTCAGCCTCACTTTAATGTTGTGTAACCCTGGAAAAATCATGGAGCAGACCCTTCAGGAATTCATTTCTAAGCACTTGGAGGAATAAAGGGTGATTAGGAACAGTTAGCATGGATTCACCAAGGGCAAGTCATGCCTGACCAACCTAATTGCCTTCTATGATGAGGTGACTGGCTCTGTGGATGTGGGGAGACTGGTAGATGTGGTGTACCTTGATTTTAGCAAGGCTTTTGGTACAGTCTCCACAATATTTTCAGAGGCAAGTTATGGAAGTGGGCTGGATGAATGGACTGTAAGGTGGATAGAAAGCTGCCTGGAGCATCGGGCTCAGAGAGTAGTAATCAATGGCTTGATGTCTAGTTGGCAGCCGGTATCAAGTGGAGTGCCGCAGAGGTTGTTCGTAGGGCTGGTTTTGTTCAATGTCTTCCTCAGTGACCTGGAAGATGGGATGCAGTGCACCCTCAGCAAGTTTGCAGATGACATCAAGCTGAGGGGAGCAGTAGATACGCAGGAGGGTAGGGCTAGGATTCAGAGTGACCTAGACAAATTGGAGGATTGGGCCAAAAGGAACCTCATGAGGTTCAACAAGGACAAGTGCAAAGTCCTGCATTTAGGATGGAACAATCCCATGCGCCAGTACAGGCTGGGGGCTGACTGCCTGGGCAGCAGCACTGCAGAAAAGGACCTGGGGGTTACAGTGGTCAATAAGCTGAACATGAGCCAGCAGTGTGCCCTAATTGCTAAGAAGGCTAATGGCACCCTGGGCTGCATTTGTAGGAGTGTTGCCAGTAGGTCAAGGAAAGTGATTATTCCCCTCTATTCAGCACCGGTGAGGCCACATCTGGAGTACTGTGTCCAGTTTTGGGCCCCCCAGTACAGAAAGCATGTGGACAGATTGGAGAGAGTCCAGCGGAGGGCGACAAAAATGGTGAGGGACATGACTTATGAGAAAAGACTGGGGAAACTGGGCTTATTTAGTCTGAAGAAGAGGCAATTGAGAGGAGACTTAATAGCTGTCGTCAACTACATGAAGAGGGGTTCGAAAGAGGACGGAGCTAGGCTATTCTCAGTGGTGGCAGCAGACAGAACAAGGAGCAATGGTCTCAAGTTGCAGCAAGGGAAGTTTAGGTTAGATATTGGGAAGAATTTTCTCCCTAGGAGGGTAGTAAAGCACTGGAACACCAGCGAGGTGGTGGAAGCTCCATCTTTGAGAGTTTTCAAAACCTGTCTGGGCAAAGCTTTGGCTGGGATGATCTAGTTGTCAGTGGTCCTGCTCTGAGCAGGGGGTTGGACTAGATGGCCTCCTTAGGTCCCTTCCAATCCTAATTTTCTATTATTCTGTTATTCAAACTGTAGCAAATAAGAACAAACAAGATAAAGAATAGGGAAGGAGAGTAAGGGGAAAGAGATAGTTAGCCAGGTTAATCTAAAATCAGGCAGAAGGCAAGGTTGATTTAAACTTTATAGACCAACTAAATCAGTGCTGCAGAGCATTAGCTTTTGTAAGCAGAGGGCTTGCTTCATCAGATGCTGTGAAGGGAAAGAGAGTAAGGTCATCATCACTAACACAAGATTGCAATATGCATTGTCACAATTTGGTACATTTATCTACTTAATTGGAAAAATTCCCTTGTGAACTATAAGTCCCTGTGATCCCTTAACATCTCTCCTCCCACCCAGAAAAAAATTTTTGGTCTCACTACTCACAGTTCATTTGTTTTACACCTGTGCCACTCCTTGAGTTCCTTTTAAAAATATATTAGCTATTCCTGCAGCATCCTTTGAGGACAATCCTCCTCTTACACCTCATTGCCCATCCCACTGAGCCCATAGATGCTCTGAGGTAAAAGCTCACTGATCATTCACAGGATCTGACATAATTGCAGTTAAGGATAGAGGATTCCTTGGCAGCTCCTGGGAGATGATTCAGACCCTACCAGGTGCTTCTGCTTCCCCTGTCCAAAGCCAAAACCCCCTCCTGGTTGGAACTTTTTGCCACAGGTGAACAGATCCTCCTCTGCTGCTTTGACCCAGGTTTACTTGTAAAATGAGTGAGGAAAGTCTATTTTGTGATTGAGTATCCTTGCTTTCTTATCACGTTTGTTGCTCACCAACCTGCAAGATTCAGCAATTCTCAATGGGCCTCTCATTCTTTAGTGTGAAATAGCAAGGTTCTACTCTAACAGCTTTCTAGTGCCCTTTGATATCCCTTTCCTGTTGCTTATAATTGGGAAGTGAATAATACTCACACAGCCAGCGGAGGGTGGTAGCAGTGGGTTGGGTCTAATCAGCATCCCTGCACATGTCTAGTTAGCTGAGTCTAATTCTAATGCAGGTAATATTTCTGTTTTGAGCCATCTAATTACAGACATCTATTCAAAGCTAGAGTGTATAGCCAGAGTGAGTGAAAAAAAATCGAGCATAATGTGTTGGCTTTTCCCCTCTGCCAAATTAACAGTGAAGACCTTTTAAAGCATGTTTCATGTAGGCACTCTTATTATCAGAAATATTCCACCAGCTAGAATCAGGCCCTGAGTGCAGTTGCACCACTGAGATAACTCCCACTGTTGGATCAATGGCTGGCAGGGCTCCACTGCAAAAGGAGCTTATAGCAGCATTGTAGCCCGCTACTGTTAGCACTCTGCATTCCTAATTCACTACTCTTTGCATGAGCACAGCAGCAGGAGCCACAGAGGGAGGGGAATACAGGGCCAGAAGAGAGCAGATTTTTTCCCTGGCCTCCCCTATAACCCCACTGGGGTTAAAAGGTATTTCCAAATGTTGAGGGAAAAGAAAAAGGACATGAGATGGAATTCATCCTGCCCGTCTCCTTTTTATTTTACTACATATTTAAGTACAGGTAAAAGGGAAAGGGAATATTGCTCTGTATTTGGTCAGGAATAGTGCTGTTTTAACCAGAAAGGTTTTACAAGAAGAATGCTAAGTAGAACAGAGAAGTGACATGCCATTTATCCAGGTTTTGTTAAGTAATGAGCTAGATTCCTCAGTGATCAATCTCTCCCCTTCAATTAACAGCAATAAATTCCTCATAAAATATTCCAAACAATGCTGGACTTTCTTCTTGCCTTACATTATTTATGTGCCGTGTTTATTGTACTTGTCCTTAAAGCAACTTTAATATATTGTGTCTTGTTTCTCAGCCAGAAAAACAAGTTACTGCTGCAGAGTTATCTCAATAATACTGGGTATGTTATTATCACTGCCGTCTGCTACCTTCCTTGTAACATACACACACACTGCCCCTTTGAGGTGACGTCCTGCCATGACTACTGGGGAAAAAAAAAAAATCACAGTTCTGGAAATATGTTTATGTAATTTTGACCAGCTGGGTGGCTTATTAGAAACGGAGTCTGAGATGTTGTACTTATGATGAAGATACATGGTCTGATCTCAGATAAACCAATGTTAATCTGGGAAATTCCACTGATGTCGACAGAGGTGCTTCATTTTTACTCCAGTGTATCTGACATCAGAAACCTGCCCTAGGTTTCTTTCCTGAAAATGCTGCCAAGTAAAGATTAAGAACCACAGCTATAAGTGCAGTAGATTTTAAGATGCTGCTGGACATCACCACAGTTGGAATACAAGAAATCCTGCGTCGACTGGAGTTGAATTGACATGTTGCTGTCGTCCTTAACAAATGAGTATGGAAATGATGAGAAAGGAAACAGCAGGCTAAAGCTATTACTTCATCAACTGCTATAACAACCAACAATCCCATTACTGCTTTCTGTTTTGCTGCTCATCAGGGATTCTGCCTCTGCACTAAAATGGGCATCCTTGCGAATGTAAGACAATGACAGCCCAGCCAAGCCTTGGTCACCTCAAGGGAAGCTTTCTCATGTCAAGCTCTTCTCCATCTTCTGCCCTGATGGAATAATAAAAAACCTGTCTCATTCTTTTCATCAGCCAGATGCCTCTGCCTCAGACTTCACAAGCTAGGAGCTGTGAGAGACAGACAGATGAAGAGAGTAATTGAAGACCAGAAAACACTTTCTTGTGTCTGTTGGTCTGATCTGACAGTAATTTCTCTAGCTAAGACTTTACATTAAACAAACTGATGTACATGTTTCCAGTGCACAGGTGCTCAAGTGGGGAATGAGAAGTAAAGCTATAGAAGACACAAAGCCAAGCCATCATGTAAACACGTTAGGAAATGAGACACTTAGTTTAAAGAGAACTAGCAACACAGAGGAGCTCTTGGTCTGGAAAGAATCACAAGCTGCTCATCCATTTAAAACTAGTGCAACATTAAGTCACATGATGGACCTCAGTTTGAGATTCCAGCTTGGCATTTTTCTCTTGAGCCCGCAGAGACCGGACGTGCTACAGAATAAATAGATCTGTGGCCATAATTTTCGGTGAATAAATTATTCACCATTTTTTTTGCCCTTTTCAGTTCACAGTTTTCTTGAATCTGTTAATAATCCCAAACTATTGACCAGATTTCTGTGCACAGTCTGGGGCCTGTCTCTTCATTCTGAACAGTTCTGTGACTTTTCTAAAATTAAAATTGTGGACAGGGCCCTCATACTGCATGGTACAATTCTGTTCCCTGCTGGAGTAACAAAATCAAGTGGTGCCAGAGCAATTCACAATTGCAAACACAAAATGCAGACTCTGTCGATATTTTCCAGCATTACCAGATTCCACAAATATTCCTGCCAGAAAAGGTATTAGGATAAAGGGCTGGAACACAATCAAAGTGAATTAGTTTAAAGAAAAAAAGTCAACTAATACTGATGGAAATGGTTTTGACTATCTGCCCTAGGAGTAAATGTAGGCTGCCCTACAGGGGCTGGGGCTGTTATCACTGAAGCATCCTTCCAGCTGCTTTGGAGTGATGCAGCAAACCCTGCAGGCCAGAAGCATTATGAACTAAAATGGGAGATCCTTGGGTTTTGAAAGATCCCCTGCAGGAAAAGAAATCACACTGGCCACTAAGAGAAAGGATCTCTAACACTAGCACAGAACCCCAGCTGCAGCTAAGGAAAGTAGACTGTAACCTGGAAGGGGTGAAATGAAACAGCAGCCAGGCATCAGCTTGGTACAGGGAAGTCCTTGCCCAGTACTGGAAGAAGAGGGGGAAATGGGAACAGGGCAGGTAGGATCAATTGAGCAATTTATGCCATTAGGGGCAGCTTGCACTTGGGTGATCCTACTCTGGGTACCTACACCAGGATTAGAACTGCCTTGGACTGGCAGAACAATACAAACAGCTTCATGGCAGTCCCCTAGGTTCACTAGTAAAGCGATAGGGATAAAGCAGGGCATACACCCAGACCACCTATTCAAATGGAAAAACTTTTGTGAACTAATACTGGAATTGTACTGCCTGGTTGTAGTTTGAGGAACCTAATAGAAATATCAACCTCCCCCCTCCTTCCCCAAGCTCAGTGCATGTGGATAAAGCTCTAGAAGCTGAAACAGAAGCTCTCTGTGCCTGTTTGTGGGAGAGAAACAGAGTTATAAAATACTATTTATCCCTCAGGGAGAAACTTACTAGATAAGACTTTAATTAGTAATTAGGTTATGGGAGATTGCAGCTCTTTTTGAAATTAACCCCAGCAGAGCTAGAGAGAGAGGTCAGCAAGGAGAGCATCTCTACAAGGGCCCTGTCCTATTGAGGAAGGAATATGTATCATGCAGGGAGCAAGCTGCATCCAGTTTTGCTCAGGATTTCCTGAGGCTAGGTGACAGCAAACCAACCTTATCCAAAACAGCTCCCTCTGTGTTTGTAGTGAAAGTCTCCAGCAGCTTTCTCCAACTCATGCATTTATTTTAGTGCTTCCTCTACTTCTTTTAAACTCTTTCATTCTGTAAAGGAATTTATATCGTAAGGAGGATACACACATCCTAAAAGCCAGAATTGGAGGCACCTGCTGAACGTAAGCACTGATGTCATATGAAACACCTTGCAAGCTTCTGTACAGAGCCCAAGAAATCTCACATGAAACTGGGCAAAACTGTTCCTGGTTTTTTGCCCATAGCCATGCCTATGAACAGGAAAGATCTTTTGGCTGGCAGACAGGCAGTTTGCATCTGACTGACCTCTATCAAAGAGAACACCAATATCTCATTTCACACTACAGGTTGTGTGTGCAGGTGCTCTCTGAAAGATAAACTGTGAGGGAACATATAGCAGTATTTTACCTTTAAGAAAAATACCCCAGAATTCATAAAAATCTCAGACATAGCACTGAAACAAACCTTTTGGGTTATCAAGTCCAGCCCCTGCCTTTCACATACAACAACATTATATAATCCCTTTCACAAATGTATCAAACTCTATCTTAAAGTTGTTTAGGTTGTTTCTTAGTGGGGACATAGTATATACTGACACATTATCTACATCCATCTTCCCTTAGTTATAAGATTACAGTACAGTAGAACGTAGCCACTTTGTAGGGCCTAGGCACACACGTTATACTTAATGTGCTTTAAACGAGCAGAAAGTGCTTTACAGCCACAACAAAACAGATGTTCATGGCTCATGAAGTGCTTTAAAAATGGCAGGACTCGCTGTAAGTCAGCCCTGGATGGATGTGTACTAATCTAAAGCACTTTCTGTTAGAGCACTTTATCAAATGTCTGTGCCAGATCCCATCGAGGGTTAACATTGAGTATGAGTGCCACCATCCCAGGTAGCATTGTGCAGGGCTGCGCTCTAGTCTTGGGCAGAGCTTGTTTGCTCTGCCCGAGCACCAGACTGGTCCAGCCCCCACAGCTGTCGCTGACCTGAGTCAGTGACAGCCTCTGACCCCAGCCCCACATGCAGCCTGGCAAGGGGGATGTGGGATGGAGGAAGGGGGTTTCTGTCCTTGTAGCTTCCTCAGCCCTGTAGCATGGCACAGCCTGGTGGTGGGGAGGGAAGGGGGCTGCAGGGGAAGGAGTCTGGGGTCTCTCTCCCAGTGGCTGCCCCAGTTGGGCTGCAGTGCACCACTGCTTGGCCAGGCAGGGGTTGAAGGGAAGGGCTCTGGGGTCTGTGTCCCTGCAGCAGCTCAATCACAGTACTGACCCTGGAGTCCTTCCCCTGCAGCAGCCCTGGCTGCAGTAATGCCAGCTCTCATGAAAAAATCATGAGACTTCCGATTTCCAAGTCAAATTAACTCTGACTTATGATCTCCTGATAGAGAGATCAAATCTTGGGATTTTTTCTTCTGGTACATGTAGAGAGCACCAAGCTGGTAAATCCATGGAGAGGAAGGGGCAGGGGGAAAAGTCTGGGGGGCAGATTGAGGCCCCCACAGTGAGAGAGGGAATGGGGCAGGGACTGGGGTGAATGGGGCCCTGGGACTGGGGTGAGTCATGCAACAGAGCTGCAGGTGGCTGTCTGTGTGTGCGTGTCCATGTGTCTGCCCCTCAATCCCAAGCTGCAGCGCCCCCCAACTCTGCTGCTGCCCCTCACTCCTGACCCACAGTACCCAGCATCCTACCAGGGTATGCAGCCCATCCCCTCCCTGGGCTTCAAACCCCACATACCCACAGCCCTCCCCACCTTCACAAATAACACCCCCCGCATATACACACATTTAAAAAATAGCATCTCATGATTTACATTCCAAATCTCTTGATTTTTAAGAGTTTGTCTCATGATTTTTGAGACAGTGGGGTTGACAAACTGTGGCTGGGACACACTGCACTGCAGATGGTGGTTGCAGCTGTCAAGACTCTGAAGGGGTGGGGAAGGGAGCATCCCCTGTGTGGATATGGACTGTCCTTCCCCACCGCCCCCGACCTCAGCCAGCAAGTTGTGGGGTGGCTCTGTTCCCTCCTTCTTCCCCCCCAGCCTCTGCTGACAGTTGCTAGCTGGGGGGGAACTGGGGAGAGGGGCTGCTCTGGCCTCCCATGCTAACTTACCACACTTTGAATAAGGTATGATAACTTAAAGTGCTTTTGCCAGAGGCATTTTGAACATCTGTACTTAGCTAGGATGAAGTTTCTTACCACCCTGCAAAGATGTGGGTTTATGAAGTAACCAAGCAGGTGTAGCAAACCGTTGTATGGGATTACTGTGGTAGTGTGCTTCTTTGCAGCCACTTTTTCTTCTGAATGTGCCACTTCTCTCACAAGTTGCATGGCACCACTGATGATCTCTAGCTCAGTTGAAAAGTTGCACCCCTTGAAGTAAAGGGTTAGGGGTAATGCTATGGAGAATTATGTGGGTTGTGAACCACCCAGATATGAATCATCTGGGTTCTACTGCATTTTCCTTGCAGATAGGTTTACACATTCTCAGTTGTGATGCATGATGTCCCAGTGATATTACAGGGACTTGCCTTGATCCAAGTTACTTTCAAAGTGTCTATGTTAGCTTATGCCAGCCACATTGTGGTCTGGAAGGGCTGGTTCTAAGTGATCATCTCCCAGCAAAGCCAATAGGAGTTTTGCCAACAGAAGAACTGGGCACTGTGAAAATATCTAGCATCCAATCAGCAGGGAGCTGAGGCCTATATGGGTCAGAGCTAAATTTTTAGCGTGATCCCGTCTCTTAATTTACTTATTGTTGAGATCCTGGAACTGTGATGAGGGCTTTGCCTATGCTTAACTGACAGTGATGTCTTCTGTCACGTGCCTTTCCAGACTCAGCATGGCTGGTACTCACATTCATAACATCAGAAAGACAACTGGATGCTCTGCATCACTAATCATTTATACCCAAACTAATCATTGCTTTGAGAAGACCATTTAGCTGGGAAAGAGTTAACAATGTTACCACTCAGTGAACAAATTGCCTCATTCAGAAAAAAATAAATTATCCCAGAAAATTGGATGTCAGTAGATTATCCCTTCTCAGATCCATGGATTAGTGTGCTTGGAGAGGGCATCCAAGTGGAAAAAAATGTAATATCACTGTATGCGAAGGGGGAAGACTATTCCTTCACTCCAGCTCAATTATAGGTCTCTCTTATCACAGGCATCATATGATGCTTATCCCACTGCCTTCTGCATTTAAGCCTATTATTGCATTTTTATTAATATTTGAGACCCTTTTAAATTTGTAAAGTTTCTTGCCATTGCTGGTGTGTTGGCTAAATCATTTTGTCTCTGCAATTTCCTCACTAACCTTACTCACAGCTTATGGCCAGAATCTCTGGTCAGTTCCCCTGGTGTAAATCTCAAGTAACTGCATGTAACACGGTGGTCTGTCCCCTTGAGAAGTGGCAGCCAGCTCCATTAAGGGCATTCAGCTGTGGGGCATTCTCCTAACCAGGGAATGTCCCACTGGGAACTTAAAACCCAAGGACAGAACAGAAGGGAGTAAGCTGTGGGGGGTCAACTTTGAACGGGGAGAAGCCAGAGTAAAAAAGTGGCTTTTCTCATGTCCAGAAGGGACAGAGGATTTTTGGTTTGTTCTGCTTGTATTGTCAGAGACTGAAATTTGTTTTATGGGAACTGAACTGCCTGAAGGACTAATAGCAGAGCTAAGTGGCCTGCAAAAGACAGCAGAGTAAGGGCCCTGCTTACACTGCAATAGAAGTGAATATGACAAAAGTGAAGGCAATTATTTTGGAGCTTGGAGTGCAGACCAAGAAGAGGAAATAGATATTTGGGATGCAGCTGCCCTTAGCATTCCCAGTTGGGTCTCCAGGGAAGACAGTGCAAACTGTGTTGCTGAGATGGGAGTGTTGATGATGAAAGTTCATTATTTTCTTGGATGTTTCGTGAGAGTTAAGGTCTTCAAGCCTCAGCTTCTGGAGACAAGAGAATGCTGGAGAACCTGAGGTCTCTCTCTCTCTCTCTCTCTCTCCTTCCCTGTGTGTGTTTCTATTTAGCCCTTGTGGCTGTGGAGAAAATAACTTGAATCTGAATTAAGAGGAACCAAAGAGACATGCAAATTCTTTTAATTTGCCTTCAATGTTATTGTTTATTATTTCATATTGTAATTATTCATATCTCATGATTTCAAAACTGCTCAAGATTTTTTTGGACCTGACTCATAATTTTTTAGGGCTTTGGGTTGGCAGGATTATGATGTATTCTCCGTGATTTGCACAATCCCCAGCCCTTCCTTTTGCATATGCCCTGAGCCCAGTACTGAGGTTTGAAGGGTATATGTGACTGGATTACAAATGAAGTCCTGCTCTCCCTTCAGCAAAGAAGTGAGCAGATCCACTCATGCAATATCCTCTGTTTGTGGGTCTATCAGGCACAATCTAAGCCTAAATTTATTGAAGTGAAAACGAGGTCAATGTACATACTATAATATTTGCAGTGTTACATAATTAACTTCTTCTTTTTTAACCATTTGAATAGCAACTGATTCTTTGCTGGAAAAAAGCTAATGAATTTTAGTTCTAGATCTGAATTTGTGAAAAACGTGACTGACATTTGTACTAGGATTTTGGTTCAGACCCATCTGTTTTTAAACACTTTGCATCTTAGTTTTTTAAAAAAATTAGCCAATAAACACCTGTAGTGGTGTGTTCTTTTCCTACAGTCTCAGCTTCTTGTGATGCTTGCTGCAGAGGCTTTAAAAACATGTCTGTAGCATAACATTCAAATTAAAACAAACTACGATGGTATACTTGTATGAGAGATAAGTATTTTTTGTTAAGAAAAATGGGTAAAAAGGCTTGTCCCACAAGTAAGCCACAGGATATAGGAAAAAGGAGCTCTAGATACTGTTCTTGGCTGTGCCTCAAACTAATAACTAATATAAGAATTACTATACTAATAACTTTATAAGAATTACTTAGAGCTGCATCCAAAAAAATATTTAAGAGCCTAATTGCCTATCTGAAATCAATGGAGTTTAGACACTTAATTAGGAGATAGGCACCTAAGTACATTTTTGGATCAGGCCCATAGTCCTTCTGGGAAGAATATTTGCCTACTGCAGTAGTCCTTACACCATTTAAGTTCCATGTACATTAAGCAGATGTAGAGTAAAAAAGGCATTGTCCAGATCATCTGCACTGAACCGAATTTCAATCATTGTGACTCAGTTTTCTCATCTGTAAAATGTAAATAGTAACACAGGGTATATTTGTAAGGCTCCTTCTTTCAGGTTTGTGAAGCGTTTTGAAGTCTCTGAGTTGAAATCAATGCAAATGTGAATACTATTATTCTTATATTCAGAATGAAGAATATATTTCTTTCAATTCAATCTAGATTACGGATAGGTTCCCACAGGTTTTTTTTTATAACTAATGATTAAATCCCAGGCAATTTTTTTGTTTGTTTTAACAGTACTGTCAATCCCCAATATTCTTGGAGGCACAAGGCAATGATTTTAGCTAAAAACTTCCTTATTGTTTAAAAAAAATACCTTAAAGTGATATTTGAAGATAATCACAAGACTTCACAATATGCAACCTTCAGAAAAAAATAATCAACTATTGTACAACTCATGATTAAAATTGCAAAAGATAGGCACCTGATGGATTGAATTCTAAGGTACAGGTTTATGGGTCTAAAAATTAAAAAACCTGTTCCTAATTTGGGTACCCAGATAACTGAGGCATCCATTCTGAGGTATTTTAAAGGGGTCTCATTTTTGAGATGTGCTGAGCAATCGAGGGCCTTAAGACTTCTTAAATTGTACACCAAATTAATTAAGCATGTCTGAACACTTAAGTCATGCCACATTTGAATATCTGATCCAGAAAAAGAGACATTCTGTTGTTCCTTACAGGAATGTGATTGATGTAATCCATGTGTGAGGACCAGATTAATTTGCCATACTCAGAATGCTGTCCATACTACAATAAGCTTTTTCCCAATGGGATTATCCCTTAAATCCTTTATTCACTAAATTAGAAAAGGAGACTTTGTCCTTCCAAATAAGTGCTGTAGAACACTCTGTTAATACCAGAGCTGTGTATAGAAACTAGTGTTGAAAAATATCCAGTTTGAAGGGCCCCAATGAATGAGGATATGATTCTGGGAATGTTGTCTGCTCTTAGCATTAGTTATGTAGTAGAGATGGTAAAAAACAAAAGTTGGAAAAAATAATGGAATTTAAAAAAAATCCCACTTAAACTGATTTGTACAGTTTCAACCAACAATATTTATATTGTGTCCAAGCATACAGAATTGCACAAGTAAGCTAGTCCTCCCTTAGGAAATGTATAATCCAACTATTGCTTGTTCCTCACAATAAACCTCATTCTGTTTGAGATGCCAAAATTAGCGGCTGCTGAAATGATTGGGATGTTGCAAATAGAAAATTATGACTTCAGCTGACAACAGACAAACTCTTCAGAAACAAAGTTCAGATACAAAGTAACCTTTGATCCACGTAGTTGTATTTGATGTACACATCAAACTCCATAGGGAAAGGAGCATTTCTGGAAGGTTGCATCATGCCAAGGACATTGTCAGCACTCGATAAATAAAAAAATAATTGTAATAAGAAGCAAAATTGCTACCAAATATTTGCAAAGCTTTCCCATAGAAGCTGTTGGGCACTAAAGTTATGTGGGGGCTTGAGCACATGATTAGGCTTACATTTTCTAATAATCTTGGGGGCATTATACAAGGACAGAAAGTTAAGCATTTAAGTATTTGCAGGATTGAGGCTCCTAAATTTGGTCATTTCTCAACAGCAATATTATTCAAGGTAGTGGAAAAGTGACGTTCTAGCCTTTATGGCCTAAAAATTATGCGAGAGAGGATTTCTTACGCTGTTATCTTCTATTGGACCAACCGTGAGGGAGAGTCAGGTAGAGTCCAGTCATAAGCTGGATGGACACTAAGAACCAAATATTGGTTTTATGGCACATCATGTTTTCCTGACTCCTGAATTCTTTCCACACATGAAAGGTGAGAATGATTTTTCTCCTTTTTGATAGGCCTTGATCTCCCAGTAATCAGCTCCTCCCTTGTCCTGGTCAGACCTGAACAAGAATGTCTTGCATTTAAAAGCTTGTCTAACTCTATTCTAACTACACAGTTGGTCCAATAAAAGATATCACCTTAAGAAATCCTTGCCTCTTACATCTTATTCAAGGAAATTAAAAAGAAGCTCTTTGGCAACAGGTCCCATGCTCAAGCCCTCAGGGACTAGCAGCAAAGCATTGTGGACAGCTCAAATCAACTCTTGTTTCCATGATCAGATTTAACCAGGCTGGGTTTTTAATCTTCCCAGTTCTCTGCTGAAGGATGGCATATTACTAGCACTCTGGCATCTGAGAGACAGCAGAACAAATCTCACTCCCGATCAGAGATGAAAGTGAAAATAAGGTGTGAGGAATCCAAAGGAAGTTGTCGAATGCATGGCAGATGTTGTTAAATTTGGTCTAGAAATACTCCATGTGTCAGTCACGTGACAGATAACATTAGCAAGAGAGGTCAATGGGTATGGACACTACTAGTTAGGATTTTCTTTCAAATGAGTGAGAAACAAATGTTACAAGTGTACCAATAATAGCAGGATGAAAACATTAAAATGAAGAGAAGGGAAACTTGGGGCCAACTGCACATCAGCTGGTCATGTAACACATTAACAGCTGTGATGATAAAACCCAAACCACCATTCTGTGTTGTGGTGATTTGTCAAAACAAGTATCTGAAGATAACCCATACACCTCCTCTCCAGTTCTCCTTCTGGGAATTATCTTTGCACGGCACAGAGCTTGCTGGGATGAACTTTGCATAAGGAAATGATACATGCCAGGGTGAATCCTGGATTTCTGGTGTTTCATTTATGAGTTATGTCTAAGGCTGGTACGGTACTTGGATACTGGAGATGATTTATGTGGGGGGGGGTGTTTCTGTAGCTGCTGGACTTTAATTATTCACTTGATTATCAATAACAATAAGAATGGCGCATCAGAAAATGCAAACATGCTTGAAGAGGGCATGCATTAATGTGCATGAAACAGATGTAGATGTGTAGAAAAGCATTTCCATTACGTCCTTGTTAGGTATGAGAACAAATTTCACAAACAGAATTTGCACATTTCTTTTATTTCCCCTCCCTCTCTTTCACAAACAAAAACTGCCAACCTGTTAATCAACTCCCTGATGGCAGACAAATGTTTCAGGGAAACACGTGCCAAATATCCATTGATATTGGCTGAAATTCAATATGATGAAATGAATTGAAGCTGGCATTCCATTTGGTGCAATGCAATATCTGATCAATAGCAAGTAATTGGACATCACTTTGTGTAGG
Source organism: Alligator mississippiensis (assembly GCF_030867095.1). Classification (NCBI taxonomy): domain Eukaryota; kingdom Metazoa; phylum Chordata; order Crocodylia; family Alligatoridae; genus Alligator; species Alligator mississippiensis. The sequence continues at coordinate 172,902,395 of NC_081827.1, read as the reverse complement.
AGAGAATGCTGAAGCTGTTACATCACTATGAGTTATGGATCATATTAATCACTGCCTAACTCTTTCATCAATGTAATTTCTTTTCATCAACATGCCATGGAATTTAAAATGTTGGACATAAAGCCCTCTGTACTGTATTAACTTGAAATTAAAAACTGTGCAACCTAATGAAATGTAACATTGTTACCATGGGTGTGAATACTGTTATCACATCATTGCACAAAATAATACAATTTGTGCTTTTAACAAGCAGAGGAAAGTGATAGGGGGAAAAAAAATCAAACAGCAAGTGCTCATCTGGGCTGAGGAGATATGCACTCAAATAAGCCCTCCCTTCTGTTTCTCCTCTTTAATTGCAATCAATGCAGGACCAGCAGGGAGAGGAATCCATGCTTCCCTTCAACATGTGCTAGTTCACAGGTGTTTGCACCCTGTGAAAGTGTTGAGTATATATTAGGAAGGCAGCTTTGTAAAAAAGTGGTTTAGTCCTTCTTACTTTCTTCCTGCATGTATTTGGAGTGGATAAATCAATCAACACAACTTGCAATATCGGTAAATGAAGTTTCAATTGCTTTGGTGCTTGCAATACATTCCATCTACTTCATTTTGCAAGTTTGTATTTATTAGGTGTCATCTTTTACTGCTTATGTGTAGATGTGTTTGTCAGGTTAGGCAATACTGCCTCATATCAAATGACTGAAAGCCACTTTTCTCTCATCACATGCTGAAGGATGTAGATGCATTATCTTCAAGAATGATTTCAACTCCAATTTCTATCGTTTTCTTTTTTATGTTCATGGTAAATATTTATGCTTGTGTCACATAGAATGGTTCAAACAAGCAAGCAGTAAAGAGGGATCTGCATCTACTCTTGACTCTTTCAGCAAGTCACAGGTAGGTTAGTGTGAGATTTTCAGAAGCACTCGGGGTCGGCCAAACTCTGCTTTTTTAGCCTTAACTGAAACCTGCGAGCTTCACTGAAGATGCCAAAGCAGGAAAGCAAGAAGTGATGTTTAGGAACAGGGGAAGGAGCCGGATGCAGGAAATGAAGCACCTGGAATTTGTATAGTGGATGTGCTTCAGATGTGAGCTTTACTTTCTGAATCATTGTGGCTGTCTTTGTTCAACACAAACTTCACAAATCCAGTTTCTATATTGGTTGCTTCATTGGTAAAGCACTGTAAATACTATTAAGGGTTATAGTTAGGGACCTATCTAAATCGCAGTTTTGTGGCTTTCATGGGTAAACCGTGAATTCCAGGGTTGCCTGTGAAATCTGCAGGGGATTAAAAAATGTAATAAAAATATATAATTTTTTAATCAAGCCTGTGTAGCCCATCTGGAAGGGGAAGGCACCGGCTGGTGAAGCGGCATGAAGTGGGCACCAGACAAGATGCCGGCTGTCCTGTCTCCTTCCTCCCTCCTCCTCCCCACCTTGGGGGGGCTTCCCTGCCAATCAGTGCTAAGGGATGGGACCAGACGAGGGGGAGCCAGCAGTCAAGATAGCAGCCACACCTTCATCCCTCTTCCCCCCAGGATCTCTCCGCTAATCAGCACTGAGGGGTGGGGGCTACCGCAAAGTGTCTGTGAAATGGGCTCTTCATGCTGGGACAAAGTCATGAAAATAGGGGTTTTTTGCTGTGAGTTAAGTAGGTCCCTAGTTATAGTTCACTGTTAATCATTTTTAATGTGTCACAATCTAATCTTGTTCTTTATAAAGACCGGGAGATGGGGAATAACCACAGAGCCCTGGTTCTCCACAACTACTAGACAGGCTGTATAAGGGGAACTGTAATAAAGTTGGGCAGTCCCTGGGGGGGAGCCAGAATACAACCCATGCTGTGGCTACATGTCTCTGCCTCCCTCACTCCACACTTTGTTCAACACACAGTTTCACAATACTTACCCCTGCTAACAGGCTGTTTAGAGGAGGACAAAACAAAATGGAAAACTCTCTCTCAATGGAGTAATATGGAAGAAAAATCCTGCCTGATTGGGTGCTGTCCTGTATTGACATCTATCTATCTTTGGCATGTATATGATTTCTGTTTCTGTAGTATTTGAAAACTTTGTCTTTAATGTATCAGTTCTTACATCACTCTAGCAAGGGAACAAAATACTTCTGTAATCCCTATTTTTAGGGTGACTATATGTCCCATTTTTGTCCTGGATTTCAGAGGCTGGTCCTGGAAGCACAGGGCGCAGGCTGGCTGGAAGTCAGAGCAGTGCAGAATGCCTTTCAGGAGGGCAGACAGGCACTGCTGCCTGCCTGGCATGCAGGTCCGCCCCCACTGACTTATGAGAGCATGAGAGTGGGTGGGGAAGCAGTGTCCTGGATTTCCCAGATGATGTCGTGGATGATGTTTCATATGGTCAGCCTAACTATTTTACATATGTGAAACCAAGAGACTGACTGACTTGCCCAGGGTCATACACAAAATCTACAGTAGAGCAGGGAACTGACCTCCAGTATGGCAAGTCCCAAGATAAAATCCAAATAAGTTAGACCATACTTCTGATTGCATAGAGGAAACGCTGTAAGAATAAGTGGAACTAAGATTTCCATAAAGAGTCTGTTTTTTTCAGACTTGCCAACTATCCACATCCTCTGCTAATGTTATTTGGAGTTATTGGTGCTTAGCACTTTTGAAAATTAAGCCAATATATTCACACTTTCATGAGTAAGAGTATCCTTTATATTCTTTGTTTGGCCTAAAGCCTGCGAAAGAAGACATAAAAGCAGATGATAGCAATGAGTGCAGTGTTGCCAAGTCATGATTTTATCATGAGTCTTGCAAAATTTGATGGTTTTTCTCAAAGCTTCAGCTCCTCCAGCTATAAGAATATCAGTATTCATTAAAGAAACAAAACCATGCTCACCTAAAATGCACAAGACAAATAATATGAACCTAAGGTTTGTATTTTTTAAGTTCACACTTTTTTAAACCGAACTCACATTTTTTTAGGGCCTGACCAGCTGGCAATATTGCTGAGGACTGAACCTCAAAAAAGTTAATGCTTGAGTAGAGATAGAGCCGTAAGCAAAACTTCGTCAAAATTCTTTGGCTGAAATGTTTGAATTATGGGTTCCTATCACTGCAGGCTGCCTTGTGAGATGTTTGCTATTCCCTAATTTCAGCTGGGGCTAGAAATACAAAGGACCCAAGTCAGGAAACAACTCAAGAACTTGCTTTTAAGTCCACCTCTTTCAGGAAAATACTTAAAACATACAGTTACATTTACGAATGTGACTAAGTCCTAGGAGTTTTGAATGTAGGTTCAGGGAATTTATTTCATATTACTTTGTCTGAACTCATTTGTTGACCTGTGGAATATAATAATATATATAATTTAAAAATCCCCACACTCGCTGGGAATTGGTCACATAATAACATGATATAAGTAAAGCTGATAATGTACTTGCATATTAAACAAAAATAGAATATTAGAAACAAAATTTGAGAAGACTGGTCAACCCACTGGGCTTGTTGCTGAATTTGGTAAGGATTTGGAAAAGATTTTGTAGCACTGCTTACCTTTGAATTCTTAGGACACATAGGGATGCCCCTTCAGTCTTCCTCATCCAAGAGAATGGTGAACATTTTTATCATTATACAATAATCAGAGGAAAATAGGGCTGCAGGGGACCTCACAAAGTCATCTAGTCCAGCCCCCTGCTCATGGCAGGATTGTTCCTGACAGCCATCCTAGCCAAATATCTGACAAGTTTGCTCTCAAAAATGTCAAAGCATGGAGATTCCAGTTTCTCTAGGTAACTTGTTTCAATGTTTGACCAACCTCCCTCATAGTCACAAAGTTCCATCAAATCTCCAACCTAAATTTCCCCGGCTGCAACTTGAGGCCACTGCTCCTGCTTCTGTCCCCTACAGCCAGAGAACAGCCCATCTCCATCCTCTCTCTAATCACCCTTCAGATATTTGAAGACTATTATGAAATTCTCCCTGATTCTTCTCATCTCTAGACTAAATAACCCTTGTTCTCTCAGCCCGTCCTTGTACATCGAGCTTCCCAGGTCCCTAATAATTGATGTTGCTCTGCGCTTGACTCTTTCCAATCTGTCCACATCCTTCTTGCAATGTGGGGCCAAAACTAGACACAGTACTGCTGGTGAGGCCTCGCCAGTGCTGAACGGAGTGGAAGTATCACTTCCCTTGATTTGTAAGTAATAATGACATTTTATAAACGAATGCATCTGTAAGGCTGTTTTTAAGAGCACACTGCACCTTTAAGGTTTAAAGTGATCTCTAGCTTGTCTGCAAAGGACGCTCCCTAAGAGCCAACTCCAATGTGCCTCCTGTCACAGAGCAAGTTGCACACATGCTGTGCTCTCTTAGTCATGCTGAGCTAGATTCTCCACTCCATTACACCACCTTCACAATGAAATAATTCCACGGACCGCAGCTGGTGGAATGGAGTGGGGAATCTTACCTTTCATGCCTACTAACTTGAAACCTGAACAAAGTAGAGTTGATCCGCAGGGGTCCACTTGCTGGGATCAGACAGCAGGGTGAGAGCGGTTTTTTGGGGTTTTTTTTAGAGCTCTCACTGTTTCCTTTAGGCTAACACAAAAGTAATCTGGACTGAAAGTACATTTGCTCATTATCTACAGGGAAATAAGCATAACAGTTCTGTATGCAAACGTCACTGAAATTATCAGCCAAATGTTATCCTAAATGACAGATCCACAAAATATACCTATTTTTCAGAGTCATGTTGTTTTGCTCCTGAATTTCTATCAAGGACTTATTTTAGCTACTAATTATCCTAACAGCCATGCAGAGAGTGGGCCAAAAATGTAAAATAGCTTACATAAGGGGAATCAAGACACAAGGCTATCTCTGCAGCAGAGTCCACAACTAAATGCACTGATGCTAAGCCACAGGGGTCACCTGCCTGATAAGGTCAAAATGTAATTATGAGCAGCGTGATGATACTATATCCCTAATGTACTCATTTCAAGGTGGCCTCAGGATCTGTTGTATCTTAGTATTTTAGCAGCAGCTTAGATATAGTATAACAAATCAGCACCAGCTTTTCCAAGATCACAAACAGGGAAGTGAATATGGTGCTTAGCATAATACAAGAATGGAGCTCAGTTATTCAGGAAAGGTGTTGTAGTCCAATGGTTCGGGGCACAGAGCTGGTAATCTGAGGATTTGAGTTCTGTTTATGACTGCAACAAATTCACAGAATGGCCTTGGTGAAACTGCATCACTTCTTTGTGCCTCATTTTCCCCAAGTGGAAGAAAAATCTTTATGTAGGTGCAAAACATTATTGATACCATGTTTTTTTACTTTATTACTCTTCTAAGCACATGGGATAAGAATAACAGAAGACATAAAAGAAGAATATTTCTGTCTGTCTCTCTAAGTATTAATACTGCACTCATCACCATAACATCTGAGCATCTTATCTAATTAAATATTAATGCTTTTTCCTCTCCAATTGACTAAATAATTTTTAGTCTCCACAGGCTTTGAGAGAGCTCACACTCTCCTCTAATTATTGCCACATGGCCTGTGTCACAGTATTGGCCACACTCATGAGTACAATTCACTTTCCTCATTTCCCCAACCCCCACATCTTTTATAACTGTATTAATGATTAATAAATAATTCATGCAAAAATAAAAAAGATGTCTAACAAAAGAGGCAGTGACATACTTCATGTTGAGACTGCATTACTTGTTCTGTGATGCTGTCTTCTATGATCAAGTCCCATAGAATTTAATAGAAAATGATAACCTTTCTATACATTTTTTTCATTCTATAGAATTTAACACAATTAACATCCGTTATAGAACAGAATGCTGTAGGATGGTTCAAAAAGTCTATAGAAAGGATATCATTCTCTGTTTAAATTGTGGAATTTCTATGGAACTCTGTTACATTTGTGTGGAGCTCTGTGGTATAATCTCTATTAAATTCTCTAGGACTTTCCTGTGAGGGGCTGACAGGAGATAAGATGCAGGAGGAGGGTAGGAATCACATTAAAGAATTCAGAAAAGGATTGATCTGAATTTAAGGCCAAATACTGTTCCCCTCCTGATGTCCCTAACTGTAATGAGATCACTGCAGCTGTATCATACAGGGGTGGGAGTGTGCTGGGGCAAACCTGTGCTCATATATGTCAGTACTGGAGTAGGAGAGGGCTAGTGGGAACAAAGACAAAAATGATAAGGAAGAGAGTCAAGCAGCTATACCATTCCATGGATCTAGAGGTTTAACAGAGACCCTGGCTGCTACTACAGGGCATGGGCTAGAACCAAGTCTCTGGATATGCAAAGTTATTAGACTAAAAATGGCAGAGGAAATCTTTCTTTCTGGTTGTTCTTAGTTAGCATGTGAAAAGCACATTTATTCAAGACTTACGAAGGTGCACTTGAAGTAGCATTTAGCTCTTAAGCCATAGACAATATTGACTGTTTATTGTAGGGGGAATTGGAAGTATCTGCATAGTTACAAGTGCCTATTCATTAGTCTGGATGCTCTTTCACAATTAAAATCACAATATCCCAGACAAAGGAATTGAACCAGTGCCCACCGAACAATTTCCATAGCACTGTATATGACACTGATTTAGCATACGTATTGTTCAATCATCAACTCAGAACAACTCTGGGAATAGAAACCTAACAACATGTAGAAAGTATCTGATGGGGAACAAGATTCTTTCTGATGAATCTTTACAGGACCCATTAGAACTTAAATAAGAACTGCATTCCTACTGAATTTTAAAGGCACGATTAAAACAAATCTATCATTCTAGGAAAACTCTCTTTGTGGGAAAATCTTCTAGACTTAAACAGTGTGGTGACATGGAAAGTAAGTGTTATTTTTAAATATTGCTCTTCTTTCCCATAAACTACTGCTGCAGAAAGCAGAATGAAGAGGAACTAGCAGTGAAGACTCATATCCAGTGCAGTACCTGAGAAAGTTGGTGGTTGGTTCACATGCCATTACCTAAGCCCACATTGCCATTACCTAAGCAAAAGTTAAAAAACAAAATAAACCAAAAACCGGCAGTAAGTTTGCAAAGTTACGCCCTCAAAAGTTAGGGTTGCTTGTACAACCTTGACTCTGTATAAATTATGACACACCCTTTAATTACATGATCACATACTTTTTTTCCCCAAAGGATCCCTACCTCATCCACTGCAGAGAATGGGTGATACTTACTTAATGAGCAGCTATTCATTATTTTCTTTTCTTGTTGTTGTTTACTATGAAGGATGAGGCCTTATTTACTTTGTAGTATTCAAATAGTTCTCAAGACAGAATCATTAATAATCTAGATGGCTGCAGTGTGGTGAAATAATAAGCAACGAGACCACAGTTTTGTAATGGGAAGTATATCAGCTGTACAAATCAGTGGTCTACCAATTCTGCCTACAATATGCATTTTTGTCTTAATTAATATAAGTGTGCATACATACTCCCATTACCCATGATAAAGTCTAATACTCTTAAGTTTCCAGTAACTTCTTTGACTTAATAGTGTGTTGTGACAGCAAATTCTACCATTTAATTATGGTAAATGCCATTATACTGCATGTCTGAACAGTTCAGTCAAGGTGGCTGAATTTAAACCTTTACATTTCATGCTTCTTCATTTTATTGTATGTACCCTTGTTTCAGCATTATGAAAGGCTAAGGATCAGCATCCAACTGACCTACTGTATGTATTATTCCCATAAATTTATATCATGCCCTTTGTCATATAGCTCTTTGCTGTACTAAATTGTCTGATTTTTGTTTTCCTTCAATCATTACCAGTCTCATTGTCATTGCCTTTCTGTGGGACCTTTTCTATTTCTGCAATATCCTCTCAGAGGAAAAAAAAAGTTGTTTTTTATTTTAAAAACCAACAGTTTTTAGAAACACCTGTCACTGCTTCCATCTCTCCAATCAGTAAGCAGTGCTGGTATTTCTCTCAGTGGGAGCTGACAATTTGATGATACTTCATCAGCATGGTGCTCCTGCTGAGAAGAAGATTGAGACAAAGGAAATGCCTCTCGCTATTGGAATGGATGGGAAATCAGATTTTCTAAGTTATTGTTAGGTAAGAGCTAGCATTTTTTTTAAATGTAAAAGATTTTTTTAATTGTTAATTTAACAGTAGGCAATGGCCCTTAATTTACGCTGTCCAGTTTACTTCCTTTTCTGTAGGCTTCTTTCTCACAACAATATAGGTAGTAGTCTTAAGAGTGAAACAAGGGTGTTGTGCTTAAGGCACTAGACTGGGAAGTGTGATCAGTGTTCAGTTCTTGACTATGTCACAAACTTCCTATGCTAACTTAGGTAAGTCATTTAGGCTAGGTACAGACATTGAAAAGCCCGAGGAGGAACCAATCTAAGTTACGTGATTTTCTGTAAGCAGCATAGTTGAGACGGGCAGCAAGCAGAACACACATTTGCCTTTTTGGGGTGGAGGGCAAATCTTAGACCAGGTTCCACCATTTTTAAATGAGTTTTATGTGCTGAACTTCTGCTGTTATGAGTAGAGACCAATTTCCAATCACTTATACTGGTAAAAGTGTAATGTCTGTACCTGGCCTTACACTCCAGTTCAACAAAGCATTTAAGCATGTGCTTAACTTTGAGCAAATTTTCAAGATCTGTATCATAGTGCATATACCCAAGTGGTACATCACAGTACATTATTTGTATTTACCTTTAAACTGAATAAAGACGTTTATAGCACTCCTGGGTCTATAGTTTCAGTCTTGTATGGTTGAACACTTACCAAGAAACGTAGGTATTGGCTTGTGTTTTCAATACGGTCTTCATCTCTGAAAGAATAGAAGCTTTTTTTCAGTGAAAGATACAGATTTGACAAAATACAGCTGCTAGTTCTGCAGTTCCCCCTGAGCTTGAACAGAATATAGGCCTGAAGAGCTGAAACAGGGCCAAAAACCTGGTTCAATTGGATTCATCAGGTTTTCTACTGTGGGTCTTAACGGGGCCAAGATTTCACCTTAGACTAAGTCAACAGGAATCTTTCCAGAGATGTTAGTTGCTGGACTGGAAAGCTGTAATACTTGTGTGCAGGGGCTCAAGATGGCTTTGAAGAAAAGATGCAAGGCTTTCTTTTTGGTACAGGGACTACACCTTGATAACTATCGTCTATGGTGCAAACAATGCCAAATGCACGTGTGAGCACTGCCTGGATGCTCAGTCCATGACATGCCACATTCTCCACACATGCAGGCAACCTCTTAGGAAAGATATTGTGCCTCCTGTAGCTCCTCTTTGGATTTGCAGTTTGGGCTGCTCCTATATTAGAGTATAACTCCTAATATCCATCAAATTGTTATGTCTGGAAACAGCTGATGTTTTTAAATTTGAAAATAGATGCCTTTCCTAGGTGTTCGAAAAGCAAATCTGCCAGCACATATTTGCTGTACTCTGGTGACCTTAGTAAAAGCTTGGGCAGTATTTTAATAGTGATACATACTGTACAGAGCCAACAAACCTTTCTTAATACCTCTAGACTATTCACTGGCTTTTAAAACCTATGCCCTGTGCAGTCAAATAGCTCCTTTCCTGGATGGAGCTCTCAGGAGTACCTTAATAACAGTATGCACAGTAGATCTCAGCATGCAGACAGAGTCTGAACTAACACCTGCAGCAGCTTGTGTCACCAATCACAAAAATATATTGTTAAAGGACTTAGCTGAGTCTATAGTTGTTCCCTGCCATACAGTTACATTGCACTCATTCACATTCATTTATTTCGTTCATTCAAACTGAGGCAACAATAGAACTGGCTGCAGCCCTATTATTAGTGCAGTGCTGCCCCAATCTCTTGTTCCCCAGACTTTTGCACTGGTCGAACAGAAACCCTTGACCTTACTCTACAGCCTATGAGCTTGGTCTAGCTGGTGTAAAGTGGCATTGCTCTACTGATGTCTGTGAAGTTTGGCACCAGCTGAAGATCTGATCAAGTGCAAATAGGCTTTTAATGGCCTGATTGTATAACTCTCTGAATTCAGCATAATGTGCCTTAAGTGACAGGAGGCACAGGCCTTTAAGGCACTAACACATGTAAAAAAACAAACAAGTCGCTGTACTGGAAGAGGAAGTGTGTTAGTTTGGCCTGGCTCAGCAGGATCCGTATAGGCCGAGTGTTTCAGCAGGGCTTTTTGGTGCTGTTATCAAATAGCTAATTCAATCAGCTAGTAGATAAAGGATGCATCTACATGAGACACATTAATGTGCATTAGCCTAAGTTAATGAACTTTACAGGCATGTGTCTACACATGTGCACCCTTTAATGCACATTAACTTAGGCTAATTGTGCCTAAATTTGATACCTGAAATTTAGGTGTGATTAGTTAATGCCATTAACACACGTGTAGATGTGCCCTGGCACTAACTTTAGTCAGTCTACCCAGCCACTAGGGGATTGGCCTGAGCACAGCCATAGGGAACATCCAGGAGTTGGGGAGCTGGGCACCTGCCCTGGGGCCCTACTCCCTAGCCACCACCCCCCACGCACCCATGGCCTCCCACTTAGGGCTTGAAGAGCCAAAATATTGTAAATAGTTTTCTCCTTGTATATAGTTTCCCACTTGTAAGAGGGATTTTTATTGTTGGTGGGTGGTGGAGGGGCTCTGTTGGTTGAGAGGGAAGAATGGATGGGGGAGGGATGGGAGTGGGTGTTGTGCGAGTAATAAAGTTTTTTTTGTTTCACTCACGTGCATGTCCTGAGAGTGGTGCTAGGGGTGGGGAGGGGGTAGTGGGTATGTGGGTGGTGGGGCAGGTGGGCTGGAGAGGGGAGTGCAGAGGGAAGGGGTCGGGCAGGGCCTCCCACAGCCAGTGCCCTGGCCCCCGCTAGTGGATGCATGGCTGTCCTGGGGCCTGGGGGAGGGGGAGTCTGCTGGAGCCAGCAGGGCCAGCACCATGGCCATCAGGAGCACAGGGTGCTGGTCATTGCTGGCAGGTGCCAGGCTAGAGCAGTGGGGCACTAGGCATCCCTGGTGGGGCAGGATGGGCAAGGAGGGAGCTGTTGCGTGCTGCTCCTGCACTGGGCAAGCGGCTCCTGGGCAGGGACGGGGCTAAGCAAGGATCAGAGTTTCCCAGATGGCTGCCAGGTGCTGGCAACTGGCTCTGGCTTCAACATGGCTTGCAAGTGCTGGCTACTATGTGGCTGAAGGCTGGAACTCCCTCCAGTAGACACTGGGGCACATGACAGGGCTACGGGAACTTGGGACTAACTTTAGTGCCAAATCCAGGGACTTGGGACTAACTGTAGTCCGAAGTCCCTGTGCATGTAGACACAGGCCAAAAATCACTTAATTCGCATTAGTTTAATGCCCACTAAATTTAGTTGCACTTAAATACATGTGTAGACACATCCAAAAGCACAAAAAGCCCCACTGAAATGCCCAATCTATAGAGAAGTTGGGTGAGCTGGGTCAAAGTAATGTAATGCCTCTTCTGGGTGTGCACTGCACTCGACGTGGAGGTGCACTGAGCTTAAAGTAATTGAAACAGTATCTTGCTTCTTTCTATTTTTGATGTCTCTAAGCATCCTTAATGATCAAGGCACATTTTAGTAATGTAAGGGCAAAATGGGTACCAGTGGGTAAAGCCCTCCAGTAAGAACAGGGAACAAAAGCCCGTGATTTAAAATCCTACCCATCTACCCCCAAAAGTTAAAAAATGTTATCAAAATGCACACACAGTTATGAAGTCTACATTTTCTACTTTCAAATGTGTGTATATATATACACACACACATACATATATATACATATATATATACACATACCATAATTTCTCTTCCTCTGTAATACCAAGAGAAGCCCTGGATGACAGCTGATACTGTGCATTAACCACTCAGTTTGCAAGAACATTGGTATTTTGGGGCCAATTTCATTCCTATTTTGAAGTGCCCTAGCCACTCACTATATGTTCCCTTCCTGCAGTCATATACACCTTATCTGACAGTAGTTTTGTGGAACTCTGATCATATGAATAAGTTTATCCAGACTGTATTCAAGCAGCTGCTTTGATTCCCAGGATCTAGAGACTATCAGTTTATATTACAGGAGGATTATGTATAAAAATATTTTTGAAGAGGATCGCCTGCAGTCACTGTCTCAAAAAGTTCAGATAATAAGATTTGCCATACTGGATCCAGACAACTCAGCTCAGTATCCATCTTCTTTGAGGGTTTAGTAGTTGACAGAATTCAGAGCAAGGTAGAGGAGAGGCATCTAGCCAGCAGCCCAGTGCCATATAGAAATGAAAATTATTTTCTATCAGTCTTCCATGTAATCATTTTACAAAGGATGTGAAACCTTTAACATTGTATTAGTTTGTACAACAGTAACACTAATGAAAGGGTTGGATAATTTTAAGAACTATTTATTTAGAAAGTGGAATGAAACCATTCACACCCACAAAATACACAGTAATGGTTGTCCAAGGAAATATAGTGCTGTATTTTGATAGTGAAATGTCAATCAATTATGAATTGAGACCTGCCCGTTTGTCAGGCAAAACAGCTTCCCCGTGAAGAACTTCCTGGAAAAAGCCACAATCTGTCCCTGCTGTACAGGTGCCACATAATGAAGGGACTGTTCTAGTTCTCAGTATAGAAAATCACTACAACCTTGGTCATTATCCAGGGATTTAAAATGTGTCCAATTAATATTCTACAGTGCTCATTGCTATATCTGGAGAGTAAACCTTGCTTTAAGTTTTCTTTTTTATAACCAGTCACTATACAAATAACATATTTTATCCACAGCTGCTACTGGAACCTTCTTGGCATCTACTTGAAATTCTTGACCAAGATGCAGTTGGCTATTAAAAAAAGAGAGAGAAAGAAAACTCTCAATTAAATAGAGCTGTCTTGGAGTCACTCCTTCCTTTAGAAATCATAATCTGGAGAGTTCCTTAAATCAATGAAGGAATTTTGACTATGAAGCTTAACTGATACTGAATTTGAAGGAATGAATTTAAATCATTTTGCCATTTTCTTTGAAAATTAGTTTTTGGCACTGTGTTTCTTTCTATCACCCTGTGAGGCAAAGTCACAAATACTGGGGAAGCAAGATTAATGTGTACAAGAGATAAAGCTCTCTGAGCAAATGACATCTGTGGCAATGCAAACGATGTTTCAAGGAACTGTAAACAGGCAGAAGTAAAACAGAAAATAAAAACTGACTTTTAAGTAAAATCAGCAACAACTTGGATTTATATAGTTCTCCGTATGTTATACATGAAAAATACCCCATGGCGCTTTAGAGTGAAATAAGGTAAGAAGAATGCTCCAGGCAAGAAACTAAGAAAATCATTACATTTCTTGAAAATGTCTTCAGCTTTGACTAGGTGCAATTCTTTCCTTTAAAGGACTGTTGGTGATGGTGCTGAGGTGCTGCAGCTTTACATAATTGGCTCTGAACTGAAGCCATGTTGCAATGAAAGAGCAAATACTGCCAGTAACTGAATTATTTTATTTTTTACATATATATAAATTCAATATAATGCTGCAGCAGAAGTCTGATTTCTTAAAAAATCCAACTAGTTAAGAGTGCTAATATTCAGCTGTTTGGAAGGATCACTGAGGTTGTTAGGGGAGAAAGTGGGCTTTGGCCAGGGGGAAATGTGAAACGTTGAAACATTTTTCCTATGTTTGATGTTTTGTTTTTTGTTTAGGGAAGAATATATCAAGAAAACTGCTCTTGAGAGGGATGTTTGGGTAGATTTGCCTAGGTCCATTGCACGTGAAAAATAAAAGAATATCAGCATAAGATCTGTATTAAGAAAGGCTTGTGTACTACAAAAATAGCTCTAGCACAAAACCTCCTGGTTGTCTAACATTGTATAATATGAATCATGACTCCTCATGACTACTCTAAGGCACACTTCAGTCTCATTATAGAACAAAGAATTCCATGGACAAAGTACACAATGGAGTCTTTCCATTCTCTCCCTGCAATCCGCCGAGCACAAATCACCCATGTCGGCTTAAGTTCAGTGAATAGAGACATGCACATACTTTCTCTGAATCCATTTCTCCTAAAGACAAACACTGCACATAGCTGAATCATTCTCTCTCTTCCACCATAATTTTACTTTGTCACATGATGGCAACTCACTAAGTCAATTGTTTGTTTGCAGTTAGAGCATCACTGAAAAACTGCAGGTGCTAGTTGTACACATGTTTTCAGGTCATTTTTAGACAAAAGCTGTGATTCCTGTTTCTGGTGTGAGAGCCTTCTGTTCTTTTTGACTTAACACCCAAATTCATCAGACACTGAAGCATTAGAATAGGTGCCAGTTTGGACTGAATTTTCAAACACAGGGCTTAAAATATACTATCTGGTGATTTCTTTGAATGTTCAGCAGTGTTTACCCTCTGGGCTTTGGAGCTACCTGAAAGTAGGGGCTCCAGCCAGATCCTGCCCTGATCAGCTGGTGAGCTGAGAGCTCATTGCACGTGCACAGCACAGCCAAGTAGGGGGTGCACCCCTTTTGTCCCATTCCTGGATCTGCCACTGGACACAACCATTAACTTTGCTCATCCCTGATCCTGTGCCAAAGTTCAGCTAGGGTGGGCCCTGTGATGCAGCTCTTAATGTTCAGGTTGGACTTTTTCACCTTTAGAGGTTCCTGGTCAAAGCGGCTAATGGCAGTGTATAGGGCTTGGATTTTCCTTTAAGAAGGGTGTTTGTTCCTGAAAGCTTACAAATAATATTTTTTCCAACTATTTAGTTGGTCTAATAAAAGATATCACATTTACCCAAAGAATCTTGTCTGCCTGGATTTTTCCTTTACATTTTATTCCTCAATCATGATCATTCATAGAGAAAGAGCTTCTCCTTGATAGCAGCACTAGAATTAGGTCAAAGAGGCATTGTTTTTATATGATTTATGCAGTTCAGTACATGGGGGTTCGATTAATTGCTAATCAGGATTTGAAACAGATGCAAATCTGACAGTGATGAAATCTTACAAACTGCTTGCACCAAAATGGCAGACTCTTAATCCTCTGTACAGCACATGGTAGGGCAGTTGTGCTAGGTTTTCAGTGCCAATATCCTGTATTCATATTTAGGGAAATAATTGCTAAATCAATGGTTCCAATCAGGTTATAAATAAAGAGGATGGACCTGTTCCTTTGAGCCAGAGAGTACTGAGGCAGAGATGATCCTGATGCAAAACCCAGATTTCAGCCAAGCACAGTAAGGACACAATGGGGTGTAGCTGATCGCATGTTAGCTTGTCTACATCCCCACAAAGGAAGGAGACCCTCAGGATGGAGTAGAGTTTTTGATTCATCTCCAGTTGATTTCAGTGGGACCTGGATCAGGTCCTAAATCAGGATCTAGGTACTCTATTGAAGATGCAGTATGGATTCACACTCTTCCAAATGCAGTCACCTTTGATAAATGTATCTCTAAGTACACCACAAAGGCAAGTGGCTGGGTATACATTTATGTCCATTTATCAGCTGGGAGAACTGGGAAGAGCGGAAGCAAGTGGGTGAAGTCATTTATCCAGTACCACAGACAGTCAGTGGCAAAGATGGGAATTGAAGTTCTATTTCCTAATCTCACATTTACTCTCTTATACAAATTTAGTACAGAGGTAGTGTTTACATTGTATTTCTACCTGAGCTACACATCCCCATGTGATTTATTAAACAATTTATTACACCATCTCCCAGACAACACCACATGAAAACCCAGCCTACCCCCCCACAGGAGAGGCTGGCCCTCTAGCTGCTAAATCCCAGCCGCAGGCAGTGCTGTAGTTTGGCTGCTTGTAACATCTCTTCCCTCAGGCCCCTGGTGGCCAAACTTTTTGGCAGGCAAGCCACCCTCCCCCAGCACCATCCCAATCCCTTTCTCTGATCTGCTGCTCTGTTCCTGCTCCCTGCCCGACCGACCTTCTACTTCCTTCCCTGTGCTTCCTGCCCAATTTGCTGCTTTGCTTTCTGCTCCCTGCCCTATCTGGCACTCCACTGCCTGCCCTCTTCCTGCTTTGCCACTTGCCAGACACAGAGGCTGCTGGTGCCGCAGGTTGGCCACCCCTGCCTCAGGCCAAGGACCCACATTGACTCATGTAAGGAGCCAGCAAAACCTGTTTAACACCTTTCAGGTTCGTTATAATAGGGTGAAAGGTAGCCTGTTTAGGCAAATACTCACATCCGTTATCAACAGATTACTCAGGATTCTGCCACCCGAGAATCTAAAATTTCCCCGTGCTTATAAGAGACCTCTCCCAAAACTCCCAGCTAAATCAGATGTGCTGTAAAGAGAGCTCGTTCCTACCCTTTCCATTTAGAGAGCCAAGAGCAAAATGACAAACAAGCAGTTGTGAGGCACGTGAGCGCAAGTTGCAACACGGCCACCCAGTTATTCAACCACAGGCTTCCGGTCGAAGGCCACAACAGCTTCCCAGGTGGCAGAAACCCAAGATGCCCACAGCACAGCCCCCAGGAAAGACAGAGTGATCCTGCAAATTAATAAACAGTCTACGGGAAGGCCAGGTTTTGAATGCATGAAGCCCCGTCTCCCTTCCCCTACAGACTGGTTGGTTGAGTAGTGGTTTTCTTTTATTTCTTCATTAAGGATACATAGCACTTTAACGAGCTGCTATACTCATCATTCTTCCTTCCCTGAAACATGAGTCCTGCCTTTTAGAGTGCTCTAGTTCTGCCTTAGATCATGTTACCCCAGGGCCTGAAACTGATGTTCACTTCTGGCATCTCCTTGCAGGGTTTTAACACATACTTTTCCTTCTTTTGAAGTTTCTAGTAATAATTCATTGAGAAACCCCTATTTTCTGTACACAACCTTTCAAAATGCAGGATTTGAAAGCCCTTATGGGATTATAATCCTAACCTGAAACAACAGGAGCCTCACTCCCTCAGCTCTTTCTTCCCTTCAGCTGCCCCCAAAGTTTTGCCTCCTCTCTTTCCTGTTACATTGTGCTACCGGTGAGGTGAAGAAAATTCACCTTCTCCTCTCTGCATGAGGGTTCCCAACTCTGTTTGAGTCTAGTCTGGGACGTTTCCAGAGTGCCAACGTGCCCGCAATGCGCGACGTAAACGTGCCTGTGTGCTTGTATACATCAGTTACGGATTATGGTGTGTAGACTTTACGTCAGGAAGGCAAATGCACATTACTATTACATTTAAAAAACCCGCTGGACTACTGTATAAATCAGTTTCAAAATGTAATGTTTATTTGATGTTTATTTATCTCCTGGGTGACCCTCAGCAGTCTCCTGGAGATTTATATCTAATTCCTGGAGACTCCAGGGCAATCCTGGAGGGTTGGTAACCTTACTCTGCACAGTGGCTGTGGCTCCTCTTCTTGCTAAGTCTCCTGCAAGCTTGCATTTCCATGTCCCCTGTAAACAGGATCCTTATGACTAGAAGACCCAAGAAAGGAGAGAGGCAGAAAGGCTCTGGTGTGCATCCTTTTCTCTCCTCTGTGCTGGCCTGCTCCATACTAGCAACTTTCTTTGAGGTTGCTCTTTCCATTTCTGGGTGAAGAGGAGAGAGGCCTATTCCACTGTTATCACCCCCTGTTGGAAAGTGCGGATAAGGAGAGCAACAGCAATTTCATTGTAGAAGGACGACTGTTTGGAGACCTTGGAGACTTTGGCAAGTTTTAAAGAGTTGCCACTCTCAACAGGATTTTCAATAAAACAGCATTGACCTTGTTCACTGAGATCTTAACATGGTGTATAGCAATAGGACTTATTCTTTGAGCTAATAGCACAAATGCTTGCATGCGTCACATCCAGAGGTCAGGGAGCTGGGATTTGTAATACCAGTGGCAGGACCAAATAGTGGACCTGCTGGGCATGAGAGTGGAAGTACCAGTTTCTTCCCTGGATGGAAGCTGTGATAATGTGCACTTTTAAAATACTTCATGATTTGCATAAAGAAGTAAAACGGTGTACAAAGGGAAAAATAAACATGCTCAGAATTCATACTGCCAGTAGTATCTTGGCATTTGCCAGTACTTAAAGGTTATATCTGTCATATTTGAATATGGCATAAAGTCCTTCACCCTTTCCCAAGTAATTGAACATCACACTGATAGGTAAAACTGAATGCATTATGAACAGATTTCTTATAAACTTTCGGGGTTTATTGACAGACAGTGTTGGGAGAGAAGGCCTCATTTTATGCACAAATGTGTCACGCTAGAATAATTATACAACTGTTTGCTGTCCTGCAGCAAGGTACAATACATTTTGAAGCCCAGTGGTTCTTGGGATTTTTTTCTTCTTTTTTAAAAACATTCGTTTTGTTTTGGTTTTTGCTTAACTGTAATAGCTATGGAAATAAGAGGCAGTATATTATGAAGGTAAATGCAAGATATAACTAGGAACACAGAGCTAAATAATTTTTAAAATTCTCTTGCTGTCAAGGAGGCATAGAAGTATTTTTATCCTGCCAGTGTATTTAAACCAGCTTCATTATGGCAGGATGCTTGCTGAATCATTCCCAGTGTTTCTTATCACCTCAGGCTGCAGAGTTAAGGCTGCATTATAGGGATAATAGTACATACCTTACTTTTGTATTTCCTGGCTCCAACAGGTTGAAGTTAAACATACCTTAACTCTTAATTTCCTGTTTTTTAGAAGTCAAAGTGTAGTTTCTTTCCACATTCTGGAAGGCCGTGAAGCACCATGGCACAATATTAACTCTACATTGACAAAATTGGGCTAGCAGCTAGCAGAGTTTGGTCCAATATGAGATCTTATCTAAGTTTTTCCCAGGTTCAAGGGCACCTTGCTTTTTGTTGCGACTATGATGTTCATAACTGGACCTACCCTTTCTAACGTCGGGGAGGGATATCCAATCCTATTTGATTTCCAACTTAAAGAAACTTAGGATGAGCCAAAGAACTTGCTTTCGTGAAATTTCAACTCAAAGACTGGCTGATAAGGCTCCAAACTGTCCCTCCAAGACACCCAGTATTTGCCCACTTCTTCTAATAACTTGACCATTTCAGTATTCTGCCATGTGAGAAATTCCTCTTAGTGAGAGCATGCAGGCAAACAAATGTTTTCTCCTTCCCCATAAATTTTGAAGCCTCTCCGGCATTTTTCATACATTCATTTTTTTCTTTGCTTTCCCTATTTGCATTTACTCACTGGCAACCAGAGCATATCCACTTTTGAAGTAAGCTTAAATAAATGCTGTTAGTTGATGACTATCAATCCTACACAAGTGCTTGCATAAGAAGATAAGTTTTCTCAAAGCTGTTTGCTTTGGGGTAGGCGACTGTTTTAATGGTATGTTTATTGAATAGTGGTTTACGTGATGTAATTATTTGTCCTTCAGGGCCAGTGATATCACATCACTAGCAGTGATGTTAGTGTTCTGAGTTTTCATTAACACCTGGATCACTCTGCAATTAGCAAAATGATACTTTGCATGCCATTCTCCCTTGTGCCTCTGCCAAAGAAACAGATTTCCTGTTCTGGTCACAATCTATCTTAAAAGTAATAAAAAAGGAATAATGTTGACCAATACCTGCTTATAGATGTAATGGGAAGGGCCGAAATAGTAAAGCAGAATGCAAGCAAACCCTGCACTGCATCCAGAAATAATTCATAATACATATATGGCATCAGGCAACTCCATTATTGCACTAGGCTTGACAAATCTTGTGAGGGGGACAGCAAATGGGACATATCATTCTGTCTTGACAAAGATTATAACAAGAATGGGAAACAGGACAAATGTAACTCATTCTGGATATAGTCCCAGAACTGTAATCTCATTTGTTCTTCAGAGTGAATTATACAGCAGTGCAGAAGATGAGAATATGATTTTAGCTATGTTATGTATTTTAATCACTTTCTTTTGCTACTAAACAAATAACTCATTGTGAAATGCTTAAGGATGGGGAATATTAGTTTTTGAACTATGATATAAATGGGCAGAATAGGACTGACAGAACAGGGCTGCAATGTAAGTGTTCTGCTGGTTGTATTAAATCTTGAAGAAATATCTATAATGGGGCATGAAATTCAGCTCTAGTTTAAGCAGATGCAGTTTCCACTAATGCCCCTGGGAGTTGTCTGCTTCAGGCAGACCCAAATTTGCCTCTGTGTCTTCCTGGCACCCTGGAAATTCATGGTCCTAGATTTCCTTCGTTTCAAATTGCATGGTTTGGAGGGAATTCTGGAGCTGGAAAACAAAATCTGTGTGCATTTACCACACCAAAACCACACCAAAAATACTGTGATTGCTAAGACACCTTGGACAAAACTGTTTGCTGGCATGAAGTTTACAGCACTCGATAAAGGACAGCTGACTGTCCCAGTAGTGAATTTGGACTGTTGCGGGGGAGGAGAGAGAAGGGGGCAAAGCCTCATCTTAGATTTGAGTACAAAGGTGAGCACGGGGAGCGGCTGCAACTCCGACCCTGAGCTCAGGATCAGAGTTGAAGCCACAGCCACAGCTAGTGCCGCCCTGCAACTTGCTCATGACAGCCTCTGCTCCCCTTCTCTGCCCTTGCTCCCCACCACTGCTTATCTTCCCCTTTCATATTCATCTATAGCTGGGGCACACTTCAGCCCAGGGTTGGGGCTGAAACTGCTGTGGCTACTGCATGGCCACTGCAGAGGCAACATGTGCTGCATGTTTCCTGCCCCAGCAGGGCCCCAGCCAGAGAGGGATATGCAATGGGAAGGTAAGTGGTGGAGGGAGGGGTGGCATGTGGGGCAGGCAGCAGAGAGGACAAGTGGGGGGCAGGTAGTAGTGGCAGAAGTGGGCAGGGGATAGGCAGAAGGGTGCAAGTGAGGGGGCAGGAGGCAGGGGGAAGGCGTGGAGCACAGAGGCACGGTGAGGATGGACATGGGGTGTCCAGGCATGGGGAGGAGCAGGTAGCTAGGAGGACAAGTTGGGGAGAAGCAGGGGACAGGCCAGTTGACTCCCACTGCCTGTTCACCACTACCTGGCCTCCTGCTGCTATTTGCCCTGCTGTAGCATTTGGGGGACAGGGGGATTTAAGACAACCCGCCAAAAATTAGATTCTAAACATAGAAAATTATAACAAATTTCTAAATTTTCCATGCCCAGGATGTAATTTTTGGGGGGTCATCTTAAATTCAGAGTCATTTTGGATTTGGCAAAATACAGTAGGTGGGAAAAGATGAAAAGTGAAGACTCCTAAACAGCTTAATCCAAAGTTGAGCTCCTCGACTAGTTCTTTCTTCTATCACAACACCTAACCACCGGGAAACTGCCCAAGTACACATGATTTTCCAGAGGTAAACTTCAGTGAGAGGCTGTCATTAAGAAGGGGAAGACCTAGTCATAATTTGGTAAAAAATTTATTTCTTAAAGTAATTGCCTGCTCCTCTAAAACATATTTTATTATGAAAATTTCCCTAGATTTCTTCTGCATACCTATCCTGCAGTTATGTCAGACAGAAGAGTAAGTTAGTTTAACCCTTTCCCAACTTTTGTCGGCTACCCAGAGTAAATGGGTAGATGTCTAAGGTGACCACTGAGGAATCAGGTTGCTATGACAACGCAGCTTTCAGAAACAGCTCTGGCCCT
Source organism: Alligator mississippiensis (assembly GCF_030867095.1). Classification (NCBI taxonomy): domain Eukaryota; kingdom Metazoa; phylum Chordata; order Crocodylia; family Alligatoridae; genus Alligator; species Alligator mississippiensis. The sequence goes on along the minus strand of NC_081827.1, from coordinate 172,880,818 downwards.
GAACTTATGCTAACCAGAATGTCTTTGTTACGGGACAGCTCTGAGGTCTGCTGGCGCCAACGGTGACAAAAGGTCATGCATAAAGGTAAATGAAATTATCATTGGGGACCTCCTAGTAGGTTAACAGAGATGGTGCTCATGGGAACACATGAGATAACACTTTGATTCTTGGTCTTGGGATGTTGGTTCCTGGGTCAACAGGGTTTGAGGGTCAGGGAGACAATTCAGTCAAAAGAGAGACTTTCATAGGTCAAAACCAACCTGTTAGAGCAATTAAGTAACAGGACTGAAGTGCTCTGGAATGGATATTGTCCAATCCTTCAGAAGGGTCATGAGTATGTTGGGGGATTTTGATGCTGTGTGGGTATAAAGTTGGCAGTTATCCTGCTTCCTATATAATGTATGACCCTTAATTATTATTAGGGTAACAGATAAGTCAGCAGAGGATGGCTATGTCCCAGAAAGGGATTTATGCAGTGGTCTCTCAAACCAGGATAACTGCATAAGAGCCAGAGGAAAGGGGTCCTTTTTTTTTTCATTTTATATTGGAAAGTGTTGATTTCATCCTTTAAGCCTTTTATTTGCTATTAAAAGGTTTTGAAGTCTAAGCAGCTTTAAAGTTCTTTTCCACCATTGCTTTATGTTCCAATCTGCTTTTGGTCACTTTCATTCATCTGTCCATGGCTGGCTGCCTGGTTAATTTCTGGATTGAATACATTTCCTTGCATTAACAACATATGTGACAAGTAAGTAATGTGACTTACCAAAATGCACTAGAATGCAATGTTCCAGCTACTGAAGGGCATTTAGAATTCAGCAAGCTGCCATCTTAGTATCACTCCCAAAACACTTAATATAAACATACATATATTAAAAAAGCCGTAGAAAAATAAACTCCTGCAGATCAGTGTTTGTTTTCTTTTTAAGATTAAAAAGGTAAAATAATGAAAATTGACACAGTTATTGCAGTTTTTATTTATATTTTCTCAAAGACCCAGTAAATGTTTCCTTGATCTTATTTTCTGTTAAAAATATTTGCGTTTTAAAGTGTACCATGTACCTTTGAAGAATTTCTCAAATACCAAATCCATGGTCTGTGCAAATTTAGATTTTTTTTAAAGAACCGTAAAACTGCATTCAGTACAGTTAATAGAATTATTTAAAGGGATACTAAAAATATACTAACTTATCACAAATCAACTGTAGCTAACATTTAGCTTGTACATCTCAGTTGTGGAGAAAAGCCTAATTTAGTGAAAATAAGATCTAAATGGGATGCCAATCAAGTTGCACTGGCAGTGATCATGTGAGCATGACCTCCGAATGTATTACAAATATTAGCACTTTGCAAGATGCTTGTGCACCTCCTAAACTATACCAAATCTCAGTGGAGGTGGGGGACCCTACTCACTGAGCGTTGAAAGCACTTTGACCCTCTTAACCCTGACCCTAGACGCATCATCTTTAGTATGGCAGGGTCTGTTGAGATGAAGCTGTTTCGGGGGGGGAGGGAGTACAGTCACTGCAGGCATTACTGCTGACTAGCACACCCTAAGTACCATGCCCTGTATACTGTGCCATGCTCTATCCTCCTAGCCAGCCTATGTAATAGATGTGTGATCTCTTCCCCTCATCTTCTATACCTATAGAGCAGTGGTTTCCAACCTTTTTATGGTGAAGATCACTTTTTGGAAGTCAAGGGCACTCCAGGATTTACCATGCCCCCCACCTGCCCTTCCTCCTGCCCTGCCCCTGCCCTGGCCCACACTCCGTCCCCCATCCTCTGGGATGAGGCACCTGCTGCTGCAGGCTGGTTGCTGCACCCGGATCACAGGTGTGGGGGGACATGAGCTCCTGAGGCCTCTGCCAGGCTGTGCCCAATGGCAGGAGCCTCCCCACACATACCCCTGGGTGGCAAAGAGTCCCAGACCCGGCCAGGCTGGGGCCCAATGCCACACGAGTTCCCGCTGCTGAGCCGAGCCACGTGGCCAGCTGCAGCGGGGCTCGAGGCACAGCAGCAGCCACCTCTGCCTCTGCCCTTGCAGAGATGGGGAGGGAGCGCCCCCTGGGGGAGCCCCCCTGGGGTTCCATTCCTCCCACCACCCAGTGGGGCTGGGGCCCTACTTCCTTTCCCCTGCTCCTGGCTGAGCTGCAGGTCAGTCCCTCACTGTGGGGACTTCAATCTGGCCCCTGCCCCTTCCCTCCCCTGTCGATTGACCTGCTGGAGCTGGGGGCGGTGGGTGTAAGCATGTGCCCAGCTCTCCCCCCAGCCCAGTATCAACTTAAAGAGGCTCAGGGATCAACTGGTTGATCGCGATCCCTGGGTTGGTGAATAGTGTTATAGAGCCGTTTACAATCTGCCCCTTACTCTTTTTCAGTGTAAAATTGACCATACAGTAAGCGATAGCAAAATGCTGTGGGATGAAAGAGGACCTCAGTTTTGACTTTCCTGCTAAGTAAAGCACGAGAAATAGCAGAGGCACAAAACCCCCTCACCAGGGTGTACAAAGATTTGTCATGGAGAGTTGCTTATATGCCTCATTATTTGTAGAACTTGATTCCCTAGAGCAAAAATACCACCTGCATATGCCTATGGAAGCCACTCTGGATGTATAAAGCTCAGCTGGTACATTCTGTGACATATTTCCTAACTAGAGACGGGCAAGCTGAAGACAGACTGTCATTTCAGCATTTTGGTCAGGAATCCCACCCCTAACACTTGAGCTTTATCCACATGCTGGTATTCTGGCATGCCTGTATTCCTGCTAATCTGTTAGGATGATTTTGTTCCCACTCATAATGTGGCACAGTATGTCAGTTTCAACTGGGCATAGATGCCAACCTAAATTGGATTGAGAATAGCCTGCAGAAGAGCTTCCTGCTGGTGAAAAAGTGCCAAATTAGGCCACATGGTCTTCTACTTGGGATCAGTTTGCCTGAAGCTTTCTTTAATATCAATTAAGAGTTTGTAGGGGAAAACCACCTCTTTTCAAAGAAGCCTTTCTAATACAGGAAACCTTACCAGAGAAACTATCTTCCTCATCTCAAAATCATTCATGTTATTTCTGGGATGTATTTTTATTTTGTCCCTTTGCAATTTTTTCCACGTTGACCAAAAAAAAAAAAAAAAAGATATCAGACATTAGGGAATTCTTTGTTGCTTTTGAAATTCTGCATTGTTATTACTGTATTTATATTACAGTTTCATAGATTAATAGATGTTAGGGGATGGAAGGGACCTCTTGAAATCATCAGGTCCAACGCCCCTGCACTTGGGCAGGAAAGACTGCTAGGTTCACATGCCCCAGCAAGGTGAGCGTCCACATGTTTTTTGAAGATACCCAGAATAGGTGATTATACCACCTCTGTGGGGAGTCTATTCCAGATCCTGGACACTCGAGTTGTAAAGATGTTTTTCCTTATGTCTAATCTAAAGCGGTCTTCTAGCAATTTATGACTGGTAGTCCTAGTTCACCAAGTCCCTGATATTTTCCCGTTACATACTTATAGGCTGCCACCAAGTCCCCTGTGAGTTTTCTCTCCTCCAGGTTGAATAGCCTCTCATCACATGGCCTGCTCTCCATACCTCTAACTATGTGCGTAGCCCTCCTTTGGACTCTATCAAGCCTCTCCACATCCTTCCTGAAGTGTGGTGCCCAGAACTGGATGCAGTACTCCAGCTGCAGCCTCTCCAAGGCTGAGTAAAGCAGGAGGATGAAATCCTTAGTCTTGTTTGAGATGCACTGGTAGATACATGCTAGTGTTTTGTTTGCTTTGCTGGCTACAACATCGCAGGCAAAACCTGGATGTCCTCAGGGTACAGATGGGCTGAATGTGTCTACATACTTTCCAAACTACCATGTCTGTGCTCTGTGATTTGGACTTATAGGTATTATTGTGTTTGCCCCTGAATATAATGTTCACTTTATTTTTTTAAAGGCAGAATAAATATTTTTTTTTCCCAGAGTTATGGCTGCAGAGCAGGGACAGAGTCTACTTTTCAGCTGACCCACCATCTTTTTCCTCCTTAAGTAAAGCTCAAATCCTATCTGCTGCTGAAAAGAGCTAAAGAGTCTCACTAAGAGGAAAGAGACCAGGAGCAGCTACCAGGCAGCAAAATTGCCCTAAGAAAATTTAGCTTGATTAGTGGAACATCAAGATCTTAAAAAAGGAAAGACTATCATTAACAACTGAGGAATGATGAACAATGAGCCAAAGGTCTGTAGATTCCCTCAGCTGCCTGAATAGTAATGCAACAGCTGCTGCACTGTGGAACAGGAGTCAAACCAGGGTGTTTTTCTCCTGGCCAGAACCTCAGGTTCCCCACTTAATACCTATATCCCATTTTGGGGGCCAGATTTTTGGGGGAAAACTGCATTATGTATGCAAGAAATATGGTACAAAAATTGTCTACCACTATCATCTTATTTCAGGCAGAATAGCTTCCAGAGATTCTTTTTCTGTGTATAAGATCAGATGAAGGTAGAGTAGATTATATCAAAACTAAAATCCTCCTTAGTATAAAAAGATGAAACTCCATGGATTCCAAATTTCATGCCTTCATTGGACTTGTCTTGACATTAAATGGGATCCACTTAACAATGGTCCTCCATGTAACAGAGAGCCCCAGGCTCTCTGTTACTTACAGAGGGAAGCAGCCTAGCAAGGGAGCTCTGCAGGTAGGCAGGGTGCTGAAGCTGCCAGTTGCCATGGCGACCAGCTAATGAGGTAATTGGCCAGCACCTACAGCTGGTCAGATAACTGGATGCAGGCAGAACCAGGGGAGCATTTAAGCCCAGAGCTGGGGCTAGCAGGGGTAGTCCCTCCCTGGCTGCCACCAGGGAAGGAGCTCCTGCCCAGGGGAGCCCAGGACGCTGGGTTAGTAGAGGCCTATATTCTTAAAGGGACAGAAGGCTGCTGCATGTTATTATTTATGTTATAGCTCAGGGGCTTGTATTTATGTTATGTGCACTGGTGGTTTGTGGAAGAGGCTGTAGGGGAGGTAGAGGCTTCATTGGTGTCCAGGAAAGCACTTGATTGCCTTGAGTCCTGCTAGGGGCCAGCTCAAGGCTTGGGTTCCAAGTGAGCCACAGAGGGCCCAGGGGCCCCGTGCCAGTGAAGGCACATGCACAAAGGGGCCAGGGGCCAAGTGTACAGGAGCCAGGGGCTTGGTAACTTGTAAATGCACAAGGGAAGCTAGTGCCTCAAAGCGGGGTCCCATCCAGTGGGCCTAGGCTGGTAGGCCTGCCTAGATTGAAGGGGCAGAGTCCGAGGAGGCTGAGGCCCCCAAAAAGGGACATTGTACTGGTAACACCCACGAGGCATGGGGCGTGGTAAAGGGGAGGTTATGGAACTACACAACTATCCCGTAAGGCTTTGGGTGCCCAGCCAGGCACAATACAGTATAGCGGCCCAGCCAGGGGCCTGAGATTACAGAGGCTCAGCCTAAGACCAGTGGGACCGAGGCCTAGCAAAGGTCTGGCGGGGCAGCTTCCCTCTTAATTTATTATCCATCAAGTCATGGCAGGAAAGACAGGAAGAGCGCCCTAGGGGTAGAGAAGGGCATGGATGCAGAGCCACCAGGGGGCATTATGGCCACCCTGTGGACTCCCATGTATTACACTCCAATATTTCTTTTTTTTTGCAACTCTGACATTCAGGAAACCTCTTTGCCCTTTCTCTACATACAGCCTCTCTTTAAGAAAAGCAGACAAAGCCATATTCTGCTGGATGAAATAGCTGTCTTTTTATATTCCCTTGAGGCATTTAATAATCAGTAATGTCCTCTATTTATAGGAATGCCATCTTGTGAGAGACATTATTCACAGGTAACTTGTCTTATGAGAAACCAATAACTATGTGATGATATGCTTTCTCATTTTATGCAATAACTTACCACAGAATGTCTCACCCCACCATCTCAATACATGTGTGAAATATCTTGAAAATTTGTTAAAATTGTCAAGATTTTTCCCTTTTTTAATTTTAAAGCTTAATTTTTTATTTCAGGTTTGAAGTGTGAAAGATTTCAGCCAGTGATACTCTGACAAGATGAACCACAAGATTATATAGATTGTATGTTATGTCACTACAACATATAATTGATTAAAAAGAAAACACTTCTGGAATAGTTAGGTCACCTAAGGTCACAGTGACACTGTTTTGCGTAGCTGCTTCATTTGCTGAATTGCACCCAAGTGGCTGCACTGATAATTGAAAGGGAAATGAGCAAATACATGGATGAGTAAATTATTAAAATACATAAGTTAGAGATAAATTATTTGTATAAAAGCGCAGTAATGAAAAGAAAGCACCTTTGTGACAGTTACATTACTCTCTGTAAGCAAACATTAAAATCATGCTTCAAAATGCTATAAATCATCTCAGGTAAAAATGGCAGAATCTGTGAAATAGTAAACGTCAAGTATGAGTTCTTTGAAAATGAGGATAATCATTCTGGGCCACTGGCTTAGTTTGTATATGACAGGAGCAAACTCCCATCATTTGTTCTTGGAACAAACCATAGACACGTTATTCCTGAAATTTTTACTTCCTTGAATGATGGAGACCTTGATCAGACATTTCATATGAAAGGCTTTCAAAATGTTTGGCTGCATCTCTTCTAAGATAAGAAAACTAGATCTCTACCAGTAATCCCTACTAGTACTGTCTTCAGCCAAGAGCCACAATTTTAGTCATATGTAGGAGCACAAATTCAAATGCACATTTTCCCCTTAATCTCTTTATCTGCCACAACACACAAAGGGGCTTGAATTTGTGGCTGTGCTTTTTGCCCTATCTCTATCTGTGTTAGAGCAATAATTAGATATTAACATGCTTGGATTGCATTCAGCCATGGGTTGAAGTCTTCTAGGACATGCTGCATTCTTCCTCTCCTGCCAAGAAATATATGCTTTTCTCCTACTACAGCAGCAGCATGTGTTGATGCTGTGTTTGCCCTACAAGTGAGATGGGGAGGCAGACTCTACAAGCTGTGTAAATGTCAGGGTGTTGAACTGACTGCACCTGTAGGAAGAGGAAATGGATAACATTAATGGAATTTAGATGCTCTCATTTCAGTTTTACATCATCCCTGAAATCCAAGGCATTCATCTCCTTTCCTTCTGTTATTACTCATTGGATCTTCCCCTTCCTTGTCCATTATTCTGACTTCTTCCTTTCCCTCCCCCAAAACTAGATATTGTTCAACAAGCTCAGGAAGGATCTTGTTTTATTTTTGATGCTTATAGCACATTTGGCTGTGCTAATGCTTCCTGTATAGGCTAAAAGTGGGCAACTTTCCAAGACAACATGTTATGCAATCATAAACTTGAGTCTTTTTCAAAGTATCTATCAGAATCTCTCTGCCTTTTTCTTCCTTTATGGTGATTGGTCTCTAGAGATCTATACATGTTGGCCTCAACTTTTCGGCTAGCTGTATCTTCAAAGAAAGTCAGTTTGTAGGCTGCCTCTGGATATTAAAGGGGACCCTGGTTGTTTCTGGCATCAGACAACAGATATTCTTTATAATACGTTCATAACTGTAAATCTGGTCTAATTATATTGGTGAAATAGTCAGCTAGCCTCTTCTGATTCCAAGACAAACAGATCTTGTGGACTGCACTGGCTGAAAAGAAGTTAATGCTCCAGAAGTGGAACTCCACATGGCTCCAAAGAATACAAGATTTACACTCGAATCTGAAAGTCCTAACAACCAAACTGAAGTTTCTTAAAACATATGGTGGTGTTTGTAGATAGGTTGGCCTGTTAGACAGATTCTGATTGTAGCTCATTTAATGTGATGTAATTCTGCTTGAACAATAATAGACTTTTGTATTGGATTAGCTGAGATAAAATCTGACCTACGCACATCTGACTATTCAGGTATCTTTCTTCCATTTTTGTGCATGACTATTATATAAGTAGCTGAATGATGATGTACTTGGTAGTGAATATAATAGTGTTTTTCAGTGATAGTTGCCCAGAGCAATGTGAATATAACAGTCTTTTTCAGTGATGGTTGCCCAGAGCAGTGTAGATTAAAGAGCTATGCTAAGCAATTCAGCTAGAAAAAGGATGTGCTTGGAGTATGTTCTTCAGCTATTGATAATCATCTTTCTTTACTAAGCCCTTTCCCCCAACTTTATTTAAATAAAAACAAAATGATTCATAACGTGAGGAATATTGTCTGGTTAGTATCCACCTATTGCTTCTTTTTATAAAGCCAACAAGGCAGTAATTACACCTCTGCTGCACTTTTACAGTGCCTGTCATTAGGGGATCTAGGTTGGTGGCCTCTGGATGCTACTGCAGTACAAACTAGACATAATAATGAAATGGTAGTTGGTGTGATGATTTTTTTATAGCTTCTAGAAAGAGTGAGACCTCATGCAGAGACATAGGCAGATCCAGGATTTTGAAAATATACCTGATTTACCTGAATCAGGTAAATCTCTCTCCCCACACCCACTCTTGGCATTACCTCCCTTTCCCTCAGTGGCAGTGCCCCTCCCATTTCCCCCCTCTCCGCCTGTACTTACGCTTCTGGGATGCACAGCATCTACCTGCCACTTTTGCTGTCCTGACCACTCCTGCCCAGCTCAGGCTAGGGCTGTGGGGAGGAACCAGGCTCAGCTGGGGACAATGGCAGCAGCAAGTGGTCTCCCCCGCCTTGTGCCTGCCCCCAGGCAGAGAGCAGAAATCAGAGCAATAGATTGGATGGGGGAAAAGGATCAAAGTGGCACTTGGGGGATGGTGCAGGGCTTAGTATGTGGCATGCCTGCCAAACAGTCGGCCCCCACTCTTCTAGAGAACATTTCTTGACAGCCTACAGAAAACTGAGTAGCTGAGGCTACCACCAGAGCTGAAATTTGCAGGTAACCAGGAAGGAATAGTGAGAGTTTTAAAGCAACATAGAATGGACTCTAGATTATCACATGGGTTTTTTGTTTGTTTGCTGTAACCAGGAAAAGCACTTCCTTCACCACCCTGAAGATGGATAGGATGAATAGGCAGAATCTGAGATGAGGGCCACTGAGAAGTAAAAGCAGCTCCCTGCAGAAGGGGTGGTTTGACTTGGGAGAACAGACTTCTGTTGCTCATGGGAGACATTTGATAGCCACCAAAAGGATTTTGCTTGGGTTGCATTTGGCTTTGCAAATCTTTATTGATTGTACACAGCCTGAGTGTTGTTATGGGTACCATGGGAGAGAATAAGCATTAAATATGTGCCAACAATGTTAATGTAAGGTCTTCAAGCATCCAGTTACACTTCTGATGTTGTTGTGAGGGGAAACTGCACAATCCTGGTATTACTACTGAATTGTTTGTGGAGTATGATGTGCTAGCAGTGGTCACCTTATCAAGAAAAATGCTTTAGTTTTCTCATCTGTTACATAGTCACTATAATATCATATGTGACTTTGTCTATATCAGTTCTTGTTAGTCCGCGTTGTAATACAGAGTTGTTGTGACAGCTGTTTTTTTAGAGGAGTGTCCCAAAGGATTAAATGGCTTCAGTGTAATTTGCCATTGACTGCATGTTTGATTTGTAAAGCTGTGTCTAGCTCACTGCAGGCCAATCTGAGAGGGTGTGTACTAATGTGACCCTTGCAGTATAGCTACAGGGAGACAGGCTTGTGATGTACTCAGAAGCAACCAGTAGATAAATAACCCCACTTTTACAAATAGACTACATAATGAAAGAAATGTGCACACCATCTCTCTTCATGCCAGGGAATCTGGAATTGATATGTCTTCAGTCACTCAAATATATATTACAAAAAATAGGTTTAGTGATACTGGCAATTGTCTCAGGATATAATCATCTCAGATGGTAGTAACTACAAGAGTCAGTGCTGATTCCTAAACTCTCGTCAGATCTCTTGAACTGAGGAGGGGTGATACCACTCTCTGGACTGTATCTCAATGCAATAATGACCTGCATCAGGCTCCTCTTTTGCCCAGTACAACAGCCCATCATTTTGATGCTGTGCTGTCCTGTGTTGTGATGGTGTGGCATGCTATGGCATATTACTGAACTTTAGAGACAATATTTCCTGAATGCACAACTTGTATACCTGAGTGGTAAACAGGAGATTGCCACTGGAGGAGGAGAAAAGCCTTCCGTTTGCAGACTGTGAAGCTGGTAGATTGTCTGGCTGTGCCTTGTCACAAGTTCTCGTGTCTGGTAGCATGTAGATAACGTCTTATGGCAGGCAGATGAATGTCTGCCCTTTAGGTAGACTCCCTAAATCTTGCCTCCTCTGAGCAGCAAACTGTACTGGCTCTGCTATCAGTGAAGTCCTCAGTGCCTAGGAAGATAGGACAGGATTTGCTCACAAGCCAGGCATTTGCTTTCCATCAGGTCCTCCTTTCTTCTTGACAGCCCTTGCTCTTCTTGTGTGTTTATGTATCTGGGGTTGGAAGCTCCTCATCAATATTCTGGGAGCAAAAGACCAACTGAAGCCCTCGACCTCTCCAACATGGAGTACCTTGGCTGAAAAGATCTCTTGTGCCAACCACAAATTCTTTCATGTGAACACCAGTTCTTTACACGTTGTGTGTTACAGCTACGGCTTTTTAAGCCAGTCCAGATTTTCCTCTTACTGAGTATGCAGAGTGAGTACAGAGGGAGAACTCTGCCATTCCCGGGACTGAAATACCAACTGCAGCCTTCTCCTCCTGGGTCCTGCTACTACCCAGGCTTGTGTTTGTTTCTAATAATGCACAAAAGAGAGAAGCGTAGGTTCTGAACTCCAGTCAGAACCCTAATTTTTCTCTCTTGCAGCTCAGTTTGTGCAGAACAGAATTACACCATGGCCTCAGAGAGCTGCAATAGCAGAAGGCAAAGCTGGGAGGAGTGGGAGCAGGTGTCTGGCACCTCTCAGAGTTGGAGCTAGTTCCCTGACATTTAGAAGGCATAATGGCTGCACAATTCCATGCCAAGAATTGGGAATATGGGATTTATCTACCATGTGCCCACCTACTTTCTGCATGTGGACATTTGTTCTCCCACCCACCTAATTAGGAAAATAGAGTGCAGAAAATTAAGGGGTGGATTTGTTATTTTGTTGTGGCTGTTGAAAGCAAAGTTTGCTTTGCAAAAGAACATTACATCCCATAGAGGGAAATGTTGTCTCCAAACCTGGCATTAGAGCTGGCTTTCTGCAGAAGGATTTGCAGGAGGAGAAGCTATGCTACAAAAAGGCCTCTGTGAGTGGACAAAATGGCAGGAGTTGCTAGACTAACCTCTACTTCCCAAGAATGAATGCTTGTGAATGAGTCACAGTTTGAGAAGGGCAAAAAATAAATGATGCGCTAAGACAGACTGAGGAAAGTTGTTACTTTTGCCTTTATTTAAACACTTCACCAGAGAAAAGAATTCTTCTTAAAGCGAGGAGATTTCTAATAAAACCAGCTGAACCGTGTTAGTATTTAAAACAGATTGTCCTTGAGGAAAGAGACTTGATGGCAGAGTCATTAAAGTGTCTTGCTACAACTCCAGGGGCATAAATTCTAGGGCAGCACAAGATACATCCTAAAGGCTATGTCCTCCCCATCCAGCAGTAACTCCTAATCATTTGTGCTGATGAGTCCAACATGGCCAAATGTGGTGCTAGCTGTCACTCCCTTGCCTTTAGCCACATCAGCCCTATCAGCTGTTAGGCTTGGGAGTTTCTTTGAGGAAGCAACTTATGCCCCTTCAAGTGTCCTCTTGCCACCCCAGTGGTAATTTTATCTAATCTTCCTTCTTAAGCCTGAAATTTTTAAAGAGGTTTGTTGCTATTGCCCTGGGTCTAGACTGTGACTAGGGAAAGCCCCTCTCTGAGGGTTATTTATGTAGCCTCTAAGAAATTCCATTTTTTTCACCCATAGCTAGTTGTTTTATGCAACAAAGACTGAAGAAATCAGTTTTGGTCATTCTAAAAGTGTTTGTGGTTTTGCTCAAAGTCACTGAATAGTTTTGTCTCCACATTATCCAATAAGTGGTTAGGGCACTCACCCAAGATGTTATTTTGGCCTTTCAGGTTACCTTCTCTCTTGTGTTTGAGGGGATTTTAACCTGCATCTTGCAACTTCTTAGAAAGTGTCCAACTCATTGTGCCATAAGGTGTTCTGAGGCAGGTCTCCTTCATTCTCTTCTGGTATAGCTCGTCTACTTTTTTATAAAAATACTTAAATATTAACTGAGCAGGAAAGAGAATGGCGCTAGAATCTGAGGGTGATGACACTCCAGCAGAAAGTGAAACTTTGGTAAAAGTTTAATTGTTTAGGCATTAAATCTGAGTCTCCTGCATCCTGGGTGAGTGCTGCAAACACTAAGATAGCAAACAAAATATGGGAATAAAAGACCTTACCAAATGAACCTTGTTTCTTGCTTGTTCCCTGTACCATCATGGCAACAACAAGACTACGACCTTAAAAGAATGCCTGCGGCAGTTTTGTGATCCTAGCCCTTCGTTTCCTTTGCTTTTCTTACAAGCACCTGGAAACAAAATGTTCCATTTGAGATGAAACAGAACGCAAAATGAAACGCTTGTGGTTTTGCCTCAGCAAGACAAAATAAGTAATACTTCAGTTTGTTCCAAGCCAACTTGTGTGTTTAACTGCTGAACTGAAAAACCTGTTTTTTACATACCCTTATTCAGGACTCAGGGTGTGCCTATGCGAGTGTATCGAGGCTGCTCCAATGTGCTGTAAGTAAGGTGCTTCAGAGCGGACCCCAGCATCATGTGTATCAGCGTCCCCATGCTAAAAAAATGGCAGTAGGGATGCTTTAAGTAAAGCTCATTCAATGAGCTTTAGTTAAAATGCCCCACTGCCATTTGTCAGCATGTGGACGCTGATATATGTGATGCTCCAGGCGCTTTAATTACAGTGGCTCTTGGAGCCACTCTAATTAAGGCGCCCCTCTCCCCACTGTGCGGGCCGGGCCAGAACCCAGGCCCTTTCGTCGCGCTGCACGCGGGCTGTGGCCGGCAGCCCGGGCAGGCCGGGTCGGAGAGGGTGGGCGCCGAGCTAGAATTAGGCACAGACACGTAACGGTTGATTTTAAGATTGTTTACTTACACCGAGATGGTCGCGGTGCAGGCTGGAGACTTGCTTGAGTTGCGGTTACAAAAGAAAACACGAACAATCACGTGGAGTTTGCTAGGCTCCACGCAGACAGAACTCCGGATGTCCAGGACAAGCGTGCATCAAAATAGAAGACTCGTCGATATGTCTTATAGAAAGTTACCGCTCGAAGACGGGAAGAGGTGGGCGGTGGATCAGGCCGCCAAACTCCTCTGAGTAACACACAGGGCTTCAATGACCCTGCCGCGCACCCAGAGTCCCCACAAGATGGATGCGGAGTCCTCTTCAGCTTGGGCGGAAACTGCTCAAGCCTCTTATACGGCTAGCAGGCCAATCGCTAGCCGCCACATGTGAATAATTTAGCACTAGCCAATAGCGAGACATGAATTTGCACATGAAGAGCGGGAACTCCTTTGCACCGTGCATTTCTGTGTTGCAAAGGAAATGCACCCTGCAAAGACAGCTGCAAAGTGGCGGGAACTCTCTCCCTTGCACGCGGGTTCTCTGTGCAGCAGAACTCCTCCGTGCAATGAAGCTGTAAACCCACGGGGATAATTCTTAATGCCGAAGCACACACAAAAAATCAGACCTTTGGGTCATGACATGCACCTCCCAGAGCATGTGTATAAACACCCCAGAACTAGTTGCTCTTACTACTACTTGTGGTGTCAAGAAAGACCACTTCAAATCACCCTCCACAAAAGTATTTTTCAGTGCTACTTGTTATAAGGTTAGACTTGGTATTTTGCACTTTTTTTATAAGGTTTCCTCCTACCTTGATTGCAATCCTACAGAGTTGTCATGTGAAAGCCAGGGTAAGAACAGAAAATTTACTCCCATCTCTTCATAATCATGACAAGACATGCTTCATAGTCTCTCATCTCAGCCATCTTTAGAGCACGAGCTTAAATTGGCTTTGTTTTGGTTTTTGTTTTCAGAACTCAGTTGTGAATGGATCCGTAGGGAAATCAGGATGGACAATTATCAATTATCAACTAGCTTCTGAGAACTTACATTTAAGCAGATTGGTTTTACACACTTCAGATATTTGCATATCCTCACAGGACATACCTTCCAAGTGTGGGAATGTGGTTTGGAGGTTATCTTATTCTAGAAGACTTCATGGTACAGAAGAAGGAATTATGACTAAAGGGAAAAAAGGTGATAGCAGTTTTCTCCATGGACTTTTAACCTCAGAAAATTCTTCATTCTTTAATGTTCTTCTCTAACAGAAGTTACGGTTCTGATAATAGGTGCCTGTACCTGAACTAACAGTCCAGGGAACCTAAACAATTCATGGGGAAAGTTAAGTACCTTAAAAAAGGATTAACAAAAGTGAGCACACTGGGCAGTGAGCTACCTCTGACACGGGTAGGGAATGCTGAGGACAGAAGTGAGTCTGAAATCCTGCCCCTCACTTAGAGCTAGATGCCTAACTCACTGTTGCCTCTAATTGCCGCTCTTCACTTGGGATATACAGCTTTGATCTCTTTCCTGAAGGTAGGCACTTATGCCCATTCTTTCAACAGACAGCAGGACAAGGAAATGATACCACTTTTCTGTTATCCAATAGCCTAGTGGTTAGAGAACTGGTCCAGGACATGGAAGACTCAAATATTGTTTTCTTCAAGACTTAAGGGGATATAAACCCACATCTTTCACCTCCTAGGGAATCAGGCTTAACTACCAGGGTATTTGTGGGCTGGGGACACACTCCATACCTTTTCTCTTCTTTTCATGGAATATATAAAAATACTTTGGGTAGAGAATGAAAATGTAAAAATTTGCATGCTATTTTTCTATCTTAGTGGTTATGGCATTCACCTGGAATATAGGAGAGGAGACCTGGGTTCCAGCCCCTACACCAAGGGTTGTTTATATACTTTATCCAATGATGATTTTAATGTAAAATACACAAAATAGTCTTGGAACAGGAACCAGAAGGCAGGTCTTCTCTCTTTAAGTTGAATGCCCTAACTACTAGAGTCTCATCTGCACTCACTCTGTCTTGCCTAATGAATCTTAAATAGCCCACACAAAATAAAACAATTTCAACAGTAGAATGATAGCTCCCCAGCCCCAATAATATTCCCAATAGTAGTTTCTTATCTGATAGGCAAAATACTCTTCTCAGGCTGAGAAGGGAATTTAATCCAGGTTTCCCACATCTTTGATACATGCTCTAATCATTAAGCTGTTACATAACAGGGATCAGCATCACCATGTCTGGAGCCAGTCCAGTAGTCACATGATAGATTTGTTCTGAGATCACCTATGTGACTGAGTTCAACAGGAGAGATAGGCCACAGAATGTCTAGTTGATAGATTGCAAGAGGGCTTGGACATGAGTTAAGCACTGGAGTGCTCAGCTTTAACGGTTCCTGGGTATATCCAGAATTTGAACTTCAGGTACCAGGAGAAAAATTCAAGTAGAAAACTTAAGCACCTCCACTGTGAGGCCAGGAGTGTTTTGAGGATCTAGCTTTTGGACTTAGCATGGCATCAGGGCTTAAGAAGACCTGAAGAAGAATGCTTTGCATTCTTGCAAAAGCTTGTCTAGCTTTATCCCAAATAGGAAGTTGGTCCAACAAAAATTGGACCCCCCCCAAATCTTTGCCTCTTACACTAGGGTTTAAGTCCTACTTGTCAATCTAGCCCTAAGTGCTTCTTTCACATAGGTACTGAAAATGAACCAGTCATTGGAAGCTGTACAAATGGCAGCTCAGAAAGTAAAGCACTAAATAGCTGCTGAGTAAGACCCTTTTAGACAGATGAATAGAAAGGAACTTAGTGCATTGACACCAGAACAGCTTGCGTCTCTTGCCAAGCATTCTTAGCTGAGAAACACTGCAGTGGCGGATATTTCCCCATGTTCATCCTCCACACCTTTTCAGAGATTAAGTACAATGTGCATACAGTTTATTGGAAACAGCTCTCCACTTTCCAATAATAAGATCATATTGAGACAAAGTTTTAAAATACCCAGCAATCTGAGACTGAAAATATAAGTTAGAATATGCTTTGCAGGAGTGCAGGAGTCCCCCCTTCACAGCAAACCAAAGTGCATCTTGGATCTGAATGGATCGCTGTTTAATTGATTAAAACCACATTGCATTTTTTTGTCATTATCCTGCTGAACTGTACAAGTTGTTCAACTTTAAGTGATTTAGTGTAACTCATAGCTTTTGGATTAAGAGATTCATTAATAAATTGGACTATAAATGTCAGAATGAATGCAACCAGACTAGCTAAAAATGTGCTGAATAAGGCTGGCACAGTACTCAGGTAATTGGCAATCAGGCCAACAGTTGCTTTTCTTGTCAGTATGGTGGCTACCTGAGGTTTGAGTCTACTCAAGGCGAAAATGAGGTCCTTTAATTAAACACTGCATATGACATCTTTTCACTTAGAATCATTTAGGGCTTTTAAAAGAAGGTTGGGAACAGTGTAATTAGGACTTTTTTTGGATTCTACAGATAGAGTGGGAAAGGTTAGTAGTCAAGGGGAATGGGCAGGAAAGCAGGCACCAAGGTCTAAAGTTTGTGTGTGGGTGTGAACATTGGTAGCTGAAGATAATGGTTGGGGTCCAGTCAATGCTCCCTATTCTAATAAGGTGTGCTGATTTAAATCTGTTTATACCACCTAGCACACCTGCATATACTAGACTTTCCTGAGTCTTCTGAAACAATAGCTTTAAGCAGTTCTTTTTATAGGTCAGACTCTTGTTATTGCTACAGATCTTGTGGGCCAGGATTGCAGGAGGTGTTGATAAGAACTAGCAGAAGGAACATCTTGCACAGCTCTAAAACTAAAGCACTACACTAAACATATGATAGGATTTAGTTTTTAACAAGTTTGCAGGTAGCCTTATGGAGAGAACAACATCATGCTTGATTTGTGCCAACAATCTGAAAGCATTTTACAAACTGTACATACACAGGAGCTGCTTCACTCAGCCCTTCAGTGTCACTACTGCTATAGTTGACTGTAGTAGCTATTTGACAGCATGAAACAACGTGATTTAGAATAGGAAGTGAAGAATCCAGCATTTAGTTGAAATGGAGGGACAGAGTCAGCGTGCAATAAGCAGCATTTTTCATCCATTAACATGGAACTCTTCTAGGTTGAAGTCAATGATTACAAAATAAATTAAAGACTGAAGACTTTGAATATTAAGCTGGCAGGGACTATATATAATTTCAGATGAGGTTCTCAATCAGTAAGTGGGAAATTAGAAAGTTTATGAATAATCTGGTTCTCATCACCAGTAGGCTTTGTCTCTATACATTTTAAAAACACTATTAAGCCTTTAGGCCAAAGACAGAAATGTTTAAAACTGTTAGCTGCCTTTGGCTAACTCCAGCTGTTAGTTGCAGGATTTTTATATTGCAGATGCATCTTTTCAGAGCAGCACAGGTTCCTAAAGGGCCCTCTGCCATGATGGAGTTTTGAGTGTTTTTTGTTGAAGGGAAGATGGAAGAAAGAAGTATTTCTCCGTGGGCCAAAATTACACTTGTCTCAGGCTTAAAATGGAAACTGTCATTTTTCTAATGCTCTGAGGCTTCTGGTATAAACATGAAGAAAGAGAGAGAAAGGAAATTATTTTGCTAGAAAAGGCTGTAATTTAGTAATTATGACATCGGCGCATGTGAGCAGGGCAGCCTGTTAAAGAGGAACTAGAAACACAAGGAACTAGTGAACTGGGAAGACAAAGGAAAATAAGATTAAGAAAGGGCCAGGAAGCAGGAAAACTTATAATTTCTCTTTAAAAATAGGAGAGTAAAAGCAAATCAAATTCTTTCTTCAGCTGCCCCTTGTAATTTTCCAGAAATCTTGTATGATTCTCCCTGGAGTCCATCATTGACAGCTGGCAGGTGTAGAACCAGAAAGGGTCCCTAGAATGACTGATCACAAGGTCGCAGCTGGAATGTGTATGAAGGCATTGATGCTGTGAGGGGTAGTAACTAACTTTTGCTGCCACATGGTGGCAGAGAAAAGAACTCGGTTATGTTATGTTCCTACTTGTAGTCCTTGGCTAAAGAATTGTTTTAATATTTTTGTTGTTGTTTTCCAATAAAAATGTGCTAAGGTTAAAAAAAATAAAGCAGAGGAAAGGACCCCAAGCGATAAATTGATGTGAAATTCATTTAGTGCACAACTTATTTCTTATAAAGCATGTAAAAGATTCATATGCCACAGGTTTACCAACAAGTGTTTTTAAGAAGGTGCTTAAAAGCCTGTATTTCAGGAGCAGTTTATGAATAGTACCTCTTCTTGCTGTGGTTGCTATAGCAAGCCCTTGTTCTTAATTGAATACCACAATAAATAATACTTTATAAACTGCAGGGGGCTGGGTGGAAAAAAGCTAGAACACCAGCTAGAAGTGCCATGAGCCACTTTAAATTACTACTCTCTTTCCCCCTCCCCCCCCCTTTTTTTTTACCAGAATTGTACATTTTGTGCTTTGGGACAAAGAATGGGAACACTTGTTTATTTAACTATGATGGTTTTTAAACCCTTTTCTGTCTCTAAAAACTGCAAGATGTATAAATGTGGATCCATCCACTTTTGTAAAACAGTAAACTAATGATTAAACAGAAAAGCAGGATTTTTTAAAAATAGTTCCTTTGTATTTTAAAGCATATTTTGGGGGGAAGAGACTAAAACACTATGCCATGCAATTCCATTGCTGCTATTGTTCCATTCGCCTTTTTATTTTAGTGTGTTAACAGCCTCTTAATCTTTATAATCCATAATCAAACCAATTAGAGACATTTGTTGTGCACACAGCAAGCTCAGGGTGCTACACAGCTAACATTGTCCTGGAGACAGTTGCAGAATTTGGGCAGAGGAGAGGGCAAGCTTATGGGAATACTTTTGCTTGATAAACAGCAGAGATCCACAGGGGCTTCCTGTTGCCTGAAGGGAGGAGAGGAGGCCAAATGAACTCTGCCAGGGTACAAGAGGAACACCCCGCCTGATGATAAACAGCTGTGGTATAAAGAGACTCAAAGACTTCTGTGGGGAGCAATGGTGAGGTTAACAGAAATGGAAGATTATACTATCATAATAGAGACTGGGAGAGATTAAAGTACATGTGAGAAGCCACTAGTCTGGATCAAACAACTAGCTTGTGGTTAGTCCTGGACTTGGAACTGGGGAATCTAGGTTGATTTTTTTGCTGCCTCATCTACTAAATCCTTTGTGACCTTTATCATGTCAATTAGATTTCCAGTATCTCAGTTCCCTGATCTGTCAAATGGGGCTATTACTTCCCTGTCTCACAGGGGTCTTGTAGAACAAAAATCATTTATGTTTGTGACGTGTCAGATATGGAGTGGAAGGGGGACCGCACATCTTTTATAAACCATCTCTCTAAGGATACAGAGGACACACTAACCCTTCGCTAACTAAAATGTTTCTTACGGATGCTGCCTCCCTATAGCAGACAACATCTGTTTCTTACTATAATTAGCTCACAGTTCAATAGGTAGCGGCAGTCTCTTACACCTGTACTACAATCAGCACGGAAATCACAGAAGCACATGGCCTTCCCCCTTAAAAGCAGCCTCAGTTACACAAGTTGTTAAGCATCTAGTCAATGGCAAGTGTACATTAGAGCCCTACAATACGTGAATGAAAACATCTTTTTTTTCGGTCAGCTCCATTTCATGTTTCTAAGCGTGCAGATGTTGCCCTGGCTTCTCTGGATTGAAAAGAAACTGTACTGTCCTCCACCAACCAGTCAGCTCAGGCCATAAACATTTATTTCCAGCCACCTGCACAGTGAGAAGGGGGGAAGTGAAATGGGGACGGATATGGGAAGAGTGCACCAGCTGGCCCTGCTGGTGAGGCATTATAACTGATTTCTTTGGGGTGGAAGGGTGTGAGGTCTCAGGTCGTTTCCTGCCAGGTTTGTTCAAATGGGAGGGGAGATGTAATTGCACTGTCTCACTGTACCATTAGTGTCAAGACTCATTAAGAACCCAATCCACTCAGTGGCAGTAGGCATACAAAGAAAGATCCAGCCAAAGTCTGCAGACTACAGAGCTGGAGTTGGTGGGGAAAGCAATTGTAAAATTCCTGCCTGGGTAATTAGAGTCAGCAGGGATTCAGATTGGCTACAGCAGGGCTTTCATTGCTCCCCTTGCTGTTTTAACAGGATTGGCAGGTGCTGCTTTATTCCAGGGGTGAGGTGATGTGCCTGTGTCATAATTCACAATGAGAAATGATCATCAATTTGCTGCCATGCTCCTGGGGGGAGCTGAACAGGCAGAGGGTGATTACTATTGTTATTAGTACCTTGTTAGTAGTGAAGAAAAAGATTGCTCCAGGCAGTTGTCTCAAAAAGGGTGGGGCTTATGCAAAAAATGTTGCTGGCAGACACCTAAATATAAAATTTTGAGTAGGTTTAAGATTTTGTACTCTTTGGGTTTCCAACTTCAAGAAAAGAGAAAGTGGACCAGAAAGATTATCCAGTATGTAAATATTAGCAACAGATTTGTTTCTTTTAAGGAAAAAGTGTAGCGAAGACAAGTTAATTTGAGTCTAATACGGGAAGCAAATGTGAAGTCTCTTTGTGCAGGCACTGTTTCTTATTATTATTTTAGCAGGTTGTGTAAGATCCTAGTAGTTAGACTTAGGTGGCCTAGTTTCTAGCTGCATGCTAGGACAGGGTGTAGGGTCCAATTCAAAATTTAGTGAATGAAAAGACTTCTACTGATGTTTTTCACATAATCTCCTGATGCGTGTATGGGACCAGGTATTCAGCTGATTCTAGATGTTATCAGAGTTGGAAAGCCAATGAGGAAATGGTACCAGAAAGATTGTGGCTATAAGCAGAAAGGATTTTGCAAATGTGACACTTATTATTCTGTAGAAGTTTCCCTGTGGTGATTTCCATAACAAATTGGCTCAGCAGGCAAGTCAAAATCAGATTCTCATTGCAACACTGCTTAGTTGAATCCAGTATCTGAAAATCAAACTGTGTTTCTTCTGTTCCATCTATCAATAGCAAAATGAAAGATTTAGAAATTAAAACTTCTCTGATGAGCAAATCTGTTGACTGTGTGAGGCAGAATAAGGTACTGTGCTCTCATCTACTGTGCAGTGGTCCTGATAATAAGCACGTGGGTTTTTCAGTAAACCAAAGAGACATGGGATTGAAGGCACAAATGGCCTGATCTTATGCCTCAGGCAAAAAGTTCCATTAAAAGCGATGAATACTTTTTTTTTTTTTTTTTAATAAGGATCGTGGGCATGGGCTCATCAGGAGCACACCAATAAAAGGAAAAAGCCACAGTGTTTTATAAGTGCTCATCAATAGAAATTAAAAGGAAATCACTTCCTGTTCTGTGAGTCTTTCCAATTTTGCAAAGACTTTTCCACTCTGCACCAAGATCAAACTGACACCTTTCAAGGGATTTTGTGAAAAATGAGAATGAGAGACAGAACAGTTAATAGCCTAGAGATTAGGGTGTATGACAGTTGTTTTCAACCTTTTTTTGTACCAGGACCTATTGTAAACATCGATGGCCAGTCCAGACCCAGTACCACTCACTCCTGACCCACTGCCTCCTGGCCCCAGGCCCCCAGAGTGTAGGGCAAGGGGTGGGTGGGTATGTTGGGGGGTCCTAAGCAGCCCTCAGATTGAAACTCTGCCAGCCTGCAAGGGAAAAGCCAAAGTTTCCCATGTTTTTATCCTTTACTGGCAAATTCATTTTTAAATTTGTTGATGCGTTTTTAAAGTTTGTTCACAATCCTTTCATATAGTTCTGCAACCCATGGGTTGAGAAACACTGGTGTATGAGATGCCCAAGTTTGGCTGGAGTCTGACTAGGGCTTGAATCTCGATTTCCTAAATCCTGAGTGGGTTCTCTGATCACCAGGCTGGTAGACGTGGATTCCTGACCTGAGCACCCTGGGGAGCGTGCACACTCTGACTAGAGGTGTGATGGCTCCAGAACAGCTGAACTTTCCACCTTAATGATGTCAGTGACCCACTTACGGGATGGGACACACACAGTGTATCTTATAGACAAGTGGAGTAATGTGTGCACCGCACAAGGGCGGAGTGCAAAAGTACCTGGGAATGTGTGCACGACGCTATGATTGGAGGATGATAGTGACTGATCGGTGGAGTGATTGAAGTGATATAAAAGGAAATTGCATGTGAATGTGGAGTGAGGGAGAGAGATAGCATGAGCTGTGTGTCAGCGTGAGGTGAGAGTGTATGGAATAGGTGTGCCTGAGGCCTTATAGTATTGGTGTTTGTGACAGTGATCTGTGGTGCAAAGAGCGCGTATTGAAGACAACCTTGGACGTAAGGATACGTACCTGGATACTTGCCTGGAGATGGAGTCTTTGAATCTCAACATTCATTTGGTAACGTATCGCCCTCTTCCTTATACTTTCAGATCCGAGTACCCTTAAGGGAGAAGGATTTGAAAGCTGTCTAGGGTAACTGTCACCTCACTGTCAGCGAGCCCCAGGGCAGGCCCTGATACTGCGCCATACTCGCATCTAGCAGGTTCCAGAAGAGCGTTACGTTTCCTTGTTATAGTTAAGCTTCAGTGTTTGTGTATGCAGTTGATCCAAGTTCTGCTGTGGTGAGTGTATCTTTGCTGTTATGGCTATGGTTTCCAATACATATTCCTGTTGAACTTGATTGGTCTCCACTTGGTTTGTAAAGGTTGAATGGGGATAGGCTGTGGTTCAATGCTCAACCTGTAACCCGAAAATCCACCAACTACAGATACATTAACGAAAGGCACCATTTTCTACAGATACATTAACGAAAGGCCCCATTTTCTGTGAGAGGAGTAACGACTCCAGCCTTTTGCTGTTGTCCTGGTGTCACGGGCGCTCGGCCCGCCTTTCTCAGGCTACTAGCTATTTTGGAGCAGCACTCTTCCTCCCACCCCGTAGGCCTTAGTCAGAAATTCCAACTTCGACCTGAGAAACTATTTCCTGATGAAAGTTTTGTTGAAATCAGTATGTTCCTCTGAGAAAAATGAATAAGTAAATCAGCATTTTCCGACAAAAATTCATTTAATCCATCCCACTATATTCTTCACCTAATCAACACTGCTGTACTCTTCAGTCTCTATAACTACATGTGAAGGACACATTGGGAATGAAAACCAGAAGCAGAAGCTACTTTCCCCAGTACCTTTCTTCTGAGGCTCTGTCACCCCCTTGATTCTGTCGGCAAAATGATAAATTAACAAGTGAAAATAACCCCTCACCTCCAGATTCCTCATTGGAATGAATCGAGTTTGAAGCTGTAGATGGCTGAGATCCTCTGAGCAATGAAGTTTAAACGATGGGAACAGAAACAGTAATAGTTGCTGATTATACCTGCATGAAAGTTTCTCTCCTAAAACAAAAATTGACACTGTATACAGATGTATATGGTATGGCAGATTACTTCCAAATGCACCACAAGGCATATAGGGCATAAGTGCTAACTTGGGCTAGGGACAGACATTCAAAAAGCCTGACCCTGAATTGATTCAGTCTTTGCAGGTTAGTCTAACCTGCAGAGAGTGAACCAGTTTGCAAGTGGATAGACATTTGGCACATGCCTGCAGTGGCTCAAGCCAGAAGCTGGGGGGTGCTAGAGCAGCCCTCCCTTCCACAGAGAAGCTGAGCTGGGGAGGGGCAGGGTGCGACTAGTCCCTGGCAGGCCTGCCCCTGTGGCTCCCTGACAGCTGGGAGCAATCCTGGCACACAGGGCTGTGGGGCCCCAGAGGGGAACTCTCCCACCTCCTCCCTCTCCCCCACCACCATGGGGCTGGGAGGGGGGCTCTGTTTGGTGCTGCTTCCCCCAGTCCCTGCCATGCAGGGTCCTGCACTCTGCCGGGAGTGGAGGGAACACCCCCCACTTGCTTCCCCGCAGTCTAGTGTGGGGCTTCCCCTCTGTGAGTGTGGAGCTGCAGGCATGGTGTGGCACAGAACCCCAGGGATGGAAGCAGCCGGGCAGGCTGCACGGGGCTACGCTCCTCAGCCCCAGCACAGTCCTGGCTGCCTCTATTGCAGCTCCGTGCTGCATCTGCAGCTCCGGGGTCACAGAGGGGAAGCCCCTCCCTGGACTCTGTGGGGAAGGCGGGGGTGGGGTTCCCTCCACTCCCAGCAGAATGCACAGTGGGAAGTGGGGGAAGCAGCTGGCTCAGGCTCAGGGAGCAGAGCCACAGGGATAAGGCAGATTCCACTCCCTCCCCCTGCGCAGTGCTGGCTGGAGCCACGCCTGCGTCGGGCATGAGAGCCCTGACCTCCCTGCCTGCTGGTGCTGCTGCCAGGCATTGGGGGCTGCATGCCATGGGGGGAAAGTCCGCCCAGTCCTGTAGCAGCAGAGGGGAAAGGGGAGGAGGAAGAAGAGTCCCCATCCAGCACCTCACAGAGTCCCCCACCCTGGGAGGAGGAGGAGGGCGAATAGTCCCTGCCAGCACAGAACAGAGCCCCCCTCCCCACCCTGTGGGACAATCAACCCAGCATAGCCCTGTTAAGGTGAAGGGGGCAGGGAGAAGGGTTAATTCCTCCCTCCATCCCTTCCCTGTAGCTAGGGTCTGCCAGCTACAGGGGCTACCGCTGCAGCCCCCTCCCTGCTGCTCCCCGGCAGACAGGCTGACCCTGGCTGCAGTGGGGGAAGAGGGGAGGGAGGGAAGAATTAACCTCCTCTCTGCCCACTTTGCTTTAACAGGGCCATGCTGGCCAGTGTCTCTGCTATTGCCAGTCCCTTTTCCAGCTAGAGAGCGGAGGGGCAAGGGCAGCCCTGCTGTGGAACAGAGAGCCCTGCCCAGGCCAGAGAGCATGCTGGGATGCTGAGGGTGTCTGGTTTATCTTAAACCAGCGAGGGGTTTGAGCCAAATTAGTTAAGTCTGATACTACATTCAACCAGGTTTATCTCAAATCAGTTTTAGCCATTTTGAAACTGGTTTATATGCACTGAATGTCTCTTCTGTTACAGGTTTAAACCAGTTTCTGATCACTTAAACCAGTTTGTGTAATGTGTGTCCCAAGCCCTGAAGTTTAACTGAGTATTCCCTAGCAAAACAAAAGGAAATTTATACTTAAACCTTCCTAATAGCCCCACTCCCTGATAACTATTACAGGCAAAACCATGTCAACCCTTTCCCTCCTCCCTCTATCCCTGCCCCTCCTTGGCAGGTCCTCTGTCTAGATTGCTTTAAATCTGATTTGGGATTTGAGCATTATTTGGATTAACTCATTAGTGGAGCATCGTTCTGGCAAGCCCACTAATCTGTGGCAGTGGTGCATAACGCCATGACAATATTACACTGAAAATGAGAAATCCTAATGAGATTAGGATTTCATGCATTCAGATAGCCCCTGGTGTTTGAATGGTCTGTAGACACTTGGTATGAATCACTGTGGGCACAGAAGGAAATGAGGTGACTAGACTGTGACCCTGCATTCAGGCAAATAAGGGCAGACTTACTACAGCACAGAAGTATTAGCAGCTTCTCAGGGAGGGGGACTAATGCATCAGTCTCCTTTGTGCCATATACATATGATGGGAAAAATATTTTGTTAGGGTCAGTGGAAGGCTAAAGGGGTTATTTGGGTGCAGGGGTGCACCCTGAGGGTTGGTTCTGCTCCTGGTGTTAGTGGTAGCAGATGGGTGGATCTACACTGCAGCAACAACATGTCCTGGCTGGGACACTCCCACTTATATACTTCAAACCTGGAAACTCATCAATACATTGAATATATTCTGGGATTGTCTTCAGGGGCTGCTCTTGAGTCCCCAGTGTTTGTGGTGCTTGAGAGTGGCTGCTGTGGATGGCTCTGGAGCATTTTCATCTATGCATATTTCTAGGTTTGGAGGATGTAGGTGGACGGGGTGTACTGGGGTGCCAACCTCCAGTGGGTATGCTGTCTCCACAACATGGGCATACCCTTTGTTGTTTGTCTTGAAGTGGAAGAAGGATGCTAGCTGCAAAGTTGTTTTTATGTTGCTGTAGGGCTTTTGTGCACAAGACAGTTTTGCCAGAGTGTGTACGTATGAATCTGCTCTGTGCTAAAATTACACATACTGGATTAGCTGTCTCAAGAAATTCCATTCCTGCCTTTTCTTTTGAAAGAGTTCTCCTTTTTACCTTGGTCTTCAAGTAAAAAAAATAAAATAAAAAACCAAACCTGCTACCATCCCTGTGTGCTGTGAGAGATCACTGCATGGTTCTTCTTTGTGTATGTGTCTGCTGAGGAGCACCCAGTGGATAGGGGTCCTTAAACTGATCCTGCTTTACCACCAAGAACAGAAAAAATAACATTTCCATGGCATTTTCTTCATAGTAAACACACTATTCTGTACTGACGTGAGAGGAGTTTGGCACCTACAATGAAATCCACTTCTAGTGCTGTACTAGCCTGCCACCCAGTGATGACTTTTGGCACTCTCACAAATGCTAGTGAGCTTGGATAGTATTGCTTGGCAATGCCATGAACTAATACTTCATGGGGAAGTACATAGGCCTTGCCTACACAGATCTTGTCTAAAGTAAATGTGTTTTCAAATTGGGGTATATTTGGGGAAGTATGTTTCAGGTGTTTCTATTATTTTCTTTTTTGGTATTTTGAAGTTAGCAAACAGGAAACTAGCTCTGATGCATTTAGTATCCATTAATGAACGTGCTCTACAGGATCCAGCTTTTAACAAGTTGCAAGCAGGAAAGGCAAGCTATTACTACTTCTCTCATTTTCTTCAGGCACCTCAGGAATTTCTGGAACCTCTCAGTAGGAAGAATACTGTAATGGATCCAAACTGAGTACATTCACAAAGTGCTCCTGAAGTTAGCAATAAATCCCAAACTGGGGAAACTGGGGAACTAGAGGATCAATAATGATACACACTTTTTGGGCCAGGGAACAATGGTAATAAACTTCAGGCAGGCAATGTGTTTGGTAGAAAATGTTGTCTTCCTGCCTGTGGGGAGGACAATAAATGGAGAGATTTCAAACTTTTTCTTCTGTGTCTGAGCAGCTGTTATAACCATACATGGATCTAAATGGTGGGAGAAATGAGTGGGGAGAAGAGAATGTTTGCTTGGGAAACTGTTAGGGTACTGTGCCTGTGGGGTTCAGGCATTCTTGGGAGAGAAACGCTTTTGTGGCTCAGATGATCATTTTCCTTCAGATGATCCATCAACTCCAAGTTCTACTAAGTCGTATTGTTACCAGATGAGCTGAAGGTAAAAGTGCCAAAGTAAAAAAAAGGTGGTTTTGTGTTGTCTTTTTTCCCTCCTGAAAAGTTCTGCATAGATGATTTCATGGGGTTTTTTTTTTTCAAACAAAGCTTAACTATTATTAGACCATAGGAAAAAAAACTAGTAATTGAATAGTTCAATAGACAGAAAAAAAATCTAGCTGTAAGTGATAGCTTTAATTAGGTAAAATAGGAAAAAATTGCATGCCTCTAAAAATTGTATTGTCCTGATTTAATAAGCAATTGCTACTTGTTTGTAGAACTGCATGGACTAAAGCTACCACATAAGGGTGTCTTATTGGCTAAAGAATTTAATAGAGCAGTAGCCTTTGTGACTGCTGCTTGACATTCAGCCTTGACAATACCACCTGAATTTATCTAGGCAGTCAGACATGTTGAGCTCTAGATCTTTAATGCGGAATTGAGACGAGGGGGGAGTGGTCATTTGTCTTCATGTTGTGAAATAGTTTTTGTTGCCTGCCAAAGACATAAGGAGAGAAGAAAGAAATCATGATCAGATGGCCTTGTTCAAAGTGTGAGGTGGCGGTGAGTGGGAACAAAGCAGAAAAAGGCATGTAAGGGGAGTGCATATGGGAAAACAAAGGACTACTTACTCAAAAGAGAGCTTAAGTTCTATTAATATGTATTGCATTTCTTTAGACATTCTGCTGTTCAAGTATTGTGTTAAGAGGAGGAAAAACACTGTCACTGATTTGCATTTTGTTATTAATTCAGAGAAATGTTTTAAAAAAAAGTAAGATTGTCAGCAAGGTGTCTTCGTGAATCTTTCTACAATAGCAACAGTTCTGTACAAGAACCAAATACTGAAAAAAAAAAAATCAGTAAAACGGATAGAAATGTAATTCAGCGCAGCACCCGCACTTCATCTTCATATAATGATATGGGCAAAGCCTGAATTCCAATGCGCTGCAGTGAATTATGGGATATAGTAGAGCTTGTAGGACTGCAGCTGCATTATACAGACATAAAATACCATCAGTTATGGTGTCCCATTAGGAAAAGATGATATAACACATTCCCTTTTTAATGATTTAGAAATGACACATTTCACTCACTAGATTATATACCTCATTTAAGATTCATCCTCTTCGTAACAGGAAAGGTTCTCTTAGATCTCTTTGTGGGAATCTCAGTTAAATAGTTTGCTAAATGGATCTCATCACAGTGCTATGTTTCATGAACAAACCCAGTGTAGTCTCATGAATAGGGATGGACAAGGTCTATGAAAACCTGAGTGCTATTTCTGACTCTGCCACTAATGTCCTGTGTGACCTTGGGTACGTCCTTTAACCTATCTCTGCATGCTTTTCCTACTTTTGTCTACTTGTCTGTTTAGATTGTAAATTCTTTGGGAGAATGGCTGTTTCTTATTCTGTGTATATACAGAACCTAGCAGACGGCAGCCCTGATCTCAAGTTGGAGCCTCCAGAGTTGCCACTGGAATGCTGTTACGACTAGGTCCACTTCCTTCAGTTCTGCATATTATTTAATGGGCTGCAAACAAGACCAGTCTGACAGGCCACAGTTAGGACTGCTGTATAGGCAGGGGACATCCAATAGTTGCTAATTCTCTTTATTTTTCTGGACAAAGCAAGCAGAGGAGTGCATTCCAGTAGAGTGAACTTTTAACAACAGATTTTAAATTGTACCTTTTTTAAAGCTTATGAGGAGGCTTCATAACATTAAAAAAAAACTCAGCTGGAGATGATATTGACTTGCTTTTATAATACAAATCATCCTGGAATGGGCCTCATAATTTCTCTTACTGTGGCGTATCTTTCTTTACAACAGGTATCTGCTGGTGCATCTATAAATGTCTGTAAATATTCAAGGTTTAGCTTTAATGAAAAATGCTGCCTCTATAGAGAGTAAAGGTAATGGTTTATATGCAAATGTTACAGTGCTATCTCTTGAGTATCTTGGTAAAAAAAAAAAAATCAAACCACAGCCTTCAGTCTTATTTAAATAAAAATAAAAAAAATCACTTTCCTTCCAGAGATTCAAAAAGCTGAATATATTTTCCTAACTGATTGATGCTTTTCCATTTATTTTTAAATGTAATTTTCCTTGGGAAAGGAATTGTTCTCTTGAATGTCAAGGAGGAAATATTTCCCAAATCATATGCTCTGATTGGCTGGTTTGAGCCTAATCAGATAGCTCTGTGAAGGGGGATGGGGGAAGCAAGGAAGGGAGTGATTTGTCACACTGGTTTTCTAGCCATTGCTAAAGAGCTGCTTTGTAATGCCAGCCTGCCAAATCTCCTGGCCACAATCAAATTATTCCCCCCATACGCATGCACATACACACCCTAGCCGTTTAGCTCTATCACTGACAGAATAGTTATTAAACAAAAACTCAGCCCAGGGAATTATTAATCGCAAAGATTCATTTCTTTATCAAATGTTGTGGCCTAGAGGGAGAGCTCTTTAAGCTTTCTGAAAGACCATAGCACATTAATCACTGAAGGGGTGAGGGTGTGGGTCTGGCATTTTTAATGCCTGTCAGATCAGGAGGAGGAGATACTGGGATCAAAGGAGCTGTTTACTATTTGGAAGTTGAAGATCCTCACTTTTCCCCATAGATTTTGTGTCCTCTTTTTGTTTTTGTTTTTTCCCAAGCTTCTGGAACCGTCTTTAAATCTTAGACCTACCAGAGATATATTACAACTCTGAGAGGCAGAGAACAGGAATTATTGTTCCTGTAATCCGTGCACTGTGCCCAAGCTTTCATCAGTGGCCGCTGGTTTTGAGTGCCCTTGTGTTTCAGATGCCTGACTTCAGAAAACAAGAATTTGGCTTGTGTGCGAGCGAACTATTCCAAATTGGAAGGTCAATGAGAGCACAAATCTTTGGCACCTTTGAAAATCAGATCTAAATCTATTAAGTCAAATCAAACTGAGGCAGCCAAAATTAGAAGCCACTTCTGAAAAATTTAGCCTAATATTCCAAGACTTTAACCTTTGGTCACCGTATTTTTTGGTTTTGTTTTTTTAATTATTGCTGTGACTGTAACTTGGAACATATCTATGGTAGATTGTCAACTTGTGCTCCTGTGGCTGGAAGCACTTACCCTGTGATTAGTTAAATTGTTAATTACCATTGACCTTGTTCACTTTAATGCTGTGACCTTTAGCCCCTGTAGTAGGTGGAGAAGTGGTTCTTCCTGGCAAGGTTGAGATTCATGTGCTCCGTGAGGAGTGCAATGTAAGCAGCTACTTAGCTGATATATATTTCCACATAAAAGGCTGGTATATCAGTCCCAGCAAGAAGGCTTTATCATAACTGCTTCAGCAGTCCTGCAGCTACATTACGGATTCTCACATTATCCCTTGAAGCGGTTCTTCAAACTGGTTAGGCTGAGTGGTGGGTTTGCAAGTAGGAATCATTACCACTTATTCACATCATCTCCACCAAGGAGAAAACTGATCATTGGTTAAGACGCTAAATTTCAGGAAACCTGTTCTGCTACCTACTTCCAGTGTAACTTTAGGCAAATCACTTAAGAACTGAAATTTAAAATGAAGTAAATACCCAGGATTTTTAACTGCAACCAGTGGAAACTGAGGCTACTCAGACCCTCTACAACCTCTCTGCTTCAGTTTCTCCATCTATTAAATGGGGATAAGACTTCCCTTTAAGCACTTCTGTGAGTTAAGGAAATTCATTAACTCTATAGCATGGGCAAGAGACTGTAATCAGGATTTGCAAGCACACTGGGACAAGGACTACCTTAACATGTGCTTTCACAGTGCCTAACACAATGAAGCCCAATCCTAACTAAGACTTCTACAAAAAGACTATTTATGATAAATAAATAATATGGCTATTTGTTGCTTTTTGGGGGCAGCAAATGTGGATGTTTATGCATGTGCATATTAGACCTGTAATGCCTTACTGCTCCAAGCAGCTGGGAAGAGATGAGAAACAAACCATGTTTTTTTCCGGCAAACAGAAGGAGTGAGAGGGAAGACATATCATGTCAAATGGATTCTCAGAGAGCCACAAAACATTTATGGCATGTTGTCGTGCCATTGCAATATGATATTTGCATTGTGGTGGTGCATCAATATGTGAGACGATCTGTCTCTGTGGGAGTCTACCTCCCCCGTGCTGCAGCTCCCAGCTCCGTAAAGCTGAGGATCACTGCTTTTAAAGTGACTCTTTTTGGTAACAGCATTCAACTTTTCTGGGTTTTAAAGACAATCTGGATGAATTAAGCACTAATGTTTTCCTGCTCGGGAGGTAGCTTATGACCGACTTGCAATCCCACATGCAAATCATCATTTGCATCGTCAGGTATATCATATAACAAAGTGTGTATTGGGGAACCATTATGAAATGTTATCTCCATAATGAGAAAAATGTTCAAGATGAGCATACAGGCTACATAAAATATCAAGTATGTTTGGTTTGTCTGCCAGGGAAGCCCTGAAAAATCCATATATGGGGGGGGTGGGCCTTCACACTGCAAGAACTGTCTGTCTGTATTTATTTTTAATTGAATCATGCACTAAAGCAATTGCTTCTGACTTGTTAAGTGGGTCATCCCTTAGTGCGATGCATCTGCTGAAGCATGAAGCAAAATCTTGTACTCTGGCAGTTTTGCCAGCTTACAATCTGTGAAAAAGAACATATACAATCATAGCCCACTAACCCCTGAAATACACTGTATACACATGTTTTACCTTTCTTTTTAGAGTATATTACAGCTAGCACCTGGAGACTCTTCGAATTAATGGGATTTTGTTAGGACTATACCGTGAGACTCAAATTATTCAAACAGAATTTTTGCATGGAGGGATTGCATGCTTCCTTTGTGCTAGTAAAGCTGTTTTCCTGCCTTTCAGCAAGAAGCAGGAGCTACATTTGTAAGTAGGGATACGTAATTGGGATCTGTAATCCTCTTATTAACAGATCAGAAGTGTAATGGATCTCAGGAAGCTTTTGAGCATGCTTAGACTGTCATTTGGTTGTTTTTTGTTTATGTAACAACTCTTCTACTTCTGGTAGCACTGTGCTGGTTTGTACAGCACCCATGGCTTTCTAGGTTGCAAAGAAAGGTTGCAAATAACAAGTGGTTGCAAATACAGGCGTAGTATTGTGTTAGCAGTTTCTGAGGGAGTTCTCCAGCATCTACAGTACCACAACACATTGACTGTTTTCCTTGATAATAAACAATTAGTGGGGCAGGAGCAAGACCTTAACTGGGGTTAGAAATGGGGTTGTCAAACAGGGTCAGGCTTTGGGGAAAGAATGAATACAGGACTTTGGATTGTGTTTATCTCTGATGTCCAGGAGCCTAAACCATTAATCACAATAAAAGGATCTGTTCTTTCCATTACGTCTTTTCATTGAGGTAACACTTCCTCTGGTGCCTGGGCTTAGACATGAACGATGAATAGCCTCTAAGGAATGATCCACTTCATGGTTGTGGAGGTACTCAAAGGTTTTACTACTGTAGTTCAAAGAGAGTGTAATCCTTCTTGTGTTTCTCAAGAAAACATGAACCCAGGAGTAATTTCTGTGTTTAGTATACTGATACCTAGTAATTCTCTGTTAATCTTTTTTTTCCTTTTTTTTCCCATCATCTATGAAGTTTCTTAGGGAAGCACTGACTGAACCGAAATAGCACCAAGATAGACAGAGGCCTCATTGTACTAGGTACTGTTCAGCTACAGAGCCAGAAACAGTCCCTGAATAACTTGTAATCCATTTAAATATACAGACAAAGGTTGGGAAGGGAAATAAGTACAGTGTGAGGAAGTGATTTGCCCACTGTGACTTGGTAGGCAAACAGGCAAATCATACTCAGTGAACCCATCTACTCTTTACTGGAGCTCTAGGGCTAGGGACAGACATTACACATAAGTTTACACACTGGTTTAAGTGATAAGAATCTGGTTTAAACCTGTAATAGAACACATGTTCAGTGCACATAAACTAGTTTGAAAATGGCTGAAACTGAGTTAAGATAAACGTGGTTGAATGTAGTATCAGACTTAACTGATTGGGCTCAAACCGGTTTAAGTAATGTCTGTCCCAGACCCCTTGCTGGTTTAAGATAAACCAGGCCCCCCCAGCATCCCTGTATGCTCTCTGGGCTGGGCAGGGCCCTCTGCTCCACAGCAGGGCTGGCCCCTCCCCTCTGCTCCCTGACTGGAGCTTGGCAGAGACTTGCAGGCACAGAGCCTCTGCCTGGCTTCTTGCTGCTAAGATGGGATTATTCCCCCCTCCCCTCTGCTTTATGCGGTCACCTCAACATTAGCTAGCAGACCACATGCTGGCTACAGTCCCTGCTGTGGGAGAGGACAAAGACAGACAGACTTCATGGAGCTAATCAACAGGTAGCTTAATGTCCTTCCTTGGAACAATTGTTTAAGAGGGGTTTGGAGAGAGGCTTTGTTTTCTTAATGGGTTGATAAACACTGAGTTAGGGGTGATAAACATTCCCTGCTGGGAAGCTTAAGATGGGGGGAGGGGGAATAATCAGAACACCCTGCCTGGGCCTGGCCAGGCCCCGCCCCACTCAGCTCAGCATTGTGAATGGAAGGGAGGGCTGCTATAGCGCCCCCTGGCTTCTAGCTTGAGTCACTGCAGGCATGTGCCTGCATTTCTAGAATGAAAAGGGAATGCCTATCCACCTTCTAATCGGTTCAAGCTTTGCAGGTTAGACTAACTTGCACTAACCTGCAAAGATTGAATCAATTCAGGCTCATGCTTTTTGAATGTTTGTCCCTTGCCTAGAGGAACAGCTGCTTTATACTAGGAAGGTCTTTTTTTTTTTTTTTTTTTTTTTTTTTTTTTTTTTTTTTTGACCTTTAGCAGTGGAAAAAGTGTTAGCTCTAGACGGCCTGGGCTTTTTAAGAAATGCATTACCCCAAGTTGCTCTTAGCTGCATGAGATGACAGAGGGCCTAAACTCCATGGAATCTTTTCTACATTAGAAATACAACTGTTGTGACTTCAGGTGAGGAAACTTGGGAGCCAGAGTGGTGATGGGAGGGCGGAGGGGAATTCCTTGTGTGGATATCCACTGACAACAAATTTTGCAAAATGAGGGGGTGGGCAATGAGACAGTATTGAGAGATAATGGCAGGGATCTCCAGCAAAGGAAATAAATTTGATAATATATGTTGGGAAGAGCATTTTGGAAGAAACAATTTAAAATACGCTTACATGCAAGCTTGCACATTTGGTTCTGATTGAGCTGTAACTGCCCAGGAAAAACTTCAGTGAAAATGTCAATTCAGTATATAGCACTGGTCAAAAAAATAAATAAACTGTTAAATTGTATTAAAGACAGGGAGAGAATGATATGAAATTGTACCCACTGATGTTCCAGTTTCAGTTTAAGTACTGTATTCAGTTCTGATTGCTTCATTTCTAAATGGACATTGCAGAGAACAATCTAGAGAAGAGCAAGCAAAATTATAAAAGGCATAGAGTGGAAAAGGGAGGGAGTCCATGCCAGATGAGGTTAAAAAGATGAGGATTACTTAATTTGAAAAGCAGCAAAGTAATAGAGAAGATAGAGAGGAGATAATGAATTTTATCATGCCCCAGGGCATAAGTGCAAGGCTGTTCTTGATGAAATATAAAGGCACCAGCATAAAATGGATCAAATGCTCTGAATGCAGAATATTGGGCCAGATGCTTTGGTTTGGTCTTTGTGTTCCAGGCACAGCGCAGCAAAACTGAGGAGGAGAGAAATATCTTTAAACCAGCTTTTTCTTCCTTACTCAGTTGGACTGCAAGGTTTAGGCTGCTGCTACCACATGTTGTGAAGCAGCCTACGGGGTTCACTCTGCTGTCATGGACTAGCACAAGGATTCCCAAAGGGTGCACCAAGGCACACTAGTGTGCTGTGAGAGTTTCAGAAGAGTGCTGTCAGATCCCTTTGGGGTAAATTCTGTCCAGCATCCTATGCCTGTCCCAGCTGCTCCTCTGGGAAGTACTGCTGCCTTTTCCTGTCCTTACCCTTCCCGAGGCAGCAGCTTGTGTGCTACCAGTTCCCAACCCCAGTACTCCCACCAGCTCACTCTGCTGTGAGCAGGTGACCAAGCAGATACAGACAGAGCCATGCTTTGCAGCCTGGCTCATTCCCTTCACTCTTCCCATGTTCTGGGGCTGGCAGGAGGGGCCGCAGGGGTGGTCACCAGGGCATGAGACCTGTAGGAACAGCCTCAACAGCAGGGGCTGGCCTTGCTCTCTGAGCTACAGATCAGAGGTCAGCAGTAGGCAGACAATGTTAAAATGTTAAGAGCAGGGCATAGCAGGGTGAGGTCCTGCCTCTGCTGCCTTTAAGCGGAACCGGATAAGTCAGTAATTCTCTTTTTTTTTTCATTATAGGCTCAAGTCCCCCTCCAGGGCCTTTCTGAATTTAGATCTAGCTCAGTGATTTTCAACTAGGGTGCCATAAAAATTCAAGTGTGCACAAATTTTAACCCAGAAAAAAATGCACCCCAGGTATCAAAAGTCTGGAAAACACTGGACTAGCAGGACATAGAGAAGAAAAACAGTTCCAGTTAGGAGACTCGTGTTAAATTAGGCAGACAAATTAGATAGCAGGCTTGAAGTTTTGGACTTCAAAAATGCAATTTTCAACAAGCTCAGGTCACTAGTAGGGAAAGCACTGAGGGACTGAAAACAAAAGGAGTGCATGAAGAGTGGTTGTTCCTTAAGGGCACGATCCTTAAAGCAGAAAGGAAGTCCATTCCCATGTGGAGGAAAGGTAACAAAAGGGCTGGGAAGCCCTCTTGCCTAAACAGAGAAAGTATGGTCTTCTTAAGAAAGATGAAAGGACATACAGACAATAGAAGCTTGGGACAGGCCCCAAGGAGGACTATACAACAATGGTCCATACTTGTAGGGATCAGATTAGAAAAGCTAAGGTGGCGACTGAACTAAAATTAGCAATAGGAATCAAGGACAACAAGAAGTCCTTCTTCAGGTACGTAGGGAACAGGAAAAAAGCAAATGGGAGTGTGGGGTCACTGCTCAACAATTCAGGACAGCTAGTTACTGGCACTCGGGAGAAAACTGAACTCCTGAATGACTACTTTGCTTTGGTATTTCACCGGACCAAAAGGAAAATCATGCCAGATAGGGTAGAAAATGGGCATGGTAGGAATGGCCACCTTCCTACTATTGCCATAGAACTGGTGTGTGATCAGTTAAAAAAAACCAGACATATATAAGTCAGCAGGACCAGATAAACTTCATCCGAGAGTGCTGAAGGCGCTGGCTGAAGTAATTGAGGAACACCAGGCGAAACTCTTCCAAATCTCATGGCACTCCAGAGAGGTCCCTGAGGCCTGGAAGAGGGCCAATGTTGTGCCCATCTTTAAGAAGGAGAAGAGAGAGGACCTGGGTAACTACACGCCAGTTAGCTTAACTTCTTAATGAATTTTTCCAGGATTTTCTCTGGGATAGGAGTCTTTGTGCAATAGGTTTACAGAAGGTAGGATTCTGAACAACAGCCAGTATGGCTTTGTCGCGGGCAGGTCTTATCTTACCAATCTCATCTCCTTCTACAACCAGGTAACTCACCACCTCGATAAGAGAGAGGAGGTTGACATTGTATACCTTGACTTCCAAAAGGCTTTTGACTTAGTATCCCACAATATTCTCACAAGAAATTGGAGAATTGTTGGCTTAACTGCATGACAGTTAGGTGCATAGGAAGCTGGCTGTGAGGTAGGACCCAGAGAGTTCTAATGAACAAATCCATGTCATCTTGGGGAGAAATGGCCAGTGGTGTCCTGCAGGGGTTGGTGCTTGGTTCAGTACTATTCAACATCTTTATCAATGATCTGGATGTGGGGGTGAAGAGCTCACTGGCCAAGTTCGCAGATGACACCAAATTATGGGGAAGCGTGGTCACACTTGAAGATAGGCTGCAGATACACGTGGATCTATACAGGCTGGCAAGTTGGGCAGATCGGAACCAGATGAAGTTCCAACATCGAGAAATGTAAAATACTCCCCCTGGGGATGAACAGTCCTCAACACACCTACTGGCTTGGCAGAGCCAAACTGACCAGCACCACAAATAAAAGGGACCTAGAGATAATAATAGACTATAGTATGAATATGAGCCATCAGTATGATGCTGTAGCCAGTAGGGCAAATAATACTCTGGTGTGCATCAATCAATGTATCCATAGGCTGTGGAATGGGGTGAACCACCCAGGCCATGGCCCAACCAACTTTTAGCATATTCATTTAGCTAGCTATGCAGTTAAAAAAAATAGCTATACAGTTTTAACCGGAATGACAGTAGCACATTTGTGGGTTATATAAATTAACATGCCAAAAGTTGGTTGGGCCATGGCCCAGGTGTCCCACCCCATTCTACAGCCTATGGATACATCACAAGCAAAACCCAGGAAGTGATTCTTCTGTTTTACTCAGCATTGGTGAGACTACAGCTGGAGTGCTGCATCCAGTTCTGGGCACTGCGCTTTAACAAGAACGTGATAAAGTTTGAGAGAGTCCAG
Source organism: Alligator mississippiensis (assembly GCF_030867095.1). Classification (NCBI taxonomy): domain Eukaryota; kingdom Metazoa; phylum Chordata; order Crocodylia; family Alligatoridae; genus Alligator; species Alligator mississippiensis. The sequence continues at coordinate 172,842,996 of NC_081827.1, read as the reverse complement.
AGAAGAGCAATCCGTATGGTCAGAGACTTGCACGGCAAACCATACAAGGAAAGATTGAGGGACCTGAGACTCTTCAGCCTAAAAACGAGACGGCTGAAGCAGCTTATCACTACATCAGGGGAGTACATCAAGGGCTCAACGAACAACTGTTCACCAGGGTGCCCTTGGGGAAAACCAGGAGTAATGGTAACAAACTCCTGGAAGACCATTTCAGACTGAACACTGTGAAAAATTTCTTCATGGTTATGGTGTCCAGACTGGAATAAGCTCCCTTCAGAGGCGGTGCAATTGCCTATCCTGGAAAGCTTCAGGAGGAGACTGGACAGTCACCTTGCTGACCCCAGTTGTCTTCCCTGCCTAGTGCAGGGGGCTAGACCCGATGATCTTCCAAGGTCCCTTCCAGCTTTACAATCTATGAATCTATAAACTTCCTGTTTTCTGTATGACCTTGGGCAAATCCTGTAGTACAGCAGCATAACTAGGTGTGGGTGTGCAGGGCACCAGCTTGGGCACTGATTTAGAAGGGGTTTCAGAATGGCAGCCCTCAGGGAGCTTGCACCCCTGGAGCTGCTGCAGCAGGTATGTTGGGAGCCCATCCCACAGCCACGTCAGCCAGAGCCCATGCTGCCAGAGCACGGTAAGCTACTGCCATGGCAGGTAAGACTATGTACCACCTCCTGCCTTCTGGTGCTCAGCCCAGTACCCCCTCACACAGTCCCCCTCCACTCTGTCTGGGTGCCAAAAGAGCCAGCTATGCATTGGCTATTGTTTCTCTGTCCTTTGTGTTCCCCATCTGTAAATAAATTTGATCTCAAAGGTTGTTGTGAGATACAGGCAACAATATTTTGAGTACTTAGATAATGAGGACCTGATCAATTACCATACATCACAACTTCAAAGCTATTTCTTATAGACTGAAAACTAAGCGTGGGCCTCAGTAGTTGCTGCATTTGGAACCAGAGTTCTCATCTGAACCCTGAATGAATGGTCTGACACTGCCCAGTATTTAAAACTTAGCGCTTACAGTAGCACTTTGGTTTTGTTTGATTCTTGCCTAACAGTTATCTTGCTTTGGAGCACCCCCCCCCTTGTCAGACCCCACAATGGGCTCTGCTCTCCTTATTTCTAGCACTCTCAAATGTATTCAGGCTGGTGGTTGCCAACAGCAGTTGAATAAACAGATCTTTCAGGGTAAGTGCTTTTTCATGTTGTTTTTTATGTATAGAGATAAAACGGCATTTTTCACCTTTGCTATTGTTTGAACAATGTAAGCACAAATAATGCTGAGGATCACAATGCCCAGGTGTATCATGGGAATATACATCCATCAAGGGTAATAGGAGGAGAGGAGGAGGAAACTCTCACAGTTTCATTATTTATGTATTTATGTATGAGATTGCAAAACTGTCTACACATAAGAGATAATATCTCACTGAAGCCCTTGGTTTATTTTTACATGACTGTCTCCAAAAAAACTTCGCCCCTCACTGCTATTTGGCTCCACCCTTGCACAATAAACAAGGCTGAGAGATTCAAAGAGGTAAAAGAGGCCAGTGTCATAAACTTGGAGCTAAAATCCTTCCTCAGTTAAACAGATGTAAATCTGGAGTTATTTCACGGGCACTGTGTGGGGGGGGAGGGTTTCCACTTCTGTATTTGCACTGTTGTAAGAATTTGCCCTTTGATTTGCAGCTTTCTTGCCATCAACCCTTGCTGCCTGATCGGCAGTGTCATTATAAAGCTACCTGATTGGGCTCTGGCTCTTAGGACTTAATTAAGTCCAGGCAAGGGCCCTTCTAATTAAGGCTTCTGATTGAAGGAGATCTAGAAGCTTTTCTATGTACTTGAATGTGAAACAGAGAGAAGAATTAGCAGAGAATTAACTCCTGGAATGCTGGGTTTCATGTACTTTATGGTGCCCTGGTAGAATTCAATGTCTAATTATTTCACAGATATAATTGAGGTTGACTTAAGAGTATAGTCAAAATGATTATATTGTCACATTGACAATGTACTCTTATTGTATACAATGTAAGCGCTCTTTGTCAATGGGAAAGGTCCCCCAGGTGATTGGGACAGGTGTGAGAAATAGCCAAGATACAATGAGAGGAGGTTCTATCACTATGGGCTTCTTTGCCTGGGAAAACAACTGTGCCCTAAGATAGGTCACCTTCCCATATCCACAGTCTGAGGAGCTTGTTAGGGTGTGCCCCAGTGAAGTATGACACCCCCAAAACAGATAATGTAGCTCAGGAGGGCCTATTGGAGGGACCTACTGAATTCAAGGCAGCTGCCCATGAATTTCATGGGCAGAACATAGGGCCTGGCAGCCATTTTGTGGGTGGAGCAGGGTCTCCCGCATCTTTAATTAGCTGAGGGGCCCCAGCGACCCTGACCATCTCTGCGGATTGGCTGGAAGGGCTGCCTGTCATATGGCCTACCCCTCATCCCTCATCACTGATTGGTGGAGAAGGGCAGGGCCACATGACAGGCAGCCCTAGCAGTCAATCAGTGGCAAGAGGTGGGGGAGGAGGCAGCAGTCATCTTGCAGGCAGCCCTTCGAGTGAGCAGCTCCCCCACCCCTTCCCTGCCCCTCTGGCAAGCCAGCATTTTATTTTCAGTAAGTTTCCTCTTCTCCCCCTCACAGATTTCCTAGGCATTGCCCACTTTTTCAGGCAATGCCAGAATTAATTAAATCTACAAAATCACAATTCCTTGTCTCTACTTGTTGGTGCACCACAGTACACCAATAGGGTTGGGTGAGGGGCAACAGCCCCAGGCATTGACTAGGGGGGTGGGTGCCAGAATCGCACCCTTGTAGTCTTTGCCACAGCAGGGTCTTCCCTGTGTGGCCCTGCCCAGCCATAGGAGCTAGGCAAGGCAGCACTGCACCAAGCAGTGTATCTTGGGGGGTGGAGAGCAAGTGGAATGGTGCTTCCCTCTGCCCCCAGGAGCTTTTGCCAGAGCAGGCACAGCTTGACTCCCAATATGTGTGTACTGAGGGGAAGGGAAGAGTGAACAGAGCATCAGGGTCTATTAGGGAACCCAGCTATCGGGCCACTGCCATCTGACTGAAGCTGATGCCTCTGCAGCTATGGCAGCAGCAGCAGTAGCATGAGAGGGTAAGTCTTCCTTTCCCCTCGCCCACATGTCTTTCCCCCCATCCCGACCCACAGTGATTGGCAAACACCCAGGCCCACCCTCCACTCAGGATGCACAATGAGCTCACTATGCTTTTGATGCACCACCCTAAGGTACTTAAATTACCTCCATTTCAGGGGTTATCATGCAGTGTAGGCATGTCTGTACGTAAAAAGCGACCCTGCTGGGGGAAATAGTGCCATAAGATATGGTATGAAAATTCATAACGTCAGCTACTGTGCCTTATCTTTCCCATGTAGAAAAGCTCTGTAAATGCTGAGAGTTGGGCCTGTGGCAATCATGCAAACCATTTTGATGGCTTGCTTACCAAATGTGAATGTGATGTATATCTAATGAGATGTCTCAAAGAGAGTACAAAGGAGGACACTTTGTGTCCACATGCCCATGGTGTATGGAAATGTAAGGTATTGTAGAAGCTACATTTAAAAGATGAGGTAGATGCTTTAAGGGGCAGCTGCCACACATAGGGTTACTGCCACACTTTCAGCATGATTGTATAGCTGCAGCAGCAGCCTTCCCCCCCCTCCCCCTTCCCCGCCACGTCAGCACCCAGGGCAACTGCTCCAGGTACCTTACCCTAGCTGCATCACTGCTCTTCTTCTATGCTTTGGGATGGTTAGAAAAGGGAACCACAGGCTGCAAAGTAAAAGGTGCTAGACAGAGGAGGTGTAAAATGTTTCTGGTGTTACAGCTGCTGCTGAAGAGCACAACCTATTCAGAAGAAATAATGTTCTCCTTAATCAAGAGTCCAAACTATTGGTAAAGAAAATTAGGAAGGTTGGGGGGGGGGGTTTGAGGGGGGAGGACACATTTAAAATAGAACTTTAGAAAACTACAACAGGTTCCAAGGAGCCTTATCACCAAACTGACATCTGTTAGGAGTGTCATTAGCATGAAAGAGAAATATATATACTCCTTAGGAAGAGAATTAATTTCAACATTAGAGGAAAGGAAAGTCAAATTTATCAAGGTGCTATGGAAAAAGGTAACAGAATTTCAGATAAGAGTAACATAAAATAGTCCCCTTGCCAAGAATGAAAACTGTATAGCAATAGCAAAAAACTTTGAAAAAATAGGCAAACTAAAGTGTGGAAGATGATGTAGACCTAGTAGGGATTCTTATAATAGGACATGATTAAAAACAGGGTATAAACTGTACCAAAATGTATTAGGTGGTGGATCTGTATGTGGTACATAAAAGAATGTATTTATGAACATTATATAGTCACATAGTGCTGTATGTGTGCATGATGGGAGTTGATGGGGTGCTCATGTTCTTGGGTTAGCACCCCAACTTTGGTTGCAAAGCATTTTTTAGTACATTACCCTAAGCTTATACAGACAGGTTAATTTATTTTCTCATGGTCGCATATCTGGCTGCAGGGGTAGAAATGGGATCAGAACCGTGGAATTAACTTTTGGCCATCTCTACGCTTGCAAGCTTTTTCCGTACTTCAGCAGAGTGCAGCCTTCATTAGAACAGTCACGTTAAACAAACAGATGAAGTGCACATAATATTTTTACTTCTCAAAATCTGGAATACTATATGCCATTAACGTTGAGTCATTGAAATTGCGCCAAAATGAAATATTATACTGTGGTGTGCCAACATTTAAAAGTCTTTGCTAAGGTTTTAACAAGCAAAAACTTACCATCCTCAGCATTAAAGATTTAGTGTACAAGAAATAAAAATCTGTTATTATACAACATGTCATGAGTGGGTGAAAACATGACTTGGTATCCATGTGTAGAAGCAGCATTGATGGCTGAAAGTTGAAGTCTCAAAAGTGCAAACTGGAACTAGAATGCAAATTTAAGTGAGCATAATTAACCATTACAGCAAATGACGAAGGGATGTGGTGAATCAAGATTAGATGTCCTTCTAAAAGAGAGGCTGCAGTTGAACTATAAATTATTGGACATGATGAAGGAATTCCTGGGTGATGTTCTATGTACTGTGTTATAGTCAAGAGGTAAGAATAGATGAGTACAGTGGTCCCTTCTGACTTTGTAACGTATGACTCTTATGTTAGCTAGGTGAGTTATAGTTTCAACAAAGCAGTGAGAGCTTATGAGATCCACAGTGTGCAATACTAGACATGCATAATATTTGAATTAACATTGTTTAAAAACCTGCTTGTAAGGAGTATTTATGTGGCTTTTTTCATAGAAAGTTGCATTCAAGTGTGCAGCCATGATTGTGGTGCCTCAGTAGCAGCAAAGAATTGACTTCAAGCAGGAATTTGAAGAGTGAACTCTCCACCCCTTTCTCGCATCTTTGTAAGGGTATGCTTTAGAAAACATTGAGGTTTTTTTCCCCTTTCCTTCTTGTCTTTTTCTCTCTTCAGAGCAGTGTAGAGGGAAACATTGTATAGAAAGAAATGGCCTTGAGTTTTGCTTTGAACATAGTGAGTTGTGTCTCATTTTGATGTCTGTAAAAGGGCTCTACAGTTGCGTCAGTCCTAGATAGCCTGCTCTCAGGGTTCACTCAGTTTTGGACTGTTGACTCCATTATCCCCAGCCACAGCTGTTGTGGTCAAGATAGGATTGTCCCTGATATAGCCAGAGGACCAAGAATCACTTTCTAATTTAGTCTTTACCTGCTGTTTTTGAAGTAAGCTTTGCTTTTGCTAGAGACTTTGCTAGAGACTTTGGAGCTTTCTTACAGCTACATTGTCAAAGCCTAGTATTCTTGGGGTACAGACAGAAGTGCAGCTCCCCTCTGTAACTGAGAACACTTTCCAGGAAAAGGTCTGAGTTACAATGATCCCCTGAACTAAACAGAAGTTCACTGTTGTTTCCAGGGGAAGGGGAATCTAGCAAATTAGATTCTGAGAGGGAGCCTGTGGATGATTTCCCTTAGCAACAACCCATCCTCTCTCCTAGCCTGTCCCTGTTTCAGAATGGGAGCAGGGAACGGGAAGAGAGGGAGCTCATCCTAGGTGTTGTGCTGGAGGGTGAGATGGGTGTACTGAAGCCCCCTCACATTGGGGAGGCAGGGAGCTGCAATACACCCACCCCACCCTCCAGCAGAGGCTGAAAAAATCTGAAACCAACTCCCTCCACTCCCTTTCCCCCTTCCCGTTCTGAAAACCACTCAAGGCTGGGAGGCAGCACAGACAGAAGTTACAGGAGACGCTCTGTTTTGACTACTCATGCAATGAAGGTTCAGATTTTCTCCTGATCAGCTACTTTTGAAGCGGTCTACAGCCATGCATTTGTGTTTGGTCACAGCTATAGATCGCTTTCTGTGGCCAGATCAGGCGTAAAATTGTCACTTCTGTCTGTGCCCTTGGTAGCCTCCTCTATGTGTCAGGCACCTCTGAGCATACCAGATGGGAGTTACATTGTGCTTATGGTCTAAATTTTAGAGGTACTGAACACCTACTGCATCCACTTATTTTAGTGTTATTTGTTGGTGATCATCTCTTTTGGACTCCAGAAGAGAAAGATTCGCTTCAGCTTTAAAAATTACAAAACTTGAGAGAATTAGTTGTCAGGAAGGATAGAGGAGTTAATGTGGGTCTTATAAGCTCATTAGACTGACCCCTGCTGTCCCATATCTGAGTGATGGGCCAGAATCCTTAAAAATGCATTTTTAAAACTTAAATGGTTTTTTCACTTTGGGATTGTGGAGAAATCTTAATCAACCAAGGTAGTTTACCCAACTTTACCTAGGACTGGATGGTATTTAAGAATGTGGCCCAAGTGTGCTTGTCAAACCAAGAAACTGTTAAGTAGTTGATCCCAAAACTAAATATAATGAAAGGGCTTGATATGTCTTGTTTTCAATAAACTGCTTGCTTTAAAAGGATTGCTTTGATTTCCCCCTGTACCGCCAGTACAGTTAGAAGGTTTGGTTCTTGTATTTGAATTCTTCCATCTGTGATCAAAACAGTCTTCCTAATATGCTTATACATTTCTCTGCATTGTCTAAAGTAACTGTGCCTCCTGAGCTATCCCATTTTCCAGTACAAATCCACATAGAGACCCACTAATGCTGTCTGCTATGCATATTTATGAAAAGGTGCTTTCCCACAAGAACAGTTACCTGCACAAATCTATATCAGTTTTACTGTCTACAGTTGTAGCTCTGCTGCTCTCCAGTCATTATGACTTTGCTGAGGTATCAATCTGACTTTATATAGATTCATAGATTGTGGGGATGGAAGGGACCTTGGAAGGTCATTGGGTCCAGCCCCCTGCACCAAGCAGGAAAGACAACTGGGGTCAAGTGACCCTAGCAAGGTGACCAGTCCACTCTCCTTTTGAAGATTTCCAAGGTAGGCAATTGAACCACTTCTGTAGGGAGCTTATTTCACAGTCCGGATTCAGCCTAATTGTGAAGAAGTTTTTCCTAATGTTGAGCCTAAAACGGTTTTCCGTAAGTTTGTGACCATTACTCCTATTGTCCTTCAAGGGTGCCCTGGTCAACAGTTGTTTGCTGAGCCCTTGATGTACTCCACTGGTGTAGTGGTAAGCTGCTACCAAGTCCACTCTGAGCCTTTTCTTTTTTTAGGCTGATGAGTCCCAGATCCCTCAGCCTTGCCTCGTATAGCTTGCCGTGCGAGTTTCTGATTATATGGGCAGCTCTTCTCTGGACTCTCTCAAGCTTTATTACATCTTTGTTAAAGTGTGGTGCCCAGAATTGGATGCAGTACTCTAGCAGTGGTATCACCAATGCTGAGTAAAGTGGAAGAATCACTTCCTTGGTTTTGCTTGAGATGCATCGATTGATGTGCACCAGGGTATTATTTGCCCTACTGGCTACAGCGTCACACTGACAGCTCATATTCATACCGTAGTCTATTAATACCCCTAGGTCCCTTTCATTTGTGGTACTGGTCAGTTTGGCTGGTCAGTTTAGTTCTGCCAAGCCAGTAGGTGTGTTGAGGATTGTTCATCCCCAGGTGGAGCACTTTACATTTCTCGATGTAGAACTTTATCTAGTTCCAATCTGCCCAACTTGCCAGCCTGTCTAGGTCCACCTGTATCTGCAGCCTATCTTCAAGTGTGACCACGCTCCCCCATAACTTGTTGTTGCCTGTGAACTTGGCCAGTGAGCTCTTCACCCCCACATCCAGATCATTGATAAAGACGTTGAATAGTACTGGACCAAGCACCAACCCCTGTGGGACACCACTGGCCACTTCTCCCTAAGATGACACAGATCCATTCATCAGAACTCTCTAGGTCCTACCTTGCAGCCAGCTTTCTACCCACCTAACTGTCTCACAGTTAAGCCCACAATCCTCCAATTTTCTTGTGAGAACATCAGGGGATATGAGCTCAAAAGCTTTTTGTAAGTCAAAGTATACAATGTCAACTTCCTGTCTCTTATCCAGGTGGCAAGTTATGCGATCATAAAAGGAGATGAGGTTGGTAAGACAAGATGAAGCCATGTTGGCTGTCATTCAGAATCCTACCTTCAAGCCTATCACACACAGACTCCTTAATGAATTTTTCCAGGATTTTCCCTGGGATAGAAGTTCGGCTAATTGGCCTATAGTTACCCAGGTCCTTCCTTCTCCTTTTCTTCAAGATGGTCACAACATGGGCCCTCTTCCAGTCCTCAGAGACCTCTCTGGAGTGCCACAAGTTTTGGAAGAGCCTCACCAGTGGTTCTGCAATGACTTCAGCCTGCTCCTTCGGCACTCTCAGATGAAGTTCATCTGGTCTTGATGACTTATATACATCTATCTTTTTAAATTGATCATGCATCAGTTCTACAGCAATGGCAATTTCTACCCTTCTCATTCTGTACCCTATCTGGCATGATTTTCCCCTCCCCCCCAGTGAAAGACCAAAGCAAAGTAGTCATTCAGGAGTTCAGTTTTCTCCTGAGTGCCGGTAACCAGCTGTTCTAAGCTGCTGACCAGTGGCCCCACACTCCCATTTGTTTTCCTCCTGTTCCCTACATACCTGAAGAAGGACTTCTTGTTTTCCTTGATTCCTATTGCTAATTTTAGTTCAGTTGCCGCCTTAGCTGTTCTAATCTGATCCCTACAAGTGTGGACCATTGTTGTATAGTCCTCCTTGGGGCCTGTCCCAAGCTTCCATTGTCTGTATGTCTTTTTCTTCTTTCTTAAGAAGACCATGCTTTCTTTGTTTAGCCAAGAGGGCTTCCCAGCCCTTTTGCTACCTTTCCTCCACATGGGAATGAACTTCCTTTGTGCTTCAAGGATCCTGTCCTTAAGGAACGACCACTCTTTATCTATTCCTTTCACCTTCGGTCCCTGGTTCCATAGTGCTTTCCCTACTAGCAACCTGAACTTATTTGAAGTCCAAAACTTCAAGTCTGCTATCTGATTTGTCTGCCTTGTGACGGACAGTGCATATATAGTTTCATGGTCGCTGTCGCCTAGGCTGCCCTCTATGTTTAAATTGGTCCCCAGGTTGTCTCCTCTGGCTAGGATCAAGTCTAGAACAGCATTACCTCTGGTTGGAATGTGTACCTCCCAAGTCAGAAAAAGGTCTTCAGTGCAGGTCAGGAGTGCAGTTCCTCCCAAGAGACATCTGGATAATTGAAGTCAGCTGTGACGACCATGTTCCATACACAAGCAGCCTCTGTCAGTTCTCAGGCTAACTCTAGATTGAGTTTTTCCCCTGGTTTGGTGGTCTGTAGTATACACCTACAATTAGGTCTCTTTCATTGCGCCCCACCATAGATGGAACCAGAAGGTTTCAAGCCGTTCTTCTTTGGAACTGACGTCGGCCTCCAAGGAGGTATACTGCTCCTTCACATAGAGAGCTACACCTCCCCCTTTCTTCCCTACTTAGTCCCTTCTATGCAGGATGTAGCCCTATATGGCTACGCTCCAATCACATGAGGAGTCCCATGAGGTCTCCGTAATCCCTACTAGGTCATAATGCTCACTGGAGAGTAGGAGGGCTAGCTTCTCCTGCTTGTTTTACCCCATGCTCCTGGCATTAGTGTACAGGGACCTGTGTTACGCCTCAGCTCTGTATTCTTGGGCAACCCTAGCACAGGATGCAGTCTGTCTGACTCACAAAGGACTCCCCCCCCCTCCCTCCCTCCCCTCCTCTACCTAAACGAAACTGATTAAGATGCAGTCAGAGACGCACCTAAAACTCTCCAGATAAGGGTGATAAGAGTGAACAACTGCCCTCGGTCTCATCTGCATCTGAGATGGAACCAGATGACCATTCATTTACATGAGAGATGGAAAACAGAAAGCCTGAAGCAGAGACTGCAGTGAATTCTGGGACCAGAGAAGCAGGAGAGCGCTGCATGATGGGGAATCTGTGCTTCCAATGTTAATTAACCCATGTTCACACACACCCAGCTCAGCATTTATCAGACCAGTTCTAATCTGGATTTGCTAAGGACTTTTCTCCCCCCAGACACACACACACAGCTCTAAGTTTAATAGGCATCTCGGGCCGTACATTCCCCGGTCCCACTATGGGAGGCCTATTTAAACTTGATTGACTAAAACTCGGTTGCCGGGTTAGGGAATGCTGAGGCAAGAGACCGAGTCCGAGGGGGTACGGGCAACATTTGAACAATGGTTAAGGGTTCATCACAGCATCCAGCCTGCTGGAGCCCTAATCCCAGGTGTTGTCGTATCTTTCCCGAGACGACTGGTGGGAGTCCTCTCCACAAAAGGTTATGAGCACCCCAATAATTGCTTTAAGTCTGTTAAAAGACTATAGTAAAATCTGGAAAAGTCATGCTAAGCTGAGGCTTGTGCACAACAAGTAAAAATCCAAAATCCTGATACTGCAAGCTATCTATTGTTCCTGAAGAAACCATGAGATATCCCATCAGGATATCTGCCATCCATAGGAATCTCAAGCTGGCTCCCAAGTATTTGGGTTACTCCCTAATCTTAAGTGTTTCCTGACTATCAATCAGTTTCCTGAGATGGTCCAAACCAGATAACCCCTTGTCAATAGAAAAGACAATGATTTACACTACTGAGGGTGCTTCAAAGCAACTGAACTGAGGGTATAAAAAGGTGTAAGTGTGTGTGCTTAAAAGAAGAAAGAGAAAGAAAAAGAAGAAGCAAAAAAAAAAAAAAAGAGAAAAAAGAAAGAAGAAGAAGCAGGAGGAAGGAGAAAGAAAGAAGAAGAAGAAAACTCCTGTGCTGACACCATCCCCTGTTGTTCTTGGGACGCTGGAAGAACAGATCGTCTCTCTCTTCAAGGATTGTGCTACGGACTGTGCCTGTCAGCTTTGCAGCCTGGGTACCATGGACTCGGTGAGATTCCCAGCATTCTCTCTTCTTTCTAGGCATAAACTTCTGAACCTGACCTGTATCAGTTAAGCTTGAGCTAAGTTTCCCCAAATACTTAGTGAAACCAGGGTAGTATTGTCATTGTTTGTGTTTGTTTTTCTTTTGCATGTCTATTACTACTAGTACTATTATATATTTCATATGCTTAGCAATAAATAACTTTTATAGGCAAACTGGTAGTAATTGGGTATATTTTTCCTTCTCTGCTTCTTTTTCCTTCTGTGCTCTGCAGCAACGCTTCTTTTACCTATGCTAAAGATCCCTGTGAAGCCTAAATTATTGTGGGGTCTGCTCATCAAGAGGCCAAAGATTGGGACGTGCTGAGTTTGAAACACATAAGGGGATCAGCTTGTACAGGCTGATTGACCCAGTTTGACTCAGACGTGCCCTTCTGAACTGAATGCTGGCCCATGAGGGTGTCAGCTGGACACCCAGCCAGATTCAGAGGGATTCTGTTCACCTGTGTGCTTGTGTCTGACTGCATTTTATTGTTGCTCTTATGAACTGATTCTTGGCATATGAGGGTGTCAGCCTGTCCATGCTGATCAGCCTGGCCAGATCAGGCGTGTCACGTTAATTTGTGTGTGTTTGTGTGTATGACTGATTTGGTGACTGGAGGAACCCAGTCCCATTGAGATTGAGTCCTGCAAGATAGCTCCACTGGGGGTGAGCGCTTGCAGAAGGGAGAAATACAGCTCCATATAGTAACACAAGCAGCACATTGACAGAATCACCAAGACCCTAGAAACTATCCCTAATAAATGAGCACACCCCAAAGTAATGGGCAAATTTGGTAACACCTGAGTCCTCCTACTGAGGCCCTTAACTTCTGGTCACACTTTAAAGAGAACTATTCCCTCAGCTCCCATGAGAGTGGCTCTCCTAGTGTCCCTATCTATGGAGCTTTTTTGTATCTCAGTCTCCGGGCAAGCTCCAGTTGGTGTTTCCCTATCCCCATGCAATCTTAGTTTAAAGCCCTATCTAGAAGATCGGCCATCCTGGCCGAGAACGTGGAGACTGCACCCTTAGTTCAATAGTGTGCAGTGGCAAAATAGTGCTTTTATAGCAATTCTACCTCAATTTCTGAATGTTTAACTTTTGAGACTGCACAGAAGGGCTTAATTTTCAGACAGCAGGAGCTCAGCACTTCAAAAAAAAAATCAGATCCCTTTATGGTATGTCAGGTGGGGCATCTTTTTTGAGAAACATTCCTAAATGACAAGTTCAGTGTTGAAAATCTTGGCCCCATTGTATTTACATTATTATTCCTTGCAAATCTCCACCCTTTTGTGATCATGGAAACAGTCTTTAGGCTCTCGGTCTTGCATGTCTAAGTACTGTTTTTAGTCACGTATTGGTACTGTAATGCCTTAAATATGTAGCTCCTAATATTGTCTAAATGAAATTGGTTTATCTGCTCTCCTCCTTCCTTTCTTGATGCTGATATTCCATATCTATTTGACTTTTATTCCCTTTATATGTCTTCTCTTCTGTTCAGGTGCATAGTTTGTTATATCACTGTAAACATGCCTTGCTACTCGTATATAAGCAAGTTCAAAGCTATGTATATAAATCTGGCAACAAAAAGTGTATTTTTCCCTGTTCTTGGATGGTAGGTGTGTTTGCCTCATGAATGACTAAACAATATTTAATTACCATTTTTTTTTTTTTTTTTTTACATTTTAGATGCTCAAAGATTTTTTTTTTTTTTAATCTCCTATGCACATACAAAACAAACCTATAACACATCCTTTTAGCTTGTGTCTATTACTTGTACTTAGAAACAGAAAGTTGGGTAATACCTGTCATAAATGTCGCTGCTACTTCCTTCCAGCACATTACAAAGTAAATATACTTTCATATATAGTGTTAGATTATATTCCTTTGGCATGGAAAACCAATATGTTAACTTATCTCTCTAGTTTACTGTATGGCATTTGTGGTCCTTTGCTTAGGTATATAATGAGACCAGATGGTCCAGTACTAACTAAAACTCATTTTGATTCTGAATCCCACACATACTCCTACACCTACAGCTGTATTATGTTCCTCTGAATGCCACAGCTCTGCACTGCTACTGGCATACATGCACGTGTTTATTTTGTGCGATTCATATATGTGCTGTAAAGGATGCTCATCCATGTTCCCCACAGATATAGCAAAGCAAGATTCCCCATTCATCTTCAATAAAATTTCATTCTTACTAGTATTACATGTACTCAAATCCATGGGCCGAAAAGTGAACTGTGAAATTTATCCTGTAAGTCATTGGATTCATGCTATTTGAGACGAAGAGAAATAAATGAATTCCAAAGTCAAAGGAACTGCTCCCAGAGGACATTCATTACATTTATTTAGAACAATGTGGCTTCAGCTTAGGAGCCTGTAGGGCTGAGCTGGCGCTTGGCTGCCCTGTTGCTCTATAGGTATGGTGACCACAATATTTGAGGGAAATCTTGAATGGAGTGAGGCACACCCTCTTCTCCCCCCTACCACATGGCTCCCAGAAATGGGACCAGGCAGGATAGTGCACACGCACACGTACACTCTCTCTCTCTCTCTCTCTCTCTCTCTCCCTCCCATTGCTCCTTCCCCCTCCCACCCTGACTCTGCTATGCAAGCAGCTCTGCTCACAGCACAGCAGAGAGCAGCCCATTGGCTGCCTGGAGAAAACTGAAGCAAAAGTCCCAGATTGGCACGAACTCACCCACACATGGGCAACTGGTGCCACCTTAGTCAGGGGGGCACGTGCTCCCCACAGCAACAGGACAGCATCTGGGGTGGGGGGGGGTCCCCCGTGGCCAATCTTACTGACCAGGAAGCCGCCATGCCACTCCCAGAAGTGACTGCTGTGCTCCAGGAAGTGGCCACAGTGCTTCATGTAGCGCTCCCACTCCCCAGCCGGCCCTCAAAGAGGGCACTGATGCTGAGACATCCTCTGAAATCCAGGACTGTCCCAGCCAATCTGGTTCATATGATCACTCTATCTATAGGGGTATAACAAACCAAATTATATGTTAATCTTCAGCTAGAAGTTTTCTAATTATTAGTGCAGATCATGGACCATTGTTCATATGCAGGTAACTTTTAGTAATTCATATGTACCCAAAGTTAAAGCTACACAGGGTCCAGTCTAGTCGTTGGGGTTCTGACACTGATTCCAATGGAAACAAGGGCAGGCCTTCTGCAGGATAGTAAAACAAGCGAAAGGGAATGGACGTCCTCCAGTGCTGGGCCGTAGTCTTCTCAGGGTCTGTTGACATATTTACTCTGCTGCTCAATATTTACTCTTATTTCCATAGATTTCTCCTTGCATACCCTTCCTTTCCCTAGACTATAACCTACTTCCCCTTCCTTTACTAAATTCTTCTTTAAGCTCCACTCTCCCATTCCCTACTTGCACTTTAACATGATGCTTTCTACCCATTAAAATGAGTCACTCTATCACTTGTCCCATTTTAGACTATATTATGGAGCATTCTCATTCCTACTTCATTTTGCCTATTAGCAGCCTCTTACATTCTAAGCTGCACCTGAGCCTCTGTCCCAACCCTGACCAGATGGTGAGCTGTGTGCATCACTCACAGATTCTGATCACACCATCATTGTGCTCATCTTCACTTATCTATGATACAATAAAATGCCCAGCAAGCTCCTCCAGCATCATAGTCTTCTTTTCTTATGTTCTTTTTCTTTTTAAATTCAATACTACAAAAGGTAGGAGTTAGGTACTTAATTTCTTTTAACCTTGAGAGGTCAGGTACTTGGCATGCCTGATATATTTGTGTGTCCCATATGTTATATTTAAATCCTGAAGAATCTCCCTTTCAAATGCTGCATTCAAAAATATTCTAGATCTTTATTTGTTTGCTAAAAAACCTTACAGATAAAAAGATAATATAAGTGTCATCATCTTCTGAAACATGGCTGAACCATAACTTTCTCTACATTCATCTCATAAAGATATTGATTCTGCCCCCTAACAAGGGTATATTTATATAAGCATTACCTAGTCAATTGCAGTCCATTTCAGTGGATGGAGTGGCCTAGTAATTGGGAGATACTGCAGGGAAGGAAATGCTGAAGGAAAAAACCCACACAAAGAAATGAAATGGAGAAAAGAATGAGGAAGAATAGGACCAGCACACAAGGCAGTGCTCCTAATGGTGAATTTTGTTTTCCAATTGAATAATGTTGAAAGCAGCAATAAGATATTGATCTCCTAATAAATAATAACAAAAATGTAGTTGTTACAGAAAGGTCAAATTCTAGCCTTGACCTTTCTGCAAACCTCCGATTGGCACTGGGGGACCTGAGAGAGAAATGCACTGAGAGTGACTGCCTAGTCCTGAATTTATATGCAATGATTCACTGACCATAACTAAAATTTATTTCTCCAAAGAATGTGCTTTGAAACTCTCCTAAACACCTCCACGATGGTCCTGAAGCAGTCACTGTTAGGCATTTCTCCTACACAGATTTCCCAGATGTTTACAGTAGCTGGATCTTTTCCTAGGGTACAAGATGAACTTGTCTCCATTGACTCTTTCTGTGCTTTAATTAAAATATTTCCAGTTAGCCAAGTGTCCCTAATTCTGAGTGTGTTGCACTAGCCAAAAAGAGGCCACCATCCAAAGCTTACCCCAACCTGTAATCAAATTAGTCAGGTCTTTAACCCTGCCAAAATATACTTGTGCAAGACCCTAATGGGGTTGGACACCAACCATTGCTTTCCTTGGCCATACAGTCTGCTAGAATGGTGTTTGGTGCAAATTAGAGCAACCCACAAGCTACTTTATTTTACACTCGAGACATGAAACTTCAGTAAGGCAAGACACTAAGAATTCTCACTCCCATGAGTGATCCCTAATCATAGAGGTAACCCTATTGAAGTCAATGGCTAAGTTTATATCATAGAATCAAAGGACTGGAAGGGACCTTCTAGATCATCAAGTCCAGTCCCTTGCCATGGGCAGGAGGTTATTGGGCTCAAACAAGCTCAACAAGGTTCTTATCCAGTCTCCTCTTGAACACCTCCAAGGATGGCAACTACACCACCTGTGCTGTGCTGTGCTGGGATTCTAGTTACCCTTATGGAAAATAAGTTTTTTCTTATGTCCAGCCTAAATGTTTTCCTCAATTAGCTTATGCCCTTTGGTTCTTGTCCTCCCAAGGGGTGCCTTCCTGAAGAGTTGCTCCCCTAGATCTTGGTGCTCACCCCTGATGTATTCGTAGGCTGCTATCAAGTCATCTCTCAGTCTTCTCTTAATTAGAGTGAACAGACCCAGTTCCCAGAGTTTCTCCTCATAGGGCCTATCCTCCAGGCCCCTAATCATATGTGTGGCCTTTCCTTGTACCATTTCAAGCTTATCTACATCCTTCCTGAATTGTGGTGCCCAGAACTGGACACAGTATTCCAGCTGTGGCATCACCAACACTGAATAGAGAGGGAGGAGCCCCTCCCCAGATCGATTGGCAACACGTTGGCTGATGCACGCCAGAGTTCTGTTTGCCCTGCTGGCAACCTTATTGCCCTGTTGGCTCATGTTCATCTTCTGGTTGATTGTTACCTCCTGGTCCTGATCAGATGCTGTGCCAGCCAGTGGACCACCACCCATTGCGTAGTTATGGTGAAAGTTGATCCTACCCGGATGAAGAACCCAGCACTTTTCTCTGCTGAACCTCATCTGATTCCATTCAGCCCATAGGACCAGTCTGTCAAGGTCATCCTGGATCCTTACCCTATCCTCTGATGTGCCTGTGTTTTCCCACAGCTTGGTGTCATCTGCAAACTTAATCATTGTGCTTTCCACTCCCTCATCCAAGTCACTGATAAAGATATTAAAGAGCACCAATCCCTGGGGGACACCACTGGGGATAGACCTCCAGGATGAGGCCTTCCCAGCTATTACAACTATCTGGGATTGGTCTAGGCCAGTACCCTCCAGTTTAATTGAGAGAATCTCATGAGAAACGGAATCAAAGTCTATACAGAAGTTTAAGGGACTCGTGTCCCTTTTCCAGCTGTTTAGTTACCTGGTCATAAAAGGAATTCTAGGTTTCTTAGGCATGACCTACCCTCAACAAAGCTATGCTAGTTGCTTCTTAATACCCCATCAGTTATGAGCTTGCAATTGATGGCCTCCTTAACAATTTTTTTTTCCCCAGGACTAAAGTCTATAGTTTGCAGGGTCATCCCTCTTCCCTTTCTTAAAGATAGGTACCATGTTGACCCTCTTCTAGTCATTCTGGACCAGTGCCAAGTTCCACAACTCTTTGAAGGAATCAGTTTGAAGGAATGAGTTCTTATTCAAGCTTGATTGATTTGGCATTATAATAAGGACAGTATGAATAGGAAAAAAATCATTCATTATATTATGATAGACATGTACAGGGTTTGTAATAGGGGTGTGCAAAGCAGGCCCTATTCGATTTGGATTTGGCCCAAATTAGGGACAGTGATTCAATTCGTTGATTCAAATCAATGTCCCTGATTCAGTTCATAGTTTCATAGTAGGTAGGGTCAGAAAGGACCTGAGCAGATCATCAAGTCCGACCCCCTGCCATGGGCAGGAAAGAATGCTGGGGTCAAATGACCCCAGCTAGGTGATTATCTAGCCTCAGCTGAATCTGAATCTGAAGATTCAATGCCGATTTGGAGAATCAACGATTTGGACATAGACACAGCTTTAAAAGTTTTTTCTGCATACCTTGAGGTAGCAGTTGTGGCTTGGGGTGGATGGAGTATCCCATAGGAGTGCAGGAGGGCCCTCCCTGGCTTGGTGATTGGCTGCAGTGAGACTGTGGATCCCCCCCGACCCAGAAGGCACCAGTCACTGAGCTGGGGGGGGGGAGGGGGGCTGCGTGCTCCCCACCAGACCCAGAAGTGAACTGGAAGTGCTTCTGGTCCACTTCCGGGTCTGCTGCCAAGTGTGCTGGGAGCCCCCCATGCTTCTGTGGGACACTCCATCTGCCCCGCATCGCAGCATTCATGAGCCGCCTGCTACCTAGAAGTATGTAGAAAAAACATTTAAAGCTGTCTCTACATCTGAATCTCTTTGATTTGATTCGGAGGGTTCCAATTTGATTTGGAGAGATTAAAGGGTCCTGTGATTCGATTCGGATTCGGAGATTCAGCCACTGAATTGGGCCGAATCTCCACCAAATTGAATCAGGGACTGAAGCTTTGCACAGCCCAAGTGTGCAAGTCCTGCCAGTGACCACTTTATAAGAAAATCACTGAAGACTGAGTGACTAGCATCACCTGTCAACCCTAGTTGGCAGGGATTGAGGCAGCATGGTCCAATGGGTAGGTGCTTGTGTGTGGACTGGGGAACCAACATTTTATTCCCATCTCTTCCTTACTTCATCTCTCTGTAAATAGTGCCATTGGTGGCAGTTAGCACAGCAAGAGGAAATATATCCAAATGCTCATGGTGGATCCTCTGCATGCTGTGTTTACCCAGATATGGTTACCATGACAAACTTACCCTAAATTTCTGTCCAAACTAGTTTTCAAATTTCACTTTAGTCAGCATATTACATGCCAGTCTATTTTTCAAGCCTTGGGCCTCACAAGCTGAGGCTCCTTTTCATACCCTTGATATCAATAGGGCCTTAGCCTATTACTTGTACAGGACTAAATCATTTCATAAGCTTCAGTGCTTGTTTATAGCCATAGCTGAGTGATCTAAAGTCCCAGTTATTTCTGCCCAGGGGCTGTCCAGCTGGACTTCAGACTGGGTCAAGCATTGTTATGTCAGACAAACTGTGATATGAGCCTGCTGTACCAGAGCTCAGGCTATATGTGTTGCTTCTGTATATTGTGTTTCCACTGGTGACTTTTGCAGAGCAGGAACACTGTGCTCAGTTCATGCTTTCACCAAACATTGTGCTATTGTCATACATCAAGGAGTGGAGCAGTATGCAAATTGGTGCTTGCCTAGGGGGTTCAAGGCCCACGTTCAGATTTGTGGGCACTACTTTGGAGTGGCCTACATGTGAGAGTGTGTGTGTGTGAACAATTATTGAAAAGAGAAAGGGAAGTTACTTACCGGTAACTGGAGTTCTCTGTGGTGTATTGTCAGCATACCACATTCTGAATCCTGTTCTCTGTGCCCTCTTCCTTATACTCTGTAGTTGAGGGGAAAATGAGGATCAGGATGTGTGTTCTGCTTTCCATTTTTTATTCTCTTGATGTGGGGAAGGGCTGGGAGCAGGGCTGGAGAACACACTACAGGTACAGTTAGTACAAAAAAGTCTTTGGTAAAAGGCTTCTGGTCTGTGCATCCCCACATATGAGAATGTGTGTCTGGACAATATATCTGGAAAAAAGAAACTGCACTTACTGGTAAGAAACTTTCCCTACCCTGAGCTGGTGAGAGACCCAGATATTGATATGTTTTTAGCACTACAGTATCTACAATAGACATGCCCATAGCAGGTACCTTTAATACGCTTTGTTTTGTTAACACACTTTTGTGGTAATTGTTCTTGGAGAACTGAGCACGGCAAGGTGGCTAGCTAAGATCATTGTTTGAATTAGTGGTATTCATGGGCATTCAAAGCTTACGCAAGAGAATTCATACTTGTTCATGAGAAACTTGGTATATTCATGTGGTATGCGTGCATATGCTGGGGAAAAGTTAGGCCAGGTAGCTGCTATTTGAAACGTAGGTCTAGGTTTCACCTCCCTCTCAAAGAACTGCATTGACATGGTAGCCCCATGGGAGAGCAATTTAAAATGAGCATTTCTGTGACCTCAGATAGATCAGGACTTTTCAAGGGCTTTGAACAGGGAATAAGCAAAGTAATGCCAAAATCACTGCAAGAATCTTGCTTTACTCCCTCAGTCTTACTTGTATGTTTGTGTGTTACATACAGAGAACTACAGAATTCTAATAAGTGATTGTGGCTTTTCTCTTGACCTTTGAATAATGGGAACCTTTGTATCTTTCCCCCTTTGTAATACCCCAATCTGCCCTTTCCCCCTGAGAGTTTCCTAATCTATGTATCGGTGGCAATCCTATAATCCTGTATAATTGTATTAGTCTCAATAGCAGATTAGCTCTAAGTGCCCCTACAGACAAGGAGCTGTCAGCTCTGCTATTGTTTTCCACTTAATGTGATTCCAGGCAGCAAAGAAAAGCAGCTGAGAGCCCTCTGTCTCACATTACAGCCCACAGTTTCTAAACCAATTAAGGAAAAGGGATTTACAGTCAACTGGATTAGGGGTTCTGTTTATATTAGCCCATATTTCTTTTTATAATACCTTCCATTTTCTATCTGTCCTTGTAATCAACTATCATTTTCTCTGTCTTCTGAAACACCCATCTATCTCCTTACCTATCCATTTAGCAGTCCATCTCACTTGTATTATTTCAGCCATCTGTCTGGCTAATTTTACCAGGATGCTTTATTGCATATTTGTTTCCAAGACACATGGCATAGGAAGCATATTGTGTAACACTATTAAAACCAATGGCTGATCTCAGATAGCTTTCAAAATGACCTCACTAATACAGGCACACTTTGTGCTGTGTGGTCAAGTAAATATTCTAGTCCTGTAAGCAAAAGCATCCTGCAGGAATGCTTATCGAAGAGCCAAGTGAGCTTTGAACAAGATGGTCAGTCACTCTTACACAGGGGAACAATGCCCATAAAACTCTATAATCACATTTGGTGTAGGAGGAGAAGTAGAACTTGGCAAACGGGATAAAACAGCATCAGTTTACAGGTAGGGACGTATATCTGGCCAGCTAATGTAGCAGATTGGAGTGGCTCTGATACTTTCCTAACATTAAATAGTACTTCCTTTCTGTGAGGAGTTGCACTGACTTCAGTGGGTTGTGTTGTAAAGTACTGCTTCTTCTGAGAAAGGGGATCAGTATTTGGGATTGAGAGCTCAGAGATTATTTGCTTCTCAGCCTTTGAAAAATGCAACACATCCAGTACCCAGTAGTAACTCTGTCCATACAAGGTAAAAAAAACTAAAAAGTAGTTACCACAATCTACAGTGCCTCAAATGCCTCTGTTATTGCCCTGCTGGGGAAGCTACCTTCAATTCCTAATTCAAAATAAGTTTCCACTTTGAGACATTAATTCAGTCAGGTGACCATGACTTTTATGTGTTTTTAACTGATGATGTTAGACCAGCAAATACCTTACTTTGTTTTGTTTTTAAGGCAAAAATAGTTTGGGGGAGTGTTTTTACTCTGAATGGGAATTTTTCTATTGAATTCCATTTTTCAAAATATCTCTCCCCCAATCAGTTCAATATTTAAACAGGTTTAAAATTTAAATCTCACTGTACAAATCCACTTAGATTTTTAAATTACAGTAATACTTCACCAGGTTTCATTTTTAAGGCAAAGCAATATGTATAATTCATTCCATGAATCTTAGATAAGTTTGGTATTCTGATACTGTGCAATTTTCTGCCATGCAATGACTTTACAGTTGAGGTGAGCTCTTCCACTTCAGGCAGTAGCTTTATTACAAATGGTTTTAAAGAAATAAGAATGAAAAATGTGAAATGAAGCATGCTGGAGAATACAACTAAATGGCTCTTGCAGGAATCCTTTTTGTTCCTGTAGTATTCTTGACACTTCCATCCACGATAGTGCAAAATGCCACTCCCATTAATATAGAAATATATTTTTGTCCAAAGGGTTCAGTTCATATCACTTCTAAACAATACCACTAGAAAATTAAGACAAGAAGAGCAGCATGATTGCAGGTATGAAGGGTTTATCTGATGGAGGGCAGGTGAATTCAGTTAGGCCAGTTTTAGAAGCAACTGTTCAGCTTCTGAGTTTTTGGATACCCAACTGGAGACACTTTAGACAGCTCTGATTCTCAGAAGGTGTATATTAGTGATCTGTATTCTTTTCACAAAAAAAGAGAGCAATATGAAGGAACAACATGGGCACATTTGATTCCATAATAACCATATTTATTCACTTTACATAACCATACAAAGCCTGACTACTTATATACAGAATAGATACTCTGCCAGTTTCTGCACTATTCTGAAATATAGAACCATGTAAGCATCGATAAGGAGGGTTCATAGACTATTTACTATGTTTTTATACAGTATAGTAGGTGCTTAGTATCAAACCTCTGGTAAATTGGGCAGGCAGATAATGGAAACACCCAAAATTACCAATCACTTAAATTTTTAACCTGATTTCTTCATTTAGGCTGGGGATTTTTTTTTTTTTTTGCCTATTTTCTAGGAGCGTTAGCTTTAATGTACGTTTCCTCTGGCATATCCAGCCCTACTCAAAAACCTTGGCTTGGTGTACCCTAACAGATATATTGCTGTTAGCACTGGTGCAGTTATGCTGTTTCTGGAAAATAGGCACAAGATTTACTAGCATAGACACAGTGAGTTGTGAGTGTAGCTGCTAAAGCTTTCAGGCAGTAGCAATCTGGAAAAATTGATGTTTACAGAAAAATCCTGTACTGTTCATAATTTGAAGATGCTGCTGCCATGGTATATTTCTGTCAGCTTGCCCAGAATGAAATCTCTCTCTGATAACAACTGAGGGTAGGAGCTTCCAACTCATCATTGGAAAGCAAAATTAATCGATGACAGAAATACTCAGCTGGCAGAGAAGGGATGGGAAGATTGCTAAAGGGATACTCATTCATCTACCCTAATGGTGACCTTCAGAGGCATGGGTTAGAAACCTGCCACCCCGCATGCTTACAGTCCAAAAAGAAGGCCTACATTTTGACATGTCTGGTTTATATTAGAAGTATCAGGTTTTTGTGCTGGAAAGCTTGTTTAGAGAATTATGCTAGTGGGACTCTAACAGCACAAAATGTAAGCAAACAGAAAGGGATGTTTTGTCCAGCAGCTTAGACAAAACCCACAAAGAATTTTGAGGAGCGGGCTGGGGTTTTTTTCTTAGATGTAAAAAGAGCGCTTAGCACACTGATTCTTAACCAGGGTGCTGCAGTACCGTGCGGTGCCTGAGATCCTTTCACGAGTGCTACGGGGTACTGAATAATGTTAGCACCATTAGGGGTGCAAACGTAATTCACAAGAGAAACCCAGAGATTTCAAATAGGAAACTGTAATGTTAACATCATCCCTGACCAGCTGTGGTCCTTCTAAGTTTCTTCCAACAAAAGAATTGCTTTATTATTATTATTTTTTACTAAAGAAAAAAAAATGTGAAAACTAAAAGTTGGCATTTTCTGAGGGGTGCCTTGAGTCTGAAGAGGTTGAGAACTACTGGCTTAGAGGGTTGTATGCATTATTATAACTGATTTTCACCATAGGATTATGTGGATGTCAAATATGGTCTTTGGTTTGTTTGGGATTTTTTTTTTAGCAGAACTTGGTGTATGTTGGGACATGCTTATTATGTATAACTGCATTTGCCTGGGAAGCTTAACTGGCTTGCTTCTTCCTAAGTGTTACTTGGGCACTAAAGTGAAATATGTTTACAAAAACAACCAAAATGCAAACAGTTTCACATAGTTTAACTACAAATCCTATCCTCTACCACATGCCAAGTGTCTTGATTCTCCTATGATGTCATACTTTCAGTAACTCTGCAGTCATCATGTGTTTTTCCAGGATATACACAAACAAACTGGGGGGAAGAGAAGGGAGAAGGGTTCACCTTAAAAAAAAAAAAAAAAAAAAAAAAATTTCCTCATCTACGGGTCACAAAAAAAAAAAAAAAAAAAAAAAAAAAATACAAAATCAGTTATTCTCTTTCCATGTGAGTTTGTGTTGGGTCTGTTTTGTCTTAAAATTTATTAACTCAAATTCTAACAAACGTGTGAGAAAAAGCTCTTCGTTAACGGTTCTGTTAGCTTGATCCTGTCAACTGATGGCTGAATGCCCCCATACTAGTTCTCCAGTTTTCCAAGGAATTTTCTCTCTTCCCACAAAGACCAATATTCCTTTCTATTACACAAAATCCCTTGATAGTTTTTAAAAACAAGATGACAACCTTTCAAAACTTCTCTATACATCCAAATGAAAACAAAAAAGAATAGACACCATTGCTTTCAGTTCCCTTTTCCATAGATTCATAGATGCTAGGGTGGGAAGGGACCTCAATAGATCATTGAGTCCGACCCCCTGCATAAGCAGGAAAGAGTGCTGGGTTCAGATGACCCCAGCTAGATGCATATCCAACCTCCTCTTGAACACCCCCAGGGTAGGGGAGAGCACCACCTCCCTTGGGAGCCCGTTCCAGACCTTGGCCACTCGAATTGTGAAGAAGTTCTTCCTAATGTCCAATCTAAATCTGCTCTCTGCTAGCTTGTGGCCATTATTTCTTGTAACCCCCGGGGGCGCCTTGGTGAATAAATACTCACCAATTCCCTTCTGTGCCCCCGTGATGAACTTATAGGCAGCCACAAGGTCGCCTCTCAACCTTCTCTTGCGGAGGCTGAAAAGGTCCAGTTTCTCTAGTCTCTCCTTGTAGGGCTTGGTCTGCAGCCCCTTAACCATACGAGTTGCCGTTCTCTGGACCCTCTCCAGGTTATCCGCATCCTTCTTGAAGTGTGGCGCCCAGAATTGCACGCAGTACTCCAACTGCGGTCTGACCAGCGCCCGATAGAGGGGAAGTATCACCTCCTTGGACCTATTCGTCATGCATCTGCTGATGCACGATAAAGTGCCATTGGCTTTTTTGATGGCTTCATCACACTGCCGACTCATGTTCATCTTGGAGTCCACTAGGACTCCAAGATCCCTCTCCACTTCTGTGCCACCCAGCAGGTCATTTCCTAGGCTGTAGGTGTGCTGGACATTTTTCCTCCCTAGGTGCAGCACTTTGCATTTCTCCTTGTTGAACTGCATTCTGTTGTTTTCTGCCCATTTGTCCAACCTGTCCAGGTCTGCTTGCAGCTGTTCCCTGCCCTCCGGCATGTCCACTTCTCCCCATAGCTTTGTGTCATCTGCAAACTTGGACACAGTACATTTCACTCCCTCGTCCAAGTCACTGATGAAGACATTAAAGAGTATCAGTCCAAGGACCGAGCCCTGCGGGACCCCACTGCCCACACCCTTCCAGGTCGAAACCGACCCATCTACCACGACTCTCTGGGTGCGACCCTCCAGCCAATTCGCCACCCACTGGACTGTGTAGTCATCCAAGTCACAGCCTCTTAACTTGTTCACCAGTATGGGGTGGAATACCGTATCGAAGGCCTTCCTGAAGTCCAAGTATACGACATCCACCCCTCTTCCTGTGTCCAGGCATTTCGTAACCTGGTCATAAAAAGAGACTAGATTGGTCAGGCACGATCTGCCTGCCACGAACCCGTGCTGGTTTCCCCTCAGCATAATTTGTCCTGCTGGGCTCTCACAAATGTGAGCCTTGATAATTTTTTCAAAGACTTTGCCAAGGATGGAGGTGAGACTGACTGGCCTATAGTTGCCCAGGTCCTCCTTCCTCCCCTTCTTGAAAATGGAGACCACATTGGCCCTTTTCCAGTCCTCCGGGACTTGGCCTGTGCGCCATGAGCATTCAAATATTCCCGCCAGTGGCTCTGCAATGATGTCGGCCAGTGCCTTCAGCACCCTCGGATGGAGCTCATACGGGCCTGCCGACTTAAAGGCATCCAGTTCTTCCAAGTGACTCTGCACCATCTCAGGGTCTACACATGGAAGTCTGGCGCCTTGCTGCTGCCTCTCTACAACCCCAGTGAGAGACTTGTTGTGCCCCTCGCTTAGGAACACTGAGGCAAAGAACTCGTTGAGGAGTTCAGCCTTGTCCCCCCTGTCCATCACCAATTGTTTCTGCCCATTTAGCAGGGGTCCTATTCCTCCCTGGGCCTTCCTTTTACTCCCTATATAGCTAAAAAACAATTTCTTGCTGTCTTTTATTTGGGTTGCCATCCTCAGCTCCATGGTAGCTTTGGCCTGTCTAACTGCCTCCCTACAAGCACGAGCAGAGGAGGTATATTCATCTTTAGTGATCTCTCCCTGTTTCCACTTTTTATGTGCTCCCCTTTTGGCCCTTAGGCTGCCCTGGATTTCTCTGGTCAGCCAGGGAAGCCTCCTGGCCCCTTTCCCTCTTTTACCTCGCACGGGGATCGTCTTGCTTTGTGCCCAAAGAATCGTTTCCTTAAGGCACAGCCACCCTTCTTGGGCTCCCATCACTTCAAAACTCCTACTCTGCAGTGCGTCCTTGACTAATCGCCTGAGTTCATTGAAATCAGCTTTCCTAAAGTCTAGCACTTTCACCCTACTAGTTACCTTACCCACTCGATGTCTTATGGTGAATTCTATTATTAGGTGATCGCTGTCCCCCAGATTGCTACCGATCTGTAGGTCCCCTACCATGTCATCCCCCGTTGCCAATACCAGATCCAGTATGGCATTCCCCCTAGTGGGACCATGCACCTCCTGTGTCAGGTGGAGGTCCTGTACACAGGTTAGAAACCTGCGTGAGCGGTCGGACTTTGCTGTCTGTGACTCCCAGCAGATGTCCGGGTAGTTTAAGTCCCCCATGACTACCACCTCTTTAGCTTTTATGGTCTCCGAGAGTTGCCTCAGGAGCCCCAAATCTATTTCCTCCCCTTGATGTGGGGGTCTGTAGCAGACCCCTACCACCAAATCCCTTTCTCCTTGCCCCCCGTGTAGCCTAACCCACAATCCTTCTACTTCCTCATCCTTGGATTCCGTCTTGATGAGGGTTGATGTATATTGCTCATTGACATAGAGCACAACCCCTCCCCCTTTTTTCCCCACCCTGTCCTTTCTGTATAATCTATAGCCCTCAATATGTACTGCCCAGTCATGGGGTGAATCCCACCAGGTTTCCGTTAGCCACACTAAGTCATAGGTGTTTAGTGCAAGCAGGAGCGCTAGTTCATCCTGCTTGTTCCCCATGCTCCTAGCATTAGTATATAGGCACTTGAGCCCTGCGACTGGTGCGTTTGCTGCCCCCCCCGCTCTGAGTCTCAAGGGGCCCTTTGTTTCTTACCTTCTTGTTTCTTACCTGTGCCGTAGTGCTGGCCATAGTGCCATAGTTTCCATGTCAGCTCCAGAAACACCTTAAGAAACCAAATCTTAAATCAGCTGTGATTAGCACAACAGTGATTTTTATCAAAACATTTTTGGTCAGTGAAGAGATATTTTCTGTAAAGAAGTCTGATCCTGTGGTGAGGTCCAGGTTATGAAGTTAAGAAAATTATTGATGAATGCCAAAAACAAGCATTTTTATATACAAAATACCCCAAAATAATATCAAGATCTTGCATAATATGCTGAATAATATTTCAAATGTACCACTGCCTACTTTCAGGTGTGCAGTCGTGTTTGTTCACCTGATAGCAATGTTTTCCAAGATAGCATTTAAACTTTTTGAGCACACAAATTAAATTTTATATCTTGGATCTAATAGTTACCATAAACTGTATAAGTGATAAAAACAGGCACCCATAAAAATAGAAGTTTTACCTCGATTGTGATGAAGTTATGACTCTTCTTTATGACAAATCTTTTCTAGGTTGTAATGGCATATAAAAGCACAATGGACAGCACACAGCAGCAATGGAGCACATACCACTAGAAAAAAATTGTGAGTAAGTGATTTTCCATTAGCTAGTGAATGCTGCAGATATTCACTTTGTATATACGTTTTGGTAGATATTTAAAGGGACAATGTCAAGTAGTTTAAAGTACTTTAAACTTTTTTTTTTTTTTTAAGATTGAGGGAATATGTTTTAAGATTGAGGGAATGAAATAGGATAAAGAGGGTCATAGGGAATCAAATTTCACTTTGAACAGGAATATTTTCATCATTTGTTTTTATTTTCAGAGAAAATTTTTCCCCTTAAATTTGAAAACATCTCCCCAAACCTTAGAAACCCAAATACATCATGCCCTTTCTCTTCCTTCATAGAAGGTAGGCTCAGCTTTTTCTGTCTTACCATTTCTTCTGGTCTTGGGACAGGCTTCTGGGGATTCATAGTCACACCTCCATTCTGTAGGTCTTCCCCAAGAAAGAAAACACTTTGGTCATAACACTTCCCATGATAAAGAGTCTAGGGACTGGAGGTAGAACTTCTGATAATACAAAGCTCCTGAATGTATCTGGACTCTTGCCTGCATCCCTCTTGCACTGACAAGTTACTAATCTATGGCTGCTAGAATATCTGTCTTCAGTATTTTACATACTACACAAGAAAGCGAAAGTGAATTCTTCATTGAACAGTGAAACACGGAGTCAGGAATGCTACCAGAAATCTGTGCACAACTGGACAAACAAGCTGAAGTACCCAAGACTGCTCATTATGCATTAGCTTACCCATTATTCTGTTCTAGAGTTTTGATGATGCTCACAATTGGTGTCAGGTGGTATACAGGGGAGAGGGGAACACTTCTGTTCTATTTAGTTAGGGACAGATATTCAAAAAGCCTGAGCCTGAATTGATTCAATCTTTGCAGGTTATTCTAATCTGTCTGGGCTGGACCAGTTTGTAACCAGACAGCCATTCTTTCTGGACTGAGGTAATTCAAGCACATGCCTGCAGTGGCTCAGGCTAGAGCAGCCCTCCCTTCCCTTCGTCAATGCTGAGCTGGGGGGGAGCGGGGGGGTGTTGCCAGGCCCCAGCAGGACGTTCTGATTAGAGAGGTCTGCTTGCATGGTCCCAGGCTTTTCTTTGCTAGCTGCTCAAGGAGTGGGAGTGTTGCCAGACCCCAGCCCTCTGCTAGCACTCTGGGGCATGGTGCGGTGTGCACTGCATGCAGCTGTTGATGATATGGAGCTTTTCAATCTCCCTCCCTGCTTCTTTATACTTTCTGCAGCAAACTGACAGGCAAGCAAGCCAGAAGGGGGCTGATAACTGTGTTTATCACCCCATCAGTCCATTAGTTCAAACTCTTCTTAAACAGCTTACCAGCTGACTTGTTGATTAGTTCCAAAAAAGCCCTAAGCAGTCACTGTTCTGTCTGCGTGTCCCAGTGAAATTGAAGAGGCACACACACAGATACCTCTTGGCATTAGCTAGCACACCATATGCCTAGGGTCCATGGGGCTGGGGTTTGTGCTGTGGGAGATGGGAGGAAAGGACGGGGGGATTCTTGCTTGAGCAGCAAGCAGGAGGGTAGGGCAGGGGGAAGCCAGGGAGACCCTGCTGTGCCTGGAGTCTGCTCCCTCGCTGGAGCTCTGGCAGAGAGGGGAGGGGCCACCTCTGCTGTGGAGCAGAGAGCCCTGCCCAGCTCAGAGATTATGCCAGGATGCTGGGGTAGTCTGGTTTATTTTAAACCAGCAAGGGGTCTGGGACAGACATTGCATAAACCAGTTTGACCCAAATCAGTTAAGTCTGATACTACATTCAACCAGGTTTATCTCAAACTAGTTTCAGCCATTGTCAAACTGGCACTGAACATCTGTTCTGCTACAGGTTTAAACCAGTTTCTGATCACTTAAACTGGTTTATGTGTAATGTCTGCCCCTAGTCTGTATGGTTATTATAACCAAGAAAACTCTTATCTCCTAGCTTTTAAGGCTGCAAAGCCAACCTCCCTAGTCACATCTACCACCATAAAGTTTCATATAGGTGTCCCTTTCTGTTTTTTCTAATGGAGTAACTTTCCTTCACATTTCTGCTGCCTCTTCTGGCTGTTGGGATAATTTAAATACAACTTTAAATTAAGTTTAAAGAGAGAATAAACTTTAAGAGATACTACCAGCATTGGCCAGGGCAGTTCCTCATCTTTCTGGTCCCCATCCAGCTCATGAAATAGAAAGTGAAGGGAATGGCTATCTTGCTACTTGCTTTTGTGGTGCAAAAACCTGCTCCATATCACATTAGGATGCCTGGATGGGCGAGTACCAAGCATTCATTCCAACTCACCATAGAGTGATCTACTATTGTCCATGGCCTTGGCCTTAAGGCACTTTATCTTTTTCTGGTGTTACTTACTACTACCAGTGATGCTCATCTTAGCTGATTACAAGGCCATTCAGTCATAAATAGAAACATTTGTTAAAACTGAGTTTAGCAGGCCCTGAACCTCCTCATCTCCCCCAGTGGTCACCAGGGCCTGCACACTGACCTTGCATTATCTGCCAGCATGCTAATGATAAGATTTCCAGGCACAGGTAGACACCAACAGAATGCAGAATTCAGTTTTTGCTTAGAAGTGGGAAAACAGTTCACAAGTAAACTTCATGGAGTGTGCCATGCTGTTTTCACAGGTAAGTGGCTTTGATAAACTTGGCCAGCCATGCAGCGGAATGCAGAAAGGGGACTAGAGAGGTAATCTAATCAGTAAGTGATGGCCTATGGGATATGGAGGATGGACTATAAGTAGAAAGCTTTGCTCTTCAGAAAAGTCATAGATTCATAGATTGTAGAGTCAGAAGGGACCACAATGGATCATCGTGTCTGACCCCCTGCCCCTGGCAAGAAAGAGGACCAAGGTCAGATGACCCCAGCCAGGTGACTATCTAGCCTCCTCTTGAAGACCTCCGAACTAGGTAATAGCACCACCTCTCTTGGAAGCCCATTCCAGATCCTGGCCACCCTTACTGTGAAAAATTTCTTCCTAATATCTAACCTAAATCCACTCTCAACTAGTTTACACCCGTTATTCCTAGCCACTCCCTGGGACGCCTTAGTAAACAGTGCTTCCCCTATTCCCCATTGACCTCCCCTAATAAATTTATAGGCGACCACAAGATTTCCCCTCAGCCGTCTCTTGTGAAGGCTGAAGAGATTCAGCTCTCTCAACCTCCCTCTGTAGGGTCTATCACGAAGGCCACTAATCATTTGAGTGGCCCTCCTCTGGACCCTCTCGAGATTCCCTGCATTCCTCTTGAAGTGCGGTGCCCAAAACTGGACACAGTACTCTAATTGCAGCCTGACTAGTGCTCATAGAGGGGGAGCATCACTTCCTTTGTTCTATTAGTCATGCACCTGCAATTATGACTCCAAGATCCCTCTGCCTCTGAGCTGCTGAGAAGGACACTGTCACAGCGGGGTCCTTTAGGCGGGCCGTGATCTCCTCGAGGTCCCTCGCTCCGTGTCAAGGCCGGCCCAAGGCACCCTCTTATTCTCGCCCGCCACGTCTTTCTGGAAAATATAAGGTTGGGAGGCTGCCTATGACTCCTTGGGCACGGCTACTCGGGACCTCTGTCCCCAGGGTTCTTCCGGACTCCTGTGGTCTCCCAGTGTACTGGGTGCTCCCCAGGCACCCTAGCCTCATGGGCTGTGCGTGGCTCCTACCACCCCTAATACCACGCCCCAAGCCTCGCAGATGTGCTGGACGTTGGTCTGTCCTGGGCCTCCTCTGTAGTCTAGCCCACTCCTGGGCTCTCTCTAATACCCAGCCTCTCGCTGGGACTCTCATCAAGCCTGCTCTGGGCCTTCTCTGAAAGTGTGGTCCCACTCACGGACCCTCTAGCTTCAGGCCAACTGCACGGGTACCCTCTCTGATCCAGGCTCGTCACACTGCTATCCCCTCTCCTCAGGGACAACCGCAGCACCTTGCCTCTGTCTGAGGGGTGTTGCCGCACTAGCCTATGGCTGGGCTCGCTACGCCTGTCTCGGGCTTCTCAATATGGTGCTCCCCCCTCTTCGGGGCTCGCCGTGCCCACCTTGGGCTTCTCAACAGTCCCCCCCTTTCTCAGGGACCCGTTGGGCCCACGCTGGGCTCCTCTAAAGTGCAGTCCCCCTTCCTGGGGCTCGCCACATCTATGCTAGGGCTTCCTAGCAGTGCCCCCTTCTGGGGCTCGTCATGCCCACACTGGGGCCTCACAAAGCCGCCCCTCTCCAGGGCTGGAGTCTACATACCCCGCACACAACCCGGGGTCTTCATTCCCTGCCCACAACCCACTGGTTGTGCTCCTCGCCACCAGTTGCTCCTGCACTGGCACGCAAACTGTGCTTTCACTGGTGCTGTAAGAATGACGCGCCCTCCTGGCACTAGCCCACGCCCTCGCTGGCGCTAGGGCACCCCACACTCTCTGGGGTCCCTATGAGGATACTGCACCCTCCTCAGGTGCTGGGGCCCCCACACTCCCATTGGGCCCCTGTATGAGGCCTCCTCCAACCCCTACAGCCTCACCCAAACCTCCAGTGTAATAAACAGAGCCAAACATAAACTCAAAGTACAAGCCTCTAGACTATAACATAACTACAAGCTGCATGGCCATAACTTAGTATCATGGCTCGAGCCTCCAGGGCTATCATGAACTATACTTGCAACTCAGGCTTCTTCCTATATCTTGGCTGAGGGAGCTCCTGCCTCCCCAGCTGCTGGCAAGGAACTGTCAGCCTAGCCTCAGCCCTGAGCTTTATAAGGGCCAGGCCCTGCCTCCTACAGGCAGCTGGCTTCCCTTAGTTGCTCCGGCAACCTGCAGCTGTGCTCATTACCCGGGCAACCCTCAGCTGGGCTCGTTATGTCAGGCCAGGGCTCGCTTACTCGCTCCCTGGCAGTTTCTCCTCTCTAGGAGCAGGGGCACCGGGGTGCCCTGCGACAGACACTCACCAACCTATAGGTGTGCTGGGGGTTCCTCCTTCCCAGGTGGAGTACCTTACATTTATCTTTATTAAATTGCATCCTATTTCTCTCTGCCCATTGATCCAACCTGTCCAGATCAGCCCGAATCTGCTCCCTGCCCTCCGGTGTACTAACTTTGCCCCATAACTTGGTATCATCAGCAAACTTGGAAAGGGTGCTCTCCACGCCCTCATCCAAATAGCTGATGAAGATATTAAATAATATCGGTCCGAGGACCAAACCCTGCGGGACCCCACTGCCCACCTCCCACCAGGCTGAGAAGGAACCATCCACCACCACTCTCTGGGTGCGGTCCCTAAGCCAGTTGGCCACCCACCTGACCGTGTAGGCATTCACTCCACAGTCCGCTAGCTTCCCAATGAGGATAGGGTGCAAAACTGTGTTGAAGGCCTTCCTAAAGTCCAGGAAAATGACATCAGCCTCAGCTCCCACGTCCAGGCAGTGTGTGGCCTGGTCATAGAAGGCTACAAGGTTTGTCAGGCAGGATCTACCTGTGACAAACCCGTGCTGGTTTCCCCTCAGCATCGTTTCCCCTGCTGGGCCTGCACAAATGTGTTCTTTGATTATTTTCTCTAGCATTTTCCCAGGAATAGAGGTAAGACTGACTGGTCTAAAGTTACCCGGCTCATCCCTTCTCCCTTTCTTGAAAATGGGCACCACATTGGCCCTTCTCCAGTCCTCAGGGACCTGGCTGGAGTACCACGAGTGCTCAAACGGCTGTGCCAGTGGCTCAGCTATGACACAGGCCAATTCTTTCACCAGCCGTGGATGGAGGTCATCTGGGCCTGCTGACTTGTACTCATCCAGCTCCTCTAGGAGCTCCTTAACTATTTCAGAAGTAACCGTAGGCGGACTGGTGCCATGTGGACGTCCGTCAATGATCAAGGTGGGGGAATTGGCTTGGTCGGTACATAGAAATACTAAAATGAAGAACTCATTGAAGAGCTCTGCTTTTTTCCCCGCGTCAACCACCAACTGTCTTGATTTGTCCTGCAGGGGCCCTAGGTTGCTCTGAGCTTTCCTTTTGCCCACTATATACCTGAAGAAGGACTTTTTATTTTCCTTGATTGTTGAAGCCAGCCTGAGCTCAAGCCCCACCTTGGCCTGTCTAACTGATTCCCTGCAATAGCGCGCCAGGAAGATATATTCCTCTGTGGTGGCTGCTCCCTGCTTCCATTGCCTATACATCTTTCTTTGCCCCCAGACTCTCCTGGAGTTCACTGTTCAGCCAAGGGGACTTTTTTGCCCCCTTACCTCCCTTTCTACATAATGGGATAGACTCCTTTTGAGCCCCAGGATCACTCCCTTGAGATACCTCCAACCCTCCTGGACCCCCATTTGCTCTATGTTCTTGAGTTGCATCGCCTCACTAACTAGCCTTCTAAGCTTGCTAAAGTTGGCCCTTCTGAAGTCCAACTCCTTAGCCCCACTAGTTACTTTACCCAGTCTAACATCTTTCATGAGTCTTCAGCTCTCTCACACCCGCTTTGGGTTGTTTTGTTTTGAGGTTTTGTACGTGTTGGGGTTTTTTTTGCCTTAAAGAAATAAAACTAACCATACAAATCTCTTACATAAACTCTGTCAATAGAAAAGAGGGGTTTTCATTTATTGATTTCCTGAGGATTTAGATGGATGCCTCTGTTTTAGTACTGTTGTAAATTCTTCACAAATTGATGAGCGAATAGACCAATAAAAGTACTAAAGCAATTGCAACCTACATAAAACAGAATGTGCAGTACGTAAGTAAAAGAAGAAAACATGTAATGAGCAGTGTGATATCGCAAATACTGCTGATGTTCAACAGAGCTTTACGTACTGTGATTTCTGAGCAGTGGGTAAGCTATTTTACGTGATCAATGTATTTTATGATTTTAGCCTAATTTTGTTTTCAAAATGCCCTTGAATATATTTAGAGTTTAATAAATGTACTTGAAATTATTTAATTAATGGCTTATCAAAGTCCATCAGCCCATGGATTTCTCAGTGTTTGCTGCCGCTCTCTGCTTTGAATATTCTCTATTTAAATTTCCTATTCATGATGTGAGGGATTTCCTGAGTCATAAAGTACTTTTTCCTACATGTTGAATGGATGACTTCCAAGTCCATTTATATTATATGTTCACATGAATATTAGATGTATTTGCATGAGTATTTTCTCTCTGCCATGCAAAAAGCTAATTCATGCAAATGTTTGCATAAAGTGGCTGAAAGGATCGATAAACCACCATCAAAAAATCACTTTTATTTGAACAAACTTTTTTTCAGTGTTTGCCCAATCTACTTATAAAATAAAGAACTTAGCCTAAAACAACAAGGAGGGTGAAGCAGGAGAACCTCTGATGATTTTGACACTGCCTTCCAAAAATAATGCCCATAACATTAGAATGTAAAGCTATCACCGTGGGTGGATTTAGGATTTTGAAAAGGGGAGTGCAGGTGATATTCCACACATCTTTCTCAACACATTTTTCTCCAGTTAAAGAGAAACTAAAAGGTTTACTAATATGCTAGAGGACCAGCATTGTTTAGTTTAAAAACAAAGCAAAAACAATGTAACTACTGGAATGTGCACTACTTTACTAGATTATATATATAAATTTAACCCCCACCCCCCCCACAAACACACACACACGGCCAAAAAAGAGCCAAAACAGTAAAAGATAGTGTGCCATTAGTCCTTTAGTCATTATAGTTAAATGTATGTCTCTTATTTAGATTTGTAAAACAACATTTAGCTCTCTTGAGTATCTTGGCAGTGGATCCAATTTAAGTAATTTCTACACCTTGAATTAATATTACCCCACTTTATTTAAGGTTTTTAGCTAGAGCTAAAAACAGTCCGTAGGGCTATGAAATAGAAAAGAAGCATTACCGGGAATGGCTAAGAGACAGCAAAATAGCAGGCAGCAAAATAGCAGAAAAGATTGTGTGAATAGTGGAACATCAAGACCATTATAAGAATAAAGGGTCACTAACACCTTTGGAGTGGAGAGAGATTAGCAGGAATTGGAGAGATGCTAATGAGCCACAAAGTCAAATGATTCAGCACTACCTGAATAGCAATACTGTTCCTCTTCTCAGGCAATGAGTTTTAGGCTAGGGACAGACATTCAAAAAGCCTGAGCCTGAATTGATTCAATCTTTGCAAGTTAGTCCAACCTGTCTAGGCTGAATCAGTTTGTAACCACACAGAAATCCCCTCTGGACTGAGGAAATGACAGTACATGCCGGCAGTGGCTCAGGCTAGAAGCCAAGGGGATGCTAGAGCAGTCTTCCCTTCTGTTCCACCGTGCTGAGCTGAAGCGGGGCATGGCCAGGCCCTGGCAGGATGCTTTGATTAGTGGGGTGGGTTCCCTCCCTCCTTGATAACAGAGCATTTATCAGCTCTGTTTTCAGCATTAAGCACATCATCAGAAAACAAAGTCTCTCTCATTAGTTCAAGCTCTTCTTAAACAACTTTTTCCAAGGAAGGGAACATTCCAAGGAGGAACATTACCTGTTGATTGGCTCCAAAAAGCCCTAAGCGGGCACAGTCCTGTCTGCCTTTGTCCTGTCTGCCTTACACAGATACCTCTCAGCTAGCTCATACCACATGCTAGCTACAGTCCATGCTGTGGGAGGGAAGGAGGGAGGGGGGATCCCTGCTTCAGCAGTGAGCAGCATGTGCAGCAGCAGGTAGGTGGGGGGACAGGAGAAGCCAGGCAGATGATGCTGTGCCTGCTATCTCTGCCAGAGCTCCAGTGAAGTAGCAGAGGGGAGAGGTCAGCCCAGCTCTCTGGAACAGTGTCCAGCCCAGCCCAGCCCAGCCCAGCCCAGCCCAGCCCAGAGAGTATGCCGGGATGCTAGGGGACTCTTATTTAACTTAAACCAGGAAGGGGTCTAGGGCAGACATTGTACAAACCTGTTTGACCCAAATCAGTTAGGTCTGCATTCAACCAGATTTATCTCAAACCAGTTTCAGCCTTTTCAAACTGGTTTATGTGCACTGAACATCTGTTCTGTTATAGGTTTAAACCAGGTTCTGATCACTTAAATCGGCTTATGTGCAATGTAAGCCTCAAAGTTCAGGTGAAACAGGAGTGAAAGTGAGGTGCAACTGCACCACATCACGCCCCTCCCGGATCTGCCCAAAGCCATTACTTGGAGGAAAGCATGCAACTCTCTGATAAGATTGTTTTCTACCAATAGCAATATACTGTGCCACATTATCATGACCTGTATTTGAAAAGAGTCATAATGTGACTCTGTGGGGGCTGCATTTTGTACAGTGTCGCAGAGCACATAGGTGCCCTGCTCCTTTTAAAGAGGGGAAACTGCTAGGGAAAGAGCCCTAGTGGTGAGTGAGGAGCCCCAGCTGCTAGTTGCCAGGGCAACCAGAGTTAGCTAGTGACCCACACCTGCCAGCAGTCAGCTGACCGGAAGGGGCAGGGCCTAGCTCACATTTAAACCCCAGGGCTGAGGCCAAGGCTGGCAGTTCCCTGTTGGCAGCTGAGGGGGGCAGAGCTCTGTCTGACCAAGAAAGGGGAGAGGCCTGACTTCACAAGCAGCTCTTGATACTGTGGTGGGATGGAGGATTCCCTGCTAGGGTTTGAATGATGCTGTAGCTGGGCAGTTTGAGTTTGTTACAGCCCTGGGGCTTGTGTTTGTTTACTGTTTAAGACCGGTGGCTTGGGTGAGGCTATTAGGGGAAGAAGGAGGCCTCATAGGAGACCCACAGCAGTGTAGGGACTGTAGCACCAGAGAGGGTGCAGCATTTTGGGGTGCACTGGCCCTGAGTGCCAGAGAGGGCACAGCATTGGGGGTGCACTGGCCCTGAGCACCAGTGAGGGTGCAGTGTGAGATTTTGGGGGGCTGCGGAGAGCCTGAGCACCAGGAAGGCGCATTGTGAAACAGGGGACTGCAGAGAGCCTAGGGAGGACTAGAGGGACAAATTGTAATAAGGCCCAGAGCAAACGATGTCTGTTCCATCTGCAAGGCTTGGGGCATGGTAAAGGGGTGGTTGGAGCCATGCATAGCCTATAAGGCTAGGGTGCCCCAAAACACCCATTGCAAAATGGGACCCACAAGGGGTCCAGGAGCCCATGGGGTCAGAGTACAGCAACACCATGTCCAAGAAGACAAAGGCAGCCTCCCTAATACATTTTCCAGCAAAGACATGGCGGGCGAGAATCGAGGGTGCCCTTTGGGCCAACTTGGCATGGGAAGGGGGCCTTGGGGAGATCACAGCCATCCCGCAGGACCCTAGCATTTTCAGGTTGCTGTATGTCATGGCATAAAGTTATCCCCAGAAAGACAAAAAAAGTTCTTCACCAGCTCTAACAACTATGTTTTTCTTAAATGTAGCTCTCAGTACGTAGGTATATTGGGGTTTTTTTATGTCCACTTCCTTTCCAAAACTCTCTTTTTCCTCCTTTTCAAAATTAAAAGCATATGAATTCAAACTATTTCAGAGAAGCAGCCAAAAGTCGGGCTGTAATCTTGCTCCTATGGTAGAGCTCTATTACTACTGTTGTTTGAATTTAAGAGATTAAAATCTCAATGAGTGGCTTTGCATTTTTTTTACTTCAAACAACTCTGTTAAACACTAGCACAATTCCTCGAATTCCAAAGCAAGGCAAGGTCCTGTGTCCTTCCTCTATTTTAAGTCTCCTCTTTAAAGTCCTGGAGACATTGGGGTGTGGTTTCTTATTTTACTGGTTACTTTATAACAAGAAAAGGGGTTATGTTGCTGGAGTTAAATAT
Source organism: Alligator mississippiensis (assembly GCF_030867095.1). NCBI lineage: Eukaryota > Metazoa > Chordata > Crocodylia > Alligatoridae > Alligator > Alligator mississippiensis. The sequence continues at coordinate 172,804,317 of NC_081827.1, read as the reverse complement.
CACTTAAGAACTTCAAAGCTTCTCCTCTGAGAGGGGGATTTTTGACTTTGCATCTGGGTGGAGGACACACATGGAAAGGGTTACCATGAGAAATGGCCCTTCCCAGCTGCTGCCTGTCTTAAATTACTGTAGCAGCAGCAGCCACGATCACTTGCTTATGCCAAACATTGCTTTTTTGGCATATTTAAGCCTGCTCAGTTCCTTGCAGGAATTCCCACAAGGGTGGAAGGGATTACCAGCTTGTTGAGGCCTTAAAAAAATTAGAATGACTCTGGCAATTTCTGAAACTGAAGCCAGGACTGCAAAAAGGAATCTTACAAAGTCAACCACAACATTAAATATGAAAGAGCTATTGCCTGTGCTTGTTTGCATGGTTGCCTCTACAACTTAACACTTTGAGAAAGTCTGCTGTCTTTTTTGAAAAGAGAAGCAGCTTGCATTTGTGAATTCTTTCTCTTGTATAGGATGCTCAGTTGGACTAAAGAATGTGTAGCTGTTGTTCAGTGCTGTTTGTGACCAACTGATAATTTCAGGGTTTTATATAATGATATAATTGCTGGATTTTTATATCCCTTAACTTACCTGTCACCTGAAAGGTTAATAATAGTAAAGGGAAAAAACCTACTCAATCTACCCATCTAGCAATGAAAGTGTGTTTTAATTATATTCAGCTACCACACAAAAGGGTTAGTCAGTCAGACTTAATAAGACATAATGACTTCCCACCCCACAGAGCACTCAGCCTGCCATGCATCTTTAACTCCAAGGCAGAATTGTATGTTGGAGAGAGAGAGGAAAGGAGGCATCAAAAACGGGACTAAGAATTATAGTAAACAGCCCTGAGTAGCTTAGATCATTTTCAAACCCAGGAATACAGCCATAGCCCTTTAACAGAGCCTAGAAAAGTTTCTGAAAAGAAGGCATTTCCCATCTTAAACCGTCAATAGTGTCCCTGCTAAAATAATAGGGATTGTATTAGATCTTATGACACCTAAATCTGCCTTCTGATTCATTTTTTTGTGGACTGATGTAGAATTATTCTGTGAATGGCAGTTCCCATATTTCAGCTGATTCAGTCAGGCAGCATCCTGTTTTGCTTCTTTTTCCTTCTAAATATCTAAAGGAAGCAGCAGAAATTACTATCAGAAGGTACAGTGCAGGAATTACTGGATGAGGATCTTTGACCATTGGACTATAAAAGGTCAAACTATGCCTCTTCTGGCCTTAAAATCTATTAAAGTCGTTGTAGAGGTAGTAAAATAAAATTAAAATCTTAAAATAGTTCCTCTCTTTTTTTTTTGCTAAGTAAACCCTTTCTCGATGATAGTAAATGACTTCTGAAGAGATCAAAAGAATTATTTTAAAATATCTTGCTTACTCACAAAATTCATTATGGTAATGTTCCATCATACTTAGCCAAGCTGCTCTCCCTTTGATCTGCTTCTGTGGCCTTTTGTCTGTTTCTGCAGTTAATCTACATTTTGTTGGTGTCAGAGGGCTTGGGAGTTTTTTGTTTGTTTTTTTGGGGGGGAGGGGGGGGTTAAAGTTGTTATGCCTCTGTTTTATTTTATGTAGTAGTAGCCCTGTGGAATTACAAAATCCACCCTTAAGACTGATTTTTTTTTTTTTAATCAAGTTTTTTAAAAATGCCTCCTTTTATGAAAAAAGAGCACTTGATTAATTATTGATTAGTAAATTCATTCCTTTTCCTTATTTACCACTATTATCCATTAAAAATGATTTCCTGTAATACAGTACTTTATTCCACTGTTTGAATTGGGATTTATTTGTATATCCAAGAGGTTTGGGCTTATTTTGATAGGGAGTGTTGTGGTAATTTGTTCTTGTCAAACAGTTTAGGTCGTGTTATATGACACATTCCAAATGAGTCGCATTCGACAAAAGCTCCTTTCTTTAATATCTTCAAATTAGAGCTTCTCAGTGTCAGATCTCTTTTCTTCTAATTTATTTTTAGTGGATTTTAGTGCTCATGAATGACAGTCAGATTGACAGCCCTGGAAATTCCTGCCTACTATGAGAAGAGGACCTTGATATATTAGGCATTGCTGAAACATGGTGGAATGACAAAAATCAATAGGGTATTGCAATTCATGGCTATAAACTATACCCCACAGACAGTTTAGGTCATAGAGGTGACAGAGTAGTACTATACCTAAAATATTCCATGTAATCTAATGAGGTAAAATTTTAAGTTGAGAGGATCATGAAACAGTCTATATGGATTCAAATATAAAATTGTAAAATTTCTCTGAGCACATTATTAAGGAAGAAGCCAAGTTAAATAAAATAGTAATAATAGGGGGATTACAACTAACCACATATAAACTATACTTGATCAAGTATTGCAAAGGGACAAGATTTAGAGTAGCAATTTTTCAACAGTTAAACAGTTCCTTCTTGAAGGACAGGCGTCTCTTATTAGTCATAAGGAATTATAACAGGAGTTGATTTAAGATGGAATGATACATAAACCATAAAGCAATAATACCTTATTTTCATTAAGTTCAACATCCTCCAGGTACCAAAAAAAGAACACAGAGACGCAATGTTTTAGAAAGGAGGAGTTCAGAAAAATAAAGGAATTGGTCAAAAAGTTCATAACAGTTATGGGGAAAAGTCTAACCAAAGTGGAAGAATGACCCATGTAATGGCAGAGGAACACCCATGTTGACAAATACAAGGCAGTGCACCTGGAAAGGAATTATTTTTGTGCCTCAGCTTCTCTATTTCTGCTATGTCTTTTTTAAGATGGGGCGACCAGATGTGAACAGAGTGTTTCATATGAGAATTTAGTGTCCACTTACAAAATGCCACTATATTTTCACTGATTTCTATTCTATCCCTCATCTATCAATTGTGTTCACTTTTTTGACCAATGACCAGACGTTTTCCATTGAGATCTCATCAAGGATGCCTAGGTCTTTTTCCTTATTAGTTACTGTTAATTTAGGACCCAGCTGTACCTCTCACCCTGCCAAACCTCAAGTCTGATGGAACCAAAATATGCATATGTCGCTCAAATGATTTTTTTTCCAATTTGAAGGTAACTTATTAAAAATAATGTTATCTTTGGCTTATTGGAGGCCAGCTTGTCTCCTCCATTCAAGACTATGGCAGGGGAATGATTCCTATACAAAGAAAGGGAAATGAACAATCCTGAGAACTCTGAAGAAATATTAGGAGGGAAGGGAGATCATCAAGATGAGACCTCTTTCCATCAGTTCTGCTCTTACAATAGAGCTGGAAGTTTGGGAGTTATTGCCAGTTCTGACTGGCCAAGATGATCTAGGGGTGGGTCAGCCAGCCAAGGAGAAACACTACCAGTGGCCTTCTGAAGCATTCATATCTTTGGATATTTTCAACTGGAATGGTCTTTATAAAGTACTAGTTTGGGTGAGAAATCACACTTATTTCATAGGCTGCATAAACAAAAATGACAGTGGAAGAAAAGGAGAGAGGGGGAAAAGGAATAAATGAGGCCTACAAATGAACTGTCTCTTTCTAGACTTTCAGCTGAATATAAGAAGTTTTGGGCATGGGTAGGGACAGAAATAGTGGAAATTTTTGAGGAAATAGTAAAATCTTTCCCTGCCTCTCCTGTTTTTACAAGAGCCATTGTGATCTTACTCTTCAAGAAGGGGAGAAGGAATGCCAAGTATGCACAGTACCAGGTATAAGGATCGCCAAAGCAATCATAGAGATCAAAGATGCACTGTCCCATATCCAAGAGAGGAAAACATACACAGCCATAGCAAACCTAGATTAAGGAAAGTGTATGACAGAATGGATCACGATTACATATTCGAGGTGCTAGGAAAAATGGGGTTCCCAGGGAAATGAATACATTGGATAAAGTTTTTCTATAGAGAAGTGGAGAATCCAGCCCAAATTAATGGGTACCTAAGCAGGGCCTTTAAAATCCATACAGGGGTGAGGCAAGGGTGCCTCAAGTCACCACTACTACTTCTGTGTGTGTGGCATAGAACAGTTTGTGGCAGTGCACCTTTGGTGCCAGCCACTTTAAGGGCTGGAGCAGACAGCCGACAGGTGCCTGATTAAGGCAGCCATTTTCAAACAAAGGTCAGCCGGACAAACACAGCAGTTAGCTGCTTGCACCTAAGGGAGCAGCAGCATCTGGCTGCCTTCAGCGTGGAACATCCTGGAGGTAAGGGCAGGAGCTAGAGGGATGATTTGGAGGCTCCTGGTCCTGGGCATAACCTAAAACTGCACCCTGCTGGGATAGGGAGGGCTGGTGGGACTGCCAGTGGCATGGTAGCCCCATTCAAATACCAGGACTGCTCACTTCCCCAGTGAAAGGTGGGTCAGGGAGCGTTAATAACCCCAGCCCCCACAACACTGTGGGTAAGGGGGCCAGGCATAGGATACGGCCACCTGAGCCCCAGGGAGTGTAATACCCAAGGAAAGGAGTGGGGCCAGGCACTGCTGCGGCCACCTGAACCCACAGGGATGAAAGACCTTGGAGGTCCCCAGGGAGGGGATAGTTGTGTAGCCCCAGAGAGGGGGCGGTAGTGAAGGCTATTACAGGGGTTGAGTAGTGCTGAATAGCACTAAATAAATCAAAAATCACCATAATGGGAGTGGGGAACTGGATGGACATGGAGAAGTTGGGCCTTCAACTAAGAGAGAGAGAGAGATCGGAGTGCTAGGGATCCTGATGGACTCTGAAGAGAAAGGTGATATAGCTTGGAAAAGGTGACAGCAAGGGTATAGCAAATACTTTGGGTATGGTCTGGAAGGACTCTGTCCTTTGCTGGAAAAGTGGCAGCATTTAAGGCTGTGCTACTGCCAATTATTCTATACATGGGAATTATGTTTCCACCGACATGGCATCAGATAGCAAAAGTACAGAAGGAAATGTGTGCATTCTTCTGGAAGGCCAAAAGAGAGGTTGGCCAGAGCTGAATTGCACAAAGCAAGAGAAATAGGAAGGTAGGGGCTGCCAGACTTGGGATTGTTCATCTGTGCAAAATATGTAAGTGTGATATGCAAGGAGGTAATGGAGGGAGGGGAGATAGCAGCAGGTATCACCTTATTTCATGCAGCTGCAATTTTGAGGAAATAGGGAGTATGTCAGACTTCTCTGAAGAGTACACTGGCATGGTAACCACCGATTCAATCAGGATGGAAGGATTCATGCAGAGGTATAAAACGGGGAAGGTAGGGCTGGAGATTTTGAAGAATCATAAGAAATTGGTGAAATCAGTAAGGGAGAGAGAAAGGATGGCACCAGTAGGAAATGTCACAGAAGAACAAGTGAAGAAGGTGTGGGGAGCAGTAGTGGGTAAAAAAATGTGTGGATGGTTGTAAGAAATATCTTGCCTGTGAGAGATGCAACACAAGGCTTGATGAGCTCAAGGGAGAAGTGCAAGGAAGAAAAAAGTAGGAGTGGGACGTGTTTTGGGAGTATACATATGCAAAGGGCTGTGGGAAAGGGTCCACTGCTTTCTGAGCATCACCAAAATAAACCTGTCATTAGCACAGGAGATGGTACTATATGAATTCATACCAAATGGCCCAGAGGAAACATTATTAAGGACTTTAATACCATGTGTTAAAACTAGTTTATGGAAAGTAAGAAACCTCAGGATGTTTAAGGGATTGGCTTTCACTGAAAGAGAGCACCTGAGGCTGAGGCAGCATGATCTGAAATACTACATCAATTGGGGCAAGGAAGAGATAGGTGAAGAAGAGGAAGAAAAAGGAGTGGACACATTTGTTTCACTAAACCTGCAGAGAGGACTGATGGGAGGCCCAGAGAGTTTTTGATGGTTACTAAGGTAAGTTTTCATGGGTTTCTGTTTAAAGAATATTTTTGGTGGAAAGCTGATGTATGTCGTTTAAGGGTTTAATATATGTAGTTGTATGTTATGAAGTCTTGGTAAAATAAGGATGTTCAACATGTGTAGCTTTGTGAGTGTAGGGTGATAAGTGGGTTTTTAATTAAATTTGTAAAGGAAAAAAAAAAAGGTTTCTATCAGCATGTTTGCCCCCTATGAGCCATGTGTTTTAGTCATGCTTGGTGTTGGCTGCATTCATTAAACTTCATAGTTGATTTCCATTGCTGAGCGCATGCTGCTTTTTGGCGGCAGTTTAATGATAGACAATGTACTTAATATTTAAAGACTATGTATTTCCTTTTGTGCAAATGTAATATGAGGGGCTTTTTCTTCCATGCTGTTCATCTTGTACTTGAGTAAATGTGGTACCTGTAGTTTAAGAAGTTGGTCTAGTCATTTGCATATTGGTAACACCTGCAATGCTCAATCAGCTCACTGTTATAGTACATGTCTATGCCATTGTCTTAGTTTTGGGAATAAGATGAAAAGTTTGGAACGTGCACTGGATACAGGATTCTTGAGGTATGTGCAGCAAGGGTGCTATATAAATGATATGATATAAACGCTCTGAAGTCATCATCCTCACTTTCAGCCCACTTGCTTATGCTTGCAAGTAATAACTAGGGAAGTTGAGGAAGAAAAATACAAACAGATCTTTTAACTCCATTGAAACATGTTAGGCCAAAAAGGTGTTGGATACACAAAAACCAAAACAGGAATATATGAAATGCATGGTCAAATAAATGGCTATTATTGCTACAAAGAGGGAGAAGGATGGAGGGTATGATTTCAGTTTCTGTATTCTTCTTTTGATATTGTTATGGCAAGAAAATGGAAGGAGGGGGAGAGGAGGGTGCAGGTTAAATGAGATGGAGCATTTGCCATTTACAAGGCCTCAAATTTCATAGCCTTGGTACTCCTTTGACTTCATTCCCATTCCACAGCTAACTAGCTGAAAGTTAGTAAGAATTTGAGTTATTCCAAGTAAGGAGCTTGCCTGCCATTCTGCTCTCTGGCAAGCAGATGACTGCAACTGTATTGCAGATGGTTCTACTGCTTCAGCTATTTATAATTTTAAGAAGGGCTAGGGGGCAGGGAAATTAGCAGTTTCAGCATGCACACCACAGTCTCCAGCATTAGGTGCTGACCCTCTTTATTGTTACCGGTAAAATTAAACTAATGCGACAGTCATACATGGCAGGTTTCCAGCTCTCTGCTCTTCTAGGGGATTGCCCTTTCCTTAGAGATAAGGAGGACTGGATGCTTTCCAGGAGAAAAGGAAAACCCACTTCCAAGTTGTTTAGGGCTGCATATGAACCTGCTGCCTCTCAAGGAAGAATCTTATTGTAAATGAAACATCAGAGACTGGAGAAATAAATCTAAGGTAATAATGGGGGATCAACCTTTCTCTTCCTCAGCAAATATATTATTTCATCATGTATGCTAAACAATAAATGGCATTTATGCCTCTCCTATGAATACTAAATAGAGATGTCTGGCTTATTTTTATTAGAACAGTCTGACTGCTGTTTTGCAGATCCCACTTTGTTACCAAGCAGTCCTGTGTAGGAAACATCCCTTGCAGAAATAAATCTGACATTAGGGCTGTATCGGTGCAGAAAGGAGAACTGACTCCCTTCTGCTGCCCTGAGGTCATAGCACCATTGGGGAAAAATATTGTCAGATGAGTTATTCTAAAGCTCTGAATAATGGAGTTGACAGCATCTTGAGTCTGTCTGATGTAAAGATTTGATTTTTACATTAGCTGCCAGTTTAATTGGTCAGGCATTGGGTAGATTTTTCTGGCCCATAAGAACATACAGTACACAAGTGATTTGAGCATGCAGGTGATGTCATGTTCTTTCTGAAACACTCTCACGGAAAGATGGTCTTACCGTGAAGCTACTGGGTTCACTTACCACTGTCTCTGCCTCAGTTTCTTCTCCTATACAGTAAGAATGGTCATATTTCTCTGTCTCGGAGGGGGCTAAAATTGACTCCTTTAAAAGAATGTTGAGGTTCTTTGATCTTTTTAAATTGATATCTCTCTTTTAAAATGTTACATTATGATCATGCTTAAAGACCCCAATCCTGATGAGAACTCCTACAGTCCTTGCCCTTAACACCTTGCAATTTTAAGTAAGAAATTAGTCCTCAGCAGATAGCAGGTGGAAATTTCTAACTGAAGAAGCCACATCCCTCTCCTTCCAGTAAAAAGTCCTAGATAAACCTTTGTGCATATATCCTATAAAAGACCTAGAGAAATAAAAGGCTGCAGTTAGATTTTTTTTTTTCCCCTTAACCTCCAACAAAGGAATTGTGGACAATGTGTGTGAAACTGAGCGTTGCTGAACTGCATTTATGAAGTAGCAGGCACATTTCTAGCCTCTGCCCCAGCTCCCTGACTGCTAGACTCCTTCCTGCCTGAACAATGAACGCTCTCAAGTGTGAAGTGCTCTAATGTTTCAACATCTGCACTTGTCACCAAAGCAGATCTCCAGTCATATTTAGCCCTGATCTCTCATTCAGTATCTCCTGAAGAACAGAATGGAGGCTTCTTAAGGAGCCTCCTTTTTAATGTTGAGTGGTTATTTGAAAAACAGAGAGGCAAGATAGGAAGAAGAAACGCATTTCTCTTCAATGTTAAGTGGTGCTTCTATATTTTAATAGCTTCTCCAGTCAGGCAACCGTTGCTGCTTGTTCACTGCTGGTCAATAATTCCTGCTGGGAACATCTTGCAGCAATTTTCAGTGCTATAAATCTGAAATTGTAATCCTGGCTTGGTCTGCATTCCCTTTCCAAACAGCAGCCAAATCTGGGCCCTGAAGGACTTCATCACAGGCATGAAAAAGTTTCAATGCACTGAACACCAACCCAACAGAAACCAGTAAACTCTAGCACACATTATAGCAGCAGGAGATGGGATATAATGTTAAAGGAGTTGACCAAAGATATGCAGAACATGGAGAACAGCTGGAATAATGTAAACAGAGGAATTACTAACTGTTTTAATGCAATTACTTCTACAGTGTCTTGGCAAAGTGCAGAAAGCAAAGAGTGTTTTTGTGTCCTTAATAATACTAATTCAACCAGAGCAGACCACTGGTGTTTTTTACCACCTATTTTTTTTTTTTTTTTTTTTTTATAATAGACGGACTATTACTTGTCCATGTGCCATTCATAGAGGAGTGCACAGCTGTAAACTATTAAGACTAGGCTTAGTTTCATGATCAACCTGGTGATCATACAATCTATGCACACTTGGGAGGGAATGGTTAGTCCCTTCCTACTATCCACATCCATTCCAGATTAAAACTTCTTCCAATCTCAGGAAGGATCAGTTCAAGCTGTAGCCTGTGCCAACAGCCTGATTTTAGTGTTTTAGCATTTGAAAGATGACCAATCCATTAGGAAGATGAAAACAATCAGCCTCAGCCCTACTACGTGATGGTCAAAGGTCTGCCTAAAATAATGTTGACCCAATGTAATATGTCTTTGCAATATACTTCTCCTTTCTTTCAAGTTTTGAGCGCTGGAATAATTAGTTATGTCAACATTGAAAGAATCATACTTGTAATCCAAGTTAGCACCAAATTAAGCGAATGGGCAGTTCATACCTCTTAGAGCTATTGCTTCAGGGTCTCTACAAACTTGAGAGTTCACATATCGCCATTTACATCCCAGGTCATGTTTTCAAAGTTTTTCATGGTCATGACAAATACAGACCTGATTGTAGAAAATAAAAGCTGAGGTTCTGCAAAATAATTTCAAGGCCTGGTTAATCCTGCATGACCTGGCCCAGGGGGTATATTTCACTTTGGGGAAATGCTGATTTTTTTATTATATGGCTAGTGTCTCATCCTGTTGAAGTCAGTGAGAGCTTTCTTTCTGTTGGACCATGATTTACAATATCTTCTATTCTGGATAACACTCTACCGTCTTCTACTTTTTAAATTGATAATACTTGTGACTTCAGAAACTCTTAATCACTATTACAGATGTTATTGTTTGGCCAGTGCTGCTGTTAAAATAGGAGGGGGAGCTGAATTGGGATGCAGAGCTTTTCTTGTGAAGCTGTAGTTTACTTGTCTGAACCCACGACTCAGAGGCACGGTCCACTACACTTTTGAATCTCAATGCACCAGGCATTGGTAGTTGCCATTTAAAAGCAGTTGTTCCCATGTGGGAATGAGGTAGTTGTGGATGGTGGCAGTTTTGTGCGGTTGAGATCAAATGGCCTGTCATGTTAATGGTTTGAATTTGCAACCTGCCACTGCTGAAGCCCTTGCTGAGATGTTCCAGCTCACTGTCCCTCAAGAGTGCTTTGGGGAGGAAAGCAGAATGTAAAAAAGCTACATTTAAAATAGATGTAAACAAGATGACAATGGAGTAATCTCAATGGTTAAAAAGAATGCAAGTTGTTTACATAATACAGAACAGAGCATCATTGTGCTATGCTTGTCATTGCAATGAAAATATCTGTTGCAGTAGTAATATCCAAAGTCTACTCTTGTTTCTACCAGCAGCCTATGCAAAGCAAGTTCCTATGTCACTGGATTTTCTTAGCGCTCAAAAAAAGAAGCATTTGCTTTTAAGATCACTCTGCAATTGCTTTTTACTCCATGCAGCAAGCCCTTTTAATATCTTTTCTCCAGAACTGTTAAGGTTTCCATCCCAAATGCAACAGACAGTGTCTCATGATCTGCAGTAATTATCTTGACAAGGTCAATTAGTAAAAAAAGGGAAAAAAATACAGTAACTTGGCCACTTTTTTTTTCTTACTGCTGTTTCTCTGCAGAATGCTCTTGGCAACAATCGACATGGAAACTGCATTGCACCAGAGAGAAATTACCTTGATGCCAGAGGGAAGATAACCTCTAGGCAGAAATCTCTTTACAGATGTGTAGGTGTTCAAACAAGGAACAGTACCTCCTGGCACATGCCACTTTAGTTGTACCAGTGATATTTGCAGTAGCAAAGTAGTCTTATATTTCCTATCTGGGTGCCTGAGATCTGTTTGTATATTGAATTGCTAGATTTAAGAGCTAGGGAAGAAAATTCAGACAGGACGAGAAAAACATTGTTCTTGCTCTACAGAAAGGGATTGAAATAAGAGAGGTGAGAATTCCCATGTATTGGATATATGGTCAGTAATAGCTGTACAGCACACTTATATGGCTTTGTAAAGAGCCCCTTCAGGCCTGTAAATGAGCTGTATGCCCTGCATACCTGCTGGACTCATGTTAGGAGGTAAACTCTTTGGGGAATTAGTTCATGTTTCATACAAATTTGACATTACCATGCCTTAGTACCAGATAAATATTTCAGCACATCATATTAGCGGTTGTCAAGAATGGTATAAACTAGAGTCTTTCAGCTTCCATACTAGTTGGTGAATGCAACAGAAAGAAGAAATTGGGTCCTGAAGGTGCCTTTCAAGACTGTTTGAGAAACTGACTTGACAAAGAATCTTCAGAAATCTTGTTTTCTGCTCTCCTCCTCTCCTGGGTCCTAGAATAATTTGTAATTCAAGCTTGGAAGGAATCCTGTGCTATTTCCTTCAGACTTATTCCTTCCACATGTGAAATCTAGTAATTTAAACACCTCATCTCCTTTCATAACTGCAACAGGAAAAAATAGCCAACAGTTTTTGATTGAATCCATATTCCCATAAAGTTGCAGTAATTATTTTGTTTGTTTTTTTTCTTTTTAATAAGAATAGTTAGAGGAATAAATAATTTTTGCATGCAGATGGCTTTGGCAGATGAGTTCAGTCTTATCCATACTTACAAATAAATCCTTAGAAACCTACAGTCTCCATTCCTGGAATGTTATGCCAGCTACAATATTTCAAAGTATAGACAGGTTTAGTTATAAATGCTAGTTCAGCTTCAGAGTACAGCTGAGGCTGGGAGGCAGCTTGGAATGATTTTGGTTTAAAGCCTTAAAACGCATGCAAGATAAATTAAAAATAAGCTCTGTTACCTGATTCCCCAGGGCTCAGTGGAACTGATGATGCTCAGTACCTTAGTCACATTTCTTAAACTTCTGAGAGCTGAGCTACTCTTCAGAAAAACAGTTATAACCCTGCTCAACCCTGCCGTAAGCTGTTAAAGTCCTATCCATTTTTCAGATCTCCATAATACAGTACTTCTTTCTTAAATGCTTTAAGCTGTGAAATGATGTAGCTATCAGCATTATTGATCACATTTGGAATTGGAATTAATATCCATGGAAATGAAAGGGTCAGTTCACATCTCCCTGAACTGTTTCAGCCTCTCTGCAAGTTCAAGCAGCTGTTGCATTGGTTATGCTTCTGTCATGTTTCACAGGTTTTTCCCTGCCATCATAGCAGATAGAAACTGCCTTTAAAAGGAAAGCTGCAGAATATCTGAGGGGCATTGCTAATCCTTTGTGAGTCAATCAAGGGGAAATACCTATCACTTTAGTGGGACTAGGAATTGGCTATAAAAATAGAATTCCCCCAAGAGTTGATGAGATTTCAACAGAACCATGGTTTAGAACCTCTTTTATGCTACAGCACATGCCACCTGCTTCTATTTTAAACCACTGACATCTACAATTTCAGCAGCTTATATTCTATATTAAGGCTGCTAATTGTTTGGTCAGTATTGCTGCTAAAATAAGGAGGAGCTAAATTGTTCAGCAGAGGTTTCTTCCCTTCCTCCCCCCACTCCACCCTTAAACTATAGATTCCATTTCTGAACCCAACCCCCCCCCCCCCCCCATTATTTTTTAAACTGGCTGGAACTCTCATTCTGCATATCTTGTTGGGACACTCAGAAGTCCATAATCACAGCCCCTATATAAAATGCAAACATGCAACACTGAAGAACAAAATTCTACATGAAGCGCGCATCTACATGTTCATTAATGCACAGTAGTTACTGTGTAATAGTGCTGATGAACACTTTTTAGTGACACTTACTGTGCAGTAACCTAATACTGCTATGCAGTAGCATATTAACATGGTTTTTGCCCTGCATACTACTGCGCAGTGTTATTAGGCTACTGTGTATTAAGTGTCTTGTGTAGACATGCCCAGGGTCATCTAACTGCAGCTGGCTGGCATATCTGCCTGCAGCAATCCCCACACTGAGCCATCAAGATAAGAACACAATGCCTTCCACTGAATTAAAAAGCACATTTTGAATACACAGACTCTTTGGCTTGAAACAATCCTTTCTTCAGATCTTGGCAAAATGCACAGAAATCATATATCCCATCTGTGAGAGGAAGTTCTGTAATTTACTTCCATTTTTTTTCCCCTGGAACTTCCAACACATCCTTGTAACATTGCTCTCTTTTACTGTGTACCATTCTGTTAGGCTTTAATGTTGCAGAAGTGTTAAATACTGTACAGTTCTGCTCAATAAAGCCCTTCTAAATGTGTTATCTCTGCCAAAGAAAACAGTCTGTCTGGCAGTGTCACTCCCATCATTCTCAATGTGCAGCAATTAAATATGGGACTGATCAACATCATGTGGCAGAACTCAGTGTCTGCTGAGGTGGAAGACTTGCCGCACCTGGTATGTAACAACACAAGTTCCAGATGCACCTGATTACATGGGGTGTCTGTACACATGCTCCAGGGTGGGAAAGGGAGCGTTTTAATTAGAGTGGCTCTTGGGACTCTTAATTAAAATGCCTGCAGTGTCTTGTGTATTTAGCATCGTGTGTTTCAAAATGGTGGCAGGGGCACTTTAACTAAAGCTCAGTTGAGTGAGTCTGCTCTGCATTCTGATCAGACATGTTCTAAAATCCACTACTTATTTCCACTTACAAAATCTACCAGTTGGACAAAAACAATTTGTGCACACTATTTTCAGGCTCCCACTTCCTTGGTGGGACTAGCAATCCTATACATGGATGTTAGGCATGTAACCTTTCAAAAGTACTTGTCATCAGCTTAGTTCTGTTCTCACTGGAGCAGAGTTAGGCTAGTACTGAGTGCTTTTTAAAATTCTGTTTTGGTGATGTGTCTATCAGGGAGCCTGGTTTTCTCTGTTTTAAAAATCACAAATTCTCTGATTTAAAACCCCCCAAATCTGCATTTTTTTGTGATTGAAATGAAATGCCACTATATAGATAGGTATCAGTTGAACACAATGTTTTATAGACACATTAAAACTGTTAAAGCAATTTGGAAGCTTACCAGTGCCTCAATCACTATAATAAAATAAATTCTAAATGCCTATAAATTTTGGCATCTGTTTTTGGGTTTTTTATCATGGAAAATCAGAGCTCCTCCTGCCCCCTTCATTTACCAGGATGCAGGTCCAGCTGTGGCTGCCTCCCCCCACCTAGTTTGTGGCATTGAGCAGCCCAGATATGCCGGTGCCCATGCCATTGCCCCTCACTCCTGACTCTCAGCCTTCCAGCCTCTCACTCCTTTACCCACAGCATCTTGAGCCCTGCTGGTACCTTTCACTCTCCACCCACAATGCTCCACCCTCTTTCCCCCCCCCAGTCATGCCAGAGCTATGGGGCCAGACACCTGGGTCTGCAGCCCCCTGCCCCCCCCCCAGGAGTGCCCAAGCCCCAGCTGCCACCCGTGGGAAGCAGTGGCTGCTGTGGTAGAGCAGAATGTGGAGCCTGGCTCCCCCTCCCACATGGGTGGCATGGCCAGAGTGGAACCCATTGTTGGAGGGGTAGGTGCAGACTGCCCACTGTGGGCTTGATCTACCCACCCTGCTGCCCTCCTCCTGGGGCCTCCATAGCTCAGTGGGTGGGACCCAGCATGGCAGGCAGAGAAGCGAGGGGAGCCAGGCAGGTATCCTGCCTGCCCTGGAGCAGAGAAGGGCACAACCCCACGCTTCCACTCCTACTGCTGCAGGGTGGGCAGGGGGCACTTCACCAGGGTAGCATGGGGTTTGCGGCAGCAGCACCGAGCTTTCTGCCTGTTCTGCCCTGCTGTTCCAGGTCCCACCCAGTGGGCCATGAAGGCCCCCTGGGGGAGAATGCAGCAGGGCAGGGAGTCTGCCCGCACCAGGCAGCCCACCATCGCCCCACACACAAATCTGGCAGGCACTTGCCCCCCCAGGGGTGCACACAGCAGTGGGAAGCCAGCCCTCCCCTGCTCCTTGGACAAGCCACCTGTGGCCCCATCCCACTCCCCACCTGGGCCTTGTGGCCATGCATTCTGACCCCAGGCCCCAAGCACTGCCCTGGGCTGGGCAGCATCCCCAGCCCTTCCCAACTCCTCCCTCCTACCCTCACTATGGGGGCCTCAATTCCCCCCCCCCCTTCCCTACCCCCCACCAGACTTACTTGAGGGAGCTGCTCTCCAGTCTGCTTGGTGGCCATGTGCATGTGTACGTGTGCACATGCACATGGCACCCACTGCTGGTCTCCCTTCTCTCACTGTCCCCAGCCCTTTACAAGCTGCAACTTTGCCAGCCTGCAAGGAAAAACCCACCGTTTCTTGTGGGTTTTTTTCTCCTTAAAATGAGAAAATCTGGGTTTGACCGTGCTTTTCCATGGTAAAAAGAAATCAGGGATCCAGGTTGATGAAGCTGTTAATAGGCCTTTAGTCCAGATGAATGCTAATGTGCCTTGCAATTTATTGAGGAAACTTGCAATTAGATCCACATGAGTAAAGCCCTGGGCCTCTATATATCCAGTTATAGCAGTGGTTTTCAACCTTCTTAGACTCAAGGCATCCCTTTTGCAGACCCGTATCACTAGAAAAATGCCAGCTCTTAGTTTTCACACATTTTTTTTTGACTGCAGAAATATAGTAGATCAGTTTTTCTGTAGCACAGAACTCAGAAAGACAACAACAGGTCAGAATGTTTTTACCCCTGTGAATTCCTATCTGAAATCTCTTGTGAATCATGCTTGCACATCTAAAAGTGCTAACATTGCTGTGGACCTCTGGTTGTGCAGCACTGAATTATACACTTCATTCACAAAGAGATTAACTTTACAATTGTTCCAGAGCAAAATGACATGGGACAAAGTTAAAGGTGAAATCAGGAGGAAATTCCCAACTGGCAGGGTGGATGAAATTGACAAGTTTTGCAGTTTTATAAGATATTCTGTATATGTACGCAGGGGTGGAACCAGGATTTCCCAAAGTGGGTGCAGCAACCTGCACTTCAGGGCTGGCTGCATGCCTGGCTCACAGCCTATTCTGTCTTCATCGGTGTGAGCAGACACCCTTGAGAACCTTCAGGGACTTTTTTAAGTCCCTAAAGGAAGTGAAAGTCCCCCCCCTCCCCTCCCTTCCCCTTCAGCCCTTCTCCACCTGCCACTTTCCCCACTGCCCCGGGGTGGGAGAAACTCCAGAGCAAGCTGGGCTGCATGGGGGGCTGGGTGCACTGGGGACAGGGACAGCAGCAACAGCACAGTAGAAGAGTAATTCCAGGCAAGGGGAAGGAGAACCTTGCCATCCATCTCTGCTGCCACTGTCTCTGTTCCCAGCTGAGACCAGCCTCTGCACAGCCCTGCTCAGGTTGGCAGGAAGAGCTCTGGTGCTTTCCCACCCCTGGGATAGTGGGGAAAGCAACAGTGGCAGGCAGGGGCGAGGAGGAAGGAGAGGGGAAGGTGTGTGCCTCTGAATACAAAGGGGAAGGGAAAGGGATTTGCACCTGCTTTAGAGACTAAAACAGTCTCTGGATGCTTCTGTGGTATAGTTCAATCCAAAAGGGGAGGTTCAGTCACACCACTACACCCCATTTGGATCCATTCCTGTACATACCTACTTCTCCAGAAATAAATTCTCAAACAGGTAAAGACTTTTGTTGTAGAATCAGAAATATTAGCTCTGCATAGTCAAATCATTCTAATGGGCCACTTCACCACCACCGAGTTCAGCTTATCTGACGTAATGTCAAATGAAGAGGCTATTTAACGTTACATTAATTATGATCACAGATTGGGGACAGAAAATCAAACTATGGTCTTGGCTGAGAAGGCATCAAATCATAATGCTGTGCAGTGAAGCTTCAGCTGTACCAGTGCCACAGAGATGCTAAATGAGAGAAAATTCTACTCTTATCCTTTTCCACAAGACACAAGAAGAAAACAGGTTGTAATAATAAAGAAATAAAAACTTCCCGTTTATTAAAGCCCGACCATTGTGACCTTTATGCAATGCATTATTGACAATTCCGTTAACATTTATTTAAATTTAATTTCCCAGAGCAAGACATGACAGAAAGTAAGATACGTTCATTTCAATTCTAAAACCTTTCACTTTAATACATCTTTGAATTAATTGGGCACAGTCTTCATATCAAATGAAATAAATGGGCTGATAATTGATTAGGACCTCAGGGAACAATGGATTCTGATTGGCTAGAAAAAGAGAAATGACCTATAAAAGGTCAGCTATTTTTCCAAATAGCTTTTTTAATAAAGCATGTTGATGAAGAAATCATCTCCAAGGCTTAGATTAAGTATTCTGATTTGATATATAACTTCTGCCAAGGCAAATATGGCATATGATGTAACTTATTCTTGGCAAACTCAGGATACCCTTATAAGTCTCTCTCTCTGAGCCCCTGTTATATAACTTTATTAGTATTCTCTGTAGCCCATCATGGCTTTTTTTGTCTTCTCTTTCCCTCCTTTCCCTGAGAGCGGTCTGCCAGGTTTTCCCCTTCTAGCCTCCTCTGCAGGAATAAAGGCTCACAATAGGGATATTGGTAATATCTCTGCCTCTCTTATTATGCACACCACATGCTTCATCTAAGCTTGCTTCTGCTCCCCTTGCCAACTATGCCTTTAGCTAAAAGGACAGAATGAGCTGCCCTGGATTCTGCTTCCTTAGTTAAGTTCTGGGGTGGTCAACCTGTGGCATGCATGCCACAGGTGGTACAGGCAACCTTTCTGTGTGACAGTTCAGAAAGGGAACAGGGAACACAGCAGTAAATTGGGCAGGGAGCAGAAAGTGAGGTAATGTATAGGCGTTGAGTCCATGAGTGCTCCAGGGCTCAAGCACCCCCAGAAAAAAATTAGCAGGTGCTTAGCACCCATGGAACCACGCTTGCAGACGGGGGGGGGGGGGGGGGGGGGGCTCTTTACCAAAAGAAGCAGCACATTACTTCAACCCAGCTCAGCTGCATCAGTAAAGATTGGGTGCTTCACTGGGGATATGGTGCTTTTAGCTAAAGCTGATTCAAGCTGCTGTTAGATAAAAGCACCAAAAAAGCCCCATTGAAGCGTCCGATCTTTACAGACACTGCAGAGCTGGGTTGAAGTAATGTGCTGCCTCTTCTAGGCAAGCATGGCGCTTGGCACAGGAATGCACCAAGTTAAAAGTAAAGTGCCAGTTTTGGGGTTTGTTTTTTTACATCTGCAAGCGCCTGCCAGCAGAAAAACAAAGTCAGCACCTACAGGGTAACAGTTTGGTAAGGGGAAGAGATCAGAATGGCACTTGGGGAGGGTTGGGGCTTAATCTGTGGCATGCCTGCCAAAAAGGTTTGCTCTCAGGGGTAGATCCCAGGGGGGTGAAGTGGTGCCGTTTCACTCCACTTTGATTCCTACTCCAACTCAACTTTAAAGCCAAATGCCTGAGGAGGGCAGTGGCATTTCTATTTAGGCGGCAGTGCTGAAGTCAATTGACTAAATGACTCATTGTAATCTACCTGATTCTAGCTAATCTTTCTTCACCTCACAAGTGTTGATAAACCTCTCTCTTTTTTAATGGTCTTCATGTTCCACTATTCAAGCTATCTTTTCTTCTACTATTTTGCTGTCTGTTAGCCTCCCTTGTATTTCACAGCCCTGCAGACTGTTTTTAGCTCTAGCTAAAAACTTTAACTCAGGTGTGGTAATATTAACTCAGGTGTAGAAATGACTGACAGTAAAGTGCTGGAGGCAGCATCAAGACACTCCAGAAAACTAGATTTTGTTTTATGAACCTGAATAAGAGACCTACATTAAACTATAGTGACTAGAGGAGTAATGAAACAATATATTGTGACTATTTTTGTCTAGTTTGTGTTTTTTTTTTAACTATATATATAATCTAGAAAAGTAAAATTTTATTTGTATTTGCTTTGTTCTGAAATCGAATAATATAGCTCCAAGCCCATAGCGTATTAGTAAACCTTCTAGTTTCTCTTTAACCAAAGAAAAATGGGTTGTGTTGTATGTGACAATGTGCCATACTGCACCCACTTTTTCAAAAACCAAGATCCACCTATGGCCCTCACTGGTTTAGTTGGTACTCTCTCCCAGTTCTGTGGGTTGAGTGCTCATGTCTGCAGCACATTAAGGCTGCCACAACTGGAGTACTCAGACCTGCTCTTGAACCTTCCCTTGCCTTCCCCTCTTGTACACCAGTCTTGCTGTAGCAGGGTATGTATTTACAAAGATACATGAGTAGAATAAGTTAGGAGAGTTTCACAGCTCTCATTTTCAGTGGTATGAAACTGGAAAACATCTCAAGGTTATGCTAGATTGTGGGCTCTCATCCTAAAACAGCACAGCTATTGTTCCACTAGCTCAGTGATTCTCAAACAGGGTGTCACAGCACCCTGGGTTGCCTTGAGATCCTTTCAAGGGTGCTGCAGGGTGCCATGCAGTGTTAAGCCCTGTTAAATGTGCAAACACATAATTCACAAGATAAACCCAGAGGTTTCAAATAGGAGCCCATAGTGTTAAAAACATTCTCATCTGTTATGGTCTTCCTGAAGTCTTTTTAACACAAGAATTGATCTGTTAATTTTCTGAAGTCCAAAAATGGGTGACTTTTACTAGGAGCTGTCATTTTCTGAGGGTTGCCTTGCATCTAAAAAAGGCAGAGAAGCACTGCACTAGCCTTTTACTGCCTTGAATAGTGGTGCTCAATGTAGAGTCCATTGGCCAGAGCCATATCATGCAGTCTGGGGAGTTTTCATGGGTCTGGAAGTTTGGGGGTATGATGGCAGCATCAATTGCTATGTTTCCCAGACCATGCAGTCAAATCCCTCTTCAAGAACTACAGCAATCAATGCTGCCATTGGTCCCCTGCCTTCAAATGGCTGGACCCATGAGGAGCCCTAGTAGTGTAACTGTGAGGGCCACCTTTGCGGGACAGCTCAAAAATAGCCACTACCTCTGAGGCTGTTGACTGCACTGTTGCCCTCAGTACAG
This sequence comes from Alligator mississippiensis, assembly GCF_030867095.1. Lineage (NCBI taxonomy): Eukaryota > Metazoa > Chordata > Crocodylia > Alligatoridae > Alligator > Alligator mississippiensis. The sequence continues at coordinate 172,784,332 of NC_081827.1, read as the reverse complement.
TGCCAGCCAGTCCTGCTCTATGTATTGTGGCTGCCCCATATACAGAGCTGTCCTGCTATGCCTCTGAGCAGACATGGGCCAGATTACATGGCTCCATGTGTTAGATTAGGCTGGCATATGAGGCCAGCACATGACCAGTTCTGGTGCACAGGGTCAGCACACAGGGTTGGTCTGTGGCCCAATTTGTTGCTCACAGTCAGTGTATGCATACAATCTGGCTGCAGGCTGACTCCACACACTGGCCTTGCACAGCTCAACATGCCTATGGAATCTGATGAGCTGGGCACACCTGGTCTTAAAGATTTTGACAGAAGATATTCCCTTAACTAGCATATTGCTAAGGCCATGGACCTAGGTCAGTAGTTCAAAACCACTGATTGAAGGCACCCCTCCATAATTTTTACGAACTGAGCAACACCATTTCAAAAACTAATTTATTACAGGGCTTACATCCTTACAGCAGGGGCAGCATTGGGGGCAGGGGAGCAGCTAGGCAGGGAGAATGAGAGCCTTCCTTTATCTGCTTAAATCCTCACACCTTGCTTATCTCCTCACACTTCCTATGGCATCAATGATCTTGTGGCACCCCAGGGTGCCCCAGAACTCCAGTGGAAAATCACTGTCCTGCTTCATGGATTCACCACAAGCAAGTTAGTTATTGCAGTGCTATTCATCTGAGCCTTACTGCAAATGCTCTGCCTCCCTTTCAACAGATCCAGAGTGCACCAGCCAGACTTCCTACTCTGATGATTAAATCAATTATACCATATCACTCCTGTGCTCTGCTCTTTGGACTGGATCCCAATTCATCAGTGCAGCAATAATAAAATGCTGATCTTTACCTGATGAGCCCCTTTTCTCTCCTCATTTAAGGCGCTTCTGAAAACCTACGAGTTCTGGGAAATGTTCCAGCTATGATGACCACATACCCCTCTGTGAATGTCTATTTGGCACTTGTTTATGCTGTAATTATGCGTACTGTACTGTAGCTGTAATGTTTCATAAGCACTTGGGAGTCAGGTTTGTCAAGAGAAGACACCAGTGTTTTGGTCAATTATGCAAGCACCCAGTTCAGTTTGAGTTTTCTCAGGCTTCTGAAAATGTATTACTCACATGGGGCATAATTATCCTAGTCATTAGAATGAGGGTGGTAATGCTAATGGCAAATCTCATTTACATGCTGATCTTCCTATAAGTAGCTTGATACATACCTTCATCTACTTGTGTTGTTATACCTTAAGAGTTTTTGCATATGGAGGATTATTTTTGTTTGTTTCTTTTACTTTGTTTTCGTGAGCCATCAAAGATTGTGAGTAACTATTACTGCTGTTAGCAACAATCAGCTTGTAAAGAAAGGCCAAAACTGGAGTCCAAAATCCAAATAATCTTTAATCTTGTGGATGATGGAAATCTTAATGTAAAAGTGGATCTGAATGATGCGCCTTATATTTGTAATGGTTTCTACTACCTTAGGCATACCTGTCTGCTGAATTAGACAGGTCTCATAAGTCACATGATTCTCAAGTGATCTTGAATTTAATCTCTGCTTAGGCCAAAAAGTTCTAGCAGTTAGCCATACTTCAGTCTTGTGTGTTGCTTCTATTAGGAAAAGTTGATGATCAAGTTAGTCATTTCTTTGATGCAGTCTTGTTTATTTACAAAGAACATACATTATTCTGTGAATACAAAAGAATCAAGTAGTAATAAATCATTTCCCTTCTCACAGTTCAAAGCCTCTTTACAGCCAGCATACTACTCTCAGGGTCTCTGGCTGGCCCTAGGATTGCTTTGCTTGTTTTCTCTGTGTGTATCTGTGGAGCTTTCCTCCATTTCTCTGACCTGATCTACTACAATGTTTTCCCAGCAGAACTTTGCTTAGGTCCAAACCCAAAGCTCTTCTGTCATAGAAGAGCTCTCCTTTCTACAGTCACAACACTTCTGCTGATCAGAGTAAGGTTACTGTCTGAGCTGGCAGAAGGCATGGGAAGACACTCCTGTGCCTTCTGCCAGCTGTAGTCCCTTCTTCAGTTGAGACCATGCCAGAGCACTTTGTGGAACAGCCACCACAGTGGAGTCATGCACAGCAGCCAGTAGTGCATGGACACATACATGGCCAGGTGTCTGGTGATCACAGCTCCTGTCTGGTGCCAGAACATATGCTGGAAGTGGCAGGTAAGCACAAACAAGGCCTCTCACATACACATGCACATACACAGGTGCAACTGAATCATTTTCACACCCCAGTATTTGATTTCAGATACTTGGCCCAGCCACTGTCCAGGCTTGCCTGGGCCTTGTCCCTGGGAAGTGAGTTCCCATCATTTCAGCTATCACTAAACAAAATAATTAAACTGTTCCTTCATTTAGCTTGAATGGAAGGCAGCTCCTAAGTGATTCTGGGAGGTTGCCTGATTGCCCAGCCTTCAAGAAAATATAGTGCTTTCCAGGCTTTCTCGTTCCTGCTTTTTCCCTTTGGAATTTTTTTTTGGGGAACTCAGAAAGCACGCTTAGTTCCTGAAAGATTTTAACATAAAATAATGCCTCCTCTTTTTAATAGTGATTTTATAAACCCATAAAATTGCAGAGCACCTCAAAATGCAAGGTAAGGTGCTTTCAAGATGATGGCACTTCGAAAGGAGAAATCCTGCACCCCTTGAAACTGAAGGGTTGGTTTATCAGCATGTGGTTCTGCCTAATGAGAGAGTCAAGTGTAGGGATACACGGGTGCTCCCTTATAGAATGCTGATTATGCTACAGAGAGATTCATATTGTCATGCTATCCGTTTGCTTCAATAGCATATTCAGTGCGATGCTGGTGCTGAATTTCAGGCATGTCTGCTTTGTGGTCTCATGGCTCTGAACAGCAAGTGGATAGATTAAGCAAACTCTGTGGAGGTCATCTTTGTGTAAACAGCAGATGATAGGAAAATGGAGAGGGAAGCTACAGCAAACTGCAAGACAGGAGTTCTCAGGTCTATATGACCTTGTCAGGTTTGGTATTTCTGATAAAGGCTGGGCCACTACCATATGAAAACATGAACATTCTCGCTCATTCTGTTCATGTAGTGGCTGGTTATGAAAAAATGTTATATTGTTTGTCAATAGGTGTTAAATAGGTAACAAAACAAAAGAGGGATACTGTTTACAGCTTAGACAAATCCCAAATGCCTCCACAGACTACACTGTGCAGTAGCACCACATAGTTATATCTCTTCCTCGCATGACTGGTGGTCAGCCAGCTCTGAAGTGGACGTCAGAAGTCAGCAATACTGCAGATGTTTTGGGGAAGGTAGTAAAGAAATACAGCATCCTTTTGAAACTGCAGATAACATGATGGTACTGGCTGAAAGTTAGCCAAGAAAATGAGACTCTCAATCTAGCCAAAATCAAATTACACTATAGTGCTGGAAGCTCCAAGCTTTTCATGACAGCAACCTTGACTGCTTAGTTGTCTGTATAATGGCAAGTCCACTGTAATGCACACGAACACAGGTATAAGTAGGAATTTTGGCACCTATACAGTGAGAGGAGGGGTGCCGGGGGGGGGAGGAGGGGGGGGAGCATTCCAAGTACTGTAGAGGCATGTAGGGTGTTGTCACTGCTGCACCACGAACTGCTGTAACTGTTGCCATGGGCAAGGATAAGACTCTGAACTATATGTCCTAGAAGGAAATGCACTAGAAGGAAAATGCATACTGTTTTGTTGAATTACGCTGAATTGAAACTTTCTGAGTTAGTTTACTGGGTGTTTTGTGGCTGTGGTGTGTAATAAGGATGGGGTAAATATACTTGTGAGCACTTTTGGATAAATGGTTGACTGGAAGTGCAGGGGACTGGTCTCATAGGCCCAGAAGGTCATCTCCAGTCTGAAGTTCCTAATACAGCAAGATGTTTTGATCTGAGTCAAGCTGGCCCAAGGCTTTCATTTCAATATCCCCAGTGGAAAATGTTTTAAAAAAATAAAAAAATTCTCCTGGATGTTGCATTTTTTGGTTGGACAAATCCAACTGTAGTTAGGAGTGTTTCAGATAAGAAATGGCACTTTCTGTTCTGCGGTGACCTCTACCATCATACTGGGGATTTTGGTTCAATGAACTACCAACAGTAACTGTAGGCCTTAGATTTAAAGTCTCTCATCCAAGTACTAACCCTCCTTATAAGATCTGACAGGATCACATCCTGAGATGATATGGCTCCAGGCAGAAGACAAGTGTACTGGCATGTAAGTCTCACTCAACACTCTTCTCGTACATCAGAGGTCAGGATTCTGTCCTGTTCCTTTCAAGAGCGCTTTAGAACTGCTGCTACACCCGAAGAATGTAATGAGATGATGTGTTAGCAATAATACAGGAAGGGGATACAGACTGGCTGTACAGATGCCTGTGCACCCCTCTCCAGAGAAGAAAGAGCTAAAAACTGGAGTGTCTAAAAGACAAAAGTGCTTTTTTTGTTCTAACCCAAAGATGACCCTGACCTTTTATGCCTTGCTGTTTAATGCAATATTGGCTGTCAACAGGTCCAATGATTCTCCATCTGCTGTGTATGATTGCTTACACCTGGGCAAAGATAGTGCAAAATTCTAATGTGTCAAAAATGGGTTCATTCACTATTCATATTTCTAGGGGTATAATGTATAGGCAAGATGCAAAAATCACAAATGATTGCATTCTTGGGCTTGAAGTTCTATGAACTGGATAGCAGAAAAATGTGCAGTTGAAATCTGCTTTTTGATGCTGCTGGTACAGTTCAAGTCAGCGTTTGTTTAGTATTCTGTTTAGCCTAAGTTAAAAGATCAGGCTGTGCAACTTGCATCTAATCTCAGGTTCAGAAAGTCATCTGGCCTAGCACACACACAACTGGTCAGTTTTGTGCTCTAAGCAGTGGCAGTGCAAGTTACAGGAGTAGTGACCAGTGGTTCACTCCTGCAGGGGGAAGTGTCACCTCCTTTTTTTTACTCCAGTACATGTATTGGCTTGCTATTTAAACACAAATTTTTGGCAGCAGAAGTGGAGGTGACATCTCCCTCATAGCAGCAAAACTCTGGTCACTGTTCCTGTACAATGCATTGCCACTGCTCAGGACACCAGAGGAGCTGCAGGGAAAGTACAGGGTTCACTGTGCTGGGAGTGCGGATAATGGGGGATAGGAAGGTATGGTATCCCTCTAGCTCCATTCCAGTGCTCTAAACCTTAGGCAGTGCCTGGGGCTCATGCCCCATTTGACCACCCACTGTCATGCTACTGTGTCCAAGACTGTCTAGTTTTTGAACCCTAGGATAACATTGCAATGGGAATCTTTGTTACCTCTCAGCATGCTTGCCTGAATCAGCTGGGGAAGTATTTACCTTTGCATTAGTCTGGCTTCTCAAGACATATTGGCCTGAGGGGCCTCACCGCTTATGAATTGCCTGAGAATCTTATGACATTCATGACAATCATAGGATTATCCCAGCTACTTTCACTCAGCTCAGACAGAAAGGCACAGTCAGGATCTTATCTTTGGAATGAGTCTAGAGACTGAGAAACTAAAAATTACGCCATTACTGTGGTCAAATCATTGCTTCCTTCATTTTGATGTCAGACTATATCCTTGCTCTTTCTGCAGAGGTGGATCTGTTCTGATGCTCTGTCTGGAAAGACTGATGGACCTAAAGGGATTCCAGATTTATTTGAAGGGTTATATAACCTAACCCCTGAACCAGTTTGTGACTAGCTTAGTAAAAGTTTATAACTCTTGCATTCACAGGCATCAAAACACTGGTACCCAGACATCTGTTCCTTGTGGATTTAGATATAACTTGTGATTGATGAGAAAGAGGCACCAAGAGAAATAGTACAGAATTGTGACTGCATCCTCAGATGAAATAGCATCATTTTTTTTTTTTCAGTATGATTTGCAAGTTGTATCCTCTCAGATCTCTATCTGCTTTTGGATCTGCATGTAGCAAAAACTGCCCTACCTACAAGTAACCAGAAGACTGGAGTTTGTCCAATCCAATATGAGCTGTGTATCTTCCACAGGCTGGCCTATTGTAATACATTCTATTTAAGTTAACCTTTGAAAAGACACAGAAACTTCAGCCCGTGCAAGAGACACTTATGGGGTGGGATGATGTGAGCCCATATTGCCCATGCTCCCATGTTGCACTGGTTGACTCTTAACTCTTGCCACAATCAAAGTACTTAGCCTAGTAGCGACCTATAACCCCTGTGTAGTTACATAAGGGTTAGCTGTGTATTTCAACAACTGTGTATTATTATAGTAAGGCCTAGAAAGCTGAATCCAGGATCAGGACTGTATTGTGTTAAACACTATACATCCCTAATCATGTCAGTCCCTGCTGAAAGCATTTATTGGATATACATATAATGTGATAAAAGGTGGGTGAGAAGAATGAACAGGTGGCTGGGGGAGAAGGTGACATCAAAAACTGGACGCTCTTAATTAACAGAAGTATCAGCACACCCTTGCAACTGATCATTGTCAAGTGATTCGTAGTCATCCTAGCAGTGGTAAGTTTTAAGGAAAGAATGATTTGGAACGGGACAGTGTTTTGGCTCAGCTGATTTTTACATGAATCTCCTCCAGGGGTGAATCCAGAGGGTGTGCACTGGTATGGTCACATCTCCCTTTCCACAGTGAAGCTTGGCAACTCTAGTTCCCCACAGTCCTAGTTGCATGGGTCCCCGGTGGATTCCAGGCCACACTGTTGGAACAGCAGCTGGGGACTTTTTTAAGTCTCCAAAGCAAGTAAGAGTCTCCCCCACTTCTACTCTCAACACTGCCTCCCACCTCCCATCAGCCCACGTAAGAGCTGATAGGTGAGACAGGTCTTCTGCCATGGTCTTTGTTAAGATACCTTCATTTGAAGGTTTCATTTCTGATGCTTCTTCTCCAGGGTGTCCATTGATGTCAAGTGTGGTATTGTGCAGTTTGGTCAGAGTTTTAGTCTCCTCCCTGGTTCACTGGGGGTTACCCAAGCAAGTTTGTGCTGCTGTTTGCTTTTGACTGAAGAGTTTAAGTAGTTTTTGCATGGCATTGCAATACAGCTGTTGTTGGTGCTGTCTGATACTCCATCAATCAGCACACAAGGGAAAGGGGACTGTTTAGCACCAAGGAGTGCTGCAGCCATTAGGCATAAGTGCAGGAGAATATTGGGAGCTGGTTAGGACCATACGTCACAAGAGCACATGAAAAAGTTTGGCAGTTGTGAAGAGATATCAGATACTGGTTACTAGGATTGTTGCAATGGGGAGAGCAGGGTTTGAAGCATCCTAGACCAGGTATAAGCTAGAGCACTCAACAGCTCAATGGGGCTGTCCCATGCTACAGCACAGCTAAGATTCATCTAGGCCCAGGGGACCCTGATGGGGCATAACATCTGGAACTGCCAAAGCCCGAGTAGCCCAGGCCTATTCTCAGCATATACCTGAGACTAAATTGTCGCACTTGTAAATGATTATTTTAATGCTTGATTAATGAATTATGACCCACAGGGGTTTAATTAGTCTTCTAATCACAAAGCTATGAATCTTTATCAACCACTCAAATTGCTCTCTTAATGCAAGTAGTATTTTACAGCACTAATGATAGACTGGCATTGAGGAGCATTAACAGTGCAGCCACCAGCTACCACTTCAGTTCAGCTAAACTTTGCCCAACATCATTATTCTGTATCTCTTTCCCTGCACACTATGGGGCTCTTTACCATGTAGATCGTTTCTGCATTTAACAGCTTCATTAATTCAATCGTTGCTTCTCACTGTATAATAAAAGAGAGGAGAATGTACCAGTTGGAGGTTTCATCATGCTGCCCGGACAGTTAAAAATCCCTGTAGCCAACATGTTGTGCAGAGAGCCAGCTGAGCCAGTTGGCTGTGTTTGCCAGACTGCTGCTGAACTGTACTGCAGGTGTTCTCTGTAACGGCGACACATGTTTGAACCAGGCGCCCCGTGAAATCCAAAAAAGTGCACTTCCTCTGCTTTGTCAGCATGGCTCCCCTTCGCCTGCAAGGCTTTCAAAAGCATGAGGGAAATGACTCACCCGGCAGAATGTGGGAATTATCCTGTTTAGCTGCTCTGCTTTATCCTGTCAGAAATGCACGATGAAAAACCCTAGTCACAAGAGACCAAAGGGGCTCCCACATAACTGACAGACACCAACTGTTTGAGAACTCTCAGATCCTGTTATCGAGAGGAGCCTGACCCTTGTGCTGCACCTCCATTTATCATCATTTTAATCCAATTGGAAGTCTTTTCAAAAGCCTCCATTTTCTTTCATCCTTTTCCCACTGTCTCTCACCCCAAACATTCTCTTCTTTTCTCTTTTTTGTTTATTTTTATCTCCCCCCAAATATTTTTTTTTTGTTCTTTTAAGTAGAAAGGGGTTCATTCTTCAAGAGAGATCAAGCCAAATCCTCTGTTAAACCAGTAAAAAGCTAAGATGACTGCACTGAAGTCAATAGAGTTAGTCCAGATTTAGCTCTATCTAGCAAAGCACAGTATAGCCTAAGTAACATTTCTTAATGCGTAGTGAACAGGAATGATGCCAGAGTGCAGCTCAGTGAAGAGTTTATCCATATATCCTAATGCTTAAGCTTATCCACAGCCCTGTTGTTTGCTACAGTACCATGTATCATTGTGCCAGGTGTTCTACTTGCTCGTAGTGAGAGAGGGCCCATGCTCCAAGAGCTTACAGTCTAGGGTTGTCATTCATGAGGGCACTTGAGCAGTAGTAACAACAGAGCCTTAGGGGCACATGTACATGCGCCGAGTGGGTGTATCTACATGAGACACTAACTACACAGTAGCCAAATACTTCTGCGTAGTAGCACATCACCACATCAGCAATGCTAATATGCTACTGTGCAGTATTATTAAGCTGCTGAGCAGTAGTGTCACTAAAAAGGTGTTCACCAGTGCTACTGCGCCGTAACTCCAGTTACTGTGCATTTATTTAGTACTTGATTCTACAAGTACTAAATAAATGTGCAGTAACCGCTGCACAATAGCATCTCGTGTAGACATGCCCACTGTGTGGCAGAACAGAAACTTGACCCCAGATTAGTAGAGGCCTCTCCCACTACCCAAACCAGAAGACCAACTTCCTTCCACCTATAAATCTAATGAACGAATAAATACATAAATAAATACTACATTTACTCACATACTACACTCACCTTTCCCCTCAGAATTAGCCTTCCAAAACTGGGGTGTGCATCTTAAGCAGGGATGATCTTTTTGCTGCCCAGAAGAGAAGCATGGAGATACTGTAAGATAACTGGTGCTGATTTTTCTTCTCTTCCCTTTACCAGCTGCATGCAAGGAGGGGTGGAGTCCAGCAGGGACCAGTTCAGAGAGGATACAGTGGTGTAGTTACACCCTGCTTTGATTCCTGCTCCATCCAAAGTTGAAAACCAACTGCTCAGGAACAGCAATGGCACTTCTATTCAGGCAGTCCTAAGGGAATCAATTGATTTTATGGCTCACTATAATTCCTGCTAATCATTCTTCATACCACCAGTGTTAATGACCATCTCTCCTTTTTAATGGTCATGATGTTCCACTAAGCAAGCTATTGTTTTTTCCATAATTTTGCTACCTGTTAGCTACTCCTGGTTTCTCTTCACTTATTTCACAGCCCTGCAGACTGCTTTTAGCCCTTGTTAAAATTCTGTATTCATTAATGGAGTCCAGTCTTCAGCAGTAGCTACAGTTTCAGCTTTTGGCTGAGCAGCCAAGAGCTACTGCTTATTCAAGGATTAAAACTAGCTTTTTCCTGAGCAGGAAAGGGAGGGTGAGTGAGCTGAATATTAGGCTCTGTCACTGCTACAAAGTTATGTACCTTCTTAAAAACAAGGAACATAACTTATTTGGGGGAATGTGGTATTCAAGAAAGTATGGTAATGCCAGTACTGCCTTATTGGGACAATCTGTACATATGAGTTTGCCCCTCCAAACTATTGCCTCACTTCTGATATGCCCCTAGAGTACCAGTTATGGGACAGCTTCATGATATAGATATCTGTCCTTTAGGAACTGGACTGAAGCATGGACTTATTCTCATAGATTTCATAGACATTAGGGCTGGAAGGGACCTCAGAAGATCATCGAGTCCAGCCCCCTACCCCAGGGGCAGGAAGTCAGCTGGGGTCAAAGGATCCCAGCAAGATAAGCATCCAAACGCTTCTTAAAGGAGTCCAGAGAAGGTGCTTGCACCACCTCTGGAGGCAGTCTGTGCCAGGCCTTTGGGGCTCAGACAGTAAGGAAGTTCTTCCTTATACCCAGCCTGAAATGGTCTTGGAGGAGTTTGTGACTGTTTGACCTTGTCATCCCTTGGGGCACTCTGGTGAACAGACGTTCCCCCAGATCCTGATGTACACCCCTTATATACTTATAGGCAGCCACCAGGTCCCCTCTGAGCCTATGCTTTTCCAGGCTGAAGAGTCCCACGGCTCTCAGCCTCTCATCATAAGGCCTGTTCTCCTGCCCTCTGATCATGTGCGTGGCTCTCCAATGGACTCTCTCAAGCTTCTTCCCATCCTTTTTATATTGTGGAGCCCAGAATTGAATGCAGTACTCCAGCTGTGGCTTCACCAAGGCTGAGTACAGTGGGAAGATAACATCCTGGGATTTGCTTGAGAAGCATCTATGGATGCAAGCCAGAGTTTTACTCACTTTACCACCTGCAACATTGCAGTGGTGGCTCATATTCATCTTGTGGTCAGTCATGACCCCCAAGTCCTTTTCAGCCATGGTGCCAGCAAGCATAGTACTGCCAAGCCTATAAGCATGCTGCAGGGTTTTTTTTTCCCTATGGTGGAGTACCTTGTATTTTTCAGTGTTGAACACCATCAGGTTTTCATCCACCCAGTTTCTGATCCTGTCTAGGTTAGCCTGGATCACCATCCTATCCTCAGGTGTGGACACTGTACCCCAAAGTTTGGTATCATTAGCAAACTTGGCCAGCCCGCTTCTGATACCAAATGTCTATGTCATTAATAAAGATATTAAAGAGTATAGACCCAAGGACAGAGCCTTGGGGGACCCCACTGGTTACAGCACACCATGATGATTTACTTCCATCTATTACCACTCTTTTGGTCTGATCTTGGGTCCAATTCCCCAGCTACTGGACTATGATGTAGCTGAGGCTGCAGTTGGCCAATTTTTCCATGAGGAGATCATGGGACACCAGATTGAAGGGTTTTTTAAAATCAAGATATATGACGTCAATCTCTTCTCCCTTATCCAGGTGATATGTCACCTGGTCATAGAAGGAGATGAGATTGGTCAGGCAAGACCTACCCACAACAAACCCATGCTGGCTATCCCTCAGGGTGTTGCCATCAGCCAATCTGTCAAGAATAGTCTCTTTGATAATTTTTTCCAAGACCTTCCCTGGGATAGAGGTCAGGCTGATTGGCCTGTAGTTCCCTGGATCTACTTTCCTCCATTTCTTGAAGATAGGCACCACATTGACCTTCTTCCAATCTTCGGGCACTTCACCAGAGCACCACAAGTTCTCGAAGATCCGTGCCAGAGGCTGAGCTATGATGCCTGCCAACTCCTTGAGTACCCTGGGGTGTAAACTGTCTGGGCCAGCTGACTTGAAGGTGTCCAGCCTCTCAAGGTGTTCTTTCACATGGTCAACATTGATGCAGGGGTAACAATTCTCTGTCACCCTGGCCATCCCATACTGTATTGAGCAGGGCTGCCCCTGAGCCTGATGAAAAACTGACGCAAAATACCCATTAAGCAGGTTGGCTTTTTCCTGGGCATCTGTTGTCAGTTGTCCTATTTGGTTTAGCAGGGGTCCAATGTTACCCTTGCTTTTCCTCCCCACATATCTAAAAAAGGACTTTTTATTGTCTTTGATACATGTAGCCAGTTGGAGTTCAGTCGCAGCTTTAGCTTTCCTGGTTCACTCCCTACAGGTCCGGACTAGTGCAGAATACTCCTCCTTTGAAGTGATTCCAGTCCTCCATCCCTTGTAGGTCTTTCTTTTTAGATGCAGGAGGTCCACAAGTTCCCTGCAGAGCCAAGGGGGCTGCTGTGCCCTTTTGCTGCCTTTCCTCCAAGATAGGATAGACATTTCTTGTGCTTTCAGGATTGCTTCCTTGAAAAGCAACCACTCATCCTGAACTGCTCTCCCCTTTGGGTTGTGGTTCCTTAGGGACTCTCCAACAAGCCTCATGAGCTTGTCTAAGTCAGCTTTCCTGAAGTCAAGGACTTCAGCATTGGTGACTGACTTGCCAGTTTTACAGTGGATAGTAAAAGTGATCAGCTCATGCTCACTGTCCCCCAGCTTCCCTTCGATCATTAGGTTACTGACTAGATTATCCCCTGTTGCCAGTACCAGGTTGAGCAGTGCTTTGCCTCTTGTCAGTCCATAGACTTCTTGAGTCAGATAGAGCTCATCCACACACATGAGGAAGCTTTGCAAACCATTCAGATTTGGCCAAGTGCTCTTCCCATGAGATATCTGGGTAGTTGAAGTCTCCCATGACAACCATACACTGGGAGCATGCAGCCTCAACCAGTTCCTTGATGAATTCCTGGTTGAGCTCTTGATAAGGAACTGGAGTGAAGCATGGACTTATTCTAAGATAGTTATAGTTTGGAATCTGAGTAGAAATAATTAATAGAATGATTCAGCTTTTAAATTATTGGTTATGTTTTATATATTATTTTATTATTGTGTCATGTTTCTATGGCACCATCTCCATTGAACAGGACATGTCATATGGATGCCTGACAGCTGGTTCCTAAAACAGGTCCTGTACTCCCAACTCACCAATGGTCACAACTCTAGAGTTAGACAAAAGAAGAGATTCAAGGACACCTTGAAGGCAAATTGGATAAAATGTGATATGAACATCAACACCTGGGAGACTTGAGCACTGAATCATCCCCAGTGACACCATGAAGCACAACAGGGAATCAACCATTTTGAGCAAACTTGCCTCACTATGGAGACAGCTAGGCAAGAGAGACAAAGGGAAAGAACTATGCTCCAGCATCACCAGGATCTATTTCTGTCTCCTGGAACTGGTTGCCCTGTCTGCAGCTGAACAGGCAGATCTCAGATTGATCTCTTCATTCATCTCTGGACTCACTGATGATTTCCCTATCTACTGTAAAACTGTCATCCTTGTGACTGCTGACAATGATGATTTTTATTAGAACAAACATTTTCAAGCATTTAAGCTTGGAAATAAAAACTGATGAAATTACATGGAAGTCATAAACAGAAATAGCCAATTGTTGTTGTCCAAAATATTGCATAATCTATAAAATAACAAAAGACAACTGCATAAAGCTTTTGAAACATCTTTGTTTTCATGGCATCAAACACCATAATCACACACTCTTTCTATTTATTGTGATCTTATCAGAACCCATCCTTGTTTTTTGCAGTATTGTTGAAAGAAGATGCTTAATAAGTCATGTCTTCAGAAAACAAAATAAAAAACAGTTTTTTGAAAATATTTTGTGTCACTTTATATAAGGCTGAATCCTATTTCACCTTAATGTGCCTAAGTGGCACTTACGTTGCCACATATCGGCAATGTTTAGCGCTTACGCAGCTTTAGATGCTACTTCTGTCTGCTTTAGCCTTTGTTTCCTATGCCTTTTCTGCATGTTGTGTTGATATCCATCAGATAAACAGTACTGGATGGCTTTTGCTGTCATGGGGCTAGGGCCAGACTCATTGAGTCACATATTCCAGGCTTGCTTGCTTCCTCCTGGCTCTACATCTTCCCTTCTTGGCTTTCCAGTGGGCTAGAGAGTGCTCTAGGCAATGCCTAGCATATGTCCTGGTGGTTAAAGCACTTTTCTAGGAAGCAGTTTCAAATCTTCTCTGAATTAGGATGCCAAGAATCCTGTCTTCTTTTTCCCTGGGCAAGTGTGTACGATCTACTAAAAGGTGAGAAGGTTGTTGTCCTCCTCTGATGTCAAACAGCCACCAAGTAGCAGTTGTTTCTCTGAAAAAAGTTTTTGGGAATCATACGTGACATTCTGTTCCATCCTGGAGCCTATATGGTTACAGGCAGGGATGAAGCGGGGGGGGGGGTGCACTGGTACAGTTGCACCCCACTTTAATTCCTGTTCCATTCAAAGTTTAAAACAAACTACCTGGCAGTGGCAGCAGCATTTCTGGTCAGGCAGTGCTGAGGGAGTCAATTGACTTCGTGGCTCATTAAAATCTACCTGATTCTTTCCAAACTCTTAATTCTACTGGTGGTAATGGCCCCTTCTCCTTTTTAATGGTCTTGATGTTCCAGTAACCAAGCTAGACTTTCCTCTGCAATTCTGTTGTCTGTTAGTTGCTCCTGGTAATTTAGTTCCTATTTCACAGCCTTCTGGACTGTTTTGAACTTATTCCAATAAAGTTATATTTGCTTTTGCTTCAATCTTAAACCCTAGGCTCCTAGCATATTAGTAAAGCTTATGGTTTCTTTTTACCTGGAGAAAAATGTTTTGTGTTAAATGGGATGATACAGCACACTGTCTTCACCCCACCTTTCAAAACCCTAGATTCACCCATGGCTACAGTACAGCCTTCTAAAAATGATCAGAAAGGAAACAGGGTGAGTACAGCTACATATGTGCAAAAAGAAACTAAATTCATTCTAAGTGCCAAAAATTTTAGTACGTGCCTATGTAAATACATAAAATAGGATTCATCCCATTATGTCTTTTATTTAAACGCACAGTACCTTCACCCCCAAAAAATTGGACGCAGGCTTAGGAAAAACTGAATTCTAATTTTGGCTCTGGCACTATGCTGTCTTCTCCTATCGCACAAATAACCCTAAGGCTAGTTTGTCCCCGCCCTCACATGCACGGGACCTGCACATCAGGGAGCGGTGCAAGCAGCTGGCTCCAGAGCCTGGAGCTTCCCTCCTGTGGTGCGTGAGTGCAGGGCCTGCGCGTGCATGGTGGGGAGCACTGGTGATAGGGACAACCCAGCTGGGGCTTCACTCCTCACTGAAATGTGCAGTACTGGCCAGAGCCATGTGTCACCAGGCACCAGTGCCTGCTCCGGGCATGAGTGCCCTGAGAACCCCCACCTGCTTCTGCCACCACTGTCTACCAGGGCTGCGTGCAATGGGCTGAGTGTGGGAGGGTCCCCATACCTCCACCCTCCCTCACACCCACGTGCTGCCCACCTAAGCTCTGCGCTGGTGCCACCCCCCTAGGCACAAGCTCTGCACTGCCTCTAGCTCCTTGCTCCACAGTCCTGCCCATCTGTATCTCTGCCCCCACCCAGGCCACTTCTCTACCTGCTTCCCCGAGCGAGCAGGACACTGGGAAAGCCAAGCAGTCTGGAAACTTTGTGCTGGCCAGGCCCTTCTGCCCATGAAGGTGAGAGTGAGGTGCAATAGGGTATGTTGGTGGAGCGTATATACATGGGCGCCTTGCTCCCACCCTCATGGGCAGAAGGGCTCAGCAGGGTACAACTAGTGGGTGAGTGCCACGGGCCAGATGAAAGTGCCTGGCTGGTCAGATCTGGCCCACAGGCTGTATTTTACCTGCCCCTGTACTGTAGTGTGTCCATATGTCCTGGTTTGCCTGGGACACTCCAGGATTCTGTAGCCTGGTCCCAGCCAGCTGGTCAAAAGTCCTGGGCCAGAGTCCAGCAGGGAAGCAGAGCAGCATCGTATGCTGGGCAGGCACTGCTGTTTCTAGGTTGGAGCAAGGCAGATGGCCTGGAACAGGGACTACCCCACCCACACATCCTTGCTTCTGCACAGGAACAGTGGTGCCTTCCTGGTCTCCTACCTGGCTCACCACACTGCTCCACCTCCCCGCTTGACTCCAGTCTGGGACTTCTGATCAACCAGCTGGGACTGGGCTACAGAATCCTGGAGTGTCCTGGCCAAACCAGGCTGCATGGCCACCCTATGGTACTGTCACCTGCTGTGTCTTGCACACAGTATTTCTGTTAATAATATTTGCTTTCCTTTGCAAAAGTATCATATTGCTGACTTGCATTGAGTTTATGATCCACTGTAACTCCCAGATCATTACTGGTAGTGCTATTGCCTAGGCAGCTATCCTCCATTCTGTATGTTTGCAGTTGTTTTATATTCCTTAGATGTAGCACTTTA
Organism: Alligator mississippiensis; assembly: GCF_030867095.1. Classification (NCBI taxonomy): domain Eukaryota; kingdom Metazoa; phylum Chordata; order Crocodylia; family Alligatoridae; genus Alligator; species Alligator mississippiensis. The sequence goes on along the minus strand of NC_081827.1, from coordinate 172,768,214 downwards.
CATTTGTCTCTGTTGAATTTCATTTTGTTATTGATAGCCCAGTACTCTAACTTAACAAGGTTGTATTGAACTCAACTCCTATCCCGCAAAGTATTTCCAGCCCCTCCTAGTTTTGTGTCATCTGCAGACTTGATCAGGAAATTCTCAGTTCAGGCATCCAAATTATTAATAGACATGTTAAACAGCACCACACCAGACCAGAACAGACCCCTGTGGAATCCTAGTTGAGACATCCTGCCATTCTGATACAGATCCTTTTATAGAGACACTTTGCTTGCAGTTATTCTACCAGTTGTGTGTCTACCTAATGGCAATTCCACCAAGATTGCATTTCTCCAGTTTCCTTGTGAAACTGTGTAAAAAATCTTGGTAAAGTCCAGGTATACTGCATCTTCTGCATTTTTTCTCATGCACCATACTAGCTACTTTGTTCAGGAATGAAATTAAGTTGGTTTGGCACGATCTAACTGTTGGTACAACATGTTTGCTGTGATTCTTTAATAATAAAATATGTTGTATGTGCAAGTCACTATTGTTATGATGATGGGTGATTCTCAATGATTTGGGTCAAAGCTATTTAAGAACTTGACTTACCTATGCTCCACTTGAACTGCTGGTACCTCCTGTTACAGATAGCCACTGTCATAGGCAACAAATTATTTAATCTCAGTAAAAAATATCAAATAAAATTAAGGGTTTGGGTGAAGAAGAAAGTATAAAAATTAATATTTGGATACAAATTCAAGGAGCTGGTACTTTTTCTGAGCCTGGATTCCTGAGCTAATTGGCAACCAAGACAGGTATTCTTATTCATTTTTATTTTTGACCCCCAAAAAGGGCTTTGTGTTATTTTCACAAATTGTGTATAGGAAAGATGGTGGACAGGCTGGGATACTCATGCTGAAATAGGAGTATTCATGAGGAAAATTACTAGGGACAAAGAAATTGGGTGATCAAAAGCTTGATGGTAATAGTGAGAGCGGGTCAGGTCCAACCAGTTCCATCTATGATTTTTGAAGGATTGTTTTAATTATGTTCTCTGTTTTTCTCTACACTTCTTTCTAACCAAAGCAAAACTAATGATGGTGATGATAACAAGAGTAATAATCTTCTCCTCAAGGTGTTCCAGTGTTATATAAGAACAAAGAAGGCCAGATCACACACAGTAAACAAAAATGTAGTCTCCTGTTTCTGCCCAGACAATATCTTTTCTAAACCACGTTATCAGGAAGCCTTTGATACTGAGCAGTAAGGTCTTTTTTAAAAAGACCACTGTGCAGTCAACCTGCAGAAGGAGGTTTATATCCTCTAAACCAGTGGTTCTTAACCTCTTCGTCCAGAAGACCAGATGGGTAGTGCTCAGTCCTTCTGCAGGCTGGATCCAGCTGGTGGGCCCAATCTGGCCCCAGGGCAGGTATGGCAGGGCCCATCTGGCCATCTGAAGGGGAGTAGGGAGGAACCCAGCCCTGATCCACCTGTGTGGAGGGAGGGGATGTGGCCTTACCCTGTAGTAGGGAGGGGGCATGGCTGAGCCCCAACCTGGCTGGGTAAAGGGAAGAGGGCGTGACTCAGACCCATGGTGGGGGGAGGCTGTAGGGGGCATGGCCTGGCCCCAAACAAGCTGCACAGGGGGAGGGAACCCAGCCACTCAGAGGAAAGGGGGCATGGCCTGGAAACGATCTGGCTGTGCGAGGAGGGTCTTGCCCAGACTCTCTGACCCACCATGCAGAGCTTGGCATTTTGGCAGCAGAACAGGGATGGCAGTATTAACAGCCACTGCTTCCCTGCCTCATCCCCCTCCCCACCAAATTTCCTGGAGATGGAGCACCCCGGTTCTAAACCAGTGGTTCTCAACCATTTTGGACTTGAGCAACCCCTCAAGGGACTTGAAGCACCCATCCCTAACTTTTGTGAACTATGTGGCAACCAGTTTCAAAAACTAATTTATGTATTATAGTACTTATCTCCTTGTAGAGGGACCAAGCAATGAGGGCAGGGATTGACTAGGCAGGGACAAACCTGAACCTGCACTTATCTGTTCCTCATACTTGATGGCATCTTTCAAAGGATCTCAGTCATGGCACCCTGGTTAAGAATCGCTACTCTAGACAGTTGCTTAATAATTGTTGATTCCACTACCTACTCAGCTCTATTTTACTGATTTAATTTTCTGTTTATATGGTTCACCTATTTTAGGTGCATGAACAATTAATACTTAAAACATCAATGACAACATTGAATCTAAAACTTGCAAAAGCTAAGATCTTTCCTATTCATCCTGTCCTTTCAGAAAATTAACCCCCTCCCCCACCCAAAAAACCCAAAAAACAAATTGGGTATGCAGATTCTTATCGTCTCTTAAAACATTGCATAGCTGTAGTTTTGCTTGGTGTGAATTTCACACTGCAAGGACATGAAAATACCTTATTGAAGATACTTTTAGTAGATCATAAAATGAATATGAATTTAATCTAGCAGCATTTTTAATGATTTCCAGATAAACTTTTCTGAAGGGAAAATATATCGCCTTTTAAAGCCATATTAATAGAAATGTACAATTTAAAAAAATCCTAAAACACAAAATTCATGAAAAGTACCAGATGTCACACATTTAAAATGTGGACCAACTCTGAAAAGTATTTTGGTAGAACTAGAGCCTTGCTTAATAGATCTGTTAATAGCATGCATCTGCTGACTTTGAAAATATATTTCACTGCTTAATATTCCTGATAGTGATACAGAAATCAACCAGCTATGGAAGCAGAAGTTAGATGGAATTCCTTCTTCTGCATTGCCAGCAGAGTATTGTTGCTAATTCTGATTTGTTTGCAGCTCTACAAACCTCATCCATAACATAAAGGTGATCCAACTCCTTATGTGTTTCTGAGACCATAATTTAAGCTTTAGACTCTCTGCTTATTTGCAGTAACAACCAACAAAATGAAATAATTCAGCATGACTCAGGTCTAAGTTAACTTTGCAAGACATAACTAACTTGGAAGGTAGTTAGAAAGTATGAAAATATGAAAAAGAGAAGAAAACAAAAGACAACCCCAAACCCTTCAACCTATAAAATGAACAGAACTGATTGCTAAACTATAAGAATGAAAGCCTGTATTGCAAATTTTACATGGTTTAGAGTTCCCCTGCTGAGTGCATTAATGCCATTAGTAGGCTTTTTTGAAAGAGAAAAAATGAATAATTCTTGTCAAATAATTTATTCAGATTTTGCCTCTTTCTGATCACAAAATTCTCCAATTGATTAATTATTCAAAATTATTTTTTAAATAGTTCATGGAATAATACTCAAGGTTCAGATTATTTGAACTGGGAATAGGGCAATTAACTATTCAGTATTTGTTGTGAAATATATGATTGTTACAACTCAGACTGCATAGCTGCTGCTGCTGCTTCTTTTGTATGGTGTCAGATATCGGCTTCCAAATCTATGAGCCTGTGTGCGCATCTACACATTACTGTACGGCGACATTGTTACTGCACCGCGCTTTACTACTTCCTTTTGGAAATACTAAAACACAGCGCAGTGACTGCCTGTACTACACCATGCGGGTAGTGCATGCTTAAATTTTCCCGGTATGACAATATAGCTAGTGCTGCATGATTGCTATGTGACTGTGGCTCACCAGACAGCCATGTAGCGCATTGCTACAATGCCGTAGGGCAATGTGTAGACTCAATCACTGTCTGGTATTATCGCTCAGTGTGTGGATTCCATCTACCCTATCTGGGCATTTGTCAAGCTGTAACTGCTTAACTAACTAAATACTGAACTGTAGAGCCTATTTTAATATATATATATATTTTGGGCTCTGAGTGTTAGTTTTGTAAGTTATCTTATCGGAACTGAAACATAATCACACATCTTGAACAGCTAACCAGGATCATCTGAATTTTAACCTGGATTTTAAAAGCACAATTTAAACTTTACAGAACACTTCCAGAGATGTGTGCAGGGGGTCAGACCTGATGATCTGCTCAGGCCCCTTCCGACCCTACCAACTATGAAACTATGAGATTACAGTGGTTGTTGCCAAGTAAGAGCTTGTAATGACAGTGTAGGATAGTGCTGGAATTTCCTGTGTACATGGTGTTTGGTTTTTTGTTTGATTATTTTTGTAACCTAAAACATTATTATGAAGTATAGTACAATAATATTCTAGAGGTAAACCTGCTTAGCCTTAACTCTATCTTAACCATTCTTTTTCATCTGAAAATTCAGTGGAAGTTATATTTGTTAGACGCAGTAAAAATGTTTTATTTTGCATTTTCTCATGTTTATAATCCAAAAAACCCCTCATAACTGTATACTGCTTGTATCTCTAGTAAGGACATATTTCATTGGTGGTGCTGGGAGAGTTTATAACTTCATGAAGTCTCAAAAATAGTTCCCAGGAGAAATACACAGTTATTTGCACTGAAGCAGAAGCAAAACATGAAACTTCAGTGATATTATGAATATCACTAGCATAAACTGTAGAGCTGACTGTAGTAAAACGCACATTTCACTGTTTTTGTAGTCGTATACTCCACTGTAGCCCAGTAGGCTCACAACATTTTTAAGCTATCCTTGCATGGTCTTCATGGAAGACATAATTTTTCTATCATGTCAGGATATTATGATTTCTCATGGCTCGTTTAGACTGACAGGTGTTCCCCTACGGTAGTGAGAAGAATCTAAATAGAACAGAACCAAGGGCCTCAGTAGGGCTTCATGAGGAAGCTCCTTTTTGACTCTACTGTACAAAATGTTGGCTTCAGTGAAGTTCACACCTGCTTTCAGCAGATCGGAATTTAACCCCATGAGTGAAGCAGTAGATGTAGTAAAATGAGAATCCCCGAGCCCTGCAGTTTTGTTGCTACCATTATCTGCAATGAAGAAGCTACACATGGAGCCCAATGAAGTGACTGTAACATGAGCCAGATGTTCCAGCTGCTTTTGAGCAGTCTTGGTAATGTTTTTTTAAGATAAATGTGTTCCTTGAAATACAGCCATTTGCTATAAAGTACAGCTTCCATTGCTTTGCCTAGTGACAGAGGCAGAAGGCCGCAAGTACTAATGCCAGGTGCAGGGATTGTTAGATTCTGTTAGATTTCTCCCTTGATTTTCACACTAACTCAGCACTCCATTAGAAAGAGCCTGTGTTTTCATTGTTTGCTGGTCCACACATCAGTTTTAAATTTGCTACATTCTTGGTGAATATCTTTTAGAGGACCACTCATGTGCTTGATAAAGATAAGGCAACAATGATGTAGTAGATTGCTCTGTATGGGAGGGTGTTTCAGGGTCTGGACTCTTGACATAACAGTTGTTAAAGCACACAGTTCTGTTCATGGTAGTTTATTGGTACTCCAGTGACAAACCTACAGACACAGGTAGAAGTTAGTTTTAATATCAAGTTGTCAGTTTAGAAGATCTTCAGCTTGACTAGAAAATAGCAAATCAAACAGCGGCACTACTCCAAAGATGGATTCATTCTAGCTTCCTCCTTCCTTCCTTAGCTGCTGTTTCTTCTCTTACAGAGCATATTGTGCTAGTGCTCTCTTCATTGGCAGGTACTGTGTTCTATGCTTATAAATAAGCAGAACTCAGTGTTTGGTCTGGGTGTTAGCGTGGAAGTCCTTACTTTGCAACTGTGCTACCCATGTTTGCCCCCTTTTCCCTCTGAATTTGTGTTCTTATTGCAAGGAACAAACTGCATTGGATAGACACGGCCTGTGAGGAGTTAATTTGCAGCCCATGGCAGGGCCAGATTAGGACATGCTGGGGCCCTAAACTATGTCAAGCTTAAAAGGCCCCATAGCGTTACCAAAAAAAGCGAAACACTCTCAAAATCTGGCACTTCCCCCACTGCTTTGGGACCGGCCGCCGCTCCCCCATGCCCACCAGCCTGGAAGTGGCAGGGGAAGCTTGCATATGACTGCTGCCACCTCCATTAAACACCCTGTGCCACTGCTCTGTGTGCAGCTGGTGCTCCGGGACCGACTGCCACTACTCCCCACCCCACATCCCTCCCCAGCTCCGTGACCAGCTGTGGTGCCAGTTTAAAAAAATCGGCACTTTCAAATTTCCAGCACATGCTTGGTCCCGGGCACGCCAGATTTGTATGGTTTTACTGTATTTTTTTTCATATTTAAAGGCCCCTCATAATGTGAGGCCCTAAGCTGTAGTTTACTTACCTTGTGCCTAAATCCAGCACTAGCCCATGGGCTACTGCCTAGGTAGCACTCTATCCCGGTGCTCTGGCTGCCAGGGTCCCTCGGCTCCTCTTCCCTCCTGCGGCTTCTGCTTCCTGCCTCTGCCCTTGGGAGGGTGTGGGGTGCAGCCCAGGGAGCCTGTGGTTTCAGCAGGCCCCGGACTCTCCCAGCCTTGGAATTGATCATCCCAGCAGTATAGAGGACAAACTCAGGCAAATGAGAGTTGTTAGTTCTCACTCAACTTGCCTCTATAAGGAAGTGGGCAGCCTAATATCCCCCTGTCAACCTAAACCTTCAGCCCGGCTCTATTTGACACCTAATTGGCCAAGTATAATAATCACAGACCCAAAAATATATATAAACAACAAGATGATATTGGAACGTAAGCAAAGCTTAATAACAAAGTACAATGGAACAGGTAAGTAAAAAAGAAATTACATGTATACAAGAATAACAACAGAACTATATATACACATGGGGTTAAAATCAAACACTGGCTTCTTTCTCAAGCATGCAGTGTTGTTGTAGGTAATACAGGGTAGCTGGTCATAAATGTACTCTAAGATCAGAGCAAGCACTTTTACCAAAGCAAAAATCCACTGCCCTCCCCTACAGGACTTCTCTCTCTCCCAGAGGTGTTGTTCTTGACCCAGGGAGGGATGATATTTTACCCTCGATGGCCACTTGGTTGATCAGGGCTGCTCCTCCAGCCAATCACTGAGTGCACTGGGTTGACACAATAACTTGTTGGTAGGATCACAGCCACTGCTGAATAATCTGTTAGACGCCAAGGATTCAGCCGCTCTGACCTTGACACAAGATTCTCTCACAAACCCAACCAACACGATCAAGCTCCACAGTCCCAGTCACACCCCAGTTGCGCCCAGTCACACCCCAGCCACGTGCACTTTCTCCTCAGCGATGAGGTCTTAAATACCTCTGGCAGGACACTAGGTGTCAATCACTTTCTCGACCAATCATATCATGAGGTGACCTGTCACTCAGAACCTTTGCTCTCCTGGCCAGTCCCCATTCTGAGACCTCGCCTCGTGAAGGTGTTGTGCACCTTTTCCCACAACTCACCTTGTTGCCAGGTGGTCACTGTGTGTGCTCACTCCTCCAAAAAATGGGTCGCTATCTCATCGAGGTTAAAAGGTAACCATCTTCTAGTTCTTCTAGACCTTCTTCTCCTCTCTGTGTCACCTCTGATACGCATGTGTGAAAGACGAACGGATGAGCCATTCACAGCTAACAGCAGATGAGCCTGCTCTCTCAAGGCAGCTATTGTAACTCCTGCTCCTACTTCATTGTCTCTTCTATTTTCAACAAAAACTATTCCATCTCCTTTTATCGCTCTTGCTCTCCTCATGTCTCTCAGCTAAAAATAAGGGCATCTCTGTTTACACCTAAAGGGCTACTAGCTACATTAGCAACAGCACCACATGCTAAACTTATAGTTCGCTGTTGGATTTGGGCACACGTAGGTTACAACATGCTGTTTTTTTCTCAGTATATGCATGTTGTTCCAGCCGAGTTCAGAAATACTGTGAAAAATACTGCTCTTGTGGTATGTGCCTTGTGGTAGTTTTGACCTAGGCTGAACCACAGAATGCTCAGAAGTCTGATGAGAAAGTTCATTCTTGTGAAATTTCAAGCTTCATCTGCAGCTAAACATGCTTTCAGCTTTTCATTTGTGGGCAGGGAAGGGACCACTTTGACCTAGGCTGAAAGAAACGTCTTTTCTCCCCTGCAGTAGCAGAAACATTATTTTAAACCACTGATTTCTCTGGGCTAGGGTAATAGTAGAGTTCTTGAAATGTAGATGGGCACAGTGTTTTGTCTTTATCTTTCCTACTTAGGTTAACTGGCAAATTCATTGATTCTCCTAACACTGCTGAACTTGGCATCACATCTGAAAAGCTGCCATGGCCAGACTGGACCCAAACTTGAACATGGCTGCCCATGGCTTCTCCAGCGATCAGGCATACCCGCTAGCATGTCCCCAATATGCCGCTTGTAGGCAGGGCTCCTGTAGAGTTTGATGCAGTGCTGGTTATGCCAACTGGTACATCTTTTAGGGAGGTGTCCTATTTCTGATGTTTTCTCCAGGGAATCCTTTGGCTGCTCTATTGCTACTTTATGAAGAGCTGATCTAAAAGGGCCACAGGGCTCCATGAATTTAGCCAAACAATTAGCACAGCACTAACAACTACAGTATTTCTGGCCAACAAATGAGCTTCCTGATGAGATTTGAAGCACCGAAAAAAATACAGAAAAAATATCCTAAGGAAAGTTTGAGCACATGACTGGGATATGCTCCTGCATTCCAGCCGATGTGCTGTAGACAATATGGAAAGGTGCCAAACTGCACAACAGAAGGATAGGGTGGGTTTCCTGTTTCTCTTCCTTGCTGTTTCCACTCAGACGCTGGTAAAAGATCATTCTTCTGCTTTATTGTGGTTAGGTGTGGCCAGAAGTGAAAGTGATGGGCATGGCTGACTACATCTGTCCCATCCCTCTCCAAGTTTGCCTCTTCCTGTGTTGCTGCTATTTGCAGCAGACCTTTCAACATATTATTCTGCATTGCTCTGTCAATGGTGATGTCACATTATGAGATGCACAATTTTTGTCTGCTGATGTCAGCACTAAAAGGGGAGAAGGAAATCGTCTTTTTGCTTAAACTGTTGTAAATCAGCCCCATAAACCAGACTATACATTATGCTTTTGTTACACTGAGAGTTAAATTACAAGGAAATGAATGGTGCATAATAATTCCCTGTGTCACTGAATTCTTTGCTTCTCAGCAAAATATTCTCAAACACAAACAGGTTTATAGTGCTTATGTTATCACTGTGGAAAAGGCGCTATCTAGTGGCTGTCATCTGTAAAGTTGATGCTCAGGAAGTGAGAGTAAAAACTAGACATGGATACATCTAAATGAAGTGACCCATCCTTATGAAAGGAAGTCATGTTCAGATGGATATTACCCCAGTCCAAGATTTATTTTTGTTTTAAAGACATGGTAAGTAATACGGTCCCAAGGAGAGAAAAGATGTTTACATCAGTTTTGCACTAAAATAATAGCATTGGGATGGCTGGTACTGCTCCTGATGTACAGGGTTGTAAGTAAGGGATGAAACAGGAGCTAAATGCTAATTTTTGAAGACATTATTAATTAAAATATTAGGTCATTTTTGGCACCTGCTTACAGCTGGCTTTCCTCAGATATAAAATAATAACAATCTTATTTTTAAAGGGTAATATTCATTTTAGCTCCCAATTACATCAAGTGATAGATTCACACATGTAGGCAGCTACATCATGTCTTTTAGACTCATATTTTCTTCAGTGAGGCTTCATGGTTTGAAGACTACAGGATTAATTTGTACAGCCAGTTGTTTGCTGGATCATTTATATTTGAAATGAAATAAAACACTAAAACAAAGGACTGTAATAAACTGCAGAAATTAATCCAGTAAATGTGCTGCACATTCAAGTAGCACATACGTATGTTTCTGTTTGTAATGTGTAGTGCGCATCCCAGTGCAAGCAAACTTATCCTGTGTGCTAGGTTTATGGTCTTGATATAACACGAAAATGGACTTCTGCTTTTGAAATTGCAGTGGTTGTCTAATAGTTAATGTCATGGAAATGACATCTGAGCTTGGGAGAGATCCTCTGTGCATGATTCTCTGTTCTCCAGTGCAGAAAGAGCACTCAGCCTTCTCCTACAGGCCCAATGGAGGCCTCCCTGCACATTCAGGATCTGTGCTGGTGAGGAGGAAAAAGAGTGCAGCAGCCTGTAGCACAGCCAAAAGGATATGTTATTCTTTTTCTCAAACTACTGAGCTTAGACAATAAAGACTGTATATACCCATATGATCTTTTCTGTGGAAACTCCTGTTTTCATCTGGTCTTTAGGGGCACTGAAGCTGAGGGGACAAGAAGGAAGACTGCAGAGACTGCGGGGGTTGTGGAGCTTTAGAAACCAGAGTTGGCACAGAAATGTTAAGCCTCAACACAGGTGGCCTTTGTCTCCTCTCTGACGGGGCCTCTGTGGCAAGTAGGAAAAGCAATTCTGGATACGGGAGCACACTGTGATATGAGAAAAAGAATCTCATTAGAGCTGCCTTCTGTGGGGTTTTACTTCCAGAGGGTGATGATCAGGCTCATAGAATCTATTAAATACAGGGTGACGTCCTTCATTCCCATTGAAGCCAATGAGGCCACAACACTTGTAGTTAACAAAACACAGGTAAGGATGAAGCATCTCAGGACAGGGCAGAGCATTTCAGTGTCCCATAATCTGGAGGACAGGCTATGTAGTCCCTAGTGTCCCCTGCTATCCCTTCCCCACCTCCCACCCCCAAATGTGATCTGTCACAGGGTGAACAAATTATCTACACACAAACTGAGGAAAAGGGGAAAACAAACAATCTAGAATTCCATCTCCATAGAAAAAGCAAGAACCTACGTGTGTGCACTGAAAATAGCAAACATTCATTTCCTATGAAAAAGGGACTTCATTGCTAACATTGTCCAAATAACTCCTTGACCAAGAGTTTCTCTCTTTTGTTCCTTTACACTGAGTCAGCAGAGAGTAGCAGCCCTCTCCACTTCTCTATCTTTTCTCCTAGATTTCTAGTTTAGGGAGATTTTAGAATTCACTCTACTGTGAAACTTCCTTGCTGAGTTCAAAGCCCCGGATCACTATTCTACCTTTAACTCCTGATCAGTAGGCACACTTGGCTTCCCCCAGTTAACTCTTCTCCGCAAGACTCCCTGTCATTTAAAACTCCTCCATAACTTCAAACCTAGGTAATGCACTATGGTTGCATACTTAGAAAAATTGCAGGTCATCAGGAAGGATTGACCATGCAGTCTTAGAGGGCCTTTATAGTTGTAGGGCCCAGCCATTAGAAGGAGATGAGATTGCAAGCACTAAGCCAGCATATTATATCTCTATCCTGGTGTGATATCTTAATAACCCTATAATGTCATTCTTCTAGGAACACTCCTGGTCTGCACATCTTCACTGCAAACCAATAATAGCACAGAGAGAACCAGATGACATACGCTGTACACATAGCTACTTTGCACCTTCCTGTCTCTATAAAACCCCTCTTACCTATTGTTTTCATTTTATGAAAAATTACACTCTGATAATATGTGAGGAAATGAGAAAATTAAAAAGATGTTGATGTAGAAAACTGAGTATATGAGCTTCAAAAAAGAGTGAGATGGCTCATCACTTGAAAATATTTTTTTCTTATAAAGGCTGTAAAACAACATTTCATATTGCAAACGAATGTGTGTGGCTTTTAAAAAAAAATGAAGAAAATGCTTTGTTTCTCAGAGGCACCATATGTACCACATGCTGCAGTTGCTATGGTAATTACTCGTATTTTATTGAATAGCACTGCAAGGGGTTATACAGAAATGAACTAACTGGCCAAAGTGCTTGTTAGAATGAATATGTCCAGTTATTTATAAAAGGTTCCATAAAGCACGCTAAGAAAATAAGTGTGTGTGTGTGTGTGTGTGTGTGTGTGTGTGTGTGTGTGTGAAGGGGGTGGTTGGCAGGGGTGGAGGCATGACCGTGTCTACAAAGCCAAGACTGACATAATGCAGTCATTTTCTTTTTATTGTAGGAGGCATTCTGTGACCCTTACACTAAAAGGAAAGTACAGTAGAAGTTGGGGGGTTGTAAAAGTATTTATCTTATGTTTCTCTTTTTTTGTAGTGTGTGTCACAACCCAAGGGTGTGATTTTTGTTTTGTGTGTGCTTTGGCACCACTGAATTATTTTCCCGCCAATTTGTAGCTGTCTTTGCAGTGTGCATTTCTTCTTTGCAGTTAAGAAATGCTCGTTGCAAAGAGTTCCCGCCACTTATATGATAATTCGAGCCCCATTATTGGCTTGCATGAAATTATTCACACGTGGCGGCTAGTGATTGGCTTGCTAGCCGTATAAAAAGCTTGAATGGTTTCCGCCCAAGTTGGAGGACTCCACGAACACCAGGAGGAGGGATCTTCACGCTGTGTGAAGATCTCTAAGCGCTACAGAGCCTATCGGACCCAGTGCATTTCAAGCAGGCAACAGAGGTCTGATCAGCCTCTAGCCTCTCCCCGTTGCCATTCTCAATCCTCAACGTATCCCTCTCCCTGCGCGCAAAAGGATCCACGGAGCCTCAACCACTCCGTGGGAGAGACCCAAGCTTGTCGTAGTCCTCAAACGAGGATTTATTCGGAGCTGTGCCTGGGAAACTGTCCAGCCTACACCGCGACCATCTTCGGTGTAAGTAAACAATCTTGACTCAACCACTAAGCGTCTGTAACTAATTCTAGCGCGTCGCCTGTTTTCTCTGATCCAGTGTGCCCGGGCTGTTGGCCACAGCCCACGCGGCGCAGAAAAGGGCCCGGATCGCTCCCGGCCCGCACAGTGTGTAGTATGGAGTCATTTATAAATGAAAAAAATAGAGAGAAATCAAAATTGGGACCTGGGATCCACATCTCTTAGGATTTTAAGGAACGGGTTTGAAACTCCTGATCTAATTAAGTAAACCCAAAAAACAGAGGGGCTGCATCCAGACAAACAAGCACATGCCAGTTGTGGCATCTCAAAGCAGTTTGAGATGCCTCAAGAGGCATGCTAGAAATGAAAAATTTTTCTCAGCACTGCATATTTGCAGCACGGACTCTAAGTTTGATACTGGGAAATTCTGGTATTAAAAAAAAAAAATGCCAGAAAAAATGTGGCACAGGGCACACTCCTGGAACATGCCCGGAGGCAAACAAAGGCTGGGTCTTCCAAAGAGATGCTGTAGCACCTGGCTAGAGCATTTCTATGCCTGCCACGTGCCCCTGCTGCTCCAACGCACTGCTTCAGTGTGCTGGAGCAGCAGGGGCATGAGCAGTGTGCTGGAGCAAACAGCAGTGGGGCTAGGCTGCAGCGGTGGATTGAACCCAGGCTCTGTCCCAAGTAAGGAGGGACATGAGGGTGTGGGCACTGTGGGTGGTGGGGACTGTGGGTGTAGGGGGGACTGTTCAGGAGGGGTGGATCCCTTGCTTCCTCCCTGCATGGTGCACAGCCCCCCACATGGTGCATCAGTCAGCAGCAGGCTGTCGGGGAGCTCATGGCCCACTGCAGGCAGAGCCCCCAGCTGTGTGTGGCACCTCCTGAGATCTGGGGGCTACATGTGGTGCATGGAGCCAGCCTGGCCCACTAGTGTGCAGCTTCAGGCAGGACCAGGTTGGCCCTTGCTGCCACCTGGGGCTGCCAGCACTGCATGCAGGAACCATGCACCAGTGGAGTAGGCCAGGTCCTGCCTCCATACAGTCGGCCTGACCCAATGACAAGTAGGACACATGGAGGCAGGAGCTGGTCCAGCTCTCTGGCATGTGGCTCCTGCATGCAGTGCTGGCAGCCCTGGTTGGCAGCAAGGGCTGGCTTGGTTCTGTTTGAAGGTGCATGCCAGTTGGCCAGGGTGGTTCTATATACCATGTGTAGCCCCCAGGTCTCAGGCTATGCTTCAGGTTGCTGGGGGCTCTGCCTGCAGCTGGCCATGAGCTCCCTCACAGCCCACTGCTGGCTGCTGCTGTAGGGGAGGGGGGAACTGTGCGCCGTGGGGGTGGGGGGCACAGGCAGGGGACCCACCCATTCCGAGCAGTCCCCAACACACCCACAACCCCCCCACAAGCCATGCTCACAAACCCCACACCTACATCAACCCACAAACCCCCAATCCCCCACAAACACCCACACCCATTCCCCCACAAATCTCACACCCTACATGCCCAGCTGCCAGACAGGACAACTGCCACACTGCAGCCTTGTCCCATGCCCAGTGCTGGCACATGTGGACCTAACCTGGGGGGGCTTCTGGTCCCAGGAATCACTTGGGCTGTGAGAGAGAGAGAGATGGGGATCAGGGATGGGGCATTGCTCTGGGTAAGAGAGGCCTCCAGAGCCAGGCTTTGAGTCCCCCTGCCCACCTAAAGCAATCTGTGCAGTGGGAGGCCAACCTGGAAGGGAAGAGGCTTGTCCCTGAGCCCCAATTGCAGGCTTCCCAGGATGGGCATAGGGATCACTGAGGCCTGGGCACAGCAGGGAGCAGAACAGTAAGGGCTGGCACTGCTCAGAGGCACAAAGCAGCGGGTGGAACAGCTGCAGCTGGACACATGTCCTGGTGCTGGGATGGAGCTGCTGCTGGGAGGGAGCTAGTGGGGGCAGGCAGGGGCTGCAGGTCAGGAGCGAGAGGCACTGGGGGGCTGTGGGTTGGGAGTGAGGGGCAAAGGCATGGGCAGGGACAGAGCACCAGCATATCAGTGTTGCTCAGTGTCCCACATCCTGGTGAGCAAAGGGGACAGGAGCAGTACTGATTTTTCTATAATAAAAACAAAAGCGAATGCCAAAGTGTATAAATATTTAGAATTCATTTTATTATGATGATAGAAGCACTGGTAAGCTTCCAAATTACTTTAAAATTGTAAATATATCAATAAAACATTGCCCAACTGATCTCTAAATGGTGGCGTTTCATTTTAATCATAGAAGAATGTGGATTTGGGGTATTCTAATGAGAGACCTTGGGTTTTTTTAATCAGATAATTTGCAATGTTTAAACAGGGAACACTAGGATCTCTGCTGGTAAGGCAAGTGGTGGGATCTGGGCAGAGGAGCCTGCCCGGGGCCAGCACCAGAGACCCAGCTGGAGGGCATATGAGGTAGATGACCGCATTTGAAGCCAGGAGGACACACTTCAACAGTTCAAAGCAGGGGACAGTTCAAGCAGACTGCAATGAGCACATCTTTCAAGTGATGGATGCCCAGATGGCAGAACAGGGACACCAGAAGGCATGACAGTAGTGCTGCATGAAGGACAAGTGTGCAACCACAACCCAGAGGTGCAGATGGCTCTCCTGCAGTACCCATATTACAGCCCAGACAGCCTTGCAGTCTCCATCTGGCTCTGGCAGGTGTGAAGGCATGGGGCCACAGGTCCAAGGGGGCAGATGCTGTTGCAGGTGGCAGCGGGTCACAGCCAAGCAGCAGCCCCCCACTGCCAGTGGGTAGAGGGTACAGGAACCACTCTAAGTTAGTGCTGCTTCAGAAGTACAGCTGGCACAAGGAGCTAGTGCCCTCAGATACCAACTGGCTGGGTTTCAGAAGCTCCTATCTATTTGTAACATTTAAATACCACGGGCCCTAAGGCCACCCAGCTAACTAGTAGCCCGTATTGTATGAGGGCTAATGGGTGAATGCTACAACAAAATACTTGGGGGAAAAAAAGGCAAAAAACAGGACAGGAGTGACGTGAGGGTGAAAGAGTCAAAATGTGAAAAGGTGTCCCCCTCAGCCGCACTCAGAGCAGAGCCCCCAGGCCGCACCCACTGGTCCTCAAAGGCATCCAAGGAGCTGGTGGATGCCACCCACTGGTGCTCTGCCTGGAAATGTGCACAGACAAGTGAGAGAAAAGTGGCCTTGCATTCTCTGGATACCTTCCTGGACAAAGCCTCCTTCCTGGTCAAGTACAGGGCCCACTTGCCCAGGGCCAGGGCCAGGGCCAGGAGAAGGTCCCGGGACTTGCTGGGGCTGTGGACGGGGTAACCAAAAACAAAGAAATGGGGTATGTAATTTAACCAGAGCCTCAGGAGGAGGTTCTGGAGGTGAAAGTGGAGGGACTGCAGCCTGGTACACTTGAGGGTCATGTGTGCCAGGGTCTCCCTCTGGCAACAAAAGGGGCAGGAGACCAGGGTGACTGTGAAGCTCATCACATACATGCCTGTGGCAACAGCTCCATGGAGCAGCTGCCAGCTGAGGTCCCCAGTGGCTCATGGGATGAGGGTGGATTACAGACTAAGGTGCTGGGGTGCCCTAGCCACGCCCTCACTGAGCAGGTCCTGCCACTCAGTGTCTGGATGGGACTTGAGAGCAGCATGATGGATCATGCAGCACATGAGCATGTAGAGGTGGCAGCAATGGACAGTGGAAAAGAGGACTGGTCTGGTGTCCTCTAGCCAGCTTAGGTGGTGAAGTGGGGAGTGCCATGAGGCTGGGCAAGGGGCTGGACCCACAACAAACTCTGGGGGGCTGGAGGACATGGGGGCTGGGGACTGCCACCACACAGGACCTAGTTGACAAGGGCAATAGCATTGGGAAGTAGGGCAGATTTCACCTCCTGGACCAGACAGCAAGTCACACGTGTCATAGGTAGACCCATGAGCCAGGCCAGTGCAGTGGGGTTCACCCATTCCTGCCTATCGTAGTCCAGGAGGTCTCCAATATGGGTGACACCAGCCAGGATCAACCTCTGTCACAACCAGGGTGCCTCTGCTGTCAGTACCTTCAGCTGGGGGTTCCAGAGGAGGGACTTGATGAGCAGGTCAGCACCCTGGGTGAGTGTTACAGGGGACCTGGAGGTGGAGACCAGCCTCCAGGCCCAGAGGAGGTCCTAGTAGAACTCTGGCAGCCCTCACAGGTCCTGCACGGAGAAGCCCTGCAGGCTAAGGAGCTGCCAGTCATATCAGAGCCCCTAGAAGAGGCAGAGGAAGGCATACCCCAGGTGGCCGTATGCTGCATGGCTACCAACATCATATAGCAGTCACTGCAGGGTCTGAAGGCAGAACGTCAGGACCTGGCTGCTGAGGCAAACCAGGCCTTGGCCACCCTCCCACAAGGGGAGGCTCAGGACCTCTGCAGTGGCCCAGTGCCATTCTGACAAGAAAAACTCCAATGTCTGTCTCTGAAGCCCTGCGAGGACCTCAGGGGGTGCAGGCAGGGTGTGTCAATAGTGCCAAAACACGGACAGAACCAGCTGGTTCAGCACCAGTACTCTCCCACACAGGGAGAGACACCTCAGGAACCCTGCTCGTGCCCGGAGCTGCTCCACCACCCTGGTCTGTAGCTGTTGTCAGTTCTCTGGCAGGGAGGGGTCTGTGGGGGACAGGTAGACCCTCAAGTAAAGCAGCGAGCCTGCACTCCAGCAGATTCCGCGGAGCGTGGGAGGCAGGCCTCTACTTGCATCAGGTCGCCCAAGTCCTGGACCGTAAGGAGTACATCGTCAGCATATGCTGACAGGACCAGTTGCACCTCCAGCTCCCGGAGCATCAACCCCACCACCTGCCTCCACAGGAGAACAAGAAAGGGCTCCAGGGCCAAGGCGTACAGCTGGCTTGACAGCAGGCAGTCCTGATGCAGCCCCCTCCCAAATGGGATGGGCTCTGTCAGGGTCTAGTTGAGCTTGACCAAACACTCTGCAGAGGTGTACAGCACCTGGAGAGCCCACACGAAGCAGGCCTTGAAGCCAAAGGCCCACAGCGTGCTTGTGAGGTACTCATGATCCACTCTGTCAAACGCCTTCTCCTGGTGCAGGGATAGGAGCGTGAAAGACAGGCCCTCCCGACACACTAGCTCTAGGAGGTCCCAAACCAGGTACAGGTTGTTGAAGATGGAATGTCTGGGCACCGTGTACATCCCGTCAGGATGGATCACGTCCATCAGCACGGACTGTAGGTGCATCGAGATGGCCTTTGCTGCTACCTTGTAGTCCATGCAGAAGAGGGACACAGGATGCCAATTCCTGAGGTCATGGGGATCCCCTTTCTTCGGCAGAAGAGTCAGCACAGCCCTCCATCATGACAGGGAGAGTTCCCCACTTCCATTGTATTCAACCCAGACGGTGGCAAAGTGCAGATTAAGGATGTCCCAGAAGGCCCAGTAGAACTCTGTGATCAGCCCATTGATGCCCAGCGCCTTGTTGCCAGGTGTAACAGGGGGTCTTCTTGGGGCCAATTTACCTTTGGCCCACCCACCTGTTCTGGGCCAACTGCCCGCCTTGATATTAATTAATTAATGATCTTAAGAAGAGGGAGGCTGCCCATTACTTGCCTCGATGCCAGGGGGCACTATCTGGGGCTCCGTACCTCCCCTACACCACAGCCTATGCATCACAGATGGCATCTGGGCCCCAGAATCCCACTGTTTGAACCCCACCTGGATCCCTCCATTTAGGTGGCTTACTCCGCCATCATTCTAGACTGCATAGTTCCCTGAGCTGTTCCTCCTTATGGGTGTGGTCCCCCCAGGACCTTTGGCTACACTGGCCCTGGCCTCACCTCCAGGCCAGTTGGAACCCCAGGTCCTCAGCTCTGGGAGTCCCTCATGGTGGACCCCTGGCCCTTCGAGTCCTGGCCCCAGTCAGGGGATTTCAAGACAGGTTTCTGAGTCTATGGCTCTACTCTCTCACTGGGATCCACCTTCCAGTCTCTACAAGGGGGTAACCCACCCGGTTGTGGGAGCTGGGCTTAAGGCACCCTGACCCGCCTTTCACCAGGGTGGTAACTGGCCTGGCATTTCCTGGGGGCTCCTGTGCCACTGAGAGCCCCACCAGGCCACCTACTCCCAGCAGAGTGCAGTTTTAGGTCATGGCCAGGACCAGGAGCCTCCTGACCATCCTCTACAGCTCCTCCCTTACCTCCAGAGTGTTCCATGAAGCCTCGCAGCCAGGTGATGTTGCTGTACCTCCAGCCAGCAGCAAAATGCCCGGTTTATATGGGTGGCCAGAGCTCTAAAATGGCCGCTGCAATTAAGCACCTGCTGGGTGCTTGGCCCCAGGTTTTAAAGTGGCAGGCACAAACAGTGCCCTGCCACAGCAGGCATCAGGCAAAGGGTGGCTGAAAACTCAGCCAGAGTGAGAGGAGCCTCCAACCTGTCCCAGTCACCTGCACTGACTTGCGGGAGTCCCTCCCACAGGGTCTGACAGGCATCAGTCAGATTAAGGGAGAAGAGCTCTTCATAGAAGGCCCATGCATCTCACCTGGATCCATGACGGGGGTGCTATCACCCACCAGTAGGGGTGTGCAAAGTGGGTCCTATTCAATTCGGATTTGGTCCAAATCAGGGACAGTGATTCGATTAGTTTATTCAGATCACTGTCCCTGATTCGATTTGGCTGAATCCAAATCTGAAGATTCGATGCTGATTTGGAGAATCAGTGATTCGGACACAAACACAACTTTAAAAATTTTTTCTACATACCTCAAGGTACCAGCGTGGTTTGCAAGAGCTGCAATGCTGGGGAGCATGGACCATCCCACAGGAGTGCGGGGGGCCCTCCGCATGCTCGGCAGCAAACCCAGAAGTGGACTGCAGGTACTTCTGGTCCACTTCTGGGTCCTCTGGGGATTGCACAGAGCTCCCCCCCTGCACCCTCCCAGCTCAGTGATTTGCCACAGGGGGACCCCGGGTGCCCCCCCACCCAGGAGGCACCAGTCACTGAGCTGGGAGGGTATGGGGTAGCCCCCCCATGCACTCCCTGGTGGACCTGGAAGTGGACCAGAAGTGCTTCTGGTCCACTTCCAGGTCTGCTTCTGAGCTTGCTGGGGAGCCCCCTGCACTTTTGTGGGACACTCCATGTGTCCCAGCATCGCAGGATTCACAAACTGCCTGCTACCTAGAGGTATGTAGAAAAAACATTTGAAGTTGTGTCTATGTCCAAATCACCAAATCTCTCCAAATCTATTTGGAGGGTTCCAATTCAATTTGGCGAGATTAAAGGGTCCTCTGATTCGATTCGGATTCAGAGATTCAATCACCGAATCAGGCCAAATCAAATCAGGGACCGAAGCTTCATACAGCCCTACCCACCAGAAGGCAGGTGAAGTACTTCTTGGCTCCCCGCCCCCTCTCCAGGGCATAGAAGAAGCGGGAGCCACAGTCCATCTCCTGAAGGAGCTAGACACATGAGCAGACAAATGCACCATGGGTGCAGTGGTCATCCAGAGCACAAAGCTCTTCCTGCCTGTCCCGACATTCTCTGCAGAGAGACTGGTTAGTTGGGTTGGTGGCCAGGTGCCTCTCCAGCTCTAGTACTTTCTGCTTGAACTGCTCCTGGACTGCCTCCTTCTGCCAGATACGCCCCCGAGTGTAGCTGTGGCAAAAAAAGCCAGACACACATCTTCCCCATGTTCCACCATGTCCAAGCCGAGGGGAAAGCTGCCCATTGCTCCCGCCAGGCCAGCCAGAATCCCAGAAGACTCCCTGAAGCCCACATCCTGTAGCAGACTGGGATTTAAATACCTGTAGGCCAACCCCGGATGCCCAGGTCTAGCGTGGCCTGGGCCCAGACAAGGTGATGATCGCTGAAAGGGGTCGGCCAGATGCCAGAGGAGTGGGCCCGGGCAAAGCACAGCAGAGAAATACAAACCCAGTCCAACCAGGAATGGCATGACTGCTCCTCCCCCACTCTCACATAGGTGAAGGCAGGAGGGTCAGTAAGGTGACAGGCATGCCAGACGTCCACCAGGGAGTAGTCTGTCCGGATCTCCCCAAGGACACCCATGGCAGTCTGGTTCAACTCCCTGACCAAACGGTCTCGTGCATTTAGGATGACATTAAAGTCCCCAAGGACCAGGCACTCACAGGGGTTGAGGGTGCTGATGTAAGTGGCCACCTGGCAGAAAAAATCCGGTAACTCTGGGTCCTTCGCAGGAATGTACATGGTCAGAAAGTCCAGGACGAGGCCCTGCACTTGGACCCGGAAGTGCAGCAGGCGGCCTGGCACCACCTCAATGTCCTGGAAAACCTCTGGCTGCAGGCCTGGGGAAAACAGGGTGGCCACCCTGCAAGAGGTGGCTGAGAGGTGACTAAAGAAGACTCTGCTTCCCCACTCCAGCCACTATTTAGGCTCATCGGCCAAAGTCATCAGGGTGTCCTGCAAGAATACCATGGAATTGCCACCACTTCTAAGGGAAGGAGAGCACCTGCCATCTCCGGAGACCCTTCCTGCAGCCGTGGATGTTGAGGGTTGCAATCTTAAATGATCTTATGGCTGGAGGGGTGAAGTAGATGGTTCAGCAGGGGCCTCACACATCTCAATGCTCGGTGTGGGGTTGCTGGCTCATGCAGCACCCCCCCATAAGTATAGAGGTCATCTATGAAACTACAGGTCTGCATATAGATCCAGGCATTGCAGTTTTGGGCCCCTTGCCTTCCCCCACCAGCGCCTTTGCAGTGGTAAGGATGCTGTCAAAATCTCCCCAGCAGTCCAAGGCAAGCTGTACCTTGCTGGCAGACCGCTGTGTGTTGTTGCAGTCAAGAAATGGAAGTAGCTCACCCCTGGGGACTGCCAGGACCGAGAGGTCCGCAGGTTCCCTGGAGCTTGCTGGTCCTCAGGCATTCTCCTCCTGGTCCTGGGGCTCAGTGGGCTCCCTAGTGGACTGGGGGGGTTAAGGTGGTACCTAAGACCCTGGACTCCAATTGGAATTGCAAGAGCTCTGCAGCCCCTTGGGACAGGGGTGTGGGTGGGGCTCCTTCACAAGATGGTAGGGTAGAGCTGGAGCCCTGGGGGGGTCTGTGCAGGGTTCCTGACAAGAACAGCCTGTTGATTAGGGGACCCCACCCCGACCCCCTCTCATGCGGGGGCATGGGGCAGGCTGGAAGCGAGGTTTTTCCCCAGGGTCCAGGGAAAGAGGTGCTTCCTCCTCAGGACTCACTGGGGTGAGCCCCAGGGCCCCTGTTTCCCCCAGATCATTGGGGGGAGTTCTGCTGCCAGACCTTCCTTTGTGTTGGCTGAGGCCTCTGCCTCAGTGCCCATGGTGTCAGGGGCCCTGGCTAGCAGACTGAGGGGCTTCCTCCATGGGCTTGTGTTTGGACTGTCCAGCAGCCATGAAACCTCCTCCACAGGGATCATCCGTTTGATCTTTCCAGGGGGTGGGGTGTCAGGCACAGCTAGGGAGGCTCCTGGGAGCTGTGCCGCTCCTTTCCCCCCCCCCCGCCCCGTGTGGTGGTCTTGGGAGCCGGGGAAGGAGTCCTTCATGTCAGACGGATCCAACTGCACCTGGTCCTTCCTCTTGGCTTTGTGCCCAGAGGGGACCTGCACCCACTCAGCCATGGGGGTCCTCAGATGGACAGGCTGTAGTAGAAGAAGGTGAGGGTTGGGGAAATGGGGCAGCTACAGTGGCGACATGACTAAGGGCAGGGGTCCCCACTCCATCTCTCAGGCACCAGTGGTCTAGGCTTGGGGGCAGGGCCTTTGCCCTTCCTACCCCCAGCTATGGAGGAGGCTGAAGAGGAGCCCTTCACACTGCCCTTGCCCTTGTTCCCAGACAGCAGGAAGAGGGGGCTTGGGAACCCCTCTGGGGGGGTGGGGCATAGCCAGGGGAGACCCCCCTGGTCCTGTTGGCTCCCTATCAGAGTCCTGCCTGCCCCTGCAGCAGAGGTTGTAGGCTTCTCTACTCCCAGAGTAGGTTCGTTGGACTCTGCCTCTGGGGTGGGGGCTGCAGGGGCATGGGGTTTGGCTGGGATCTGCCCCCATAGTGGGGACCACAGGAAACTCTGTGGGGGCATCTGCCCCCACCCAGAAGGTTCCTTTCCTGCCATTGCTTCACATAAGGGAGGGGAAAACAGTAAAAGAAAATCAAAATAAACAGTGGGGCTGGTGAATCTAATAGGGGTAGGAGCTCACTGAGCTACAGCCCCACAGAAAAAAAACCCACAAAAAAACTGGGAGGGCTATGCTTAGGGAATGTGGGAGAGAAACACACACAAGGGCTGGGGAAACTCAAGCTGGCTTACTCAGCCACACAATAAACACCAGAGCAGGGGAATGGACTATAGGACTTACAACACAAGGGCAAAAAACACACAGGGAAGGCTGCTGAGGCAGATGTAAAAGATGGCTGAAGCAGTGGAAGGGCTTTTTTTGTTGAAGATCAGTCCAGGAGCCCCTCAGGCCTCCAGCCAGGCACTCAGCAGCAGAGCAATAGGCAGGAAAGCAAAGCAGGATCATATGCAGTGAGGCAGCTGTGGGGGAGTGCAGGAGCAATCAGTCAATTAGGGAGTAATCCAGTGCAAGTGTGGTGTTGAGTGGTGCAAGGTGGTGCAGCAGAGAATCTCCCTGTCTCCTGAAAGGGGGCAGCAGCAGAACAGATGGCAGCAGTAGCAGCAATAGCAGCAGCGGTAGTAGCCATCCAGTTCAGCCACTCAGGGTGTGCTTCAGGTGAAAGTGGAGGTAAAGGCAGGGGGTGGCCTGCCAAGGCAGCTGGGGCAGGCAAGGCACCTTTAGGCCCCAGCAGTGATGGTGGGTGAGGGGCCCACATGCAGTACAGGCTCCCTCCCCAGGCTGCCCCCCGACCATGGCTTCGTGGTGGACTGGGCAGCAAGCTGAAACAGGGGTGCAGAAGCTGGGGTGCAGTGCTGGGGTGTGGTGCAGTACGGTGGCTCCTCCCTGAGGGGTGGCAGTGGCATGCAGCAGAGGAACCACCCTGTGGTGGGGGACACCAACAGCAGCAGCAGCTGCCCAAGGCAGGAAGGGGTGTGGTCAACTTACCCCAAAAAGTGCTGAAAACAAGCCAGCAGCTAGCAGTAGCCAGAAGCTCCTGAGACCAAGCTTGAAGCAATGGCAACAGCCTGAAGGGCATGACCAACTTCCTCCCAGAGGTTCCTCCCTCAGAAGCTCCTGAGGGCAAGTAGCCCTGAGCTGTTTGCCAGGGCAGCTTTTTATACTGCTGGCCCCTGGCCTCTAGCTCCCCCTGGCTGAAGATACGGAAGAAGCTGGGCAGGGTCAGCTTGTCCCAAGTGACACAATTGGCCCCACACCAAAGTATACGTTCAGGCACATTTGCTGAGGCACAAATCTCCGCCATAAATTTGTGCTGCTGCTATTTGAGCTGTTGAAAGCGCACATGCCTGCATGTGTAGACGTGCCCACAATGCCTTTTTTTCTGATTCTGACATGGCGTGAGGGGGAGGGTTTGGTTAAATCTCTCAAGGAGAGTACATTGCCTAAGATGGTGGATATCTTGTGAATCTTGACTCCCATGTCTTCAGTGTTAGCTAGTCCTGATCTGGCCTTAAGCTATAGCGTAAACGTGACCTACAGCTGGTGCTGCCTCATCAGCACTTTTTAAAAATGGTACATAGCAAGTAGTGTAGCTATACATTCAAGACACAGTTCTAGGCAGTGTAAATAAATTAAACAGGAATTAATTCAACTAATTAATGTGATTGCTTCAAATTGGATAAAATTTTACCGAATGCATAACATAAATCTTATGTCTGCATTTTACCTGTAGGGAGGTGATTATTTCTTTACGGTATCAAAGTCAAACATAAAATCCAATCTCTCTTTGTACTTCAGTCTAGGGAAGTATAATTTTCAACTGTTCTATGACATGATGAATTTCAACTCCTAATGGGAGTTACATAGTTCTAACATTAAAAATGACCAAATAATATAAACTTAATGTACTTGATTGACAAGGATGGTTAGCCATTTACTGAAACTAAACATTTAATGAAGTTTGACATATCAGCTTCTGGATAGTTTTGACCAACAGGGATTCTACCATGGTTTGGCAGAATTCTTAAGAGTCGGAACTCTGCATGGGAGAAAGAATTCTATGCAAATTAAATACTTTGCATTTTGAGGGCTTGTATCAAAGTTCAGCTAACATTTTCTAATTTAGTTTATTTATGCTTTAAATGTTGTTGCAAGTATGGACAATTACTTAAATTGTAAGCTCTAAATGCATCTAGGGGCAGATAAGGGGGAATGGTGGGGGGGGTGCAATGGTACAGTGGCATACCCCTCTTCCCCCATTCTCCACTGCCCCTCCCTTTGTTTCTGCTATGCCTAAACTTTAAAACCAGCTGCCTGGAAGGGGCAGTGACATTTCTTTTCAGGAAGCAGTCTCAATTGACTTCATGGCTCATCATCTCTGTGTTTCCTGCTAATGTCTCTTCATTCCATAGACATTAATGAACCCCTTTCCTTTTTAAGGGTCTTGATGTTCCACTATCCAAACTACCCTTTTTTCTGTGATTTTACTGTCCGTTACTCATTCCTGGTAATGTTTCTCTTGTATTTCACAGTCCTTCAGCCTGTTTTTCACTCTAGTGAAAAAACTTAACTCAGGTATGGTAATATCAATTCAGTTGTAGAAATGACTGACAGTGAAGTACTGGAGGCACTGTCAAAACACTCAAGAAAACTACATTTTGTTTCACTAATTTGAATAAAAGATGTGCATTTAACTATAATGGCTACAGATATTATGAAATTTTGACTTTTTTTCTTAAATTTAATATATAATCTAGCAAATGAGTGCACATTCCAATAAACTTATATTTGTTTTTGCTTTGATCTTAAACTGAATAATGTAGCACTAGGCCCCTAGCATATTAGAAAGCTTTGAGTTTCTCTTTAACTAGAGGAAAATGTGTGTCATATTATATGGGATGATGCACCACACCATCTGTACTCCTCTTTTTAAAATCCTAGAATGAATGTGTCTTTATAACACAACATAATGAAGCCACGGACCATGACTAAGATTCATGGATGCTCATCTATGAGGCTCACCATACATGTATTATTTAATAACTCATTATGCATAATTTTGCACTTATTCGAACATCCTGAATGCTTGGCTCAATTCTGGATTTGAGTTTAGAGTTCTCCTATGAAAGACACTGTTAAAAGAGAGAGAATTCTAAGGGGTGAAAAATGGAGCACTGAGAAGAGGAGAGAGAAACATTGAAAAATGGCTAACACAGGGCATTCTGTTGGGCCAGCCCACATTTTGAGGAATTACAGGAACTTCCTTCTAAGTGACACTTGATTCTGAATTCAAATGGAATTAAAAATAACCACATTCTTTAATGAGAGATTATAAAAATCCAAATTCTAGTTAGTTTAGCAAACCCAACTCAAATGTTAGCCTGAAAGGTTCACAAATCCTCAGTTAACATGAAGCAAACCATTTCTAGCTCTGAGATGGGGACCTGGCACCTCCCAGATTAACCATGGTACATAGATCCCTTGCTCCAGTGCAGATATGGTTCATGGTTCAGAGAATGCTTCCCCTGAAGCATTCTCTGAACCATGCCATGATTTCAGTGGCTGTGATGATCAACACTGACGGGGAAGAAAGCAGACACTGGATAGGGTTGGGGGGCGGGGGTGAAACATCACTACAAAGGTGCCAAAGGAAAAATAATACAATTTAAATGTCTCAGCATTCTAGAAAGGGTTGGTGGCCTGGTCTGCAGAAAAACAAACTGCAGTCCCTTCTGGTGAAGCAAAGGGTGGGATTGTCTGTGAGGAACCTCCTTGCTCAGGTCCTAAACATGATGTGCACTCTTGAAAAGGAATAATCTCCCCCATTCTTTGCCTCCATCTACACTAAGCAGGCATACTGTACCAGGACTTGATTCGGTCACAACTTTGTGAAAATGTGATATGGTCCAGTTATACTGCTTAGATGGAATAATGGTATAGATGGAGTTTTGGTGGGATGTCTCCCAGGGAACAGATGCGGACTGCTGACAGCAGAGGGACTATCTTTGTAATCAGAGAATTCACTTTAACAAGCTGTTCACATGGGGTGTCCCAATTAAAAGGAGTGTTTGTGCTCAGTTAGGTTTGATTTCACAAATAATTTTCTTCCCCTCTTTGTTAAGCACTTCCCCATTGTGTTATCAAGGACATGTTTTGTCTGAGCTATGGATTTGGTCTGCCACCTCCAAGTGCCATCTTCCAACCAGATGGATGTGAGATTCCGTTTCCAGGCCCTGCAGCCAGAAACAGTGATGCTTTTTAGCTGGCAAGCAAGGAGCTTCTTTTGCATGGGAGGCTGTGTCCATCTCTTCACCAGCTCACACTAATTATGTCAGCTTGTCTTTCACCCAACCTCCAGTCGCTTATTTTTCTATGCCCACATCTGTGACTACCAATTAGCACAGCAGTGAGTTCCTGCAGCACCACAAGGCAGACCAACATAGCCTTAATGGCTTTCAAATACTGTTTTGATCGGAATGAATTTTCTTTGTTGAACAATTATAGCCTTATATAGTCTATAATTACAATGGGAGCCTAGTCCTGTAGATACCATTGCGCAATGTGGTATTGAGAACAAATAGCATTACAAGGCAATCGGTATGCCCAAATATTCTCATTTAGATCATTTTAAAATGTTTAAGAAATCATTAGAGCTCAAACTGAATGCACGAAGTGTGATTATATGCTCACTGCTAACAAGAAAGCTTGTCACTTATTATGGGAAGTAGGAAGCACAACAGCAGAATTTATATTTAAGCAGCATGTGACATAAATAGCAATCTTCAGGGGTTTTGCCATTAAAAACATCACCAGAGACTCAGCTGCAATCCAAAGGACTTTGTGAAGCAATGTTTCGAGAAGAGATTGTAGTTTAACACATAAAATATTTAGATGAGGCACTAAAGACGTTGTGCTCAGCTTCCCAGAAACACACAGGGTGTTTGACAATGCATTATTAACAGCTTAAGAATTCAGTGGAGGGGGAGAGTTTTTACCAGCAGAAAGAGTTGTGAAGCATCTAAGCATCTATGTGGGGCAAAAAGAGTTTTTAGGAAACATTTCTAAAGCCTGAGGGGGTAGAAGATAAAGCTGTGGCCTTAATATGGAATGATGCTTAGTCATTACTAGAGTCAGGAAGAGTGCCTGGGAGGCATATTCATGTATGCTGAGGGCTGAAATGTCAACAGAAAAGTGTGCCTGAGGGGGACTGAGAAACTCAAGGAATTGGTAAATGAACTGCAAATTGAGAATGAACTAGACATTTTTCACCTCTTCTTGCAGTCAAATAATTATTGCCAAGAGAAGGTTACTCTGTATCCACCTCACAGGTATAACCATCTATAATAAACATGGTTGCCAGTAGCTTCAGCAGAGGCCGAGACTAAGGGATCAATCTTGCTCTATGTGATTATGACCCCATTCCAGGAAAAAAGAAACATTTAAAGTTAAGCAGGTGAACTGTTCTGTTTACTTCATTAGAATTACCCAAGGGTATTAAGTTAAACCCAAGCTTAAAGATATTGCTATAATAGGGCCAGGATGCTCAGCATATTGCAGGACTGATCCCTAAATGGAGATGGAGACTGAATTATCAATGCACCCTGAGATAAGTATTGAAGCACATTGACAGGGTTATTTTGGGAATCTTGTACTACCTTTTTGCATACTGTACCAATACTGAGAAAAGGGGGATTCTGTCTCCAAGGCTGTCAGCCAAGCAGCTTTCATACACACTAAATATACTTTAAAAATTTAATCTATATCCTAATTTCCCAAGTCTGTCTGAATGAATTAATTTCCTCAGGAAAGACTGCACAAGTTTTTACAGAGTTGGTGTCATTTGAAAGCCAATGACCTGCAGACATGCAATATATTTTTGATTAAGTTAATGGGTGACCAGCTGACCTCCACAATCAAAATGGCAAGAAAAACCTTCACGGTGCTTTTAAGGGGAAATGAAAATGTTTAACTGGTTTAAAGCTTGTTGAACATATAAACTTAACCTAAAGGCAAAATCACTAACCACCCCCTTGAAAGAGTGCACATGTGATCCTGAATACCTTTCAAAGTTATATGGAGGCAAGAGTTTGGTATAAACACATCCCTAATTTATAGCTCAGTGACCTGGGGAAGATTGTAACTTTGTGGCTCCAAATACTCGATCTTTCAGATTCAATACTTTGCACAAATGATTTTTTGCCCTTCTGGCTGCTAAAGCTAGATAGTGCAATGACACGTTTTTGAGCAACAGAAATTTAACTCTGAGAACCATATAGCTTGTTATTCATATATCTTTTCATATAGCTTCATCATGAGTAAACTATGTATGGCTCATTAGTTAGGATATATGAAGAACCTAATGGAATTTAGCTGGGATTAGAGATTTGCATATAATTGCTTTTCTTGAATAGCCAGCATTCTGAAAAATCCCCCCAAAAGGTTTTGAGTTGACCTTAAAATAAATTTTTCATAACTTTTGGCTCAATTAAAAAGTAAAAAAAAAATCAGTTATTTTCAGGTCCAATTAAATAATTCATTTTTGGAGTCACAATAAATGTTATTTCTATTTACATTTTTGTTGGGGGGGGGGGCGGTTGGGGGGGGAGGGGTTGACAAACAATTTGACAAAACAGATACAAAGTTGTAAAGCACTTTGTTGCTGAAGTTTGGACTGAAAAATTTTACCCAGCTGGGAGCCAACTAGGTTAAGATTTCCTCCCTCCCCCCTTTTTGATCTTTTATACTAAATTATGTGTTTCTCCATTCTTATAGCATTAAATATTGAGTAGAGCTTACATAAACCTGCCCCTATTCTTTCTCTGCATAGAGTAGAATAGGAGATGGCTGATTACATAGGAAAGCATCCATTTCATAACTAAAAACCTTGTTCTCCAGTACATGATGATGATTATGAATAATAATCATGATAATTGTATGTAATAATTTATGTAATTATTGTAGTGACTAGATGGCATTGCCATAGGCAAGGAGCTCATTGTGCTAGACACTATGCAAATAAGGAAATAAAAATGGTTCTTGCCCCAGAAATTCATATTCTAAGTAAAAGACAAAAGATAACAGATGGATACAGATAAGCACGGAGTACAAAGAGACAATGGGACTGTACTGGTCAACATGATAGGCAGTGGCTTGACACACCAACAGCTGAACTGTTGTCATACTTTTTTCTAGATATCATTGAAAAAGATAGTTTTAAGGAAGAGTTAATATGTGGAAGTTTATGGGAGTTCTGTTGAAGCATGAAGGGCAGCATGAGAGAAAGCATGAAAGTCATTGATATATTGAATACTCAGCCTTCACTGTAAATTTTTAAAAATACACCTACACCATCCCTGATAGATGTTTGTCTCACCTGTTCTTAAAAACTTCCATTGAAGAACTTTTTACACTGATAGCCTGTTCCAGTGCTTTACTACCCTTAAGTCTTTTCCTAGCATCTAACCTAAATCTTCTGCTTGCAAAGTCAGTTTTTTTCCTCATTCTTTCTCTAATGGACAAAGAGAATAATTGATCACTGTCTTCTTTATAATAATCTTTTGCATACTGGAAGGCCGTTAGGCTCCTCCCCTAGCCCTCATACAAACATTCAGTTTCTCTTGAGAAATCATGAATGTACAAACATTCAGGCTTTTTCTCCCAGAATAAAAGTGGCTGCTCCAGGAGAAAAATATCCTGCATAATAACCAGGGTTAAATTACTCCAAGGAGAGTTTCTTCTGGGAAAGATAATGTCTGTACACACTGTGCTTCTCTCAGAAGAGAACATAGTCCTCCAGCATCTTCTCCCTCTCCTCAAGGGAGACAGTGTGTCATTGACTGTACTCTGCTGCTTCAGCAGGGAGCAGAACACCCCCCCTTCACAATTCCCACATTGTGCTGCAGAGAAACACAGGCTACCCTATGCACTACTGTCAGCTATCACCAGGCAGACTAAGGGAGCCTGCAGAGCACACTGATATGTGTGCACAGGCCCACCCCCTGGCTGCACAGTATCAGCACTGCAAGCTTTCCACTCTTCAGGGCCTTATTATTCAAGTGTCTGTGCATATGGCTCTGGGGGAATTTATCTACCAGGAGAACAAACCTGGGAAAATTATCCCAGATTATTTGAATGTGTGTACACAGCCTTAGTCTTCATGTCTGGTTTAAACAAATGCACTTCCTTCAACCCTTTGTCACAGGTCACACTTTTTAAAACTCGTATTGTTCTTGTTGCTCTCTCTTGGACTCCCTCCAATTAATTCACATCTTTCTTAAAAAATGTGGTGTCCAAAACCATACATAGTACTTCAATTGAGAACTCACCAGTGTTGACTGTAACAGAATAATTATCTACCTTGTCTTCCATATAACAGTGCTGTTACTATATCCCAGAATGAGATCCACTTTTTTTTCTGCAGAAATATCAGTCACATTGTCAACTCACAAACAGCTTGAGTGTCACTGTAGCCCTCATATCTTTTTCAGCACTACTGCTGCCTATACAATTATTTTCTATTTTGTATTTGTGCATTGAGTTCTCCTTCCTAAGTATAGTATTTTGCATTTATTTTTATTGAATTTCATCTTGTTGATTTTGGAACATTTCTCCAATATGTCAAGAGCATTTTGAATTCTGATCCTGTCCTCCAGAGTGCCAGCATTCCTCATTTCATCAGTCAGATCATTGATGGAAATATTGACTAGGCATATACCATTAATAGTTCTCTCTGGGATCTGATTTGAAATGCCCATTGGTTAACGACTCTTTGAGTATGCTTTGTCAACCGGTTGTTCATTCACCGTAAGGTGATTGCAACTACAGTATATTTTTCTGTTTTGCTTATGAAAAATATTTTGTAGGACAGTAGAAAAAACTTACTAAAGTAAAAATCTATCACACTGATTGCTCCCCTGTAAGTGGTTTGGTGTGCCTGCTGGTTTTGCTCCTGTGAGATCCCCTCAACCAGTCCTGTTAATACACACAATTGTCCTTGTCCCAAACAAACAAATAAAGTAAAGCAAAACCTTGACTTTTCTCCAAGCAGAGGGGAAGTCCCCTGTGGTTGTGACTTCTTAATAGGGAGATGTTCTGGGTTCTAGGCTGCTTGCTGACCACACACTGCTTATTCCCAGCTCAAGCACCTTGATTTTCTCCCCTTGCACTTTTAATGACCCATAGCTGGGCTCTTACTCCAGGGATGTCTGTCTCCCTTAAAGTTTTAGGCTTCATTGTTACATCTCCCTTATTTATTAGGCTAGTTAACCTGTCAAAGAAGGATTTTTCCCCTAGCATTCTGAATGGCTATGAGTGGGACAAAATTATATTTGTCAAGATCAGAGAGAATTAATGTCATAACGTTTGAGGTACAGTATGGTGAGGACCTTAATGAGGGTTTTAGAGAAAGTCTGTCTGAAAGATGTTACATGGAAAAATTGACAGGATTGAGACATGGCCTGGATGTGAAAATCTAGAGAGAGACCAAAATTGAGGGTGGAGCTCAGTTTTTGGGTCTGTGTCACAGACAGCATGCTTGTGATTGAAAATGAAGTAGGAAGAAGAACTTGAGCATTATGAGCTTTATTTTAGCCATGTTGAATTGGAGCTGGAACAGAATTTTCTTACCCTTGATCTGATTAAATGGCAGTTTTCTAGCTGCAAAAGTGGCCTTCTTGGCACTTACACAAAGGTTTAGATTCTAATCTACAGTATAGATGCATAAATATTTGCAGTTAGACTGAGTAGACAGCTCTAGAAAGTCAGGTTGCTCTATATGGTGGATGTGTGCAAAAATGATATGAAGTCATTCAACATCAATGCTGAGCACACAAAATCCCATCCTATCTGAAAGGAACACCTGGTACTGGGTGCAAGACAACATGAAGCTGCTTTCATCCAGAAGCAAAGCAAATTTGCTCCCAGTCACCTGTCGACACATAGGCTACTGTGCAGTCACTACCACGGGGTTAATTTGCTACTTGCCTTTGCAGGTAGCAAATTAACCCCACGGTTGACTAATTGATTGTGCAGTAGTGTCGTCATGTGTACACAGTGACAGTTTACCACACAGTCAGTTAGTCAATTGTGCAGTAAAGCATCTCATGTAGACATGCCCAGTGAAGTATTGGAGGCACTGTCAAGACACTAAAAAAACAAAAAAAAGATTTTGTTTTATGAATTTAAATAAAAGATGTACATTTAACTACAATGACTACAGGACTAATTAAACAATATCTTTTGACTATGTTGACCATATTTTGCCTCGTTTCTTGTGTTTGTTAAATTTAATATGTAATTGTAAAGGAGTGAGACAGAACTTACAGCCTGGAGAGCTGGCAGGGCTGCAGCTGCAGCCCAGAAATGAAGGAAAATACCCACCCAATTTCTGGAGCAGTGTCTCACTCAGGATTGCCCAGAGAGGGACAGAGGGGGATCAGTTCCCTGCAGGCCACAGGGAGAGAGGAGCGGCTGAGCATCTCAGCAGGCAGAAATTGCAGAACATGTCAGAGGAACACTGCGGGAGTGACCCTGAGGCAGGTGGAGGCCTGCAAACAAGTGGCTGGTGGGAATCTCCGGAGCGGAGCTGCAGCTCAGGATCTGGAGTGAGGGAGCCCACAAGGCCAGAGAGAATCTCTGGACTGGAGTTTTTCCAACAAATGATCAGGAGGAGGACCAGAAGGGAAAGACCTACAGTTAGAGACCAAGACTGGCCCCTGGAAGGGTGTACCCAAAAGAGGTACTAGGACACCCTGGGGTGCAGAGAAGGTTACAACAGGCAGCACTGCAACCTGGCTGCAGAAGAACATCATAAAACACCATCTGGAGAGGCTAGGCTGGGATAAAGGGGAGGTTTGGAGTCCCACCGAAGACACAGGGATCAAGACCGTGCAGGATCACCATGGTCATTGCCTCTCAGGAAAAATATAGGTCATCAAAGTCGTGGCAGGTGAGAAAAATGTAAGATCCACTTCCTGGCAGACCTGGTGATCCAGGGCCAAGGTCTACCCTGTCGCCACCTGTAGGCAGACGAGCACAGAGCAGCACTAGCAAGCCCTATAATACCTACAGACATCACAGTAATCTAGCAAATGAGTGCACATTCCAATAAAGTTATAGTTGTTTTTGCTTTGATCTTAAAGTGAATAATATAGCAGTAGGCCCTTAACATATTAGTACAGCTTCTAGTTTCTCTTTAACTGGAGAAAAATGTGTATCATGTTATATGTGATGATGTACCATACCAGCTGCACTCCCCTTTATAAAATCCTAGATTGGGGTGGGCAAAATGTAGCCTGTGAGTTGGATGTGGCCCACTAGGCCATTCTATCCAGCCTGCAGGGCCTCGAAAAAATTTAGAAAATTAATATTTATCTGCTCCCAGCTGCCTGTCATGTGGCTCTCAATGGCTTGCCAAAACTCAGGAAGCAGCCTTCCACCCGAAATAATGGCCCATCCCTGTTAGATCCACCCATGAAGGTAGATATGTGAGTTGTCAGCATAGAGATGATAATTTAATTTATGTTTGTGGATGAGATTATCCACATAGAGGGTGTGTATAGGAGTTGGGGGGGTTTTTGCCATTTAAAGCACTTTATTGCTATGACTTAACAGAAGTGCATGGCTTTACAGCACTTTAAAAATGGCACCTTAAATTAACCCTTGTTAAATGAGGTATTAAATTTGGAGTTCTGTATTTTACAACACTTTAGCAACTTACAGTGCTTTCAATAACTTCTGTATGATGGTCTAATTTCTGACCAGTGGAGAAGCACCAGGAGGTTGCAGAGCACCTCCTGCCTCTTAGCTTCAAAAGTGCAGGGAGGTTCAGAGGCCCTCCCCCACCAAACACTGCACTTCTGTCATGGTTAAGAGCCCTGTAACTTTATAGTGCTATAAAAAGTGCTCTAAAATACAATGCTGTCAAATGTGTATGGAGTACTTCTGTACACACTCATCAAGTTTAGAAGGAGGAGAGAAGGGGACCAAGGTCAGAAGGTGTGGAAACCTTAAAGAAAGGTGGGGAGAGGGGGCAGTTGAGAAGGGACTTCTAAGGGAGACACTGAAGGAGCGATTAGAGAAGTAAGAGAGGAACCAAAGTACAGTGTCACAGGAAGCCCAGAAAAGATCAAATATCTGAGGTAGCTGGCAGTCTAAGATGGAGGGTAGAACTTCTTTCCTTGGCTAGGAAGAAGTAATTAGACATTTTGACAAGAATGATTTCAGTGGAGTTCAAGGTGGACAGAAGAAATACTTGAAGAAACTTCTAACCAGAACTGAGTGAATTAAACATTTTTAGTTCAGTCATGAATAAAAAAAAAAAAGTGAAAAATCTGTTTTGGTTGGACCAAGACAGAAGTTTATCGTATTTTTCAGTAAAGTAAAATTTTAAAAGACAACAGAGAAAAAAAATCATTTTGCGTCAACCTGAACATTTTTATTTGACCCAAAACAAAATTATCTTTTCAATTTTTATTTAACTTTTCTACTAAAAGTAAGGATTCAAGGAGAAAAGAAAGAAAGGAGATAACTGAAGATGTGAGGGAGATCCAGAGATACAATAGGGCCCCTAGCACTTAGAGGAAGGGAGCAGATAGAAGATCTGCATCCATGAAAGGGGGGAAAGAGGATAGAGCTATAAGTGGCTGATGGGTGGGGGAAGATCAACAGGAGAGATGAAAGCTTTTTTCTCCCAGACAAGGTTCTTTGAGTAAATCTGATATCTTTTATTTGAGTTGGCCTAATAAAAGATATCAGATTTATCCAAAGAACCTTGTCTGCCTATGTCCTTAGACCAACAGGGCTACAACCTACATCCTTGTTCTCCCAGAAGCATTTTTCTTTCTTCTCATTGCTTCTGTCCTCCCTTATCCACCACACACCCCAGGTGGCACTGGTGTCTCCTGTTCCTCTCTCCAGGAATAGCTTATTCCCTCCCAAGTGTTCCTTTTTAGCCTTCTTCCCACTCCAAATGTCTTTGGCTTTGACCTAAATATTTCCTGGTGCCTCTGCATGTACCCTACACTTAAACAGTAAGACCTTGTGTTTAACTTGCACCTCTTTTCCCCCAACCCACTCTTTCTGGTGTGGGACCAGTTAGGCAGTTTGCCAAAAGATTTTCAAATTTTCCTTAAAGTTGAGTCTCTTCCCCTTTCAGATCTCAAGGTTTCATGACAGCAAACTCACCGTTTGTTTCCTGTATAGTTTGTGCTGACTCTGCTCTTCCTGGTATTCTTTTATTCAAACAACTCCTACAATATGTATCATTTCAATTACCCTGAAGGTTTATATTGCTTACAATGAACTGAGCTGTGCTCAACTTCTGCCCAATTATAATCAGATAAGGAAGCACGGGGGCAAAAGGTGTATGATTTGTGAAGGGTGCATGTGAGTCAGGGTTCAAACTATAGGATAGTTAATCAAAACTCCTTTCCACTTTACCATGGTCTGTGTCTGTCTTCTATAAATTTAAATTCAGCATGCAATCAGGGACTGGGAGACTTTGTTTTAGAAGAAGTTTCTGCAGAAGGTAATAGGGGAAATGCAAACGAGCTGTTTATTTGTTGATGTGCCTGGACAGTAAAAACACAGGCAATTGTTATTCCAAGTATTTCACTGAATATGTAAAATCTTTCTTTTTAGAGAGGATTTGTTTAACCAAAGATTATCCAGCTTGCAAAGAACAGTTTTGTAGACAATTAAATCTCTGTAGCTCTTTCACTTCATTCCAATGCTTGCCAGATCCTCAACCCAGCTCCCTTTCCCTTCAGAGCACTAGTCATAAACCCATAAAAATCTGGGAAACTGTCCATTATAACCAAAGTTTCCATCCATTACTTAAAACCAGAGGAAAAACATATGTTTGCTGTGGGGAATCTGTTGGTGTCCATTATCATTGACAGTCCCTGACAAACATGTGGCACAGCACTAAAAAAAGTGTGCAGCACACAATGGAAACATTGCCTGCTTTTAAAAATTAAGATTCCCCAGATGGATGCCTTTGAAAGTAATTTAGTGTTGCCCTACTCCCTGCCTTCATCAGTGTGCGCAATCTGGTACTATCTTGCAAGCATATCTGACTATGAACAAGAATCAAATTATAAATGTCTAACAAAGGGATCTCCCTTTCCTTTCTTTTTCTCTGTATTTACTAAACTAATTACTTCATTTATGAGAGGCGAACAGTGTTCTCTCTACATTCTTCACACACTTCCTTGCTGATTTGATCCTTGAATGGAACATGCTTTGTGGTGAGCAATAAGGTAATATTTTCACTTTTACTTTCCAGCTGGAATTCAATTTGATTTTCAGAATATTTAAATGCTAGCTGCTAGTCATCAGTGGAAAGTGACTTTGCATTGGGTGAAAGTGACAAAAAACCTAAATTCCACAACGTTGTTTGAAGCAGTGTTATAAAAATGGCTTGGTGAAGCGTGCTATCAATAATGTTGAAAATTCAAGTTATAGTCTCCTGGTGGGACTAATATATTGATTCAATACTTGATCATCACTGTATTTTTGTCACAACACATTGTCATCATCACACACTTTGGGACAGCTGGCACAGATTGTCCCCTGAAAACTGGGATTAATCTAATGATGGTAGAGTGGTTGGACCCTAATGTAGATTCACAGTGGCTCAGCTCTTTAGATATCTCAGACCACTTCCCCGTGACTTCATCTGGTGTAAGGAAGAGCAGTGTCTTACAAAAGATCTGCCTCTCAAAGGTAAGATACACTACAAGGGAAGAGCACACTAGGAGCAGCAGCAGGCATGGTTTGTGCACCAGCGTTCAGGAAAGCACCACCTCTTCTAAGGCTTGTGGTCTTTGTATATTGCTGCCATATGGCTTCAATTAGGGGGGAACTTTGGATTGTGTGAATAAGTGAGAATGTAATCCCCATATCTTAAATAAAAACTTAAGAAAGGAACAAGGAAATACACGGATTAGGATGTTAACTTCAAAGCAGACATTTCAATAACAATTTACATGGAGACCCAATCCCAACAGAACTTTGGGGGTGTTTGTGCCCAAATCTAGATAAGGATTTCTTGGTTTATCCATTTCCTTAGAAAGTGCTGACCCAAAACCCGCAGTGCCAGCACCCTTAGCTTAGGGGGTAGTGTTTTGAAATTTGCATATATATTTTCCTGTTGCTACCTAATAGCAAAGCACTTGCTGTCTTTTACATGCTTAACAATCATCATTATCCTTTGGGGCAGGTTTGTCATGTATGGTAGCAGATGTTTAGCATATCCAATGTGCATAAACTGTCCCATCCGTTACTTGATATAATTTTACCCACCATGAATTTGATCTTGCCATTCTTTTCAAACTGTTAACTGGGCTGGGATTCTTGAGCGTGTGATGATTGCAGGGTCAGGTGCTGAAATATTGACTCTGTATCTTCCCCAATGGCACTAGTGCTTTTAAAACTGACTAACAGTAGTACCCTTTGACATAGCATCCCTTGATGAGTAAACATCTTCTTAGTAATGCTTGGAAAATGTATTTACTGGGCTTCAGCTTGCAGCCAAACATATATCCTGTATTGTTGCTTTTTGACATCCTGCCCACAGTGTTGATCCACTCTTGCTGAATTAGCTTTAACCCTGAGAGAGAGTACCTCCTCCCTCCCCCCTTCACTTTAAATGCTTCATCAACACAGCTGGATATCCATCTAACTACCATACCCTTTGCTGCCTTTTTTCTGCCCTTTTTTTCTTGGACCACATAAAACCAGGCTATCAGAAGCTCTAAAATTACTTATTCTGTGAAGTTACATCTTCAAAGCCCTTCTGATATCTAGTGTATGAAAACTCTTCCCTTTATCCCAGTTAGGATTAGTGCAAAAAAATAGCAATACAATTTTTTCATCACTACAAAAATAGTTATTAACCTTCAGAAAAGCAGGAACCACTCTTATGGTTAACTTCCCCAAAGAACATGTAAGGAAGGTGAGAATCAGGACAAAGCACAGGGCTCAGTAGCAAGTCTCAGAGAAGCAATGCCTACCACAACAACCAAAGACAAACTTAAACCAAATTTCTGGATTCAAACACCTCCCTACTTTGGAGGCAGCTAAAACCTAAATCTGAACCTATAATTTCCATGTGATCCTGATCTTTATAATAGGCAGAACTAAAAAGGCCAGTTCTAAGTCTTTGGCATTAAATACTTATTTCCACAACTGGTGGCTAAACTGATGTCTGAATGACTGAAATGTTTAATAGTTTGAAAGGTGCTTGGAGTAGAGCCTGTTGGCCTACATTTAAAGTTTCAAAATACTAGCTGTTAGTTTTTTAAATAAGCATGTGTTGTTGGTCTTAACACAGCTGTTTTTACAAGTATGGAGACACAGTTGGGCTGATTAGAAGTGTCAGGAGGCCAAAAGCAAAGTGCAGTAAAAAAATAGAGAGGGTTTGTATAACATACACCATCTGAATACTTTGCAAATCTCAGTGGGTAGGCTCATATTGGCCTACTGGCAGAAGCGGGGGAATAACTTTCAGTTCTAGAATATAGTGACCACTTCCTAATCTTCTTTGGTTCATTGAGCATAGACAAACTGTAGGAAACAGTAAGAATACTGAATAGCTCATAGTAGCAGAATGTTTTGTCAACTGTAGTTTCCACAACTGTGGTTACACTGAAGTGATTTTTGTTAAAAAGCATTTTACAATCTAAAATACTGATTATTGGAAACTTTGATGCTGTGGCTTATAATTTAGTGACAGTTTTAGGATATTATTTAAATGTAACACACACCTCTAAAATTAATCAGATTAGTGAGTTTATATCTTACTACTTTTATCTCAAAATTACATTAATTTGACTATTGCCAAACCTCGAGCCATCCAACTTCCCTACCACATTTTCTGTCCAAGTTAAGATTAAATTAGACTCTGCTGGTCTCAGTCTTGCAAACACTTTAAACCACTTTAGTCAAGTGAGGTTTTCTGTTAATTTCCATGGAAAAGCTACATATATGTTTAAGTGTCTGCAGGGCTCGGTGCATTCTTTATTTATTTGGGCCTTTGTCCTGCTTCTGTTGAAGGTGATAAGAAAACCCTTATAGACCGCAATTAGGCAAGAATAAGGTCAATTTTTTAAGTGATTAACATCATGTATGAGGTATGATTAACAGACTGTTATCTACATACTGCTCAGCATCCTGATCCTAGTAGAGTCTCAACTTCCCTTGGGGAAACATGCTACTAGAACATATATATCTTTTTCCTAACAGCAGAAAAAAGGGTTAAATCTTAGCAAAAGCTGAAAGTAAATAAAAAATATTTCAATCATCCCTAATGGCTAGGTGAAATGCCTCAATCATGTTACTAAATGTGGAAATAATGCTACTCTTTCATTGTAATATGTATCAGACTTTTCAGGGGATTCATTTAGTACTATTAGGCTGGAAATACATTTTATTCTGAGTCAATATGGGGCCACATAGATGCAATTACATATTTATCAGTTTTCATTATCCGATTTGCAGATTTAAATGACATATTTGCATTCCATCTGCACAGGAACATGACACACATCCTAAGCTATCAGCCAAAATGCTCCCAACATACTGAGAGCTTTCTGTAGGTTTCTGTAGAAATTGTTGGGCTGTGTTGTGCTGATCTCATTTGATCTATGTTACTTGCTGGATGACTTCAGCTAAGCTAGTTGACAGCTCATATGGAATGAAAAACAGTCAGCAGGGGCCATATTCCCTAAACTCTGGTTTTCTATCAGACCAAAGAATGACAAATGTTTTTTTTCATTCCTATAGATGAACATCACAAAAAACTATCTACTGATGTGCATGTTTTCCAAGACAAGGTTGGTAAGGGTTAGTAAGGGAGGGAGAAAAATAAGTATTTGAAATCAAAGCATTTTGTGTTTTCCTTTACTTTCATCTGTTGACAGACATCATTCACTGCTTTGGTGAAGAACAGGCCAGACAGTACTTGCTCTAATAGCCTGGATGTGTTTTCTTTATGGAGAGGCAATCTAATTGGGGACCACGGATTGCTAAATGACATCCTCTAGAATGTATGTAAACATCCAAAATAAACTGGATGGCTATCTTCAACAGTAATTTCTGTCTGCACAGTGCACACTACTGGAAAACCCACATGTCTGTAGCTTTCCAGATATTTGTTTAATCTCTGGCTTTTCAACCAGTGGTGGAGATTACACTCAACAGTGTGATTGTGACTAGGTTGTAGGGAGTTGTGACTTTATGCCTAGATGGGCAGATGCCTGAAGCTTTTTTCTTTGGTAAAATTGGATTGCACTATGGAAAAAGTTGAGAATGACTGATCTAACATAGATTATTTGGCTAAAAGTATTTACACAACCTTATCTCCATAGCATCTGAGCCAAGGCCAAAACTCAACTTTCCTGTTGGGTCTGCAGAGTTGGAAGCAGACAGCATGGGGATAAGTGTTGGGTGAGTGGATGCAGCTGGATTTTGTTAACCTGTGAGGCCCAGCTGACATGCATAAAAAGAGGAAGAGGAAAGGAGTGGGTAGTAGATGGAAATTCTGAATGCAATTCAGGAAGGGGTTTTGTTGGTCTGTTTTGATCCTAGGGCAAGTAGAGTTTTTATTCTGAAGCTTGGTTATACACCATAAAAGCTGGACCTCTTTGGAACTTTAGAAGGAGAGAAATTGTTTTATTTTCTCTTTTGGGAGTGAGCTTTTTTTCACCATGAAGAAGAACATTCAGTAGTAGTCCCTTTAATCCTGTGGAATCATGATAGCTGCGTGTATGTAGCCCCCTGCAGCACAGTGCACATTAATAACTGTGGCTGGAATAGGGTTTCCATGATTTGTCACCCTGTCCAGTTAACCTCTTAAATTGTGCATGATGTAGGAATCTTTTACATAAGATGGGCTCAAAGCCAACTTACCTATAGGCTCAGGCAAAGGGAGTTTTGCTGTTAGCTCACTTGCTAAAAGATCTTATTACCTATTATTACCTTCATGTAGCATGACGGTCCATACCTGGAAGAGGAATTTGTGCTGATTGCTCTCGAAGTATAAATATCAGATTCCCATTGACAAATGCAATGCAGGACTGGTACTGCTATCATTGGGTAAAGGAAGTGCAGTGCAGGATACAAGATCTCAGATGTTTCTGAAAGTGTCTGGAGATTCCCCCTTATCTTCCCTACATAAAATATCCCTCCTAGAGCAGGCATTACTTGCCTTTCTGCTGTTGCAGGATCAACAAGAAATGGCTGGGTGGTCTTCTCCATTCTCCTCTTAAGAAGAGGCTAATAGGTTTTACTGTATATGTAAATAATGTAATTTCCCATTCCTCTCAGATTCTTGGCTTAGGGAGAGACTGCATGGCCTAGTATCCTGTTTTGCTAGGCCTTTCTGCTACTGTCAGGTATTTGTTAACTAGTATTTTGTGAAAGGTTTAAAATTATGTCCATCAGTGAAATTCCAAAGAGGAATGGGAACTAAATCCACAAATCAGCTGCTTCTTGAAAATAGTCCATGCAAAGTTACAATCTTTTATTTAAAGTTGTTCATATATTTAATTATGTTATATCACCATATCAAGTATGTATCTCTGTTGTTTGAGTTAGAAGAAGAATTGTCTATCCGAGCCCTTGTCATGTAGGTAGGAGCTAGTCCTCAGAACAGAAATCCACCTATGAATCAGCATGTGAAAGGGCTTAGAACCTGTAATAAAAATACAGAGCAATTTTGTTATTTTAGTATTTTTCCTAATACACAATTATTATATACAAGCACTTCTTTTAGCACTTGGGGGAAAAGAGGTGTGACTAAAGTAACACTTCCATATCTATAGATTAAGAGGGAAAAAGTGCCAGGGAGCCCCTCCCTCCTTTTTGGTCTTGGTGGATCTGTTCCCTCAGACATCCACCTGTTCCCTCTGGTTTGCCCTCTCTCCTTCATTTTAATGAATTAATTAAAATATGTTGCTCACTGGGAAAAGTGCAAAATTATGACCTAGATTTTCAGTTCCTTGCCAAGAAATACACAGTACCTTTGCATTTATTCCAAGCCTGTGACCTTACATGCCTTTTCTCCCCTGTATAGAGTGCAAAAGGCCTCATGACAGAGCCCTCCATAAATTCAAAATTACAGAGAGGTCACTTCTTATGGAGCTCAAATCTGCATCATTGTAATCAGCAGGAGTTGTGCAACTAACTTCAGTGGGAGCAGAATCTAGTGTTGTAGCTTTTTATTATTTACCATGCTTGCTTTATATTTGAATTATATGCTGCTATGCTAATATTTGATTCTGTTTCCTTTAGTTAAGCATCTTGAGTTACAGTATAATAAAATTTTCCAATCCCTAGTTTCTGGAAAAGTATTTCCCTGCAATCAGAGCAATTTGAAGACTATTTTAAAATTGAAAAGGTAACAGCTTCTTCTGTGTTGTAGATTGCTTTTTCTAAATGGCATTCATTTCCTCTTGAAGGGAACTGCACATATTTATTTGTTTATCTCTTGTTCGTTTTTTTGGCTTGCATTTCCCACTGTGATCATGCATGGCTATTTCTAATTAGTTTTTAAATAATGTTTGTATTTGTCTTGATCTGTAGATATCTGCTTGTGCATGTTCATGGCACTGGCTTGGTTTGCGTATCTGGCAGCCTTTCCAGCAGGCTGCTATCTGGAGTAACCATTCCTTGAATAGGGAAGATAAGGGCAACAGTTAAGGAAAGGTTTTTCTGAACGGTTTTGGAAGATGTGCTTAGTGTGCCTTTCAGTGTGGGGCTGGTTTGTTTTGTTCTTTGCCTCTCCATAGACTTTTCTCTGTGACTGCTTATTTTTCTTTTTCCTGGACACTTCTGCTTGACACTGTCTGATATTCCAGAGACTGGTCTTTGAATGGCTGCCAGCCACTCCCTTGGGTACTAACTTGGCTTCTTTGTGTTATCTGAAAAACAAATATAAAACAATTAACAGGAAAATAGAAATCTCTTACAGCTTTCAGACTCCTGGAGGAATCTGTCTGACAGAGGTACCTCCCACTGATTCTCTTTTTTATCCTGATTTTCCTCTGTCCTATAAAGGCCTGGTTTTGCCATAATACCACTGTTTAAAGTACAAAATCATGACTACATAAAGCTAATACTCATACATAGGCCGGGGCTAATGATTAGCCCAAACTAATTTCATGGCAGCTGGTGACAGCAGCAGTACCATGGCACCGCCATTCCGCAGAGCCTAGCACTGCTCTTCCACCACCGTGTACAGCACCAGTGTGTGCCGGCCCTGCAATGGCCTTGCAGGAGGGAGGGGCCCCCACAAATAATATTTTCTCCCACTGCCGATTCCTAAATGAACTTTTTTTTAATCTGGGATTTCCCTTTTTCACCCCACACCTCCTTCCAGCTCTAGCTTTTACTGCCTCTGATCAGTGTCTGCTTTTAATTTGCAGTCAGCATGGCATAATGGATAGACCAAA
This sequence comes from Alligator mississippiensis, assembly GCF_030867095.1. NCBI lineage: Eukaryota > Metazoa > Chordata > Crocodylia > Alligatoridae > Alligator > Alligator mississippiensis. Next base: position 172,724,204 of record NC_081827.1, on the reverse strand, counting down.
CTATGATCCAGGACACTTATGAGCTCTGCCACAAGCCCAGTTCTATTCACAAATCCATACCTCATTTCTGTGAAATTGTACTTATTTCCTTTTTAAGATGCTTTGAGATGGACTGTGAGAGCTAAATATTGTTATCTGCCATATTGCCTAGGTTGGCAATCCAGTTATTGTAGAATTCTACAGAAATCATAAAGACCATTTTAAATAATGGTTAATCAGATTAAAAGTTTTTGTCCAGTTATAAGTGGAACGCTTTGTATTTTGTAGACCTGGATGAAAGGTTTTGCCATTTTTTTTTAACAGAATATTGGGTTTTTCATAAAACAAAGCTTTTCAATGTGCCTGCTTTTCAGAGGAGTAACAAGGCAGCCCACAGCACCTGGGAGCATGGGACATGTGGGGCAGTGGCAACTTCCAGCTGCCACCCTGCCAGTAGCAGGATCACATGGCTGCATTGGAGGATGTTAGTTTTGTACATCCTGAGTCAGCACCCAGGGCTGCTGTTCCAGTCACCCTGCCCTAGTTACACTACTGCTTTCCTTGAACATTTCCAGTTTCCCTCAGGCTTCGAAGGGTTTTTTTTCCCTCTAACAAAAAGTTGAAATCTTCCCCTGGACACGTCAATAAAACATTTTTGTTTGTTTTTTACGAAAATGTTCTCTGTGGCAAATAATCAATTTTCTGACTAGCTCTAGTATTTTGCTTTGAGGGTTTTAAATAATAAATTGCCTCTGATCTGAAAGCCCTTGAAATCTAACTAGTTTGCCTCTGAAGCACTGACCACTCGTTCTTCCTCCATTCCATGGTTCTTGACCCATGAAGGATGAATCTTTCTCTGGTGGACCACAAACACCTCTGCTGCACCTAGTTATTCCTTTGAATTTTTCTGCTCAACTCTTCTAATCTGTACAATCATGAAAGGAACAGACCTGAACCAGGGTCAGACCAGATTATCTATTCCTGTTGCCTGGTATAGCACAGGGTTAACTGTGGTTAGTATGTCTATGTGACTGCTAACCTTGGTGCCCCATGACCCACCCACCTGTACCTGCTGATGCACTGAAAACCTGAAAGTTCATCTGTGAGGCTATATGCTAGAGACTGAGGACTTGATAGTGAGCAGAGACCACACAAACCTGGAATGGTCTCAGTGACATATTTCCAGGGTTAGAGTTAGTACCACAGTAGTATGGACAAGCCTGAAGTGGTCCCTGGGTTTGCAAACTAATTTAACAATCTGAGATCAGCTGCCACCTATAAATGTGTTGGTTTTTTTTATAGGGGGAGAGTTCTTCAAAGCAGTTCCCTTTTCCCACCAACTTCTCATCAAACGTATTCAGGTTCAGATTCATTCAGGCACTGGTCCCAGCTAAGCATTAAGGAGGCCAAGAAATAGTGCGTTGTCATTCCCTGTGAAGTTGGTATACAGCTATGTGCTGCCTCATACTGGCAGTACTTCAGCCTAAGCTGTTTCATCAGGATTCCCAGTGGCTCCTTGTACACACTGATTAGGAGGAGAAGGGAAGAGAATTGATCATTGCAGAACTCTGAAGTTGAGGGCCCTGTAAGTGGGGGTGCGGTTGTCCACAATGCTCCTTTGTTTGAGAGGAAAGACCTAAGTCGCATCAGGGACTTTTCTATAGGCAAAATTTATTAGGTGTCAATTTGATCTGTAGCATGAAGTTGGTAATCAGCAACCATTTGTGCTTTGCCATGTGCTTCAGATATAAAATAGCTGTATTTCTTCCTGGAACATCCAAAGGTAGTAAACAAGGGAAAGCAGACACAGGGCCTTTCCTGTTCTGCACCGGCTGTAGCGCCTGTGCTTTCTCACTTCTTCATGCATTCTTACCCTTGACCCTGGTGTGCTATCCAGTTCCCCCCTGTGTCAGGTTCTTCTGAAAGTTGTGATTTCCTCTCCTGACAGGCAGCAGGAAGATGCGAAAGCTGTTGGGCAACCTTTGCTCTGAGAGTACTAGAGGGTTATTAACAAAGGCATGCATGACAGGCAGAGTTTAGGAAATACCGATAAGATCAGGAAGAGGGAGGAAAGTAAACAGTCCAGTAGCTTAGGGCACGTTTGCCATTTTGAAATTGGCCCAGATTGGCAGCTTTATAAATTGCTCTTTCCATCCATTTTCACTTCCACAGAGTGGACACTCTGCATTGATCATATCACCTTCATTATGCGTTGGGATGGAAATTGGACCCAGATCTGAACTTGCCCAGAGGTTGCAGGTGTGTGTATCCCAAAATTTTGTTAAGCCCATTATAGAAGATGACAATACCTATCTCTCTTTCCATCCCTAAATTTCAAAGCATTGCAAAAATGAAACAGTATTATTTCCATTGTTTTACAGATGAGGAAACAGAGCTTGAAAGAGAGCGGCCAATCCACCTATTTCAGGACAGATCAGTAGCAAGGCCAGGATCCCCAGTTCAATGATCTATTTCTAATTACTGATTTTTGCCTCATTGAAGTGAGACCTAATCATAGAATCAGTGGAACATAGAACCAGAAGGGACCTGTAAGAGAAGTTATTGGGCTCAGATGAGCTTGACAAGGTGCCTGTCCAACCTCATCTTGCACACCTCCAAGGATGGTGACTGCACCACCTCTGCTGGGAGTGTGTTCCAGATTCTGGTGACCCTTTCAGAGAAGAAGTTTTTCCTTATGACCAACCTGAATTTACCCTCTATTAGTTTATGCCCATTGCTCCTTGTCCTCCCTTGAGGTGCCCTCCTGAATGGTTGCTGTCCTAGTTTTTGATGCTCCCCCCAGCACACTTGCAGGCAGCTATCAAGTCACCTCTCAGCTTTCTCTTCCTTACCCTGAACAGGCCCAGTTCCTGGAGTCTCTCCTCATAGGGCGTACCCTCCATGCCTTTAACCAAATGGGTGGTGTTCAACTGGGGACCATAACTTCATATAATTGACATGGGCCATTTCTAACTATCAGTGGACAGGTAGATCCAGAGTGAGTTCATATTTCTGTTTTGTTTTGTTTTGCTTTTTCTTCACATCACAGTGCTAATGGGAATGCATCACTTACCAGATCAAGCTTTCAGTACATTTCCATGTCAAAATACTAAATTTCAGAATCAGTCATTTTTTCCTAAGATCCTCATAAAATTACCCTTCTGCAACATCTCTTTGGTAAGATGGAGATTTTTCTAGTCATAATGTAACCTAACAAAGAAACCTCCATAAAGCTTGGTATTGTGATTATATCTTTTACATTTTTGCAGTAACTGTTGTTTAGCAGGGCTTGTCAGCCTGTCAGATAAATGCATACAGTTCTTCTATATGAAATTATTAATGAAGTTTCAGATGGTTTTTGTGCTGGAAATGGATCACTTCACTCTTCATCTCACTGACTTTTTACATTAGAAAACTAAAAATAACCCTGAGTTTGTAAGGAAAGACCTTCAATATCTGGCAGGTTTTCCTTGCCTTCCTGTAGTCTGTTCCCTGGAGTAAGCTTAAATATACAAAACTTTTTTGTAACTGTATGTGATGTAAAATGCCTGACTCATAAACACGTGTACCAGGTGAGCACCCTGCATGCAAAGCTAGTTCACCAACCCGCTTCATCACCTAGAGGGGAAATTTACCCTTATAAACCACACATTTGAAAAAGTGGGTTAAGAAAGTGAAGTGCTAAGAACATCAACTGGAAATAGGCTCAGTGCTGCCAGAGCTCCTCCATTCTGCTTAGCCAGTCTTTTTCTATGACAACCTTACTCTGCCAATGCTTGTTTATTCTTTGAGTGGAAGTTTCACTTATGCCCCAAAACAAAAAGGGCTTCATAAAATTGACAGGTTAGGGTCAGGGGCGATGCATAGGGGGTGCACATGGGTGCATGTGCACCCCCTGATCATAGGGGGGTGACCCCCTGGTGACTGCCCACAGGCAGCACCGACAGTGTCGGCAAAGCCTTTTTGTGCACCCCCTACAAAAAGCATTGCCGACACTGTCTGTGGGCAGTCACCACTCGCCACCCTGCTGCAGACACCACCGGCGGTGTCTGTGACCAGTCCATGATCGCTGCTGGCCACCACTGACGCTGCCAGCAGCATCTGCAGGTGGTTGCCGACCCCTGGTTGGAACTTGCCACCCCACCGCTGACAGTGCCAGTGGTGTCTGCAAGAGCTCCCACTTACCATCACCACACTCCCGCCGCCGCTGCTGTATCCCCCCAGCCGCCGAGGGTATGCGTTGTTCATGGTTAGGGTTCTTTGTAGGGACAGATGGCCAGTATTGACTACATTGAGACCTAATTCATTTCTACTGGTAGCCTAAGAAAGTTTTTGATTTGGGCCTCGAGAGGTAAAAGTAGGACTGGTTGAAAACAATGATGGTATCTCCAGGTGCAGTGAAGGTAGCTCCAAATTTTTCAGGGGGCAGGGTCTAATGTTAGAGCTGCCCAGGCCTCAAAGTCACAGGTTTCAATGGTGTATTTTGTGTAGTTTCTGAGGGGGTGTTTTTGTTAGGATAGCAGCAGGCTGCTCAGCTGGTATTGATCTGCAACAAACTTACAGGCTTGGTGGTGCTACTCTACCTAGGTCTGAAAGGGACCAGGGGATCATAATTGAATATGAGCCACCAGTGTAATGCTGCAGGCTATATGTAGACAAAACGAGGGGCATGTGTGCATGACACTTTAAAGGGGGCTAAATGCTTTTGCACTGCTTTAATAGTGTAGGTGTTTGCACATCTCGGCAGTGTATTGTGCATTAATTACGGTTGCTGTAGCAAATTTGGTGGCATAATGTGCCTGAAATGACTTGGGGTGCAACAAACTAAAAATCCACCAAGGAGTTTTAGTTTGCTGCCCAGCTGTGGAGTGAAGCACCGGGCTCCATGCGGCTCAGGGGCTCTGCAGGAAGCCCATGCAGGCAGCCTGGCAGCAGCCCAGGAGGGCAGGCTCCACCTAAGAGAGGAGAAAAAAAAAAGCGGTGAACCTGATCTTTTTTTTTTTCCCCACCTCTGGAGCCTGCCTGAGCTTCATGGGGGCCCAGTGCTTCCCTCCATGGCTGCCGTGCCCCCCAGGAAGCACCTGCCCCCCAGCAGCCCAGGGCCTGCGCTGCCCGCTGGCAGCTTGCCCTCCCTCCCTGTCACCGGAGAGGCAGGTAAGTTGGGTGTACAACACGGGGGTTTAAGTGGCCCTAAATTGAAGCAGTGTTTTTAAAAACCCGCTGCTTCACTTTAGGGCCCCCATTTCATCTATACACGCCCACAGTTAGCAGAGCAAAGAATGCATCAACCGATGTATTTCAGGCAAAACTAAGGAAGTTATTTTCCTGCTCTACTTGGCATTAGTGAGGCCACAGCTGGAGTTCTGCATCCAGTTCTGGGTGCCACACTTCAAGGAGGATGTGGAGAAGCTTGAGAGAGTCCAGAGAAGAGCCTCTCATTTGAGGAGAGGCCTGAAGAGCAAGCCATATGAGGAAAGGCTGACAGATATGGGACTGTTCAGCCTAGAAAAGAGAAGACTTCTGGTGGATTTGGTGACAGCTTACAAATATATCAGGTGTGAGCATCAGAGGCTAGGCAAACAACTATTCCCAAAGCGCTCCAGGAGAAAACCAGGAGCAATGGTCAAAAACTCCTAAAAGAAGATTTCAGACTGGATATAAGGAAAAACTTCTTCATGGTTCATGTGACCAGACTCTGGAACACACTCCCAGTTGGGGGTGGTGCAGGCAACTACCCTGGAGATCTTTAAAAGACGCACACCTTGCTGGAGTTATTTGACCCCAGCTGTCTTTCCTGCCCAGAGCAGGGGGCTGGACCCAATGATCTCACAAGGTCCCTTCCAGCCCTAAATTTCTGTGAATCTGCGATGAACTATCACAATCAACGGAGCTATGGCAGTTTACAATAGCTGAGGATCCAGCTCAGTATACTGATGTGTTAAATGAGACAGGGCAGTGGGGCTTCCCACATTACATACATATAGGTCATTCATTCCAGAGGCCATATTCAAAATGCCCTGATACTCTGTGTGAGAAGGCTTGAATGTTTTTCTTTAGCTCTTTAATTACATGTTGGTAAATTTGTTTCTCCCCTTTCTTCCTAGAGGCAGTGATAAGAATTGTGGCCAGCGAGCACATTTCTCAGGTGTGCCTCTGTGTCAGATTACATGAGCCTTCAATGTAATAATAGCTGATACTCTAGAAACTCAAGAAAAAGAAAGCAGATCGGCTTCTTTCTCCTGCCAAAGAGTCTGAATTTGGTTCCACATGATTTAACGTAACTAACTGATTCTTTTGGATGCAGCGGGGCTGCACTTTATGCTAAGTGGATTCTAAAAACAAACCGAGTCAACAGATTTCTCTGTAGTGTGAAGCAAAACAAAAACACACAGGAGTTCATGTATTATCACCGGACAAAAATTTGCTAAGAACCAGAAATGAGAAGGTAATGGGTCCCATATGTGACAGCTAACCTGGGTTTTATAATATTTTCCAAAGAGATTTCTGAACAGATTTCTGTAAGAGCAAATAAGATCAAAAACCCATTTTCTTGTCAAACTGGGCAGCTAACATTCAGTCCACATTTTCTTCCGCATTTGCTTTTATAAACATTTGAGAAATACTTGGATATAATTCCCACTCTGCACAGAACAGACCACAACATTTAATGTCCGCAAGCAATGATGTATTTGAAAATTCAATCACTTTCCTCCCAGCAAGACTGGATCAGGTCTTTAGAAATGATTTAACTTCAAGCGCATCTTAGGAAGAGATCTAAATTTTAACAGTCTTGCTAGATATTTTCCAATTCCAGAACTACTGTACTTTCAAATAAACTCTCAACCTTGCTTCTTAAAGGCAGGTCTGCACACTGATAGCTTGCATCAAGCCAATGAATGTGGCTGTTGATGCATCCAGCAGACATTCCACAATCACCACAGCACACCCAGGATCATTTACTGGATATGTTTACTGGCAATAAGATACACATTGTATCTAACCACACAAAAAATTAAGAGGGCAGTTTTTTCTGTTTTGGTTTTTTAACTGTGCTCTAAACATATTTTCTTTTACTGGAATCTGTTCTGTGAGACAGGTCAAACCACAAGAATGTCATGTCACATTGCAGGGAAAAAGTATCACTGGGATACAGAAAATGCTGCATTTCATAAGTATTGGCAGGGTGATGTGCTAGACAGTCTTGCTACCTTTGACTGAAGGGAACCCTTACTCTTGTGCGAGTTGCATTTATGGAATTTGAATTGGAAGAAATGTCACAGGACATGGTTCAATCAAGATTCAATGGCAAGAGACCATGCTTTCTGGAGGATCAGCTTTGGTTTTGTATCTATGATGCAGCTTTAATGAATGGAACTCAACAGAGCTGGAGCCTTCTCATGGGTCAGGCTCTCGCATTACAGAAAACAGAGCAGGAAGAGTGCTGCCTTGATTCTCCTCAGTACTCCCTCCTCAGTAAAACACAGCTTTTCAGTGAAATATTCCCCAGGAAAATCTGGCATCAAGCTCTAGTAGAAGCCAACATTCAATCAAAGAGAAAAAAAAGAGCATTGCTGTTTCTACAGAAAAAAATCTCAAAGTTGCTTTTAACTTTTTTGTGACTTTCAGGATATAAGTGCTTTTGAAGTACCTGTGATACTTTGTCATTTAACCTAACTTTGTAAGCTTCCCCTGTCTTAGAGATATGCTGGGAAATTTAGTTCATTAATGCTTTGTGATCTGTGGGTGGAAGGTGGTACCGAAATGCAAAGTATAGTTATTACAGCAGAGAAGGACAATACAAAGGATGGGGACTAGAGGCAAGAGACAGAGAAAGGTGGGAAGGAAAAACTTTAAAAGGGGATTTGTGGGAGAAAGACTGACTCAGACAAATTATCTAATTGATTGCATTGAAACAGGTGCCAAATACTGTTTTCAACATGTCACAAGGAGAGCTAACCATTTCAGAGGGTTACAAAGTAGCTGCCCCTGTGCCAGACTTTGCTGGCTTCTCCAGGTGTAGGAAATTCAGGTGATTAGAGCAGCTTGTCGGTCAATAAGGTAAGCCAGAGAGAGAGGGAGAAGAGCTAAGAGAACAGGAGGAGGCACTGAGATAAAACAAAGCTGGTTGATGCTGCAGAAGGAAGATAGCCTTGCTTTTTAGGGCTAGCAGTGTTGGCAACCCATTACAAGAAGTAGGGCGTGGGATCTACTTCTGATGGATTCTGTAATGGGGTGTAGCAACCACTGGTCTGAAGGGGAGTACAGAGAACCAGTTTATGCTGCCATCTGTTAAAGCCTGTGAACAAGAGGTGAATGAGAGAGCTGAAAAGCTGAGCCCAGGACAGTGGTGGTGATAGAAGTCAGATCCTTGAAATGAAAGAGCTGTGTTGGCAAACTTACAGTGGTGGATTTGTCCTGTGTTTGTTTGAGCATGGCTTATGCTTCAGATGGGATGGACCTCCTATGTGTTGGCCAGGAGGCCAAGTCACTTCAGAGATCTAGAAGATTGTCTGACAGTGACTAAATAGAATGAGGAAAATGGATGTGATGTTCAAAAGAAAATTGAGGGAGTGAATATGTACAAAGGCAGATGAGGTAGGTGTCCTATTATATAATGTGAATGTCTCTCCTAAAATGCACTGTGGTAGTGTTGCAGCCCTGCTGGAGTTCCCCCCTGCTGAATGCTCATCAGATAAGCTGTGGCCTGTATGCTTTGAGGTTTCCTTGAGCCTGAAAAGGCTCAGGGACAGCATCAGAGTAGTAAAAATTGCATGACCTGCCCCCCCAAGCTGATCAGGAACCCCTGGCTGCATTTAGGCTATGCACTCATAATGCATTTTAGTATGGTTACACATGGTATCTTATCTGGAATATGAAATCTGTATGGTCTATTCTCCCTCCCTCTAGATCAGTTGGTGAGAGAGCTTCCCATTGTCTCTATCAGCTAGTCTTAGCCAGCTTTGCCAGGTGTTCTGAGTTCCCCAGTGGATAATCTCTTAGTTACCAGCCAACCTGAATAGACTTCTTTTTTTTTTTTTTTTTAAACTTGGATAGTAGCCAACTCTTTGTGCAAGAGTGTTTCTAGGTAAATAAAGGAAAAGTTACTTCCCTCCCACCCACCCACCATTATTAGCTACTCCTGGAAATTTTGATCTGGCACATAGATAAGGACAAAAGTGAAGATCACAAGTTCCATATCCAAAATGCAGCTTGTAGACTGACAGCAATTTAAATAGTTCATGCTCTCAAACAGACTTTGTAAGTTGTATGTAGACAGATACCCTAAATCATCACCGCCAGTAAACTTGGACCTCTAGTTATCCTAAAGGAAAGCCTACAGCAGCTGTTAAACTTTGACCCCTCTTCATCCTGCTTTTATGTGCTTCGCAAATCCTTTTAATTTTCATTTACATTGCCAGACTAATGGTTCAAGGACTAGCCATCTTATCCTTCAATTTTCTCTTACTATTTTTTTGCCTTATTTTGTTGGTGTCTTACCATGAACACTACTCTGCTTTTGGAACTTTCCTTTCTAGCTTACCTACAGCTAAAATAACTTTGCTTTTCTGCTGATGCTGTCTTGATTGTCCAGGAGTTTTTACCAGGTTGTGCTCCATCAAATTCCAATTCTTTCTCCTCCCCATCAAGCTTCTGTGCAACTCTGCCCCTGCCTGCTCCCCAGCCATACATGATGATGACAAGCATGGCATAGGTGTCTAAATAGAGTGATTGGTGGATCTCATCTTCTTCTCCCTTTAGCATAACCCACACTCCACATTGCATAAGTTATAGGAAAAATTTTAAAAGTTCCACCCTGAAAGCATTTAACTCCCGTTGAACATAATGGAAATTGGAGAAGGTCAGTGTTCTAAGGAAAGTATTCAGTACTTTGTGTGTCCTTAATTGGGTGTGCATTCCACTGATGTCAGCGGTGGTAAGTGTGTGAAATGAGAGTGTATTTAACAGCAAAGACACGTATGAAAGATACTTGAGAAATGCAAAAAAGCAGTTCCAGTTAAAGCAAAGCTCCATGCACCGTGGTGTTGGCATGCTGACAATGAATCTCTGTATCAGTACCAGACAAGCTCAAGTTCCGGAGCAGCCTGAGGCCAGTTGAGGAGGAGGTTGAAATGTAGGACGTGTGAAGAGTCAGCACGATCCATGGAGATAATGGAGAATTTCATCTGACATATGAAATGATGTAGCCAGGAAAAGATAAGGCTCTTGCTGGGAGGGGAGACAATAATTGTTTTTAGCGTTACAGATAAGAGATTAGGCCTCCTGTCTGATCTGCTACATTGGGAACAGTAGCTTCCTGTACTCCTGCTAAATATTTAAATGAAAGAACATAACTGTCCACCCTCTGTCCATCTCTTGGAGATGACTGAGGTGGAGGGTAGGGGAGGATCAGGAACAGGACTGAATTTCCTTCTGGTTTATTTTAATGTTGAATTCAGAGGCATGTACACTGATTCTTCTGCTTCCTTCATCGTCTCCTCATAGACTGTTTAAGGGAGGAAAAAAATCCCTGTTGTAAAGTGTTCAGAGGCAAGGAACATCTTGGGGAATGCTTGTTCGACTTCTGTAGGGGTTCTTCATTATATGTTCAGGAGTAGCCTTCCATAGGGGTTTATGATTGTACTCCAAGGAGTGTCTGGTGGGCTATTCTTAAGCCTCTTATACACTAAGGTAGATGTGAAAGGAGACAAGAAGGCTGATTACAGTGTGTTCTCTCTGTATGATGTTTTTTGTAATAGTACTTCAGGGAAGAAACACAAACCTATTACCATGCTGGGTTCAGAAGCATTGTTGGCTCCCATTAAAGTTCCATTTGTGAGGTATACCAAGAGAGCTTGTGGGTATTAAATGAAAGCTAGTGGGTTTTTTTTTTTTTCTTTTTTCAGAGGAAGCAAGGTACAAAAGCTTTCGTATATTTTTACATTTTTCTGATGAGCGACCTGTACAGACCTGACACCATAGGATATATTATAGCCACGCTGTCCAGCAAGTCATGCACCAGCATAAATATATAAACGAAGCAGAGAATTGGACTGTCTTCTCTATGTGAGGTGGATTTATTTTTTTTTCTCCTGCTCCCCACAAACCTCCCCAACCCTTTGACCCCCCTCTGCAAGCCCCTTACACTTGTACTCTGGAAAAACAGTAGTAACTAACATTTGTGCCTTTGGCAATAAAACCACAGGCCTCCCAAACCCCAAATGGCAAAAAGACATTTCCATTCCAATCCCAGTTTTAAATTAAACTGTAATGAAAAATCAGCAGTGGCAGCTGGGACCAGAGACAGTGATTGTCTCTAGGAACAAAAAGGGAAAAAAGGAGAGAGAGGCTGCAAGGAAAGCTCAGTTTGGTAATAAAGCAGCTGGTAAACCTTCAAGTAAAAAGAAATTAGAAAAACAAATCTAGTAGAGAGATGAGCAAAGATGCCTCTTCTGCACAATCGCATAAAAAGGAGGGCTGCAAATCAGTCTCCACTTTATGAATGGGTACTGGAGGGGGAGGGGAAGATGTTAGCTAGTCCTGTGCTGACATCTGGAGGAGAAACTTGGGATTATTGGGTTGAACTCATCCCAGGTGTAACTCAATTGATTTCAGCTAAGGTTTGGGGGTCTACTCAATTCATGACTTCACAGATATTGGGGAACCACAAAATCCAGGATTGTCTGTGAAATCAATTTTAAAAAATAAAATAAAATGCTGCCTCCTTAGTGAGATCCAGTGGTCCTTTATGCCATGACCTGGCTTTGCAGCCCACCCCCAGGGTGGAGGGTAGGAGGGGGGAGAAGGAAGGCACCAGCTGGTAGGGCTTCACAAAGGGGAGCAGAAAAGATGGTGACTGTCCCCTCATCCCTCCCCTCACTGGGTCCTCTCTGCCAATAAGCGCTGAGGGGTGGGGCTGCATAAAGGGCAGCCAATAGACAAGGTGGTGCCCCCCTTTGTCCCTCCTCCCCCACTGGGGCCTCTCCACCAGTCAGTGCTGAGGGGTGGGGCTGGTGGAGCACATCTGGGAAATACCTGTGCAATTTGCTTTTTTTGCCACAACCAGCCCACAAAAATTGTTTAGTCTCATCACAATTTAAATAGGTCCCTATTAATGTTAAAGATGGAGTTGGGCCACTGTGTATGTATTAGAACTGAAGTCATTCATAGTCAGGATGGATGACCAAGCAATATGGATGGGAGATGAGGGGGAGAAATAGGTACTCTATCCTAGTGATTCTCAACCCATTTTGTACCAGGACCCATTTGTAAACATGGATGGCTAGTCCCAACCCAGTGCCCCTCACTCCTGACCTGCTAGCCCCTGCCTGCAGGCCCCAGCCCCCCCAATGTGTGGGGCAGGGGGATCCCCAAGCAGCCCCTTGCCAACTCGAACTCTGCCAGCCTACAAGGGAAAAGCCACAGTTTCCCACGTTTTTCTCTTTAAAAGGAGGATCCATTTTTAAAGTTTGTTGATCCAGTTTTAAATTTGTTCACAACCCTTTCATATATTCTTGTGGCCTACTTTTGGGTCATGACCACAGGTTGCAAAGTGCTCTCTATCCCATCCGCATTCTTCTAGCAAATTCAAACTGCCCAAAAAATATGGGCAGAATAAAGAAGTAGAGTTTGTCAGGAAAAAAAAAGCAGTTTTTAATAGGAAAAGCTGAAAAAAATCAACTGAAAAACAAGTTTATGATAAAAAAATCTTTTTTTTTTATTCTGCTTTTTTTTTTTCAAGAAGTCAGAGTTTTTTCTGCCAAAAGCAGATGTTTTTCGTGAGAAGGTTATTTTTGCAGAAATCATTTTAAACTTTAGAACAAAACTTTCCTACTTGCCCAATCAGAAGTTAAACAAAGATTGTCCAACTGTGGCAGTGAGAGCTGGGTCTATGTGAGATTTGTTTGTTTTTTATTGCTATGTTGATTCAGTAAAAAGAAGCACTTTTGCTTTGTTCTTCTCTCTTCTTGCCATACTTAAATATAAGTTATAAAACTAAAATGATCTACTTAATCCTCTTCTTTACACAATATCCTGTATTTTTTTAGCTACTAGGTTGTTATGTATACTTCAGATTTTTCTTTTTTTCTGACACTATCACTTTTTAATTATGTTACACTAGCATCTAAATGTGATTAAGGCACTGTTGTGCTAAGGGATAACAGAAGGCATCTACACGTGCAATTAGTGTGCCTGAATAGAATCTGGCACAGTTCATGCTGTAGTTTATTACTCCCAGGCACAATGTTATGCATGCATCTAGGACCAGAGCACATTGAGCCAAGGCAGTGAAGCCCTGGCTGGCAGGGGCCCTGGGGGGGGGTCAAACTTAGGATATGAAATTCTCAGTGCGAGTTAGGTATCTAACTAGGTTTGAATATCTTGGCTGAAGTCTGTATTAGGCACTTAAAGAACTGGCCAAGTTTTTGAAAGGGCTAAGTAGCAAACAGTTTTCTTTGATGTCAGAAGAAATCCTGCTTGGTTGGCATATCTGAAAACTAGAACAGTTATATCATTTTCCAAATAAGGGCTCAGGCATCCACTGAAAATCTGCAGCCTCTCTGTGTCTCAGTTATGTTAGACTGTCAGTAGTTTGTTTTTTCCATACATAAAACCTATTTGAATGCATTTGACTCACTACTGTATATAGATTTTTTGTTCCACATTTTTGTGATTATTGCCTTGGGAAATCTGAGGAGTATGTGTGATTATCAAAAGAGCCTAAGGGAGCTAGGTGCCAAACCTCTATTGAAATTTAATGGACCTAACTCCCTTAAAGTGCTTTAAAAATTCCAGAGCAAAGGGAAGCGTCACAAAAGAGAGGCATTAAGGCCAGGAATTTCAAAAGCGCCTCAGTATCAAGAAAACAGGATTTGTGCTATCTAAATTTCTTAAATACTTTTGAAAATCCCACCTGGATAAGATACAATATCAGGCATAGGCTATATGCTAGATTTAAGGGGAGCTTTGTATGTGACACATCTCTGCTCTTCTTTTACCCGCCCTCCAGCACCAGTCATGCATATGTTGATACAGTTGTTTAATGGTTCTGGGGGAAAATTCCTTTACATGATGCTCTGAGCACCAATCATCTTTCTATTTGGTTGACAGGTATATAAGGCAGATGTCCTATTTAGCCAGAGGTGAACTTCTCATTGTTCAGCAATTGAGATTGGATGAACACCCAGGAATTCAAATGCTTATGTAAACATTATCCAAATGATCCAAAGAGTTTTTGCTGGCCAAATGGAGTAGGCTTCCTATAGAAACATGCTCCCTGGATTTCCAATAACAAGACTTGCAATTTCTAAACTTCAAAACAAGCTTGATTCTGATTGTCTTTTCCTTTACCCAAACCAGTTGTGTTGTTCCTAATTTTATTGTCTAGCTTTCAGGTTTTTAAATGATTCAGTCATGAACAGAGCTATATTTCACAGCTGGGTTCCCCCCCCTCCTTTTTTTTTTTTTTTTAAAATACAAAGCATGTTGTGATATTTGCATGATAATGTGCTTTATAAGTTGCTGCAGGATTGGATTGGGTCCTTTTGTGTGTACAGTTGTTTGTTGCCTTTCACTATTGTTTACTGGCTAATGGCCAAATCCTGAAAGCTATCGTATGCCAGCAGTTTCTATTGACTCTAAGACAATACTAGGAGCCAGTGGGAGTTGTCTATGGCTGTGTGCATCTGGGGGCAAAACTTAACACTCAATCAGTGACTTGCTAATGCTATACAAAGGTTAAAGTAAAGTACCATATTTCCTCACATACAGCACACCCCAGGAGTAGAATATACAATATGTTTTTGAAAGGCCGAATGAAGAAAAACAATTTTTCCAGTTATGGCTGCATAGAGCAGGGACAGGGCCTAACCTTCAGCTGATTCACTCCTTTCCTGCATAACTACAGCAGACTGGTCTCTATGGGAGGGTCTGTGGTTTTGAAATGAGTTAATCTCAAAGGCTGTGAAATAGAGAGGGAGGGACCAGGAGAAGCTAGCTGACAGCTAAATTGCCCCAAAAATTGAGTTTGGTTAGTGGAACATCAAGACCATTAAAAAGAGCAGACAATTATTAACAACTTTGGAGTGAAGAATAATGAGCCATTAAGTGTAAGGAATTGGGTCATAGGTAGTCTGGCTTAATGGTTAGGCCATTGAGGGAGAGCAGGGACCAGGGGTCTTCCCTTAGCTTCATAAATGTTTAGCTGAGCCAGGGTCTGAGAGCCAAATTACCTGGTCCAGAAGGAAATCCAGGGGCACAATCCAAAACACAGGCCAAGGGCTAAAATTAGATGCCCAGTTACCAAGTACAAGGGATACAACCATAGGTCAAAGTTCTTGAATAGAGCCAAACTGGAATCAGGAACCAGGAGGATTTCCAAAGCAGGCTGGGGGCAGAAATGTTGAAAGTTAGCTGCCACGGCCAAGGCTAAATGGGTAGATGGTGCTCTCAGCAGCCAGTAGGGAGCCTAGCTAATTTATTAGCTGAGTCAGTGCTTTTCAGCCAGAGACTCAAGGCAGGTGTGGCTGCCTAGGTAATTAACCCAGACTAGGCTGCCTGATTAGGGTCCCTGCCTGATTAGCTGTCCCTGTTCCATGCAGCTGGGGAGTATATAAACTCCTTCAGCTTGCCTGAATACTAATACAAGAGCTGCTGGACTGTGGAGCAGGAATCAAAACAGGATGCTTCTTCCCTGGGTAGAAAATCAACCTCCCTGCTTAATACATGCGCTCCAATTTAGAGGGGCTGATTTTGGAGGAAAAGATGTGTGTTGTATGTGAGAAAATGTAGTACTGAGAAATCAAAATAAACTCACTCAAGTAGTTTACACTGATACAATCTACTGTGCTACTCTTAGTGAACTTCCTCCTTTCAAACAGTTACATGATAGGTTATGTTTCAACCAACTTGGAGAAACCACAACTGATTCCTTGTAATTATTTTCTATTGTATAACCTTCTATTTGAATATGAGACTTCTGTGAAATGTTTTTGAAGGGTTTACAAATGATATGGTCCTGAATCGTATCAAAGAAGTTTCAAATTTTTCCTCTGGAGTCATTTAAATTATAGGGGGCCATATCTGAGGGCACGTTACTTGAAAGATCAAGTGGATACAGCCTTTTATGCTATGGAGACAATTTAGTCCATAGACAAACATCTTCCTTTCTTTTCATCTCTTTGCAAGGGCTCAGACAATAGTGCTGCTCTGAACTAGAGGTATACGAAATAGTACTATACATGGACCTGATCTTGTTTCTATTCCAGTGGATTTCACTGAAAGCAGGTTCATGTCCCAAACATGAACATCAGGGCTAGGGGCAGACGTTCAAAAAGCCTGAGCCTGAATTGATTCAATCTTTGTAGGTTAGTCTAATCTGGCTAGGCTAAACCAGTTTGTAACTGTACAGACATCCCAGAAATGCAGGCGCATGCAGGCGTGGCTCAAGCTAGAAGCCAGGGGGCACTAGAGCTGCCCACCCTTCCGTTTCACAGTGCTGAGCTGGGGGGCTTGGCCAGGCTCTGGCATGAGGTTCTGATTAGGGAGGGGTTCCCCCCTGCCCCCTGAGCAACCCAGCAGGCAGTTTCTTACTCAGTGTTTATCATCGTTACCAGCTACCTGTTGATTAGCTCCAAAAAATCCTAAGCGGACACAGTCCTGTCTGCCTTTGTCTGGTCTCCCACAGCACGGACAGAGCCAGTGTATGGTATGTTAACTAATGCTGAGAGGTATCTGTGTAAGGCAGAGAGGAGGGGGGGAATCCCTGCTTTACAGGGAGTGGTGGTGGGGGTGGGAGAGAGCAGGGGAAAACCAGAGCCCAGCCCAGAGAGCATGCCGGGATGCTGGGGAAGTCTGGTTTAATTTAAACCAGGAAAGGGTCTGGGACAGACATCGCAAAAACCGGTTTGACCCAAATCAGTTAAGTCTGATACTACATTCAGCCAGTTTTTTCAAACTGGTTTATGTGCACTGAACTTATGTTCTGTTACAGGTTTAAACCAGTTTCTGATCACTTAAATCAGTTTATGTGTAATGTCTGTCCCTAGCCCAGAAATAACTCACAATGCCCCTGTTTGATGGTGAGTATTGCAACTGAAGTGGGGTAGAAGGGTTGTCATCACACGGTAGTAGGGGCTTGAAAGGTCATTAGAACTCCAGAGTTCCTGACTCTCTGGGAGTCCTGTCTCCTGCTTTAACCTGTCATAAATCTGCAGCTGAAATTTGGCTAAAAATATTAGGGTTGGGGCATTAGAATTTCTGATTAAAAAAGAGACTTTTTGCAGTGAGTGGGGAAGCAGATGCTTTCCACCAAATTGTTAATTTAATTTTTAACTTAAAATGGAATATCTTCAGGCAGCTCTCAAGGTCGTGGTTGGTGTAGGACCGACCTAGAATTAAGAAGCTTTAACTGCCTAGTTTCTGGACATTGCCCCATTCACCTGTGAAGTACTGCAGTGAAGAAGTAAACCAGTTATCTTGTCATCAGGTGTAGGAATAAGATAGAAGTTCTTAGAAGGTCAGCAATTATTACATGCTTTTGCAAATCTAGTAGATACTGGATGCCAGCTTTATACCTTTAGGCCCAGTTTAGGAATAGGATTATTTGAGAATTTAAAATACCACATATGAAGTCTATTAGAAATGCTTTAAAAGCATCTTTGCCCTTTTCTTTCCTCAAGTTTTGTAAGACTCCAGGGCAGCAGACCAGACATGGGTGGTTCATCTCTACAGGAAGTTGTTTGTTAAAAGGATAGAAAGTAAGGACTTTCTTATTTCTGTCACTGCTTAATACTCCTACTGCTGAGCAGCTGTCACCTGAATATAGCATGATGGTCAATAGCCAACTCAAGTAGATTATTGCATCTGTCAAATTAATACCCCCTATGCAGAAAATGGAAGTGAAAATAAGTAATCATTATTGGTAATGGGTTCAAAATTATGGCAGTTGGTGTATTTAGATCTCAGTTTCCCACACCATAGAACAGTGATGATAATATTTTTATTATATCACAAAAGAATGTAAAAAATATTTAGTTCCTTAAGGTTTACAAAATACTTTGAGATTTTTGAGTAAGAATTGTTGTACAAGTACAAAGTGTTGATATTTCAGTTAACCTAGCGTAGCAGGTTCCCTGTGAGATTATATGTTAATTGCTGTATAAAAATCAAAATCCATTCCACTTAAAACCTCTATCACACACTTCCTTTTCAAGAAATTCATGTCCTTTCTTTCTTTTTCTAAAATAATTTAAAGGTGGCAACAACAGGAAAAGTTCACCATTTTTCACCCTATTTTGTAGAAATTCAAAGCATGTCTCAGCCTTTACTATTCTTGATCTTCTGTTTCACAAGTCATTTCAAGTTCATATCAAAAGATAACTTGATGGTAGCTTTTCTAAAGCTTTACTTAAAATGCATGTGCTTCACTTTTATTGGACTAATGGTCGTCTTCTATCCATTTTCTATATGGAGGGTGTTAATTTGGCAGAAGCAGAAATCTGCTTGTGAAAAGAAAGGGTTATTTGATATTAACTTGGAGAATGATTAATCAAAGATAAAATGGTCCTACAGTAATAATCAAGGGATGAAGTTATTAGCAGGGCTTAACAGAGAAGCAAGCTTTGCTTTAGAATTATACTAGGGTTACAAGTAAATAGAGGAAGTTTAGAAGTTTTCAGCTCGTTACCCTTAGATTCTGCCAACATCACGGAAACTAAAAATTAACAGGGTAGGATTCCTGGGTGTGAATTTGTGTAGATTTCAGCATTCTTGGTTAATATTTAGTATTTGTTGAGCACCATGAGAATGCTTGCCTCTGCACAGTAAATAGAGATTAATTCAACAAGCTTATTTAGAGTAAAATACAGCAATAGTCAGAAAGGTTGCAGGTGTCATAGGCTCTGCTCTTATGGAGCATTATTTTTTCTAAATTGACTTTGCAGAAAAAACATGTTTTAAGGAGAGATTAGAACGGTGAAGGTAAGATATGGGGACATAAGAAACAATAAGGCACAGGCGATAGCTCAAAGATGACAGCAGGATATGGATGAGAGGATTGGGGTGAGACAAAGGAAGAGACCCTGAGAAGCAACAGTTCTTCAGGAATATAAGTTTGAACTTTTCTGGCATTACCATATTTACCCAAATACAAGATGACTCTGAATGCAAGATGACCCCCCAGAATTAGAATTATTCTACACGTGGAAAAGATATACATTTATTATAATTTTCCACATATGGAATCTAATTATTGGAGGGTCATCTTAAATTCACCCCACCCCTCACTACTGCAGGTGGTGGGGGGAGAGGTGGTAAGAGGCAGTAATGGGGCAGACAATGGGGCAGGTAGGAAAGCACATGGTAGGGCAGGCAGGGGGACAGTAATGGGGTACAGAGTGAGGGTCAGGTGGCAGGGGGCAGGCAGTGTGGAGACAGTGGGGTAGACAGTGAGAGAGGGGCAGGCAGCTTGTCACTGGGGCTTCCTTCCCCCTCCCACAGCATCAGGCTGCCCCAATTTCCCTTTCCCCTGTTCCCTCCTCCTCCCCCACAAGGCTGAATCTGACCCTACCACCTGCTCCTTTACCCCGCCCGCCTCAACCTTACGTTTGCTCTGCACTGGTAGACTCTGTCTGTGCTGCAGCCTGGGGCAGGGAGCTTGGCTCCAGTCTGGCCTCATAGCAGCAGCGCAGAGCCAACACTGCTGCTCCAGCTGGCCCTGTAGCAGCAGAGGCAGAGGGGGAGAAAGAGGGAGAAGCCGGGGGGGCAGAGAGAAACTGGGGGCTATGGAGGAGGTGTGGTGGGGCAGACAGAGGCAATGGGGTGGCAGGCTCCGGCTGGCTCTAGCCCCAACCCCGGATTGGGGCCAAAACCACGCAGATTCCTGTCCCCCACTGTCTGTTAAATGGTAGGGGAGGTGGGGGGGCACACCTCATCTTCTAATCGAGTGTGCAAGGAGTTAAGCACTCTTAGGTTCTCTTGCAGAAATGAGCCAGAATGAGTAGTCACAAAAGGTATAACGTGGCAGCCAGGCTCCTGGGACAGTAGGATGCATGGAGGCAGTGATGACATACGCCTGCCATCTTACTACTAGTGCGACTGTGTGGCTGCGGCAACCATAATTGATAGAAGGCTGGGGCTAACGGGGCTTAACCCCACCAAACTAATTTTGTGGTGGCAGCGCCCCTGCCATGCTCTGCTGCTGCAGCACTGCACCCAGTGTCCTCACCACATGCTCTACCACCACCACCACATGTAAGGCACCCGTGCACCAGCCCCTGCAATGGCCTGTGGGAGGGAGGGACAGGGGTCAGGTGGGCATGCCCCACACTGCCCAGCCCCGCCAGATAATATTTTCTCCTGCTGCTTATGGCAGAAACAGGTGTTCATTTTTATCCCCTCCCCACCATCACTTCCTGGTTAGCACCCATGGCTAGTTACATTACTAGACTTTTCAGGCAGTAATTTGTGTATAGTTTTTGTTAACCCCTTCTCCCATTTCTTAGTTAATATTTGCTTACATAAAATTAATTCACGAACTGGTTTATCTAATTGTCCACTAGCCATGTTGGCTGCTTGCAGACATTTAAAAAAACAAACAAATGACACTTTAAACTCTACATGCTCCTGCACCGAGCCCACTGCATGCCCAGAAGAGGCAGAACATTAGTTGGGCCCCACTTGCCCAACATCTGTATATATCGTGTGCTTTAGTGGGGCTTTTTTGGTGCTTTTACCTAATAGCTGATTGAATCAGTTTATTAGTTAAAAGCTCCAAAAAGCCCTGCTGGAGTGCCTGCTCTCTCTGGATCCAATTTCAGATTCAGGATCTTGGTGGATAAGCAGTGAGCTACAAAATAGTATGAATTAGTAAGATGTTAATTCAGACATCAGATGCATTGCACTTGCAAGGAAAAGGCCAAATGCTTCCAACCACCAAAGAATCCCCTTTACCATATATTAAATACAAAGCAAATTGCATTTATGATAAATAATTCCTAACAAACAGTATTTGTTCTGTCTATTTTTAGCTTTGCCCCTTGTTTAAATCTTGCTTAAAGCTGTGATTAAGACAGACAGCAAGAACTTTATCATTCTTTGATAAGGCTGTTTTTGTTAGCACACTCTCCTTTGTCATCAGCATTTAAAGGAAAAAGCTGAAGAATGTTCACGGGGAAGTAACTTAAATGCATTTTAAAAAATAAATAGAATGATTGGAATTAGCTGTCTTTTTATTTTTTCCAGCTCTAAGAATAATTTTGGGTGGTTCCAACACTAAGAAAATGTCATTTAGGAGTCTCCCTTCACAACAAAAATGATTCACTCAAAGCAGAGGGAAACAAAGAAGTTTTGCCTGATTTCAAATGGGTTGAAATTATACTGAGAACCCAAACTGTTTGAAGGTGTGTGCTCTATTTACCAATGTTCCTCTGCCTCTTGACCTGATTCAGTGAGATGTGCAGCCCCCTATTGGTGTCAATGGGCACGTCTACACATTCATTAATGTGCAGTAGTTAATCCATTTCATGGATTTCATAGATTTTCAGGGTTGGAAGGGACTTCAGTAGATCATCAAATCCAACCCTGGAGTCAGATGAACCCAGCCAGGTATATGTCCAGTCTCCTTTTAAAGACCTCCAAGGTAGGGGAGAGCACCACCTCACTTGGAAGCCCATTCCAGATTCTGGTAACCCTTACCGTAAGTTCTTCCTTGTGTCTAGTCTAAATCTGCTCTGTCACTTTGCAGCTGTTGTTTCTAGTTACTCCAAGGGACACCTTGGTAAACAGAGTATCTCCTGATTCTAGCTCCCCCCCCCCCCCCGACAATTTTTTGTAGATGGCCACCAGATCGCCTCTCAGCCTTTTCTTATGGAGGCTGAAAAGATCCAAGTCCTTCAACCTCTCCTCATAGGATTTATCCTGTAGGCCCCTAACCATACAAGTGGCCATCCTTTGGACCCTCTCAAGGTTATCCACATCCCTCTTGATGTGCGGTGCCCAAAATAATGCAGAGCTGCAGCCTTACCAGTGCCGCATAGAGGGGAAGTATCACCTCTTTAGACCTGTTCGTGATATACTTGGTAATGCATGATAGAGTACAGCTAGCTCAATTGATCACTTCATCACCTTGTCAGCTTATGTTCATCTTTGAGTCAACTACGACTCCGAGATCCCTTTTTGCTTCTGTGTTGCTTAGAAAGTCATCTCCCAATCTGCATGTGTTGGTGATTCCTTCTCCTTAGGTATGGTACTCTGCACTTATCCTTGTTAAAGTGCATCCTATTTTGTTCTGCTCACTTTTCCAGCCTGTCCAAATCCACCTGAATCTGTTCTTTGCCTTCCAGCATGTCTATTTTACCCCACAATTTGATGTCATCTGTGAATTTGGACACTGTGTTCACCACACCCTCATCCAAATCACTGATAAAGATGTTGAACAGCATTGGCCCGAGGACCAAGCCTTGGGGGATACCACTGCCCACATCTTTTCAGGTTGAAAGCAACCCATCCACCACCACTCTTTGGGTGCATCCCATTAACCAATTTGCCACCCACCTGACTGTAATCGTTTAAGTCATAGCCTCTCAGTTTTTTTATAAGAATGGGATTTGATACTATATCAAAGGCTTTTTAAAAACCCAAGTATATGGATTTAGTTTAGTACTAGTTTAATGAAGTACTAACTAAATGTGCAGTAACTACTGTTACTGTACAGTAGCACTGATGCACATTTTTTTTGTGATGCTTAATGCACAATAGCCTAATAACACTGTACAGTAGCTTATTAGCATGGTTTTTGACTGGCACGCTGCTCCTCGGTGTTATTAGGATACTGCACAGTAAGCATTTCATGTAGATGTGCCCAGTGAGAATCAAGAGCTCCTCTTACCCCTACTCCCTCAGGCTCTTGCCAGCTTTGGCCTAAAAACAACAACCATGGGCAATGTCCTTCTTCATACAGGAGAGTAAACAGCTGTCCCCTTCTTTCCCTTGTCAGAGAGGGATAAGGGTTGAGGATTGCTCTGTTCTTGATTCCAGTAGTAGAAAAATGTGATGCTAGTGTCCTCTGCACTGCTGGCTCTGTCTGCATTCCCCTTTTTCCTTGAACTCCAAAACTGCACCACATAACCCCAGACTTTTGCCATTGACATCTTGTGAGAGACATCCTCCTCCCATTGTCCTATGGGAGTATTCCCTCTCCCCGGAAGGCTGGTAAACACTGTTCCCACCATTCAGAAGTGATTCCGGAGGCGTATAGGCAGCATCTGGGAGGATACTCTTCCTGGCCCTGCAGTGCTGACTTGTTAACCATGGCATACTAGGTTAAGGGGTCCCTTGAGCAGGCCCACTACACCATCTGCCTAGGACCAGAGAAACACTCCATGGTCAGGGCACCTTTTGCCTGTAGGCATGACTTGGTTGGCGGTCCTGTGTTAGTCTGGTGTACTCTAGGCAAGGACCCGCATACTTGGGTAAGCTGGACTTAAACTGCTTGAATATGTTGTCTAAATTTTGGAACAACTTCAAATGAATTGAAGAAAATACAGTTCAGCTATGGACATTGCTAGTACATTTAGTTATTTGACTATTGAGTTGTTTGTATTATGCCCTCAAGTATTGTTTGTTCCATTTACAAATGTCCTGCTGAAGCAGGAAAGTGAACAGCTGGAAATCTGGGAAATGGGCAAGGGGGCAATTGAAGATTTTGGTGTCCAGGAAGTCAAGGGAAGTGATTTTAAGATGAGTCTTTTGGAAGGATGTGCTTGCTCTTTCCTTCTCATTTTTGGAAAGAGGTGAATGTAACATGACATTTTGGGGTTGTGGGGAACAGGGAGTTTAATTCCTAGTTCTTCATGTTCCTCTCAAATAACTTGTGATAGCAAACAGTTAGCCATGCCACTAGTGCTTCTACAGGAATGGAGGTTGATCTGGCAATACAGAAGGCAGGACATAGGAGTAAGGATGTCTTTGGTCTACTCCAAATCTGGAACACTCTTCCTGGGTGGCTTGAGTGATAAGTCATTCAAGGCCTGATTTTTGAAAACTGCAAGAAGTTATGTTCTTAAATCACACATATGGTTACAGCAATCAAGTTTCTGCACACAAATGGCCAGTTCCATCATTGCTGTCTATTTACATATGCAAATATCTCATTTGTGCCTGCAATAACAGCTTGTTTCCATGCAATTATGCATACACATAGTTTTGAAACCCAGACCCTTTAAAACAAAATCTCTCTGCACCCCACCCCCCTACTCAGTTTCTCATTAAAATATAGAGATACTACCCTCCTACCTTACAGGGATGTCATGAGGCTTAATTCATTAATATTTGTACATTATCTTTAGATGTTCAAGGGAAAGTGCTATCAGACACGCACAGAGTGTTGTTATGACATATCCCAAGTAAAAGTAGCACTATCTGAGTATGTGATGTACTTGAAAAGGCTGTTACTGTTATAATGCCATCAGCCAGGATAGCTGTGAAAAATTTGTTTTTATGTCTCTGCCTTTAATTTCATCATGATTTTTTTTTAATTCCCAGAAAGTGTTACAGCTGCTCCAGCATTAGCAGCCTTGAAATAGAAATGTTATTTAGCAAGATACAGCTGCAAAGGGGAAAAAAAAAGATCTGAATTGATTAATCCACCAAGATGGTTATTCGTGTTTTAAATTCATGTTGTTTAACTCAAATATGTTTGCCTCCCAGCCATTTTTAGTAATGTTTTCCTAAAATGGCAACAATTTTCAAGATCTACATAAAAAATGAACACTGCCCAAGCAGCTCAACACCTCCTGCTGCTTGTTGGCTTCTACTTGTTTCAGTGTCACAAGCTAAGCTTTTTGAGATTGATCCCCTGGGGCTCTTTATCCAGTATTCTGTATATAAGTACTCCCAGCCTTAGGTTCTTCTACCATCTTTGATCATGTCATTGTGACATTGGCCCTTGCCATGAACCAGGAACTTCATACCAACATTAGTACAGTGTAGAAGAAAATAAAGTGTAGTTGAGCATATAAAGGTATATAAACCTTGGGAGAGCAATAAAAATAATTCAGAAGTTCAGCTCCAACTCTGCCATTAGAGAGAGTATATTCCTGCTCCCTTTTCCTTTATGGTATTGGAAAGACATTGTTGCACCATGGACCTGAGAGCCTGAGTTCTGTGGCCAGTCTCCATGTTTGAATTCATGCATCCCACTCCTATTGATTTCAAGTGGTCCTCAGATAAGGATAAAGCAGCCATTCCAAACACTGTTCATGGAGAAGGAGCCCTCAAGAGAGATTTTTGAACAGACCTAAGACATAAAACATGGCTCTGTTCTTAGCAGGCTTAAGGACTATTTCATAGCTGGCTTTCTTAGCAGATTGAAATCAAGGTATTTAGAACTAGATCATCCTTTCAGTATTTTTCCTACAGAGCAGATGAATGAAAGCATCCAAAGTTCGCTTGAAGAAAACCAGTTTAACCAAAAGATGGATCAGTTTGGCTGTTTGACATTTCCCTGTATCTGACTGCACACATTTGATCTCTGTAGTTTTGTTGGGATGAGGAATGGGTGGGGAAGCAGAGGAGCCTAGGAGAAGACATTTTTAATGGCAGAATCCTACACCAAACTTTTTTTGACCCAGTTTTATCTCACAGGGCATCTCTTTTCATGTTGTCCATAATCTCAGGAAAACAAAGGGACCATGACTCCTTCAAGAACTGTCAGAGATGTGCCTGGAATTTCTAATACTGGGTCTCTAAGTGTGTTTCAGGCCTCCCAACAAACTGCAACCTCTATAGGATTTCCTCAAGCATACTGGAGCGTTTATGGATTTGAGAACTGTATACTTTCCTGCTCTGTGGGGCTATCTAATTTATAGGAAACTTGGGAAACAGGAAATTCATGGAGTTTCCTGGCCCTGTCACTGGCTTTTCCTGCTTATGGCATAATCTAACCCTTATGATACAGGGAGAGATCCATCTTTTGGTCAATCTATTATTACGTGGCACTTAAAAGCTATTTGAGTCCATTGACTTATACTAGCACAAGCTAGCTGACATATCCACCCATGTGGGCTTTCCCTCCATTGCACACTTCCAGAAACTCAGCTCCTTTATATTTTATTTTTGCTGTAAAATTACTGTCTAAGGTTATCTCAGCCTGTCACATTTCTTTTTTCCCTCTAAATAATTCCCTCGCCCTCACATTGTTTCAACTTTTTCAACATTTTATTTAGCAGCTCCAATTTCTCTTGGTGCTAATTTATTCCTTGAAATGCTTCCTAAATACTTTTAGTTTGCTTTTTCTTTGTGCTGATGACATTCATGTACCCTAGTTCAAGTAGGCTCCAGCAGCTTTTTCCCCCCTCTTAAAAGCTGTGTATTATACCTTAATAAGGTCTTAATCTCCTGTTTTTATAAAGAATGCAGATTTGGTTTACTTAACCTTTCTAAAAATTGCTTGAATTTCTCAGTCGTTTTTGTTATCCTGTAGTACTTTATTCCCCCAATATCTTTTTTTATAAGGTGACCAGAATTGTATATCGCTCTTCCAAATGTGACCTCACATGTACTTAACTAATACAATAATAATTTCCTGTGACTTATATTTGATAGCTTAATATTAATGTTTCCCAGGTTTTTGCAGTGCATGGCCACTGAGGTTACATTCCTTTTCCCTGTTTGTTTTCAGTTGTTTCAGTTGGAGGTCTTACATACTGGCCTATGTTCCCCTGCTGTGAACCACATAAACCAACTGCCTCCTCATACAAGCATGGGCCATATGCTCTGAATCACATTTTACGTTCACCCTTTTGTGTTGACTAGTTAGTGACCCCTCAGACACGCACCACTGTAGTCACCTCTAAACGAGACACAGACTGCACAGTAGTTATGCATGGTCATTTAGTACTTGCATACAGAAATACTAAATGACTGCGCAGTAGCGTCCCTGCATAGCTTTCTGGTGATGCTGACAGCACAGTAGCTTGTTACTACTGTACGGTAGCATCGCGTCATGGTTCATGCCCTGTGACACTACTGAGTAGTAGTAGTGAGCTACTGCGCAGTAAGCATCATGTGTAGATGCAGCCTGTATTATGTTGTGTGAGGCTGTTAGTTTTTGTAGATCAGAATTAATATCAAGGCATTAAAAGGAAGAGTCCCACATACAGTCTCTGGACTAAAGTTTCTTGCATAACATGTTGGGTCAACCAAAAGCATGAGTTAAAATTTCTGTGGGCTCCGTTACTTCCCACCCTTTGATGCTCTTGGGTAGTAGCTGGAGTTGCTATCTGTTAGTAACTGTTTCAAGAGTTGTGAGATCTGATCCAACTCCCATTAATCTGAAATGGGAGCTGAATCAGGCCCCTACAGCATGGGTACACGAGATGCTTTACTGCGCAGTAGAGAGAAATTACTGTGTAGTAAGTGTCTGCGTCTACATGTGCAGACCCTTACTGAACAGTAAATTGCTCTTCTTGGCAGTTAATTTGCTACCTGGAAATGCAAGTAGCAAATCAACTGCTGAGTAATTACTGCCCAGTAAGGCATGTGTCAGCAGCTGATCTGGAGCAAATTTTGCTCTATCAGCTGGGCAGCAGGGGGTGAGAGATTTGCTTCCTGCCCCCAGGAGCTGTCTGCTGCTGGGGTGGGTTCTGCTACCAGAGCCCAGGTGGGGACAATGTCCCTCTGCCCTGGCAGCAGGGAGCTCCCAGCTCCTGCTCCAGAATATCGGAGAAGGGACAGGGAGCTCCCTGCACAAGGAGAGTTCCCTACCCAGCCAAGAGCTGGCTGGGACCTTCTCCAGATCAGGTCAGTTCCTGGGCTGCGTAGGGAAGTTTGCACATGTAACAGCCTGGAGCTGGCTGCTAACTATCCCATTTCAGGCAATTCCCAGCCAGCTCTGGGCTGCACATGCAGACTTCCCCATGAAGCTCAGGGCTGGCTGGGAACTGTCAGATTTTTCCCAGCCCTGTGCCCCAATTGGGCAATCGAGGCATCGGGCTTGAAAACAGCTGTGTGGGAGGGGCAGGTCCCATCCCCCTGTTCCAATCTGCCATGGGCTCACTGCTAGCTGCCCCACTGGCAGATCAGGGCAGGGGGCTGGAATCTGCCCCTCCCCTGCAGCTGTTTCCAAGCCCTCTGCCCCTGATGAGGGAGCTAGGGCCAGGAGCTCTCTGCTGTTGGAGGAGAGAGACATTGTCCCCACCTGGACTCCACCACCGGATCCCACCCCAGCAGCAGGAAATTCCGGGGGCAGGGAGCAATCTCAGTCCCCGCCAGAGACAGCTGTCTCGTGCTCCCTGCCACACCCTGGGCTAGCACAGGGGGAGCCTAGAGCTCCCCCTGGCGGCTGCAGGGGCAGGGGGCATTACAGGGCCAGAAGGGGGCAGGAGCAGAATGCTGCCAGGAGCAGGAAATCTGTTCCCAAATGGGCAGACATGTAGACACCTGTCCAGGTGTCTACCCTGTAGTAAACCCATTCAGCATCATTTGCATGTGTTAACATGCCATTAGAGAAGGAACTTTCTACAAAGTTAACAGTCCTTCCCAGTAAGGAAAATGAATTGTATGTTAGTACAGTTCGTCTATTGATCTTGAAAGTATTCCCAAGTGTTATGTTTTCCATAATCATTGTGGGAAATTCCTGTAAATTCACTATGGGTGAACACACATGCCTCCAGTGGCAGAAATTGACTCTTTAGCTAGAAAATATATTGGATTCCCTCCCCCCCCCCCCCCCGATTTCTTCTGCCTTCCTCAGAGCCTCAAAAGTGGTGCTTTGAAAATACGCAAGCAAAATCTACATAACACTAATATTCATTTTCACAACCTTTAAAATTCAAAGCCAGGTGTACTTGCAGGTGAATTTCAAATATGGATGAAGGGGATTCTCTTCAGCTTTAGATAGTAATTGCACATATTTAACTAGACTCAAGATTTCAGCATCTAAATCAGTGGTTCTCCACCTTTTCAGAGGCACAGCATCCCTTCATCACTTTTTTGAATCTGGCAGCATCCCTGACTGAGAACCACTGTTGGTGCTTCTCAACTTGGTACTGCTACATCCAGGTAAAACTCCTCCACATGCCTGCTGTACAGCTAGCCTTGGAAAGGCTATGGAACCTGCACATGCTCCTCTTGCATTAGGGCTCTCTCACCTTAAAGCAGATGGAGCTGGCTTGAACTGTAGTCCTTCCCAGTCTGCCCCCCACTGGTGGTTGAGAACCATCTCTCTAACTGCTATTTATCTAAAAAGAAACAACTTCTTTGGGCATAGACTGTGCCTTTCTGGCTCTCTTACCCATACCCAAATACTAAGTACACAACAGTATATGTACATGCAATTCTCACAGTCCCACTATATTCTTATAATTACCTCCGTAGAGTAAAACACTATTATAGGTATGCCACCTGCTTTATAAAGAGCATAGTGGCAGGCTAGATGGCTCAAGATCTGTACTGATTTTGTTCTTGTACAGTGTATATAATAGCACTTCAACAGGTCATGAGTCTGCAGCATGTAGTCAGGTGAAAATGTGATCACAAGGGGTGTGATCGCAGCTCTGGGCCCACAATCACTTCATCCTGAAGTATAGTTGTTATATAATTATCAAGGGAGATGTAGGTGGCAGGGTAAGGATATAATGCAATGGACACTGAAGAGAGTTTAAAAGTGAGCCAGGACCTATTCAGACAAAGGCTTCCTGGCTAATGAGTTTTTTTGGAATATGCTGTTAATATTATTGGAATGATTAATCCAGACTACTCTAATGTATGAGTAGCAAAGTAGGATATGAATAAATATACTTCCTGTTCTGTAAGGGACGCTCCTATTTATCTACTTATGTGACTTATATCACCATGGTGTCTGCACAGCTAGCACTTCACAGTCATTAATGGATTTTTCCTCACAGGGGAAGTATTATCCCCAGATATTAACAAATGGGAAACTGAGGAACAGGATAGATTAATTGAATTGTGGTCCAAAGTCATACAGGAAATATAGGGGTGAGAGAGGTTTTGATTCTTAATCTCATGAGTCCCAGTCAAGACAAAAGTGAACATCATTCAGTTCACACTTCATGAACTCCTAGAACAATTTTTTTTTGGGGGGGTGGGGGGAGATTTGCACAGCTGGTTTGAGTTCGTGAGCCTTTTGGTGAACTTCATGTTATGTTTTATTCAAAGATTATTCCATTTATAAATAAGTACATTTTTTTTCCTCTGTATTTGATGTAATAGGAGAATATATTTCTAAAGCATGACTTGTGCTCATGGATGTTCTGTATATCATGCTAGATCCTCAGCTGGTGGGGGAGCCATGTGGATTTATACCCATTGAGAATGTTCTTTGGAAACCACAGTGTGTGTGTGTGTGTGTGTGTGTGTGTGTGTGTGTGTGTAATACATACACACACACACTTTTCCGTAGGATTTCTTTTTTTAACCCCTCTGTAACAAGACCAAGTCCCAGGGGCAGCCGTGATGCCCCCTAGTGACATCGCAACTCCTGCCTAGTTCTGGCTCTCCGGGTACCGTCCCTTCCTCTCCCTTTCCTGCCATGCCTTGCTGTCAGTATTTTATTGGTAAAAAAGGCTGCCCTCATGGTCCCAGAGTGAAACTTTTTCTCCTCCTAATCTGTGGGTTCCTCCCAAATCCCAATGATCCCCATCCTGGCCTCAAGTATCAGGTGGGGCCCTCCTGGCCCATCCATACTCCATCATACAAATTGTCTTAAGGGCTGATTTTGTGGCTCTGACCTCTCCTACAAACATGCTCATGCCTCGCAGATGTTACTGGTTGTCCCTTAGGTGGGACACTTTGCCTTCTAGCCACTATCAGACCACCTCAGGCCTCTGCACCTTTACTGGGGCTCTGGCCTTCCCAGCGTCCACCCCTCTGCTCTCACTGGTCCTCTTAGCCTAGGCCTACTGCACCAGAGCTGGCTTCTGGGCTCTAGCTCAAATCTAGCCCTTTTGAGCCCTATTTTCACCCTCTTAGGCTTCACCCCTCTTTGTCTTTGGGCCCCCCCGGTCCTGAGCTAACCCCTTTGGGGCTCTGGCTTGAGCCATCCTGGCTTCAGGCCCTGTCCAACTCACTCTCCTAGGCTGTGGGCCACTGGCCCTGGTTCCACCCTCTCGGGATCTGGGCCCTGTTCCTTCTGGCTTCAGGTTGCTTCTATCACTAGGATTTTATCCTTTGGGCTGAAGCCTGCCTGCATCATGAACCCAGTCCCTGGAAGGACTCAAACCACTACATGGCAGTCTGGCACTGTGTGAATGCCTTCCTCCTCTAGTAGTCACTTTTGGTCCCCCTGTATAAACCACCAACCCAAAATATAAGCCCCCTGGCTTAATAAAACTTTAAGCCCACTGACTATATAACAGAATCCTCCTCATCCTTGGTCCCAGCTCCCTGAAAACTCCCTGCCTCTTCATTGCAGTCCACAAGTATAGCAGGATCTTGGGCATTAGCTCCGCCACAGCTATTTTACTGTAGAGCTTTATCCCCTGTGGCTTGCAGGAACAGACTGCCTGCACAGGCTGAGGCCTTGAGCCTGTATGTCTCCCAAGCCTTGCCCTTTCCAGTCAGGTGGTTCTCCAGCTACCCACAGGAGTTTACAGTTAGAGCCTGATGGCTAGCTCTGAGGCAGCTCACAACTGCTGCTCTGACTGTTTTGTCCATACCCTTGCCACCCAAGCAGGGCTTTGCCCTGTTGTCCTATTACAGAGCAGCTAGCACTGCAAATAGGTACTTGTAGCCTCTGGCCCCTGGCTGCCTTTTCTCCTGCAGCCAGCTCATCAAGGACAGAGTTTCCTCCCCCCTAGGGAACTCTCTGCTACTGCTTGTCCCTTAAAGTAATGGGAGGCAAGTAACGGCGAGCCTCTGGTTCCCTGTTACACACTACTTCTTTTTCTTTTCCACTTCGTTTTTCTCATGCTGTATGTGTTGCTCACTCTTCCCAGCCTTTGCAGCTTTATTCATATTATCCTTTCACTGCAGTTTTGGCCAGATCCTCAGCTGGTATAAATCTGTGTGTCATTCAATTGACTTTATTTCAGTTTATTTATTAGAGTTGTAAAATTCAACTGACTTCAGTTCAGTGAAGCTGTGCCAGCTTACCACAGCTGAAGATCTGGCCTTGTCTCTCCGCGCTGTTTTTCACTGTCTATCTTTCCATTTAGCAGATATTTGAACTTTCCAACCTAATGATGTTCACTATAAAAGTGCTCTACCATATCCCAGCAATTCACTAATAGATACTGTGAGCGAGTGTCCCTGATACAGCAAAGCACAGACTTCACCAAGCCATCTTGGCCCATTCCAGTTCTGTCACCCACCAGTGTGTTGCAGAATTTGTGTCTCCCATTTCACCTAGCATTCACCTCCTTTGGCTTTTCATGTGGATGATTTTGTGCAGTTTCTTGGCTTTTATTTTACTACCCTTATTTGAGTCTTAAAATAGCTTTTTTAATTAAGTTCTGGTTTTAGGAGAAAATTAAAGAAATATTATCTTTTCGACTCGTTCAGTTTTTTTTAAAGGTCTAATAAGTATCTATTTCAAAATTAAACACAATATTTCATCTTTGACTGTTGGGTTCATTAAATATTTAATCAAATTCCAGGTCCAGATTTACTGTTATGGGTGCTGGTGGATGTGAACCGCACATGTAATACTATGTCCATGGGACAATGTTTTACTGGTAGCTGTGGGGGCTCTGCCAGGTAAGGACAGCTTCAGGTTCACACCAGACTACCACAGTACCTTACTGTAAAGACTGCCTGGAGGTTGTGCTTAAATTCACATATTTCCCAGTTAGCCTGGGCTCCTCCTACTCATGGCTAGCCCCATGAAGTTTTTAGGCTGCACCATCTCAGAAGAGAAGAGGTTGTGAGCAGTCTGTGCCCCAATATTCCCAAGTAAGACTGTATTTAAGCTATTATGCAATTGCCCATGTATACACTATGCAAATGCATATCAATTAGGACAAAAATATTTTTAAATAAAATCAAAATAAGTTATAGTAGATGTTTGTTTTTTTTAGTGTATGATTTGTTGGGGGGTGGGGGGTTATGGTTTCAAGATGGCACCCCCCCCCCCACCCAAAAGGAGTACTTCCAGGGCAAGGGGAGAGACTTCCAGTAGCATAAGTCAGGGGTTAGGGCAGGACTTCTGCACCCAAGATGGTGACAAGGGGGCAGGGCAGCTATCAAGGGGTGGGGCTACCCTTGCAGCCCTCAACAGCACACAAACTCATTAAGTGGCCCTCCAGCCAGAATAATCGTCTACCCCTGAGTTAGTCTATAAGGTAAAAATCTAACCTGCCTTCTGCTGTCTTCTCCAGCCTAACTAATAAATTTCCATGTGTCAGATGATTTACTGAAGCCTCAGACAGGCAAGAAAAACAAAGATATTGGGTTAATCTGTCATGTTCTACCTTGGATGAAGATATACTGTATTTTATCCCATGTTTTCATAATTATTTGCTTCAATTTTTTTCTGTCAAGTCCTTTGTACTATTAGATTTCTAGTTGTATGAATCACCTGCTGTCTTTTTCTTAAATGTAAATGCTTCGATTTTTGGTTTGGTTAGATGTGTATTCATATTAGATATTTATTCGCTAAATATGATGTTAGCCCTTAAAAAATAAGAATCACTGTGGCATGTTAGAATTACAGCTGTCTCCCAGAGAAAATAATAGAAACAGTCAGAAAGAGATGGTATTAAATGCTAAATCATGTGGCAGCCCATAAGCTCACCTTTCACCTCTGGGATCCTGGGTTTAATCAAAATGCATTGTGGGGGAAAAATATGACTTAAACTCAGCCTGGTTGGAGTTCTGCAGACCCCAGGCAATTGGCAGCTTCTGCTAGAAAGGGAGGCACAGCTGAAATGAAATGGTAAGCTCTTGCAGGTGTTGTAGCTTGCACAATGCTGCTCTTTATCATGCCTGTAATATCAGTGCCTGTCTGACCTCCATGAAGTCTAAATAAGTATTGTCAGCTGAAATTGTGTCTTCTCAGTACAGCCTTTGGAAGGGGTGAGACAAAGTTCTTCCCCCACTGAGTGAGAATTTAGAGGTATTCTGAGAGCATGTTGCCTTCCCTACCCCTTGGCAGGATGTAGTGTGCACCCACATACACTGACCTGCCTCTGTTTCCCCCATTTGCCTTCCTTTCTATCTGGAAAGCTAAATGCCACAGTAGGCTTTTCACCAGACATTGTCCCGGCACTCAAGGCACAGAAGGAGTGATTTGTGTCAGATTCATGTGCAGAGCACCAGAGGGACAAGCTTTACACATCCTATTCCACCACCCACCACTTCGCACCTGCACAACCCGGCCCTTTTCTGATTTTCCGACAGAAAAACTGTAAGATTATTTTTTGAGCTGCAAGATTATTTTTTGTTATGGACAAAGCAGCTCCCCTCCGGCAACTGTTCTAGTGTGTGTCCTTCAGGTTAAGGGGGAGAGAACACCACCTGCTTTCACTGGAATGTATTAGCTGGCACATGGGAAGAGCTAGGCAGCACAGCTTCCCCCCAAACATAGACAGGGGTGTTGGTACTCAGAGAAGTAGCAGCAGCAATGATTGCTTGCAACTCGTTGCCCCACAGGGTTCCTCCTCACCCTCCCTTCTATCCTTCTCTGTCTATAGGTTCTGGCATCAGATTGATCATGAAAAAAACATGTTTTTTCCTCTGCCACTGTGGCTGTGCTTGACTTAGTCTTTTATGCCATCCCTGGGCTAGCACTTGATCATTGCTTATCCAGCGTGTCAGCTCACCTCATAACCAAGTGTCCTGCCCACAATTGTTTCATGTTCTTTATTTTCTAAATCACATTGCTCTCCTGAGCCTGTTACCTACGAGAGTTGTTCTCTCTGCTTTAGTTATTCCACGTATCAATCACTCCACAACCACCTTTACTGCTATTAACCTTCTTCCTGTCTTCCAAATCAAAACCCATTTCTCACTTCCATATGTCAACACCAGCAACAAGCATCGATTAAATGTCTTTCATTTTTAAAGCACACAGCCCTGCTACTCTTGCTTATATCTTAATGCCTCCCATATGCTCACCATCAGAATCTAAATTCCTCTGTTTGCTTCCTCTGGAAAGTCATTCTTCATTATAATAAGTTGCCCCAAGTAAATTTATTCATCATCTTTTTCTATGACAGCCACGTTCTTCCACTATGGGAAATTAAACACTGTACCATATGGCCAGAGCAACAAACTTTAGTACTTGCTTGCTCAATTGTTTTAACACATTGCCGCCTTCATACAACATTCTGTTTGCCACTAGTGTGTTGGGCTTCCGCCTGACATATGCATTAGACACGTTAATGGCAAGTAGGAAATTAAGTGAAGCTGACAATGTGAGGAAAGAACAGTATGATCCTATTAAGTTCTAAAATTCACTATTTTTGCTATTTTTTCAGGAAGGGAAAAAAAAAACCCTTAAACTAATTCCTCAGAACATGCAACCTCATTAGCCTGCTGTGCTGCCATATGACACCTTTCAAAATCATAACAGTGTGAGAATTCAGAAGGATGGGGACTGCATATACAATTGCCCCTGCTATTTGCCACTTGTGTTGCCGCAGTTGTTGTTAGCTTACCTTTACATACTGGGCTGTAATTCCTAAAGCTATTCTAGGTCACGTCTAATGACATACATCAGCTGCTGTTAGAAGTTTAACTTTCTCTTCATTTTTACTAATAATTCAGCTCTCCCAGCTGAACTTCACTGATAACATTTAACAAATTACTTTTAATAATATGGGAGGAATATAATGTTTCCTTGTCTGGAGCTCTTGCTATTTTGACTACTTGTACATACTCCGATATATCTGAGGCTGTTTATATATGCAAACAAATTTTTGGTTGTTGAATTAGATTTCTTCATACACACGATGCCTTTTTTTCCTTTGCCTGCAGTCTTTTCCTGTGTGCTTCCTTGAACCAAATCCAGCTGCAGTGAAACCAGGTGCAATTTCACTGAAGTCAGTAGAACAGCATCTGTTTACACCAGGGCTGAATTTGGTCACTTCTCTCTACATTTTCTTTTGCTCTTTCCCTAATTTTTTTTCACTTCAGTTATTCAGCTGGGGAGATGCTGGGCCTTATTACATTTGCACATTTCTTTCTGCTGCATTTATACCAGCATTTCTGATTTACATTGGACTGAGGCCAGTATCAGTCACCCCTTGCTTTATCACTCTTTCACAGTTTGGGTGAGATTCTTGGCCACTCATGCTAGTTTCCATTGAAATGGAAGTCATGGAGAGGAGCATCAGGTTGATCAGAATGTAAACAACGGTGCGTTTCTGTGAGTCTTTTTCCACAGAGCAGCATGGGTTGCTGCTCCGTGGAATATAAAGGATTTAAAGCTGTTACAACCCCCAGCTTCACTGCTTGGCTGTTCTGCTACAAGTTGTAGAGGATCCTGCTTTTAGTTCTGGATATCCTTATCCAACCCCAGTTGGATATGAATACACTGCATTGACAGGGTGTGCAGTCATACCGCTGAGAAAATATACCATCTACCTGTTCCTACTACATTCATTTCTGCCCTAAAAATGAGGCAGTATAGATGCCCTGGGAATGTCCCTGCACCTAACTCTCAAGTCTTAAGACCAAGCAGCCTTACTCAGAATTTCTAGAGCAGAGCACTCAAGGCAGTGGTAAATCGGCAGGGCTCATTTCCTTGATGGTGTGACTGAGCACCGTGTTGCTGAAATGTGCCCATACTGCCTGCTAAAACAGCGGCCATCCCACTTCTATGTGCTCTAACCTCAGACCATTGTACTGCTGACCACCAGATGAAATTCACAAGAATGCAGCTGCACTCTCTGGGAACAAAAATGTAAGGGGAGATCATGATATAAATGTGACCAGTGGTTTCTAGCAATGCTATTTTGCACCCCATCGAATACCAGATGTTAATTTTTCCTAAAAGCCAAAGTTTTAAAAATGTGAAATTTTTAAATTTATCCAACCTTCACAGAACAGTATTGATTTTTAACACACAAGCATGACAACAATATTATTTTTACTCGTGTATTGGAAAATATATGCAAATTGACATTTTTGCTGTCACTTCAGTCTTGTCAGATGAAGCCTGAACTTTGTCACAATGTTGTCATTAAGCAAAAAGCACTTAAAAGTTCAGTTAAGAAGGAAAGGTATAATAAACAATAAAGAGTGTTTCATATCCAACGTGGGATATGAGAGAGAGCTGTGAACGTGTGATTTAAGAACAAAATCGGTGACCATTCCTGAAAGCTAGAGACAGCTTTTCAAAGCTATTTATACAAGGTACAGATTTGTTCCTTGATGCTGCAAAGAGTTTCAAGCAGATGCAAACATCTGTTCAGATGGAACCCTGGTGGGTCTACTGGGGTTCTGAACAGGTAAAAGCATCTGTCTGCACGAGGCCCCTAGCAGTATTATAGACTCACATGTAAATCTCCTTTGCCTTCTCTGGCCCTTGATCTGGTACCAAGACATGCACAGTAACATCTATAATATTTCCTATACTTCCAATTTTCATTATTTCAACCAGGTAAGTAGTTCCTTACTCCAGCATTATTGTTAGTCCATCGCATCTGCTATTCTAAATGTAATGTGTCCCTAGTAGGGAGAAAATTAGATTTGAGAGCAAATACTTCTCTGACATTTCTGAAACAATGAGGATGTATCAGAGGATAGGTTAAGATATCTATACTAAAAATAGTTGTGCAAAAACATTATTTTCATTTGAGTGGTCTCCAGAGGTAAGCAATAAGGTTATTAAAATGTACCAGCTGAAACTGCTTTCAAATTGAAAATACACTCCATTTCTGAATGGCTCTTACAACCAAGAAAAATATACTTTTGGTCTGGATTATAGCTCATTCCTATAGCTGCAAAATCAGCTGAGATTATCATCTAGGCTTCCAGTTTTGATGGGTGTTTAAACAAGTCAGTTGGAGGGGTGGACGGGAACACATGTTCACTTAGAATTTAAGTTCATTTCACATGGGCCAGTAAACAATCAATCGCATAGTAAAAAATTTCCAGGGTAAAAAAAGATAAAGTGTAGATAAAATAGGACCTGACCTGAATCTTGTAACCAAAACTCAATGAACCAAACCTTTTTATTATTGGGAGTTGCTGTAATTCTTTAGTAATTTTATTCTACTATAGTACCTTTAAGATGCAGCCGTTCATGTCCCTCCACCAGTAGTGTATTGGAGGAAGACTAATCAGGGCACTGACCCCAGATGCTGACCTGGGGAGGGGGAGAGAGCACAAAAATAGCTACAGCTGGGCTGCTGACTTGGCCACCACCACTGGTGCTGACAGCTCCATCCTTAATGCTGCCTTGTGTTGCTGCCACCCAGAGTGCTCAAGCACCCAGTTACACTTTTGCCTTCTACACAGCTGAAACTTTCATCCATGCCCTTATAACCTCATATTTCAATTACAACAGCATCCTTTTCTCTAACCTCTACAAATACAGTTTTATCTTATATATTATAGACATCCAGAAGGTCACTGCAAAGATCAGTTTCTTAGTCAGTTGCTTTTGAACATGTCACTTCTGTCTTTGCATCTCTTCACTGGCTTTCTCTTTTCTGCTGCTTCAGGCAAAAAGTACTCGTCTTCATTTCCAAGACCATGGCCAGTTTTATCACTCCCCTTGTCTGTCATCTCATTCAATACTGAGAGGTGGATTCCCACTTCCAATCACCCTGTTATGCTATCTTCCATCTTGCCAGTTACTGCATTATCAAACAGGCATCTTGTGTTCCTTCTCTCCTGCTTTGGAGTTACTGCCCATGAAAATCTACAGAATTACATCACTGTTCTCCTTCAAAACCTTCTTACAGTTTTTGGGTTTTTTTGCCATGATGCTTACATGATGGTGATTAATCAGGAGATGTGATGAGCCTATTGCCCATCTCACTGATCAGTATTCTCCCATTGTTTCCTTGAATTCCCTATCCGCCCATATAAGAGAAAAATAAATAGATTGTCATAGTTCTTTGGGACAATAATCATCTTTGCTGTGTTTGGGGCCCTGCTTCTTCACTAGAGTTGCAAGACAGTACAGTAACACAAATATTAATTAATTTTGGTTTTAGCAAGCAACAGAACTTGAAGCAGCTGCATAGTACATACTCATCTGATCTAGCCAGACTTTTGTCCATTGTGTAAGCTTCTAAACTTCTAGATGTTTGTTTGAACCAGCCCCCAGTAACTCTTAACTCTATTAAAGCTGAACCAGTTTTAGGCTTCATTTTATGTCAGTGCCTAGTTGCCCAGTCAAAATTGGTGGGCAGGCTGCTGTATAAATGCTACCAAGAAGCAATTACTGTCTTGAAGAGCTAACATAAATAGATATGTCAAAACAGCATGGGAGAAAGGAAATATAATTATTTCTCTCATTTTACAACGGGGTACCAAAACATTCCCCCCAAACAAGAAGGCTGCAGCTGAGGGCAGATATCCTTCTCACCATGGAAGACTGCACTTGATCCCCTGGGCTCATAAGGTGTAGGATTTTTTTAAGGTCTATGTTAATTTGCATGAACTCAAAAATTCAGTTTGTTCTACGGGTAATAGTAATGCTTAATGAACACACAGGGATCATGTTTGTTAAATGAGATCATGCAGAAATTAAGTGTATAAGCATTTGACTCTCAGTCTACTCAGGCTTTGGAAATGCTGAGTTTATAATGGGTAAGCTAAGAGGCTGAATACAGGTATTAGCATCCTGACATAAGCATGCAAAAATGAGATGAGATCATCCCATCTCGCTTGCATAGTCAACCCTTTACTAATAATTTGGGGCCTGATGCAATTCTCATTGACTTTAATGGATTAGCTGGATTCCCTTAGGGTTATAGTAAAGCTCCATTTAGAGAACGGGGAAAGAGTCAGATGGAGGTTCTTATTCTTTTATTTAAGCACTAGAAATTGCCTTGCAGCAGGGGGTGAGTGGCTATCTCTGGGAGTGTCTCTATACTCACATGGCTACTTGAGGGGTTTCTTCAACTGAGTGGGGCTCCAGCCTCCCTACAGAGACATTTTGGAGCAGACTGGTTGAAGATCTATTGCATGTATTGAGCGTCTCTTGTGAATATTATTTGTTCCCAGTGCCGAAATGCAGTGTATGGCCATTTGTTTTCCAGCCTCTTGAACTTTGCTGCCAGGGAATAGGAAGAGCTAAGCAGCTGTGGAAGAAGGTACAGGCAGATTACTTAGTAGTCTCTGAAAGTCCCTGTAGCCTTGGGGCTCTAGCAGGCTATGCTAAGATCTATGTCAAGATCTCCATGATATGGATTCTGCCTGGCCCAAAATTGGACTCTTTTAGGAAGGAGAAACAAATCAACTTGTCCAGCTAACACAGCAGGGCTCCTCAGAGCTTATCCTCAGGCACGAAACCTCCTACCTGTTTCCTTCTGTGTTTTTTCACTGCTGCCTCCTACTTAGACAAGACATGACATTTAAGATTAAAATTTCAAAATACTCCAATGTTTCATCGCACTTTAGCTAGTCGTTCCAGGCTTCCCAAGATATCTGGCAAGGGCATTCCTGTGGGATTCTGGGAATACACCAAGAGGCCCCTCTCCATGAGGAAGAATGCAAGACTGAATTGCAGCCAGAGAATGAGAAGGGAAAACAGCCACTGTTGGCTGCTACGTTGGAATAGCAAAGCTCCAAATCTCTCAGCATGTGCACGCACTCTCTCACTGTCCCTCCCCATCTCCACACCCCCTGATACCCAGAGTTTGTACAGCAGAAACCAAGCTCCTTGTTTTTGGTGAGCGCAGTTTGGGAGGGGGCCAGACATTTTCACAGGCTCTTTCAGACTGTGGTTTACACAGTTTTCCCTCTGAGCATAATTTACATGGGGAGGAAATGAGTCTTGTGAAATAAGTCCTAGTCTGTTTAGTTGCTTTTCAGTTAACATTGTTCATGGCTTTGGAGTGGTGGGCAGAGGTAGGATTGGCATTTATAAAAAGCAACATTTCTTAGGTACCCCATCCAGACAAAGCAATTATGATGCATTTTGTACATTCAAATCTCCTATATTCTTTTTCCACCCAGGAATCTATTCTTTTCTTTCTCTTTTTTATTATACCATATGTATAGCTGGAGGTTATATTGGAGACCATAAATCTCATGTGAGCCACAAAACATTAAGCCACCATTATCCTTATAATTTCATTATCTCAGTTTCTGCCCTAAAACATTTAAAACTAATTGAACACCCGAGGTTTTCCTGTGAAGTTTATTTCCCAGACATTATTGAAGTACTGTTGATAAAGCCAAAATGTATAAAGTCAGCACTTCCTAAAATGGCCTGATTTATTAAAGAGAAATGTTTTTATGAATAGGATTGTAAAGCCAAATTGTTCTTATCTTTGAACATTTCCAGGCTGTGTATTTTTAGTTGGGTTTCCAAGAATAAATATTGAACTTCCATGAACCCGATCCAATTTTTTTCTACATAATATCACTTTAAGATGCTTGCCTGTTCATTCATTTTATCTAAGTTTTTACATTCTCTTGGTATTTTCTTTGTCTTGATTCAAACTATTTGACCTTTCATGTTCTTGTTGTCATAGGCTGTCTGTGATACTTCATCTATGCTGCTAATGGCTACCAAATGTTATCATAGTAGGCTAGTATTTTTCAGTAAATTAAATATATTTTGGGGAAAAATGTTGGCTTATATAATGCAGGAGGTCAGGCTAGATGATCATTATAATCTCTTTTGGCCTGAAAATCAATGAAAATGCACCCCCAGTAAATGTGTTGAATTTCACATAGACATGGGTAGCTCTTATCATGAGAGTGTTTACTGCTTTTGATTTCCCCTTTACTCCACCCTGCCTAATGGAATTTCAGAAATGTTTGATCCAGCTGCAAAATTTGGATCAAAATTTAATTGCATAACAATAGTTGTTATAGTTTGCTGTATACACAAGGGCTGCTATATTTCCCAGGGTGGAGAATACCAGCCTAAAACAATGTTTGTGTGGTGATAAAGAAAATAGAAGAAAGAATATTGAAAACTAAGGTTCCGTGAGACAGATAAAACTCTGTGCATGTGTGTTTATGTGTATGTGCGGATGCCCATTACAGCAACCTTTAAAGGTAATGACAGCTGGAAAAGCAGCAATAGGGAGGACTTTTCTTCCATGAAAGGTGCTGTATCCAAGAAAAATAATAACAGACTCTGGATCTAAATTTCCAACAGCTCCCAAATTCAAGAAGAATTTTGAATCTATTGCTTTGTTTCCCATCCTTATTTGGTAATGTCTGATTATTGATACATTCCTATATAATGAGTGGAAGTAGTACGAACTAACTGGAGATTTTTAGCCACCTTCTGCCTGGTTTACTCTCATGAATAGTTTTATTGAATCCTTTGGAATTAGCTTTGCGTGGGACATGCAGGCAGGATTTGGTCTGTTAGATCATGTTAAATCACTGAGTTGGCCATTACAGTGGGCTGCATATGATGATAGTGATGTGTAATATAAATTTCATATTAAGAAAACAGAACAAAATTGGGCAAAGAGGAATGAATGAGCCTTTTCCGTTTTGAAATAAAATGCTAATAGTTACCATAGCAACTACTAACAGTACAGCATTTTGGCCTTTTCTATTATAAACTGAAAAATAAAATTGTCTTTTTTCAATGATGAGGCATTAAGGAATGTCAGCCTGTGGTTTTGGATGAAGTAATTCTTCCTAGTGCAGCAACTCATCTTTGATGTGGTGTATGAAGGGTGTGTCTGTGCACAAAATGGATTTTGGAGCAATGCTATTTTTTTGGTGGACAGCTGACAGTTTCAAAGCTGCCACCTCCATTGGAATTAACTCTTGCTTTCATTGACAGGGCTCATTCGTAAATGGACATAGAAGATGACTTACTCTGGTGCTTCTAAAACTGATCCCTCTAATTCAGTTTGGGGCACAATGGAAGGGTTGTCTAGCACATGTCAATCTCCAGGGCTGTCAATCTGGCACCATTCCTCTCTATTAAACTCACTAATGGCTATCTCACTCCCATTTAAAATCCTCAATTGTTTCTTTTAGTCTTTACACTCAATAAACATAAGTCTCACTGCTCCTTCCAAGCTCAGGATCACCACCCCTGCTTTTCCAGCCAATTTACTTCTTCTAAAACTGTTAAAAGAATACTTTAAGTACTTTTCCATCCTTTGTTTTGGCCACTCCCTTGCTCTAGATCAGTTGGTACCATGTGGCACTTTCAGCATGCAAAAGCAGGTGTCTAAGCCACTCAGTGTTAATGCGAAGAAATGAATATGACTGAGGGAGGGTTAGGCAAAATGGCAAAAGAATGGAAGAACTCAACTGTTTTCCTTCATCTTTGGTGTTTTATTCTGTGATTAGGAATGGTGGCACTGAGCTGGGACATGGGAAATTAAAAGCAACTATAAATGAAATTTTAGGTCAGTCAGGCCATCTCTCTGGGAACCAGTGCTACATTGTCTCCTACAGTACAGTCATCAGTGCTGTGTCCAGTTCTGTTTAACTGACTCAAATAATGGGGCTTTTACCACTTCCCTGAGAACACTAATTGCACAATTTAAC
Organism: Alligator mississippiensis; assembly: GCF_030867095.1. Taxonomy (NCBI): domain Eukaryota; kingdom Metazoa; phylum Chordata; order Crocodylia; family Alligatoridae; genus Alligator; species Alligator mississippiensis. The sequence goes on along the minus strand of NC_081827.1, from coordinate 172,680,611 downwards.
AGGTTCTCCTGCTAAGGCATTTATCCTAAAAATCACTTTGCCAATCTCTGTCTGGTTCCTAGGGAACAACTGGCCATTATCATAAAACCAGTACAATTGGTACTAACTGTTGCCCTCAGTGGGCAGATTCAGCAGGGAGGTCAGAGTGAACAACCACAGAGACCGAACTACCCTGTTACCGCTGAAGGTGAGGCAGAGTGGAAGCACAGTGCAAGAAAGCACAATCTAACAGAGTCCTGCTAAGGCAGTTATCCCACTGATGACCAAGGGCCTGCTCTTTAGGTGCATCTCCATTAAAACAGTATATCTCCACTAAAAATCTGTGGCACTTCACTGATTTACATCAGCTGAGAATCTGCTTTTGCTTTTTAGTCTGTTCCCGTTATAACCCCTTGCACCACTTTAAACTGCTCCTTAGACTTTACTTACTTGGGCACTCTGCTACTTTGATCCTAGCACTCTTGAAAAACAGCCCCAACATAGTTAAATATGCCCTTTCCTTAGTCATCATTTGGCCAAACTTTCCATCCTGAGGTCTTTTAATCTCGCCTCATAAATCAATCTCTCTAGCCCATTAATCAGTTTTGTTGCTGTTCTTTGAATTCCCTCCAGTTTGCTGACATCTGTCTGGTATTGAGGTGCCCAGAACAGAATGCAGTATTCTGGCTGCTCTTCTCATCAGTACCCTATAGAGAGAGACAATTACTTCTTTGGAATGTGATAGGGTGACTCTGTATGTGGAATATATGAGTATAACCAGACAAAAGAGAGAATAAGGGGGAAACTAACAATTTCCAACAGGGGCATACTGTGGTGAGCTGAAAGGAAGTCTTAGCTTTATTAATCACTTGTTTTATGTTAGAAAAATATTGTACGTGTATGATACTGTATTATATACAAACCTAATAAAATGTTTAAAGAAGGGTTTCACCGGCTGTCAATATAGAAATATACTCAGGAGGAATCTGTATTTTTAGTAGAGAAATGGTCAATTAGGGCCCAATTCTATTTTATAGACTGGAAATCTGTTGTTATGCATTTGCAACAGATGTCTATGCATGGTATTTGTGCTGGAAACATTATTTTGAGATGTGTGACCAGGGCTTAGAAGCTAACAAAGGAACCAAAGAACCTACTCCACTTTTACAGTGTACTCAAGTCAGTTGGTACTTTTTGCAGAGGCAACTGACAAAACTTGTAGTCTTGTGTAATCTCCCTAATCAGTGCCAGTGCCCAACATTAAGAGGCTGTCTCAAATAAGGGATAAAAATAATATTCAGCTAACAGAAACAGTTTTATTTTTTTTCATCAATTCTTGCACTAACAACTAGAAGCTCACTATAGGACCTTACTGTACTGTTCTATAGAGGGTGACAAAAATGACTTCTTTGACATAAATTATAACCTCTGCCCCAGTGATATTATATAGGAGGACCAGATCTCTGAACTTATTATGACTGTTTTGCACCATTTTGTTGGTGCAGAGCAGTGTAAACCTGGCCAGATCTGAGATTCCAAGACAGGAAAATGGAAGAGCTTTAGCAGGTATCTGCTGCTTTAATCTCTTGTGGCTGCCAGCCTAGGGATTACTCCCAAGAAAAAAGGTGTGACCAGAATTATGTCCTTGCTTAGCTGCCCAAAAAAACACCTTGGTATCATGGGCAATTGGCAATGCTTAGGGCAGTCCTGAGGCTGTTCAAAATTATGCTGAGGAAGGCTACCCTCCACCTGCCACAGAAAAAAGCAGTAAAAAAAATGCATGTTGGGGACAAATTTCAATTTGTCACCACCACCCCATGCTTGATATCACAGCTGTATCTGACTGGACCTCTTATGTGTACAACATAATACAGAGGATGGACAGTTGCCTACTGTCTGAGGATCTAGACTACAGATTTTTATAGGGGCTTAACTTTTCAACTGTTTTTTTCTTTTAATCTATCTGTGGGGAAGATGATCAGTTTAGGATGGTCTCTTTGAGCATGTGATTCAGTGATCAGTCAGTCAGATGTGTTGGAGGTTAATTGAACAGAACTAGTAGTCTGGCCATCCTATCAGTTTTCATGAAAGAGACTCCAGAATCTAGGCCATGCAGTAGACAAAAACAGATGCCAGAAAGGACAGTATGTTCTTTTTCACCTTTCCTGTTGATGATGTAAGTGCTAGTGGTTTAATATCACTTATAGTTAAGGAGGAAACTGTCAGTAGTCACTGTTTTCAATGACAGATATTAATTAGTTCTACTTCGACAGCAGTTCTTCAGTAATAGCTCTTCAGTGGCGATTCCTATTTGACTGATTTAAAACAGCTCTTTACCCTCAATTAATGGAAAAGTTAAACTAAAATTTTAAATCTTGTTACTCATAATTGGGGTTTGAAAGAATATGATAGACTTTAGACTTTTAAATTTTAATTATTAGTGTATTTAATTCTCATGAAAGTGAACAGCTAATTGCCTTGGTTTTGAACTAGACACAGACTATGCACTGTGCAAGTTTTATCTTGTAGGTTAGCCAGTTCACCTCAAGCTTCATTCCTGATAACCCAACATTTTGAGATGGGACAGCCAGCTTGTAAAGTGTGCTTTATGAACTACACAAAAGAATGGTGAGGCTAAGATTCAAAGTCTACCTTTGGTGTCCTAAGGGAGCGTTTAGCTTAGCTCTGCAGAAAGCAACAGTTCATGTAATAACCCATTGTTCAACTACAACTTATTTCTTCTATAGCTGAATCATAGTTAAAATCATGAACTTGACTGTAAAGTGAACAATTTTATGTCTGTCTGAGTTTAACTTTATTATTTCTACTAACATTATATAGTTATTTATATTTCCAGATATTTTTTTCCTCTTTAGCCTCTATCAACATATATCAATTCTTCACATTTTTTATTTCCATTTAGGACTGGTTGCACTTGAGCATGCTAATAATTTCCAGCTTGCAGTACTCAAAATTAATGACCAGGGTATTGGAAAGCTTGCCATAGCTGTTAATAATCCTTTATTGGTCCTGTTTTTGTTACTTCCATCTGTTACCACAGGAAGAATGACTTTGTAATAAACCCTGATTATACCTTTACCACAAAAGAAGAGAAAGGAAATGAGATGTCAGCAAAAACTCTACTTATGGCATGGTTATATTCAGCAATTATTCCTTGCAACTTAAGCAAAGAATTTAATAAAATGTATTTTTAAATGTTTGTATGTCTGAAGAGTCTGTGATAGTTGCAACTGTTTGTATTCTACCCAGGATGTCTGTCCTTTAAACTATGTTCATTTAAATACAAGTAATTTCTGTTAGCCTGTTAGCCTGAGCCTAAAATAAATTTGGACTTCATAGATTAGAAGGACTGGAAGGGACCTGTAAGATCATCGAGTCCAGTCCTCTACCATGGGCAGGAAGTGATTGGACTAAAATAAGCACAACGAGGTACTTGTCCAGCCTCCTCTTGAACATCTCCAGGGACAGTGAATACACCACCCCTGCTGGGAGTGTGTTCCAGATTCTAGATACCCTTACAGAAAAAAGGCTTTTCCTTATGTCTAGCCTAATTTTTTCCTCAACTAGCTTGTGCCCATTGGACCTCGTCCTCCCAAGGGGTGCTTTTCTGAAGAGTTGCTTCCCTAGATCTTGGTGTTTGCCCCAATATACTTGTAGGTGGCTATCAGGGCAGCTCTCAATCTTCTCTTACTCAGGCTGAGCAAACCCGGTTCCCGGAGTCTCTTTTCATACAGCCTGTCCCCCAGGACCTTAGTCATGTGGGTGGTCCTTCTCTGTACCCTTTCAAGCTCATCCACATCCTTCTTGAAGTGCGGTGCCAAGAACTAGACACAGTACTCCTGCTGTGGGCTCACCAACGCCGAATAGGGTGGAAAGAACAGCTCTCTCAATCTATTGGCAATGCATCAGCTGATGCATGCCACAGAGATCTATTTGCCCTGTTATTGTCTTCATTGCACTGTTGCCTTGTATTCATCCTCTGGTTGATTTTCACCAGAGGGTGCCTTTCAGATGCAGTGTCTGCCAGTGGGCCACCACCTATCATGTAGTTGTGGTGAAGGTTCTTCCTACCCAGATGAAGGACCCAGCACTTGTCCCTACTGAACTTCATCTGATTGCATTCAACCCGTAGGACTAGCCTATCAAAGTCATCCTAGATCCTCAGATGTGTCCACATTTCCTCACAGTTTGGTGTCATCTGCAAACTTAATCATTGCGCTCTCCACTCCCTCATCCTGGTCATTGATAAAGATGTTAAAGAGCATGGGCCCAAGCATTGATCCCTGGGGTACACTGCTGGAGACAGCCCTCCAGGATGAGGCCATCCCATTGATTACAACTCACTGGGATTGGCCTCTGAGCCAGTTGCTAACCTACCTCACTGTTGACTGGTTCAGGCAAATACCCTTCATCTTAATTGAGAGTATCTCATGGGAAACAGTATCAAAGACCTTGCTGAAGTCTAAGTAGATTATGTCAACCTCATGTCCCATGTCTAGCTGGTTAGTTACTTGGTTATAAAAAGACACCATGTTTGTTAGGCATGACCTCCCCTCGACAAAGCTGTGCTGGTTGTTTCTCAGTATCCCACCAGTTATGAGCTTGTGGTTGATGGCCTCTTTGACAATTTTTTCAAAGATTTTTCCAGGATCAAAGTCAGACTGACCGGTTTATAGTTTTCAGGGTCATCCCTTTTCCCTTTTTTAAAGATGGGCACCATGTTAGCCTTCTTCCAGTCATTTGGGACCACTCCTGAGTTCCAAGACTTTTTGAACAGCTGCACTCTGAGTTTGGCCACTTCTCTCAGGACTCTTGGATGCAGGTCATCTAGCCTAGCAGACTTGAAAATGTCCAAATGATCTAAAAGTAACTTCACCTGTTTGGACCTGATTTTATGTGGACTGCTGTTATTGCCATATTCTCTGGGCCTCCGGACAGGTGACGAGTTCCCATCTGGTTTCAAGAATACTGATGTGAAGTAAGTATTTAGGAGCTCTGGCTTTTCTTGGGGGTCAACTGTGGGCTTCCCCTCCATATTCAATAGGGGTCCCACAGTGGAACTTGATTTTTCTTTTTTCTTCCTCCCTATGTACCTATAGAAGGACTTTTTGTTTTCTTTTATTTTTAGATGCCAGCTTGATCTCCATGCATGCCTTGGCTTTCCTTGTCTTATACCTGCAGATCCTGGCCATATGAGTGTACTCGTCTCTTGATGGTGAGCCATTTTTCCATTCCATGTACAATTCTTTTTTCTTTTTGAGAAGTTTCCTAATCTCCCTGCTGAGTCAAGTGGGTCTGTTGGTCCCTTTCCCCCTTTTTGACCACGTGGGAATGGCCTCCTTTTGAGCAGTGAGAATTCCCTCCTTAAGGAAGCACTACCATTCCTGAACTCACAAATCATCCAGTCTCTGGTTGCAGGGGGCTTTTCTAACTAGACTCCTGAGTTTACCAAAGTTTACCCTTCTGAAGCCTAGAACTTCTGTTCTGCTGGCAGAATTCCCAGCCTTTCGGTGGATGGTGAATTTTATCAGATCGGGATCACTGTCACCCAGTACCTCCAGTCTTCAAGTCACCTACCATGTCTTTCCCTTTGGTCAGCATCAAGTTCAGAGTTGCTTTACCCCTGGTTGGTCCCTCCACAGCTGGAGTCAAGACTTGATCAAATGCTCTCTAACTTGTTATGTCTTTTTGATTGGTCTGTGTGCTTTCATTAAAAAATACTTAAAAGGTTTATTTAGGACCATTGTATGTCTTTACTTATCTGGGTTGTCCTAAATTTGGGAGACAGCCATCCTGGCAGGATTTTGGAAAAGAATATTTGTCCCATTTTCAGTAAAATCAGCCTGCTAGACATCTAGGTCTTATTCCCCTTGACTATTTTTCACACTCATATATCTTCCCTAAGTCCCCAGATGTCACCCATTCCTCCTCTTTCTGTTTTGCAATCCACATGTCTGTAGTAATGCATACATGACTAAAAATCTTAGACTTTAGTGACAGTGAGGCACAGATAGATAGATTTCTGACCAGCTCAAAAGATGCTGTGCAAGCCAGCTTGAGCTCAGCAGCTGCTGGATTTTGAGGCCCTTTGCAGTGTGGGAGATAAATATGAGATTAGAGGGGATGATGTTCCATCAGAGTGTGGTATTCTTGGGGAGATTATTTAGTGGCTCAGCTACAACCGTGTAGCCTAGCCAAGGCACAGACATTTTTACCACAAGGTTGTTTGGACATTCTCTGGGCTGGGTTTGATACTCCAAAGCTAAAAATCTGTGCTGTATCATACCATGACTGCAACAGTGAGAGATGTCCCCAAAGGCTTAGTGTAATCATAGCTTCATGCTTGGAATGAATAGGGGTGTACGAAATGGGCCGTATTCGATTCAGATTCAGCCCAAATCAGGGACAGTGATTCAATTAATTGATTTGGATCACTGTCCCTGATTTGATTCAGCTGAATCCGAATCTGAAGATTCGATGCTGATTCAAAGAATCAGCAATTTGGCCATACACACAGCTTTAAATGTATCTTCTACATACCTCGGCATACCAGGCATGGCTCATGAGCACTGCAGTGGTGGGGCAGATGGAGCATCCCACAGGAATGTTGGTGGACCCCCCCCCCACGTGCTTAGCGATGAACCTGGAAGTGGACCAGAAGAACTTTCAGTCCACTTCCAGGTCTTCCAGGGAGCACTCGGAAGCATCCCGGGGTCCCCCTGTGCCTGCCACCCGGCTCAGAAATTGGCCACAGGGGGACCCTGGGATGCCCCACCCCAGGAGGCACCAGTCGCTGAGCCAGGGGGACCCAGAAGTGGACTGAAGGTGCTTCTGGTCCGCTTCCAGCTCTGCTGTTGAGCACGCTGGGGAGCCCCCCGCACTCCATCTGCCCCAGCATCTCAGATTCATGAGCCACCTGGTACCTTAAGGTATGTAGAAAAAACATTTAAAGCTGTGTCGATGTCTGAATCCCCAAATCTTTCCAAAATCGATTTGGATAGTTCAGATTCAATTCAGAGTGATTAAAGAGTCTCTTGATTCAATTTGGAGATTTGGCCACTGAATCAGGCCAAATCTCTGCTGAATTGAATCAGGAACCAAAGCTTCACACAGCCAAAATGAGGAGGCTATGAAAGTCAGAACCTCCCTCCTGAGACCCTTACTACACATTGCATATATTACATAATTAACTGGTTAATAGTGCAATAAATTTAGCCACACATGCAAAGTGATTATCACACAATAAAAATGACTACCAACTATAAAAAGAGACAACCAGCTAAAAAGCTAGCATTTAAAAATGTATAACAACTCTATAGCTAGTTTCTATCCTGCTTTAATTTAAACATGTAGCACGGCCTTGAGTTCTTCCCAGGTCAGTACAACATGGGCTCTGGGCTCACAAAACTGAAACCTTCACTCCAGGAAGTAAACAGCTATCTTGACTATAAGGCTCTAATTCCATGAATTTACAACAGTAAATATGTCCAATTCTGATACCTACTTGCTGCTCTTCTCCAACCCTTTTTACTGGTAGAGTGGCATTCATCTCCTACTATCAACCTCTCCCCCAATCATAATTTAGTCATAGCCAAGAAGTCTGAGATTTCCACGTACCTAAATATAAGGCAGGTGTTATATTAACTTGAATTATATCTCCTAGAATTGTCACTTACAGAACCTGAAGCATTAAAAAAGAAAGAAAAAAGCCCAATGTATTTTAACATCCACCAAAACAAAAAAAAATGGAAATTGCTGGCACAGTCCTCCAAATACATTTAAAAAATAATTTTCTATTGACATTATGAATGGGTGCAGTACATAGTATATTGCTGAATCAGAATTTACCCAACAAGCTAGTTAAAAGACTACAGTCGACTCACATAACTCATGTAACTGAAGCCTGACCTGATGCCAAATTGAATGCATTAGGAAACTGGTGGTGGGTTAGAGCTACATGCTTGTCTATGGAAAGAGCCATTTCTCAAAACACTGATGTGGATAGGAAGTAAAGATGGATTGATGATTGGCTTTGAAAGCAAAACGGCCACCTCTGTTATTAAAACAAACAAACAAAAAAGACTATTAATGTATTCTGTCTTCTTGTAAAGGTGGTGGGGGATATAACAAATGCAATATTTTTAGTTAAAAGGTTCATATGAGCTTGTTTTCATTTCTTCTACCAGAGGAAGTACATTAGTAGTTTCAGGTCTTGTTCAAAGTTTGTTTCTTTACTTCATTTCTGGGAACGTTCCTCTTTTCTGAAACTCAGGATACGTACAAATGTGCATTATATTAACTTTAAAGGAATGGGAGATGCCACTCTGGCATTTAAGTCAGCTATTATTAAGGCGACCATAATAATTTGAGAGAAATCCAGGATTGGTGGGAGGCAAGAGGCCGGGCAAGACAGTGCAGCATGCAGGCACGCATGTATGCATGGACACACACAGCCCTGACCCCACAGCTCCCAGGAACAGGGCCAAGTAACTACCCTGCGGGTCCTCCCCCCCCCCCCCCCCCCCAGACAAGTGACTCTGCTCACAGCCCAGGAGAGTCTGGACCAGGGAGCAGGCCATTGGCTGGGGGCCCTGGAGAAAATTGAAGCAAAAGTTCTGGATTAGCCTGAACCAGGAGCTGGGCATGTGTGGGCAGGTTCAGGCCAACCCAGGCCTTTGTTTCAGTTTTTTCCAACAGCCAGGATGCTGAGACAGCCTCTGAAATCTGGGACTGGCCTGGCTAATCCAGGACATATGTTCACCCTAGCTATTATGTCCTATTTCTGAGATGCTCAACCTCTGGTCCGCAGGCCAGATTTGGCCTGTGGGTCTCCTCACATGTCCAAAACTTTGGTGGCACAGGAGCAGTGGTACTGTTAATTGCAGCTCCCCTACTGTCAAATTCCTGGACTATGAGAGCCCCACGGAGCAGACAACATGACCTTGTGCACTAGATGGAGCCAGCTCATGGCTGAATCCAGTGCTTAGTGTTGGGCCAGCATGCAGCCAGATCCAGCACTCAAGACTAGACCTCATGTGGTGTCAGGACAGCATGCTGGACTGCACCTGTGGACTGACCCCACACACCAGATCTGACCTGTGGACTAGTCTCTCACCACTCATCTGGACTATAGGGCTATAAGGTTGAGCACCATTCTTCTGTTACATCTGCATGACTCTAGTGATGCGAGATGAGTATATCACCCTAACTTTGACCCTGAATGAAGAAGAGGTTTTGCTACATTTGTAATGTTACAGAATCGTGTAACAGATGCATCATAATAGTTTTATATCCCTATCCTTCAATACTGATACGATTGTTATATTTGTCTATACCCAGAGGTCCCTTTTGCTTATTGCCTGTGAAGAATTACCTACTTGAGTAATCTTAGATTTCTCTGTTCAAAGTACAATAACATTTAGGCTTCTTGGGAAGGTTTTTAAAGTTACACAGGATCTGTTTTGGAATACACCTTAAAAGGTCACAGCAGTTATTACCCATGAAAAGTACAAGAAGAGATTCAGTAGTCCAGAAGTCAGCTCTTGAGAGCTAAGGATAAAAATGTTAAAAGGGAAGAAGTGGGTTCAGAGAGCTGACTGTCCTGTCAAGAGAAAGACATTCTTTCAGATTCAGAGGGAGCTACAGATTTCTTAAGAAACTCCCACTGACCAGGATCAGGACTCACATTTTGCAAACAGTCTTTTCTGTTCACCAAGTGATTAAATAATACAGTTCTCTGGGAGCCAAAGAGAAACAATTCACACGCTCTTCTTAAAACCTCTTCCATGTATTCCCCTTTACTGTACTAATCCTATCCCCATGAACTACCATAGGTGGTAACAGGCACCATTCCTATCTGCAAAGGTAACCTGCTGTTTTAAGCTTACTGTTTCCTTTTCTCTTTATGCTACTCAAAGTCATCTTTAACAGCTCTGTCTCCACTTTGTTGAGCCAGCATTCTAGTAGCATGTTTATTGCCAAGCATTATATTTTACCATTTAGCACTACTCCATATGAACCTTTATTATCATCCTCATTCATTCAGTCCTTATCTGTATCATTCCTCATTATTCCTTATTAATTGCATCTTTTGTTATCATTCATCAGCTTCTATTTTTTAATATTCCTTATTATTTTTATTAATGTAAAACCTTATTAACCTTATCATTAGCATTCTCATTTACCCAGGACTGTATCATTAAACATGTATGGCCTAATTCTCTAAGGTGCTGAATGTCAAAGGAAGTCAAGGATCAAACCTGGACGTGGGGAACCTGTCTGTTCTGTAGATGTATTAAACTAATTACTTTAACTCCTATACTCAAGTTTTGGGTTCAGAGGCCAATAGCTGGGCATCCTATTTGAGAGTTTCAAGAGGGGTGACTGAGCACAGGGGAACTTGGGAGCAGAATTCAATTATTTTATTAGACAAAGGGTTAAAAGTCATGCCTGAGAGAGGAGATGAGTGTTTCTTGACGTGGGATTTGGAGTGTAACAAGGAAGGCTTCAGGGCTTTTGATCTTGCATCTCAAGCATTATCTCACTTATTTAAAAAGAGAGAGAGAGAAAGGATGGAAAAAATCTTGTATGATTAGGTGGGAGATTTTATAATGGATTCTGACAGGGATAGAAGCTTATAAAATACTTTTGATAGTAAAGCTAATGAGTCCTAAGGCCAGCAGTACTTGCACTGAAATGATCAGGCATTTTGTCCAGTTGAAATGAGCCCAGTGCACTAATTCTTCCAACTGTGAACCAGGAAACAAGCTTCTGCATTTTGGATGAGTTTAAATATTAAGAGTTATGACATAGCAAAGCCATTAAGAAAATAATAGTAGTAAGTCTATGAATCAATTATAAAAGAATATATGAAATATGATTTTAGTTTATAGATGCTTTCAAGTAGTAAAGTATGATGAGTTAATTTAAGAAATCTCTTATGCTTATTTCTAGAACTAAGCAGGAGAGATGAAATTAGAGCTCTGGGATTCCTGGCATCCAGTCTATGCTGAGTCTGCTAGACAATTTTATTCTATAGCATTTGCCTTGTTAATATATGTAACATGGTAAATCCTTTAGTAGTACTTCTCTCCTCTCCACTTTTTTAATATCTTCAGTGTCACAAATATTGAGGAAATTCCAAATGATTGTACAGAAAGTAAAAATTTCACTGTGAGCTAAATTATAGTTTATTCACATTTCTCAATATCAAGTTGACCTCGCAACATGTCTGAGTAGTTTATGTAGAACGTGTGTAGTCTAAGGCAGTCATTCTCAAACCGTGTGCCACAGCACTCTGGGGTACCTTGAGACGCTTTCAAGGCTGCCACACAATGTTGGCACTGATGTGCTATCACGATTCACAAGATAAACCCAGAGAGATTTCAAATAGGAATTCATAGTGTTAAAAACGTTATGACCTGGTTAGGTTTCCTGAATTCTTTGCAACAGAAGAATTGCTTCATTATTTTTCTGTAGTAAAAAAAACCAAGCGAAAAGTAAGAGCTGGTTTTTTCTGAGGGGTGTCTCAAAACTGAATGAGGGATGCCTCGAGTCTATACAAGTTGAGAACCATTTGTCTAAAGGGATGGACAAACATGCATTTTAGCCACATTAAAAAAGCAGGGCTGATCCTGCAGCCATACAAACTAGCTCAATCAGCCTACTTTGACCCTAACTGAAGCAGGCTTAAAATGGTATAGAAAAAGAACTCCTAGTATCACTACAGAATCACAAAAAATTGTCAGTTTTAGCATAACAATTTATATGGGCATCCTTTGATATCTGTACAAGTGTTACATCTGTCTATACACTGTCATATCCTTAATATACTTTGCTGTACAATTCTGGACAGAGGTAGTGCTTGAGCAATGCAAATTGTGCATGTATGAAGCACCAAGTTGGTCAAAGGCTCCATTGCATTATGGTTGTATTTTAGTATGGTTGTGCTGTGCACTGAGTAAAGGGCACCTCTACACATCACCCTACGGTGATGCAGCGATATGCTACATTGCCATATAGCATGCTACAGAAACATAGGAATCATGTGTGTCTACATGTGATTGCCAGCTATGTCACCATAGTGGCACGCTCCCCAGGTATAGTGCACCACTATGACGATGTCACGGCAAAATCTACCTATGCACCACACACACAGCACAGTAACCTCCTGTATTGCGCCATGCTTTAGTACTTCTAAAAGGAAGTACTAAAGCACGGTGCTGTAGCGGCATCACCATACGATGATGTGTAAATTCACCCCAAGAGTAGGGGCCAAAACTAAACCCCACTACATGGTGGGGTTTGTTCTGGACTGGATGGTTCTGGATGTCATCAATAATTTGAAAGAACTAATTTTTAAAATCTTAAAGGCAAATAGCCAAACAATTTGAAGCGGACTCTAAGAATTAGCTGTCAAACACTTTTACAATAACATAGATGCAACTAATTTCCTTAGTAACATACAAAGTGGCCTTCATAATGTGGAAAAGGAGAAGAAAGTGAAGGGAGCATGCAATGTGTCCGACTCACCTGGGTCACCTGGTCAGGAGAAACCTGGATGGTGGTCAATCAGGCAAGGGGCCTGGGTGACAGGACTGCTCCCCCTGAAAGTGTCACGTTCTGCTCCAGAGAGGGGAGAACAGGAGAGCAGATAGATTAACAGATTGGAGATGTGTCCTGAGGAAGGGATCAGGGCATTGTGAGGTTTTTTAGCTGACCAGTCAGGCCTTTAAGATAAGGACTAAGAGACTGAATTTTTCTATCATTTATAGCGTTAGGAGTACGATCAAGAACCACGGACTGTATAGTTTAGTATAGACGCAGTCGGAGTCAGTGTTACAGTCAGCCTGGTTGCAGGCTCCTAGCCACTGATAACATTATATTTTGTGTCATTGAGGCACTTGTCATCAGGCCTCAGCTGAATTCAACTCCATCAGAGACTGGAGTGGTTAGGGTGGGGTAAAGGGGAGGTTTGGAGCCCAACAAAGATGACAGGGATTGGGACCAGGAAGATCACCCAAGGTGAACTGCCTCCTAAGAAGTTATTACATCACGTTGTGGTGGATGAAAGGAAAAAAATCGCGCTCTAGGCAGGCCGGGCGATCTTATCCTAGGGTCCACCCTGTCACCACCTGTAGGATGGCGGGTCTCTTGGTAGGGGTCTGAGGCCATATAACACCTACAGCTAGTGCACACAGCAAAAGATCTAAAATCCCTTCTAGAAGCACACCTTGCTATAGAAGACTTGCATGTGAAATCTTATAAGGTCAAATGATTATGCAGACGTAATTGCTATATGCATTAAAAAATTATTAGTATATATGATCCAGGGTATTTTCTATATACACTGCAATATCTAATAATATTAATTTATAAAACCTTTTAGAAAGTAGAAATATTGCATTAGCATAGTCTAGTAAATAACTGTAACAGCTCATATCGCTGTAGTATCTAAACACCTCACCATTATGAATAAATTTTTATTCTCAACATTCCTCTCCCCAGTCCTGTGAGGTAGGAAAGTTTTATCCCTATTTTGCAGATGGAAGTACAGGGAAGATTAAATGACTTGTAAAAAGTCACATGAGAAGTCTGTGGCTAAGCAAGAAATTGAACTTGTGTCTCCTGCATTCCAAGTCAAAGTCTTCCTTACTAGGTTACTTTTCCACATGATGTAAGGTATTTGTGCGGGCCGGGAGTGGTCCGAGGCCCTCGGGGGCGCGCGGAGGGCTGTGGCCAGCAGCCCTGGCACGCGGGTCGGAGAATGCAGGCCGGCGGACTAGAATTAGGCACGGACGCGTAGCGGTTGATTAAAGATTATTTTACTTACACTGTAGATGGTCGCGGTGCAGGCAGGAAAAACTTGCTTGCGTTGCAGTTACAGACAGACACGTGGAGTTTGCTAGGCTCCACAACACGAACTCGAACAAGACTCGCAGAAAACTCGAGCCTCTTGAAATTACTCGGACAGAGCTCTGGATACACACACTCACAAAGCTTGCTAGGCTCTGTGGAACAAGCGCGCAGGGAAGGGGTTCATCGAGGGATCGCGCTCAGCGACGGGGAGAGGCCAGAGGTTGATCAGACCCCTATAGCCTTCTTAAGGCACATGCTGGGTCCGTTAGGCTCCACAGCGCTTAGAGTTCTTCACGAGACGTGAAGTCCTCCTCCTCCACGAGATGGTTGTGGAGTCCTCCAACTTGGGCGGAAACCGCTCAAACCTCTTATATGGCTAGCAAGCCAATCGCTAGCCGCCACGTGGGAATAATTTAGAACTGGCCAATAGTGGGGAACAAATTTGCATGCGGGTGGCGGGAACTCCTTTGCACCAGGGTTTTTCTCTTTGCAACTGAGAAATGCACCCTGCAAAGAAAGCTTCTCATGGCGGGAAATAATTTAGCAGTGCCGAAGCGCGCACACACAAAATCACACCCTTGGGTTGTGACATCCCCCCTTGCTGAAGGCACAGCTGAATTATGCCATACACTCGTTACTCGGGTTATCAAGAGCTCTTACCACGGGTCATCGAACTAAACGGATAAACACAAAATTAGCTAACATAAGAAGTTCGTCCTCCAGGGATCGAATCAAATAATAACCAGCACAAATACATATACACATAATTAGATTCGTAACAAAGAACTGCACGATCAGGGCTTCAGTGGGCGTCATGGTGAAGTCGTGCGTCAAGCCTTCACTTCTTCCGATGATGTTATCCTTCTTGGAGCTTCTCTCCATCACGCACTCTGAATTCTGGATCTGTAAACAAAACTCCCAAAAAATAAGTTAACATATATCAAAATATTTACAAAATTTCCATGGAACTACACTATCATTTCTAAAACATATAATACAGGTGTTTGCTACCTCGAACTACCCTCTCTTGCACACTCAACTAGATGAAATCGTCGAGGAGCCATCGTCTAGTTCTTCTAGATAATGGAAACCTAACTCATAGGCCAGTTGCCATTGGCCTGCGTCCCCTAAAATCCCAAGTTGCCTCTTATTGAGTCCAGAACGCTGTAGGAGAAATCCAAACACGTATCGCTCCTCTGGTGTTCTCTGTGGCAATGATGGAAGATCGGATTCGCGATATCTTGCACCTTGAGCCTCAGTTGGGTGTCAACGTTCCCAATCACTAGATAATCTTGGCTCCATCAGGATACGCAGTCGTGACAACTGACGAAGGAGGTTTCTCAAACTCCATGGACATGAGTTCCAGCCATGAGACTATAGCCTCGTCAGATTCCATTTCAGATTCTCTGTACAGCTCCTGTAACTCCATCCTAGCACGAATGCGACTGGTGGCAGCACAAACTTCATCTTGTGCATCAGTTACTGGGTTGACCATTGCCATAGGACGAGCTGTTACTTCGGGAGTCGATGCTGCTGTGGGAGTCATTGTTGTTATTGCTTCAGGCAGGAGGGGCGGATGCACTCCTCCGCTCGATTCTCCCTTCCGTCGACAAGAAGGCGTGGTCGCCAGAAGCGACGCTGCGTCGGTGGGCAGGGTCGCCGGCCGAACTCTCGTGGGTTTCTCCAAAGCTCCACCCTTCTCTTCCGGTTCTTCCATGCGGTCTCCCTCTTGCTCGGCGCCATCTTGGCGTGGCATCTCAGGATTTTCTTTCGCAGCCGCTGTTTTGACCGCTTGAACGGCCATATGCAGCTGGGCTTTCAAACTTAAATTCTTTTGCATTAGGTCGGTTACAGTACGAAAAGTTGCAGTTAGCACTCCCCCCTTGTCGTATTTTGGGGCCACCCTCTCATCTGCGGCGCGTTCCTCCGTCTCCAGGTCTTTGCGGAGCTCAGATGGAAGCTCGCGACCCCTTAATCTAGACGCCAGCATAAAGGGGGCGAACCGGTCGATCAACACCAGTTCTTCACTCTCCCGAGCACATCTTAGGCAACGGGCACACTCCCGGGTGAGGGTCGGGTTTACTGTGCCCGCCGGGTTGACTCTGGCGAGGGACACAATGTCGAGGGTCCTGAACAGGACCCGCTCATCACTCATTATACACCTGAATGCCGCAGGTGAAAATACACTTCCCTCTCTTTCGGGGCTCCATCTTCGGAAGCTCCCTCTTCTCTGGTGACCACCAGTATCTGGGGGAACGTTTGTTCACCAGAGCGCCCCAAGGGATGACGAGGTCGAATGGTCACAAACTACTACAAGATTGTTTCAGGCTGGACATAAGGAAGAATTTCTTTACTGTCCGAGCCCCCAAGGTCTGGAACAGCCTGCCACCGGAGGTTGTTCAAGCGCCTTCATTGAACACCTTCAAGATGAAACTGGATGCTTATCTTGCTGGGATCCTATGACCCCAGCTGACTTCCTGCCCTTTGGGCGGGGGGCTGGACTCGATGATCTTCCGAGGTCCCTTCCAGCCCTAATGTCTATGAAATTCTCCCTTCAGCGAAAGGCGTCCGCTGATAAACCTCTCACCTGTTCTGTCCACCTGGTGGTAAGTGATATGTGCCTCCAGTTCCATAAAGTTTTCTACTTGGCGTTTTCCACTGCACCAAGGGCAGTTCTTAACTAATTCTATCTCCAGCGTGCCTTCCCCTGATCCCATCCTCGTCACCATGTGTGGGCCGGGAGCGGTCTGAGGCCCTCAGGGGCGCGCGGCGGGCTGTGGCCAGCAGCCCTGGCACGCGGGTCGGGGAATGCAGGCCGGCGGACTAGAATTAGGCACGGACGCGTAGCGGTTGATTAAAGATTATTTTACTTACACTGTAGATGGTCGCGGTGCAGGCAGGAAAAACTTGCTTGCGTTGCAGTTACAGACAGACACGTGGAGTTTGCTAGGCTCCACAACACGAACTCGAACAAGACCCGCAGAAAACTCAAGCCTCTTGAAATTACTCGGACAGAGCTCTGGATACACACACTCACAAAGCTTGCTAGGCTCCGTGGAACAAGCGCGCAGGGAAGGGGTTCATCGAGGGATCGCGCTCAGCGACGGGGAGAGGCCAGAGGTTGATCAGACCCCTATAGCCTTCTTAAGGCACATGCTGGGTCCGTTAGGCTCCGCAGCGCTTAGAGTTCTTCACGAGACGTGACGTCCTCCTCCTCCACGAGATGGTTGTGGAGTCCTCCAACTTGGGCGGAAACCACTCAAGCCTCTTATATGGCTAGCAAGCCAATCGCTAGCTGCCACGTGGGAATAATTTAGAACTGGCCAATAGTGGGGAACAAATTTGCATGCGGGTGGCGGGAACTCCTTTACACCAGGGTTTTTCTCTTTGCAACTGAGAAATGCACCCTGCAAAGAAAGCTCCTCATGGCGGGAAATAATTTAGCAGTGCCGAAGCGCGCGCACACAAAATCACACCCTTGGGTTGTGACAGTATTAACATAGGATCAAACCCTTCCAGATACAATTTAGACAATATGACTATGAATGCAGATCAAGATTGTAAGATTTGGTCTACAGAATTTTTGTATCAAATAAATATATTGTCTTCAACGTAAAACCTTCCTGTATGAATATTAGAGAGGCATAAGCTTCAAAAAGTTACTCATTTCTATACAGATCCATTTTCATGTAAATTTGTTTGGGTCCTTTTTCCATGAAGAATGAGTTATATGTACTTAATCTCTGTTGTTCACAGCTTTTGGAACTATATTTGCCAGAGTGCTCATCCATATTAATACTCCAAACATGAGAAGGAGTATGAGTAAAATGCAGTGATTCATGTTTGGTCTTTAGGTTGCATCAAAAATTATACTTTTTGTACCATTACAGTCTCCATTATAGAATAAATGAATTATTTGTTTTTAATTTAAACTAGAATATAATCTTTTTTTAGGCATCAGAATGAATCATATACACATGAAACAACAATAGGTAGAGTTTGTGCAGAGGACAAAATTTCCATTTCAGGAAGATAGATACATTTGTTCCAACTAGAAATGAAATTTTAAAAACTGTAAAATCACCATGGAAGTTCAAAAATGATTGGGAATTATTGAAATATTTTTCTTTGACAAAGCTGGAAAAAGACACTTACGCTCTTTTATTACTATAGACTTGTCATATTTTATTTGATAACTTTTATAACGTTATTAGAACCCCCTCCTCCCTCTTCCCCTCCTCTTTTTCTTCCAGACTGTTACTTCAACAAAACTGATGGTTTCATAAAGTGTTTTTTGGCTTTGATAGAACTTCATTTTCCAACAGAGAACAGGTCTATCAAAGTTTTTTTTTTCTAACCAGATAAACCAGTAGGTTTTTTCTTGTTTAGCTGGTATCACAATGCTGCTAGAAGATTGCTCTTTCTTGTGTATTTCCTAGTATCTTGTTGGGCCTAATTTTTAAAGCAGGGGTGTCAAACTTAGTGTGGGCTGGATCTGGACATCAGAGCTAAGTACAGACAGTCAAAAAGCCCAAGACTGAATTGATTCAATCTTTGCAGATTAGACTAAACTACATAGATTTAACTGATAAGCAAGTGAAGAGACATGCACTTTTGATTTCGGAAATGCAGCCGCATGCCTTCAGTGGCCCAGGTCAGAAGCACTAGAGCACGCCTCCCTGCTGGGCTGGAGCAGACAGCTTGGGCCAAAATGAGCCCACCCATCCTGCAAGACGGGGTTTGTGGGGGGAAAATGCAGAGCATCCTGGGATGCTGGGGAACTGTGTGTTAACTTGAATCAGAAGGGGATCTGAGACAGAAGTTCAATAAACTGATTTAACCTAAGTCAGTTAAGTCTAATATTACATCCATACAGGTTTATCTTAAACTGGTTTTGGTCATTTTAAAAGTGGTTTGTATGCACTGAACTTCTCTTATGTTACACATTTGAACTGGTTTCTAATCACTTATACCAGTAAATGTGTAATTTCTTTCCCTAGCCCAGGAGCAACACCTGAGCTGAATTCATGGAACCAGCAAATATAACAGTGGCAGGTCCAGTGGTAGCTGTGGCAAGTCCGGAGGTGGGAGTCCAATTCTGGCAGTGGTAGGGGTCTGACTGCAGTGGCAGGGTTAAATAGCTGCACGGCAACTGGGGCTGTGTCAGCAGAACCCTTGCTCAACCCTCCTCTATCTTCCCTGCCCCCCGCCCCCCCCCCCCCATGGCTATATCCACCAGGATCCAAGGGCCCTGAACTCTGCAGAAGGTCCCACCCCCCTGCTTGCTTTTTCCCCAACTTCCAATAGCTCACTAGTAGCCCAGTAGGCAGGGTAGAACAGCACCTCCAGGTCCAGTCCAGTCCACATGCCATATGTTTGACACTTCTGCTTAAGGTATTGATTTTCAAAATAGCTCTGTAAGTCACAAAGAGGGGATGAGGGAGTTACTGAGTGCTGAGATCACTTGAAAATCTGATCCCTTATTCTTGAGTCAAAATAGGAAATGAGCTTTTTAAAATTTTGGCACCAGTTGTGGGTCCTGAGCCATTGATTATCTGGTCTTAGAAGTCCCAAGCAATACAGGTCGCCAATGCTATCACTGTGTGAAGAGCCTGTGGGCTGTGCTGTCATTACTTTGTGCTGCACCAAACCTCCTTACTGCCAGTCACAGGATGTCCAGGATCATATGGGATTGTTCCATGGCATGGAGCCAACATAGCTGGTCCTGTCCTATGCCAGCTGGTAAATGGTATCAGGGAAAGAGAGTATTCTTGGGGCTTACTGTGCACCACTGAACCCTACCTTGTGTAATGTTCCTTAGTCACTGGTAGTTAGCAGATGTTAAAGCATCCTTGTGATTACTGTATCTTCCCTAGAAGGCTAGCCCAATGGACAGCAGCCCCAAGGTCAGGAAATCACACTAGTTGTAGACTGAAATCACAAGCTGAATTCATCTCAGCCAGGAATTTTTTTTGATATTCAGCCTAAATTTTCCCTTTCTTAGTTATCCTTATATTCCAAGCCACAGCCCTTTGTACCACACTAAGTAATTCTTCTCCCTTGGTTTTAACATCCTGTACATTTTTATATGCTCTCATTACAGCCCACCCATAGCCATCATTTAGCCAAGCTATTAATCTCTCTTTGTAACTTTTTTGTATAAAGCAATTTCCTTAGTTCTCTGGACAGTGTGCTGCTCTTCACTCAACTCCATCCAATTTCAGTGAATAGAAGTCACCCATTAGTTTTCTCATATGCATTTTATTTGTAGAAATGTTCTGTGTCTAATATTCCTCAGTTCACTCTGATTTGCCTTAGCATCCACATTTTTTTCTGATTGTAAATCTGCCCTATCTTTATGATTTCCCTAATAAAAGCGAAGTCAAATATGTGCCTTTAGGTAAACTACAAACTCTTATCAGAACCCTTTATATATTTGCCCCTGGAAATGGTCCCAAATTGAAAAGCTGGATCTAAAAGCTCTCAAACTTTGAGGCAGGTTAGAATAGGCCCCAAGCTCTGCTGCTTGGGCCCTTGAATCTTTATTGCCAGGTTTTCCTTTGAGGCCAGTTTCAGTTAAATAAATATTACAAAGGATGAAACACTGGTGCCCTCTTGTGGGAAAATAGAGAGAAATTTGATGGGAAAGAGAAGTAATGTAATGAGGATGGAAGAGCGATAAGGACAGATTAGGAAGGTATGTTTTGAGGTAGGGTAGGGGACAGAATTGATTTTGTTTTAAGTAATAGCATTCTGAAAATTTACTTCTGGTCTGCACATGGGAGGTACTCATGGAATGAGACTCCAGGAAGACTACATAGACTGGAATAGTACTTCTCTGCCTCGTATTTCATTAGCTAATACATCATCTTTGACATGGGCATTGTAAATCTAGACAAGTTCTTTTCTAACGTGGAACTCTCATTCACGGCTTTTCATATTAGGACTTCTGTTCCTTAAGTTTTTTGAGATTCCTATTGATTATCAAAAAACAAACTTCGTAAATTCATACCAAAAATATTTTTTGCTGGGTTATAGATTATTGCACTCGGGGATCTTTTTCCAGAATTCACAATCTGTGGTTTGTTTTTATTCACACATTTTTTTTCCTGATATGTTATCTTTTTTATGTTATCTCTGTCTGTGTTTTATATCTCCAACATTTGTGGGAAAACAATTCAGTCTGCATTTGAGTTGCTTATCTTCCATATAGTCTACCAGTCTCTGCCTTAGTCAGATATCACCTCAACAGATTATTTCAGTGGTCAAATAATGCTGCTTTTTTTTTTTACTTATATGAAGAGATACCTTTTGGGTGCTGAATAATTTATATTGCAAAAGTTTGTGAAGAAGCAGGACATCTCATTCCATCTTCTTCAAAAATTGGAGAGATAACTATAAGCAGGTTGAGTACTCACCCCAAAACACATACACTGGATAAAGACCAAAATTACTACCTCTGTGGTAATGTAAAACCAACAAACCAGTATCCCCAGCTTAACACTTTCTACCAAACTTGACTATTTTAGGGTTTGTTTATTTTTTGTTCTATTTTGTTTTTTCTAAGTACTTGTCTTTGAAGGGCTCACTAACCATGTCATATACCTTGCTCTGAAGGTAAGAACTACTTTCTCTTACCTCAGATAATTCTGCACCTTGAAGATGTTTTCAAACTCCAAGCCTAAGGTTCATTCAACAGAGGAGTCTATGTTCCTGAAAAGAGTCCTGGAATCAACTTATTACCCCATTGCAAGGACTAAGAAATTAGCTTATAAAAGAAAAGGTCTTTGCACATAGAGTGGGGAAATTATGTAAAGTATTTAGATAGGTGAAGGGGGGGTTCAGGTTTGCTGGTGGACATACATTTTGCTGTGTACAAAACTAAGCCTTCCTAATGTGTTCAAATATCCTCTTGCTATATGCATTAACTTAAAGACAAGAGGGAGAGGAAGAGAAGCAATTGTCATGCTGTTGTCAGATCTTCAAAATAGAAATTACAGATTTTGTTTTTTTCCTGATCTTTCAACCTCTCTATTCCATTGGTGTGGACTCCCAAATAAAGGGATAAGGGAAAAAATGGCTAACTTCCCATCTCTGCCGTTCTGTGGGAAGGGGCTTGGAGAGAAGCTCTGCTCCCTCATTCTCAGATTGGTCACCTTCTGGTAACCCAGTTTGTTTATACCACCTGCATTCCACTATCCATTTCATATATCCACCCTTAAAGGATTTCAGCACCAGTGTCAAAGTCTTGTAGAGTCCTTATCTGCAGAGTGATGTATGTCAAATCTGCCTTATCACAATCTGCCATTAGGGATTTTACACATGTAACTTTCATTGCAATTGATAAGAGTTATGTACACAAATCCACCATGCAACAAGAGGATAACAGACCTCTTATATTTTAATCTGAAGAGTGACTATAATGGGAAATACCCCAAATACTTTACAGTGAAACAAATAGTTGAAAAAAACAAGATTAAAAGAGCTAAAACTAATAATACTTAGCTGTAATGTGCCAACACCTGTTAAAATGATTCCTAAGCGTGCTTTGAAATGGTTACTTCCATGGTCCATCATAGATCAATCAAGAGGATATTCCATAACTTCAGGGCCTGAGATAAATAAACTAGTAGCTACACAAAAAAACTTGTGCAACAGCTGCATGCCTAAGACATTAGAGGCCATGACATTACAAAGGAAGCCGAGGTCAGAAACAGATCTAGGTTCCAGTTTCTTCTATAGATTTAACAACCACAAACAATGTGTAAAGTCCTGCTCATGGTTACACAGGTAGCAAATAAAATTACTGGGACCTACTCTAAATATGCAGGTCAAGGTGAGATGGGATCTAATGCACAATTCACACAATCATGCCTTCTGTCATGCCAAATGTGCATGGCAGGAGGCATGATTGTGGCATGTACATTAGATCCCATCACACCATATTACTGGTGCAGGGGCAGCAAGCTTCTGCAGCTGGGGGCTGAGAGGCTCCCAGCTGCAGGGGTACCCCATGTACCCCCAGGGCAGAGGGAATTACTATTCCCCCTCCCCACTGGGGTGCAAGAGACCCTCAGGGCCACAGGATTGCCAAAGGGCAATTCCGCCCTCCTGGGAGTGCAGGAAACCTCCAGGGACAGAAGGTTGCCGCTGCAGCAGTCCTCTAGCCTTGGAGGTTTCCCACACCTCCAGGGTGGGGGGGGATCACCCTGAAGTGATCCTTCAGCCCCACAGGTTTCCCACACCTTATAGCCCTAGGGATCACAGAAGCCATGATCTTCAGTGCCCAGGGGTTTCATGCTGGTTTGGAGCCCTGTCAGTTGATGGGGAGACCCTGCTACACGCACAAATTAAAGCTTGATAGCAACCAGCTGTAAAGTTAGTACATATTTTTGAGGTCTGACTTTATAGTCGGTTGGAGCTTTTTATTGTGTGGTAGTTGCTTTGTAGCTAAGGACCGACATTAGGGCTGTGCGAAACAACACCATTTTGCTTCAACTTCTGTTTCGATGAAACAGTGTTTCGTTTTGAGTTTAGTTTCATTTTGAAAGCACTGTTCCATTCCATTTCGTCGAAACAATTTTGCTGTTTCGACTCTGTTTTGAGTTTTGCCCACACCCCTGGAGGAGTCTGGCAGAGCCTTCCTGGGGGTGCGGGCAGGAGGCTGCCACTGCCACTGGGAATTGAACTCAGTGGAGGGAGGTGAAACACAGCCCTGGAGCTGTGCTCTGCTTCCCCACACCAGGCTCAGTTCCATGGGGCTGGGAGCTGCTGGGCACTGAGCCCGGTGGAGGGAGGTGGCATGCACCACCGGTGCTGTGCTCCACCTCCCTCCACTGAACTCAGCACCTAGTGGCTTGCTGTCCAGTGGAGGGAGGCGGCACACATCCCTGGCACTGCACTCTGCCTTCCTCCACCAGGCTCAGCTCCCAGAAGCTCCAGCCCCATGGAACTCAGCCTGGTGGCAGGAAGCAGAGTACAGCACCAGGTCTGCCCACCTCCAGCCACTGGCCTGGGCTCCAGGGGGTTGGTGGAGCCAATGGGAGCCACAGCCCAGTGTCAGGAGGTGGGCAGAGTCAGTACTGCACTCCCATTGGCTCCGCCAGCCCCACGAAACACAGCCCAGCAGCAGGAGGTGGAGAGAGCCAGAGCTGCACTCCCCACCCAACTGAGCCACATGGGGTTGCGGAACTGCTGGGATTGTAGCCCTGGCTCTCCCCTGCCTCCCACCACCTGACTGCTGCTTCAAAACTTGAAACTTTTCAACTGGCCTCGTTTTGTTTTGAGGCTGTTTCGAAGCCCTTTATTTCATTTCAATTTCACTGTTTCAAGCTCAAAATTAGTTGAAACAGCATCAAAATGCAACAGTTGGTGAAACCAGAAGCTGTGCGAGCTGGCCGGGGTCCAGGCCGGTGAGATCACAATGCAGGCTGCCCCAGCTGGAGCGAGTGAGGCTTGGCCCCATGTGAAGCTCTGTGGGGGCAGCAGCAGGCTGGATCCAGGTAGCTGGCGAGCTGGATCCAGCCCACGAGCCGTATTGTGCCCACCCCTACTATAGGAGATTTTACATTATAATAGTAAATTCTGCTGTTTTCTAGGTAGACACTTCCCTGATTAGGCCTTGAATGCTGCCAAGAAGTCATTATCTTACAATGCATTGGCAATGCATAGGGGGTGTGTGCAGGTGCACGTGCACCCCCTGGGATCGGCCATGCACACCCTGGAAGCAGCATCTGCAAAACTGGAAGTACCAGCAGAAGTGCACTTTCAGTTTTGCTGCTGGCTTGGTGTTTAGCCACTGGGCCCCCACCCCAGTCAGTGATGGCTCCAGGAGGAACCCCCACCAGTCAAAGATCAGCCACTGGGGACCACCCCCCCCATCAGCTATCTGGTGCCCCCCATACTCAGGAGGCACCAGTCACCCATGTTACAATGCATTTTAGGATCTTGGGAACTTCAACAGGATGGTAATGTGTTGGTGCAAGTTAAGACTCCCATTGAGAGAATGGAGAGCTGTGTTCCTCCTGGGTGAAATAAGGCACATCACTCATCGAAATGCTGCCCATTAAAAAGAGTGGGATATCCCTATGATACAGGGCTAACAACTTCTTTCTGTTCTGTAGAGTGAAATAGCAGAGGTATAAACAGGGTACTACCAGCTGCTGCTTTACTAGTGGAAGCAGCACAGGTAGCAGCTATTTTTGCCTGAACGGTGACACCCAGGGCTGCTGCCCCAGTCACCCCCCTGCCCCCAACCCTGCTTCAGTTACATCTCTGTGAAATATGATCACCCTCCAGAGGCTCATTAGGCTCCCTATTGAAAGAATCTTCCCGGGCCTAGACACGTTTGCACGGAACAACTGGAAGCATAGTCAGAGCTGTCTTTTGTCTTAGTGGTGAAATATGATCCAGCCCTTTGCCTCTGCACACCCCAAGTATCCAAGATGGTGCATTCTACGCATTCTACCATAGCCAGAGGAAAACCTTTACTAGCAGTGTAAAAAAACTGTAGTGAGACATGATTTAGCTGTGGTCTAAAACTTCTAAAATTGTTAGCCTCTGAGACCATGACACAGAGAATAGTGTCAGTCTGGTCCCGGATATGTGGGTGTTCATTGCCATGTATCTTGCTCAGATTCTGAGGTAACAGGATATGATGCAGTAAGCACTTGCATATCTGTGAACAGAATCAGGCCAGGAGTGCTAGTATGTTTCATCTATATGTATTTCAGCTCTGCCACAAACTTCCTGTTGATCTCAGACAAGTCTCTGGGCCTGATTATGATATTCGCTTGCACTTACATAATCAGGATTAAATGTGTTAGGTCATTTTAATGCACACACACCCCTCCCCCCCCCCCGGTACAAACCTAATGAATGCAAGACCAAAGTTTTATTCTCTGTGCTTCTGCTTCTTATCTATAAAATGAGGAAATAATTACTTATCTCCAGCCTTCTGTTGGTTTTGTCTATTTAGCACTGGGGCAGAGGCAGTCTTAACTTGTACACTTAGATCTGATCCGAGTTGAAGCCTCCAGGTGTTAATGCAGTGCCAAGTAGTTAATAAGTATTTACACAAAATAAAGCCTAAAGTTGTTCAGTTTCACTTCCAAGTATTAGAAAACACTATAAAGGCTACAAAGGGAAATAGAATTCTGCCCACTTTTTGACAAAGACCTCAGATGGAGGACCCATGACTTCAACTTGCAGGAAACTTAATGCTGTCAGATTAATTCCTGTAGAATAGAGAGCAATATTACCTCAGTTCCAAGGATACTTACTTCCAATGTAAATAGTTGCTAACAATAAAAGCAGAGACGCACCATATTTGTATGGCAAGTAATTAATTTTGGAACTAACATGAGTCAAGGTCTTGAAATTTATTTAGTTATTTATTTAGTTGCCTTATATGTGAATCTCCAACAAGCCACAGCAGAGGTCCAGAGGAGGACCCATAATATGAAGAACAGATGGTGGTAAGCCAAGGCAAAGGAGATTCAACACCTCATTGACATCAATGATATGTGCAGTTCTTTCAATGCCAGCAAAGTCGTCTAAGGTCCAAGCACTCAGGGGTCACCCTGCTTAAGATCTAAGGATGGAGGAGACCTGATTGAGGGAAGGGGAGCCGTCAATGCCCATCGGAAGGAGTATTTAGAAGACTTTCTCAGTCAAGACTCTGTTGTTGATGACAGCGTTCTCAACACCATCCCGCAACACCTAGTCAGATGATCTTGGAATCCCTCCATCCCATGATGAGGTGAGGAAATCATTAAGCAACTGAACAATAAGACATCTGTAGCTGATGGAATCCCCTCAAAAATCTTCAAGCGGGAAGGAGAGATGCTCACATCACAGCTCCATGTCCTCATTTGAAGGATTTGGAATGACTGAGGAAATACCAGATGACCTCAGGGACACCATGATTGTGACAATCTTCAAGAAAGAAGACAAGTCTGTGGAAATTACAGAGGGATCACCTTGCTGTCCACCACAGGAAAGATCATTTTAAGAAGCCTCCTAAACTGTCTCCTTCCATTTGCTGATGAGCTCCTCCTGGAATTGCAATATGTATTTAGGGCATCAAGAGGCACAACTGACATGATCTTCACTGCTCACTATCGTCAGGAAAAAAGCTGGGAACAACATCAACCTCTTTACATGGCCTTCTTTGCCCTCACAAAAGCCTTCAACTCTGTCAATTAAAAAGTGTTGTGGAGGATCCTTCTGAAGTACAGATGCACACCAAAATTCATCACCATTCTCTTCATGCTCCATGACAGAATGCAAGCAGCGGTTCTCAGTAATGGATCTATCACAGCATAGGTGACTGGTAGGGGGTGCATGTGCCCCCCGATGGGGCTGGTGCCCCCCCTGACAGGGTCACCACTGTCAACGGCTTCTGTAGGTGCCCTCCCAGATTCAGGAGCCACCAGTCACTCATGTATCACAGATCCCTTTGAGGTTAAGATGGGAATTAAGCAAGGCTGCATCATTGCTCCAACACTCCTCTATATCCCTTACTATGATGCTGTATCTGACCACCAACAAGCTTCCAGCTGGTGTGGAGCTAAACTACCAAATGGATGATAAACTGTTTAATCTCATCTGACTCTCAACCAAAACCAAAGCCACCCCAACCTCAATCATCAAGGTCTAGTACAGTGATGATGCTGTAGCCTGTGCTCACTTCAAGCAATTGTTGACGTCTTCACCAAGGCATACAAGAAAATGGGTCTGATGCTTAACATTCAGAAGACTAAGGACCTCCATCAACAAGCTCTTGATGAGCAGTCCTCAGCTCTGGTAATTCAGATTCATGGTGCATCTCTGCAGAATGTTGAGTTTTTCTCATACCTTGAAAGCCATCTCTTGCAGAAGGCTGACATCAACAAAGAAATCAAACATCACCTCAAATGCATAAATGCAGCCTTCAGATGCTTGAGGAAATAGTTGCTCAAAGCTCACTGTTTATCAAGCCGTTGTGATCCCCACTTTATGGTACAAAGCTGAGACATGGACAATGTACATGTGATGTCTCAAGTCACTGGAGAATTACTATCAATGCTGCCTGAGGAAGATCCTTCAAATCCAGTGGGAAGATAGATGTACCAACGTTAGTGTCCTCTCGCAAGCAAACGCCATGCACAATGAGGCAATGATTATCCAACATCAATTTTGCTGGGCTGGCCATGTCATCCAGATATCCAACTCCAGACTCCCAAATCAAATGTTATTCTTCCAGCTCATTCCAAAGCCTATGCTCAAGAAGAGGGCAGAGAAAGCACTTCAAGGGCATCCTCAAGAACAATTAAAAAAAAATGCAACATTGACATCAACTTGTGGGAGACTGTTGCCCAGAACTACCCCAAATAGAGGAAGTCTGCTGCAAGGATCTCTGTACTTTGAAACCTTATGATGACAACAGGAGATGAAAAAGCGGGAGTGGCAAAAACAGCATGTTACAGACCAAATCAAGAATCTGAGCCATCCACTCAACATGAAAACATGTCCCCGAGTTGAAATGGAGTCTGTCAATCCTGGATAAACCTTGTCAGCCAATTTCAGACCAACAGATAAGACATTCATGGAAGACGATCATCCTTGACTGCAAGGGATTGCTGAAGAATGTCACCCTTCCCAACAGATGCTTAGGGCAGCTTACAGTAGGAGAACAGAATATTTTATGAAACAAGAAAAATGTATATAAAACAGGAGAAAAGAGTGGGAGTAAGAGTGGGATAAAACAGAAACACACTAAATAATCTGAGGGTGATTTGAGTGGTAGGTTTATCTTAATTCAGTAATGTATTTGAATAGTGCCTTAATCTATTGGTTTACTAGAAACTGTCATATTTCTTGTAAATATTACTTTTAAAAAGAAGCATCAAAAGTATCTTTATTATCTAATCAAAATTATAAAAGAGGCTAGGTTACTCAATAGGAGAGGTGAGTGTATTTTCAAAATCAAAATTGGGACATGCTTGTGGTAACACATTTTTAGGTTGTGAAATATTCATAGAAAAGATAAGGTACCCTTCTGGTAAAAATATGTACTATATGTATTAGCAACACTGCTACCAACTTTTGATTCATCAGTGTTACAAGCATATTTCTCAGACTGGATACTTTTTTCCAGTAATTGAAGGTATGCCTATGTAGTCTGGGCTGCACTTCTAGCTGCTACCAAAAAATAAACTCATCCCACCTGCTCCTAATCTGCATGCTCCAAACCCCAAACTAAGGTGGTAAGGATGCTCCAACGAAGTGCGGGAGGGGGAAATGATTCCCACTGCTGCTCCTGATAATCCTCTTTCAAGATTTCAAGAATGGGAACGGGGTTAATTTTTCAGTGACAGCCACAAGCAGCATGAAACCAGCGTACATGTACCCTTAGTGTCCAGTTGAGCTTATCTTGAAGCACTGAGCAAATGTTGTTAACACTCACTCTGCAATAAGAAACACCTCTAAGCATGCCTCTGCTCATTTTTGCTATCTTGGGGCACTTACACATGTGTCTAAAGCCTGCTTTGACACATTCTAACTAGAACACATGGGAGCAGACTCAATTAATTGAGTCTGCTGCAGTGTGCTAACCAGCAGCCTTGAAGTCACGTGTATTCAGCATCGCTTGCTTCAAAATGGTGGTGGGGGAATTTTAACTAAAGCTGGTAGAACAAGCTTAAGTTAAAGTTCCCCTGCCACCATTTTGAAGCAAGGGATGCTGAATACATGTGACACTGCAGGTGCTTTAATTAAAGCAGCTCTCAGGAGCCACTCTAATCAAAGCCCCCCCCCGGAGTATGTGTATAGATGCCATTGATTCCTGACACTGCTCATTATACTACATACTAATTCCACTAACAATATATTCCTTGATAATGACAAAACTGATTTTACTTTGTGTAGCAATATGTCTTGAGCAAACATTATGTAGTTACTTAAAAAAAAAAAAATTTCGTGAATGACATATAAAACTGCAATGTATCAGGTGCTGTGGGACAAGTATGTGCGTCAATGAGACAACTCACAAAAGGCTGGGATTATAATACTATAGTAAAACCAAAGCATCCAGTCAATTTAGTATGGGATCAATCCCTGTGACCAGTAGTTAAATTGAATAGTACAGCATTTTGCTAGTAAGCCTACTAATATCAATAGTATGGCTATTGTAATGTCATTCTGAGTAGGGCTAACAGAATCAGGCTGGTGGGGTAGCTATGCCTGAAGATGTAAGCAGCAGGAGAGTGAGCCCTCTTTTTGTTTTGTGCTTTTAGCAGCAGTCTACATACTGCAGTCAGTTAGGTTATCCACTTTTTAAAAAAGACTATCAAGAGGGGAGTAAAAATTTGCTGAATTATTACACGTACATACAATTCTCCACGTCAGACTGCTTAAAGGATGTTCAGTCAGAGACTAGATTTTTTAAATTAATCAGTTTGGTAAAATTCAAGTTGACCATTTTCAGACATTTGAATGTATGTTAATAATATGAAGCTGTGCCCTGGCTATTTGTTGCCCTGTGCCCAGATTATTCAAGCTCATGCATGACCTTTCTCACTGGTGATGACAATTTAGTGATTATTCATGCCAGGTTCTCCTGAATAATGGGAGAAGATACAAAGTTGAGGTAACAGTCTTGTTCTTTGAACTCTCCAGAAACGTGGTTGGGATGAGCTGAAGCAAATTAGAGACGAGCTGGGATAAGCAGAAGAACCAGGTCCTAGGAGTTTTTGGGTGGGAGGGAGCCTTGGTTATTTGGGCTGAAACAGCTGGGGCTGTTATGAAGTATGTTGGGATTTGGAGTATATGAGGGGCCTGGGTGAGTGAAAGAGCTATGGGAGTCTGCCCTATTTAGCTACATATACAATCTCTGTTCCCTTCATCCTTTGCCAGCCTAGTTCAGCCTTTAACATTGTGTTGTCTCACCCTTTAGGCTTAGACCACTTCATAAACCCCTTATCCCAGGGGTGGACAATTATTTTGGGCAGAGGGCTGCTTACTGAGTTTTGGCAAGCCATCAAGGCATGACAGGCAGCCCAGGGCAGATTAATATTAATTTCTAAAATTTTTAGGGGCCCTGCAGGCTGGATAGAATGGCCTGGTGGGCTGCATCTGGCCCCCAGGCTGCATTTTGCCCACCCCTGGTTTATCCCATTCTATCCTACAGTATCCTTAGTCCTCTTTGACTCCCTATGCCTCTCCCCCTACCATTGCTCCCTAACCTCTCCCAATAGTAGAAAACAGGAGTAATCTCTTCATGGCTCCTGGCTGGCTAAAATCTAAGAGGTTGAGTAGTGAGCAGCTAGACAGCAGGCAGACAGGCAGCCTGGCTGACTGTCTAGTCAACAGGCCTGAAACTGAGGAAGAAAAGCTTCTACAAAAAGCTATTTGGTCTCTGCAACTCTGTTGAATATATGGGATTGCAGCTAAACTACACAAATGGGGCTTTATTGGGGGTCTTCAGGTCACATCAATTGCATGACATAGAAGGGCTCATCCTGGAGCCTGATCTCCACAAATAGAATCTAGCAGTGACTCAAGTCCAGGCTATTTTACTATGCAAGAGCAATATATTAAACTGTCCCACCAAATGAGAGCTAATTTTTGTAAGCTTCTCCTGTTGGCAAAAGAACAATAGGGTGTTAACAGTAAATGGCAGAATGAGGCAGAAATTATTCTGCAGTATAGTGCACCCAAGGCCTGTAGCACAGCCCAACAAGTCCTACCATGCATTAGGACTGAGTTTTGTAATATTAAAAAATGCACAGATAGATATAGTCTGTTCTCCTTAACAAGTTAACCCTAAACAAGATCCATGGTCCTCTTTGAAGAATGAACATTTTAGGTAACTGTATCAGTTTACCAGAGGATTCAGTAGTAACTCTCTACAATAATTGGTTTCCCCCTTGCTGCAGTATTTAAGGTAGGTATGTCATGCTACCTCCATCTATCGGTAGGGGTAGAATGGTGTTGTAATGGCCAAGACAGTAGAAAAACATAAGTAACACTGACCTGAGGTTGTACGGGAAAAAACATGCTTAAATATGGAGGAGATAGCAGCCAGTTGAAGATGGAAAAAGCATTACTGGATGGGATATGCAGAAAGATGGCAGGGGACATATTCTACATTTTGCCTGAGGAGAAATGAGAGAGTACGTATCTGCAGGACCTTGCTCAGGAAAACCATCCTGCAAAGTGCCTTCTTAGTGAATAAACATTCACAGAAGTGAAATGGCAAGATTAATTTGCCAGTCAGTTCAGCTAATAAGACTAATCTCAGTCTTGGATGATTGCTTAAATTATTTTTACTGATAAAACCAAAGTATATCCATATCCTGTTACTCTTCTGTCTCTATTACATATAGAGTCACAAGCCATATATTGTCAAGAAGATATGATTATACCTAAATAAAGTGTTAAACTACTGATCTTTCTTGAATCTCATTCAAACATATGCAAACCCTTTGCCTGCTGCACATGACACGTGCTTTATGACCTTGTTCCATTGCATTCGGTGCCCTGCGGTTCATTTAGTCTTTTGCAATCAAATGACATGAAAATGCGTTATTTTCTACCTTGTTCTGATAATCTTGATACCACATTTTCCTGTTGCACAAACATTTTTTCAGGGTGACTGAATCTAAAACTTTAACCTACTAGAAAGGAAATAAACTGTGAGTTCACTGAGTGTGTCTCCAGCAGTTTAGTTCCCCAACTGAGCAATCCATTCTAATTTCTGTGCCCTAGATTCAAATGATGTCAATGATTTTGGAGAAAGCAGACCCTCACTTCTTTCAGAAATTAAACTGCTTGTCTCAGCCTGCAGGTATTTTTGTGTGAGGCCTGTTTGCTTTATTTATGAATAATGATCACAACAAGCCATGTATCTCGGGTACTCAGGTAATTCCTCTTATACAAGCATCTGACCATTTCACAATTTCATGATTTAATACTCTAAAGTTCCCCCTGCTCCATCCCTCAAATTAAAGAATTTCTAATAACTCCATGATACAGATGGGGAGCTGAGGAACAGAGAGAATCAGGGCTAGATCAGTTGTCTTTGTGCCTAAGAGGTACTTAGGTGGAATTAAGGTGCTCGAGTTCCAGAGAGAGATCCAGATCGGCCATGTTTCAGCAGCTGAAAACTCAGTAAGTACAGCTCAGGAAAGTGGGATGGCAGAATTGGTAAGGTGCCTCAGTATAGCTACAGAGATCTGAGCTCAACCCATGCTCTGGAATGGTGCTGAAGATTGCCCACAGTTAACCCAAATGTAAATGACTACCTGGTCATTCAGGGTGCAAAGTTTAAGACAGTTGGATACGATGCTAACCATCTTGCCCTCTTGTGAGCTATTCTGTAGAAACTGATGTGGCTTAATGGTGCTGCCTACGGCTGGGGAAGCATCAGAATGGACCTTATGTTCTCATCCCCTACTCCTTATCCTGCAGTCTTCCAGTTTTAGCTCAGGCAGGAGAGCAGCTGCAGTGGTGCAGAAGTATGTGAGCAAGTGGAGGGCATTCTGGGACACGCAGTTCTAGAACAGCAATGGAGTTTGCTGCTGCTGCTGGAGAAAGATATCTTGCCAATATTTTGCCACCAAAAACAGGTGGGTTTTTTTGACTGCTTGACATGGGTGTCTGTGACACATAAATGAAGTGATCTCTCCCTTCAGCAGCAGTGAACTCCTGTGTGCTGCTCACTGCCAGCGTCTCCAGAGTCACAACGCAGTAAAGGAGGAGGGGGGACAGCCCTAGCTGTAGTCCTGGCCAGTTACACCTCTGCCTTAATGACCATGGCCCAACAGACCATAGGTCTTCGGGTTTTTTGCAGGGGAGAGGGATGATTTAGATAAAAATGATCCTGCCTTGAGTAGGGGGTTGGTCTAAATGACCTCTCACGCTCCTTTGCAACCCTGTTTTCCCATGATTTAAAATGTAGGCACTGCCTCCATATTGGACTGCTGAGTTCCATAGGTGTCCGTGTTTGGGTACCTGGGTATACCCTACACATCCAGGTCCTGCCTGAGCCCTCTTGTGATTCATACTGGTGCTAAGGGGAGGCCTAAACTCCACCTGCATCTAATTGCTGTAGAACCATTTCCGTTGAGAAATAAGGGAACTTTTGCTATTGCCCCCAACATTAACAGAAAGAGCACCAGCTGCTGGCATGAACTATTGTGAGAAGGGTCCTTGAAACAGAACAAAAAACAGAGATTTGGAATGGGTTAGCAAACTGAAATGGATGATAGATCTGTGCATTACGGTGTCCAGAACCCGCTGGTATTGGGACTCATGAGTGGTGGGACAAGCAGAGTCAGTGCCCAGAGAAAACCCTGGAGGTGGAGGAAGGACAGCACCTGGTTCTGAGAGTGTGGAGGAGGGTGCCTGGGTTCTGAGAACAGGGCCAGGGGCCCAGGTGTAAGAGCGAGGGGTAGGGGGTGTGAGTCCCAAGAACGAGGACAGGGGAGGCAGCAGCCTTACCGACATTGGGAACTGAGTCTTGGCTGAGAGGCTGCTGCTGCCTGCTCCAGCTGTTGCTCCTAAAGCAGCAGCAGCCAAGCACTGTTTTAATTCTGGTGCCTTCCTAATTTGGCACCTAGCTTAGGTACCCCTTTCATAGATTCATAGATGTAGGGTCGGAAGGGACCTTGTAGATCTTCTATTCCAACCCCCTGCCCTGGGCAGGAGAGAAAACTGGGCTCAAATGACCCCAGCTAGGTAAACATCAAGCCTCCTCTTAAAGACCCCCAGGGTAGGAGCCATCACCCCTTCCCTTGGAAGTTGGTTCCAGATCCTAGCCGCCCCGACTGTAAGTAGTGCCTTCTAATGTCTAGTCTAAACCTACTCTCTAACAACTTACGCCCATTATTCCTTGTTACTCCGGGAGACGCTCGGGGGAACAAGGTCTCTCCCAACCCCCACTGGTCCCCCCTAGTAAGTTTATAGATGGCCACCAGGTCCCCCCTCAGCCTTCTCTTGTGAAGACTGAACAGGTTCAGGTCCCGTAGCCTCTCCTCGTAGGGTCTGCCCTGCTGTCCCCAGATCATGCAAGTGGCTCTCCTCTGGACCCTCTCAATGCTGTCCACATCCCTCCTGAAGTGTGGCACCCAGAACTTTCGCCTAGTCCTCATTAAACTACTGGGTTCCATGTAGATGGAAAATAGAACAGACAATTGTCAAATGAAGGAAAGTAGTCAGCCAGTACCAGAGGGGACTGCAAGTATTGAAGGTCTTTGTTTTGCCACGTGTATGTTGCAATGCAGTTGGTGCAGCTGCAGAATACTTCTGCTTGTGGAAGTGTGCGTGCTTTCCAAGGAATTGATATGCCAAGCAAAAAAAGCAGAAGGGGGAGAAGCAGAGGAAGAATGTTGAGTGTGCCTATGAGGGAGTGTTGAGTATCTCTACAACTAGAACTTCAGTTTGCTCTTGAAAAACTGATATATCTTTTCAGACAGCATGGTGTGAGAACTGTCCCTCTGTGCAGGGAAGCAATTTCACAGTGGCACTCATGAACTCTCTTCAGATAAATCTGTCTTCAGTGCACCTCCCTGGTTTCCAGAATGCCACATAGACCAAATCAACAAATTCATTGTAAGTGTGTGATCAAGGATTTTGCTTCTCCAGTCCACCTTTGTGAACTGGGGCTGCCAGGAAAATAGATCTATTTGCATCAGATGTCAACAGAAAGTTGACCATCCGAAGGCCTATGTTCCAGCTTTCTACCTGATGCTTTCCTTATCCGTTGGTCAGGGACTTTTCTATAATTTTTCAGCTAACAAGCCAGAGATTCCTCAAAGGGCTGACCTAGATCTTTCCTCTAGTGAAGGACCCTGTATAACACTGGATCTTTTATCCAGAAAAGGTTTCATTAAGCATCCACCCTAAGTTTGTACCCCAGGTGGTTACTGAATGCTACTTTGACCAACAAATCATCTTGCCAGTATTTTTTTCCCCTAAACCTCTCTCTTGAACTGAGAAGTACTTGCCTTCCTTTAATGTGAAAAGGGCTTTGTCCTTTTTCCTATGCAAATCAACACTTTCACGACTTTTCTCCACAGCTATTAATTTCCCCAGCTGATAGGTCTGTGGTTTCAGCAAAGGGATTGTCTAACTGGATATCAGACTGTTATCAGATCGCCAAGGTAGAAACTGCATCCAGGGTCAGAGGGCATTGCACCATAACTGAGTCCATCTCCAATACTTCTCCATACAATATTTCCATTGTAGCCACCTGGAATTTGGTGTGCACTTTTACCAGGCTCTGTGCAACCACAAAAGCCCACAAAGCAAATGTTGTGTTTGGTAAAATGGTTCCTCAGTCACTGTTTACCTAGGAAACTCTGGGACCCATCTTCTGGTATGTGGGCCATGCCTTTGAGGAACACCACAGTGAGGATGTGCGTATGAACGAGCACTTGAAAGAAAAATTACCCATCAGTAGCCAGAGTTCTTTCAGATATTTTTTCCCTACACACATTTGCATCCTGTTCGCTTTCCCTATTTTCTTGAAGTCACGTAATTGTTACCACTCTACAACTGAGAGGAAACCAAGAAGCAGGAAGCATGCACCACCTTTTTATCCCCTTGGAAGAGGGCACAAGTATGTGCATGGCTACAGTGCACTTCATAGATACTGCTAAAGCAAAAAGGGCATGTTTATACCCTAGCAGCACCCTTCTCCAACAGCTGGGAGGTTTCCAAGTGTACTCTGCCCACCTGATTCTACCTGCACGCTCCAAACCCAGGTCAGTGAAGATGCTCCAGGGTTGTCTCCAGCAGCCAATCTCAAGCACACCAAGGACTTGGGTCTTGAGACCAGCCACACAGGGATACCCTGGAGTGTCCTTGCCAAGGTTATTGCCACATTTGGAGCATGCATGCAGGTACGAATAGGTGGGGAGTGCTCTAAAATCCTTGTTCAGACATGCTGCCACCACTGTGTAGACATACCCAAAGTCTCCAGTTGAGAGCCTAGGGTGCTGGCTCATCTGCAGTTAGGATGTTTATATGAGCAACA
This sequence comes from Alligator mississippiensis, assembly GCF_030867095.1. Taxonomy (NCBI): domain Eukaryota; kingdom Metazoa; phylum Chordata; order Crocodylia; family Alligatoridae; genus Alligator; species Alligator mississippiensis. Next base: position 172,643,734 of record NC_081827.1, on the reverse strand, counting down.
CACTTTGGGGAACTCCAGTGACAAATAAGTGACTTTCCTTTTTTCTTTTCATGCTCCAGGACAGGCAGCTCTTTACCTATGCCAGCTCTTTACCAGACCACAATTACTGTGTTAAGTAACTTAGTGGGGATAGAGTGCAGATTATTTCCACCCGCCACCTACCTGCCTAAAGATAAGTATCAGCCATATATTCTGTAACTTGCTCTCACCTGTACATGGGGAGCAGCAGCTAAGAATAGGTTCTTTATCCCTACTAACTCTTCAGTGTGAGACTGAGTAACAATTTTTCCCCCAGCAGAAGGAGCAAAGTCCTCATTGAGTGAGGAGGCTGTTGAACTGGACTTGTGCATGAGGCCTAGGTTTAGATTCTGCTGGGAACCAGAAGCTAAGGCAGGCTGGTCAGCATCCAGCTGGTCTTGTTCTTTATAATTTCTTGCTGGGAAGGGGACAAGTGGGATTGTTTTGTGTACACATTTTGCTGCATTCCCAAGTCGCCTAGACCCTAATTAGTGCCCACCAGGAGGGGCTCACCCCCTAAGGGGCTATGAGGAGCTGCTTCCTTCCCCCTGGTGCTGGATGGCTAAACTCCCACCAACCCCAGCCTGGCCCCTGTATGATTGGGGCAGGGGCCAAACTCCTAGTGAGCCCTGATCATGCAGGGGCCAGGCCAGGCTCACCAAGAGTTTGGCATCTGATCCCAGGCTGAGACCTGGGCAGAGTGAGTGGCTGGTGGCACTGAGCTCCTAGCTGACAGCAGCCCTGCCTCTCCAACCTCCCCCTCCCAGCACAGCCCTACCAGCATGGCCTCCGACTCCTGCAGTGGATTCCCAAACCAATGACAGAGCAGCAGCGCACAGGCGGCACAGCCAGAGCTTCCCCCACCCTGTCTGCAGTGGCTGCCATGTGTGTGCCTGTGTGTGTGTGTGTGTGCACGGACATGTGCTTGTGTGTGTATGTGCATGTGCACACGCATGTGTACTGCCACCTGCCCCAGATTTCCATAGCCTTATCCCAGATTTTTTGTACATCTCCTTTCTATAAATTGATGGTCTGTGAGTAATAGGTGAAATCGCTGCGCATTGATAAAAATCAAATCCTGCCAAGCCTGCCTATGGAGGTCCCTTCCAGCCCTTCTTCTCTATAATTCTATTATTAAATTCTTTTTAATTGATAGAATTTAGACTTGGCCCTTATGCTGGCTAACACCTGCTGAAAGGGCTACAAATTCATATTAATCAGTTATGCTGAGTTCAATATATAGTAGTGAGTTAGAGCTGCAAATCAAGTAATTATATATATATATATATATATATATATATAAATTTTGAAGGATCTTATTGATTCTAATGAGGCACTTCAGGAAAATTGTTAGATAGTATGGGCCAAATCTTTCTTGCTCTGTTTCCCCGGTAGTTTCATCTTATCTTCAGCTTTTCTTAAAAGATTTTTAAAAAGTCTGACACTTTTGAACAGGTTTTAAGTTTGGAGAAGTCACTGTACTTGTATACCTGATACGTAGGGTACCTATTGTCTCAGCACATAGATTTTGTCTCATAATATGTATCATTACCTCATTTGTGACTTGCAACCTTTGATTTCTTTGACACAGTAGGTTTATATATGAAGCTTTGTGTCCAGTGACACACTCTTCAGTGTGATTTGTTGGAATACAGACCCTTAATGTAAAACATGTAGAAAGATTGCCTCAGTATGCTATTTGTCCAATCAGGAATTCGTCTGTGTGTGCGTCTGTACTGAGTGTGGCTGGGAAGCATAATGTAGTCTGAGCAAATGCTGCCAGAGTAAAAGCATATCATTTCAGCTTGTGGTCAGTGCAGAAGCTAATGTGTTGATGGGTGGATAAGGTTATTTCAGTTTCTATTTCATAGTGGATTAGCCTGCTGGCTTGCCTTTGACTGCATATTTCAAATGCTTTCAGATTAAACAAAACCTAAATTCTAAAGTTTTATCTTGGATGCCCAGTGGCTCCAGGTGTGCTTTTGTTGCCATTGAAAGCACTTTATTGCTGTGACTTAACAGAAGTGCATGGCTTTAAAGAACTTCAAAAATAAGTACAGTGCTTTAAATTAACAGTTGGTAAATGAGGTATTAAATTTGAAGTGCTGTATTTTATTGCACTTTAAACAACTTCCGTATGCTGGTCAAATTTCTGACCAGTGAAGAAACCCCAGGAGGCTGCAGAGTGCCACCTGCCTCCTAGCTTGGGATGTGCATGGAGGCTTAGAACCCCTGCCCCCCACCCCCAAACACTGCACTTCCAGCATGTTTACAAGCACTGTAAATTTATAGTGCTGTAAAAAGTGCTCTAAATTACAGTGCTGTAAAACATGCATGGTAGAGTTGTGCAAATCTTTGCGTGGTGATTCGATTTGGAGGAGATTTGGCCCAATTTGGTGGCCAAATCTCCAAATCCGAATTGAATCAGGGGACCAATTAAAAGGTCCTAATTGATTTGAAGCTCTCCAGATCTTCAGAAAAGATTCGGAGAGCTTCAATGGTTTGGGCAGTCCCTCGTGGCTGCAGCAGGGAGCTGGAGCCAGACTCAGAGCTGGTAAGTAGGGGCAGGAGAGGCAGAACTGGAGGAGGGGGGAGAGGACCATAGGGGTGTCACAACCCAAGGGTGTGATTTTTGTTTGTGTGTGCTTCGGCACTGCTAAATTATTTCCCACCACTCGGAGCTTTCTTTGCAGGATGCATTTCTGAGCTGCAGAAAGGAGATGCACGTTGCAAGGAGTTCCCGCCATTTGTATTCAGATTCATGCCCCACTATTGGCCAGTTCTGAATTATTCCTGCGTGGCGGTTAGCGATTGGCTTGCTGGCTGTATAATAGGCTTGAGTGGTTTCCGCCCAAGTTGGAGGACTCCACGACTATCAGGAGGAGGAGAACGTCACGTCTCGTGAAGATCTCTAAGCGCTGCGGAGCCTATCGGACCCAGCGTGTACATCAAGAAGGCTACAGGGGTCTGATCAGCCTCTCGCCTCTCCCCGTCACCGCCTGATCCCTCGACGTACCCTTCTCTGCTCGCAAGTTCCACGAAGCCTAGCAAACTTTGTGTGAGTGAATCCAGAGCTCTACCCGGGGTTAGAGTCCTGCAGTTTTTTTCTTCCCGTCACCGAAACCCCCATTGCGACGTACTCTCGAGGTTTTTGTTCATCTCCCGTTGCCGAAACCCCATTGCGACGTACCCTTATGTTCTGCAGGTTCGAGTTTTTTGTTTTGTTTTGTAACCGCAACTCAAGCAAGTTTTTCTGCCTGCACCGCGACCATCTTCGGTGTAAGTAAAATAATCTTAAATCAACCACTAAGCGTCCGTGCCTAATTCTAGCGTGCCGCCTGTCTTCCCCAACCCAGCGTGTCCAGGCTGCTGGCCACAGCCTGCCACACAAAAACCCCCCCCAAGGGCCTCGGACCGCTCCCGGCCCACACATGGCGACAAGGATGGGATCAGGGGAAGACACGCTGGAGCTAGAATTAGTTAAGAACTGCCCTTGGCACAGTGGAAAACGCCAAGTGGAAAACTTTATGGAGCTGGAGGCGCATATCGCTTACCACCAGGCGGGCGGAACAGGTGAGAGATTTATCAGCGGATGCCTTTCGCTGAAGGGAGAACAGGGAGCTTCCAAAGATGGAGCCCCGAAAGAGAGGGAAGTGTATTTTCACCCGCGACATTAGGGTGTATAATGGGTGATGAGTGGGTCCTGTTCAGGCCCCTCGACACTGTGTCCCTCGCCAGAGTCAACCTGGCAGGTGAAGTGAACACAACCCTCACCCGGGAGTGTGCCCGTTGCCTAAGATGTGTTCGGGAGTGAAGAACCGGTGCCGATCGACCGGTTCGCCCCCTTTATGCTGGCGTCTAGATTAAGGGGTCGCGAGCTTCCATCCGAGCTCCGTGAAGACCTGGAGATGGAGGGATGTGCCACGGATGAGAGGGTGGCCCCACAATACGACAAGGGGGGAGTGCTAACTGCAACTTTTCATACTGTAACTGATCTAATGCACAAGAATTTAAGTTTGAAAGCCCAGCTGCGTATGGCCGTTCGAGCAGTCAAAGAAGCGGCTGCGAAAGACAATCCTGAGACGCCACGCCAAGATGGCGCCGAGCAAGAGGGAGACCGCGTGGAAGAACCGGAAGAGAAGGGTGGAGCTTCGGAGGAACCCGCGAGAGTTTGGTCAGTGACTCCGCCCACCGGCGCAGCGTTGTTTCCGGCAACCCCGCCCACCGACGCAGCGTCGCTTCCGACAACCACGCCTTCATGCCGACGAAAGGGAGAATCGAGCAGAGGAGTGCATCTGCCCCTCCTGCCTGAAGCAATAACAGCAGCAATGACTCCTGCAGCAGTAGTTCAGCCTGTAACTACAACTAACCGAGTTGCTACTACCTACTATGCTCGCACCAGAACTGAACTACAGGATTTATGCAGAGAATCAAGAATCCAACCTCAAGAAACTCTAGCTGTGTGGTTGGGACGTCTGGTCGTGGAACTTGGATCAGACCTGCTAAACCAGGAAGAAGCAAGCTTCTTGGTCAGACAAGCTTCATGGAGTAGAGGACATGTCACTGACATCGACATGGTAGCGGTTAACGTTCACTGGCCTATTCCACTGCCAGCGCTTGTTGCAGGACTGATCGGCTAGAAAGCCCACGCATGGCATAACGGACGGCCAGAACATACCGGCGCAGAACATCTCATGCTAGCAATCATCAAAGTCTCGTACTGTGCCTGGAATCCCAGGGCGTGTGCGCTGGGACTGACATCACTCCAGCGAATAAGACCATGGCCTCACCGTCATCTACGAGATCCTGGAACCGTTCCAGTGACCGTTCACAGCATAGATAGTTGTCTTGAGGTTTATGGGTGAAAGAACATCGTCGTCCTCCGGATTCTGCTTAACCCAATGGTGAACCAACCCGTGAGTAACCTCCTTCGTCAGTTGTCACGACTGCGTATCCTGATGGAGCCAAGATTATCCGGTGATTGGGAACGTCGACACCCGACCGAGATTCAAGGTGCAAGACATCATGAATCCGACCTTCCATCATTGCCACAGAGAACACCAGAGGAGCGATACGTGTTTGGATTTCTCCTACAGCGTTCTGGACTCAATAAGCGGCAACTTCGGATTTTAGGGGACGCAGGCCAATGGCAACTGGCCTTAGAGTTAGGTTTCCGTTACCTAGAAGAATTAGACGATGGCTCCTCAACAATTTCATCTAGTTGAGTGTGCAAGAGAGGGTAGTCCGGAGTAGCAAACACCTGTATTATATGTTTTAGAAATTGATAGTGTAGTTCCATGGAAATTTTGTAAATATTTTGAGATACGTTAACTTATTTTTTGAGAGTTTTTGCTTACAGATCCGGAACTCAGAGTGCGTGGTGAAGAGAAGCCCCAAGAAGGATAACATCATCGGAACAAGTGAGGGCCTGACGTGCGACTTCGCCATGACGCCCACTGAAGCCCTGATCGTGCAGTTCTTCGTTATGATTCTGATCATGTGTATATGTGTTTGTGTTTGTTATTATTTGATTTGATCCCTTGAGGACGAACTTCTTATGTTAGCCAATTTTATGTTTACCCGTTTAGTTCAACAACCCGTGGTAAGAGCTCTTGATAACCCGAGTGACGAGCGTGCAGCATAATTTAGCTGTGCCTTCAGCAAGGGGGGATGTCACAACCCAAGGGTGTGATTTTTGTTTGTGTGTGCTTCGGCACTGCTAAATTATTTCCCGCCACTTGGAGCTTTCTTTGCAGGGTGCATTTCTGAGCTGCAGAAAGGAGATGCACGTTGCAAGGAGTTCCCGCCATTTGTATTCAGATTCGTGCCCCACTATTGGCCAGTTCTAAATTATTCCTATGTGGCGGTTAGCGATTGGCTTGCTAGCCGTATAATAGGCTTGAGTGGTTTCCGCCCAAGTTGGAGGACTCCACGACTATCAGGAGGAGGAGAACTTCACGTCTCGTGAAGATCTCTAAGCGCTGCGGAGCCTATCGGACCCAGCGTGTATATCAAGAAGGCTACAGGGGTCTGATCAGCCTCTCGCCTCTCCCCGTCACCGCCTGATCCCTCGACATACCCTTCCCTGCGCGCAAGTTCCACGGAGCCTCGCAAACTTTGTGTGAGTGAATCCAGACCTCTACCCGGGGTTCGAGTCCTGCAGTTTTTTTCTTCCCGTCACCGAAACCCCCATTGCGATGTACTCTCGAGGTTTTTGTTCATCTCCCGTCGCCGAAACCCCATTGCGACGTACCCTTATGTTCTGCAGGTTCGAGTTTTTTGTTTTGTTTTGTAACCGCAACTCAAGCAAGTTTTTCTGCCTGCACCGCGACCATCTTCGGTGTAAGTAAAATAATCTTAAATCAACCACTAAGCGTCCGTGCCTAATTCTAGCGTGCCGCCTGTCTTCCCCGACCCAGCTGCTGGCCACAGCCCGCCGCGCGAAAACCCCCCCCCCCCCGAGGGCCGAGGGCCACTCTCGGCCCACACAAGGGGGACCCCTGCCTGCTCCCCTAGCCCCCCTCATGGCTGCCCCACCTGTCCCAACTCCGGCTCTTTAAGAAAAAAAAAAAATGGGGAAAGCCCCGGGACTCGCCACTCCTGCAGTGGCCTCAGGGCTTCAAGGGGCTCATGAAATGCCCCCCACATGCCAGGGGGCAGCAGGGATCACCCCCTGCTGGCATGCATGGTGAATCTGGGAGGTTTCTCTGTGTTTTTTTTCCTTAAAGGGCCGGAGATGGGATGGGCAGGGCAGCCATGGGGGGGATAGAGGAGTGAGGGGGTCAGGGGGCTCGTGCAGAGCCCCCTATGCAGTGTGGGGCAGTGGGGATCACCTCCCCCACCCAGTAGCACCCGCTGAGTCGGACCTGGGGCGGGCGGGGCACCAATTGCCAGGCTGGGAAAGGGGGCAGGGGATGAGCCTGGCCTGGGTGATTTGGAGATTTTCCAAATCAGATTTGGCCAAGTCGATTCGAGACAGTGATTTGAATCACTGAATTGAATCACTGTCCCCTGAATCTGCTGAATTCAAAGTGAATACTAGCCGCTTTGCACAGGCCTAATGCATGGAGCATTTCTGTACACACCCTTAGCGCTTTTACCAGTTCAAAATTTTTGCAAGGTTTTTACTCTTAAGTGTCTAATACCTATTCCCAGCCTTAATTCCTGCGTGGTCAAATTTTTTGTCTTGTAATGGCTAACATACATTGGGATGCAGAGAACTGGAAATATTAGTTACCTCTTCAGCTCTACAAGGAACTGGGGAAACCAGGACCTCTGTGTGGAATACAGGGCCAAGAGAAGAAAAAGATCAGGGAGCAGATACTTAGCACAGTGGGTGCTAAGCACAGTGGGTCCAGATACTTAGCACAGTGTCTGGGGGGGGTGTCAGTTGGCAGCCTTGCATGGACAAACCGGGTTTTGGGCTGGGCAAATCTGTGGTCAGAGATGTGCAGGATCGTTCCCCAGTGCCACAAAGGCACAGCATGGGGTGGCCCAAGAAGGATTTTTCGGTATAATCCCAGCCCAAATTCCAGTTCCTTGTTCAGTTCTATGTACTTAGCACAGCGGCTGGGGTGCTTGCTGTTGTCAGCCTGGCATGGCCAAACTGCATTTTGGGCCGGGCAAGTCTCTGTTCAGAGATGTGCACAAGAGTCCCCTGGTGCCACAGAGATGTGTTCCAGGGTGACCCAAGAAGGATTTCTGGTCATGATACCAGCCCAAAATCCAGTTCCTTATTCGTTTCCAGATACTTAGCACAGTGTCTGGTGGGTGGTGTCTGTTGGCAGTCTGGCATGGCCATACCATGCTTTGGACCAGGCAAGTCTCTGCTCAGAGATGTCCAGGGCAGGTCCCCATGTAAGGTTTGACCTAGAAACTACTATGCAAAGCCTAAGCAAAAGTGAATGTTGTGTGTCGAATGCCCATCTGCAATGATAAGGGGCAGACAGTCTTAGATAGAGGAAGCTTGAAAACAAAAAACAGAATCAGAGGTACTGGAGCAAAGAGCTCATTAAAATACTAAAAATCACACCCCGAGGTGGGGAAGATATATGCTAATGGAACATATATGTACGTTAATGAGATACATAGCTAAAACACAGGTATAGAGACATGCTCAGTAAAGAACTCCTTGCGTCACTCCTTTATAACCAATTAGCAAACAAGGATGCTTATGAAGATTCAACCTCTGGTATATAAGGGGCTCAGTATTGAAGGTGCTTGTGCTTGTCTTGGGAGATTATTCCGCTTGCACCTTTTATTGCTAGCAATAAATCATTTTTATACTTTCACCCCTGGTATCTTTATTGGCCTTTGCATACCGGGCACGAACCCAGACTTGAGCTGGGGCCCAACACCCAGTGCCACAGAGGCATGGCATTGGGTGGCCCAAGGAGGATTTCTGGTCATAACACCAGCCCAAAATTGAGTTTCTTATTCATGTCCAGATATTTAGCACAGTTGCCTGGGTGCTGTCAGTTGGCAACCTGGCATGGCCAAACTGTGCTTTGGGCTGGGCAAGACTCTGGTCAGATGCATCCGGTAGAGTCCCCTGGTCATGCAGAGGTGTTCTGATGGGTGGTCCAAGCAGATTTTCTTACCATGATCCCAACCCAAAAGCTAGTTCCTTATTCGGGTCCAGATATTGGCACAGTGTCTAGCGGGGTAGTGTCAGTTGGCAGCCTGGCACAACCAAACCATGTTTTGGGCCGGGCAAGTCTGTGGTCAGAGATGTCCAAGAGAATCCCCCGGTGCCACAAAGGATGGTCCAAGAAGGATTTCTTGGTATAATCCCAGCCCAAAATTCAGTTCCTTATTCAGTTCCACTCACTTACCACAGTGTCCGGGGTACTGTCATTTGGCAGCCTGACACGGCCAAACCGCATTTTGGGCTGTGCAGGCCGGGTCAGTCCGAGGCCCTCGGGGGTTTTTTCTCGCGCGGCGGGCTGTGGCCAGCAGCCCGGACACGCTGGGTCGGGGAAGACAGGCGGCACGCTAGAATTAGGCACGGACGCTTAGTGGTTGATTTAAGATTATTTTACTTACACCGAAGATGGTCGCGGTGCAGGCAGGAAAACTTGCTTGAGTTGCGGTTACAAAACAAAACAAAAAACTCGAACCTGCAGAACATAAGGGTACGTCGCAATGGGGTTTCGGCGACAGGAGATGAACAAAAACCTTGAGAGTACGTCGCAATGGGGGTTTCGGTGACGGGAAGAAAAAAACTGCAGGACTCGAACCCCGGGTAGAGCTCTGGATTCACTCACACGAAGTTTGCGAGGCTCCATGAAACTTGCGCGCAGGGAAGGGTACGTCAAGGGATCAGGTGGTGACGGGGAGAGGCGAGAGGCTGATCAGACCCCTATAGCCTTCTTGATATACACGCTGGGTCCGATAGGCTCTGCAGCGCTTAGAGATCTTCACGAGACATGAAGTTCTCCTCCTCCTGATAGTCGTGGAGTCCTCCAACTTGGGCGGAAACCGCTCAAGCCTCTTATACGGCTAGCAAGCCAATCGCTAGCCGCCACGTGGGAAAAACCACTAGTACTCTGCGTTGTTTGGGAAGCAGGTCAGCAGAAGCTTTATTTCACTACAGCCGTAGGGGGGAAGGGAATTTCTTCCTTCTTCCCCACTAATACAGAGAATGCAAAAGTACTTATACATTCTGATTGCATGAGATCATCTTTTCATAACCAATCATGGTATAGGGCCTGCCTAAAGATTTTGCAACTTTAAGATCAAAATAGCAATTACAACAACGGTATTAAAACAGCAAGTTCAGCAAAACTGTTACCTTCCCATACCTTATAGTCTGGGGCAATCTTGCCACATCCTTTGACCGTTAACTGTACTAAACATTCTTCCTCTTTTGTATTTTTCCCCCACACCTCCCCCCTTTGAGACTTCTACAGTCTCACCATTCATTAATTTCTTATATTCATTAAGTCCCAAAAAACACCTGATAATTCTTCGTATTCATCTTCCGTAGGCCTACTTTCTTGCTCCTGTTGTATCATTTGCAGCGTCATAACATTATGTATTGCAGGGCTCGGCTGAGACAGGCAGAAAAAACAGCAGCGAAAGCAGAGGTATATTATGCAAATTAAAAGGATTATAACAAAAAGTATCAAGAGTCCATGAATAATAGTAGATCCTAGTGAACCAAATAGAGAACCAAACCATGAACTAAAGCTCCAAGTATTAGACTCGTGGAGCTTGGTCGTTGTTTTATGTATATGATCGACCAAATCATGTATTTCTTCTGAATTATCTGGAATATAAGTACAGCATTCTTTTCCTATTAATGCACAGACGCCGCCTTTACTGGCCAAGGTAAAGTCTAGTGCTATTCGGTTTTGTAGCACCATGGTCCGTAAGGCCACCATCTCTTGGGTCAAATGGTCTAAGGATTCTGCAGTATCGTTACTCACTTGTTCTAATATATTAGCCAACAGTCTAATCTCTTGAATTGTTCTGCCTATACCATACATGGGAAACATTATATCACCAAATGGCTCGTCTTCAGTGATTTCCCTTTTTTCCCTTGCAAGGCATATAGATTTGGAAGGAGGGAGAGACAAATGTCGAATAGCTGGTGTAATGTAGCCAAGATAACATGATCCGGACCAGTGGCCAGGCAACCAGAAATATGCACGATTTCCGCAAATATAATAGGTTCCATTATATGCTACCCATTTTCTGTTTTGTGCATGGGTTTTATTTAAAACAATGGTTGGTGCACTAGCCAAGCAATTAAAAGATATGTTCCCATGTCCCTTAATTTTAAAATGGATATTAGTATTTGTTGAAGTACAGTCAATAGTGTAATTACAAGTGCTGAAGCCTACCTTTTTTGTACCACTATATTTATAACACAAGAATCCAGGAGTGGGTTTGGCTAATTGGATATATGGAAATGGGGCAGGATCGGAAGAGGGAGGAGGACGTTTAGCAAAGGTGTAATTCGTCCAGAATCCCCGGCACTCACTTTCCTGGTGTCTTGAATAAAACATATCACAAAAATCGGTCCAGTTAAGGGAAATAGCAGTCATTGGTATTCCCAGTGCTGTACTAAGGGGCGAATGAGAGCATACCCAACATTTAGAGATATTTAAGTTCTTTGCATATTGGTAAGATAGGTGAAGGAAAGTGTTGTGGTGGTGATGCCAGTGGGGAAGAGTTCTTTTTGATTTTAAAGAAAGTTCCGTTTGATTTTTTGAGTTTTCTGCCGCCGGTGGGTGCCTTAAAGTATGTAGAATAATGAAAAGGAAAAGACTGAGGAACACCCAAGTCATGAACAACCCGCGCCACGTTGGGAGCCAGGAACTAGGTGGAGACCTTCTTCCTCTCCCGAAGGGCGTAACGGTGTTGTTGCGGTGCATTTTCCTCAGTTGGTGATGATAGGTCTTCTGTGGCAATAGCAGGCAGTCGAGTAGCTGAAGAATCCAGATGCTCCTCATTTGCTCGAGTGAGGTCCTGAGGTTCTTTGTCCTTGGCCTCAATCCTGGTTGAAATGCTGCTGCTTCAGGGTTTAATGGGGGTGATACCTTTTTGCACTGTGAAGCGTGAGTCCAGGTTTGATGTCCTTGACAGCGAACAGCAGTATTGGTTGTCAAAAGAACTTGAAAAGGTCCTTTCCACCGAGGCTGAAGAGCATTCTTCCGTTGATAGACCTTTACGTATACCCAATCTCCTGGTTCGAGGTTATGACAGGGGACTTCTGGAGGGCATGGTAATGCTTCTCGGGCCTGTGAGTGAAGAGATCTAACAGATTGGATTAGAGTCTTGCTATAATTTAATACAGTCTCATCAGTAAGTTGTAAGTCAAGCTGGTGTAGGGCGACAGGTGGTGTGGCAGGCATCCTCATGGGTCGTGCCATTAGTATCTCATAAGGTGTCAAGCCATGCCTTCTGTTAATAGTATTTCTAATGTGCATAAGGGCAATAGGTAGCACGTCAGGCCATTTAAGGCCTGTTTCGGCACAAATCTTTGAAATGCGCACTTTTAAATCAGAGTTTTTGCGTTCTACAGCACCACTTGATTGTGGATGATAACTGCAGTGTGGGTGCTGCTGTATGTTGAGTGCGCGACAAATGTTTTTTATCACTTGTCCTGTGGAATGGGTGCCACGGTCGCTATCTAGTGAGAGAGGCAACCCGAATCTAGGGATAAATTCCTTTAGCAATTTTTTTGCTACCGTGATAGAATCAGCATGTATACATGGGTAGGCTTCTACCCATCCAGAGAACATATCAATAATAACAAGAATATACTAATAAGAACAACACTTAGGTAGCTGCACAAAATCAATTTGCAGATTTACAAAAGGTCCCCAAGGAGGGGGATGGTCTGCGGGTTTCATTTTTACCCATTGCCCAATGTTGTGAGCTAAACAGATAGGACAGGAGCTGCAGTATTGTTGTGCCATTGAAGGAAAATTTGGGGCAAACCAATTTCTTTTTACTGCAGCAATCATTCTCCCCTTGCTCGTATGGGCCACGGAGTGGGTTAAACGGGCAAGATGGGGTAAAAGCTCTCTAGGCGCTACCAGGCGGCCGTCCGGGGAACGCCAGAGAGAGTCGGGGTGCAGTGAACATCCTGCACGCAGCCAGTCGTTCATCTCCTTTTTAGGGGCTTGATTTTGAAGAAGGGCTAGACTCGAAAGACTAGCCAAAGGTGACTGGTCTGCTGAAAAACAAACAAAAACAAAGTTAGGAGCCTGTGGGCCAGAAAGGGCCGCGTTTCTGGCAGAACGGTCTGCCAGATCATTTCCTCGTGTGACATCATCAAAAGGTTTTTCATGAGCTTTACATTTGACAACAGCAATAGCAAAAGGCAGTTGAACAGCGTCTAAAAGTGCATTAACATAACAACCATGACTGATTTGGGTCCCTGACGAAGTAAGGAACCCTCTTTGTATCCAAATTTGTCCAAAATCATGTACAACACCAAAGGCATATTTGGAGTCAGTATAAATAGTTGCGGTTTGATCCTTTGCAAGGACACAAGCACGTGTCAAAGCGATGAGTTCAGCAACTTGAGCAGAACGAGCGTTGGGCAAAGAATATGCCTCTAAAACAGCATGTGGAGTGCATACGGCGTACCCAGTAACTAATTCGCCTGCATTATTCCTAAGACAGGAACCATCAACAAACAAAACAAGGTCGGAGTTAGGGATAGGAATGTCCCTAAGATCAATTCGAGGGGTTAACCACAATTCGAGTTGTGATGGACAGACAATCATGAGGCTCACCATCAGAGTCAATGGGCAAAAGTGATGCCAGATTCAGAATTGAGCAACGAGTTAAGGTTACATTTGCAGCTGACAATAGAAGTTTTTCATATCTAGCAAGGCGGGAATTAGAAATATGCTGGGTTTTGCCTTTGAGGAGAAGGGCCATTACAGCATGTGGAACTGCGACGGTTAAGGGGTGTCCCAGGACTAAAGAATCCTTTTTTTCCACCAACAAGGCAGCAGCTGCAACTGAACGGAGGCACGGAGGGAGTCTCGCAGCAACTGGATCCAGGGCAGAGCTGTAGTATGCAATTGGGCGATGCTTCTCGCCGTGTAGCTGAGCAAGCTCTCCTAAAGCAATTCCTTCTCGTTCATGGCAAAACAGAGTAAAAGGTTTTTTATAATCAGGAAGTCCAAGAGCGGGAGCAAGGGTAAGGGCTTGTTTCAGAGCTGTGAATGCTTGCTCGGCCTCTGGAGTCCACAGGAGGGGTTCTGGGGTGTTATCATGGGTGAAGGCTAGCAAGGGTTTGGTAAGAGCAGCATATCCCAGAATCCATTGCCTACAATATCCTGTTGCACCCAGGAATCCCCTCATTTGTTTTCTTGTTATCTGTTTGGGAATGGTGAGGATAGCTGTGACTCTACTAAGAGAAAGATGTCGTTTTCCAGCCGAAATATCATGCCCTAGGTAATGCACTTTAGGTTTACAGAGCTGTAATTTAGACTTGGAAGCTTTATGGCCTTTTTGGGCCAAAGCTGTGAGGAGTGTTAAAGTATCTTGTTTACAGGCCTCAAAAGAGGGCGAGGCCAGTAATAGATAATCAATATATTGAATGAGAGTGGACCCCCCCTTTGAATGTGATAGGGTCCAAGTCCTTTTTTAGGATCTGGGAAAACAGGGTTGGAGATTCGGTATACCCCTGAGGTAGCCTTGTCCAGGTATATTGGAATCCCTGATAAGTAAATGCAAACAAATACTGACTATCCTCATGAATGGGGATAGAGAAAAAAGCAGAACACAGATCTATTACTGTGAAGCATGTAGCATCTGAAAGGATGCAAGAAAGAATAGTAGCAGGGTTAGGGACCATGGGGAAAGTTGGTAAAACAGCGGCATTAACAGCTCAAAGATCTTGCACAAAACGATAAGTATTTTTTCCAGGTTTCTTGACAGGCAGGATAGGTGTGTTGCATGGTGAGCATACTGGGACAATTATCCCTTGCTCCAAAAGCGAGGAAATGACAGGTTTAATTCCTTCCTCAGCTTCCTTTGAGATAGGGTATTGCGGGACACGGGGAAGTGGCTTGGCTGGGTTTAAAGTAATACACACGGGTTCAGCACTCTGCATGTGTCCCACCTCATTTGCATGGGTGGACCATAGCTGGGGAGGTACTCGAGCTAACAGTTCCTCTTGCAAGTAGGAAGGGTCAGGATCTGAGTACCCCTGGGTTAGCAAAGCCACAAACTCGGTTCCCCTATGTTCCGGTACTTCAAGGTAAACACCATCGGGGCTACAATAAATAACACATCCCAATTTACACAACAAATCCTTCCCTAGAAGGTTAACAGGTGTACAAGGACTAAGGAGGAAAGCATGCTTTTCAGACAGAGGGCCGAGAGAGATGGAGACAGGTTCGGAAACAGGGTGTGGGATAGGCTGTCCACCTATACCTACAGCATTTATAGTCTCGGGAAACTGAGGTAGAAAAGGGAAGTCAACAGCTCTCAACGTGGAGCGAGAGGCTCCGGTGTCAACAAGACAAGAAACAGGCTGACCAGAAATAAAACATTCAACAAACGGACCAGATGGGTCAGTAGCAAGCAGAGGGGTAATGATGTCACTGTCCCCTAGGCTGTCCTATGCTGAACTGGAAAACTTTGCAGGAATGAGAGGTGAGGACGGAAGGCCAGGCCTTTGGCTAGGGCGATTGGGACACTCCGATTTCCAACGTCCTTCCTGTTTACAATAGTGGCACTGGTTTCCAAAACTAATAGGTCTAGCTCTTCCCCTAAATCTTCCCACTCCTCCTCTTCCCCATCCTCTTCCCCTGAAAGGACTCTGTAACTGGGAGATCTGTAAGGCCATTAGCTTGAATTCAGCATTGTCCTTAGACCTTTCCAACTTGTTATAGAAATGGATGGCTGCTGCAAGGACTTCAGTCAAATCTTTAGTTTCCCATCCAATGATTACAAGCCTCTTATACGGCTAGCAAGCCAATCGCTAGCCGCCATGTGGGAATAATTTAGAACTGGCCAATAGTGGGGCACAAATTTGAATACAAATGGCTGGAACTCCTTGCAGCGTGCATTTCTCTTTTTGCAACTAAGAAATGCACCCTGCAAAGAAAGCTACGAGTGGCGGGAAATAATTTAGCAGTGCCGAAGCACACACAAACAAAAATCACACCCTTGGGTTGTGACATGGGCCAGGCATGTCTCTGGTCAGATGCATCCGGTAGAATACCCTGGTAGTGCAGAGGTGTTCTGATGGGTGGCCCAAGCAGATTTTGTAGCTATAACCCCAGCCCAAAAGCCAGTTCCTTATTTGGGTCCATATATTTACCACAGTGTCTGGGCGGTGATGTCAGTTGGCAACCTGGCACGGCTAAACCACGTTTTGGGCCGGGCAAGTCTCTGGTCAGAGATGTCTGTGAGTGTTCCCTGGTGCCACAGAGGTAGGGTCTGGGGTGGCCCAAGGAGGGTTTCTGGGTATAATCCCTGCCCAAAATCCAATTCCTTATTTAGGTCCATTAATCTAGCACACATGGCAGGAGTGCTGTCTTTTGGCACCCTGGCACGGCCAAACCGCGTTTTAGGCCGGGCAAATCTTTGGTCACAGATGTCCAGGAGAGTCCCTCCAGTGGCACAGAGACATGGTCTGGGGTGGTCCTACGAGGATTTCTGGTTATAATACCATCCCATAATCCAGTTCTTTATTCCGGTCCATATACTTAGCACAGTGGCTGGGGTGCAGTTAGTTGGGACCCCGGCATGGCCAAACCGCGTTTTAGGCCAGGCAAGTCTCTGGTCACAGATGTCCAGCAGAGTCCCTTGGTGGCACAGAGATGTGTTCTGGGGTGGCCTAAGAAGGATTTCTGTGTATAATCCCAGCTCAAATTCCATTTGAATTATTCAGGTCCATTAATTTAGCACCATGGCTGGGGTGCTGTCTTTTGGCACCCCGGCGCAACTAAACCATGTTTTGGGCCGAGCAAGTCTCTGGTCAGAGATGTCCAGGAGAGTCCCCTGGTGCCACAGAGGTGTGATCTGGGGTGTCCCAAGAAGGATTTCTGGGTATAATTTGAGCCCATAATCCAGTTCCTTATTTGGATCCATGCACTTAGCAGAGTGGCTGGGGTGCTGTCTGCTGGCATCTTGGCATGGCCAAACCGCAGTTTGGGCCAGTTAAGTCTCTGGTCACAGATGTCCAGAACAGTCCCCCGGTGGCACAGAGGTATTCTGATGGGTGGTCCAAGCAGAATTTCTAGCCATAATCCCAGCCTGAAAGCCAGTTCCTTATTCAAGCCATTATACTTAGTATAGTGGGCATGAGGACTATTAGTTGGCAGCCTGGCACAGCCAAGCCATGCTTTGTGCCAGGTGGGACTGTGGTCAGGGTTCTTTGGGACAGTTCCCCAGTGGCATCGCCATGAAATTTGGGGCGGCCCAAGAAGTATTTTGCCCCATAATCCCATCCTAATCTGACTTTCATTTAGGGCTCTATGCTTGATGTAGAATATTCAGACTATGAAATCTGAGAGGCAGTTGGCTCAAAGAAGTCTTCTGAGGAGAAAGGATGATTATACCATATTCTGAGCTCAGGAGAAGTGTTTAGGTACTCTGATGGCAATGTTGAAGGACCAAGAGGAACTGGTATGAAAATACTGTTGGACCCCTTCCAACTAATCACTTGGAGAGGAACACTGAAAATCTAAAACCACCTTATCTGTGACAAACATGACTTCTTACCATTTATCCTCATTCTTATTCCTGCCACAAGAATCAAATATGGGTGGAACTTGATTATTATTACTTTCTTATCACTATTTTTATTCTGGTAGCAAAACCCTGGGATTGGAGGCCCTGCTGTGCTAGTCAGTGTACCAATATATAATAAAACTATCCATGCCCCAAAGACCTTGCAGTCTAGACTGAAGGAACAGGAAAGAGGGACTAGGGAGGATGAAACATAAGAAGAGTGATATGGTTAGTGGGTGGCAAATGTTATGTTAGTTACTTGTTTATGCATGTCTCATTTGTACCCTTTCTTCTTTAGTGATTTTTATTAGTTTTTTTGCAACGTGCCCCACCCATGAGCATGTGCTACAGTAATGCTGAGTATTATCCCTGTGACCACTTCATTACAATGAATAGATTCAATAACGCTGAGATCAAATGCTCCACATACTTAAATCAAATCCACATTTCAAGAGTTAAAAAAACAAACTTAGTTACTGCAGTTTCGGTTCCTGGAACCTGTGTGGTTAATCACTTGTTTCAGTATTACTACTTTTAGCTTCCTAGTATTGAAATTACTATCCTCAATATATGCCCACTCTTTCAATCTTTGTAAAAGACACTGACCTAATTGCTTCAGTGAAGATGAGACTTGCTGATGCTTTTAATTCTGAGTAATCATGAAAAGTTGGCTGGTTTTAAGAGACAAAAAAATGTTGGTATTATTGGTTTGTCAACTTTGGATGCTCATTGAGTAAATATTCACTTTCTTCCTCAGCAGCTCTGAGGAATGTGGTCAGGGTTGTATCTGCTTATTTTACTGGCAAATATAGTTCAACTACTTCTGACTGCTCTTAGTACTGCAGAACCACTGGGAGAAACTTCTGGCTCCACCAGCAAAACTGTTAGCCAAGGGCCCAATTCTGTGGTTTTTCACTCGTATCATCATCATTATTATGCATTGGAACAGCAGGCTGGCTAGCCAGTCCCGGGCTGACCTCAGAGCCGAACAGCCTGCCGTTCCAATGCCCGGGTTGACCTGGTGCCGGAGAAGCTGCCTGCCCAGGCCCGAGTTGACCTGGTGCTCAAGGGGCCTGCCATTGAAATGAATGGATTGATGTGGTGTCCAGAAAACCGCCCATTGGAATCAGTGGGTTGACCTGGTGCCGGACTGGCGCCTGGAAGTCTGTAAGGGGTCGTTCAAGACATGTTCCCCAACCGTTCGATCCAGGACGTCTGATACATTTGGTGGTTCGGCCCAGTCCTGGGCCCAGAGGCCAGGATGTGCACCACAATGAGAAAGGTTCCTGCAGGTATATAGGGGCAGGGGTCTCGGGCCTGGACGACTACCACAAGTGCTCCACAGGGCCAATCCGCAGGCTTCCCCCGCCCATCCAGAGGGCAATCCTGGCCACCCAGGTGGTGCACATGGGCCTGTGGAGATGGACAACTGGCAGTGGGATGACCCAGAGTCTCAAGCCAGGCAGCAGTTCCAGGAGCCTGGGCACAAATCCGGCACCCAGTGACCCCTCCAAGGGGTGGCTGACCTGGACCAAGGCAGCAAGGGCCTGGGCAGCCCTCCACAAGGCCATGTCAACCCGGAGGTCCAGAAGGGGACCAGTCCAGCAGGCCAGGCCGGGCAGCAGTTCCAGGAGTCCAGCCACAAATCCAGCTTCACCCTCGTGACCTGCCCGAGGGCCAGGCAGGCCAGGGCTATCTCAAAGGGTCTCGGCAGGTATGCGGGGCCCTGGGGTCAGTGCCCAGTGACCCCTCCAAGTGGCAGCTGACCTGGGCCAGGGCAGCAGGGGCCTGGGCAGGCCTCCATGAGGCCATGTCAACCTGGAGGTCTAGAAGGGGACCGATCCAGCTGGCCAGGCTGGGCAGCAGTTCCAGGAGCCCAGCCAAAATCCGGCTTTGCCCCAGTGACCAGCCCGAGGCCCCGGAAGCCTGGGGTGCTTCCTTGGGAGTAGCAGGGTTCTGGTGCAAGAGAACCGGGTTGACCTGATGTCTGCCATGGGACTTAGAAAAATTTTGCCTGGCCCACTGTCCTGTGTTGCAAGCAGTTGACATGGGCTCCCCGGCGGTGGCCCAGAAGTCCGTAAGGGGTCACTGTGAGCGCATTGCCCAACCATTCGATCCAGGCGGGTGGACACTTTTGGTGCCTCACCCTCGTGGTGGGGCCAGGTGCCATGTTCACAAAACTCTTAGGAAACGTTCGTGGAGATTTTCAGGAACACGGCTTTCAGAACCCTAAATATCTATCTTTGGTTCCAGAAGGGCAGTCACAGAAACTTCTGGGGCAGAACTGTGCTGCACCCAAGGGCCAAACTCAAGTTTTGTGCCTCGTTGCTGAGAGAGGCATGACAGACACTTTGGTGCGTGAGTTCCTGGTCCAAGTCTGGTTCTCCTCCCTGGCCCAACCGCCCCTGAGCCATGGCTCCTGTGGGCCCAGGCCATGCCCCAGACACCATTTCTGTGCTCCTTTCTCCGATCAATATGGAAAATCCTCTTTGGGGGAGGGCCTTTTGTGGGCTGGCAGTCTCCTCACCGGTGTTCAGGCAAGGTGGTTACCTCCCATCCTTTTCTTTTCCTCTCTACTGATCAATGTGGCAACTGCGGTCATATCGGGGAGGGCCCTTAGCAGGCCAGCGGTCCCCCTGCTGTTGTTCAGGCAAAGCGGCTACCTTCCCTACCCACGTGACCCCCTCCGTTGGAGACGAGTCTCTTCCCCCACCCCTGAGGAGGTTTGGCTGAACCCATGCTGAGAGAGACCGAGCTGCCTTGGGAGCCCTCCCAGAGGTCTGACCGCACCAAGAGATGCTGGTGAGAGTCAGCAGGCCCGGCTGGAGGAGCCTCCCACAGATCCACACCCCCCCCCGATCCACACATAACCACACCCTCCCCCATAAGCCACACACACACACACACACACACACACACACACACACCCACAAACCCCATAATTATGCACACCTCTCTACACCCCCTACAATATACAAGAGTAAGATTCCATTTTGAGTTATTGTGCAATCACCTCTATATACATGATGCAAACGCACACAAATCAGGACAAAAATATTTTTTTAAATAAAATTAAGATATATTATAGTAGGTGTTTGAATTTTAGTATATATATTTTTTTTTTCCCCAGTTCCAAGAGGGCAAACCCCTGTTCCAAATGGAGTACTACCAGGGGTGAGGGGATGATCTTCCAATGGCAAAGGTCAGGGGTTAGGGGCAGAACTTCCAATCCCAAGATAGCAAGCTGGGGGTGGGGCACCTGTCAAGGTGCAAGGCTACTCTTGTAGCCCTTGACAGCTCACCAAAACTTGTTAAGCAGCCCTCCAGCCAAAATCATTGCCTACCCCTGGTCTAGAGTGAGGCTTGAATTCACATCTCAAGAACCTTTAGCAAGCCCTCCTAACCATTCTGCTCTTTATCATCATCATTATTGATTACTACTATTCATTACCATCATTATTTGTGAATTACTGAAGTGCCTAGGGGCCATTGTCATTGTCATATACATAAGCCCAATGGGACTGCTCTGATAAATTAATTTATTTACATTTGTATCTGCTGAGTTGTTCTCTAAGTTGCAATTTTAGGCCCACATGCACACATGCAAAGTGAGACATAGCCTGCTTTTCTTGCCACTGTTTCTTCTCCCATTTTAAACATAGGAGAGGACTCTGTGAGTCAATGGCTAGGGAAGAGATAACATGGACTAAAGCGAGACACGTGTTATTTCCTACTTTCAGTCCGTTGGAAAGTCTCCAAAAAAGATAATATGGTTGAGGGCTATATTGTCTCTTCCACTGAGCTCTCTGCCAAAATAGTCTTGAGAGAAACTCTAACATTTATGAAATTACACAACTAGAGTATTTGGATGTAGAGAGTTAGACGTGAGAGGCTTGGCCTCTACCTAGAGGTCTCTACCTACCTATTCTACCTGAAGATCTGCCTTTTACATAGGAGGGAAAATTTCATCAGCTACCCCTTGCTAATAGGGCAGTGTAGAGAGAATTTTACTGTAGGAGTGCTGGATCTGTTGTACAGTCTTTTACTAGTATTCATATATGAACCAGAAAGAACACAAATTGATTTTATTTTTTTTAGTCTACATAAGTTTCCTCCCTTGCCCTTCCCTTAAAGCATCCCCAAAGCATCCTCAAATGCAAATCAAACTTTGTAAACAAATCATGGGGAACTTCACCAAATACTGTTATTAAAGGAAAAGAAAATCATGGGGGTCCCATTAAATTCACATAATTTTTATGTTTTATTGCAATGTCATCATCCAAGTAAGGTACATACATGGCCTTCTATATAAGCTTTAACATACCATGCAGTCTTTAGTGTATTTATCCTCATAACAGCCTGTGAAGTAGGAAAGTATTAATTAACCCTTCTTTATAGATTAGGACTTGATTCATAAAAAATCTAGACCCTGATCAACAAATATCTTAAGGGCTTAAAGTGGGACTTAGGTGGGTTTGAAGTGCCAAAGTCCAAGAATACTATTCACAATACCCTTGCCTCCCCCATGAGGTGAGAGGTTGCCAGACACCTAGAATTCTACTTCTTCACATGCCCAGCACAGATGCCATTTTGTCAGGGCCAAATATCTGGCACCTTCCTCCTGCCTTGGCCTGTTTGGCTCTTCAAACAAGATATTCCTATGCCAGATTTCTTTGAGGGTTCTAAAAGAGTCGTGTCACATCCCCCTAAAGAAATGAGCACCACACAAAACACTGCAGCCAATGCTGCTTTCATTTAGAATCTGAGCAGGGTGGTAGTAGTGCTAGCCTACCAGTTAGAGCACTAACACAGGAAATGGCAACCTATATTTAAGGTAATATTGAGGTGATGTTGCCATGATAGTCCATATATATATATATATTTGAGGCAAGAATTCTCCTGGGTGATATCTTTTTTTAAGGCCAACTGAATGCCTGGGATAGACATAAGCTAACTTTTGGGTATCATAGTATGCTTCCTTAGGCATCTGGGATGCACAAATTTTTGCCTAACCCATATTCAAGACATGCCCCAGCATCAGAGAGTTCAAGCATATGCCTCCCTTTCACAGAGAAAGATTAGGGGCTGATTTAGGTGGAGTCATCTACTGCACCTCCTGTTGATTCTGGGTCACAAAACATGCAAGTGCAGCAAAACACACAAGTTTATTTGTAGTCTAGTGGTTAAAGCACTCACTTGTCCAAGGGCCCAATTCTATGGATTTTCACTCGCATCATCCTCATTATTATCATTTAATTCAGTCATTAGTCCCTCTGAGCCTAGAAGCCCCATTCACTGAGCACAGTTAAAGCATGCCAGCTAACCAGGAGCACACAAAGAAATGGTGTGGCTACCATGCTCATCCAGTCACCTCTGACTCCCAATCTGGAATAACTAAGTTCTACTTTGTAGTTGGGTCAGCTGCAGGCTGCATTTGGCATGGTCACCGTATGCTTGTGCAAAGATTCAAGGAGATGCATATTAACTTCTGAAGAGCTGCATGTGGCTCTAGAGCTGCAGGTTGGCCACCCCTGCCATAAACTGAATCTGAGCCAACAGTGTGCTCTTGTTGCAAAAGGGCCAACAGCATAATGAGTTGCATTAACAGGACTGGCACTTGCAAATCAAGGGAAGAGATTCTTTTGCTCTATTTAGCACTGGAGTCCTCACCTGGAGTACTGTGTCTAGTTTTGGACACAAGAAGAAAGTGAACAAATTATAAAGAATCCAACAGAGGACAACAAGAATGAAAAGGACCTTGGGAAGCAAGATTTATGGGGAAAGGCTGAAAAAATGAGGGTTAGTTTGTCTGGAAAAGAGAAGACTGAGATGGGATTTGATAACCGTCTTCAAATACCTGAAGGGCACTGTAACAGTGAGGTGCCTGGGGTTATTGTGATGCCCCGCCAGTGGCCACCTTAGTTCTGTCTGGCCCTTGCTCTTGCCTCCTGGGGTCTCACCCTGTTTCCTTTCCTGCCACGCCTTTCTGTTACTAGCAATTAGGGGAGCTGCCCTCAGAAGCTAGTGAACAGGGTTTGAATTATACTTTGACTGGCGGGGGGACAGTCTGTAAAAAAAAAATTGTCCAGGTCAGGGCTGTACATACAGGTCCCCACCAGTACCGTAGGGTTGGGGCCAGTGGCAGTGGCAGCTGGAAGGAGCTGCTGCTGCCGCTGCTGCCACCATCTAGGCTGCTTAGAAAGCCATGGTGCAGGCCAGGAGCTGTGTGTGGTGGTGCATAAGCTCTGGACTGTTGTAGGGGATGGGAGGAAAGGGTGCTGACCAGCCTGTGGTGGGGTTCTCATCTCCTATGGGGAGGCTCACCTCCCCCAAACTCCCCTGCAGTTCAAACCCTGCTGGTGAGCCTATGGTGCGCTCTTTTCTTTCTGCCTGTTGGCCATTCCTTAGGTCCTACTTGCCCTAACAGCTAAATTTATGACCTTCTTCCTCTATAGCCATGCCTCGCAGGTGTTGCCAGTTATCGCTGTTGTGAGGCACCTTGCTTCAGTACACTGTCTGGCCTCCCCAGTTGGGGTCTTGGCCTTCCTGGCTGCTTCTCCTTGTAAGATTCAACCTAGAAACTACTATGCAAAGCCTAAGCAAAAGTGAATGTTATGTGTCGAATGCCCATCTGCAATGATAAGGAGCAGACAGTCTTAGATAGAGGAAGCTTGAAAACAAAAAACAGAATCAGAGTTACTGGAACAAAGAGCTCATTAAAATACTAAAAATCACACCCCGAGGCGGGGAAGATATATGCTAATGAAACATATATGTATGTTAATGAGATACATAGCTAAAACACAGGTATAGAGACATGCTCAGTAAAGAACTCCTTGCGTCACTCCTTTATAACCAATTAGCAAACAAGGATGCTTATGAAGATTCAACCTCTTGTATATAAGGGGCTCAGTATTGAATATGTGTGTGCTTGTCTTGTGAAATTATTCCGCTTGCACCTTTTATTGCTAGCAATAAATCTTTTTTATACTTTCACCCCTGGTATCTTTATTGGCCTTTGCATACCGGGCACGAACCCAGACTTGAGCTGGGGCCTAACATCCTCATCCTTTCTCTAGCTGGGCTCCTTTAGCCTAGGCCCACAGCACTGGGTCCTGGCTTATGTGCTTCAGCCCCACTCAGATTCTAAGCCACTGGACCTAGTTTTACCCATCTTGGGCTATGGCCCCTGGCCCTCTCAGCCCCAGGTCATTTCTAGTTTACCCCAGCCAGGGCAGGATATATAAGCTGTAGTGTGCCCCACAAACACCCCACTCTGCCTCCTCATTCACACCTTATAGTCACTGCCAATCACTGGTCTACTCTAACATAAAGGTAAGCTTTAAGGAAGACTCCTTCCCACACTGGGTAAACAATACATCAAAAGAAAGTGAGCTATCACAGTAACAAAGGTCTTGCTCTATGTGAACAAATAAGACAGAGAGCCACCCTGGTATGCAACACCTCCTGAGTTCCCACCATTTGGCCCCTGAAGTACTCTGACACCTGCAACAGGAAAGCCTGTCAGGCCACTGCCCTCCCCTTCCCTTTATGTATCCAGGAGCCCCTCCTTCCTTCCAACTGCCTGCTCTGTCCTCAGCCATGCACAGGGGCTTTTAATCGCTCAATTGAAGGACAGCCAGTGCTCCCGCTGCTCTGTCCTCTTAGAATGGTAGGACCCCAGCTCTCTGGTGTAGGTTCCTTCAGCCTGGACTGATTGCTTCAGTCTCTGTCTGGACTTTTTTTCAATTTTCCCTTTGCTATCATTGGTCAGAGCTTCCCCCCTGCCTATAGCGTGTTTTCACACCAGAGGCTTTAATTAAGCCTTGCTCTCCTCCCCGCCCCCCACCCCACCTCCTGCGTTTTGGCTCAATAGCAGGGTATGGTCCCCTGTTACATGTGATTATAGAGAGGATGAAGATAGCTGTAGTCTGTAGGGGACAGGAGAAGAAGCAATGGCTTCAAGTTGCAGCAGAGGAAATGTAGGTTGGAGATTAGGAGGCACTTTCTGACTATGAAGATAGTCAAGCATTGGAACAGGTGAGTGAGAGAAGTTGTGGACTCTCCATTCCTAGAAATTTTCAAGAGCAGGTTAGACCAACACTTGGGTAGGATGGCTTAGTAAGAGGTAATCCTGCCTTGAGCAGGAGGCTTTGTGACCTTGTGAAGTCCTTTCCAGCTTTCCTTTCCTATGATCCAATGATGATTTTAGCCTTAGAACTAATTTACAAAAAGAACAGTGATGTGGAGGAGGACCATCACACTTTTTTGTTTTCTAACAGTTTTTCAGGGATTTAAACAGGATCACACTTAGGCACTTAGTAGGTAGAATATGAATCTGACCTTAACTATGGTCATGCTGAATGTTTCCATGCTGAAGTCTTTTGGTGGATCTAGCCTTAAGGTCACCTTGTAAATATATGTGGCAGAAATAAGGAGTTGATCCTGGGCCTCCCAAAATCTAGACTTCATTTCTAACTTCTCGGTAATGTCATCTCTCTGAACCAGGTTCTATAATCTGGGGCTAGATTACTGCTCCCCTTCTAGCAACAGAAAAGAAAACAGAGAAAGTGCTAGCTGAAAAATTACTCAGAATAGTACCACAACAGCATACAGTCTGGCCAACAATTAGACAAACTAACTGAATCTCTAAATTAAATATCTATTGCAGGTTTCTCTTGAAAAGTATTCACTGTATCACTGGCTAAAGGCAGATATTGGATAGAAAAGATAATGGTCTATATTTAATAGGACACAACTCAAGTTTAAAAAAAAGGTTTCTCAGCTGTTTTCTATCTGGAAAGAAAACGTGCCTGTAATCTGAACAGGTGCCTCAGATGCAACTAAGAGATTTGTTTCTGAGTATATTGAAAAGAGTCATGTTCAGTCCTAATTACTCTTTTAGAAAGGAGAGAAGCTCTTATTTTATTGTAAAATAAAACATTGCTTTCATTACGTTCGGTGGTTAGGATATTTTTCTTTCACTGTAAGTTTTCAGTGGAAATTATGAATCACCCATCATTATACAGCATGGGTTTTTTTCAAGTACATCTATGTTTTCCAGTAAAGATCATGTTTTTCTTTTAAAAAGGGAAAACTCTTCTAACAGTTTTGTAGGAAGGTTGAAGTTTGTTTCATTTGGGTCAAAAGCCCTAATGTAGGTGAGGTTTCTTTTCACTTTTGAAGCTAGTGAACAGTTCTTGTGGTAGGAAGCACTTGACGTAACTCTTCACGTTCAACTCAGGAAACAGAAAAGCTTGCTAGAAAAGCTAACTCTTTGGTTGGAAAGGAAGTTACAAAGTGGGCATGTTGATCACCAGAAGCTGAATTCCTCAATTATTTCCCCCTAGCCTTGAAAAGATGGCAATGTAACCAGAACGCATACATACATATATATACAGCAGATTTTCTGTGCCATTCAGCAGTGTCATACATTCATAGATTGTAAGACTGGAAGGGACCTCAGAAGATCATTGGGTTCAGCCCCCTGAACCAGGCAGGAAAGACAGGTGGGGTCAGATGACCCCAGCAAGATGACTATCCTCTTGAAGATTTCTCAAAAGTGTCCTCAAACATACCATACTGTTTATCACAGTCTGGGCCTAGTAAAACATGAGCCCACGTTTTGAGGGCTTTGCAGAGCCATCACACCCTATGGAGCAGCATTCAACTGAATTGACCCTTAGGAAGTACAGTGAACATACCCATTCTTACCTGGCCAGGTCCATGGGATGGAAGCTATGAGGAGGACATGGTAATGATTATGTCACATCCTCACTTTTCTCAACTCCTCCTAAATGTGTTTATGTGTAAGTAGATACTATCAAAGGACAGTTCCTTATTAAGGAGAGTGCAGGGACAGCAATTAGGCCTGTCCCCTAGGCAAAAAGAGAAGAAGGTTCCCTTCTACTCTTGTACCCTCTTGCAGTGGCTATGTGCTATTTGGTCCTTCAGGATAAGTACAGCCAGTCAAAACACCTGAGGGGGAATAGATTCAACTTATGCCGGTTTCTCTAAATTGTGTAGATTGGATCAGAAGATAACAGAACACATGTTTTTCCTTCGGCGAGGGGAGGAAAATAGATGCCTAAATTAGCCAAGGCCAGAAGCTGGGTGGGCTCTCCTACACACCTCCCAGCACACTGGACATTGCTGAGGGTGGCCAAGCATAGCTGAGCCAAGGCCATCCTTGATTGGCTGCTGGGCATGGGCCCCCAACACCTTGCTGTCACCACAGACCCTCCCCGCACTCAGCTCTAGGTTTCCAGAGTGGGTCCTGGCATGCCTGGCATCTGGGCCTGTGGCAGCTTGGGGGAAGCCAGAGCTCGATGAGGGGGAGGGGACTGAGGCTTCAGCTCTATTAGACCACAGCCCCTCTGGCCAGCATTGGCTCTTGGCTGGAGCAGGCAGAAGGGAGTATGGGGAGCCAACATGGACACTTCCCTCAGGGCCTGCCCATCCCCTGCTGGACCAGCACACAGCCTGGAGCTGGCAGGGGTGGAGGGCTTGGGGGAAGCCAAGATGGATGCTTGCCTCAGGGTCTGCACAGCCCCAGCTGGACCAGCATGCAGCCCGCAGTTGGTGGGGGGCACAAGGGGAGCCAAGATGGATGCTTTCCTCAGGGTCCATACAGCCCTGGCTTCCCCACAGGCAACCTAGAGCTGGCGGTGGGAAGTCATTAGGAACCCTGTGGGAAGCATTTTGTCTGTGTTGGCTCTCCCAATTCCTTGCCCCTTCCTCCTCCCCCCCCCACCCTGTGCTGCCTAGAGCTGAGAGGCACGGCTGGGCAGAGGAGCTGTGCAGGAAAGTCTGTGACATCCCAGAGGTAGGGTCAACTAGGCACTGGGCTGGAGCAGCAGAGTGTTAGCCATGTTCCAGCAAGCTACCCTGTCGGGGAGGGGAGGGGGTTGTGGGTTGCAAAGCATCCTGGGATGCTGGGGGACTGTGAGATAGCTTGAGTTGGGAGGGGATCTGGGACAAGTTCAATAGACCGGTTTAACCTAAATAGGTTAAGTCTGATACTGCATCCATCCAGGTTTATCTGAAACCAGATTCAGCCACTTGGAAACCAGTTTACATGTGCTGAACTTCTCTTCTGTTACAGGTTTAAATCGGTTTCTGATCACTTATACCAATTTATCTGTTATGTCTGTCCTTAGCCATAGTATTTAATTCCAGAGATTCAGGCGAACAATGTTGACTGTGGCCAAAGCTGCTTCTGAGGGATACATATACAAGGATGCTGTGGTGGATCAAGGTCTTGGACAGGGGGAGGTTTCCAAAATAGGCAGCATGCTTGAGTATCTCAGTTTAGAATTGCTGGCTTCAGTGTATAAACTAATAGAAACTGGTGCAGGATTTAGTGTGGAACATCTTCTGTATTTCAAAGATGTCAACTTTTGTAGTTTAAAAAAAAAAGTTTACATTTAATGTGTGACTCAGTTAAAATTTTCTTCTTGATAATCAGGGTTGATTTATCTTTTCTTAAAACTTGATCTGAAGCCATATAAGATCTTATTACTCAGATGAGGAGCTAAATAGTAGGGTTGTGTGAAGCTTCGGTCCCTGATTCAATTTGGCAGAGATTCAACCCGATGCAGTGGCTGAATCCCTGAATCTGAATTGAATCAGAGAACCTTTTAATCTCTCTGGATCCAATCGGAACTCTCTGAATTGATTCGGAGAGATTCGGAAAGATTCGGAAATTCAGACATAGAGACAGCTTTAAATGTTTTTTCTACATGCCTCTAGGTAGCAGGGGCTCGTGAGTGCTGTGATGCTGAGGTGTATGGAGCATCCCACAGAAGCATGAGGGGTTCCCCAGCACCCTCAGCAGCACACCCGGAAGTGGACCGAAAGTACTTCCAGTCCACTTCCTGGTTCTCCGCCAAACAATGTGGAGGGCCCCCCCGCCCTCCGGACTCCTGTGGGACACTCTATGCACCCCAGCATCACAGTGATCACGAGCCATGCCTGCTACCTCAAGGTATGTAGAAAAAACATTTAAAGCTGTGTTTGTTTGAATCGTTGATTTTCCGAATCAGCATCAAATCTTCAGATTCGGATTCGGCCAAATCAAATCAGGGACAGTGATAGTATAATGACGCTCATTTAGATGAAGTTCCATCCTCTGACCTGTCTGACATCTCCTGTGTACTGATCTCTGTCCAAATCAGCTAGCTGCAAAAGCTGGCTAATCCTTTCTTCCCCTCTAGTGAATTGAACTCAATCATAAAGCATAAATACAAATCTCAATTTAATCTCATAGTGAAATGGGAATTCTATATGATATGTAGTAAAATAATGGACTTACAGGTTCTAGTGACTGGGGATGGTATAGATAACCTTTTACTTCTGGTGCCATCAGTTTAACTCTAATTCAAGTCATAGATTTAGCCCCAGTTCTCCAATGAGCCCAATTTGAGCAACACCTGCTTGGCCTTGTGGCCTGTCAAAGTGACCTATGTCAAATTTTATGGCAGCTTTTATTATTGGAACTACTGCTCCATTACAAAGTACGTGGACACATGCATAATGAGATCCCCATTTAGAAAACTGATTGCAAATAATTGTGTGAGATGCTACTTTGCATTTAGATCCCTGGGTTTATTCATTTCTCTTACCCTAGTTCTGAAGTCTAGTTTTGTCTCTTCTTAAGTATACTTTGAAAAAACTGTGTTCATGAGAATATGAGGAAATGAATTATGAGTTAGTCTTTGAAGTCAATAACATGCTAAGGGGAAATGACCCAAAGTATTTCATCATGGTGCTTCATCTCCTCTATTGTATATTGGTTGAAAAATTTAAATCAGGAGTCTCAACAATAAGTCTGGAGAAAAGGGGAAAAAACAAACAAACAAAATCAAACCCAAAACTGTTCCTTTTCAGCCCCTATGAAATGGAAACAACTTCATATACACGTACACGCATGCATACATATAACAGTACTACTCCTTATTCTATGGTTTTCTTTTACTGAGAACTGATACAAAAATAAATAGACAACACTGTTTTCCTTTCTTTGCCTCCTTTTAGAGATTATTGGGCATGTATCTTTAGGTCTGTGTGCATGATATTTCTAAAGTAGTCTGTGATACATAGCATGATCCAAAACAGCATTTATTAAGAATAGAAATATCTCATTCAAACAAAAGTCAAGAATTTTCCAAAACTCATTTAGATAGGATTTGTTACAGTAAATGAAAATATTTTACATTTCTAGAATGAAATATTTGTTTTCCCTGACATTCTCTTGTCTGACTCATCATTTGTCCCTTATCAGGAAGTATATCCAAGACGCCCCCAGATCTCTGCTTCCATCAGGAGCTTTTTGTTCCATGAGTTTTCTTCTCAGCATGGTGACAAGTTCCTTTGGACTCCCAAGTATTATGTAGCATTCTCACATTCAGTATTTCTCACAGAACTGGTTGCATCCCAGTGCCAGGTGAGGGGTTCCTGTTACACCGGGCTACGCCCTACCCCAGAGATGGCTGCATCTTAATGTGAGAGGGCCCTGTTATACCCAAAGGTGGCTGCAGGTGAAGTGGCTCTGTTATACCCACAGAGATAATACTTAGCTCTGTTTACCAGTGGTACTTGAAGTACTTCACAAAGGATATCTGTATCATTAGCACCATCTTACAGAGAGGAACCTGTGGCACACAGTATATTGACACTGTTATTTAGGACTGTTCTTGAGGTTGTCTTCGGCAAGCCTGAGCCCCATTGTTCCCTGCCTAGATCATCACTGTAGCCCATACCAAAGCTACCTGCATCATTCTTATTTCTTCACCAAAGCACTAAAATATATCACATATTGCCTTGCAGAGCCCTTCAAGGAATTGGTCTTTGAACTACTACTCTCTCCTGGTAAACTTGTCTCAGCTTATGGGCAGTAGAATGGGGTGCAGAAGGGCCAGAATTCAGGAACAAGGAAAACAGACAACTGGCAGACTGCTGCTGGCAGACTTCCTGCGCTTGAAACCTAAAACATGCGGTTAAGTTCCAAACGCACTGCAAAGAGAGACAGGCTGTGCAGCAAGAATGGATGTCACCTTGATGCCCAGAATTTTTAGCAGAGCTTCTAGGGATGGATTGCTCCTGAGGATCAAGTTTTAAGGGTTATAGTGTGTAGATGGTCAGCATAATAGTTAAGGACAGCCTTGGGTTAGACACTAGCAGTATGGCTCCATCTAAATAAAGGAATACAAACCAGGGTTCCTAGATCGCAGTCTAGCAATCTGTCCACAAAGTCACAGATGGTGTGGTCTGTTGCCTGTTTAGATAACTTTCTCAAGCTGAGGTTCCTTATTTTATTCAATATTGTAGTCACTTCCCCTTGGCTTCTTATCCTTTCTCAACATCTTCTTGACCTTAGGTTTTGTGGCTAGGGAGTTTCCAGTTCATTATTCCCTTTTGAGAGTATTTTGGTTCTTTATATGAATTACAGCGAGATTCAAAAGGAACGTGACACTTTGGTTCCAAATAGCCAAAAACCACCCTGGAGGATTTTCAGGTTTGATGTCCAGTGGGTCATTTAACACACAGTATTGACAGATTTTGAAGCGAGACTATAGGTAAGATGATTCTATCTATGTTGGAGGTTTTAAGACAGAACATTCAACCTTGCCTTTCTCTGTTTTTAGGTGATGTAGGGTTCTTAGATATTTTGGTCTATCATTCCCTACCACATATGCATTGTAATATACATTAAAAAGAGGGGTTTTTTTTGTTTCCTGATCTAGGGACTAGTCCAGTAGGCCCTTACTCACAAGAACAAGTGCTGCAGTCTTGGGACTTTAAAATATAGAGCGGCCCTACTAAAAGAGCTTTAAATTTAATATAAATAAGAGCACCCTGAATTGTAAAGATGTATTTAGAATACAGAAAAGTAAAACAATATTCTAGACTACAGTAAAAAATATTATGTATTCTCCCTTTTACTGTCCCCTATTATCTTTAGTGCCTACATGAGGGGAATCATGTACATATTCCACATTGTACTGGTGTGGAATTATTAAGAAGTCTGAAGATTAATCTGAGGAGTAATTGGTAGTGTTAGCCTAACGATCTAAAAAGATATAGCATTCATTTTGTATTAACCAGTGTCATATGTATAGATATCTATGTTCACTCATATGCTTATAAGGATTAAAGGCTTTAAGTATGTTAATTTGTGAACTGGGCTCCCATTATATTTCAGCACTTATGTCAGGAGGCCTAACTAAAATTCATATGACCTTTCATTTTGCAAAATGTTTTTAAATTTATTTAGTGGGGGATTTCTTCTTTGTACCAGCCAAAGATGATTTGACTTGTAAATTTTCAGTTTTCATATTGCCAGACAAATACCAGTTTCAATAATTTGCGTGTCTGGTAGAATGGGATTTTTTTACTTCCACTTTAATACAAACAGCTTGTGGGTTGAATTCTATGAGCTGTATGTGGTAAACAAATTGGGTATAAGAAGGGGTATGCGAGCTTGCTGAGCCTGCTCCGTTTCAGTTGTTTTAGTATGATAGCAATAGCAAACATTGGTGATATACTTCTTATTTATGTTTTATGATCTTATCAATAACCTAATTGAGTTGCGTCGGATTAGTCTTCAGGGCTTTATGCACAGTGGAAACAACCAATATTCAACAATAGCATCAGACTAAACTGTCCCTAACAAAGAAGTTATATGTGCAATAAAATGGTAGCTGTTGCTGAACAGGCTGCCAGAATCAGCTTTGGAGGTAGTCTTTTTGTTTCAGTGGGAGGTATTGTAAAAGAAGCTATCTGTAGAGGGTTTAATTGTTCTGTACAGTACTGCAGAGAACTACCTGCAAGCAAACATGTTACATTTTTTTAACTAAAGGGTGATTTTCTTAATTATGTTTTCAGTACTTCCTGTGCAGTCAGTGGGTATGAAAGTGGCCAAAAGTGCAGCTAGCATAAAACACAACTAAAAACAGTTCTAGGAATAATAACCCATCACTTAGTACATAACAATTAGTTCAAGCCACGGTCTCTACAGAAATAAAACTAATATTTCAAAAAGCTGGAGACATGGTGCCAACAATTTCTGTACCGCCACAAGTGTCCTTGCAAGTTCACACCTAGAATAGAAATTTAGAATCAGCTACAAGCAATCCAAGCAAAGCTGAGTCAATCTAATCCTACTTGTTTTACTGTGGCTGGCCTCTACATAGGGCCTAAAGTGAGAGAGCCTCTGACTCCTGACACTAGCAGTCAGCCACAATATCTGATACACAAATATAACGTACTTAGGACTGAATTACACTCATTTCCCTTGAGTTACTTTTAGAAAGATGTGTTATTACATGAGTAAATGAAGCTTTACATGAGTTCCTCACTTTGAGATTATTACATTGCACTGATTTGAAGCAATAACATTTTGGGGCCTTAGTCCATGAATTTAATTGGTAAGTTCTTTGAGGGTTTGTTAGGGTGTTTTGTTTGTTTTGTTTTTTGAAGATATTGCTATTCCTTTTGGATGGCACTAAATAGACTCATACAACAGTATGATCCTTTGACCAATCAGCCCTTCTAACATCAGGTGGAGGCAACTTATCAACCCTTCCCCAACAAAAAGCATGTACGATATGTAGCAAGGAGCCAGAGGCTTCGGTTACTTTAAGATGGAGACTATAATGGATATACTCCATAGGCAGGAGCAGCCTGCTGAACCTAGACTAGCTGCAGGAGAATAGGCAGTAAGGGAGTTAAAGGGCTGCAAATAACTACTGGTTAGCCCAGGGCATGCAGGCTACAGATCACAGCTCTGCCCTGGCTCTGACCAAACTTTCCCTGTCACAAGATCCCAGTGACTCCAGAGCAGCCCGCTACCCGGCCCTGCTGCATGCCCTGTCAGCGTGGCTGGGGCCAGTCTCCGAGGCAACCATGGAGATTGGCCCCAGCCATGCGGGCAGGAGCTGCATAGAAATGGAGTCCACTGCCAGCTGGATCCAGCCCACAAGCTGGACTTTGCCCGCCCCTGCTATATGACATTAGGGCAATAGGAAAGAGCTTCAGCTGAACTGAAAGAACGGCAGCAAGCTGTTCATTAGACCTAGGGAGCACACCTGACCGTAGGAGGAGCTCAAGGAATATAAACCTGGGTCCCTGAGGCAGAGGAACCGGTGTTGCCCCAAACTCTGCAGAGTAAAGAGCTCCTGCCAGCCTAACCTGTCGGGGAGTGAAAGCTGCAGGCCTGGAGCTACACCATGAATTAGGAGAGAACCAGTGAGAGGGGAGGGGGCACCTGCAGCCATATGATGACCCAGAGGGACATTGAGAGCTTTTTTTTTTAAGCAGGTTGCTGGCATTTTGTTCGCAGTTTATACCAGATGACCAGATTGTGGTTGTAGGGGTGGATTAGAGGCCATGTAACAGTGTGCCTGGGGCACTCTGGGTTTTAAGCCCTGAAAAGTGGCAGGGGAGCAAGCCTGGCTACAGCCAAGAGAGCCAAGGCCTGACCAAAATGATTGAAATGCAGGCAGGCTGAGGCCAAGAAGCTAGGCCACAGGAAATGGGCCTAGGCTAGAAGTCTACACCTGGAGCAGCCAGTGGGCTAAGGCCAAGAGAGCTGAAGCCTATGTAGGCTGGTGAACAAGTCGTGTACAAGATCCACAAAGCATGGGCATGGTAATAGGGGAGGCTGGAGGTCATGACTAATGCCCCCAAGGTGAGGGACAAGACTTTGGCAGCCAAGAATGAGAAGTGGTAGAGAGGTGAACTGAGGCTTGCTCCAGAATCATGGGGACAGCCTCCCTAAGGACTATAATATCCACCAATGCAAGGTGGAAAAGAGAGGGTACTCTGAGGAGCCAGGGTGGGGCACGAGTAGTTTGGCCAGCAGGGGACATCATGGCTACCCTCGGGAAATGAGTCTTGCTTAAGAGTGTAGTAAACAGACATAATACAACCTTAGAATCTTGGTTTTCTAGCTGCGGTCACTGCTGCCATTGGCATGTATTCACTATTGTACTCATGGGAGTTGGATTCACATTGCTTGGTCTGCAAATAGAAAAAAATGCCATGAATTCAGTCTGCAGTATCTAAGCCTTTCAACCCTTGTTTTTATCCTTTTAACAGTGCAGTTAATTTTGATCCAGAAGGATCAACAGTTGCCTCTATCTCTACTGCCAATTTTACCATGTTTTAATGGTATGGCAAAGTCAGAGAGGATTGATGTTCATCAACAGAGGTCACTCAGAATTGGTACAGGACAGAATCTGAGATGGAAATAAAAAGTAAACTCTGTCTAACAAAAATAACAAATGGCCCTGGTATTTCTTCTGTCTCTGGGTGTTGGGTTCTTTAAGTGGTTTTCCTCCAAAATGTAACTGGAATTGGAACAAAGATGATTGCTTGCCTTCTTGAAGAAACAATTAAGTGAATTGCTTGCCAAAGTGTTTTTGCTGACCTGTGCAGGATTCCTTCCTTTTTCCTATGGTTCCAGGTCTTTAAATCAATAAACAATTCAGTCATAGAAAAAATTAAAAGTGAGCTGCTGTCACCAATGACTCAACTTCAGTGGTCAATAAAAGTTCAATTTCATCCTCAAAACATTTAACACATGCTGAATGTGTGTGCAAGTCAATCATATGTCTTGAATCGCACTAAATCAAGCTTCCAGCGCATCCCCTTTGGCATGAGTCTTATAGAGTCTTCTGGAAATTGCTTACCTTATTTCTTAAGCAGCAGGCTATTATACAGCAGATACAGGAAGTCATGAAGAATGCAGTCAGTCCAATAATTATCCATGATAGAAATCTTGGTAGAGTGCATTCTTCCTTGTCTTGAACAGAAAAAGAAATCACTGAGGGTAAGCATTTTCTTCTAATTACAACATTTTAAGTAAGTTTCCCCTCCTTGCATAGGTGAGGCAGCAGAAATGAGTTTTGGGGGATTGATTTACGTGAAGTGAGGCAATGGATCAGAAAGATACATTGAGTATTGAGCAGGATGTGGCAGTGGTCAGAGAAATTTGTGAGCAGAAGAGGTATCAAGTCTATTGGTACTGACGGCATAGTCAAGCCAAAGTATAAGGAAAGGAGACAAAGTTAAAGATGGGCTCAAGACAGTGTGGGCTTGCAGTCCAGAAGCAACCAATTAACTTGAGTTTAATGGATAACACAATGGAGTGTCAGTAAGATGACTTAAAGGGTGATGTGGTGAAAAGGATGGCAATAAATTATTTGAAATTTATAGTTCTCTGTGTTCACAGGCTATGCAGCCAAGAATAGAAATCTTATCTGTGCCAAAGTGGAATTTTTGGCATTTGGTCAACCAAAAATGCCACGTAGATGACCAAAACTGGACACTTAGATGATGAGGAAGGGAATAGAGTGCCACCCTTGGTGTATATATTAATCAGTTTTAAGGCTAGATGAGTTCATTAAATCATCTGGTCTGATCACCCATATAAAAAAGACCATAGAGTTTCATTCAGGTCTTGTTTTGCCCAGGTGTTGAGGGAAGGAAAAGAACAGAAGAAGAAAGATGAGGAATCATAAGCAAGAACAAAAGAGAGGGCTTGGGTAGAAAGTTATAACCCTGTTTGGCTTGACAGGGTGATGAGCCACCCTGGAAGATATTGCTTAAAATTGAAAAGCAAGTAATATTAACATGGTGCCTATTAGAGATGATGGCAGAACTCATAGCAGGTAGTATCATTCTTTGTAAATGTTGAACTACTCTGAATGAACAAATGGAGGGGCTCCTTCAAAGAAGTGAGTAGCATGTACTCATTAATTGTAGTGGGAGATGAGAGACTCCACACAGAGTGGATCTTAAGACAGTTCTGTATTATTGTTATGAGTAAAAATATTGATGAGCAACTTCTTGCTATTAATGCTCTTGGGTAAATCTTAGAATGGGTTTTGTGTCCAGCTAGACTTAATTAAAAGTTTGCTTTCCATATCCTCCATAAATGATAGTAAGCATATATAACTTACAGCCAAGGTTAAGACTACAGTATACACGAGCTAGCTTTGAGTTATCGGTCTTGGAAACCATTAAAAGTGGGTCTGATTTTATTCCACCTATTGGGCATGTAGTAGACTTAGTGCCTAGGGGCATATGTAGATGAAATTGAAGCGATGGGTTTTTTAAAACACCGCTTAAATTTAAGGCAAAGTAAACCCCCGTGTTACACACACACCTGTGCACTTACCTTCCTCTCCGATAGTGGGGAGGGGAGGGCAAGCTGCTGGTGGGCAGAGCAGTCCCTGGGCTGCAGGGTGGAGCTGGTGTTTCCCTCCATGGCAGCAGTGCCCCCCGCCCCAGGCAGCACCTGCCTGCAGGCACCCAGCTCTGGTGGTCCCAGGGGGCACCACAGCTGTGGAGGGAAGCACCAGGCCCCCATGCAACTCAGGCAGGCTCCGACGGGGGGCAAAGGGGGAGGGGAAAATCAGGCTTGCCACTTTTTTTTGTCTTGGACAGAGCCTGCCTTCCTGGGCTGCTGCCAGGCTGCCTGCACGGACTTCTTGCAGAGTCCCTGAGCTGCATGGAGCCCGGTGCTTCACTCCGTGGCTGTAGGGCAGCAAACTAAAACTCCTCAGAGGTGTTTTAGTTTGCTGCACCCCAAGTCATTTAAGGCACATCACACCACCAAATTTGCTACAGAGGCTAGAATTACTACGCAAAATGCTGCTGACACATGCAAACACCAATACCATTAAAGCGGTGCAAAAGCATTTTACTCGCTTTAAAGTGTTGGGCACGCATGCCTCTTGTTTCATCTACACACAACCTAGTGGACTTAGGCACCTAATTGCATGTCTGTTCCAATCTGTTCAAGTCTTTGAAAGTCTATATCGCATCTGCTGCATTACAACAAAGAAGGGAGGAAAAGGAGGACCCATCCTTTTGTTTTAACAATTTAATAAGGCCTGGAGCAGAGTGGAATGGAGTTGCACTTAGGTTCCTTAATCCAGTTATGCACCTAATTAAATGCTGGGTAAATATTTGAATTGTTAGCCTGTGCTGAGCTTTATGCAGCCACCACCACACTGCTACTGGTAACCCAGCTTTCTAGTTTAAAGCAAGCTCAGATATATCTGCACAAGATACAGCCACATCTTTCGCTGCAGTTAAATATTGAATTTCCCTGTCATTAAGGCCACAGTAAAGAAAGAGCAAAAGCGAACTTACCATGGATAAACAAATAGGTTTCATCCACCTTACAGTCTATATAGGGAGGGGGCAAAAGGATTTGCAGGCAGTAGATATAAATGTCACTGTGATTACGTTGCAGATTTTGGAGAATGAAAGAAGTGTTGTTGCCAAAATAATGTGGTTGGCAGTAGCTGCTTCCATTTTCAGGCACTGCCTTCCCCTCAGTCACATGGAGTGCACAGATAGACTGCCTCTCCCGTCCTTTCAGGAGTGTTATGCTGAAGTCAGTAACATTTTTGGGGCTGCTAATATTGAACTGGAAAATTCCTTTGTGAAATTCAACTTTCACCTGGGGGTCCAAAAAAGAAGGTTGTCCTGGAGAAAGAAGAATATAAAAAAAACAGAAGAAATAGAATTTCCCAAAATAAAAATAAAGAGGTCAACTTAACCATAGTGTTGAAACCTAGAGGTGTATTGCTGTCTAGAAATACCTGTCATTGCAGAGCAGCTCACAATGAGTTACTCCCCTGTTAACATGAAAGAAAGAAAATATCCCATTTCACTTCCACCTTTGAATTGTATCCACTCTAGAAACAGTCAGTATTCCAGTGCTGAAGCAGGGGCCTAGATGTGCCTGTTCATATTCACAGTCTGAAATCTAGTTCAAAATGCTCACCAAGAAGTGAAGCCAAAGCTTATTACTTCACCTAGTGGAAGAGCCAATGAAAAGTTGACCAAGGACCTTCTGGTGCCTTACAATTTACTTTTTTGGAAGAGTCAACAACTAATAGTGCTGAGAACTATTTTCTGGAGTGTCCTTGCATTTCAAAGTGCATTGTACTGGATGCCAGTTTCCTATTCAAAAACAACGTTTTGTGATTTATAAAGATGTTAACAGCCCTGCCCTTTTAAGACAATGTATGCAAATTTAACTAAAAGTTTTTGAAAATGTCTCTTACCTAGGTCTTTGCATAGTGGACATGACAGGCATTGACCAGCTCCTGAAAAATAAAACAACATTTCCAACTTATAATATATGTAATGTGCTGCTAAGGTGATAACATTAGGAAATATTACTAGTGTTGGGAGTACATCAAGTCACACCTAAATGCTATACAATAAAGTCCAACAATGCAGTAAAATCACTTCAAAATATTGAAATC
Organism: Alligator mississippiensis; assembly: GCF_030867095.1. Classification (NCBI taxonomy): domain Eukaryota; kingdom Metazoa; phylum Chordata; order Crocodylia; family Alligatoridae; genus Alligator; species Alligator mississippiensis. The sequence goes on along the minus strand of NC_081827.1, from coordinate 172,604,213 downwards.
ACACACTAAAGAGCACTAATTGATCAAGTGCTGATACTGGCCATTTATATAGTATTTGGAAATTTTCACAATATCTTTGCGAAGTCTTTTCTATACTTTGCAAGTAGAAACTGAATCTCTGTTGTTTTCTCTCAAAACAGAGGGAATCTGCGATAGGACTAAAACTCTGATGTTATTGGTTCCCGTCTTCTGATGAGGGTCTAGACCTTACCTTTCTCTTTCCAGAGCTGTAGAATCAGAAATTAATGTCACAGCTTACTAGTTAGAAAAAATTGTCTCTGTTTCTCAGAGTACTTTTAGGGAGCTCTTCAAAAGTCACTTAGGGCCTTGTCATATGTGACACTTAAGGCATGTTACCTGCATTTAAAACACAAGCATCCACGCGTTCAAGCAAGAAAACACATGCTAAGTACTGTCATATCATAGTAGTTAGAACTTTTGGGGCAAGGAATATCTCCAGATCATGTTAAGTAATACATGTTATACTATGGTGGAACTGCTCTACGGAGATAATACAAGCAACTCTCACCACTGCATCCCAGCAGTTTCAAGACCGGTGACCTGGGAGGGCTGGGACGGACAATCAGCTCTTTATCAACTTCACAGCTGGCTCCAGCCCTGTCCAGAGGACTGAGTTCATAATAAGCATTACTGTATGACTGTTCAGAAAACTTTCTAACTCATAGTATGCTTTCTACAATCTAAATAAAACAAATGCTAAGTGTCCTGTATTACAAGGCCCTTGGGTGGAAGCAGCTATTCTCGGGTACTTGGTTTTACTTTATTAAAGAAATAGAAAGAAAATAGGGAAGAGTTTTGATTGGCCAAGATATTATTGTATTTCAGCACTATCAAGAGGCTGAAGCAAGAGTGGGCATCACTGCACTTGCCACTGTATAGAACCATAATATTTCTCAGTCCTTGCCCTAACAAGCTTGCAGTTTATGGTCCCAATCCTGCAAACACACAGGCACATGAAGTTATTCACATGCTTAAGTCACTGCAGGCAGGATCTGACTCAGTAAGTTGTGTTTCTGGACTTACATGATCTTTCATGTTTCTAACTTTGTATTCTTTTGATGTCTTCCTCACCCACTCTCTGCCCACTGAGGTAGTATAATGAATGATATGCTAATAGAATATGTTTAATACTTATGCTAATACATTTAGAAATATGCTTTGATGCGTTCAGTTGTAAAATATTATATAAACAGCAGTTATTATTGCCTCCTATATAACTGACTCATTCTTTTCTTTGGATATCACATTGCCTCTGGTTCACTGAGTACAGTCAGTTTCTCTTCTCTGATGCTACTGTAATTCTAATATCTGTACTGCGCTCAGGTCTATTACCTCCATGTGTGATAGCAGCCAAGATATCAGTGTCCCATTCCCACTGGTGTGGGGATAAGGCAGATGGGCAAAACATGTTACTTGCCAAAAGTTGTAGGGTCCAAGGTGTATTTTGCTGATCCAGATGTGTAGTACAACAAAATAGCAAGCACAGACAATGTCTGAAATGCATAGCTTTACAACCTTGGTAAAGCTGTAGAGCTGGTTTATGCACTCATAATAGCATTGTCCCACTGACTTCAATGGGACTAACTGGAATAAGGTACTATGCATCACTAGTAAAGAAGTCAGAATTTGGCCTTTCATTGGTGAACCACAAGCCAGCAAGTCACAGACCACAACAAATCCCCCTTAAAAACAGGCAAGTTTTCAGTATTTGCCTCCTATTTTACATATTAACTCCTTAAAAAAGATTTAAAACTGTTTCCCTTTGCATCATCACTTCACTGAAGTCAGAGGGAATACACTATTATGATGAGTGCTTAAATGGGCACAGGGCTTACACAGCCACATATTTCAGTCTTAAAGCTCCTGTAACAAAGTGTGTCTTAAATTCTGATCCCCCCCGGTGGCTGATAGAGAATAACAGGCTCATTTACTATCAGCTAATGGAATTATTTTTAGAGATAAATCTGTGCTTTTGTGCCTGGAGGTTGTGGTTTTTATCCTTGTTGATGGCCAATGATGAAAAAGGATAGGCGTAGGGGATGCGACTATGTGGGCACATGTAAAAGGGTTTTCTCTTCCCCAGTAAACAATTTTAACGCTCAGTTAATGTCTTAAAAAAACCCGTACACCAGCACTACTGTGCAGTAGTAAGAGTTACTACACATTGACTTAGTGCTTGGTTTTCCAAGTACTAAACTTAATGTGCAGTAACTACAGTGCATTAATAAATGCGTAGATGCATCCAGTATGTTGCAAATGTTAGCTTGTTAATAGTTTTTCAGGGACCCAAGCAGGGTGAAATGCAATCTTAGTCACCTAAGTATACTTAGGAGCTTAACAAGTAAAATAAAAGTCTGGCTTTTCAGCCAGCAGTTTCAGTATCATACTTTGAGCTAATGTTAGCTTTACCAACAAAAGCCCTGCATAAATGGAGAACGTCATGAAAAGTTGCAAAAGTTTTCAAGATGACTAGTAAATAAATAGTAGCAAACATTGTTTCTATGCTCCCAATGAATGTTGAGTGAAAATAAATTGACAAATTATGAGAAACTCTGAATCCTTAGAATTGAAGCAGATAGCTAACTTCAGTCACAAATGTGCAGCTTTAACAGATGATACAGCTTCCCCTGTTCATCCAATGGGAGTACATTTTCTGATTTACTAATAATATATCATCCTTCTCATTGTCATAAACCATTATGGTCTCAATTATTTTTCTTGGTCTTTTCTGGGGAACCTGTTAGCACTTGGTAGTCACTGACTAAATGAGTTGCAATGCTACTTCCTGAAATACATTTAGGCAAAATGAACATTTGGTGGGGGTCATAAATGAAGAGAGTAAACACTGTTGGCTCTTGCTTACTAACATAAATGTTTGGAAAGGTTTACATATAGTACATTCCTAATACCAATGGAAATAGAAATAAAAGAACATCTGCTACTGTAAAGAGCATGCAAAAGCGCCTCCACTCTCTTTACTTTTTCTTTATTACACTACTTGGAATTGGGACATCTGACTTAGGGACATCTGAGGTTTATTTTTTCATTAGAAAAGCAATATAATAGCCATCTGAAGTAATGCAAGAGTGGTATGAAGGCTTTGGGAACAGGGTGAAAATGTTGCACTAGTTTCACAGTCAGGTAGCTATGGACTTTAGAGGAGTTATTGCTGATATAGGTTGTTGTAAGTTAAAGGAGAATTTGGCTACTTACCTTGCTGGTTCAGTTGGGCCAATGGTTTAATATCAAAATTGCACACACACACACACATACTTCTGTATATAATATAGAATTATAATATATTTCTATATAATGTATAATATATGAATGTATATATTATACATTATATAGAAATATATTATAATATGGCTATATATTTGTATGTATGTATGTATGTGTCTGTCTATATAATTATATTGATTCCCAGAAAGCTTAAAAATATATTAAAAATTATTTCAATCACGTTGACATGCATCTTTAGTTTTAATCTTCAATGCAGGGGATATTCCACAGGGCACTTCCTTCATTCCTAGAATAGCTGCTGCTGGGTAGTCTGTGGCAACAGAAAGGTGCTGAATTTGCCCTTTGGTTATCAGCCATCTCTGATAATTTGAGCTCTTGGGTTTCAAATTGGTCTGGGGCTGGCTCTGTCATTTGCCAGTAGCACAAGGAAAAATGCAGCTGTCCTTAACCAAATTAAAAAGATAAATTAGATTTCCAATTAAATTGGAATTGGTTAGAACTTGGATTTGAGGATGGAAGGGATAGTCCTGAGTTGGCTGAGTGTTTTTTTAGTTTAACTCTCAAGACAGTAGTGCACTAAATAAAAACTGTAAATATGATATCAAAACCATGTCTTCACTACCAAACAGAGGCATTTCACACCATGATTTTAGGTCATGTCTAGCTTTGAGGCTAAGCTTGGGGGAAGAGGGAGGGCTTCAAGCATTTTTTTTGGGTGGAGGCCAGTAGCATAGTGAAACAAAAACAATTTTTAAATCACTATAATTTTTAAATTGGTATAATCCAGGAAGATGTAACTGTAAACTCAGTGGGAATCAGGGCTCATAGAGCAGACCTGTCCTTTCAGCAAAGGACATGGCAGTCAGAGATGCGCTAAAAAAACAAGGGCAAATCCAGGGGGGTGCACTGATACATGTGCACCCCCTTTGATTCCTCCTGCACTCAAAGTTTATAACAAACTGCTGGGCAATGGCAGGAGCACTTTTTAGTTAGGCTGTGCTGCAGAAGTCAATTGATATCATGGCTCATTATAATCTACCTGATCCCCTCTAAACTCTTCGTTCCACGGGGTCAATGACCCTCCCTTCTTTTTACTGGGTTCCACCAGTCAAGCTATCTTTTGTTCTGCAATTTAGCTGCCTATTAGCTGTTCCTGATAATGAAGTCCCTATTTCACAGTCCTGAAGATTGTTATTAACTTACTCCAATGAAGTTATATTTACTTTTCCTTCAATCTTAAACTGAAAAATACAGCCCTGGGCCCCTACCCAGCTATTAAAGCTTCTAGTTTATTTTAACTGGAGAAAAATATGTGTTGTTTTACATGTGATGATGCACCTCACATTCTGCACCCTGCTTTTCAAAATTCTAGATCCACCCATATTAAAACCCATCTATATTTTACATTGTAAGATATCAGAAAAATGATGGTGGTTGTTATTAATATGTCAGCATTTGCTACTGTGTCATCTGAGATTTTTCTCTTTGTCACAGAGAACTAAATACATTTGAATGTATATAGATGAGTTTGGAATAGGAAGCGTATCCATGGCAAATCCACAGAAACAGTTTCTTAAAATGCTGCTGTATTTTTCAGCTGGCAGCCTTTTAAAATGCTTGGATATATCTTTCAAATGGCTGATCTCTTCCATAAATTATTTGTATCACTGTAGATGTGTCTTAAATCACTAAAGATTGTTTCATCTCCTCTTGTCTATTTTAGTAATAATAATAAATAAATATGACTTTATATGTTGAAAGCATTTTAAGGGGGAAAGAGAATCTTCAGAGACTTTATTTTTCTTTCACAGGAATTTTCAAAATTAGCCTTTTCTCTCTAGTTGCTTTTCCTTTTCTCCAGAGTTCTACATTGAAGGTCAACAAAATTTCAGTATCAGAGCAATTGTTTGCACCCTTAAAAGTACATATTCATTCTGTGTATGTGCAAAGTCTTTTCCAGTGAGTCCAGCTGTATTAGAATAGAATCATAGAAAAGTAGGGCTGGAAAGGACTTTCAGAGGTCATTTAGTCCAACTTCCTCCCAGAGTCAGAGTCAGGATCATCTCTATCCAAAACATCTTAAAGAAAACCATTGTCTAACCTATTAATAAAACTACATAGTCAACCCTGACAACCAGAAAGCATGGTACACTAACCTGCCACAGGTAAAGCAGGGGGACAGTGGTGACCAATGTCCTGCTGCCGTGAGGTTTGTTAAAATAGGCTAGAGAGATGATAGAACCAAGGAAGAGAGCCATGCCCCTGCTACAGAAGACAAAAAGCACCAGTCATTACCAACCTGACCACTGGGTAAAATTCCTGCCTGACCCCAACTATGGTGGTCCTGAGCAGACAGGCAAGACACTCTAGCCAGAAACCTCTGGGTTTAAGTCCCAGAAGGAGCATAGGCACAACTCAAGCAAAATTCACAGCCTTGACTGCAGCTGATCCCCAATGCTTTTGAGGAACATGATGCGGGGGGCAGAACAAACAATCCTGACACATACAGCACCCGGGGGGGCAAGAAATGTGGGGGAAGGAAACCCCCCTTTTGTGGCAACCAGCAAAGCCAGAAGCACGGGAAGTACTTAGTGTAGAGTTTAGGCTTAGCTGCTCGGTCATCCTTCAGCTCCTAGGTCATCCCTGATTAATATTTATCTAACCCCTTCTTGAACACCTCCAATGATGGAGATTCCCCAGCTCCCCTGGGGAGTCTATTTCACTGCCTCGCTGTTCTAATAGTGAAAAAGATTTTCCTGATACCCAATCTGAACTTATTTTGCTGCAACTTGAAGCCATTGGTCTGTGTCCTACTCTCTGCAGCAAAAGAGAAAAGGTGTTTTTCCTCTTCTTTATGGAAGCCTTTCAAGTGTTTGAAGACTGCTATCATGTCCCTCCTTAAGTGCTTTTTCTACAAGCTGAACATGACTATTTTCTTCAGCTTCTCCAATCATGTTGGGTGGATCTGTCAAAATTCATCAGTGAAAAAGCTAACAATTTTGGTCTGTGATTTTCATTAGCAGATTCAGTGTAATGGTTCATTGAGACAAGAAGCAACTCACACGCCTTTTAGAGATACTGAGTTAAATCTTTGCCTTATTTGTGTCAATGCATTTAACCATTGAATTTCCAGAGGACCATACTTTTTTTAAGTCACCTTTAAGACTTCAATACCAACTTTATACTAGTTAACCTTCAGAAGGATATCTTTCCAGCCTAAAGGGCTACATGCTATTATTTTAATATATATACAAAAGCTTAATACCTGTATAAGACACTAGAAACACTAAAATTCCACAGGAAGACCTTAAACTCTTATTTATTATTAGAATTTCAGCAGCACATTCTTCTAGTGGCCTTAAGCATAATCTTCAAAAGATCAAATGCAAATGGTGTTTAGTAAAAATACACAATAAATTCCAAGCTTCAGAGAATTGTTGCTTTTATAACAAATCATACTACATCCTATGGTAATACAAGGATCACAATAAGAAATCCCATTAATGAAATATTAACTAAACTGCTAACTAGCTCTAGAATTATTGGTGATTATGTGGGTTTCAAAGAGGTTAAAAAGAATATAACTTATGGTACTTTTTGTATACTGAGATACTGAACTGAATCGCATAAAATGCTGCATCGGTTTCTGGTCACATTGGAACCATCATCCAGACCCTTTTTAAGTTATAGCAGTGAGGCAATGAGAATGATATATTCTCTTTTAAACTACTCTGAATTTTCTCTCTGAAATATAACAATAGACAACTCCTCCAGACCATATATATTTTCTTAGTTAAGAACATACCTCTTACAAATATGATCGTATTTAATGTCAGAAATTCAGTATGGATCTCCTTACTCACTTGTTATCTTATTCTTAAACTGTCAACTATGGCTCAGTGTGAAAACTGCCTAAAACACAACAGTATAAATAACTAAAAGGTCATTCTAAGCATGTGAACAAAGAATGTGAATGACCAAGTTTCTTTTTTTTGGTCTCTCATAGACAGAACAACTGTCTTGTGCTGGCAGACATTCTGTTCTTGCCAATCTTTGTAGTATTAGGAAGGCTAATAATGACATACCTTGTCTTGGTGACTATTCTTAAAAGTCTCTTACCTGTCCCCTTCCCAACTTTCATTCTCCATCTACTTTCTCTATTCTTTGTGTGTCATAAATTCCTCATGGATAAATATTGCAAAGAGCAAAATCCAAAATGCTACTTACCATATAGGGTTTCAAAGTGAAAGCAGAGAAGACAGAAAGTTAAAATGCCTGACTTCATAGTTGTCTAACAGACACCAGTCACAGCCTTCCGTCTGTTTTGAAGGAACTGAGAAGAATTCATATTTGCCTGTGTGTTGTCTGTTAAATAGGAAAGGAAGTGGTTTGTGAGTAATAGGGGAATTGTACCATCATTTTAAAGCTCTTCAATTTAACCCATGACAGCATTTTAGCTCTGTCAGCATTTATTGTGCTGTCACCCACAGCCAGGAAGGTGAAAAAAATTGTCATTATTCTAACTTAATAGACAACAAGGTGCCATTGACATTCACTTCCATGCTACGTAGTTTTAGCTTAACATAACATCCCTTATCATCACCTGTTACCTGTAATAAAACTCTTGCAAATAGCCAGTGGCCAGCAAAAAGTTCTTCCATAAGCAAAATATTTACATCAAATTTCTTTCCAACTGCCCCCCCCTATTTTTCTCGAAAATAATTTGATACTCTTTGTTTTAAAGTTGTTAGTTGGTACAGTAAACCTGAACTGATGGCTTACTGGTCTGAGTATTGTACCTGGAACAGCTGGAGTTCAATGGAAACACAGATTCCAATGACAGCAGGGTTAGTCCTTTGTCTTTGTGGGAGATGATAGAGATAAAGTCTACAGTTAATTCTGCACAGACATTAAAGATCCTTTGGAATTCTCTGTAGAAGTGCGGGATTTGATCAGTGTTATCAATCAAAATTTTCTTTCTAGTTGCATTTGTGTAGCATGCTGTGCTCTGGGGTGGTGCCTAGAGACAGCTGCATATCAGGGCTGTTGCACTGTATGAGGTTTAGGAAATGTTTTAGGATCCTTTAGGATAAAAAGTGTTACACTTACATACAAGTGAATCTTTATATGTGTCTATAATAGTTACCAATATAACTCATTGATTACTGGGAAAACAACTCATGAATGTACACTTCATTTCAAGTGTATTAAAATATTAGGATTCCTGGATTTACAAAAATCATCTGAGTTCAATGAATGTACTCCAACTGTCAGAAATGATGTATTATCAATTCAAGTACAGGGCAGATATTTAAAAAAGTGACATTAGTTCCCTCTGTATTTTCTTTGTATTTTATCATATCATTTGAAAATAATAGGACTAGTTTATGCATGATTTGGAAACTCCAAATCATCAAAATTTTGTTCCATGTGACTACTCTTCAACCATTGTCTTACTCTCTGCTTTCTCAAAAAGTGCTTTTTTAAAATTTTGGCACAAATGTTAGGCAACTTTTAACACGAATATTGCAACAGCTTCACAATCATCCTTTGGAACAAGGTTACTTAAGTTTTATTGTACTGGACCAGGAGTTAACAAAGATGATTTTAGATTCAAAAATGAGACTCAAATCTAATTTTTCATCTTCTTTTTTTTGATGTATAATGAGCTGAAATCAAACACTTCTAAAGTGAAAGGATGTTCATATTCTATTGCAGATTTTGAGCACATGGGCTTGAGTGTATTCTGAATTCAGAGTATTTTAAATATATGAAACGTAGATCACCATCTTGGGTTTGCATCAGCATGGAATCATGTTGAAGTTAGAGCAAAGATTGGTTCTTCCATCTTTGATAACCAAATGTGTTAGATGCCAAAACAAAAGAGGATCCATCAGGCTTTTCTAAGATAGGACTACAAAGCTCCCAACAATGCGCTGAAATCAGGACGGTGGTCCACACATTGCCTATGGATAAATACCGAGAAGATTTTCTGTTACAGCGTCTATGTCAGCTGATGCTCTTTGGGTGCTCTTGCAGTCACCACAGCCAAGTTTGGGTCCCTGGAAAATTTCTTGTGGTGGGCTACTTTGTGATTTTGATAACCAGTAGAAGTATAGGAGAATGGATGCTTTTGTTATTTAGAAAAACTTATTTTTCTGTCCATTTCCTCCTGAGAATAGCCTTCAGAATTAATCAGATCACTGGCATTCAAAATCCATTACCTTGATTTTAATTATACAGCATAAGTTAGTTGGGTTTGTGCACTTGCAAACACACCTATAAATACGGTGCTTTTTGCTAGTAAAATACACAGCCATGGGTTGCTTTGTTTCAGGGAAGTATAGAAGAGCTGGCAGTTGTGTGGGAGGTGTATCAGTGCCATCAATGTTTCAAGAGATGACATTAAACCTTTCACAAGCTCTTTTTTTTTGATTGCCTGTATTTGATACAGCGACAATACAGATCAGGAACTGGGGTTCAATTCTGGGAAATTTGCAGCACTAGAAAACATAGCAAGAAGGGGTATATAGGCATTCCAGAACAGCCTTCTGGCCTCCAGGGGTAGCAGGTACAAGGAGAACAGGTCCTCACCCACCCTGGAACACAGTCACCCTGGAGCTGTGCAGAAGGTGGGATGCGCAGAGGCAGTGCTTGCCCCATGCTGGAGACACCTGGGACGGATGAAGCCATGGAGGAATGCCCCCCATCCCTTGCCCAGCTCTGGGGTCAAATGGCCCTGTGCACGAGGCAGGAAGCAGAGGAGCTGTGGTTCAGACCATCTCTGGAAGCCCCAGGATGTGTCAAACTGTGGTGGAATGCCCCCTGTCCTTCCTACAGACCAGGGTCATCTCAGTTCAGTGCAAGGAGCAGGGGGGGTAGAAGTATTGTTGCTCAAACTGTCCTGGGACTCCTCAGGATGGGTTGAGCCACTGGGGACCATTCTTGTCGATCAGCTTGAACCCCAAAAGAAGCATACAGCATTTCAAGCTAGCACTAGAAAAGGTCTCAGCAGAGAGAAATTCCTGGTTGGAAGTGCTCTCTTTTTTTTTCACAGAAGAGCCATTTTTCTTCCACCCAAAACCCTTGAATGCTTGTGCAGTAGGTTTTTGTGCCAGGAGAAAGGCATTTCTCCCAGCACGGATGTAATGCCTGTCCTCAGTAGTCTGTGAGAGGCAGCCTGGTCTGTATATCTAAGGAAAGGACTAAAGATGAGGGACTCCCTCATTCTAGTCCCACCCCGTTACAGACTACCTCATTGCCTGTAATCTTCATTTAAATTTCCTGCCTTTATTTTCCTCCTCCAGCAAATGCAGCTATTGCTTGTGTACTTCATCGAAATACCACAATAATCAAGTTTACTCAGAAACGTTGGTTCCAGTTGACACCAATCCAAACAATCAGTTTCCATAGTATACTTGCTATTACTATAGCTATTTTTGGCTATAGTAACGTTTCCTTTTTTTGTTCTGCATTGGGTTCAGCAGAGTCTCTTCCCTTATTATTAGTTTCCTCAGACCTTCTATTCTGCTGTTCATGTACTCCTCCGACAGCTCGTTCCATACCATCTCTTCCATCTTGGCTTCTGCTCTGGTCCCTTCAGTCCTTTTCACAAAACAAATTTAATTTTCTTTCAGGTTCACTGATCCACTTCTCTGTAAACCCTCCCACGCATTTCCTATAAACCACTAAGTCACGTTTTAAAATTTAAATTCTACAGCAATAATGATATTTAAACTCTTTTGCCTCTTTCCATTCTCTCTAACTACAAATAATCTGTAAAATCTTTACTTATGACTTCACTGCTTTGAATTCATAGGAAGCAATTACTTTTCAGCAGAGCAATGATCTCATCCATCCATTGGCCAATTTAACATTCATCTTTACAGTGGATTCTTCAATGCTTTGTCCTGTCTGGTTTCAAATTATTCAAATGGCAGCACTTTTGCTGCTTCCCTTGGGAGACTGATTCACAGCCTAATAGAAATCACTGTGGAGATTTTGCTTCTGATTTTCAGCATATATTTTACTTTAATCACATAATCCCTGTCATGCTTATTGTATTACTCTAAACAGTTTCTTTCCCCACTAGTAGATGATAATTGATCATACACCTCTTGTTCACCTTTAAACAAAGTTATGGTTACAATACAGAATTCTGTTCTATATTCACCTTTCAGGTCTTAATCTTTTGCTGTAAATGAGCACTTGCTAAAAACAGTGTAAAATGTTCTGTCTCCCTGTGTGATCCTTTATGTGAAGGATGTTACCGTTTTATCTATACAAACAATATCCTATTTTATCCTACCACTCCTCATGCTCTGCTTGCCCTATATTCTTATTGCTCTGGGTCACTCTGTCAGGGCTAGAGCACAAAGTCTCAATTCTGGTGAGTTTTTGACTGAGGTGGGGGCAGAGGGAAAAGGGAGAATGACTTTTGCTGTGCTGTTTTCAGTGTTCTGCTGTGACTTTAAGTCCTTTTGCCACTTTCCCATTAAATATATAAAGTCACAGTCAGGATGAGGAAGCTTTGGCCTAAAATGCAGCTTTTTTGGCTCTCTTATGTGATGGGACTTTTCTCTGTTACTATCACTATAGGTGGGGGGGGTTGGTTGGTTGGTTGGTTGGTTGGTTGGTTGATTGTTTTTTGCTTCCAGCCCCATAGGGCAGACAGACAGTAATGTTCTCTCCATCACAATGCTAATAGAAGCTAGCAGGACTCACCTTAATTTAGGAGCAGGGCAAAAATTTCTCTGTGTGATAGATATGATAATTATTCTTGGCAGTATGTGGCATTTCTCAGTAAATTCTGTCTAACTGAGGTTGAACCACTCTTTTCTCATAAGTGTAAGAACAACTGTTGAGCACATTTCAGTCACTGATTCCTTCCATGTACCTCAAAGCCAGGAAAACCTTAGCCCATAAAAACCTATCAAACACTAAGGCAGACAAGGCTCCTTGGGTGAACTTGATATCTTTTATTAGACCAACCCAAATGGTTGGAGAATAGTTATTAAGCAAGCTTTCGGGTTCAAAAACCCTTCGTCAGGCTAAGGAAGCTGCAGCAGTTGGTGTGTGCTCTTCCTGGATGGAATGACAAGTAAAGAAGCCAGGGGCTGGGCTGGGGAGTCAGTTGCCAGGCAGATTGTAATGTATCAAAAATCCAATGTCTGTGCTTAGTCCCTGATCTCTAGTATCCAGCAGGTTGATGAAATGGAGCTCATAGGCTTGTCTCTGGGAAGTGTCGTGTAAGTTTCCCTTGAGGATCAGGACTGAGAGATTAGAGAGAGTGGCCCTCCTGTGAGAAATGTGCCCCCACCGGTAATTGGGTGTTTCTGTCTTTGATGGATTTCCGGTGTACGTTCATTCTGGTGCGCAGTTGTTGTCTGGTCTCTCCTACATATCTTCCATCAGGGCATTTGGTGCATTGGATGAGGTATACTACATTTCTGGAGGTGCAGCTGTAAGATCCTGGGATGCTGATGGCTCTGTTGTGGGGTGTAGTAATAGTGGAGGTGGTGGAGATGTGGGGACAGGTTTTGCATTTCTTGTCATGGCATGGTCTGGATCCTTTTGGTGTGTTCTGGGCTTGAGGAAGTTTGCTTCTGGTGATATGGTTGGCAAGGTTCGGTGCTTGTCTGAAAGCTAGGATGGGTGGCTCTGGGAAGATCTTTTTAAGAATAGGGTCTTTTTCTAATATGGGTTGCAATTTTTTGAGGATTTTCCGTACAGGTTCAAGGGATGGGTGATAGGTCATAACCAGTGGTGTGCGATTTGTGGGTGTTTTTCTTCTGTACTGCAGCAGTTCTTCACGTGGTATCCAGGTGCCTCTTTCAAATATGCGATCTACCTCTCTGGAGGAGTATCAAACACTAATAGATTCAAAACCACAAAGGCATTTAAGATAGGGTGCATTTTGTAAAGAGACTTAGGACCTAAAGTGGAATTTAGGCACCTAACCCCAAAAGGACGATTCATAGAAATCCTACCTAAGCCACCAGAAAACTTTTTTAAGTACCTACGGTTCTGCTATTGCACATGCTCATAAGTGTTGCCATCTTGGCTCAGGTGAACATTTGGGAAAGACACCTATTTCATTTTACATGCCCAAATGCTAGTTATGCAGCTGCATAGCTGTCTTTCCTGGGCAGTGCCCACAGCAATCATATTCTACATGCCATGTGGATGTACAAGCATCTATGCAGCTACTGATCATGTGCAAGAGGTTCACCTCTGGCCAGACAGGTTCATGTTTCCTTATGCATATATATGAGTAAGCATAAGTTCCGAAATTGTAGCTGGGCAAAACCCGTGACTCACAGGTGTTTGAGGAGGAGGGTCCTTCTGTGTTTTGGCCCAATGGCCTAGTGTTTAGGACATTTGGCTAGGAAGTGGAAGACCAAAATTCTACGCCCCCTCTTCCCAGCACACCACTCAGGCTGCAGGTTAGGCGTTACCCAGTCTTCATCTGAATCTGAGCCACTGAACTTTGCCTTTCCTATTCAGTGAATACAGAATAATAGGAGAATTTCTGGCCCAATGGGGGCAAGGCCCCAACCTAGAATCCAGAGCCCTTCCCAGTCATGATAGCAGTCAGCTTACTGATCCTTAACACTGTTAGTCATGGTGTTTTTCCCTGGCTACAATTTTGGGACTTACACTCACCCAGGTGCATGCATAAGAAACTACATACCTGTCTGGCCAGAGAACAACCTACTTTGTGTGTCCAGTAATCCTGTAGATGCTTGCATGTCCATGCTGTAGGTGGAATAAGATTGCTAACTGTTCATAAGTGTCAAAAATGAAGGTTAGGCAGCTGCATAGCTGCCATGTGGGTGGGTCAAGTGAAATAGCATCCAAGGACAGAATCCTATCTCATGCCCAAGGCCTTTTGAGATTCACAAGTAGGCATTCCTGCACATTAGTCCCCTAAAGAGTGTGACCATGCCAGACACATTGATAAAATTGATTTTGGTACCTATGGTGACTTAGTTCAGAAGCATAGGAAGAATTGTATATCCTGGCCATTTTTTATGTGACCTAAATTGTGAGGGGCCTGGGTCCAAGGCCCTCTTCAGCCTGAAGGGATGCAAATTTACACCTCCCGCCTTTCCAGTAAGTGCCCTAGCCACTGGGTTAGAAATAAGGCAACGCTTCCTGTTGAAACTGTGCCATTGTGCAGAAAGGAATGCAAGATTCATGGCACCAGAAGCAAAGCGAGCAAGAAGGAGCATGACCCTGGGCTGTTATCCCATCATTCACTACCATTATTAACGCTGTTTCAGACTGTGAATCCCAGATTCATTTATATGCCTAAGTCTAGTAGAGAAGCTAGATTTCATATGTGCATCCCCCATTATAGGTTCCTATTGGATACTTGAGGTGTCCCTTAACTCATTATGTTGGTTATCGTGGCTCCCAATCCGAGGTATCTGTATCTCCCCCATTAATGCTTAGTGTATTTAAGTACCTGGGTTGCAGTTCTGAATTCTTCCCTATGAGCCAGGCACCTTATTTAAGGAATGAGAATGTTCACTGTCACCACAGTAAAGTTCCTTTGTAAATCACAAGCACCTGAATATGAGTTAGGGGTAACTCTCATTAATTTCAGTGGGATTTAGATGTGTAAGTACCATCAAGGATATGCCCTGGTTCCCAGAGCCATATGATACCAAAACTTAGCTAACCTTTAAAAAAATCTAATTTTCTATCTCTCAAGTTTGGAAAGAAAAACATGAAAATCTGGCCAGTTCATTAATGTATGCTTTAGTCTGCAGACAGTCTCCAAGGGACTAGAGTGTCCAACTGTAGCCACTAGGCCATGGAAGAGGTTGCCTGGACCTATATCTACTGTTGCTTTGTGGGAGGAAGAGAGACTCTGAAGCAGTTTCAGTTCTGGGGAAGCCAGCCTCCCACTACATGGGGCCTGCCACTCGTTTTCTTGCTACTGGGGTGCTAAAGAAAAGCTCTCAACTCGAGTAGTGACTGTGCAAGATCCCCATGCTGGGATAAACTGTGAAATCCAGGTCACTTTTGTCTGCTTAGTGAGTGGAGCATGATTGACATACACAAATAAATTGTATGGTCATAAAATATCAGCTTAATTCTCTCAGTAGCACCACGCAGTTGGCACATGAATAAACTCTGGAGTGTATGGCTCTGGTGTTTGTTGTTTCTGGGTACTATGTCTTCACATGCTCCCGAGAACACATCATGTTGAGCTGGGTTAGAGCAGCCCCAGCTGGCAGAGAGCAAAGGGTTTCAGCCTGCCAGCCTGGGACTGCTCCAACCAGCCTCTCACTGTGCTGTGGAGGGGCTGGCTGGGACACAAGGGATCTTCAGTGCGGGACTAGTTGGGAAGTGGTACACACACATGCGCTGCTACAGAGTAAAAACTCCGTAGTAGGATCATACTTGTATTACAAGTTTACAAGTACTATCCTGCTTCAGAGTAAATTAGTTTACTCCAGCCTAATAGGGGCACATGTGTAGACACACAATGTTTACTGAGCAGCTAATATCTTGTGTAGATGCATCCACTGAGACTGAATCTAGTATGAAGAATTTTTCACTTGAATTAATTGAAGACTGAAGATGGGTTTGGAACCACCACCATGTGGTTATTTGGTCAACTGTAAGAAAATGCTGAGATGAAGGTTAGGTTTTTTAGTGTGGCTCTCTCTCACCATTGTATATTGTTTAAAAGTAAGATACTGCATAGACTGTATTATTGTACAGAAGAATCTCTTTTAATGGCACATTCTGTTTATTATTTATCTCAACCTAAGATTAATCAAGTGCCATATTGCAAATAGCAAACTAAGTAGGACCTGGAAAAAAATATATTTGGATTTTGCAAAACACCTGAGTGCTTTTGGAACAAGTATCACTGTAATTTAGATGTTTTGGAAATTCCTGCCTTAAATGCCTAAAATCTTCTGAGTACTTTCCCAGCATATTGCACAGGGCATTATTATACAATTCCCATGATGCTAAGAATAGACTTAACAGATACTGACTAGATACATGTGGCATATAACCATAAGACTTTTGAACGCCTAACATGTACAAATATAAGTCTTGCTTATAGTATGGTCAGAACTAGATTATCTATTAATTTGGAGACAAAGAGCTACACTGGTCACTGTTCCCTGCCTGTAGGCCAGAATTCTATTTCACTTTACGTGTCCAAATGGGAATTTCCCAGCCACATCAGTAGCATTTTTTCAGTTAAGAACACTTTGTGATTCTATTACCTATGCAGTGTGGACACATAAGCATCTATGTGGCTAGTTAGTACATGTAGTAGGCTTACTGTACACTGACCAGACAGGCACTTGTCTCCATGCACATATATAAATAGCACCATAGGGCTTGAACCTGCATGTCTGACTACCAGGCCACAAGTCAGGCGCTATTCAGCCTTCTTCTTGAAGCTGAGACTCTGTACCTTGCATTTACTAGTCATTGGAAAAATGGATAGAGAGGACCAGTTGGGAGAAAGCAAATGACACAAAACTGGAAACTGTTGCAAACACTTTGGAGGATATAGGAAAAGATTTCAAAAGAATCTTGAGAAATTGGAGAGCTCCATTAAATACAACAGAATTAAGTTCCCCACAGACAAATGTAAGATGCTACACAAGGGAAGAATAACCAAATACAGAATGGGAGATAACTAGCTGGGCATTAATGTTGCAGAAAAGGATCTGGAGCTTTTAGTCAATTACAGACTCAACATGAGTCAGCAATATAACACAGCCATTAAAAAAGCAAATGTAATCTGGGGCTGCACCAACAGGTACAGCAGTAGGTGTAAGTCACAAGAGGTGATAGTACCACTCTACTCAGCATTGGTTAGGTTTCATCTAAAGTATCAAGTGCAGTTCCGGGCTCTACATTTTAAGAAGGATGAAGCTGGAGAGGATTCAGAAGCTGGTGAAAAAAGGATGAAAATATTGCAAGGCAAGCCATTTGAGGAAAAGTCGAGAGAGTTAGCATGTTTAACCTGGAGTATTGGCTACAAATGTCCAACTCGGGATCCTTAAAATTCTGGTTTATTAGGCAGATAAAAACACTGTAATGAGTTAAATCATAAACCTTGGGGCTAGTCCTTCCACACACACACACACACACACACACACACACACGCAATAGCAAGCTACAAGAGTCAGGTATACCTATCCCACAGGCGCTGGAGTCTGTTGTTGAGGCTTCTTTCAGCGTGGTGTTATCTTCCAGAAGGGGGTTGCTGGCTGGTCCTTCTGGCTGGACAGGTCTGGTTGAGTTGGAGATCAAGAGGGCGCCCCTGAGGGTCACTTTTCACTGCTTTTTTATCTGTCCTTAGCAGACTTTGGTGACTCCCCAGTTTTCAGGTTTGCCCAATCCAGGGGTCGTTGACCCTCGTAGGACTTCCCCCCCCTCGGTGGCTACTGGATGGCATATGTCAGCCCCAGGGGTCATCCGCATGTACGTGCAGGTTTGGGAGTCCGTTGATGAATTTTGAGTAGGGCTCTGAGAGCGGTCGATTTGGAGATATTCAGCCCAAAAGTTGGTCCCCGGCGTTGATTAACTCAGGCCAGGGCTTCTAGACCTTGATCAGTGAGGTTTAGAGATTTCCCAGTTGTTACATTGTCTTCTATTGAGTTCTTCCGTTGGTTGATCTGCAGTTTCCTAGGTGTTAACTGCTGCCTGCTACCGTGTTACACATTCAATCAGTGATTCACTCGCTCTTTCAGGGGCCAGCCTGATACAGGGAAGGGCAGTTTGATTCCTGCCCTAGTTAACATTGTTACAATGTATAACTTATTTATGAAACTAAATACATTTAGTTGAAAGTTGAAAGGTGAGGAGTATAAAATATAAGCTACAAATGCCATGGCACACAAATAGATAAAAATACCAAAATACAAGGGGAGATACAAAATGCACACATACAAATTTCAAAACACAATTCCTTATCTTAAAGTGAAAGAAAGAGGAAGGAAGAAAAGGTAGAAGAGGAAAAACATATCCAAGGAGGGGAGAGCAACTGCAGGCAAGAGGAAAAGGGGCTTTCTGCTACAGGAGAAAAGGAGATTAAGGGAGGGAGTTTTCAAATATTCAGAAGGCTGCCATAAAGAAAAGGAACAATAACTATCCCAAAGGGCAGGACACAAAACAATTATTTTAAATTGCAGCAAAGTACGTGTAGATTGGATTTCAGGAAAAACTTTGTTACTGTTACAATAGTTAAGGCAGCGGAATATGGTAGGGGCCATGCCCAGGGAAGTGGTAGAATTCCATTCATTGAAGGTTTTCAAAAGGAGGCTCGATAGCCATAGTTCAAGAATAATATTTGTACAGGGAATTGAATCAGATAGCCCCTGAAGTCCCTTTCAGCCATATGGCTCTAGACTAGACCACAGGACCTGCGCCCTTCTATAGCAGTAGCCATGTTATTGAGTCATGCCCTCTAGCTTTTCCTCTCTCTCCTGACCTCACATATATCCATGTCTTGTCTGCCAGTGGACCAGCTTCAAAAGGAGGGCTGGTTAATGTATGACCTGTGCCCTACTGGTTAGAGTACTGCTCTAGGAAGTCAGAGAAAAGTATATTCAAACCCCTCTGGATGAGCAAAGTCTAGAACTTTGGTCTTCTACTTCCTGGGCAAGTGCTCTAATGATTCAATTTGTGGGGCTACAATATACAAAGGAATTTCTGCCCTCAGCCCACTAGTTATGGGTTTTTGCCAGGTAGAGTTTTGTGACTTGCACATACCCAATATGCACATGTACTGAGGCATTTAACTATCCAGCCAGTGTGTAACCTACTGTATATGCTTAGTAGTCATATGGACACTTGCACATGTTCTGCATGAGGAATATAATGGGAAACTGTACTGTTATTCTGTGCCATGCAGTTTTTTTCTTAGATGATATCTAGTTGTTGTTAGGTTTGATATACAGGCTGCTGGAGTCTGTGTGTTCATAAAATCATAGGATCATAAAAGATTAAGTTTGGAGGGAACCTTAGGAGGGCATCTGTTTCAATATCCTGCTCAATGCAAGACCAGCCCCAACTAGATCTTCCCAAGGCTTGTCTATCTGGGTCTTAAAAACCTCTAAGGATGGAGATCCCACAACCTCTCTGGGTAACCTGTTTCAGTGCTTCTTTACCCTCCTAGTGAGAAGGATTTTCCTAATATTTAACCTAAACTTCTCTTGCTGCAACTTGAGACCAACTCTCTTTGTTTTGTTATCTGCCA
Organism: Alligator mississippiensis; assembly: GCF_030867095.1. Lineage (NCBI taxonomy): Eukaryota > Metazoa > Chordata > Crocodylia > Alligatoridae > Alligator > Alligator mississippiensis. Next base: position 172,584,703 of record NC_081827.1, on the reverse strand, counting down.
CCACTGAGAACAATCTAGCTTCATCCTCTTCGCAACCACCATTAAGCAAGTTGAAGGCTATTATTAAATCCCTCCTCAGTCTTCTCTTCCCCAGACTAAGACCAGTTCTATCAGCCTCTCCTCATGAGCCATGTGCCCCATCCCCCAACCAGTTTTGTTTCTTTCCACTGCACTCTCTCTGATTTTTCTGCATCCTTTCTGTAGTAGGGAGCCCAAAACTGGACACAGTACTGTACTCCAGATGTGGCCTCACCACTTTCAAATAGAGGGGAATAATAATGGCAACACTTCTGCTAATGTACTCCTACTGAGCTGGCAGCCTAGTATATTGTTAGCCTTTCTCAGAACAAGGGAATATTGTTGGATCAGATTCAGTTTATTGTCCACTGTAACCCCCACGTGTTTTTCTGCAGAGCTGCTCAGCCAGTCAGTCCCACACCTGTACTGGTACATGGGATTGTTCTGTCCTAAGTGCAGGATTTGCCTTTGTCCTTATTGAACATCATGAGATTTCTTTTGGTCCAATCCTGCAATTTGTCTAGGTCTCTCTGAATCCTAGCCCTACCCTCTAGCATAGCTACTCCCTCACACAGCTTGATGCCAGCCACAAACTTGCTGAGGGTGCACTCCAGCCTATCTTCCAGATCATTGATGAAGATATTGCACACAACCAGCCCCAGGACCTACCCTTGAGGCACTTGATAACCAGCTGCCAACTGGACACTGAGCCATTAATTGCTACTTCTGAGCCTAATGATCCAACCCAATTTCTATCCACCTTACAGTACATTCATCCAACCTGTACTTCCTTAGCTTGCTTGTGAGAATGTTGTGATAGGCCATATAAAAAGCCTTGCTAAAGTCAAGGTATAGCCTGTCCACTGCCTCCCCTGCATTCACAGAGCCAGTCATCTCATCATAGAAGGCAATCAGGTTGGTCAAGCATGACTTGCCCTTGGTGAATCCATGCTGACTGTTACTTCTTCATCCTTACCTTGTTCACCTTCTCCTCCAAGTGCTTAGTTAGAAATAGATTCCTTGAAGAGCTGCTCCATGATTTTTCCAGGGACTGAGGTGAGGCTGTCATGTCTGTAGTTCCCTAGATACTCCTCCACATTCTTAAAGATGAACACTAAATTTGCCCTTTTCCAAATGTCTGGGACCTCCCCCATTTGCCACACGTTTTCAAAGACTTGAAAACTCTGCAAACACATCAGCCAACTGCGGCAGCATCCTCAGGTGCATTGTGTCTGACCCCATGGACCTCTGTATATGTCCAGCTTTTCTAAATAGTTCCTAAGCTGTTCAGGAAGGTCAACACTATCGAGCAGGCTTCCACATTCCAAGCAACACAGAAAATACAACTTGGATATATGTTCAGTGGTGAAAACTCAGAAAGCTCATCAGACAGTACAGTAGTTGGTCTGATTAACAGTCTAGTGAAGCTTGTCCTTGTCAGGTAAAGACACCATACGTTATTCACACTCCCCTAAGTCTATGGCTGGATCCAGATGTGTAGGCACATGTGGTTTGTGGGGCTTCAAGCCTCTTTGCGGCACCACAAACCACACGTATTGCACATTAAACTGTGTGTGGCACTACTAATTAGCAGCGCTGGGGCAAAATTTGCTACTGGGATTTCCTGGTAGCAAAAAAACCCCAAAACCCTGGAAAAAAGCAGCATAAAGCACACTAAAGTGCTGGGACAAATGCAGACAGGGGAGAAGAGGCCCCAGGGCTGCTTGCTTTCCCATCTCCACACACTGTGGAGCCCCAGCACTGAGGCACTCTGCACCCCAGCCAGCCTCTCCCCAGCTAGCTAGGGCACAGTGTGCCTTGAGATGGGGACTCCACGTGCCTCAGCACAGGGGCTCTGCAGCAAAGCCCTCACATTGAGGCATGCAGAGACAGCGGAGCGGGCAGCTCAGACAGCTACCTGGTCCTCTGTCTTGAGGCACACTGCAGCACCCCATCCATCTGGGGAGAGGCTGGCTGGTATGCAGTGTACTGCAACACAGGGGCTTTATAGCATGTGGAGATGGGGAAGCAGGCAGCCCTGGGCTACCTGCTCCCCTATCTCCACATGCCACTTCCCATCTTTCTGGGGCACAGGGTGCCTCAGTCTGAGGGCTGTTTGCTGGTTAGCCCTGCACTGAGGCACCCTATGCATCAGACAGCCCTCCCTGCAGCCCATGGAGCAGCAGAACAATGCGTGCACTGCAGCACAAAGTAGCGGCACAAATTTGTGCCACTACTATTTGTGCTGCAGCAAAAGCATGCCCCTGCTTGTGTGGATGTGGTCTATGAGGGACAGTTCTCCCAGCCACTATATTTATACTTAGATGTCCCATGTCTCGTGCCAATTCTTCTCTTTCTATGTCAAGATGTTCATCTCTACTTTGTTTGTGAAGTTTACACACCTGCACTCCAGTTCTTGATCTCTCTGTCTCATTAGTGAGTTCTTAGTTTTTACATTTGTCCTCAAGTTTTTTAGCTGCTGTTTTTGGCCTCTTTCTCCCAGACTGCTTTTTATCACTGTAGTTTACTATAGCTTAGCATAACTACAGCCTAGCTCAACCAGAAATCCTACATGCACAAATACCAAAAATGCCACTATGTAAATGGAAAACTGTCATTTGGGTGTATAAAGTGAAACGGAATTTTGCCCGTGAAGGCCTCCGTGTTCAGGGCCAGCTCCCTGGGAAACAGTGACTGAAGGATATACATATGCTTAAACTTTATATGGTATGGCTTTAGTATTAAAAATCCTTCATTTTCTCTCATGTACCTAACAAAACAAAGGACCTCATAGAATTGCAATCACTCAGAATTGCCACATTGGGGAGCTGCTGATCTATATTTTATCTCTTAGAAAGCTCAACAGGATGCTGGTTCCTATCTTGCACTGCAAATAACACCCACATTCTGAGAAATTCTCCAGTAAAAGCCTTTGTAGGACATGAACAGCTAAGAACAGCTTTTCTAATTTCAGCATGATGATTAGCTCTCGATAATGATGTGCATAGCTGTTGCTAGACTTATGTTTGTTAATGTATATTTTGTAATTCTGGTTTTAGTGAATGATAATCTACTCGTAAGTAAGGACACTTCCATGATTCTGTGTATTTATTTGTAAGGAGGGGAAGTTCAATTAGATTAAATGCAACTGTCTTCTGAGCTATGTCAAGATGTACTGGTAACTTTCCCACCTGATCTAGAATAACTACTGTAACTCAGGAGAGCTAGTTTGGGGAGCATATTATGGTCTCTTTTGTACCAGAATAGAACAAGCATAACATGTGACCTTTAGAGGACTTACTTCTCAATTAAATTGGTGTACCAAATACCAGACTTTGGGCATAGATTTTATATTCTACAGAAAGTCAGATTTTGTAAATTATATCCTGGGATCCTGCCTAAATTTAAATAATCCTACTTTATACATTTCAAGAAGAGTCTTTCCCTTGGAGTCTCCTCCGCAAAAAAAAAAGTGACATATTTGGTTCTCCAAACTCTAAGGTTGGAGGCATAGGGGTGGGCAAAATGCACCCCGTGGGCCAGATGCGGCCCGCCAGGCCATTCTGTCCGGCCTGCAGGGCCCCTAAAAAATTTAGAAAATTAATATTTATCTGCCTCTTGCTGCCTGTCATATGGCCCTTGATGGCTTGCCAAAACTCAGTAGGCGACTCTTCGCCCAAAATAATTGCCTGCCCCTGGTCTAGACATTTAGACTAGGGGTGCCAAACTCCCGTCATGCCTCAAGCTGGATCGAGGCTGTGGGGCTCCTTGTGGGCCAGATATAGCCTTTGGCATAAAGAAGCAGCACCAGTGGCAGCTCCAGCTCCAACGTCAAGCAAGTAGCAGCAGCTCTGGCCCTTGTCTTATAGCCCATGCTGGAGCTGAAGGTGGAGTTGCTGCCGCTGTATGCCATGGCAGCTCCAGCTCCAGCAACGGCACACAGCAAGAGCTGGCAGCCAGGGAGGTAGGGCCGCAGTAGTGGAGACAGGCAACATGGCCAGAGGGCGACCAGAGCTGTGTCAGCCCTCAGTCACCCTCCTACCACTGATCACCATGTCTACTCTGACACAAGGGCCCCAGATTCTGCAGCAGGATTCTCCTTCTAGTTACATCCCCTAACTTCCAGTGACCCACCAGTAACCCTGCAGTCTGGACAGAGCAGCTCTGCAGGCTGTTATGTCTGACACCTCTAATTTAGACCACATCCATCCCTGTTAATTAGTATGATGATGAAGAGCAAGCTTGTGAAAACATTCAAATGTGCTACCAAACTGAGAAAGACAAAGCGTCAGTAGAGTTAGCTGAAATGAAAGATACCACTCAAAATGACATTACGTCACTATGCTTTCATTCTGAATGTAATGTTTCCCCTCTCAGAAGCGTAGGAGAGGTTCATGATCCCAGATTCAGGCCCAACAGGGTCATTAGTGAGATCAGAATAATAGCACAATACCAGCACATTGAACAAAGAACTTTGTTCCTGTGTAGTCCAGGAGGAATCATGGTAGTTGTGCTATCATAGTAGTTAACTCATAGGGATTTTAAAAATGCTGAAACATATGCTTTTGTCTCCACAATCAAGACAATTTCTCTGGTGTTGTAGGAATTGGAGACAGATATAAAACGAGGTAGGTGTCAAAAGACTGTAAGAAGAGGTGTCAAAAAACTGTAAGCCTGTCCACAGCTTAAACAGGAAAAGGAGAAGATTACCATTCTATGGCACAGTGAAGAATTGAGAAAATATAAAATGTAAGTCCAGAGGAAGATTAAGATTCACTGGGGCCCTGGGCAAACAGAAAATTGGAGGGCCCTCCCCACCCTATTACAAACATGAAAAAAGCATTAATAAAAATACCCATTAAATATTTACATGGTGCATTAAGCAGAAAGGCTAGTCAGTGAAAATGTAAACTAAGGAGTCAGTGGATTCATTCTGGTGCGCAGTTGTTGTTTGGTCTCTCCTACATATTTTCCATCAGGGCATTTGGTGCATTGGATGAGATATATTACATTTCTGGAGGTGCAGCTGTAAGATCCAGGAATGGTGGTGGTTCTGTTGTGGGAAAAAAGTGACATGTTACACGTGAGAGGAGTGTGCACCAGCAGACAGAGGGTGGGTCATCACAGTCATCCACAGCTTTAGTTGTCCCCCACCCCCACCAGCATCATGGGAGCTGGGAGGAGTGGGAAAACAGCAGTTTCCCCAAAGCAGGATAAATTTGCCCCACACCAAACTGCACATGCAAGTGTGTGCACTGCAGCAAAAAGTAACGGCACATCTTTGTGCCGCTACTATTTTCGCTACAGCAAGTGCACACCCCTGCATGTGGGGATATGCTCAGAGTGTCTGTTCAGTCCTCCAGGCATCCCAAACTGTACTGCTCCTCACCCCAGTCTCCCAGCCCATGCAGAGCAACAATGCTAGTCTGAGATGCAACCAGGACTCTACTGCCCAAATATCTATTGCCTACAGAAGGCACCTACCTCAAGCTGTTTAGCCTGTCTTAAAGGGTCAGACCTCCCTGTTACAGTGGCCCTGAAAAGAAGTTATTCACCTTTTTAGGCAGGCTGAAGCCCAAGCTGTTTATGATATGTAAGGGTATATTATATACATTATTTGTTGTATAGCACCACCACAAAGATTTATAGGTTCATAGGTTCATAGATGTAGGGTCAGAAGGGACCTGAGCAGATCAAGTCCGACCCCTGCCCTGGGCATGAATGAATATTGGGCTCATATGACCCCTGGTAAGTTTAAGTTTATATGACCCCAGCTAGGTAATTATCAAGCCTCCTTTTAAAGACCCCTAAGGTAGGAGCCAGCACCACTTCCCTTGGAAGCTGGTTCCAGATCCTGGCTGCCCTGACTGTGAAGTAGTGCCTCCTGATGTCTAGCCTGAACGTACTCTCAATCAACTTGTGGCCGTTATTCCTTGTTACACCAGGAGGTGCTTGGGGGAACAGGGTCTTACCCATTCCCCTCTTGTCCCCCCTGGTAAGTTTATAGATGGCCACGAGATCCCCTCTCAGCCTTTTCTTGTGAAGGCTGAACAGGTTCAGGTCCCATAGCCTCTCCTCGTAGGGTCTGACCTGCTGCCCCCTGACCATGCGAGTGGCCCTCCTCTGGACCCTCTCAATGCTGGCCACATCCCTCCTGAAGTGCGGTGCCCAGAACTGGATGCAGTACTCCAACTGTGGCCTGACCAGTGTCGCATAGAGGGGGAGGATCACCTCCTTGGCAGCCTATGTTCATTTTAGAATCGATAATGACTCCAAGATGTCTTTCTCCCACTGTGCTTTCAAGAAGGGTGTTCCCCAGCCTATAGGTATGCTGCTGGTTCTTTCTGCCCAAGTGCAGTACCCTGCACTTGTCAGTATTGAATCCCATCCTATTCACATTCACCCACCCCTGTAACCTGTCCAGGTCCCATTGTATCCTGTCCCTCCCTTCTAGTGTGCCCACCTCACCCCAAATCTTGGTGTCATCAGTGAATTTGAACAGGGTGCTTTTCACCCCCTCGTCCAAGTCGCTAATAAAGAAATTGAACAGTGTGGAACCAAGGACCAAGCCCTGGGGGACTCCACTGCCCACATCCCTCCAGGTCAGATATGACCCATCCACCACCACTCTCTGGGTGTGACCCCTCAGCCAATTTGTGACCCATCTGACTGTGTAGGCATAAATGTCACAGTCACCTAGCTTTTTAATGAGAATGGGGAGGGAGACAGTGTTAAAGGCCTTCCTGAAGTCCAGAAAGACTACATCCACTGCAATACCTGCATCCAATGATTTTGTGACCTGATTGTAGAAGACAGTCAGGTTGGTCTGACAGGACCTGCCCTAATGAACCCATGCTGGTTACCCTTGAGCATCATCCCCCCTGCTGGTCCCTCACAGATGTGCTCTTGGATAATTTTCTCAAAGAGCTTCCCCAGGACCAAAGTAAGACTAATGTACCTAGAGTTGCCTGGGTCCTCCCTTCTCCCTTTTTTGAAAATGGGGATCACATGGGCCTTCTTCCAGTCTTCTGGAACCTGGCCAGAGCACCATGAGTGCTCGTAAAGCCATGCCAGGGGCCCTGCAATGACCCCTGCCAATTCCCTCAGCACCCTGGGGTGGAGAGAGTCTGGACCTGCCAATTTGAACATGTCCAGAAGTTCCCTAACTCAATCCTCCCTGACCCTAGGCCTGGAGGTGTCCCTCCTGAGTCAGTCCTAAATCCCTGTGGGGGAGATGTCCTGGTCCCTGCTCAGAAAAATGGAGGCAAAGAATTTGTTAAAAAGGTCTTCTTTTTCATCTAGTGCAACCACCAGACTGCCAAGTGTATCCTGCAGGGACCCCACATTGCCAGGTGTTCCCCCTGGTGGGACTGTGTATCTCCTGGATTAGGTGGAGGTCTTGTATCTCAGCAAGGAACCTACATGAGCTGTCAGACCTGGCTGACTGCTCCTCCCAGCAAATGTCCGGGTACTTTAGATCGCCCATGACGACCACATCCCTTGACTTAACTGCCTCCATGAGCTGACTCGAGAATTCCCAGTCCAGCTCTTCCCTTTGGTTGGATGGTCTGTAGTAGACCCCCACCGTTAAGTCCCTTTCCCTGCGACCCCCTTGTATTCTAACCCCACATTGCCTGGTGCCTTCTTTTTACTCCATATGTATTTAAAAAAGGACTTTTTGTTGTCTTTGATCCTTGTTGCTAGCCCTAGTTCTGTATCCGCCTTAGCCTTCCTGACAGCCTCCCTACAGACTCAAGTGATGGAAGTGTAATCCTCTTTGGTGATAGCCCCTCCCTTCCACTGGATGTATGCCTCCTTTTTGGCTTTCAGGCATTCCTGAATGCCTTTGGTGAGCCAAGGGGGCTTTTGAGCACTCTTGCCCCCTCTGACTCGCCTTGAGACTGTCACCCCTTGGGCTCAGAGGATTGTCTCCTTAAGGAACAACCACTCATCTTAGTTCCCCTACTCTCCAGGACACCTAGTTCCCCTACTCTCCAGGACCACAGTTCCTCTCCTACCAATCTCCTCAACTTGTTGAAGTCGGCGCTCCTGAAGTCAAGGGCTATGGCCTTGCTGCGGGCCCTTGACACCCTGTGCTGGATGGTGAATTCCAGTAGTCAATGATTGCTATCGCCCAGGTGGTCGAGGACCTAGAATCCCCTTACCAGGTCGTTGCTTGTGGCCAGGACTAGGTCCAGCAGGGTGTTCCCCCTGGTGGGACTGTGTACCTCCTGGATTAAGTGGAGGTCTTGTATCTCAGCAAGGAACCTACATGAACTGTCAGACCTGGCTGACTGCTCCTCCCAGCAAATATCCGGGTACTTTAGATCGCCCATGGCGACCACATCCCTTGACTTAACTGCCTCCGTGAGCTGACTCGAGAATTCGCGGTCCAGCTCTTCCCTTTGGTTGGATGGTCTGTAGTAGACCCCCACCGTTAAGTCCCTTTCCCCGCAACCCCCTTGTATTCTAACCCAGAGCACTTCAGCCTGCCCCTCCTCTGACCCCATCCTGTTAATTGAGGACATGAATTGCTCTTTGACATAGAGCACCACACCTCCACCTTTCCTCCTTGTTCTGTCCCGCCTGTATACTCTGTAGCCCCTAATGTTTACCACCCAATCGTGGGTTGAATCCCACCAGGTTTCAGTGAGCCCTACTATGTCTGGGTTTGTACTAGCTATCTGGAGGGTGAGTTCCTCCTGCTTATTCCCCCTACTTTGAGCATTAGTGTAAAGGCATTTATTGGTGCATGCACCCCTCCCTGATTCCTTGGACTATCCAGAACCTTGTCACTTACCTGGGTACTTCTTGTGCTGGGAGGTGTCCTCATGTCCTCCTGTGGCCCCATCCCCTGGCGAAGCACATCACACGAGATCAGCCAACCTGGAAGAAAAGACACGCTTGCCTTTAGGGGAGAGGTGAAGTGCATCCCACCCGAGCATGCCCCTGGTGCGAAAATGTGGGTCACTGTCCAGGAACCCAAGACCTGCCTGGCAGCACCAACTCCAAAGCTGCCGGTTGACCTCACTGATGCAGGCCTCGCGACGCTGTCCACATCTACTTACCGGGAGAATAAAGGAAAATACCACGTGTGCCCCTGTCTCCTTGAGCTTGGCCTCCAAGGCCTTGCAGTTCTTCATGATGTGGTCTGGGTTGCTCCTGGACGCATCATTTGTTCCCACATGGATTAGGACCATGAGGTACTGGTCTGAGGGTCAAATGAAGGTCAGGATCCTGTCTGTGACATCTTGAATCTGAGCCCCAGGCAGGTAGCAGACCTCCCATGCCATGGGTCGAGTCAGCAGATGGGACCCTCCGTTCCACTCAGGATGGAATCTCCGATGATGAGGACTCAGTGTTTCTTCCTCCTGGTGCTCCCTCTCTGCACAGTCTGTGTCTTGCATGGAGTGGCACTGTCCCCCCCAGAGACATCCTCTTCATCCTTCTGCTCCAAGGCTGCCAGGGCCTCATATCTGTTCCCAAGTTGTACCTGGGGAGCCTCCACCATGCTAGCCTGAGCAGCCCCAGTTCTGGTGGGCACCTTCTGCCACTTCTCTGTTGTGCTTCTCTCCTGGGGGGTCTGTACACCGGAAAACTGGTCCTGTAATGTACAGAAATAGACATCAATCACATCCTCTGCAGCCCTGAGCTCCCATAGCCTGCTCACCTCAGCCTGGAGCTCCCCCACCTGCTCCTCCAGGGCCCGAAGTTGGGCACAGGAGAGGCAAGTGAGAAAGCCACCAGACCCCTCTTCCACCGCTGGCCTCTGGGTCCCCACCAGGCCTCCCCCTGCTGGCTCAGATAAGAGGGATCTGGAGGGCTCCTCATCCGGATACTCTACAGCTGTGCCAGCTCCCTTCTCCCCTCGTCACTGCCGCCTCCACTGCTTCCTCCACTGCCAGTGAATTAGGGTGAGGGGCACACATGTGCTGGCTGCACACATGCGCCCACTCTGCTCCTGAGCCCCGACTGCCGAGGGCAAGGGCAAACTGTGGCTTTTAAGGGGCTTGAATTTCCCGTGCTCCCTCCCTCAGCCAATCAGGGCACCCCGGGCTTCCCCAGAAGTGCCTGCTGGCTGTTCCACCCCCTCCCACAGGAGAGTCCTGGGTACTGGTTACTGGTACCGGGTTCCTGGAGGTGTCCAGAGCCCAAAAACCTCCAGGGAACAGCCCTGGGAGTCCCCTCTCTCCCCTCTCCCCATGGGGAAGTGCCCCCCCCACCCAGCCTGCTCCCCTGGCCTGCGTGCTGTCCACGTGTGGCTTGGGAGCACAGCTCCCTGCTGGCTCTGATAAAAGGGATCGGGGAGCTCCCCCTCTGGATCCTCTACAGCTGTGCCAGCTCCCTCCTCCCTTCGCACTTACCTGGATCAGCTGCTGTCGCCAACACCACCACCTCCGCTGCTGGTGAGTTGGGATGGGGGGCACACGTGTGCTGGCTGCACACGTGCACCCACTCTGCACCCAAGCCCTGAAGATGTTTTGCTCAACTTGGTTTTGAATTCCATTAGCTATAGATATAGGTATAGGTATAGATATAGATATAGATATATGTGTGTGTGCTTATCTTAGCATGTAACTGTTCATCAAAAGAGATATTTTCATCAATATACTCTCTAAAGTACCATAAATACGCTAATATAATCTTTAGGCAGCCTTGAGACTGTTAATGCTCTTTCAATGTAAACATTCCAGCAAGCAGAGGAAAGCATCTCTATGGAACTGCAGCCTAAACAGCTACAGCTGATGCTGCAGGACTCCTCCTATAAAATCACAGTTGCCCATTATATTATTTCTACATATAGTTTATTTTTATATGTTTAGTTATGTTACATTAGCTGTAATGGCTAATTTCTATGTATGTAAAATAAGAGCCTGCACACGACTTGCTCAGTTGAAGGGAGAAGAGGCTGGAAATTTTAACACTACATAAAAACCCTCTGATATTCAGGTACCAAAAAAAACCTGGAGAAAAAAAGTGGGGCAGGGCACGGTCTAGGGCACAGTCTAGGACCATGCCCTGAGACAACCGGAGTCTCATGTCCTCCAAAGAGATGCTCTGGTAGCTGGCCAGAGCATCTCTATGGCTGACTCTTGCCCTGGTGCTGCAGCAGCCTGCCCATGCAGGGCAAACAGCAATGCAGGCTACAGCGACCTGGACCCAGGCTGTGTTCCAGGTAAGTGGGGAGGGGGCTGGAAGGGGGAGGGGAGCTGTGAGGGTGCAGGGGACAATTGGGGGTGCAGCTTGGGAGGAATGGGTGAGTGAGGGGCAAGGGCAGAGGCAGGGCACTGCCATATCAGTGCTGCTCAGCGTTGCACATCCTGGTGAACGAAGCGAGTAGGGGCAGCTCTGATTTTTCTATGACAAAAAAAAACAAAAGTAAATGCCAAAGTGTATATATATTTAGAATTTATTTTATTATGATGACACAGGCACTGGTAGGCTTCCAAATTGCTTTAAACTTGTAAATATATCAATAAAACATTGCCCAGCTGATCTTTCTATATATAGTGGCATTTCATTTTAATCGCAAAGTAACACTATTTTGGGTATTTTAATGAGAGAGTTTGGGTTTCTTACCAGAGAATTTGCAGTTTTTAAACAGGATCTCTGCTGGTGAGACAAGTGGCGAGACCTGGGCAGAGGAGCCTGTCCAGGGCCCGTACTGTGGACCCAGCTGGAGGGCACACTGGAGGCAGGCTGACCTCCTGGCCATTTGGGGCCAAAAGGACAGACTTGGACAGTTCAAAGTGGGCCACCACAAGGAGCACATCTTCTGGGCGATAGCTGCCCAGATGGCAGAGTGGTGGCACCCCATCCAGGTCTGGCAGGTGCTCAGCCATGGGGCCACAAGTCCAAGGGGGCAGATGCTTTTGCAGGTGGAAGTAGGTCACAGTTAGGCAGCAGCCCCAACTGCCAGACTGATGTAGAGGGCAGAGGGTGCAGGAGCCACTCCAGGTTAGGGCTGCTTCAGCACTCCAGCTGGCACAAGGGGTAGTGTCCCCAGATACTAACTGGCTGGGCCTCAGAAGCTCCTACAGGCAAGTAGCCCTGAGCTGCTTGCTAGGGCAGGTTTTTATACTGCTTGGGCTGTCACAGGGAAGGTATTTATACATCTGGGGTCAGCACAGGTGCTGGCCCCAAGCTCTAGCTCCCCCTGGCTGCAGATCCTGGAGGAGCTTGCCCCACACCAAAGTGCATGTCTGGGCATATGTGCTGAGGCAAAAATCCCCAGCTCAAATTTGTGTTGCTCCTATTTGGGCTGCTGCAAGCACACGTGGCTGCATGTGTGGGTGTGCCCTCTGTGTCTTTGCAATGGGTAGCCTGAATAGTAGTGCCCATAAATTCTCAGGATGCATAGCCATGAAAGTTTTAGCTGAACCAGTAGAAATCCCAAAAGAGGAAGTGTCTTTCTTCTCTTCTCAGCCATGTTAAAGAGCATTGCAGTGGTCATTTGCTTTACCATCACCTCATTTGCATGTTTCTACCTTTGTAGTATCTTGTCCAACACTTAGGGTAGTCACATTACGTGATTACTATAGTATAATTTGTCCTAGATTGTACCCTGTAGTAAATTTACTTCATATTGAACACATCTACATGTACCATTAACACACAGCAATAAACAGCAGAGCTTATTGCTCTGTAGTTTATTGCTCCCAGGAAGCTCCCAGTCATCTGGTTTATACATGCATTCAAATCGCAGCACATTGAGCTGGGTTGCCACAGCCCCGGCTGGCAGGGAGCCCCAGAGGGTCAGCCTGCCAGCCCAGGGCTGCTCCAACCCGGCTCAACATGTTGTGGAAGGGTTGGCTGGGGCACGAGGGTGTGGCACTAGCTGGCAGGCAGCCCCTGGTCTAAAGCATCCTTGTGCCACAGCCAACCGGCTCAGCATCTGCACATACACTACTGCACATGAAAAGACTGCAACAGGGTAGTACTTGTATTTACAAGTACTAACTACCCTGCTGCAGAGTTTAGTAGTAGTAGTTATTAGTTTATTAGTAGGGCTATGCACCCTAATAGGGGTGCATGTGTAGATGCTGAGATGTTTACTCTGCAGTTAATTAGTCAACTGCACAATAAACTTCTTGTGTAGATGCCTCATTAAGGAGCAGAAACAAAATCAGTTCTTCCAAGCTAACTGCCTGCAATACATGCTACTACAGTGCCTGAGCATTAGGTGTACAGGTGCCAGTTTGAACTGAGCACCTACACAATGTCCAATATGGATTGGGCAAGTGCCCAATATGGGTTGAGACTTGATTAATCAAATCTGCTAGAGTGTAGTGATTACTGCAATCCAGCAGATTCCAGCATCTCATGTATCTGCGTCCCCACACTTAAAAATGGCGGCAGCGTAGGCACTTTAAAGCTTGTTGAACAAGCTTTTTAAGCACAGGGATGCTGATACTTGAGATGCTCTGTGTGCTTTAATTAGGGTGGCTCTCAGAGCCACTGTAATTAAAGTACTCCTCCTCCCCCCCGACCACAAAGTATGAGTATAAACGCCCATAGTTACTGCTAATTTGCCAAGGAGTAACATTACTCAATAGTGGAGTGACTTACACTGATTGAAGCCCAGGCATTATGAGTCTGCTCTGCTTTTACCACAATGAAATCAATTTACTCCATAGTAAACATAGCCTCACTCCTAGACTGTGATCTCTTCTAGGCAAAGACTGTTTTCTCTTTACTTGTTTATACAGTTCCAAGGACAAGAGTATCTTGATTCTTTGCTTTAAATACTACTTTTAAGACAAATAATAAAATAATAATGTTGCCACAAGCAGAATTCCTTCACGGACTGCTACTGTTTCACTGTTCTTCATATTCCCATTTAAGCACCATGTGATGTGTGGAGGAATTACCCTCCCAGTCTGCCTCACTGCTGTAAGCAGGCAACTCCTCCCCCCATCTGTTTCATTTACCACAGAGCTGTGACCTGGGCTGGAGACATTCCTGAGGGAGAGGGGAGCTCGCTGTCCCCTGTGTCCTGTGCAACCCTACGCCTCCATGTGAGGTTGGTGAGATTTTTCAAACTGACCAATCAGCATCAGCCGTGGTCTCAGGATACTGGACGATAAGGGATATTTAAGGTCCGTTCTTCCTGGAAGGAGGGGAACCATGTTCTGGGGACACAGCCAGCAAGCCATGCTGCCTCTAGAACAAGCTCAATCAGCCCCTAGATAGAATTGTTACTAACTTATCTGAATTGTTGCCAGTAGCCTAGACCTATATATTCTAGACTTGTACTCAAATGGCCCACGAGCCTCATATACTGTTTTGCTCAGACCAGTGTTCCTTTTGGCTTGTATTCTTTCCCTATGCCCTCCCTCTACAATCATTGAAGCTATCTATCAGAGCAAGCCTTATTGTACATGTTTGAGGGAGATTGGACAAGCCTTTTTGCTCCCTTTGCGCAGCTGACTAAGGGAGGCTACCTTTTATGCTTCGGACTAAAGGAAGCACCCCAAGATTTCACAGTGGGTCAAGCACCCTCAAGGTCTACAAGGCCTGTGTACCCCCTGGGGGCACAGGGCCCGAACAAAGACAAGACCCCGGGTGGTGGCAGTGGTTACCCCAGACTTGCGGGTGTGCTCCAGGAAGGGGGTTAGCCAGAAGTCAGTGCCCCTGGGAGGCATCCAAAGCTTGGTTTTCGGTGGGGCACAGTGAGGCGGGCAGCTCAACACAGGAGTGCCCCCTAATGGCCCACTACACAATGTTCCCATGGAATAAACGGGCACTTTTATTGTGGGTGACATATTTTCATTACTGGACAGAACAAAAGGAGACAAGTTTGTGTGAGTCATTCCATATCAGCTAACTCATAGATGTAACCTCATAACAAACTGGAGGGAGATCTAACCTCTTAAAGGTGTAAGTCTATTTTTTTTCCAAAGTGACTAGTGAGTTTGATGCCCGACTTCAGATACCTTAAAAGGGCATGGCTTTAAGAAACCTAACAGTTTTTAACAGATGCATTATGCATGTGATCTCTGTTCCAACCATCTCAGGAGCTGTGCTGTACATAGCACCTGCCCCAAGTGCTTCTAAAACTACTTCATGGTAAGGGTGGCCAAACCTGGAAATGGGCTTCTAAGGGAAGTGTTGCTCTCTCCTACCTTGGAGGTCTTTAAGAGAAGGCTGGATAGGCATCTGGCTGGAGTCATCTGACCCCAGCACTCTTTCCTGCCCAAGAAAGAGGTCGGACTCAATGATCTGTTGAGGTCCCTTCTAACCCTAGCATCTATGAATCTATGAATCCTAGATACATAGTACACATAGTGCCTGCTCTAGGTGGTCTGAGACCCATATGGAAGGTGACGGCCATGGCCCAGCTTTAGTAGATGCCATGTGTGGTATAGTCCTGGAGCAGCTGCCCGGGGCACCATTTTCAGCACAGATCCCAAAGAGGCTGGAACAGGCACTTCAGGTGGTGCCCTAATATGATGTTGGTTTGTATTACAACAAGAGCATGGTGCTGGCTCATATTCAGTTTGTGGTCTACTGCAGGGGTGGTAAACTCATCTGGTCCCATGGGTTGGATGAGTGATGTGAGGCCAGTCTACACACCCCAACCCCATGTGGAATCTAGTACCCTTGGGTCCTGTTCTCGGATCCACAGTGCAGGTGGCAGATGTGCCAGAGTAGCTGAAACAGATTCCACATGTAGCACAGTCCAGCAAGGTTCATGTAAATCCTAGGACTGAGCAAGTGCCATGCTACATGTAGTGTCCACCCTGGCCTGACTGCACCACCTGAAGCACCTTTTTTGGCTGCTCTGGAATCCATGCAGCCTGTGGCACCTGCCTCAGCCCAGATCCCAGAGCAGATGGAGCAGGAGCTGTAGTTTCTGGATCCAGCATGGATCCGTGGGCCTGTTTCGGCTAGTGGGGCTAGATGTGTTTGACACCCCTGATCTAAGTCATGAAAATGTAACTGGCCAGAAGCCCACAACTAACAGGTGTTAGACTCTAGGAGAGGTTGGGACCCCAGTGTTTTAACCCAGTAGCTAATAAGTGATTAGGACACTCACCCAGGTTCCAGATCCCTTGCCCAAGGGTAGTTTGAGCCTGCATCTTGGTGTCTTTCTAGCTCACCAGTCTAACCACCACACCACAGGTTAGATGTTACCCAAGCCCTCTTCAAGCACTCCATTTGAAACTGAGCTACTGCCCCTTGACTTACTAGTCATTGAATAAAATGACTAGAGAGCAGTTCATGTTGGGAGCAAGATTTCAAACTAGAACCCAGGACTTTTTTTTCGCAAAGGGAGTTACATGTCCCAGTGAGCCACATGCCTTCTAGCTTGCTTGCATCTTTCTGGCCCCATGCATCTCAATCTGCTGTCCAGCTCTTCGTTGACTAAGCAGGCTCAGTCTATGTCTACGTGTGTATTCATCCACACTGCAGAAGAAGTCAAATTGCTACCTGTGCATAAGTGGTAAAAATGCTACTTACTTGCTAGAAAACTGCCATTTACATGCACAAAGGGAAACAGAATTCTGCTCAGAGTGACATTATACATAAGAAACTGACAACTACATGGGTTCAAAGAGCACAGAGCTGAGACTGATGTTACCATCTGAAGAAAGATGAAGAAAAAATTAATCATTTTATTATAAACAAAAATGAAGCTCCAGCTGGAATGATACAAAAGGAACTGCATCTAGTGGTATCAATACTTAGATGCCTGTGTCTTCAAAGCAAAAATCTTTTTTCTCTGTAGGGACAAAATGCAAACTAAAGCTTTCATGTCCCTTTCCTTCTCTGTACTTTTAAGACACAAACCTTCCTAAAACTCCTAATAGTCAGCTTACCTATACACAGAACAATATTTTTGCTTCTTGAATCCTGTACAGCCAACCTGTCCTCACATAAAATAATTACTGTATAATGGACTAGTCTTGCCTGAATTTGAGTTTGGTAAAAGATCTAAGTGACATTTCAAGATACAGATATGCATAATGTTTGAACGGACAATTGTTAATTTCCTCATTTATACTGTAATGGAGAAGTTGGCAACATATAGCCCCCAAGTCAATGTGGTCTACAGAGCAACTGGATCTAGTCTGTGGACCTAGGATGCTTTGGCAGTGGGGAGTTTTGGTGGCATTCCAGCAGTTGAGGACTTTACCTGCACCTGGGGCAGGCAACAAAGAGCTACACTGAAGCCGGGCAGCAGGAAGCTGTGCCCACACCGCAGCCAGGGGGCAGCGAGAAGTGATGGAAGGGAAAAATGGACTTGAGTGAGGTTGTTGTGGCCCACAGCTCTGAACTATTGCTGAGTACTGCTCTGATGTCACAGCCTTGTCAGTCATGTGTTCCAGATGAGAATCCTAATGTTCATGAACACTTTAAAGAATTAAGTTGTACAACAATACTGTTGGAGCTGGGCAGAAAACAATTTTCCTGTCCCACAAAAATTTTCGGGATGCCAGAAGTGTTCTCATTCTGCATCAGGATAAAACTGCAGTCTTTCAATGGGATTTTTCAGTGAAAAGAGACAGAGGAGCAGATCCTGGATTTGGCAAAAGTGGATGCAGAAACAGCCACCTGCATTGCTGGGGTGGCTGCACCCCTGCTCTGAGCCTCTTTATTAGTGGGGGAAAGCTGCACTGAAGAAGCCTATGGGTACTTTTTAAATCTTCCAAAGTAGGTAAGCATCCCCTCTCTCTCCACACTCAGAGACATGTCCTCTCCTCCCCCCTCCCCCCCCCATGTTCCCTTCTGTCCCCTCCTCCTGCTGCCACTGCTGCTGCTTTCCCCACTATCCTGGGGTTGGGCGAAGCTTTAGAGCTGCTTCTGCCTGCTCAAGCTAGACTGTGCTGGGGCTGGGCTTAGCTGGGAACAGTAGCAGCAGCAGTGGGGAGGGGGCCAGTCGTCACAGGAGCAGACATAGGAAGCTGCTGCTGTTGAGGCTGGATGAGCTGGAGTGGGCAGGAGCAACTCTGAAGATTCCCCAACCCCTGGGACATCAGGGAAAGCATCCAGGGCAGGTGGAGGATGTAGGAATGGGAGGGTAGGGGATTTGCCTCTGAGGGAGGATTCTGTTCCATTTTGGGGAATTTTCAAAGTCCCCAGAGCTCCAGCAGCACGAACCAGTTCAAAAGGGAGGTGCAGCTATACTACTTCACCCCCTTTGCGTCTGCCCCCGAATAGAAACACCAGAATAGCCAAGAGTGTGGCAGATGTGACAGTCAGCTGAGATGTGGGAGACTAAATATCACATCCTTGCTTTGAATCAGGCATAGAAGAAGCTTCAATCTCATCTCAGACACCCCAGCTGAGTGCTGTGACTAGCAGCCTACGGGCTTTTCTGGCTCTTCTCTCATTTTGACAAGAAATTCCATCCTGGACTTAAGGAAAGTTTAACTGAAACTGTTATGTTCCCATGGAAAGTTTTGGTTCTGATAGATTAGCATTTTCTGAAGAAATATTTCCAACCAGCCCTAATTGCTGTGAAGTATGCAAATGACTAATACAAGGACCACTTCACCCCTCTCTGAAAAGCGGTGGCTGTTTAAGGGTGCACAGCAACATGAAATAAATTAGGATAGGAACTGGTGAATATCATGTCCAGGTAAAATTTCAGGGGTAACTTGCAATAAGTAAGCAGTATCTCTTCATTTGAAGGTCAGTCAGCATGGTTGATTTAAACATTTATGAAAAATGCCTTGGTATCACTAATAACCACAGATGATTAGAACATCAATTTCACATCTCATTTTGAAAAAACTGAAAATAGCAGTTCAGCAAAGGATAGGGGACATTTTCTAAGAGCTAGAGTGAAACCAGACAACATTTTATTTATCAGCCATCTTGTATTTCTTATATGAAGACAGATGCAACACAGCCTATTTAAGATGCAACTGAGTTGTGCAATGATAATTCTATCAAGACATTCTGAGGATGTGTCTGTTATAAAACATGGGTTGTACACTTGAATAGCATGCTTCCAGCACTACTCAATATATATCCCTGCTTTAAAACAGTTATTTTCATTACATATTATTAGCAGATTGGTATCCTAAATCCAGTCTACCACACCATCTGCTGCTTCTTCAACATAACGGCTAGGAGAACTTTCTCTACTGCTTTGGCATTCAGCTGCACCCACATCCTATGTTGAAGTAATATTCTTACTGGCTGTCTGACAAGTGGGATTTTTTAAATTTTGTCCTCAGCCTAATGCCCCCCAAATTATTTTGTATGCAAATAATAGTTTTAACTGTATCATCTTGCAGTGTTTAACTCAAGATTTTATTTATTGGACTACAGAAAAATGAAAAATATTGAAAAGAGAAAGACTTGATTTGTACTGCAATCAGAAATATCTGTACAAATGATCTAGGCAACTTCACTTTATCAGACTCTCACATTTTTGTAACTGCCTAGTGGCACAAAAGATTCACACAGGAAAAAATAATTAACCAAATCAACCAATATATCAAATGAATAAATTCCCCAGAATGCATCTCCTTTCTATCTAACAAATGGCTCCAACTTATGTCCATCCATTTTAGCTTAAATTATGCCTTCATTCCAAAAAAAAAATAAATTTAACGGTGAGGTAACTAATGTACATCAGTTATTCCACCATCTAATCCTATATCTAAGCCTAAGTAGGATAAGGCACTGTAAATTTTACTGTGAGGTAGCTAAGTGAGGTCAAAACAGTAACTTTCCTCTGCTTTCCAGCTAACTGTCCAGCTTCAGTGCATGTCCCTAGTAGAATTTGTAATGGGATAGCAAATGTGCATTAGATTTTGGCAATGTAAACTGAAACTGGGAGATTAAATGATTTGGGGAGGTTTCCTGGCAGTTAGGAAAATATTTTGTAATCCTTGACAAACCAAAAGCTTAAAAAATAATTTCTGATTGAATGAAGTATTATTGTTTGTGATTTCTTTAAAGATTTTTCCATTTGAAATTTCAAACATCATTTCAAAATGAAAAATCAAAACTTTTAATTTCCAAAATGTGAAAATGAAATTTTCATTTTTTTCTAGACTGTCTTGTGTGTGTTTAAAGAAACAGTTTGCAAAAATAACCAGGGACTTGTGCACTACTGTTATCCCCTATTGCATTACCCATGTGCTAGGCAATAACTCCAGATTTTAAAACTAAATTGGCCCTTTATTAAGAGTGCTATTTACAAAGATGTTGCAATCACAGCTAATACTGTAGCATGTGCACGTTGACTAATTCCTGATTTCCCCTCCAAATTCTTCCCTCTTGCAACCTGTGCCCTTGCATCTCAATTCCATGCAGGTAGTTACCCTATGCTTAGTTTCACCACACTGGAAAAAAACACACTACATGTTCCCTTACTGGTCAGCCTAAGAGTGTTATGTTCCCACTGGAGAGAAGAGCTGAAAAATTGGCATCATGGGGGACTTTTCACAAAAGACCCCTGCAGGAAGAGCAGAAATTGCCAGCACTTTTCTCAGTCAGGGAAAGAGACAAAAGAATAAAGGAGGTTTGCCCTGCTCCACAAAGGGCAACTAGCAAGTCAACAATATCACATGATCAGTGTCATCAAAGCAATTGTTACCCTTAATAATATTGACATGGATACCTAGTTTTCATCCATCATCCAACATAAGGTGGAAAAGATGGGGAGGGGAGTAAATTATACTATAAATAATCAGATGAAGGTGGATGATTTTTGGATTCTAAAAGAAACCACAATTACAGAAATGGTTCTGTGACATCACACTGGAGCTTTCTGCTGAATTTTATTCATATTTAAATGGATTTAGACAATGTATGACTAAGAATAAGCAAGGAAATGGTTCAAACTTATTCAGCCTCACTATGCCAGTCCCTCAAATAAAAGAAAGGGAAAATAATTATAAAATAAAATGTGACGTGATGAATTGGTTTAATCATGTTCTAGAGGAAAGGAAAATATTATTAATTTGTAGAGCTCACAGTCATCTTTGCAACAGAATAAAAAGGGAGAGCCCTCTTACAAATGGCTACCCACACGGCATAACACTTCACCAAAGCTCAACTATGAAACTAGTTTATTCTGCTGAGAAGTGCTGTTCTGGCCACCTTCCTGCATGTAAAACATGAAGTCAGCAGGTTATGAAGCTATCAAATGTTTCCAGAGTGTCACTTACCAGAAGGATTTGATAACTTACAGAGAAATGAATTGTTTTGCTTTCCTATCTCGATTAAGTGCTGCTAACATTCCACATTCTGAGTTTCACATAGAAGCTTTTTTGTGTCCCCCTCCCCCAATATTTTCTATAATTTTGTGCATCTTATTTCAAATTTGCCTCACCAGATTTTTTTTTAAATTGCAATTTAAACTAAAAAATGTGCATAGTTAAGACACAATTTTTTGTTTGCTTAACACAAAGGTTCAGCAAACAAAGGTATTTCTGTCACTGGAAAAGAAAAGACCTACACTTAAATAGATAGTTTTTTGTATTTATTTCACTCTAAATAAAGTAACATTGTCAGTGGCAGAATTTAGAGGCCCTGTGAAATATTAGTTAAGAGTGTCAATTGTAAAAGCAAAAGGAGCAGACCAATGGACAGTCCTGTGCACCTAAAAATAGCTCATCAGATATATAGCCAGTTATCCTCAACCTAGGGTATCCATTTGCAGTGCTTCAAATTTGGCAAGTTTCAGTGTCATGCAGAAATCCCCTTCACTTCCCCAAGTGCTTCAGAACGGCCACAAAGACACACAGCAGTGCTTCTGTCCAGCCGCGCTTCTGCATACCTCTTGGTTTCCAATCTCTACAATTTTTTCTGATCTCCAGAGGTTCCTGAGGATAACCAAACACACAGGACTGTGCTCACTGGCCGGCCAGCCAGCCATCTCCCCCTTTCCTCTGTCTCTGTTGAGTGTGTGTGGGGAGCAGAGCACTGGAGAATGCACACATTTAAGGGAGCATTTCAAAATGCAGTGCTTCAAAGATGTTCTTCTTTCTTCAAAGGTTATTGTTGAAGTGTTTCAGAAGAGAGCAACTTTTACAGAGCAGTTTTGCAGTGAAGAAAGTTATTGAGAAATTTCTTAGGTGTAGTTGCCATTCAGTTGATAGTGCAAAGTAAAAAATACCAGTGCAAGAAACCATGAAGCAAAGCAAACCACGAGTTCAGGCGTACCAGTTTTCAAAGCAGGTAGCATTTGTGCTGGTCCAACTTTATATTGATATTTGCAATTGGGGGTTGTACTGATGCAAAAATTATCACTGTAGACAAGCCAAGGAGTTCTAAAAGTTGGGCTGGGAGTTGTCTAGGATACAGGAAGCAAATAGTAAATGAGGCACAAAGGCAGAATCACTTCAGGCAAGGCTTTTCTTCAAATTATTGATAGATAGATAGATAGATAGATAGATAGATAGATAGATAGATAGATAGATAGATAGATAGATAGATAGATAGATAGATAGATAGATTTGACAGTTTTATTATATATTTCTTTTCAATTTGCACTATAATTACACCAAAAATAACTTTTGTCTTTTCCCCCTTGTGTCTTTCCCCTTACTATTCATGATATCTGAGTGGAAGCAGGGAGTTACAAATGTTGGGGCATCAGTTGTATCTCATAGAACTTTACTAAGAAACAGAGATTTGTCCTCTCAAATTGCTGGGCTTTCCTAAGGGCAGAAAGTGGAGAAACCAAAACTACTGTATTCAAATAAAATATTTCTTTTTCAAATTAACAACCAGGAAAAAACCAGGGAGGAAGTAGAAGTCATTGAAGAAACAGAGAATTTCTTATTCAACAGTAACTTCATAACCACTAAGAGCATTAATTAAGGCAAAGTACCCTGCAAGTGGCTAAGAAAGCAACTATGAGAATAGAAAAGATTCGCTATTTTAAAAGTGAAAAAAGTATAGTCAAATATAGAAATAATGTGTAATTACACACTTTCTGGTATGTTCTGCTAATTCACAGCACTGATAATTCTTAAAAGCTTCTGACCTAGAATTTTATACTCGTTCCAAACTTGTATCTACTTCCCTACTTCCTCTAGCATGTATATGTATATAAACTGTTTTAGAAGTGATGCCTTGAAGTTACTCAGTTCAGCTATCTTTATTGGATTAGATTACACATAATTTCCCAACCAAAAAATAAAAGTCTTCTATTCCTCTTGAATTATTACCCCAGTTGCTTGCATGGACATCAAATAAAGTAATTTATCACCATTTCTCTTTGAAATATAATTAAAATTTCCTTAATCAAAGACTGGTCTTTATCCAAACACAAATAATATCTGCAACAAGGTGACCACCTTGTTTCTGTGATGGGACAGCTATATAAATGAGATATCTGTTTATACAAATGAGTTGATAGATAAGATAAATGATGCATGGGAATATGCAACATAGTTTATGGGTTTGGTAAGACCAATACAATTTCTTGTGTGTTGCAAGTGGCTTCCTTTTTTTACATACAGGTTATAACATTTTCTAAATTACATTTCCCAAATAACCATAGGCCTGCAGTAAAGTTTACACTATTTTTCCACAGGTAGAAGAAGCTCCACTATTTGACTACATGAGTTTAAGAATAAAAAGACACCAAGGTAAGAAAGAGAAGTATATTTAACTGCATATTTAATAGCTTATGCAGCATGCAATTAAGAAATCCCATAATAGTGCGTGAGTCATGTATTATGCCATAGTCCTCTCTGATCTGTATAATATAATATAATTCTAGGTACATAATCTGACTCCTATTTACTCTTCCCCAGGAAAAAATGAATCTAGTCCTTTCAAACTCTTATTACAAGCAGTTCTTTAATCATTCCTGCTAATCAGTGATCATCACAGGATAAAATTAGATGTCTGGAGGTTACTTGAGTATCATTCTCCAGGAAAAGCCTTCTGTACCACAAAAAAGAACAAACAGAAGAGTTCACATTGGTTAATTTATAACTTTACACATAGAGTGAAAAATGACCAGTATTTTTAGATGGCTTGGAGGTACAATACTTAAACTTATTTTGTCCATCAGAAATTTGTACCTAATTAGTTGGGAGTTCCTGTGTCTCACACTGTGCTGATTTACATGGAAACGTTTGCTACTGGAAACCCACACAGCGGGTTCTTAAATAGAAAATGAAAGACACCTAAACTGACACGTCAACAAGATTTGCCATGAAATAACTTAGAACTCCCTGTTTCTGTCTATCCTATGATTTTTATAATCATCAGTAACATTTCATTTAGTGAGCAGAACCCAGATTTGAGAATGCAGATATCTGAGTCTAATGGAGCAGATATATTTCAAACAGTCATGGACTTAATCCAACCCTCAGAATCCAAATGCCTGAGAAGTATGGAAAAGCTTTGCTGTGGATTCAGATTCTGGTGCAGCTTGTAATGATGGGTCATGTTCTGCCTATTCAGAAAGTAGCCAGGTAGAAAAGTACATTTAGAGAAAAAGGTACATGGTCACCTTTCATAGTGCTCCAAGTTAGGTGTGGGAGACTGCACTGAAAGCAGCTAACATCTCTCCTGATTTGTGCTATGCATTTCTCTGTCAGAGCCATGGCTCTGTGTTGACAACCAAAAATGAAGGCAGGATAAGTAAATAAAATATAGAGAGAGCACAAGTTTTTGTGAATTTGAGTTCACTTGCTGAAAGGATAGCATAGAGCAGCATATAAAGTGGTGTGAGTAGTAGAATAAAAAAGATGTGAAAACAGAAGATGAAGGTGGTGAGGGAGGAAGGGTGACAGTACTGGAAGAAGCAATGCAAAGAACCCACAGGAACAAAGAGGTCACAAAAGCTAATCCAGGTAATGGGATAAGAGTCTGTAGTCCCTGTTCAAACCATACTTAACGCAGTCCAGTCTTTGGGTGATTTATTATTTCACAATTTCCCATTCAAATTCATTTTTAAAATTTTGCTGCCTGAGAACAGCAATCCTGAAGTCAGTGATGGAATGACCAGGGAGGTTAAAGTGCTCTGCCATAGGCTTTTGTGCCTTCCTGCAGCTGATGTCAAATCACTGTTCACTCATGCTTGCATGCCCTATCTTGAAAATGCCAGGGAAAATTGAGAATGATAGGGGAAAAATCAATCATATAGGAGTAGATGTGATCAAAACTAAAATTTACATGAAAGCACACTGATGCCTGTGGTACAGAAAACTATTTGTTTGAATGCTCACTTGGATGTTATCAGAACCTCACTGTCTGTCTCAAATATGCTGATGCACGTTATAACATTTGGGGCAGGAGAGAACAGTAAGAGAAAGCCAACATAAATGTAACTGAAGCAGCCATATATCTATCCATGTTATAAAAAAGGTTATTTTGACTGTAGTTTTTTTACAGGAATCATTTTAATTGCCTGTTAGAATGAAATGCTCTCTTGCATTTAGCACATGTTTTATATGTTCTTACCAAGCAGAAGTCTTACATCCCCCTTGTTTCTTCTCCTAAAATGCAGGTTTACAGTGAACTAGAGTTAGATCTTTCAAATACTGTTGCCATAGGGACTCAGCTGTGGATTGCATCTAGCTTACATAAGTCACTTTATTGTGCATATTTCTGCGTGTGTGATTCTCATCCCAGCAGACTTCATAGGAAAGCACAGAGCTCAGGGCCTGATAGGGTACAGACATTACATTACTGGAATGGAGATTCCCTGAGGACTGCATTTTCAGAGCTAGCTGTTGTACATACCATATAGACATAGGCATAGGTAATATGTACCTGGGCACTTACACTGCGCTCTTCCATAATGTGTTTTATATAAACTAGAGGGGTATCATTGAAAATAAATTTAAAATACTGTTTGAATTGAAGTGACATTTTCCTCTTCCTTACTGTATCAGCTGATTTCAGTATATAGTACATTTAAGCCCAGGCCAAAATAATTATATCTGTGCTTGTCTAATCTACAAATCAGATTCTGTTATTAGTAAAATGGTAAGAAAAAAGCATAGAAATACAGAGAAGAAGAGCAGGACAAAAAGTGACCCTTAAAGGACTGAGAACAAAAAGCATACAGCCACAGTTGGTAGAGGAGACAAATTATGAAAGTATATTACAAAATGTTGGGGTGCACTGCACTCCTTGTAAAAATGAAATGTAAGAGAGTTTTATGTTACCTGACAGTACAAAGGAAAATGGAAGTATGGAAGTGGTTGTTTGAAAGCTTAATGGGCCAATTTGGAAACAAAGAAGTCAGACAGCGGGAGACCCAGATTGAACATATGACAAGACATTTCAAATTTTCAAATGATAGAAGTCTTCATGTCCAAACTAAAGTTTTGGAGCATAGATAGCTCTCTAACACTGTGTAGATGATAGCAAAACAAAAATACCAATCGAAGAGACATCTAAGGCTAAAAAGTATGCAGAGTTCAAAGACAAAATCAAGCAGGAATAGTACACAAAGCTACACAGGCTATGAGAGTGCCACAGAGTCACAGGAACAGCCCCTGAGTCCTGTGCCTCCCTCGACTGCCCTAGCTGAGAAACACTATTCTTTTCCCTCTCAGGGACTTACCCACCACAACTTGACAATAGATAGAAGGTAGAAGGATGCCTTAAGGGAAGCCAGTGTTCAACCAGTTGGGCTGTCATTCAGTCATTATCATTGTTCTTGACTTGCCAAATGGCACAGTCCCTTTTATGGGGTAGAATTGGGGGCTCCTCCACCCCTATACCCCCACCACAGGCCTCTGTGCCTACTGTCCCAATCCTGGTTCTGGCTGTTAAGCCTTCACAGTGGAGTTCATTAACAGTACCTCCTGGATTTGCTTCCCAGTATCTCCTGTAGTCCGTCTGCGACTAAGATTAGAAAATGTGGGCAGTTTGACTGCCTCTCACCCTCCTCAGGCATACTCCTGTGTCCAAACTTCCCCTTTACTGCTTCCGGTGTCTGCTCTGGGGTTCGTCCAGCCAATCAGTGCAGGGTGAAGTCCTCCAGCTGCAGCACCAGTCTCCTGTTGTAATAGGAATCACATGCTGTAAATTACAGCCAGGGATCCCCTCTTCTGGGTTCCTTCGTTTCCTAAGGCTCTTTGGTCTGGCAGGAGCAGTCCTGGCCAGGACCTACCCTGTGTACAGTCTCTGTTTCCTAGCTGGAACTTCCAGGGTGCTGCACCAGGACCAAGCTGTTCACCACGCCCATGCTGCCCCCAGCATGGCTCCATCCTGCCCCAGTGGCGTCGGGGCTTTTTGCCTGTCAGCCAGTAAAGGGAAAGGGGTGAGTAGGGTGCTTTTCTCCCCCACACTCACTTCCCTTTTACAGAAAGTCAGGATGGGAAAGGATGCAAAAACTGTAACAAATTGCATCACATTTCAAGAGGTTGCAAGCACCAGCGGAGTTCACACAACATGGACAAAAGGACAGTGAAAAATATCTCTAGCTCATAGGAGTTCTTCATAGGAATGACAGATAGCACTGCAGCAGACGATTAGTAAATTCGCTTTCAAGTTGAGTGTAGGACATTGTTTTAAGATAGACACTGGTGCATAGGTAGACATCATTGTCACAGAAGACTGACAACCTGAAGGAAATGGTATATTTTTCTGTTTCAAGTATGACACTGATGCATAGGCCAATTTTTTGCCAGGAACAGTATTATTAAAAGTTCCAGTAGTTAAATGTAAAGAGGTTAAACTCCAGCATACATTGGTGAGATTACCCCACTAAAGTAGACCAGATGTATAGACTAGTAAACTAGATGTATGGGAAGATAACTAGGGGAAAGTTATGGGAGAAAGATCTCCCATTATTGGGTTAAAAATACAGCAAGCCACTAATTTTATTGAGAGGATGCATAGTATGGCAGGGCAAGAGACAAGAATAATTGAAGAAGGAATTAAGGAGACTCTCAACAAAGTATAAAGCAGAGTTATAAGAGTTCAATTTTCTTCACTATTCATGCCTCCAGGAAAGTTCCCATTGCCCTAAGGCAGAAGCTAAAATAGGAGCTGGATAGGCTCATTGCTCTGGGACTCTCAGAGGGAACAGAAAAACCAACTGAGTTGGTAGGAAAGAAGGCAGAAGGCTTCACTTATGTAGCGACCCAAAGCATTTCAGTAAATATGTAAAAATGAACCATTTTCCACAACATACAAGGGGAAAATGTTGGGGTGTTTGGCAGATGACAAATGTTTGTTTCATGTTGAATATATCATCATCATTCTAGAAAACTTCTTTAGAAAAAAGCATATGTGTTTGTGAACTTTTAGTTCCTTCTTTGGGAAACATTGTTTCCACGTGGTTTGGATTGTGTTGGCATGCAACGTGTTTCACAATAATCTGGAGAAGCAGCAGAAAAGAATGACCAGAGATTTGGGGCAGCTCTGGAAAAAGCAAGGTCGGTTGGACTAGAGCCAAACAAACAAAAATGTACAATGCAGATAAGGGAAATTGCATACCTGGGACAGGAGTTAACATAGCAGATTGTACAAGTAGATAAGAGTAAAACTGAGCCCACCTTCTATAAGCCTTCAACATATGACAAAGATAATATTTGAAACAAGGAATAGGTTTAAAGATTCCTGAACTGTATAGGAAAATGTGTGCCGAAAATCTAGCCTGAGAGCACTAATGTGTAAGGACTTCCAATAGACATATGATGCACATCTTAGTGTAAGAATTTGAGAAACTGATTAATTAATTCAGGATGCTGCAGTCCAGCGATACTATGACAGTAAGCGTAAACCCAAGCTGTCTACAGAGGGCAGTGAAACAATCTCCTTACAGCAGCTTGGTCAAAGATAGATACTAGTGGTTTACACATCACAGACACACACAAAACCAATTCACTTGAATAGAAAAGGGGAAGTTGGCTTTAATACCTAGGTGTGAAAAGTTTCATGTTTTTATTTATAGGAAACCTGTGTTTTCTCAAAGAGCTGTGGTAGCTGATCACAAAAGGCGCCTATACATGTGCAAAGAGGCTGCTCTGACATGCTGTAATTCCAGCACATTGGAGCAGACTTGAATAATCACAGTCTCCAGCATTACATGTATCAGCTTCCCCGTGCTGAAAGATGGCTATGGGTTGCTTTAAACTAAAGCTTGTTCAACAAACTTTAGTTTAAAGCACTGCACCGCCATTTTTCAGTGCAGGGACGCTAATACATGTGATGCTCCAGGTGCTTTTAATTAGCCCAGATCTCAGGGCTATGCTAATTAAAGCTCCACCCCCAACTCCCAGAACATGTCTGTAAACACCCAAACTTCTTGCTACCATTTCCAAAATGAGGCTGGCAGATACTCCCTGAAGAAAGTAGAGATTACTTTTTCAGTTACAGATATTTGATTTTCAAATTGAACACAAACCTGAGAGAGATTTCATGGTTACAAGCATATTCCCTACAACATTTGATAAAAGTACAGTGGTTTAAAGACCAGAGCTAGACACTGTGTTACAGCAATTTGATTAAAAGAATAAATCCTTGGCCAGTCTTAGACCCAATATGGATTGTAACTGCCAGACCAACTGTTAAAAATGAGAACTTGAAGACATTGATTAGGACTGTTAGCCCAGGATGTTGGCTGCAAATGAAGAGAGATTTTTAAGAAGTTATTGTACATGCTAGGACAGTCTAAATCAAGCAAAACAATTTAGGTTGGTAGCAGAGGAAAACTTGTCCCAATGGAAATAAAATAGGTATAGATTTCTAGGAAAAAAACCATGTTCTAGACCAGTGGGGACCAACCTTTTTGACAGGAGTGCCACAAATTAGCCCAATACTCTTCCCCGAGTGCCACTCTGATCATCTTCCCCTTTCCAATCTTCTGCTTTATTTTCTGCTCCCTGCCCTGGCTGCCACTGTGCTGCCTGCCGTCTTCCCAATCTGCCACATGCTACACACAGAGGCAGCCCATACCATTTGGGGCACTCATGCCACAGGTTATAGGCTGTTATTTATATTTCGCTGACATAGAATGACTAGAAGATACTACAGCTAAGCAGATGATTGTACATGTGAAATCTCTGTTTGTAGGATATTGAATACTTGATGTCTGATAGTTGGTTGAATGGGTCTGAATTTAGACAACTTTCAAGAAGTTTCACATTAAACATACAGGTCACATCCTCACGAGTGTGCATGTGTGTTGCAGTATCGCAAAGAAGTTTGAGACGCTGCAGAAGGCACACTGTGCATGAGAAAATGTTCCCTATGTTGCATGTTTGCAGCCTGGGAATCCCAGTATCAAAAAAAGGATGCTCTGGTTAAAAGTAGCATGGGGCACACTCTTGGAGCATGCCTGGAAGGGACTAGAAACTGGTTCCTCCAAGGAGATGCTCTAGCAGCTGGCCAGTGTGTCTCTATGGCTGCTGCGTCCCCTTGGTTCGTGTTGGAAAATATAAAAGCAGGACATGGCTCGCAGCAGCTTGCAGCAGCAGCAGGTGGTGGGCCCTTGGGGCACTCATGGCCCATGGCAGGCAGAGCCCCACTGCTGACGTGCAGCTCCAGCTGAGTCTCAGGAGCTGCACATGTTTGAGGTTTGTGGGGGAGGAGTGGGAGTATGGGAGGGGTGAGGTTTGTGGGGGATGTGTGGGTGTGGGATTTGTGAGGTGGTGTGGAGCAGCTAGGGCCCCCCACCACATGCCCCACCCCCACCATGGTGCACAACCCCTGCTGCAGCAGCAGGCCCTTCGGGCAGTCATGGCCCATGGCAGACAGCCCTCTGGCAGCACGTGGCTCCAGCTGAGTCCTGGGGGCTGCACATAGTGGCACAAAGCCAACCCAGCCCACTAGTTCATGTCTTCACACCAAACCAGGCTAGCTCCATGCCAGTACATGGGGCTCCCAGCATACAGGCAGAAGCTGCGCACCATCAGGCTGAGCCAGCTTCATGCCTCCATGTAGGGTTTCCAGCACTTCAACAGGAAGCCGCACTTGGAGCCATTGAGCCCACCCAGCATGATGGCATGCAGACCGGAAGCCGTGGGGAGTCACGCATCATCAGGCCGGGCAGGCTCTATGCCTCCATAAGCAACTTCCTGCTGGAGTGTTGGAAGCCCCACGTGGAGGCACAGAGCTGGCCCAGCCCAGCCCAGCCTGGTGGTACGTGGCTCCTGCCTGCAGTGCCAGGAGCCCCATGTACTGGCATGGAGCCAGCCTTGTCTAGTCCAAAGGCATGGGTCAGTGATATCCATGCCACCATGTGCAGCCAGTGAGACTCAGATAGAGCTGCGCACCGCCAGGGGGCTCTGCCTGCCATGAGCCAGGAGCACCCCCAGGGCCTGCTGCTTGCTGCTGCTGCTGCTGGCAGCAAGGGCTGTGCACCATGGGGGGGAAACATGTGGCAGGGGGCCCCACCCTCCCCACAAACCCCACACTCCCCACAAACCCCACACACACCCCCACACCCAAATACCCCCCATAAACCCTGTACCCACCCACACTCCTACCACAAATCCTACATCCTGCATGCCCAGCCACCAGATGGGACAGGACCTGCTGATGGGAGCTTTGGTTGTACAGGCAGTTGCCACGCTGCAGCTCTGCCCTGTGCTCCCACCAGTGCTGAGACACATGGCCACAGCCTGCGGGCCTCCTGGTCCTGGGAACCAGTGATGTAATGGGCTAGGGGAGAGGGATGGAGGAAGTGGGGGTGGGTGATGGGCAGGAGGTGGGGATTGAGGTGGCAGCAGGATCCATGTGTGGGGGTGGCAGCAGCAGCAGATGGGTCAGAGGTAGCAACAGGGGTGTTTGTGAAAGAGAGATACAAGGGGCGAGGGTGATCCAGATAGAAATGACCACCAGAGCCAGGCTTGGAGCCCCTCTGCCCCCTTAGAGCAGCCTGTGCAGGGTTAGGCTGGCCTGAAAGGGAAGGGGCTTGCCCAGCCCAGTGCCTGAGCCACAATCAAGGGCTTCTTAGAAAGGGAATGGGGATCACTGGTGCCTGGGCACAGGTACAGGAAGCAGAACAGCAAGGGCTGGCACTGCACAGAGCCACAAAGCAGTGGGTGGGACAGCTGCAGTTGGACCCATGTCCTGGTGCAGGGAGGGAGGGAGTGCAGGGCAGGCAGGGGCTGCAGGGCAGGAGTAAGGGGCACTGGCAGAGCTGTGGGGCTGTGGGTTGGGAGATATAGCATGGGCAGGGTCAGAGCACTGGTGTATCAGTGCTACTCAGTTCCACAAAGCAGCTGCAGGTACAGCCACTGCTGGACCTGCACCCTAGTGAATGAAGGGGGCAGAGGGAGCTCTAATTTCCTATGATAAAAACAAACAAAATCAAATGCCATTATATATAGGTATTTAGAATTTATTTTACCACAATGATTGAGGCACTGGTAGGCTTCCAAATTGCATTAAAATTGTAAATATATCAATAAAACATCATGCTGAACTAATACTTCTTTATGTAGTGTTTCATTTTAATCACAGAAAAAATGTGGATTTTGGGTTTTGTAATCAGAGAATTTGGGATTTTTTTATCCGAGAATCTGCTATTTTTAACTAGAAAAAAAACCAGATTCCTGCTGTTGAGGCAAGTGAGAGGACCTGGGCAGAGTCATCTGCCCAAGGCTAGCACTGGGGACCCAGATGGAGGGCAGACAAGGCATCTGACCTCATTTAAGGCCAGGAGAACATGATCTGAACATGATCTAACTGTTCAAAGTGGGCCACCACAATGAGCACATCTTCCATTTGATAGCTGCCCAGGTAGAGTGGGGGCGCTGGAAGATGTGGCAGCAGTGCTGTATGAAGGCCAACTGTAAAACCACAGCCTGCTGGCTGTCGGCCCAGAGGTGCAGGCGGCTCTGCTACAGTGTTTGTACCACAGCCGAGGCGGCCATGCAGTCCCCATCTTGGTCTGGCAGGCATGCAGCCCAGTCATGGGGCCACAGGTCCGAAGAGGTGGATGCTGTCACAGGTGGCAGCAGATCACAGCCAGGTAGCAACCCCCACTGCCAAACTGCTGCAATGGGTAGAGGATGCAGGGGCCACTCTAGGTCAGGGCTGCTGCAGCTGTCCAGCTGACACAGAGGGCTAGTGTCCCCAGATAACAACTGGCTGGTCCTCAGAAGCTCCTGAACTGGTCACCAGAGCAGCTTTTTATATTGCTGGGGCCAGCTCATGTGCTGCCCCCAGCCTCTAGCTCCCCCTGGCTGCAGATCCGGGAGTAGCTGGGCAAGGCCAGTTTGCCCCAAGCAGCACAATTTGCCCCACACCAAAGTGAACGTTCAGGCATGTGTGCTGAGGCACAAATCTCCAACACAAAGTTGTACCGCTGCTATTTGAGCTGCTGCAAGCGCACATACCTGCATATGTGTATGTGCCCATATATGCCACTCTCCATTATCTTCATTCTAACAGATTGTTAAGACATGATGTTAAACAATAAAACAGCTATAGAAAAGGACTGTAATATCATACTCTGATCCATATTTAACACATCTCATTACATGATGGCAGCAGTGAAGCATAGTTAATCATTTGCAGACATTTTATTTATAGGAACTTAGGATTTGCAGAAATATAGAGAAAGACAAAACTGAACAAAAACGTGATGTGATGTGGGAGTCCTGTATATGACTCCCATCACAAGCGTGATACAGAGAGGATTAGAGTTCAAGGTTGAGAGGCTGAAAGAATGTCATCTCAGCCATAAAAGGAATTTGAGAAAGACAGTGCCTGGCATGTTTTGATCTAAGGTTTCAAGTTTGAATGTGAAACAGTAGATGGTAGCTGACAGTGTTTTAAGTTCTAATTTGAAAACAGTTTCATTTGTTGGCTTCTGTTTAATGAGTGAGAGCTTCTTTTAGAGAGCTGAAACAACAGGATCTGAAGCTAGAACCAGCCTTTTGCATAAAGTTACAGAAGATACCACTACAATCTTTATGGTCACCTTTTGTAAATAATTTAACTTCACCCTTGTCCTGAAGTCATTGACTATATCAATTCTAAACATTGCCACAGTGACTTTTCTTAGTCAAATGGAAGACAAGACAGATTTTTAATGACAACCACTGAATACTTGAAAGAAAGCTAAAGAAAAAGGAGTTCATGCGTGTGTGTGTGTGTGTGTGTGTGTGTGTGTGTGTGTGTGTGTGTGTCTATGTATGGGCATCAAAAGGCAAAAAATTATGGATAGAAGATAAAGGTTCATTTGACATACTGCTTTCTTACATGTAGCCACTCCCTGTTTCTTCTGAAAGCGGTGAATAAAAAATTAACTTAATTTTGGGCAAAGCTTCAAGATTTTTATTGAACAGTATATAACTAATAAACAAGATTATACACTTTCTGCATTTTCATGGAAAATAGACTGTTAAACACAGCAACAGACCTTCTGCCTTGTGGATTGATGCTAATTTAGCATTCTTAAAAGCAAGAACCCAACAGAGCTTGAGTGTCCTCCCAGCAACAGCCTAATAGGGCTCCTGCAGTGAGACCTTTCTCTCCAACAGCTCTGTCAGCATTAGCTCAGATACAATCAATGTTACCTCCAGCGCAGCATCCCGTGACACAATGCCAGCAAAAGGAGCTTAGATCAGGCTTTTACAGCAGCAGTGTCATCAGTGCTAGGCAGTGCTGATGTTGCTGTGGGAATGCTCAGCACTAATGCAAGAAATGGCATCAAATTTATAGCACTAAATGGAAATTCACCAACATTTCTTTATACATTAGTGTATTGTTATGCCTCCATCCCACAACTCCTTCAGTTATCACTGCAATGACACACAAGCCTTAGTCTTAATAGTGTTTGGTTTCAGCTGATCAACAGATATGCTGAAATTTGACAATAAGATATTTGCCTGCAATAGCAATAGCTCTTAATGCTAAATATGTATGTATCTGTATGTATGTATATATATGTATGCATGTGTGTATGTAGATATAGATACACACATACACACGTGTGCATGTATATACACACAAACACACACACACACATACATACATGTACATATTGGTACAATACAACTCATAGAACCAATGGCCAAAATATAGCCATTTTTGGGTGATAGGAGTATCCTTGAAATATTAATGCATAACCTTCTTCTTCATTTATTCTACTCCAAACTATAACAGTTACAAGGTATATTCTCTTCTCCCCCCACTCTATAATAAGAAATTTGAGTTTTATTTGTTTAAATTAGAAAGCCAAATAACAGAATCTGCTAGAAATTGCCCATTTCAGTTTTCTTCTTTTAGTTAATGGTGATGTGGAATGGTTTAAATGTCTTCTGTGGTTCTTCTGGAGGCATTTTCACGTAGACCCCAGTAGTGAGATAACGTCTTTTCCGTATCTATAAAATATATGAAAAAAATAAGTTTAATTCAGTGTGAGACTTCCCAGTGCAGACACTGTTAATCAGTCACTGTAATGATTTGGAAAACTGTAATAAGCAAAAGTCATTGGGTTGATAATGCCAAGTGGTGTTTGTCCGAATCACTTTCCCTATGCTCTTACTTTCTCTCTACAGTAAAATAAAAGCAATATATTCTTATCTGAAAGGAAGAAAGAGCAGCTGTGATAGATTAGCTTTTAGGTAATATTCAGGAAAACTCCTATTACATTAATAGGAAAGGGGGTGCAGGTTGCAAAGTTCAATGCCACATCAAAATTATCAGTATTTAGATCTAGGTGTTTAATTTAGTTCATCTAGCCATCTGCTTTCTGGATCTAGCTGTATTGTTCAGGGTGTTTGGTTCTGACTGTTGGGACTGGATGTTTTCTAACAGGCAATATACATTTACCTATTGTCATTTAAGAGAAAAACTAAATGCTCTGATTCCCTATTGCCTTCAGTCTGTGCAACTATTTATACCTGTGCAGAGTGAATGTAAAGCACTATCAAATATAAAATCTGCACTGTCAACAGTAACAATTTTCTACATCTTCACAGAGAAGTGGACAGACAGCACAGTGGGTAGCAATGGAAAACCAGGACAAAAATGTGGAAAAGAATACGTATAAAGGTTATGTAATCTTAGATTCCTATAAAGGCTGATGAGCTTCCACTTGGGATTTGAGTGCTTTCCTGTATCAGAAGCTAAAAAAGAATCAAGTTCACTGGTAGGACCTGACTTCTTTCTGCCACTTTGGCTATGTAAAACAGTCATAAACTGACTTAAATGGATGGTCAAATGTGGTTATTTTTTGTCACTAGTAGGACAACAGGAAGGGGCAAGGGCATTCCAGTGAATCCAGCACCTATTTTTTTCCTATGGTCTCTCTTTCCTCCTCTCGTATCTATGCAAACAAGTGTAATTTTATGCTGTTATGAATATGGTACTTACTGCTCTGCTCAAAAGAAAGGCTGAGATTATGATACTGTAAAGAAACAATCCTGATGCAGCAGCTCCTAATATCCAAAGGTAAAGGTCAGTGTCTGGGCAGGGCTCAGGATCTGAAACAAATCAAATTAAACATAAACCAGGTGAGGAATCCACCTCAGTTATAGCGTACTGCAGCTGTCTATGGTAAAACTCACCAATGTGTTAGTAAAGCCAAACCCTGTAGTTCACACCCACTCAAAAATCCCATTTTTCTCAGCAGAAAATTGGCTTGGGTAAGGAACTACATGACTTGGCCTCTGCTATTTATGTGCTTATACATACACATTCATCTAGGCATGCATGATAAATGTGGTATAGTCACATGGTTTTCATAGTCAAGCATGTAAGCATGACAGTTTGATAAATACATTATGACTACCTTATCTCTCTACAAGTAGCTTTTAAAGGGATCAAACATAATAATTCTAACTTGAAATTTTGTTTAACCCTCTATATTGATTCCTGTAAGACGGTAGCAGCTCACTTAATAACATATGAAATAACATAGACTCATAAAGCTATTTTACTCACCCATGACATAAAGCTGTGTCCCATTGCCCGTGTTCATAAAATAGGGTGGTGGATACATCCTCTCCATCTTGCAGATATATAGACCAGTATCATTAGGCTGTAGCCCTGTGAGGGTGAGAGTCACGTTGTTTCGGCTAGGGCTAACATGACACTGAATGATCTTTTCCACGCTGAACATCTCATATTCAGTTGTGTAAGTTGAAGCACAGATCTCCGTGAACTGGTTGCCTGTCTGCTTAAGCAGAGTCACTCGGATTTCCTTTGCATTCCCAATGTGCTTATATTCACACACCAAGCTGGCAGTTCCTTTCCTGTTCGCCAAGACCATTGCTGGCTGGGTCACTTCCATGACTGTGATTAAAAAAAACAGAGCATTTTGATAAATGCATGTGTTAAAGAAATGTGCTTCAATAATTTGTGCATTCTTCATTAAAACATATAAAAGCAAACGAAGAGATTCCAGCATAAAAAGTTTTAGCCCTGGATAATTGACACAAGCTCTAGTGGATCCTTTTGAAATCTATAGGAAACTTTGCTTCATACGGAGTTAATAGACTTTTAAAATGTCTCCATTGATATACTAGAAATTCTGTAGATATTAATACACACTGCAGTAAATCTCAGTATTCCTCATATATCTGAATAGTATGACCGACTCACATAATGGACCTGTATGTCTATTGTCAATATACATGTCTGTATACTGTAGTTTTCTGCTTAAAGCAAACTATTGTTAATGCATAAGAATTAAAAGAAAAGTAAGATTGATTTTCACTTTACGTTAAAATTGATTAGGTGTTGTAAAAATTTAAACCAAATTGTCTAAAGGTAGAAATAAGCACTTAAACTGAGCTCCTATGTGGAAAATTTCAACCAAGAACATACTTTACTTGATTATTAGGTTTAACAATAGGATGGGTCAGAAACCATTTCTGCAAACATTTTTCAAATTCTTTGTTTAGATTTTCAGATTTTCAACCAGTCTGGCTTCCCCAACTATTGAGGAGTTCTAAGCCCAAATACTTGCATGTCATAAATCCTCATAAAATACTGAAAAATTTAAAAACAGGAAGGGAAAATGTGCTACAGTAATTTATAGATTTATGGGTTACAGTCAACTGCTGTTATTCATCACTCCGTAGTTTCCATTTTCTATATTAATGTAAATAGATTTTGCTTTGGTAAGGATTGCAGAAACTGACCCACTATCATGTGCTCAAGTCAGTTTTGTGTTATGGCGAGTTCAGAGAGCATTCATGTCATTCAGTACTGCAAATACAAAGGGAAGGAAATTATCTCTGCAGCAACGATTTCGTTGAGAAGGTCTGATTTAGACAAATCCAGCTCTTTTTATATTTCTGATCTATTCAGGAGTCCTTCATCGCAGCTCTAGAAACTGGGCTGCTTTGGAATCAGCCTATTCTTCCAGAGAAGTACCATTGCATTTTTTCTGTTCCAAATAGAATTCCAAGACCTTCCCAAACTACTATTGAGAGACCCAGCATCACATATATCCTGACCTTGTAATACTGAGTCATTGTCCTGCATAGAGGTGAAACTGAGAAAATGCAGACACCCCCAGCCACCTTGTCACCTTTATCTACCCACCTTTAGCGATGCCAGTGGCTGTGCAGAGAAAGCCGATGGTGATCAATAGCGCAATCATTCCAATGCAGAGATGGATATCAAAGGGGACAAAGTTGGCTGATGTCCTCTGACTCCAGACCAAGCTGGAACTGTCAAAACTGCAGGGGAAGGGCAACACCTTTGAGGATACTGAATCTTTGAAATGTTTGAACCCACACAGATTCAGTGTATATATAGCTTTGATCCTAGTTATATACACACACTGTACCTGAAAGGTATATGAAGCTTTGTTTTGGTTTTACGAGAAAGGAAGTAGTGGGTTTGATTAGTACGTGCACAGTTAACCACAAACAGCATGAACAAAAACAACGATTCAGCAAATGGAAAATGTATTCAATCCGAAATCTATCATTCGTTCTACTTTATGAGCTGGGGGAGGAAAGTTAATAGTCTAATAGACCAGTTCAGCCCTTTTGGCATTACCAGCTTTCAAAGTATTGAGGGTTTCTGCAATCACCAGGAATTTCCTAGTAGGAAAGCATGTAGAAAAATATGTGTACATATATGGTTATACAGTGAATAGATGCAAACGAACCTTTTGATAGAGGTCTTGCCTCCTACCCCCACAATTTTGTGCTAATTTTAGTATTAGTGCTTTTGATGTTTTGAAAGTGCCATTCCCTCCTTGTTCAAAAAATCTGGTTAAAAGTTTGAATGTTTTGATCTTTCTAAATCTAAGCAATGAGACCTGAAACAGGACCACAACTTTTTTATATTTTCCTATCTCCAAATAGTGTTTATCTATCTAGGTGTTTAGGTGAGACTTGCCAGCCACTTTCCCTGTGTATAATCCTTTACCCACCTGAGAAAAGTGTCATAAGACTGACAAATGAAATGCACTACAGAAACATTTATTATCCACCCTGCTTATAGGGGATATCCAAGCTTTGAGAACCATCCTTGTGTTTTTTAGTGACAGGCTGTCAGGTCAATGGCAAAGGAGTATTTTAAACACTAAATAGATATATTTACATAATAGGCCAAATAAATTTTTCTTTTTTTCCCTCTGTGAAGTTATATAATGACTTCATTTGCATAGCTAGAGTTTTATCTTAACCAATGTTCAAAACATCATGTATTAAGGTATAAATGAGTATAAGTTGAAATTACTGGCCTAGCCTTGACACTAACATATCCAGGATAATGATAAAATTAACTTCTAGTCTTTTTGCCTAGGATTTGCATACTGTTAAGTCAATAATTCAGTCAGCCATAATTTAAACTGCTGGTGACTGAATTAGATTGTATGTTGATTATGCAATTAGCTGATAAGAATTTACAGGGATTGCCATGGAAAACTAAATGTTTTCTGCTCCAGGTATCTGAAATAACCTTCATGTATTCCTTTAATAAGGATGAAAGATACAGAAGCATTACAACTCTAGCAAATATTTTAAGTGCCCACCCCCCTTTCCTTAGACTGGTCCCTTTCTAGAGTTGCCTTTTTGGATCCCTATGGTCCCTATTACCTTTAGTCTAGTCTTTCCTCACAGGCCTTTTGTTGTAATAACTGTCCTTTCATCTGTGTAAGGCTGGAGAAAACTGCACAGACGTATCCTCAGTGACAGGGCACTGACATTGGACTGATCAATGACTTAAAAAAAGTCCCATTACAAAAATGTCTCTCCTATCCCTGTTTCTCCATCCACAGATGACAGAGAATGGACAAAACCATATTTGAAGACAGTTCATAGTTAAATGGGCTCATAAACCAAAGGATCTGCTTATGAACTGCTGATATAATTTATTTCTTCCCTATTCAGTCTCTCTTATAACCAGTTGTTGATAGACCGGGTCTCTGAAGCATGACCCCTGATGCGAGTAAAAGCATCCCCAAGGCCTTGTGACTGCTCTAACTAATCCTCTGCTTCATGTAGCCTCTTATACACTCTAGTTATTACACCAGCCCTTTTCTCTCCATCATTTTAAACATCACCCTGTTCCCTTTCCCTGTACCCAGACCTCCTCTGATACATTGCTTATGCTGGAGGGTCAACATAAATGATGATAGAGCCCTTATGCTGACTTTGAGGTGCAAGGTTTCTTCAATGGGAACATTTCCCAGTTCTATCTCCATCAGCCTATTTGTTGCTCCTATCATGCCTACAATTAGAATGAAAGCTTTTTGGACTATGTCTTAGGTGTTTTAAAGTACCTAGCCTGCTATTAATTATAATAATATTAATTTTATCCTTAGGGCATCCCTAAATCACCAAATAGTAGGTGACTTTTGTACTTTACATGTGCTATCATAACTTCCATCATTATAGTCCTCATTGGGGATTGGACCAATGACCTTCAGAGTTAAGTATTAATAGCTTGAAATAACAATTCAGTTTAGGAGGTGAACTTTACTCATGCCCTCAGTAGACAGCATATAGGGGCACATCTTGAATTGAACATTGGGCTACACTGAAATAATTAGGTGCACTGGAATTAGATCATTAACAAATTTAAAAAATCTTTGCTATTTTAGGTTGATGTCTGGCATTTTATTTGAACTCTTTATCTTTAGTGTAGCAGCTATTCAGGGCAAAACCTGCAGCTACCATGAAGTCAAAATTCCCATTACAAAATACTATTATTCACAATTATTTTCACACTTAAGAAAATTACACTGCTCTAACTATATTTTTCTTCAGTGACAGGAACTAAAAAACCCATATGTTTGGTTAATACCTTCAGATGTAATGGGGAGAAGAAAAGTTTAACATTTGCATAGCATCTAGTTTCAGGATATCTCGTTGAACTCACAGTGTGAGATTTTGTCTAATTATGTTAAACAATTCACGTTTCTAACATGTTAGCTCACCACAAAGCCATCAGGTTTTGAAATGCACTGTCATTGTTTTTTTAAAATCGAGACCTCTAAATGAAATGGCTGAAGAAGAAAATTCTTTCTACAAAACAATATATCAAGGAGGAAGGAAATAACACTTAAAGTTGCTGGAAAAATTATAGTTTCATTACCTTTAAAGGATGAAAATCTCTTTGCAGAGTAAGCCCTAGATATGACCAAGTTTGGTGGATTAATCTTGGTTCCTGGGGAAAACACAATTCCCATGACAAAGCTACACAAAATAGGATGCCACACAGCTCTGGACTTTCTGTCAGCCTTTAATGTAAAAATAACAGGTTGGATCCCTGCTGTGTACTGTTTAACAATTTTAAATTAACTGAATTTGGAGTCACTATGGATTCTTTTCTATGAATACTCGTCAGTCAGCTCTGGACTACTCTTCTAGTGTAGTTCAACGGAACATATACCACTGGTTTGTCCAAGTACCTTCAAGATTCTATAGTTATTGGTAACTCCTTCTTTGGACCTTTCCCACTACTGATGTTGATGCCAAAATTGTATACAATTAATTACATAAGACACTCCCTACCCAGACACTAGGGTATCTATGGCTTATGTAATTCAGGCCATATCTACATGAGACACTGACTGCAGAGTTGCTACTGTGCAGTCATCGAGTACTTGTTTGTGCAAGTACTCAATGGCTGCACAGTAACCAGTAGCATTGCCAATGGCTTTTTTGACACTGACTGCGCAGTAGCTCATTACTACTACACAATAGTGTCAAATCATGCTTACTGGCACGCCTGGGCAACTGGTACCTCCTAAGTCTAGGGGGGCACCAGCAGACGATGACTGGGGGAGGGGTCCTCCAGCAGCCAGCCGGCGACTAGGGTCCCCCAACAGCTAATCACAGCAACTGGAGGGGGTCCCCCAGGGGCTGATTGCAGTGAAGGGGGGGGGGCACACTGAAGTACCCTCGTGCCAGCACTTCCACATGCGGCACAACAGCCAACATCCGATGCCGACATCCCGCCAGCTGAGCCAATTTCAGGGGGGACATGAGCACTCTCTGTGCCCCCCTACCAGCCAGAGCACTCACTCTCAGGGGGGGCACCAGTGCTCTCAGAGGGGGCACATGCCCCCCACCCCCCTGTGCTCCCACTATGCATCACCTATGCTGCCACACAATACTACTGCACAGTAGTAACAGGCTACTGCATTGTCAGTGCCTCGTGTAGACATGGCCTCAGGAAGCCCCTGAGTGCTACAGAGAATATTTCAGGTTAGCACTGAAGGCAGCTACCATGACAGAAACTCTATCCTATAGCTAACTAGTTGTTATATTTGTAATTATTTCTGATAGCACCAAAGAGCCCTGATTTCAGATCAATGTACTGTACAAACATGTAAGTTCCCTATGCAATGAATATGGTGACTTAGGCACCTAAAAATGTGACTCTCAGTTGCCAACATTCTGAGTTTGCGGTCCACCTAAGCTGGCCAGTGGAAAATGCCAAACATGACATGGTTAAAGAGAAAGGCATGTCTGAAATCCTGCAGGTGCCTACCTATAACCTGGAGTTAGGCCATGTCTGCATAATAAACTTCCCAAATGCACTGGCCTATTCTGAGCAGGTTGCCTCCTAAACCATAAGCAGTGTCTCTGTGGTGCCACCAGTAGGTAAATTAGCCTGCCTGAAACATCATGTGAATGTCACTACACTACTTCTAGTTTAGGACACAGCCTGCCCAAGGTAGCACAGCATACTCAAGGCCACCACTGTTGAGCACAGTAACTTTACCTTGTAGTAATGGCCTTAGACACCTAGGTGTGACTGGCGTTCACAGTCTAAAGTAACCTCATCCATTTAGGCACCCAAGATGTTCCTTTAAGTGTGGATAACCAGCTCAATCTTTTTTGTTATTGGTGGTGATGGTTCCACTGTCCTTTGTATAAAAATCTAGTGATTCCAGGAGCCAGGCTTTTCTTCTCAGTGGGCACATCTACACATGCAGTTAATGTGCACCAATAAACTCCAGCACATTTCATGACAGAGTTTATTGCTCTTGGGTGCCATGTTTGAACATGTGCCCAGGAGGGACTGCAACATGTTGA
Organism: Alligator mississippiensis; assembly: GCF_030867095.1. Taxonomy (NCBI): domain Eukaryota; kingdom Metazoa; phylum Chordata; order Crocodylia; family Alligatoridae; genus Alligator; species Alligator mississippiensis. Next base: position 172,541,327 of record NC_081827.1, on the reverse strand, counting down.
GCTGGGTCAAACCAGCCCCAGCTGACCTAGCTCAACATGTTGCAGAAGGGCTGGCTGGAGCACAAGGGTGTGTCAGTGCAAGGCTAGCTGGCAGGCGGCCTCCACACTGAAGTACCCTCATGGCCCCAACCAGCCCCTTCATGGTCTACACGTGTGTTGCTGTGGGGTAAAAAACACAAGTACTAACCTACAACAGACATAATTAGTTTACTCCATTCTAATAGCACTGCATGTGTAGATGCTGAGATGTTTACTGCAGAGATAATTAGGCAATTTTGCAGTAAATGTCTCATGTAAGTATGCCCAGTGTTAAGAAGTTCAAACCCACATTGCTCACTTCCAAGGAGAGTTCACCAACTACTAAGACATGGGCTATGCGACAGAGAGAAAGGACACTTTTCACGCTGATAGAAGCTGGGACACTGTGTAGACAAGAAAAGAGTATTTCTGGGACCAGGAAAAGAAAGTACTAGCAAGAGCCTGGCTGTGTAGCCAAGTGGTTAGGGCTATTCACCTGGTAAAGGAGAGTCTTGTGTTCTAGTGCTTGCCCTCAGGACTATTTATGCATTTTACTTTAAGCACTAATTTGCTAAAAAACAACTTCTCCTGGGAATACAGCCCAGAACCAGGATTCTCTTTTGCTGGGTAAGTACCCTAGCCACTGGGCTCCCTCTTGTGCTCTTTTTGGCTCCATGAATTTTGCATTCCATCCTGTATAGTGGCACAACTTCAACCAACTGCACCTCTACTATGGTACTTAAAGCAGTTTTCTGGGAAATGAGAGATCTGGGTTTAAATCCAGTCAGGCTGAGAGGGGCCTAAAACCCAAGCTATCCCATTTTCTGGCATAATACTCTAAGAACAAGGCTGTGCTATAAAAGATAAGCCCCACCAACCCTCCTTCAGCAGTGTTCAAATATAAGTGACCATGGCTGCTGATTTATGCTGAACTTCATTCTGTTAGTTTATGTTCAGTGTGCTCGGAGAATCACTTTAAGTTGTTAGGACACAGTTAGCTTGTAACCACTATCTGCAAAATCTGGAAAGGTTTTGGCAACTTAGGAAAACTGCCTCTAGATATGAGGCATAGGAACTTCAGAGGGCTTCAGGTCAGTGGGGAAAAGGGCAGCCTGGGGAGTGGGGGAAATGCGATTAGCGAGTACACTGAGAGATAGTTTAGGATAAATCATGAGGGGATGGATCAGAAAAAGCACCTGCTTCAGTCTTTAATGGCTTTAGAAGTGTCACTCACTGCCCTCCCACCTGACCTTTCAGACCCATCCTTAACTTTTCCCCTTTGCTTATAGTTTTGATATGTAATGAAGGTTAAATATAAGGGTTTTTTATGTTACTGGCTAAATGCCTATCATGGGGTTTACTCTCAGGGTGCATATCAGTTATGAAAAAGTTTGTGTGCTTTCACAGTATGACAAGGTGATGGAGCAGAGTGATGTTTTTATGGGACCAGCTGGCAAGATTTGATCTATTTTGTTTTAATAAATGGACTCAGTATATGGTATTGAAGGTTTATGGAAGAGCTTTTAGGCTTTGCAAATTGGTTTACTGTGTTTAACAACTAATATTAACAGGGTTTTTAGTCAGTAAGGGTCAAGAGTTCAGTTAATGATTTTGAGTGCCTACGTTCTTGAGTAACCAGCTGGAGGCATCTGAAAGGGGTCTGGCTTTCATAGCATGGGTACTGGGTATGTCAGGAGTCTTGGTTGTATTTTGGTGAAGGAATCCATAGTTAATAATCTTTTTGGAGATTATTGACCAATATATTTACTATATCTTGCTTTCGTAGACTTTTGGAAATGAATCCCTGGAATAAGAAATAGGCTTGTTCCAATGTGCTATTAATTATTTTCATCTTTGTTTTTAATACACTGAAAAATATATGCAGTGTGGTGGACAGTGTATATTGGTGGGGTGACAATGAGGGATGAAGTATTTTCTAGCAGAGGGGAGCTAATGAGATTCCTTTACTGTTTATTTTCAAACTTTTTAAAGAATTTATTTCTCAAAGGCATACATGCTGTGCAAATACATCACCATCTACCCTATCCCATCATTCCCTGAAAAGTTGAGGGAGATACTGGGCCTGGGTTGGTAGAAGGAGATGAGAGCTAAGAACCAACCTAACTCAATTCAAAGTATGTGCTTTTCCTGATCCATCCCCTCATGATTTTTCCTAAACCATCTCTCAGTGTGCTCATTAATCACATTTCCCCCACTTTCAATTAAAAAAACTAGAAGCAGGGCCTCACATTCCATAATCTCTTTAGACATAGAATTTACTAAAGACTTGCAAGGCAAGCGATACAAGGGAAGGCTGAGGGACTTGGGTCTCTTCAGCCTAAAAAAGAGAAGGCTGAGAGGGGACTTGGTAGCAGCGTACTGCTACATCAGGAAAATACATCAAGGGCTTGATGAACAACTGTTCACCAGGGCACCCTTGGGGAAAACCAAGAATAATGGCCACAAACTCCTGGAAGATCGATTCAGGCTTAACACTAGGAAAAACTTCTTCAAAGTTAGGGTGTCCAGACTGTGGAATAAACTCCCTCCAGAGGTGGTGTAATCACCTACCCTGGAAATCTTCAAGAGGAGACTGGATGGTCACCTTGCTGGGATCACCTGTCTCCATGAATGCCTCGTGCCACCGGCAGCTGTGGGGCCACATTGGCAGCGGGAGTGCAGCAGTGGGAGTGCGGCAGCAATAAGCGGGGGAGCTCCTGCAGACACCGTCAGTGCTGTCGGCAGTGGCGGGGTGGCAAGTGCCAACCAATGTTCGGTGACCACCCGCCACTGCCACCAGTAGGGGCGATGGAAGCCAGCAGGGATTGCGGACTGCCCACAGATGCGACCAACAGTGCCGGCAGTGGGGTGGCGAGTAGCAATCGCCTGCAGGCACCACCGACACTGTCAGCGGCGCCTTTTTGTAGGGGGTGCACTGCTACACACAGGGAGTGCATGTGCATCCCCTACACTTCGTCCTTGCCTGACCCCAGTTGTCTTTCCTGCTTAGTGCAGGGGGGCTGGACCCAATGATCCGCAAGGTTCCTTCCAGCCCCAAACAACTATAAATCTATGAAATCCAGTCTTAGTTACAGAACTTTCATTAAAATAGAAGTTCTTAAGATTGTGAAGAGCAACTTGACTATGGGGATCAATGTGATCCCCATATTTAGTCCTTTTGGAAGGACTAAAGCAGGGGTCAGTACAGATGATTACTGTGGCATACGTGCAGCACATGGTTGATTTCACCACTACATCTCCATAACGGTTCACTGTACCGGGGGAGTGCACCACTATGGCGATGTAGCTGCCAATCACGTGTAGATCCATACCATATGGCAACATAACGCATCACTACATCGCCATAGGGGTAGTTTAGATTATGATGTGTAGACGTGCCCTATGGGTAGTTTATAATAGGCAATAAATTTGGAAGTAGTCCATTTGATATCCAGTATAGACTAACAGAAGCATGCATAGGAAAATCAAACATATTTTTAAAGGTATTTATTTTATAGGAGGAAAAAGGGCTATGAAGTAAGCTGCCACATCAGTGAAAGGGGAGAGAATGGAGGATGGGCTTGTGGGTAGCACACCAACAAGGGAGTTTTTCTTTCAAGCAGGAGCAAGATTATATCTTTAGTGCATGAAGAAAACAACTGTTCTGGATAGGCTCCAAAGAAAATCAGACCCTAAGCAAAGCTGGCAGAACTATTTTGAACATTGTAATTTTGATAAAAGGAAGATGAACAAGAGGAGAATTTTTGAGAAATGTTTGTGAATTTTCCCCAGTGTTTTGATACAGCCCCAAGGGTTTGCGCCTCAGTTGTAAAAGTATAATTTATTTTTCAAAAAAAACAAAAGCACAGCTGATATCTAAAATGCACCTTCACTGAAATATTGCTAAGCCTAAATTAAAAATGTTAAGGCAGCCATTTGTAAGAAAATAAACTGCAAGTAGGCAGAGAGCTTCCATGTGAAAGTTTGATGATGTAGGTTTTTTTCTCATCTGCAATTTTAAATACCTATTATATTATCTCCCCTTTTATGATTTTAAACATCAGCAACAAAAGTGCCTGTCTTTAAAAGAAAAAAATATATATTTATATTACAGACTTGTCTACACACGAAATTTTCCTGCTTTAGTCAAATTAAAGTGATACAGCCTCCCTGATTGGGGATATAGCTACATTGGCATAAATGTCCTTTACACAGGAGCATCTAGATTTGGAAAGAAAATAACTATGCTGATATAAATCCCCTTTACAGTGGTATAACTGGGTCCATACCAGGAGTTGTACTGCAGTAGCTATCTTGGTAAAAAAGCACGCCCATAACTAAAATAGTTTTATTGATCATTTTTTTTAGCTGTTGACCAGGCCTTATGGCCTTATAAACTGCTCTACAATTTAGACAGTCTTTAAGTTAGTGGAAATCAATTTGCTACTCACTTTAGGGTACCCAACGCTGACAAACATATGTAAAATTACATTTAGGAAAAGCTAATCAGATCCCAAAAGTTTTATTTTGGTAAGTTAATGAGATACTAAGGAGTTGACTCCTTAAATATGACGGGCGTCTATACACGTGCTCCAGAGGGTAGGGGAGTGCTTTAATTAGAGCGGCTCTGAGAGCCACTCTAATTAAAGCACCTGCAGCGTCACATGTATTCAGTGTCCTGCACTTCAAAATGGCAGCAGAGGCACGTTAACTAAAGCTCATTCAACGAGCTTTAGTTAAAGCACCCCCATTTTGAAACTGAATTCTGAATACATGTGATGTGGAGGATGCTGGAGCACGCTAATTAGCACGTTCCAGCAAACTCATAGCAGACTCAAGTCTGCTCTGATGCATGCTAACACGCATTGAAGCAGAGGTCTGTCACATAAATAAGTGCCCAATGATTATGGGCACTACAGAAAATGCTGCTTCTATACTGAACACTAGAGCTGGTAGAAATGTTTTCCACAAAATTTTTTTCCAGCAAACAGAGCAGATTTGGTGACATTTTATGAAATTATCTTGATTTTGGCAAAAAAAATTAATTTTAAGACAAAATGAGTTGTGTCAGTATTCATAGAATGAAATGTTTTGATTTTCTGGTTTGAGATGGTGCTTTGTTTGAAAATTCCTTTTACTTTTTAAAACATTCAAAAAGTTTGAAATTGTTTGAAATCATAATGAAACATTAGAAAAAAAAGCTACTAGATCCTGTTCCATATTTTAGGCGCCTAAGCAGAATACCTGTACATGAGCCCAGAGGCTGCTCTGACATGCTGTAATTACAATGCGTCAGAGCAGACTCAATTTATCAAGTGTACTGGGTGGAGCATGGTAATAAGTACAATCCAGCCAGCCTCTGCATCTCGTGTATTAGTGTCCCCACACTTCAAAATGGCAGTGAGGATGCTTTAACTAAAGCTCATTCACCAAACTTTAGATAAAGTTCCCCCACGACCATTTTGAAGTGCCAGGACGCTGATACACAAGATGCCCTGGACACTTTAATTACAGCAGTTCTCAGAGCTGCTCTAATTAAAGCACCCTATCCCCACCCCTGGAGCACCTGTAAAAACACCCATTTGCCCAAATGTAATCTAGTTCTGTCCTAATCAGGTCCCTGGAAGCTCAACTTTGCAGTGCAGCCACATAAAGCACCAAGGAGAAGGGGGAGACATTTACTTTTTGCATTAACAATTTTTCATGGGCTTGAGTGAGATGGAATAAGATCATACTTATGCACCTAAGGACCCCATAAGCACATAAATTCCATCTAACCTAAAATGACTTTTTTTTAACCTTTCAGTTCATCAAAAAATTCAAACTTTTCATTTTCACTCTGACCCAAAATTACATTTTTAACTTTTTTAAATTGCCAACAAACCAAAAATATCCATTATTCATTCAGTTCCAGTGAACACCCTTCGTAAAGTTACTAAAGCTATGCAAAGTGGTTGCTTTCTGGGAAATGGTGTGTTGTTCATTTTATAGTACATGCCTACAGTGACTCAGTGCAGCTCCACTTACAAAGTGTAACCATCCTCACTCATTTGACTAATCAAATATGTTCTTGGTGTATTATTTTAAAACCTCCTCCCTCCCTAGTCTTCTCTCTCCTGCATTTTTCCTATGTTAACATCAAAATATTCTTTATCTACACAAATATCACACTGTACCATCCTGTGAGGCAAGATCATCTAGTAAGATGATAATGTTCATGACCAGAATTGCTGTGTCTGAAAATTATTCTGTCAGCAAACAGATTGATGAGCCAGCAACCCTTCCACCCACCCATCCACCCAATTGCTGCAGAATGTGAGCTGAAACAAATAAATGTTGTCTGGTCAAGTTGAACAAATGGGGCATAAGGGGAACAGTCCTAAGTAGCAGAAGGTGCAAGATGCAATTAAATTGGCCATACTGGCTGCGTCTACATGAGATGCTGACTGTGCAGCATTGGCGATGCGTAGGGGGTGCATGCGGGTACACATGCACCCCCTGAGATCGGCCAAGCACCCCCTAGAAACACCAGCCACAAAACCAGAAGTTCGGACAGAAGTGCACTTCCGGTTTTGCTGCTGGTGATTTCAGGCTCAGCGATTGGCCACTGGGGGACCAAGCCCTCCGGTCGGTGATCAGCCATTGGGGGACCCCACCTCCCACCCCCCAGTCAGTGATCTGGTGCCCCCCCAGACTCGGGAGGCATCAGTTGCTCATGCTGCGCAGTACTGTGCAGTCATTCAGTACTTGGATACCCACATGCTAAATGACTGAACAGTAACCGGCATTACTGCACAGTAGCGTCCTCGCATGGCTTCGTGGTGACACTGACTGTGCAGTAGCTCATTACTACTGCACAGTAGCGTCACATCACAGTTCATACCCTGTGGCACTACTGTGCAGTAGTAACAAGCTACTGTGCAGCACCATTCCCTCTAAGCTGTGCGGTGTGCGTGGCCACACAGGCACACCTAGCAGAGTGGCATGAGTGCTCCTGTGCAGCTGCCCATACCACACATGCCACTTAGAGGGAAAGCTGCTGTGCAGCTTAGAAGGAAAGTTGCTGTGCAGTAGTAACGAGCTACTGCGCAGTAAGCATCTCATGTAGATATGGCCACTGAGCACTAGTGTTAGACTACCAGTTTAGCCTATCATGGGAGTTTATAAGTCCATGTATCAAGCAGTGGAAAATGGTTTTCCTACTGGGTTTAGAACTAACAGATGGGTCATTAGAGAGCAGCTGAGGAATGGTAGAAACAGCAAAAAATCCATCAGCTGCTAAAATCTGTAGGCTGTGAAGCCAGGAAAGGAAGATGTGCAGCTCTATTTGATGCTACAGATACTTGCTGCCTACTTTTTGTACTTTTCATCACCACCACAGCCTCTTCACACTGCAATGAGGAAAGCAGTCCCAGTGTTACTGCACTCCTCATGTTATACTTCCACAAAGTTGATCATAGTGTAAGTGAAGAAGAGGAGGAAACTCTCTCGCCCTACATTCTCTGCCCAGTATCACGATAACTTAATCTATTAGCAATTTACTTGACTTCCTTTGATCTTAAAGGTTGCAGACAGGCATAACATTTAAAATGCTTCAAGGTACAGGTGCACTTCAAAGCATTTAAGAAAACAAAGGTTTTCAGCCATGCACAGACATACAGCACCCCTGTTGTGTCCCCTGGCTGGACTGCTTCAAAATTACCATGGCTCTCCAGTCAGGGTGTGCGACAGGGGCTGCAGCCACCTGTAGCTCTGCTCTCCCTTTTTCCCCACAGGGCAGGGAGAACAGAGCAGACTATCAGTGTGTCTCTGCAACCCCTGTCTCCTAAGATCTGCAGCTCCTTTCCCTTCCCACTTTGTGGGGAGGGGAATCAAGGGGGCCAGGGAGCCGATCTGATGTCAGTGAGCACTCTCCTATCTTCTGTGCCTCCATTCTCCAGGATTACACCCCACTGGAAACAGGAGACTGGATGTGGGAAGGTGTGCCTGGATTGGGGGCTGGAGAACAGGAATCCCAGCTGCAGCAGAGGCGAGCAGGGTTTCCAGTGTTCTGGTTCTGGTGAGGAGGTATGAAGTCTCCCAGAACCCTGGGTTCCCTGGGAGCCATGGTGCTGAAATCCCACAGGATGCCTGCAGTGCCCAGAGGGCTAGTAGTTGCAGTGCCCAGTAGTGCCCTGAGCATCAGGAGCCGACAGGACACCTGCAGCACCTAGAGTACCAGGAGCCTTTTGAGTTGTAGCATTGACCAGAGTACCCGGAGCCCACAGGGCAGTATCAACATCCAGGGAGACCATGGCAGGAGAGAGTCCTGCATTGTAAGATACATGGAGGACCAACTTACTGTACACAGATGCTCCAAAACGTAGTGGTACAAAATAGCACCTGTTCGCTTTGGGTACCTCCGAGCATTTTATCCCACATGTATATCTGTGCTCTAGCCTTTTGAAATGCTTGAAAAGCCACTTGAAATGTTATATCTGTCCACAGCCAGAGAGAAGCATGCATGCCTCTTGCTTTATAGTATTTGTGCTTCCCATTTGCATTTGGCAGTACAGGCTACTCTGTATCATGAACTAATGGGATGTGACAGTCTGACCTATGTTCTCTGCTTGTATCTTCATCGATTCCCTACACAATAGTAAGAGTTCCTCATACAGATCCCCCATTAACTGTCCTCTGAAATGAACAGTGCTGCACATGTTATCTTACCTTGATTACTCTGCCCCCACAGGTATTTAAGCATTTCTTTAGCATGTCATGGGGTACCCAAATAATTTTTTTAATACCCCATTCTAAGAGCAGTCCGCCCTGTTCTTGTCTACCATGCCTTGATGTTAACATATATATTGTGGGAGGCTGCCCTGATCTTACTCTAATGACCACCTGACTTGTTGTCATGGGCCAATCACATGGATCCATACCACTCCTACACTATGTCCCATGCCTCCTTACAGGTGTTTTACCAAGTGCTGAGGTGTACAGGTGTTTTACCAAGGAAAGCCCTTACTGGGCCTTCCAACTCCCCGGCCTCTCTCAGCTGAGGCACTGGCAAGTGGGGTCAGGCCTAATTAGAGAGTCAGCTGACTCAGGGGCTGGCAGGTGAGGCTAGGCCTGATCAAGGGAGTCACCTGATTGTCAGGCAGACACCTGATTGGAGGCTGGCTGGGCTTAGACAGGGTACATCACCCAGCAGGAAGACTGCAGCTCCTGAATGCCAGCAAGGAGAATAACATCCACATAACATCATTTGTTGTTATCAAAGTGCCACGTTCAACTGGGTTCCTTCTGCTACAGTAAGCTGTTTTATGGCAAATATGTAATGGATATCAACTCCATGACTAAATATTTTAGGTGTAGAACTACACTACTTACCCATAACAATTGTCTATTGTTACATTTTCTTCTTCTCATTGGTAACCTCATTGTAGCAGGAGGCTTGGTGCTTCTGCTATTTTAAGAGAAGGCAGGCTGTCTGAGAAGCAGCCTGCAGGTGTGCCAGGGGCCAGTTAGGGGGCACATGACCTAGAGAGGCAGGACTTGCAGGTTATAGCCCCAGGGCTTGCGCTAAGCAAGGGCCATGGAGAGAGAAGCTCTGGAGCAGCAAGATTGCAGCAAGGTTCCTGAATAACACCTAAGCTGGGGTAAGCAAGACTGGTGGTTTGGGTGAGACTGTAAGGAGTGGTTTGGAGGTATCAACTGGCCTGAGAGTGGGTCCAGGGCCTGAAGGATAGGAGCCAAGTCTGGGACCTACAACCTGAGAGGGGCAAGAACCAGGGTCAGGGACCCACAACCTGAGAGGGGTGAAAACTAGGGTCAAGGACCCACAGCCCAACAGGGGCAAGAGATAAAGCCAAGGAGCCTGTCAGTCTTAACTGGTCTAGGAGCAAGGCCAGGGCCCAGGGATAGGGCCTAAAGGCTGAGGAGGGCCACATCTGAAGACTGCTGGGGCCAGGGAGCCCAGAGATCTCAACTGGCCTAGGACTGGAGCTAGGGCCTAGGGATAGGGGCCAAAGGCTGAGGAGGGCCACAGCGAGAGACTGATGGGGACAGGGAGCCTGAGGATACAGAGAAAAGCCTGAGCCCATAAGGGGAATGATAATGCAGGCCTGAGTGGAGGGGTGTAATACTCAGGATAATGAGTGAGTAATTGGTAACATCTGCGAGACTTGGGCTTGGCTACAAGGGGAGATGAGGAAGCCAGGTAATTGGCCCAGTAGTTACAGTGCTTCCCAGTGGTTCCCAAACTGTGGTTCATGACCCCAAACACAGTTGCAACATCAGCGGATGGGGTCATGGCAGGATATTCTTTCCTGCACCAAGTCCTGCTCACTGGGCTGCAGCGGTCCAGAGCAAAGGCAGCAAGGCAGGGAGCCCCAAGCTCACAGTGGGCAGCCTACATCCTCCCTCCCCCCCACCATGGGCTTCACTCTGTCCGTGCTGGTTATTTAGCAGAACTATTATCTTGGTGCATTACATTTAGATTATCTCTTAATTATACTTTTACATGATTAGTGAAAAGCCAATATTTTGAGACAATATGGAATAAAACCTTCCAAGCAATCATATGTAGACCAGTGTATATGTTAAACCCAAGAAAATCAAAGAGGATCAGAGGATTTCTTAGGTTATTTCTTTAATCATATCTGCATTTTGTTTTTATTTAAAATCTTTCAGAGTTTGGCTCCCCAGCATATAGTGTATGTGTTTATTTAATTTATTGTGCATGTAACTTGATATTAAACATTTGATCTATGATGTGGATGAGCTGAGCAAATGGTAATGGTTTCAGAGATAAATCAACTAAGTGAATCTTTAAAACTGAAATGTATTTCTAGGTAGCAGCCTAGCTAGGCATTGAAGATTTACCGAGCTTTGATCTCATGAAACCCCAGCAATTACTGCAATATTAAAAAACAGGAAAAGGCCACAGATACTCTTTTCTGTCACATGATCAAGATGAGGTTGATTTGGTATGAAGCACAGGAAATACTGGGAATTGTAACAGGGTGTCATCCCCAGGGCAATTGAAAACCCCTGGAGGCACTCTGGAGTCCCCCTTATTCCGACTCACTTCTAGGAACAGTCTCCCCTTCGCTCACCTGCCACGTCTTGATGTTCCTTCTGGTTCTCAAAAGGGAGGCTGCCTCAGGATTCCCAGTTCTGTTCTTCACTGTAAGGAACACCCAGAGATGGGGAGTTCCTGCCTTTAGGGCCAATTGCGCAGCTTCATACCATCCCTACACCATGCCCCACACCTCACAGTGCTGTTTTTTTCCAGTCTTCTGGGCATTCAGGAGCCCCACACTCTTCCACAGCCTGGGCTGGCCATCCCCCAGCTAACTCAGCCCATGGCTTATATAGCTGTAGTCTGAGCTCTCTCCTGGTCATGTGATAACCCCAGTCAACTGACCAGCCTGCAGGGCTACCCTTGAATCCCTGTTCTGCTGGCAGGCTGTGCTCTGAAAACTCTGTCAAAGGGGCCACCCCGCTTTCTAGTAACAGGGCTTGGGTTCCCTGTTACAGGAATGCACAATTTGGGAATTTGGGATATGAACAATGCAGAATTTGGAACAGGAACATCTTCTAGAGACAGACTTATAAAGGCAACTGTTCTGTAGTACATGTAACAGTACATGGATACTTTGCATATCTGTGGCAAAGCTGATGGGGAAACAGTGGATATCAACCACCCAGAGGATCCCAGGGTTTGGTTGCAGCATGGGACAGGATGGGACAGGATACCTGGGGAGCACACTGTGAAATACACCTTCCTATTTCTTTATAAAGTATCAGTACATGTTAGAAGCACTTGTGTGGTGTGTTGCAGAAACATGAAAGATCCTCATTTTGGAAAGTTAGACTCTGAACTATAGGGTCTTCAGGCTTCCATCAGCACCAGTCTCTTGTGGTGGTTGTGCTAATGTTATGTAGTTTCAATGAAAATAATTGAAGTTCTGGATATAAGCACTCTGTGCCTTAATAAGGAAACTAATAGAGCACCTAACACTAGCAACAAATGGTGTGAGTCAGAGCCAGTGATGTAGCTTTACCCTTAAGCCATTTTCTCATACCATTTTTGGCTGTGATGAACCAGTAAAAGTCGTCAATTTCCCTTGCTTGCTTTGAGTTACTCAACTTCCCTGGTAGTGCTGGACAGAAGACTCTCTGGGCGTGCCTACACATGCATTTGATCCAGCCTAAATTTATAAGCACTTTCAGGCAGGCATCTACATATGCAGGGATTAGTAAGCAGATTTGCTGCTCTTTGCACCAACTTCCTGCAGCCCTGCAATGGGCCCCTGCCACACCCAGATGGACCTTTAGGCTCCGCCTGCAGCCGCCAGCACCGGGCAGCCCTCTTTAAAAGCCAGTCCAGTTCACTGCTCTCTGGCCAGCCTCTTCCTTGCCCAGGAACAGCATGCCAAGCACAGGGACAGCACATGGCAGCTCTCTCCTTGGGCACTCTGCCTTCCCACACTATGGCTGCTCCAACCCCTGTCCCTAGCAGTGATGACCAGTGCCCCAGGCTCCTGCTGGCCTCTGATGGTTGGCCCATGGACATCTCGCCCCACTCAGCTCCCCCACATAAGTGACCTCCTGCCTGGCCACAGCATGCCGTCTGCCTGCCACCATGCAGATTCCACCAGCAGGGATGCTGATAAGGGACTCCAGGATGCCACTACTGGAGCCGCCATCACCTTCCTGGCCCACCGTGACAGCCAGGACTGGTGGCTGCACATTGTCCAGCACACCTAGGACAATGAAGAGTGTCTAGACACATTCCAACTGACCTGAGCCATAGTCCAGGATCTCCTTCAGCAGCTCTAGCCCCATCTGAAATGGCAGGATACTGGCATGTGCCTGGCCCTCACCATGGACACCCAACTGGCCCTTGCCTTGCTGAAGCTGGCCACAACCACCAGCCTCTGGTATGTCGGACACTTGTTCAGTGTGGGCAAGGCCACCATCAGGGAGAATGTCCTGAAGGTGTACGGGGCCCTGCAGGACATCCTGGGGCCCACTGTGCTCGGCATTCATGACCACCTGGCAGTGGTGGTGGGGTTCCATGCCCTGGGATTCGCCCAGTGTATCAGGGCCCTGGACAGGACCCACATCCCTGTCACATAGATTCATAGATGTTAGGGTCGGAAGGGACCTCAATAGATCATCGAGTCCGACCCCCTGCATAAGCAGGAAAGAGTGCTGGGTCTAGATGGTCCCAGCTAGATACTCATCTAACCTCCTCTTGAAGACCCCCAGGGTAGGGGAGAGCACCACCTCCCTTGGGAGCCCATTCCAGACCTTGGCCACTCGAACTGTGAAGAAGTTCTTCCTAATGTCCAATCTAAATCTGCTCTCTGCTAGCTTGTGGCCATTGTTTCTTGTGACCCCCGGGGGCGCCTTGGTGAATAAATACTCACCAATTCCCTTCTGTGCCCCCGTGATGAACTTATAGGCAGCCACAAAGTCGCCTCTCAACCTTCTCTTGCGGAGGCTGAAAAGGTCCAGTTTCTCTAGTCTGTCCTCATAGGGCTTGGTCTGCAGGCCCTTGACCATACGAGTGGCCCTTCTCTGGACCCTCTCCAGGTTATCCGCATCCTTCTTGAAGTGTGGCGCCCAGAATTGCACGCAGTACTCCAACTGCGGTCTGACCAGCGCCCTATAGAGGGGAAGTATCACCTCCCTGGACCTATTCGTCATGCATCTGCTGATGCACGATAAAGTGCCATTGGCTTTTCTGATGGCTTCGTCACACTGCCGGCTCATGTTCATCTTGGAGTCCACTAGGACTCCAAGATCCCTTTCCACCTCTGTGCCACCCAGCAGGTCATTCCCTAGGCTATAGGTGTGCTGGACATTTTTCCTCCCTAGGTGCAGCACTTTGCATTTCTCCTTGTTAAACTGCATCCTGTTGTTTTCTGCCCACTTGTGCAACCTATCCAGGTCTGCCTGCAGCTGTTCCCTGCCCTCCGGCATGTCCACTTCTCCCCATAGCTTTGTGTCATCTGCAAACTTGGACAGAGTACATTTGACTCCCTCGTCCAAGTCACTGATGAAGACATTAAAGAGTATCGGTCCGAGGACCAAGTCACCTGCCTGCCCCATGGAGACCAGCCCTAATACAGCCAGAGGGACTGGTGGAGAGTGGGAGTTTCGGGCCAGGTGTGCCAGACCTGCAGCTGGGCACCATTGTAGTCCTGCCCCTCCTCCTCTGGGACCCCACCTACCTGCTTCTTCCCTGGCTGATGCAGCCCTACACCAGCCACCTGGACCCCTACAAGGTTCACTTTAATTGATCCCTGTGCTGGACCCATGCCCTCATGGAGCACACCTTTGACTGGCTCAAGGGCCGCCGGTGCACCCTCTCCACCCACCTCGAGTTTGCCAAAGACAATCTTCCCTGGGTCATTGTTGCAGCCTTTGTGCTGTATAATATCTGTGAGGCCCAGGGGGAGCTCTTCTGCGAGGCCTACCTGGGCAGAGGAGGCATGGTGGTGGGAGCATCACCTGTGGTGGCAGCGGCAGCCCCCCCCCCCCAACCAAGGTCCCAGGAGAGCTGCACACCCACCAGCAAGAACGGGGGCACCGGGTGCAGGAGGCCCTGGCCAACCACCTCCTTCAGCACTCCCCACTCTAGCTCACCAGCACTGCTGTCTATGGACCCCCAAACCCACCTGCCCCCACCCAACACCATGCTCACTGCTCACACAACTCACAAGAACAAGTTTCTATTTCCCTCACACCAACCAGAGCTCTCCTCCATCCCCAACAAACAGAGCCCCCCTGCCCCTCAGCAAACAGAGCCCCTCTCCCCACTTCCCTCCTCAACAAACAGAGACCCTCCACCACCCAACCCACCCACCAACAGTAAAAAACTTTCTTCCACATGAAAACTATATACAGTAGCCTTTGTGGGCCATCCTGGGGTGGGGGAGCTGTGAGGTGTGGGTGTCTAGGGGCAGATCCTGGGGGCAAGTGACCAGCACCCTGGCCTCTGGCTGCAGGTGTGGACACTGCACCAAGTGAAGTGGGTGGGGTGCTTGCCCAGGGGTGATGGCAGACAGTGCTCCCCCAGCACAGGCTGCTCTCCCTCTGGCAGGAGTCATCCAGGCCCAGCAGGGCTGGCGTGCGGTCCTGGCATTGCTGCAGGCAGCTCCGGCTCCATGCCCACATGGAGCCTGAGCAAGCAGTGGACCTGTGTCTAGGCAGGAGGGGCTGGGTGATGGGGCACCCAGGGTGGGGGCCAGGCATGGGACTCCTGGTGGCTGGAGGTACCAAAGAACCTCCTCCCAGCCCCGATAGGGGCCTGCTGTGGGACAGTGGACAGCTGCCAGGGGGCATGCAGAGCTAGGGTTAGGGGCTGGGCAGCAGGCAGTGGGCAGCACAAAGGCCAAAATGGTGTCCAGCACCCAGTAGTCATCATCCATGGCCAGCATTGCCTGGCCTGGGATGGCATGCTGCTCCCGCAGCACCTGGAGCTGCTACCACTCCAGGGCCAGGAGCTGTGCCTGGAACTCCCGTTCCACCTGGTCCCACTCCTCCTTGCACCAGTCCTGTGCCTCTTCACACCAGTACCGCACATCCTCACAGGTGACATCCTCTGCCTTTCAAGCCCATGCATCCCCTGTACATTCCTATGACACTGCCACCAGCCGCTGCAGGAGGATGGTGCAGTCCACTGTGCACCTCTGGCAGAGCTGGCACATCCGCAGTGCCCCAGCTGTGGATGGTGATGTCCCTGAGGCCACATCCCAGCTTCCACTTGTGGCCTCTCCCCAGCATCCAGCTGCAGGATCTGTAGAGCCATGAGACAGAAGCTTTTTGTGAAAGTTTATAACATTTCACAGATAAGATGCTCTGTACCAGGGGCTGTATGCTGCCTGGCCTCAGATCAGGGGTCATCCATGTACGGGTGCCTAGGGATCATGGTAAGTCATCTGGGCCTAGGCAGCTGCTGGCCAAGCCCCCCATCCACGTGTCCTCCCCTGGGGCCAGCAGACCACTAGGTGCTGACCACATAACAAATGGAGCGCCTTTGGCAATACAGCTGCTCTGCACCCCTGCCTCCCTGCACCCCTGCAGGGCAGTGGGGCTCCGGCACCTACCCTGCCCCCAGCCATTCCATTGACAGCCCCTGGATGCACCACTGAGCTCCCATTATCCCAGGACCCAGCCCAGCCTAGGCTCCATTCATCCCTGCTCCTGCCCCATTCCCTCCTGTATGGTGGGGGTCTCCATCTGCCCCCCACATCCCCTTCCCTCTCCCCTGCCCTGCCCCTTCCCCCCCCCACACACACTTACCTGCTGGGAGGGGAGGGGGGGGTCTGTGTATCTGCATATGGAAGGAGGGGTCTGTATATCTGTGTATCCCTGCATCTGTGTGTGTGTGTGTGTGTCTGCATCTGCATGTGTATGTCTGTGTCTGTCCCCTGTCCACCCAGCAGCAGCAGGCACATGGTGTTGCACAGCTCTTGGGGCAGTAGCAGTGGGGTGCAGACTCCAGCCTTCAGCAGCTGCCTCTGCCCCACCCCCTTACACCCTCCGGACAAGCTGCTCTCTCAGCTCCGTCCTGTGCTCTACCCCAGCTGTGCAGCACCTGCCCCTGCCCCAGCCCCACTCCCTCCCTCAATGTGGGGGCCTCAATCTGCACAAACACCCCTTAAAAACAAGAAAAAAAATATAAAGGGCTACATGAGCTGAAACTTTGAGGCAGAAGAGGTACACTTGTTAAAAAGGGTTGAAAACCCCTGCTCTATACCATGTTCAGTTGAGCTGAAGGAGTGTATCTTCTCCTAAAGGCAATATGTCAGGGCAGTTTACAGTCTTGTACGGGATTGGTTTTAGTACATGTTTGTACAGGACTTAATGCTCCTTGTGAAGATTATCCAGTTATAAACCTGTGAAGGAACATGCTTTTCCTAAAATATATGTGGTTCATGTTACTGGGATTCGTTGAACAATAGTTCAAGGACTAACACCAGGCACATGTATAATGGTAGACCTGAGAAGGTTATTAGCAATGCTAAAACTTGTTACAAAAATGGGAAATAATTCCTGACCCTGAAAGATGAGCTTCATCATGCCACTCTGGGCTGAAATCTCCATCCACATTGGAGAACCAAGGAGTCACCCTGCTGAAGCCACAAGAACTGCACTAATGTAAATGAAACCTACTAGTAATAGAGCTATCCCAGGACTTTGCATTTTAGGCCAATAAATCTTAGGCCAATTTATTGGAATAAATCAGCAGGAATGAAATCCCTAGTTAGCTATGAGGAGTTCCTAGATTTCTCCATATTGGATTTCTAAAGTGAAGTGCTTAGGGTACACTTTTAAGGGGGTAATGGAAGCGTTGGGAAGGGATGGAAAGTCAGGCTGTAGATATTCCTTGTTTTCATCTATTGATTTTGGTAGCTGCCAAACCAAGATGACAGACCTTCGGTATTTGGCTTGTAAAGCTACTACTTAATCATTTTTTCATGTTTGGAAAATATCAAATTGCATTGGATGCTATGTACTTTCCCTGGATGTTCTCAGGGTAAGATCCACCTTGGAGCTCTGTTCCTAAATTTATTTTCCCATGCTTAGATTGCAAATTACCCACTTCAGACAATGCTTATCAGATCCTGGATGCACCTCTCATTCACTTTTGCATAGAATCAGGCAAAAAGGGACTATTAATCACAAAAAATGTACAGTGTCTCTCTTGTGAATATTCAGCACCACTTATGCCTACCTCCTCTAAATGTAATAGAAGCATGACCTAAAAGAAGAGGCCAAGAATCCTTGAAAAGCTGGTGGCCACCATCTCTGGGATCCCCACAGTAGTGAGAGTTTTTGGCTCCACTAATCTATCAACACCATCCAGGCAGTAGTAGAAAAGTACAATCAATTATCTGGATGCCCCTAACTTTCCTGTAATGGCTATGCTCTAACTCAGTAGTTCTCAACCTTTTTAAATTCCAGACATCTCTAGAAAGATTTGAGACACTCCCTGATAGACTCTGGGGGCACTTTTACATGTGCTCTGGAGGGGCACTTTAATTAGAGTGGCTCTGAGAGCCAGTCTAATTAAAGCTCCGCAGTCTCGTGTATCAGCATCCCTGCACTTCAAAATGGCAGCAGGGGCGCTTGAACTAAAGCTTGTTCAATGAGTATTAGTTAAAGCACCCCCACCACCATTCTGAAGTGTGGGGATACTGATACATGAAACACAGGAAGCTGCTGGAGCACAGTAAGTACCACACTCCAGCAGACTCAATTAATCAAGTCTGCTCCAACGTGTTGTAATTACAGCATGTCAGAACAGCCTCTGCACTCATGTATAAGCACTATGAAATGCCAGTTCTTAGTTTTCACTCCATTTTTGCCTACAGAAAAATAATACAGAACTTCTTCTGTTTTAAAGAACTCAGACAGCCCACAACAATTCAAAATGTTTTTTGACACTATGGATTTTTGACAATTCTGTGAATCTTGTGAATCATGTTTTACAAACCTAATAGTGCTAACATTGTGTGGCACCCTTGAAAGGAATTCAAGGCACCCCAGAGTGCTACAGCATCCTAGCAGAGAACCACTGCTCTAAGTCTTGTGATGATAATGATATCTTGCTTCCATGAGTTTCCTGTCATCACATTTGCTGTCTGTAGATGGCCTAGAGTGGCTTCTTTAGATTGCCTAGAGTGGCTCCCTCTGGCAGGTCATGCCACCCAATGCTGGTCTCACAAAGCAATTTGCTTGCTGTAGCTCAACCTTTTTAGATTCAATATACCCCACATTAGACTCAAGGCACCCCTCAAAAAAGCCAGCTCTTAGCTTTCACTGATTTTTTTCACTATGGAAAATAATAGGTGGATAATTTATTCCATCTAGAAGGTCTGAGATATGAAGATACTACTAATAACAGTTATTTTGCAAAGAACTCAGAAAGACCACAACACAGTAGAATATTTCTGACACTGTGGATTCCTATTTGAAATCTCTGGGTTTATTTTGCAAATTGTGGATAGGCATTTGCGTACCTAACAGTGCTAATATTGAGCAGCACATGCAGCACCCTTGAAAGGAGCTCAAGACATCCCAGGTTGAGAATCACTCTTCTAGCTGAAGGGCTGTTGGGCAGTTGTGTAAGGGCACTGCAGGATAGTAGAAGGTAACATGTTTTTTAAGCTCAGCATCTCTGGTTGGTTATATGGTATTATAAGAAGACTGACTATTCCATTTTAAAAAAAATAAGAACATTCCATTTGCTTCTCCAGTAGTCCTTGTATGGGGGGATAGATGAGGATATGTTTTATTACAACAGCTCCTAAATGCCTCAGTTCCATATTCCTTGTGCATACATATAATAAGACACAAACCCTGCTGCAGGGAACTTATTCTGTAATGTAAATTGACAAAGGGTGGGAGGTGAAGTCATTTACCTGATGTCAAACAGTAGGTCAGTGGCAGAGCTGGGGACAGAATTCAACCCCTTCACTTCCATTCATGTGTACCCTGTCCACTGGATAACACTGCCTTGCAGTTGCAAAGGCTCTAACTCTCTCCCACAGTTTCCCCCCACTTGCCAGAAATGTAATGCACCATTATAACCAACAGATGGTGCAGGATGGCTATGCAATAACTTGTTAATTAACAGGGGATTGTAATGGAAATTTACACTGGAAAAAACAGATCATGTTACACACAGACATCATCAGTGAGATACAATATAGAATCCTATTCACGCACCTGCTTTTACTTATATATATTCTCAATGCAATAACGTATTTCATGCAATGCAAGTATTTCTTCCATTAAGATAATGTAGCTTCTTCCAGCCAAGGTTCGCTGTAGCATTTTACATCCATAAATGAGTTAATAATGTCTAAACCTGGCCAATGTTATCTCCTTTATACCGATAGACAATTAAGGGACTGACATCAAGTGATATTCCTAAGGCTACTCAAGAAGTCTGTAACAGAACTGGAAAAAGACAATAGCTTTCTTATCACCCTGATCTAGGATTTAATCCTAATATTATCTTTCCTCTCTCTTTATTAAAATTACAGAAAAGAAATATAGCCAGTGGCTTGTTCTTAAAGGAGGAGGGAATAAACCAGTTTCCTGGTCCTTGAAGGACTAGAGCATAAAAGTGTTCAGGAGAAGTTCTGGAGTTGCAATATTTGGTGAACAGCAGTAACAGGATGCAAGGACATGTTGGAGAATCAAGTATATACCAGAGGGGTGTAGTTTGTAGCCAGGTTGGTCTTGGTAAATCTGATATCTTTTATTAGACCAACGAAACAGTTGGAGAAAATTTTCTTAGCAGGCTTTTGGGTTTAAAAACCCTTCTTCAGGCTGAGGAAGCATCTTTAGTTGGTGTGCACTCTTCCTGGATGGAATGAATAGTAAAGAAGCCAGAGGCTGGTATGCATGCAAGAAAGCCAGTCAGTGAAGATGTAAATTGAGGAGTCAGTGGGTGAGAAACAGGCAGGGGAGGTGGGGGAAGGAGGATGAATATAGCAGATAAAAAGTGGAGAGGTACCTGGGGAGTCAGATGTCAGGCAGGTTATTCATAGATTCATAGATGTTAGGGTTGGAATAGACCTCAGTAGGTCATCAAGTCTGACCCCCTGCCCTGGGCAGGTGCTTCTGAAGTGAAGTTCATAGGCTCATCTGTGAAAAGTGTTTTGTAAATTCCAAAATATTTTTCACAGGTGAGCCTATGAACTTCACTTCATCAACCTCCTAGATACAAAAAATCATGGACTAAATATAGACATTGGATTTATAACACATTATAACCTGTCTGACATCTGATTCCCCAGGTACCTCTCCACTTTTTTCCTGCTACATTCATCCTCCTTCCACCCCCTACCCCCACCCAGCCTCTCTCACCTGCTGACTCCTTAATTTACATCTTCACTGACTGGCTTTCTTGCATGCATATGAGCCTCTGGCTTCTTTACTATTCATTCCATCCAGGAAGAGCGCACACCAACTGCAGATGCTTCCTTGGTCTGAAGAAGGGTTTTTAAACCCAAAAGCTTGCTAAGAAAAATGTTTCCAACTATTTAGTTGGTCTAATAAAAGATATCAGATTTACCCAAAGAACCTTGTCTGCCAAGCTTATACCACCACATTTGAAAGGGCAAAGGGTGGAAAGTATGTGCAATGATTTTATGCCAGTTGTGTACCCTATGGAGGAATGGCATGCAAGTCCACTGCTTTTCCTTCAGTGAGCTACATATATACTCATAGTTTATAAGACTATATTGAGTATACCAAATTGAAATCTTTCAGGAGAAAAAGGTCAACTCTTTCAGAAAAATATGAGTTTCGAAGGTGGAAAAACTGGACTGGGGAATTAAGAATAAGTAGTGTCAGTCATTTTAAATTACCTGCCTTGTACTCTGTTACTTACCATTGTTGAAGTGGTCAAAGAACCGAGCACCAGAGCATGTAGCAGACACTTTAAAATGATGCTTTCAATTTCTCTCAAAATGCTTCATAAGTGCATTAGACAATAATTCAATTCAATACAGTCTTTTCAAGTTTTGTGTGTGCTGTCTTATTTCTAGAAGTCCCTCCTTAATCACTTCACATTTCCCAGGCTATATGCAGAAAATTTACTTTGTTTTGCAGTTCTGAGTATTTTTTTCATATTTTCTAATCAAAAGGACCAGCACAACAGTTTCTACCCCACAATCCAATATAATGCAGCCTGAACCTTTTATTTCTTTATTAGAAAGGTCACCAAAGTAGAAAATATCAGTGTATCTTTTTTTAGCCTCTGTGTACTTCTGCTTTACCAAAATTAGCACCTGACCAAAACCCTTTATCTGAATAAGGTGGAATCATCATCCAGATTTTTCTGACGGCCCTTCTTTATGCTGTAGTGACCCAGCCAAAACTGGGAATCTATACAATCTCTGGATTTGAGGCACATTCAAAATCTGGATATCAGTTTTGAACCTAGGTTCAATTTCTACTTCATATTATTAAACCCATGGTCAGGATAGTATTTGGTTCCTGGAGACATGCAAGGATTTCCTTTATATTTTGTCAATTAAGAGACAAGAGAATAAGCACAGCTATCACCTTGAGACAAATTTACTAAGACAACACCTCAGACCCATCTCTGTATGGTAGCTAGCACTGAATGGTTTCACCCAGCTGAAAGCACATTACATTGGTGCTCCATAACTGGCAATGCCAGTTAAGTTCTTGAGTTTCTTTTAATATAACATTGATGGCTTGAAGTTAGAGAAAAGGTAACTGATAGGGGAAATGTTAGAGGTCTATAAAGTAATGAACAGAGTGGAAAAAGTAGAGAGTTACTAGTTAGCATCTCTCGTAATACTAGAACAATGGGAACATACAAGCATAAGTGACACGTAAGTGCTGACAGCGGGGGGCACACAACTCTTCTCCACTGCCTCCGGGCATTGGGTGTGGCTGGGCTGCTGCCCCATGCTGCACCATTGGCACAGAAATCATGCCGCCGCCACCTCTACTGCTGCTGGGCCCTGGTTCCAGCCAGGCTGCAGCCCCATGCCCCATGCCCCATACCCTGCTGTTAGTGCAGAAATCTGGGGGGGAGACACCCTCCCCACATCTTCCCCTTCATCCCCAATGTGTTGCCTATGTATACAAGGAAAGTATTAGAAAGGTTTATGTCACAGGGCACCTCGGTGCTCTGCTCCTAGAGAGGAGAAACTGCCAGGGAGAGAGAGACAGAGCCCTGGCAGGTCATAACGAGTGCAGCTGCGGGTTGCCGGAGCAACTAAGCGGAGCCAGCTGCCTGTAGGGGACAGGGCCTGGCCCTTATAAAGCCCAGGGCTGAGGCCAGGCTGGCAGTTCCCTGCCAGCAGCCAGAGAGGCAGGAGCTTGTGTGGCTAAGATACGAGTAATGCTTGAGCAGGCTGAAGGATGGTGGCTCTGTGGCGCAGGAGCTATGTTATTGCAGCCAGGAGGCTTGTGTTTTGTTTGGTTAGTGTTGATATTACACCGGTGGTTTGGGCAAGGCTGTAGGGGTTGGAGGAGGCCTCATAAAGGGCCCCATGGGAGTGTGGGGTGCTCTAGCGCCAGTGAGGGCGCGGTCTAGTGCCAGGAGGGCGCATCATTCTCACAGCGCCAGTGAAGGCGCAGCTTACGTGCCAGTGCAGGCGCAACTGGCAGTGAGGAGCGCAACCAGTGGGTTGCGGATGCAACCAGTGGGTTGCGGACGGGGGACACAGACCCCGGGTTGTGTGCGGGGTACGTAGACCCCAGCCCCAGAGCGGGGCAGCATTGAGAAGCCCAAGGTGGGCACGGTGAGCTCCAAGAAAGGGGAGCGCCACATTGGACTATTGAGAAGCCCAAGGTGGGCACGGCGAGCCCCAAAGAGGGGGAGCGCGACATTGGACTATTGAGAAGCCCTAGCGTGGGTACGGCGAGCCCCGAAGAGGGGGAGTGCCATATTAGGAAGCCCAGGATGGGCACAGCAGACGCCAGCAAGGGCATCACTTGCGGGGTGCATAGACCCCAGCCCCAGGGAGGGGCCATACTGAGGAGCCCTAGAGTGGGGCAATATTGAGGAGCCCAAGAGGGGCAATATTGAGGAGCCCGATAACAGGCTAGCACTGTGGAAAACCCAGAGGAGGGCAAGGTGCTGCGGTTGCCCCGAGAGGACGGGGAGTAGCAGCGCAGTGAGCCCGTGTCAGAAAGGGTGGTAGTGTGGTTGGCCCAAAAGACCGGTGGCCAGAGAGGAAGTCCCAGAGGGGACTAGCCTAGTATAGGGAAGGCCCAAGAGTGGGCTAGGTTATAGAAGAAGGGCCCGGGAAGCGGGCATGCAGACACAGCAACGTCTTTCCCATCTGCGAGGCTTGGGGCGTGTTATTAGGGGTGGTAGGAGCCACGCGCAGCCCATAAGGCTGGGGTGCTTGGGGAGCACCCGTCATACCGGGAGACCACAGGAGTCCGGAAGAACCACGGGGACAGAGGTCCCGAGTAGCCGTGCCCAGGGAGTCATAGATTCATAGATTCATAGATGTTAGGATCAGAAGGGACCTCAATAGATCATTGAGTCCGACCCCCTGCATAAGCAGGAAAGAATGCTGGGTCTAGATGACCCCAGCTAGATGCTCATCTAACCTCCTCTTGAAGACCCCCAGGGTAGAGGAGAGCACCACCTCCCTTGGGAGCCCATTCCAGACCCTGGCCACTCGAACTGTGAAGAAGTTCTTCCTAATGTCCAATCTAAATCTGCTCTCTGCTAGCTTGTGGCCATTATTTCTTGTAACCCCTGGGGGCGCCTTGGTGAATAAATACTCACCAATTCCCTTCTGTGCCCCCGTGATGAACTTATAGGCGGCCACAAGGTCGCCTCTCAACCTTCTCTTGCGGAGGCTGAAAGGATCCAGTTTCTCTAGTCTCTCCTCGTAGGGCTTGGACTGCAGGCCCTTAACCATACGAGTGGCCCTTCTCTGGACCCTCTCCAGGTTATCCGCATCCTTCTTGAATTGCGGCGCCCAGAATTGCACACAGTACTCCAACTGCAGTCTGACCAGCGCCTGATAGAGGGGAAGTATCACCTCCTTGGACCTATTTGTCATGCATCTGCTGATGCACGATAAAGTGCCATTGGCTTTTTTGATGGCTTAGTCACACTGCCGACTCATGTTCATCTTGGAGTCCGCTAGGACTCCAAGATCCCTTTCCACTTCCGTGCCACCCAGCAGGTCATTCCCTAGGCTGTAGGTGTGCTGGACATTTTTCCTCCCTAGGTGCAGCACTTCACATTTCTCCTTGTTGAACTGCATTCTGTTGTTTTCTGCCCACTTGTCCAACCTGTCCAGATCTGCTTGCAGCTGTTCCCTGCCCTCCAGCGTGTCTACATCTCCCCATAGCTTTGTGTCATCTGCAAACTTGGACAGAGTACATTTGACTCCCTCATCCAAGTCACTGACGAAGACATTAAAGAGTATCGGTCTAAGGACCGAACCCTGCAGGACCCCACTGCCCACACCCTTCCAGGTCGAAACCGACCCATCCACCACGACTCTCTGGGTGCGACCCTCCAGCCAATTTGCCACCCACCGGACTGTGTAGTCATCCAAGTCACAGCCTCTTAACTTGTTCACCAGTATGGGGTGGGATACCGTATCGAAGGCCTTCCTGAAGTCTAAGTATACGACATCCACCCCTCCTCCTGTGTCCAGGCGTTTCGTAACCTGGTCATAAAAAGAAACTAGATTGGTCAGGCACGATCTGCCTGCCACGAACCTGTGCTGATTTCCCCTCAGCATAATTTGTCCTGCCGGGCTCTCACAAATGTGAGCCTTGATAATTTTTTCAAAGACTTTGCCAAGGATGGAGGTGAGACTGACTGGCCTATAGTTGCCCGGGTCCTCCTTCCTCCCCTTTTTGAAAATGGGGACCACGTTGGCCCTTTTCCAGTCCTCCGGGACTTGGCCCGTGCACCACGAGCTTTCAAATATTCCCCGCCAGTGGCTCTGCAATGATGTCGGCCAGTGCCTTCAGCACCCTCAGATGGAGCTCATCCAGGCCTGCCAACTTAAAGGCATCCAGTTCTTCCAAGTGACTGTGCACCGTCTCAGGGTCTACGCATGGAAGTCTGGCACCTTGCTGCTGCCTCTCTACAATCCCAGTGAGAGACTTGTTGTGCCCCTCACTTAGGAACACTGAGGCAAAGAACTCATTGAGAACTCGTAGGCAGCCTTCCTATTACATTTTCCAACAAGACGTGGCGGGCGAGAAATAGAGGGTGCCCTTGGGCTGACTAGGCACGGAGAGAGGGCCTTAAGGAGACCACGGCCCTCCTAAAGGACCCCGCCGTGACAGTTTAAAACTAACAGAAGGAAATTCTTTTTTCATAAAGAAAGTAATTAACTCATGGAGCTCACTGCTACAAGATAAAGTAGAGGCAGATGATGTAACTAAATTCAAAAGAAAATAAGACAAGTTCATACAGGATAGCTCCATCAGAGGGCTCAATCATTGTAGTGGAGCTGCAGACTCCAGACAAAGACTTGCTAGGCTTCTAAATGCTGTAAGCTATAAGGGGAGATAGAGAGGGGAAAGCTCAGTCTGGATAGGCCCTAAATAATAAATATTTCCCTTAGCATCCCATGCTGGGCCACTGTGAAATACAGAATACTGGACTAGATGAACCTGAGGTCTGATCCAGTACAGAAGCTATTCTGTTTTTATGAACCAAACCCCACTGATCTCTTTAATTTTCCAACATAGACATTGGGTCAGACCGTGAGGCTAGGGATAGACATTCAAAATGCCTGGGCCTGAATTGATTCAAACTTTGCAGGTTAGTCTAACTTGGCTAGGCTGAATCAGTTTGTAACTGTACAGACATCCCAGAAATGTACAGTGGGTCAGGCTAGAAGCCAGGGGGACTAGAGCAGCCCTCCCTTCCTTTCCATAGTGCTGAGCTGAAGGGCGCGTGGCAAGGCCCCTGCAGGATGATCCGATTAAGGAGAGGTTCCACCCCACTTCTGGCCAGCCCAGCAGGGAGTTGATAACACAGTGTTTATCACCCCTAACTCAGTGCTTATCGCACCATTAAGAAAACAACAGAGAGACATTACCAGCTATTTGTTGATTCTGCCTTTGTCCCATCTGCCACAGCACAGACCTGCTTAGCAGGGAGTGAAGAGCGGAGTGGGGGAGCAGGGGGAAGCCAGGCAGATGCTTGCAGTCTCTGCCAAGCTCCAGCCAGGGATCAAAGGGGAGGGGCCAGCTCCGCTGTGGAGCAGAGAGTCCTGCCCAAACCAGAGAGCATGCCAGGATGTTGGGGGAGTCAGGTTTAATTTAAACCACAAGGGGTCTGGGACAGACATTGCATAAGCTGGTTTGACCCAAATCAGTTAAGTCTGATACTACGTTCAACCAAGTTTATATCAAACCAGTTTCAGCCATTTTCAGACTGGTTTGTGTGCACTGAACATTTGCTCTCTTACAGGTTTAAACCAGTTTCTGATCACTTAAACCACTTTAAGTGTAATGTCTGTCCCTAGCCTAATTGGTTTAGGTCCTGGCAGTTTGAAACATGCATCTATCTTTGTGTAGCAGCTATGGACCATCTGATATGCTTAAAAATAACTACCTCAGCGTATGGGAGGAGCCTGATGATAATTCATTCTTGATACAGTTTCCTGAGCTATGGGATTCAGTTTTTGCCTTGATTTCCCCAAATCCAGCACTAGTGGCTTCCAGGACAGGCTACAAGAGCCACATATTATTCTTGGCTCTTCCTGAATTGAATGGGGGAGATTTTTGGACTTACCACGCACACAGTTGGTCCTGGAAAGATCATCATATTGAACCAGAAAGAAAGTCATTCTAAAAACTACGGACCAGATTATCATCTGCGGTAAATCTCCCCAGCACGGTATAGCAAGTTAGCACAATTTGATTGTTGCTTGTGGTGTAAATCAGGATGTCAGTGGAATACATTGACACAGGTCAATCAACATCATTGGAGCTAAGCTGGTTTATATCACAATAGGGAATGACCTCCTTTTTAGTTTTGCTTGTGGCTAGTGTTTTAAGGGGATCATGTATTGGATTCCTGCTGGTCTTTAATGTTCTGATATTTGGGAATAATTGCATTTTTTGTTTTATATTGTCTAAGTGCCCACAGCACTGGTTGATGGGTGGTGTTAAAAACCATATTAAATAAATACACACACACTATAATAGAGCAGAAGTGCTGCTATGGTTACGAATCAACTGGCATTTCCAGTATAAAATCTTAGTCTGAGGAGAGACTGGCTTACCTACTGCAATATGCATTAGGGTGGCAGGGTGCTGGCACCCCATTCAGAAGCAACATCTCTTCTACAATGGAATCTAAGCCGCCATTTAAATTCACGCAGGGGAATAAAATGTCATTCTACGTGTCTCTTGACAATTTAGGGGTGAAATGTTTATAAAAACAAGAGGCCCAGATTCAGAAGAGAATTATAATAGGATAGTCTAGGGATTATGTGTTTCCTCCACTATGGTTTCCTTAATATGTTATTTTTTCATTGAGTATTCTTTGCCATTTATTGCTTTTACCACAACAAATGCCAGTATGTTACTTCACTGGGCACCAGATTAGAAAGATAAGTGCACACATTACTTCTGAAAAGCCAAATTGCTGCAGAAGAAAAGAAACACCTACCAATCCCTTCCCCGGCGCATCCTTAATGGATAGGATTCATTCTCTACTGTTTCCTTTAAAAAATCCAGATTTAAATTATTGCCAAGGAACATAATATAACGTGCTATACAAGGTTCATTGCTGGGCCACCTTCAGCCTGGTGAATATCTTAGGAAAATGTCAGTGACTACAGTTCCAGAGGTCCATTTGTAATTGTTTTCCTGGCAGACAGATGCCACACAGGGTCTGATTTTTGCACCTCAGGCTGGTTTTGTTTTCTTACAAATTCTGACAATTTCATCAGTGTGGCCTGCAGATACATTGTAAATACAAACAACTCACAGAATTGATAGTGATTTTCTGCCACTTTGGAGCTGCATGTATTGGTGGGCTAACTCCCCATGGGCTACAATAATGTACATCTATGGGTTTCCAATTTAGCTTAGAAATAATAGAGAAATCACCACTTTCTTCTGTCAAATGTACATCCTTTCTTTTTCTCCTACCTTGTTGCAGAAATAAAAGTTCAGACAGGCTCTCCTGAAAGACTTTTTAAATAAAAGCATCTGCAAATGCTTTACAAAATGATTTCCTTTATTCAGCAAGAAAAAGATAAGATGATGCAACATTTAGGCCTCTCTCGTGGTATATAGGAAAATGCAATGGTTTTTAAACACAGCAATATCCTGAAAACTTAAATTCATTATTTAGTCCCTATGCCCAGATTTAGCCCGATAGCACCTCTTATGGTGTATTGTTTTCTGATGGTAAACTCTTTCTCAGTAGTGCCTTCCTCATTTAAGGCACTTATTTAAGGCACTTCCTCATTTAGGGCACCTGTGTCCTAGACCAACACCACTACAACCAACATTTCCTCATTTAAATCACTTTCAGCTGCTACCAGTTGGGAATTAGGAGTCTATATTTATGCAAGATTTTTTGCTTCCTAGTATCTGATGCCTTGAACAAGTTGGAGGTTTTTTTCTTCTCTATTTCCTTTGTGAAAGATGTTTATTATGCAGACACAAAATGTTCTGCATATCTTTCCATTCTTTGTTAGCAATTTTACACGTTCTCAAGTGCCATGCAGTTCCGGAGTGGGTGATTTACCTTGTTTAGAGGTTAGCGCATTTTGAGAGTTTAATGTCACCTAGTTATCATCTCTATATACAATATTCATCAAAGAAAGCTATATACCAAGCGGCTTTCTTACTTCACTAGTAGAGTCTGGATGAGAAGGAAAAGAATTATCTGTCAAACTCTGTGATTTATGTGGCTCCTTCAGCCTGATTACTAAATTCACACACTGCTTTCACAGTGGTGTAAGCCAAATAAAATTACTAGTCACTTGAAGGGGAATGCTGTTCTTTCTTCAATCACCATAGTCACTGTTGCTTGGTGTTTGTCAGACAAATCTTCCTTAAATATCAGCACTTGCAAATGTAGAGACTAGGCACCACACATTCTGCTCTAATTCAGCATTACCACAGCCCATCTTACTCTGTTGGAAAATTTTTGAGATCACAGCAAGAGTGAACAGAGTAATGGATTAGATACAAGATTTGTTCATCACAGGGGTTGCTCCAAGGAAGAGAAGTTACTTGCAAGACAAGACTTCTGAATAAGTGAGCGTCAGTGAGACAACATCTTGCATACTGAATTAAGAAGAGCTATTGCCAAGGCTTCTCTCTGCCGAAAAAGTCGAAGTTAATTAAGCTGCAGCCTCTTCTCCTGATGGTCTCTGTTATAAGATAATGGATAACAACATAAGTCCATAATACCATTAAGTTCATTACTCCCTGGCTGTAATCTGCAACAAAGGAGACTTGTTGCTGTTTCCATCAGAACACTCTGCTAAGAAGAATCACTCACTATGGGCAACAGATAGGCCATTGGCAATGCTTGGAAGCAGATAACACACTACGATTGTGTTCAGTTTAAGGCATGATGAAAACACTGAGCCAAATTCTACCCTTGAGTCACACTCAGGCAACTCTTTGGAACTGGGCATGGCTTGTGAAGGAAGGAGAATTGGGTCAGGTTTTCCATTTAACAACAGAGGTGTTTGTCTAGCAATGGTTATCCATTTACCTCTACATAAATGTTAGCTGGGAGGATGAAAGCTGGGAGAGGCAGCTTTATTTCAGTTTGAGCTATTTCTTTTTCATTTGTTTGCCCCACATTTCCTGGTACTTGCTGTTATCTACTGACAACTTAATCCTGGAGGTTTTTACTTTAAGCCTTGCAACTGGCTTTGACACTCTCCAAGGCACAGATTATTGCTAAAACTCATACAACAGCTAGGAGTTATCAGTCTTCAAATACAGGTCTAACTTCTTCACTTTCGTATGACAGCTTGCTACCAAAAATACTCAAAGAATGATACATTGAAGCAGTTTCTGGATTATTGGCCTATCCATTAAGAGAACTTCTAATCAATTAACCAGAAAATTGAGCTATTCTTCTATAAAAGGTCAGATATAGAGGGGGGTTGGGAATTCTTCTATGAAAAGCCTGTAGCCAATGTCTAAATTTGTCTTTGATGCGTCCATGTAAACTCAAAATAATTCTGTTGATGTTGAGAGTTAATCTAGTTTACAGTGACAGAACTGAGCAGAGGAATGTGTTTCTGGCCTTAAGGATTTGAAGTTATAGTTTGGCTGAAAATAAGGACCATGTTTTGATCTCAGATTTATTGTGCCTGATAGTAGCACCCTCAAACATACCACACTACCTCCTGCTGGCCTTCCCCCCAGACTGGAAACAGCACAGCAAGATTTTTATTGTGAATGGCTGCATATGCGTGCAGCTTAGAAGGAACCTCGGTCACCATCTACACGTGCATTGTGGTGGTATAAATTACTCTGCCATAGGATACTACTTGATCCAGACTGTACTATCCTACAGAGGAGTTAATTAATTTACTGTACCCTAATATGGGTACACGTGTAGATAGTGACCCTTTACTCTGGCGTTAATTAATCAACTCTGCAGTAAAGCGCACATGTACATGCACCCAATGGAAATAGTATTTCCCTGTTCATTTATTCCACATTGTTTATGATTTTATAGACTTCTGTTCCTCTCTCAGTAGTCTCTTTTCCAGGCTGAAGTGTCCTAGTCTTTTTAGCCTCTCATTATATGGAAATCATTCCATAACTCTTAGTATTTTCACTGCCCTGAAATCACTGAATTGGCATCAAATCTTCAGATTCAGATTCAGCTGAATTGAATCAGGACAGTGATCTGAATCAATGAATTGAATCTCTGTCCCCGATTTGGGCCAAATCCAAATTGAATATGGCCTGTTTCGCACACCTCTATGCTATAATAGTCTTGATCACTCTAGAGCCCTTTTGAAAGACTGGTGTTATACTGGCAACCTTCCAGCTCTCTGGCACATAGGCCAAATTTAACAAGAGGTTACATACTGTTGCTAACAGTTCTGCAATTTCACATTTGAGCTCTGTCCAAACTCTTGGGTGAATACCACCTGGTCCTGGTGATTTGTTACAGTTTATTTTATCAGTCTGTTGTTATCCAAAAGCTTTATCACCTGAGTTTGAGCCTGTTCTTCAGCTTTATCCCTTAAAAAGAATGGATCTGGTAAAAGATTCTCCCTAACATCTTTGTAGTAAAGTGTGAGATCAATGCAAATAATTAATTTAGTTTCTTTGCTATAGACTTATTTCCCCTGAGTTTCCCTCTTTTATACCCTAGTCATCTAATGATCTCACTTGCATCTGACAGGTTTCATGCTTGTGATGTACTTGAAAAATAAATATTATCAGCTGCTGTGCATTTAGGAAGATGATGTTTCAATTCTTTGTTGGACTAACTACTGTGGTTTACTTCTCACTTGCCAGAATGTATGTACCTTTCTCTCTCTCTTTCCCTCATTTGAACATGATTTCCATTTATTGAATTACATCTTTTTGCCACTAATAGGATTCTTTATTCTGCTATTAAAGTATGTTGGCTTTTTTATTTAGACTGCCTTTTGATTTGTAGCATGCATTTACTTTGAGCCTCTAATATGGTGTTCTTAAACTGTCTCTAAGTTGCTTGCAGGCATTTTACCCTCTTGTATGCACTTTAAATTTCCTTCTAATTAGCTTCCTCATTTTTGTGTAGTTCCCCTTTTAAAGTTAAATATAGTTACCATGGATTTTTGCTTATTCTCTCCTGTACCTCTGGCTTCTCTGTTTTTTCTTTCATTTATTCTTTTAGCACCATAATTTCTTCAGGGCAGAGATTGTCACTTTTCTATGTGTGTAGGGTACTACCATACCATGCAAATTTACTAGCCATAGTAATGATTTATATGGTTAAAAATAAATCTATAACAACAGAAATATTAAAAATATACACATTTGATTAAGGCCATAAGATGAACATTGGCTGATAGAAGAAAGAAAGTTTTTCTGAACAGATTACGGCACAGTTAAATGTGTTAAAGAGGTTTTATGCCATCCTGTGAAATATCCAGCTTTATTGGAAACAGGATACTATGCCAGATGGACCATTGATCTGTGTGGCTATGTCTATGTTCTTATGTAAAATGTATGTGAAAAACCTCATGGTTGTGGGCCTCCAAGACTGAGACAGGAGAGGAAGGGGTTTTATTTGCAGAAGGGCTGACAAGGAGATTTAAATAATGGATCTTATAATGCATGATTGTTCCATTAGAGATGGCTGGGTTTGGCCCTGAAGAAAACTGGGGAATTGCCAATTGGTGTGAAAAGAATTTATTTTTCTAAAACAGAGCCTTTATATATAAAGAAGTCAAAGAAATGGGGCAGGGGTGCTATTGTGATTCTAAAATCCTCACCTAGCCTTAGGACTGAAAAAAGATCAACTGGCAGACAGATAGGGCATGTCCAGATGAGCGCGCACGTGCCTCTTGCCCCACTGCAAACCCCTTTAAGGCAAGGCAAAAGACACGTGGGAATGAAAAAATGTTCCCCGCACTGCAAACTTGCAGTGCGGGGAGATAATTAGACCCCTGGATATCCAGTGGTCTAAAAAAATGGCTCCTCAATAGAGTGGAGCAAGGCACGGTTCAAGACTGTGCCCGGAGCCAGCACGGAGTCGATCCTCCAAAAGAGATGCTCTGTTTTTGGCTCTTTGGTGCTCCTGCTGCCCCCAGCCCCTGGTGCTGTCCAAGATAAGTGCGGGGGGGAGGGGTGCGTTGGGGAGTGGTGGGGAGGATGTCCCCAGGGCTGCAGGGGGTGAGGACCTGGCCCAGATCAGTGTGGCTCGCTAGTCCGGCTCCGGTGGGTCGCACGGCTCCAGTGCAAAGTTGGACTAGAGAGCCACATGGGGCTGGGTCAGGTCCTCACCCCCCACAGGCACAGCGGGGCAGAGGTGGGAACCCACCCTGGGGCCCATCTGCCACCCAGCCTGGCTGGACCCAGCCCATGGTAACAGGACCCGGGGCCTGGCTGGGCCCTTCCTATGGCAGCAGGACTTGGCTTGGTGCGTGGGAAGCACGCGGAGTTGAGCCGGGTCTTGCCGGCCCTGGGGCTGCTCGTACTGCCCGGCCATGCCAGCCATGCCGGGCAGCACGAGTAGCCCCAGGGCCAGCAGGATCCAGCTCAGCTCCACGCAGTCTCTGCATGCTAGGCTGGGCTGGGCCGGGCAGCACAAGCAGCCCAGGGACCACACGGAGCTGAGCTGGGTCCTGCCAGTCCTGGGCTGCTCGTGCTGCCTGGCTCGGCCTGGTGCATGGGGACCGCATGGAGCTGAGCTGGGTCCTGCCAGCCCTGAGGCTGCTCATGCTGCCTGGCCTGGCTGGGCAGCATGAGCAGCCCCAAGGCTGGCAAGACCCAGCTCGGCTCCACATGGTCTCCACACTTGAGGCTGGGTCCTGCCACTATAGGGAAGCATGAGCAGCCAAGGGCTGGCAGGACCCAGCTCAGCTCCATGTGGTCTCCAGGCTGCTTGTGCTGCCCAGCCTGGCCCAGCACACAGGGACTGTGCAGAGCCGAGCCGGGTCCTGCCACTAGAGGAAGGGCCCAGCCAGGCAGCAGGCCCTGGCTGGGCCTGGCACGTGGGGACTGAGTGCTGCACCGGGTCTTGTTTCCATGGGCCTGGCCTAGCCAGACAGCAGATGGGCCGCAGGACCCAGACGGGCCCAGTGCCGGGTTTTGGTGCCATGGGCGCAGCCCAGCTGGGTGGCAGAGGGGCCTCAGAACCCAACTGGGCCCAGCATGCCTCCCCACATGCTGCACTGTGTCCTGTCACCATGGGCCTGGCCCAGCTGAGTAGCAGAGCAGCCCCAAGGGTGGCAGGACCTGGCTGGGCCCGGCACATGGTCCCCGTGTGCCACCCTGGGTCCTGCCACCATGAGACCAGCCTGGCTGGGCAGCAGGAGGAACCCCAAGGCTGGCAGGACCCGGTTGGACTTGGTGCACAGTCCCCCCGCTGCTGCTGTGAAAGGTCAGTTACGGGCCCTGGGCGGTGGGGCTGTGGCCCTCCAGGGTGGATCTGGGACCTGGGGCAGGGGGAGGGCTCCAAGGTGCCTGGGACCCTGGGCAGCAGGGCTGGGGCCCTGTGGGGGATAGGGGCTGTGGCCCTCCAGGGGAGAGCTGGGACCCTGGGTGGGGGGGAGCATTCCATGTGCTGTGGGGGGGGGGCTGCACCCTGTGGGGGCCAGGGGATCCACCCCTCCTGAGCAGCCCCCCCACAAGGTACCCCACACCCACAGTCCCTGCAGCAATTGCCCCAGACCTACCCACAGAGCAACATACATTCCTCCACACACACACACCCGCCTTCCCCCACACCCCTTCTCACCCCCTTCCTGCAAACATCACATCCCCCCATCACACACCCGTCATGTGTGAAGAAAACAAAAAGTACACATCAACACATATAGGTATTTAGAATTTATTTTTTTCATGATGGTAGAGACACTGGTAGGCTTCCATATTGCTTTAACATTGTAAATATACCAATAAACCATTACCTAGCTGTTCACTGTCTCTCTCTCTCTCTCTAGATGTGTGTGTGTGTGTGTGTGTGTGTGTGTGTAGAGTGGTTTTTTGTTTTAACTGTGGAAAAACATGGATTTTGGGGTATTTTTAAAAATGGATTTGGGATGCTGCTGCAGCAGTCCAGCTGGCACAAGGGGTGGTGTCCCCAGGTACCAATTGGCTGGGCCCCAAAAGCTCCTGAGAGCGACTAGCCCTGAGCTGCTTGCCAGAGCATCTTTTTGTATAGATGGGGCCAGGACAGGAAGCTTTTTATATTGCTGGGGACAGCACAGGTGCTGGCCCCAGGCTCTAGCTCCCCCTGGCTGCAGATCTGGGAGGAGCCAGGCAGGGTTATTTTGCCCCAAGTGGCAAAATTTGCTCCATAACAAAGTTCATGTCCAAGCACGTGCACTGAGGCAAAGAGCCCTGGCTCAAATTTGCACTGCTTCCATTTGAGCTGCTGCAAGTACACATGCTTGCATGTGTGGACATGCCCATAGATGCTATAATATTTTAAAGTATAGATAAGGAGTTTGCTATTTTTTAGAGTGAGATCATGAATTAAAATCTGTCTCTCTTGCTATATTATGCAGTTACATTATTTTATACATATGGACCTCCAGTAGTTCACAGGTGCATGACTTACGCTGTGCCTCTTTCTGCACATTCAGTGTTGCTATGGGGAGATCCATGGACTGAGACACTGAACTCAGAAGTCCTTGCAGCATGCTGAGAGACCACCCTCTTGTGTGCAGTTCCTCTCTGGCCTATGTTCATTCTGGGCTATGACCTTGCACAGTGGGAATTAGGCTTTGTCCTTATTCAGCTGCTGGTAAAGTATTATTTTAGGATTGATCAATAGCACAGTTCCCTCTCTTCTTGAAGTACTTTTGAATACTGTATAATTGGCATATTTGGGCCATTAAAATGTCCCCTAATATCCTCCCTGCCCCCTCCACCCTATCACCTTCAAAATGTGATGCAGCATATTTGCTCAGAAAACTTTTGTGGAGACAGCACTCAAATTGATTGAGAGGGGATATCTGTGGTTTCTGGGGTGTGAAGTGAAGTTACATAACTCTGTTCTGGTATTTCTTTATAGTAATTCCTTTGATGGTGCTTAAAGTAGCAATAAAAATAAAACAAAGAAAAAAAAGGCTGCAATAAGACAGAAGCAGGGGTGGACAGATGTGTTTTAAGAGGTTAATAAGAGGCCTATCAATAGAGAAGCAAAAAGTGAGAGGCATGCAAGCATTATTGTATTACTGTTACATCTCCAATAGGCACACAAGTTTGCTTAGAACATGCATTTTCCTGGCACAGTTCTTAGGACAGAGATCAAGCTAAAGTTAACATAAAAAGGAACAGAGAGCCTCATTCAAAGCTCATTAAATTATCTTTATTATTTATATTTTTACAGTGATGCCTTGAAGCACTGACCAAAATCAGAAGCCCACACTACTGTGGACTGCATAAATTCAGAATAATGGCTAGGGACAGAAATTACACATAAACTAGTATAAATGATCATAAATTGGTTCATATCGGTAACACAACAGAAGTTCAGTGCACAAAAACTGCTTTTAAAATGACCGAAACCAGTTCAAGATAAACCTGGATGGATGTAGTATAAGACTTAACTGATTTAGGTTAAATCAGTATATTGAACTTCTGTTCCAGATCCCCTCCAGATTCAAGTTAAGTCACAGTCTCCCAGCATCCCAGGATGCTTTGCACTGGAAATAAAAAGTTTTTTCTGATTCTCAGTCTAGTGCACTGCCCACTGAAATATGCTGCCTCTACTCAGTCATCACACTACATTTTATGGGCTTTGAATCAGGCACATAGGCTGTTTGCAGACATGAAAAAAAAAACAAAAATGGAGCTTTACTTTAAACTCAGTGCACTCTCTTGCCAAGCCCAGCACATGCCCAGAAGAGGCATTGCATTAGTTGAACCCACCTTGCCCAATGTCTGTATAGATTAGGTTCTTTAGTGGGACTTTTTTGGTTTTTGGTTTTTTGGTTTTTTGGTTTTTGATAAAAACTTTTATCTAATAGTTGATTGAATTAGCTTTAGATAAAAGCACCAAAAAGCCCTGCTGAAGCACCCGGTCTATACAGACACTGCAGAGCTAGGTTGAACTAACGTACTGCTTCTTCCAGTAAAGCACGTTGGGGGGGGGGGGAGGTCCACATCTGTCAGCCACCATGATGAGTATTACAAAATGGTGCAAGTTGTATAGAACCAGGTCAGAATACAGAATTCTGTACTATGTCTACAGCACTAGGTAAGTAAGTATCATTCTAGACCGTGACAAATGGATCTTCCAAGTGTGATTAATATCCAGCATGAATATTTATAAGAAAGCTGTGCAACAGTTTGCTTAGCCAGGTCATCAGTTTTGGTTTGAAAATGCCTCAAAGCCAAGTTCCCAGGGGACAGAGTGATATAAGCCCAGCAAGAGACTCAGGCCATGGACAAGCTCTATATTTGTAGCACTAAATATACCCTTGTAGTGCTACAAAAAGTGGGTGTGCAGCCATACAAACTGTCTCTTGCACTAAAAGATACTGAGGGAGTGTCTACACTTTGCCCTATGGCAATGTTGTTACTGCACCGTGTTTTAGTACTTCCTTTTGGAAGTAACCACCCGTACTGCGCCATACGTGCGGCTCATGGTTATTTTTAGCAGCTACTTCACCGTAGCAGTGCACTATAACAGGGGAGTGCACCGCTACAGCAAAGTAGCTGCTGGGAATGTGTAGACACCCCTGGATGCTACATCGCCATAGTATGTCACTATGGTGATGTAGCATCACGTGTAGACGCGCCCTGAAAGCACTATAAAATAGTAGTACTTTCTTAGAGGAATGTCTAGGCTTCGTAGCATTATGTATAATGCCTGTACAATTACATATAGTTCTATAGGGATCTCTAGGATCCCCAGCTTCCCAGTCTCCCACTCTTCCTCCATTACTTCAAGGAGGAGGGTGGAAAGAATAGGAGCTAGCTCCCTTTTAGCCGATTATGACCCTTCCATTATGGCCCAGGCTTTACGGTTCAGATACATTCTGACTCAGACTTTCGAGTTTTCACCCCCAACATTTTGTCTGTCTTCCAGAACAGAGTATAGCACAGTGCCTATTTAAATGCTCACCATCTTCTTCACTCCCACTGGAACAGATGTATGCAGTCTCATTAATAAATTAATATGTGCTGCCAGTCAAATGAACAAGAGAGAAAATTGTGTTACTGCAGAAACAAAAATTAATTCTATGAGGCATCATTCTGAGAAGGGGCAATGACTTTTTTGCCTTCTCTTCCCTCCCCCCATCTATATTCACTGTATGTCACACAAGTGTATTTTACGATAAGCCTAGAACATCCTCCCACTTCTCATCCTGTAAGCATCCTCCTTCACCTCATCAGAGGTGCCATGAGAACCTATGAATTATGCAGGAGCCATGATAGATGGGGATCTTTGTGACTATCAAAAAAAAATACTTTTAAAGGAAAAAAAAAAAGCAGTCTCTATACAAATCCTGGTGGCAATTCAGTGCGAAGGAGGGGATGGAGGGGAAGGGGTTGGGGAGCATATAGATTGTGAAAAAATCAGTTGCGTTTTGGAGGTAGCAGAGTGCTTTGTAGGGAAGATGTTGCTGAATTTTGGACGGAGGGACAAACAGCAGCAGGCTGTAAGAGGACACACAGCAAAAGAAGGGCTGCAAATCTGGCACTGCACCGCATCAGGATCCTCCCCTGAACACTGGGTAATGCCTAGTCCACAGTCTGGTGGTTAAAATATTTTATCAGGGAATGGGAAGTCCAGGTTCAACCCACTCTTGCTTAAGTGGTTGGCCTAGAATCTGGGTATTTCATGGTGTGGGCAAGTACCCTAACTACTGGGCCAAAAAGCAGGAGGGCCACCCCTGCTCTTCTGGCATCAAACAGTTGATGATTGTGGTTCTTCTGCAACCACATTTTTGGGAACTTACTGTTATGCACAATCCCAGGCAGTTATGTTCTACCACAAGTGGAAATGTGATCCAAAACCTTGGTAAGTTCCAATAATGGCACTTAAATATATACATAAGTGGCCCTTGTATCTATATAAGTGGCATGTAAAAGTGTTGACAGTGGGAGAGCACAACTCCATGTCACTGCTTCTGCCAGGCTTGTTCCACTAGGGTTGCAGCCCTGTGCCCTGCCATTGGCACAGAAATCAGGCGGGGGAGGTACATGCCCTATTTGCTTCCTCCCTCCATGTGTTGCCTATGCCTCCTAGCCCCAGCCCCAGCCCTAGCCCTAGCCCTGAGGCTGGGCTTATATGCCACCAAGACTTGACCCTTCTGGTCACCTGACTCCTGCCTTTGAAAAATGGGCCCAGGGGTTTCTGTTCTACCTAATTAGCTGTTGGGACTCCCCTGCCTTGCAGTCCTTCCTGGTTACAGAGTAGTCCCAAGACACAACGCATGGCTTCCTACTGCTGTGGGTTTTCTCTTGACTGCTTATCCAAAATGCAGCTGGCCCCAGTTCAGCTATCTCCTCTGAAAGTAATAAGAGCCTCTGACTCCCTGTTATGGTCACACATATATAGTAAGGCTGTGAATGAAGAAAAGAGGCCTTTGTATGTATGTGTGTGTCCTTGTGACGCCTCATCAGCACTTAGAAAAGATAGATGCTGTTCTTAAATTCTCCCAGACACATCTGTCCTCTAAATTTCAAAATTCATATACATCCACACTACTCAAATTTAATTCTTGGATGGCAAACAGTTTGGCATCATTAATCTCTAAGTACCTAAAATAATTCTTAGCATATATGATTAGATGTAAATAGACCTGCAGAAGTAAAAAAAAATTATATATTTCTTACCTTTTAAACAGGTCTTTTTTATTTAAAAAAAAACTTCCTACAGTGTTTAAGGAGCCTGTTCCTTATCATGCTCATGCAGAAGGCAAAATTAAATGGTATGTATGTATATGCACTCTTTCATATGCAAGAACTATAACTCTTTCACAATGAGTCATTATGGCATGTGCAGTAGTGTGTTGACCCATTGCTTCCAGTGTGCTAATGTCTCTGAATAACAGTCTGAACAGATTTTTTCTCAAAATTTATTGCATGGAAGTTAACTTTTCTTGCGCAGAATGGGAGGGAGACAAAGGGGTGAAGAAAATCAAATTCCATGTCACAAGAGCCAACTAATTCTAATGATTTACAAATGATCTTGACAGTCTGAAGTCATCCTAGGCACTCAGTGTTATTCAAGTCTCTCTCTCCCAGCAGAGTGAAATTAGGGAAATCCAGGAGACCAAATACAGTCCTGTAGATCAGTGAAGGCAAGGAGGTTGGATATGCATGAATTAAACAAGACCAGTTGCCTTTGCTGATCTTTGACACAGATGTTTTTTTTCTTTCAGAAGCAAAACCTCTTTTTGCAGGTAACACCCACACATCTCCTTTGTTACTGGTGATGATAATGAAGGAGATAAACCCCTGGAGCTCAGGCTGCTTCACTTAATCTTTGTGTGTCATCATTGCCGTACAAAGCCACAACAATAGGAAAACAAAGCTGTTTGCTGCTGCTTGTTTCTAACTGACATTTCCCCACAGACTTAGCTATTCATGTAACCTATGGACTCTTTGAATTTATTTTTGTGACTGCTTTGTCTGCTTCTCTCACAGTGTGTGGATACCGCAATACAACACTGTACTGCAGATGTATCCTCTATTCGTGTCTTTTGTCCTCATTTTGCCTCTATTTAAGTCAAGCTGCAGAACGACAACAGAAAGTGATTATTTGACATATTCGTTTTAAGAAAGAATAACCTGTTAAAAAAAAAGTCATACTATAACCATAATGTGGGAATTGTGGTCTGTAAGCCCATTTCAGTGAGCAAGGAAAATGGACAGAAATACATGTACACCCCAAAATGTGGCTTTTTATGTTTATAACTGCATGTGGGAAGTTAAGTTGGATGAAGAAAGCCTAGGAAATATTGTTTTCCTTTCCAAGGACAAGCTTTTTGCTAGATGAAAATTGCTAGATATGGAGTCCAGTCTAACTGATTTGCCTGCTGCTAGAGACCAGCTTTGTACTACCTTATCTGCTTTAAGCTAATCAGCTTCCTTCATCTTTCCAGGTTGGTTTCCATAAGGGTTTAAACTTTCAGACACGTTTCGTTTTTGCTTAGTTGTTCATTATAACCATTAAAAACCAATTTGGTACTTTGGCCTCAGCACACCATGAGCAAAAAGGCCACTGACACTTTTGGAAGCCAAAGACGACAAGCAAACCAAAAGAAACAGGTCAATACCAAAAAAAGGTGGACTTCCATC
Organism: Alligator mississippiensis; assembly: GCF_030867095.1. Classification (NCBI taxonomy): domain Eukaryota; kingdom Metazoa; phylum Chordata; order Crocodylia; family Alligatoridae; genus Alligator; species Alligator mississippiensis. Next base: position 172,499,837 of record NC_081827.1, on the reverse strand, counting down.
TTTATGTAAGTGGCTTCCGTGTTGCATTCCTGCCCCCCAGTGGTGCTGTGGAAAGTTGTATATCACCAGCACACCAAAGCCCACTCACATGATCTATGATGGTTTCTGATTGGTGTACAGGAACCCCAGAGAGGTAAAGAGGACTCTTTGAGGTCTAAGTTTTTATTTTTAGCACAAGGGCTGGAGGGAGACAGAGGCCTGCTTTGTATTGTGCACCCTGCAGCTGGTTTGTTCATTTCTATCCCCTAAGGGACTGTTACAAGGTTTCACTGAAGTGGTTTTGAAGTGGTTTCTGCATTAACCCCTTTTAAGCTTCCCTTTGAACTCTGCTATCCTCTGTGGCAGAGTGCTCTAACATAAGGCTGGAATTAAAAAAAAAATTAGCATCATCTAGAAAGTATGTGGAATTTTTTTTTTTTAATTCCCTAGCTGTTCAATTTAGTATCTTCACAATGTCTTTTTTGGCATCACTTCAGCACACTGCTAATGAGAAGAGAGCAAACTGGGGTAATGTTCCCAAAATCAGCATTCTGCCCTGGACTTCAGCCCTATAGCATGTGTTTCTGTGTAACGGGAGTTGATGAACTACACAAATACTGAAACAATTTCCTCTCTGAAGCCAGTTTGTACATGGCCAAGGAAGGCTAAAAAGACCAAAAACAGTTCAGTTGAAATATAGCAAGATACCTTATCACTTTCACAAGCGAAAATTCAGCTCTGAGTCTGACCGCTGTTGCTGGAGTTGAAGAGGCCCCAGGGTTGTCATGGACAACAAGCATAGCAGAAAAATTAGTTCATCAAACTCATGACAGTGATCTCCTTTCATGGTGCATTGTAGCAAGGTTCTGGGCTTAAATTTAGACATATCACTTTCTTCTTTCCAGGCAACTGGACAGTTTACATTTCATCACCCCCACACTCTCTCCTCCATTTTTGTAAGACAACAAACTGAAGAAATGTTACAACAATCCTATCTGTATAAATTGCCTACCAGCTCTTAAGACAAAGGGATGGTTTGGTGAGTGCTAGCTTGGCTGCTGGTTTAAGTGTGCAGCTGGGGTTTGTTCCTTCTGCTGCCCTCATGATGAAAGGGCCAATATAGCCTTCAGAATGGGGATTATTGTGCATTCTGCATTTTTACTTCATGCTTTCACCCTGCCATTCAAAGATGCTGTGGGCCCCCTGTTGCACCCCAGACATCTCCTGCCTTTACTACCTCAGCAGATTAACCTCTTCAGTAATTAGCGTTTATAACTTATGAGGCAGGGATTCTGTGAAAAAAAGCAGTATGTGATCCTGTATTAAAGACTATATCATACGGGGGCACACGGGGGCAGAATGACACCTGCCAAGGCAACCTTTAGTTCTGCACCTCTTAAGAATGAGTTCTTGACTTCGAAGCCTGAACCTTCTTTAACATATTATAAAGTAATTTTGTAAGTTCTGTTGGGTCCCTGCAACTTCCACGTTCCCCAAAATTGAGCTCAATATGTCAACTTCCACAGGTCAATGAATTGTTGCAAGATGTTTGTTTGTTGACTTGTTTTTGTAGGACAGTACCGTTGCAGGGCCCTGTTCTGCTTCATGCCCTACACGCATAATGAAGTAGTCCTAGCCCAGAAGCTTCAACAGTGTTGTTGCTGGTTTTAACATGGCCATTCCTGATTGAAAAATAAGAGCTTATGAGTGTCTCAACTTTTAAATATGTATTATCCTGATCCAGAATAATTGTAGAAACAAAAAGCCACAAGAGGAAAAGAAATAATGTAGCAACATAATAATAGGGTGGTTGGGAAAATAATTGCATGTGATAACTGTTGGCTTTTGGTCATATAAATGGGCAAATAAGCTAAAATTTGATCTCTTTAACCCCAATACTCAGTACTTACATGTAGGTTTATGAGATCTGAAAAGACAGGTCTGTTTTGTTTTAACAACAAGAAAAAAGTATATGAACTGGTGCCCTGATTCTGGAGCAGCCATGAGGTAAATACGATTAAGCTTTTTTTCTTTCCCCCTAAAATGGGTTTTTATGAAATTGGCAGCATCCTAATACTGTGTCAGCCAAATTAGTCACGTCAGATAGCTGCATGCCCATGGGGCTGGAATAATAGCATATTGTAATGTGATGCTCTGACAAAAGTGCCTAATTGTAAGGAACAATCCATTTGCAACAAGATAAGCAGCTATCGGTGTTTCCCTCCCTCAGTATCCCATGAACTCTAAATATGGCTTCCAAATTACTGCTCAGTGCTCCGTTCAAATGCTTTCCAGCTCATTTCTGGTCACTGACAGAAGAATAATACCTTAGCATTGCAAACTCTAACCTGATTTCTGGTTAGAGTGACTAACTAACAAATCACACCTCCATCAGTGATTCAGTTTGAATAAACTTTTTCCAGTCACACAGCAAAAACCTTGCTGAAAGTGGAAAGATTTGATCTTTAGCACCAAAGCAATATTTTGTATGCATGGTTCACAGTAGTTCATTTTCTTATCCAGCACCTTCAATAACAAACTTGGTGCTCACAGAGAATTTTTGCTACTACAGAGACAAATGTGCAGAGACTTAACAATCTGATTTGAAAACTGAAAATAGGTAAGGTCTGAAATATAAGCAAATGCAGTATACCAACAGAAGGATGCAGAGGGGCTGTAGATTGTTATTTTGGGAGACTGAAAATCTGAAAGATAGAAAATCCAACCATGCCTAACAGCCCATTGGACTCATGTGGTTAAGGCAGGGGCATGCAGACAGCAGATTGCAGGTCTGCCCTGGCTCCAGACCACATTGTTACCAGTACAAGATCCCAGCCCCAACCCTTAAGCAACTCCCTGCCCAGCCATGTACTCTGTCAGCACTGCCGGGGCCGGTCTCCACGGAAACCCTGGCCCCATGCTGTCACAGCACTGCCACTTCTGGGATCTCCATGGAAACTGAGCACAGGGCAGGGGCTGCTGGGAAATAGAGTCTGGCCACCAGACGGATTCACCAGTTTGCCCACCCCTGGGTTAAGGCATACCAGTGGCTTAGCTAATGGCACACAAAGGCATGGTAGTAGCAACATTAAATCTGACCAGTCTTGACTTCTTAGCCTGAATGACTCAGTACATGTTTACAGCTAGGTCATTTATGGAAATAGAGAGGTGGGAGGTAGCCTTTGCAGGCTGGATGACAGGCAAAGAGCTGTGTCCACAGGCCAGTCTGTGGGTACAATCCGGCACGCTGGCCTGGCTTCATGTGTCAATGCTGGAATTCCCCAAGGGGCTGGAAATTTGGCAGTACCAGAGTGGTGACAGTGTTAATTGTTGCAGCTCTGGGCTCCGGCAAAAAACTAAACATGGCCAACAGAGGACGACCTACTGTTTTGTAATGGCCTTCTGGTTAGAGCAGTTGCTGATGACATAGGAGTTCAGGGTTCAAGTTTCTTATTCTCCTGAAAAGATTCAAATCCTCATCTTCTAATTCACCCTAACCACCAGCCTAAGGTAGGTGAGAACACTTTCTACCCTTCTTGTTGAAGATAGGTCACTGTGTAACAATGAATGTAAGCATCATGTGTCCAGAAGGAGAGCAAATAAGGAGGAGTCAGACTGGGTGCATCTATGTGTGCAATTACCCCAACACAATAAACTCTGGTACAGTTCATGCCAGAGTCTGTTCCCCCAGGCGCAACATTTATATGGGTCCCTGGGATCACAGCAATTCGAGCCGGCAGGCAGCCCTCTCACTGTAGCACCCTTGTTTCCCAGTCAGCCCCAGTCACTGTCTACATGTACATTGTAGCAGTGTAAATTACTCTACCATAGGATAGTATTTATCCCAGACAGTACAATTCTGTGAAGGAGTTAATTAATTTACTGCGCCATAATAGGGGTGGATGTGTGGATGTTGACACTTTACTGCAGAGCTAATCAGTCAACTCTGCAGTAATACACATGTGTAGATGCACACACTGTACCTCAGACACTTGGTCAAGACACTTGGCTTTAACAGGAAACTAATGGTTTCTGCTTGTGTATTTTATGTCCAACAGTAGTTGGATTAAAAAAAACAAATATTTTTGGAAACTGGAGCTAAAACCCAAGCTGCCCACTCCCAGCTGAGTGTCCTATCCACTATGGTAGAAAGGGAGGCTGCATCATACTTGTTCTCCTTCTGGTCCAATGATTCTTCAATTCTTTGCTTCACACTGTCCCACTTGCAGCAGGAAGGATGAAGAATTTCCCCCTCACAGCCTAGCCTACAGCCTGGTAGCCAGGGGAGTCTGGTGGGCAGTAGGGGATATAAGTTGAGTCTCTTCAGGCTAAGGAGAGCCTAAAAGCTAGATCTCCTTCTCTAAACACCAGGTCCCTGTAAATTGCCATTTTAAAAGGAGTGAGCCCTGCTCACTTCTTTAAAAAATACTAATAGGTACCTATGAGGGCTGTGCGAAGCTTTGGTCCCTGATTCGATTCAGCCAAGATTTAGCCTGATTTGGTAGCTGACTCTCCGAATCCGAATTGAATCAGGAGACCCTTTAATCTCTTTGGAGCCCTCTTAATCAATTAGGAGAGATTCGGAAAGATTCGACTATTCAGACAGACACAGTATTAAATGTTTTTTCTACATACCTCAAGGTACCAGATGGCTCGTGAATGCTGAGATGCTGGGGCAGATGGAGCATTCCATAGGAGCGTGGGGGGGGGAGGGGCCAGTGTGCTTGGCAGCAGACCCAGAAGTGGACCAGAAGCACTTCCAGTCCACTTCGGGGTCCACCACGGAGCATACTGGGAGCCCCCCCTGCACCCTCCTAGCTCAGCAACTGGTGTCTCCTGGGTCTGGGGGAGCACCCGGGGTCCCCCTGTGGCTGATCACTGAGCCAGGGGGTGCATGAGTCCTCCCATGCACTTCGCAGTGGTCCCGGAAGCAGACCGGACGTGCTTCTGGTCTGCTTCCGGGTCTGCTGCTGAGCACATTGGGCCCCCCCCCGACACACACACACTCCTGTGGGATGCTCCATCGGCCCCAGCATCACACCGTTCACAAGCCATGCCTGGTACCTCGAGGTATGTAGAAAAAACATTTAAAGCTGTGTCTATGGCTGAATCAGCATCCAATCTTCAGATTCAGATTTGGCTAAATCGAATTGGGGACAGTGATCCAAATCAATTAATCAAATCGCTGTCCCTAATTCAGGCCAAATCCAAATTGAATATGGCCCATTTCACACACCCCTAGTACCTACCCCTATGGTTAAGTTCCAGGCTTTGGATCAGTTGGATAAAGCACCTCTTTTGCAGTCCTGAGTCAGGAACCCAAGTTATAGAGAGGGGTTAGAGTTCAGATAGACCGCTGTGCTTAGTGTTTCCTATTTGCTAGGTGTTGGTGGCTCCTTGTCCAACCTATGGGCTTTCTGTGTTCTCCTTCTGAACTGTCTAATTCTTCCCATGTTCCATAAAGAGAGACGAGGCACATAGCTCTGGATTCCTTTTGGAGCCAGACAGAAACAATGTAGGTGTTTTGAAGCCAATCTTGAAAGCACCTAAATCCTTTTTGAATTTGGACTCATATGCCATTAAGCTTTTATACATCAGACCTCAAGGATAAAAGGCACCTGCTGGTATTTTATCCACAGTACATGTATCCCCAGAAGCCTGTAATTCATGTCCTACAGTACACTGAAGCTGTGTTGATGTCCTTTTAACATAGCTCCAGGGCTCTCATGCTTTCTCTTTCCCATCCCTTCCCACACACCCCCGCCCTCACTGCTCCATGCACTTTTTTGTCATGTATTTACATCAATTGTTTCCTCTTTTTTGATCAGCCATATGAATTAACATTTATTCAGAAACTGGCCACTTAGGTTCCAATACTTTAATGTCAATGACGCATTCAGTTCTCTCAATACCTAGACGTGAACTACAAAACACTCTCTACATCTTGATACTATCCTGACAACATGTCTGTATGTCAACTGAAAAACCCAGTGAAGCTTTAGGAGAGGAAAATAAATTATGCCAATGTTTACTTTAAAACATAATACTTCCTTTTTATAACAAATTAATTAGTTACTAGTTGTCAACAAATGCTGAAAATTAATTTACTAGATCTGTTTAACAATTTTAAAGAATTATTACAAAAAGTACACTAAAACTCTAAGGAGTGTGGACCCAGTGAAAGAGACACTCTAGTTCTAGAGTATGACAATATATACGCAATGTAAACTAGAAATGTTGGCTTTCTGTCTTAATTGCTTACTGTACACACTTGCACCTCACCTTATACTGGTGGGAAAGTATAAGATGTTATTTTCACAGTACATTCTAACTAGAGCATGCATTTGTTAAGTTACAGGATGTCTGCTCATAAGGTCAGCAAAATGATGCCATCAGAGGTGATATGTTAACATTGGTGAAATTATCACAGACTGGGAGTAAAGAATCGCCTTGCATCTGCCCAAGCTGCCTGGCTAAGTCCTGCTCAGTGCAAAGAGTAACCACTGGGTTCCCACTTCCTGATTCACATCAATGTGGTTAAACAGAGTCAAGGGATAGGCAGAGCTTAGCTTTTCCCACCTTCAAGGGCACCAGCTAGAACACTGAGGCCACTTCAAAAAGGGAAAGTAGGCTTTTCAGCAAAAGAAACAATGCAGCTTGCTTCTCCTTAGAGCAGTGGTTCCTGAACTCTGACACGTTGCACACTACCAATTTAAAACAACAGAACTTTAGGTACCACTGGTGGTACCCATACCACAGGTTGGGAACCGCTGCCTAAGAGCAATGAAAAAATCAGGGACTGGACTATAACTCTCAACACCCCAGACTCATTCCTGCCTTGCTCCTGTGACTTATCCAAGCAATTAACCCTGAACAATTTTAAATTAGAAAGGGTGAAATTAGACCTGGTCAAGAACTTTCTCTCATAATTATTAAAATCAATCCTATAAGCAGGAAAATTTTAAATTTGGTTAGGTTTTTTCATTTCTGTTGGGGAAAACAAAACCAAAATATTTAGTTTTGAGTTGGGTCAGTCCAAATCTGAATATTTCAGTTAAAATGAATTGAAATCAAACTTTTAGGCTAGGGACAGATATTCAAAAAGCCTGAGCCTGAATTGATTCAATCTTTGCAGGTTAGTCTAACCTGGCTAGGCTAAATCACTTTGTAACTGCACAGACATCCCCCTGGACTGAAAAAAATGCTGGCACATGCCAGCAGTGGCTCAGGCTAGAAGTCGGAGAGTGCTAGAGCACTGGGCTGAGCTGAGGGGGGCATGGCCAGACCCCGGCACGACACTGTGATTAAGGAGGGGTCCTTCCCCTTTCCTGATAATAGTGCATTTATCAGCTGTGTTATCAGCATTTGCCACCCCATCAGAAAAATAAAGCCTTGGTCATTAGTTCAAGCTCTCTTAAACAGTTTTTTCCAAAGGAAGGAATGCAGGTATATTACCAGCTGAGCTGTTGATTAGCTCTAAAAAGCCCTAAATCTACACTGTCGTATCTGCCTTACACAGCATTAGCTAGCATACCACATGCTAGCTAGGTCCGTGCTGTGGGAGAGAAGAGGAAGGGATCTCTGCTTAAGCAGCAAGTGGTAAGAGGGGGAAGGGTGACATGGGGAAACCAGCAGCCCCTGCTGAACCTGCAAGTCTCTGTCAGAGCTCCAGCCATGGGGCAGAAGGGAGGGGCCAGCTCTGCTGTGGAGGAGAGAGCCCCACCCAGCCCAGAGAGTATGCCAGGATGCTGGGGAATCTGGTTTAGCTTAAACCAGCGAAGGGTCTGGGACAGACATTGCATAAACTGGTTTGACCCAAATCAGTTAAGTCTGATACTACATTCAACTAGGTTTATCTCAAACCAATTTCAGCCATTTTCAAACTGGTTTACTTGCACTGAATGTCTGTTCTGTTACAGGTTTAAACCAGTTTCTGATCACTTAAACCGGTTTATATGTAATGTAATGTCTGTCCCTAGCCTTAAGGGTCAGTTCAGTATTGAGCATTTCCCTATTGTCAGTACCATGGCAAAGAAGTTTGGTGCCCAGGGCAAAGCCTACAGTAGCAGCCCACCCTCACACTGTGCACACCCCCACCATGCTTGCCCAGGAGTGCATGCAACAGCGGGAGCCACCCTCCCCCCATCCCTGCACCTCTCCAAACAAGCCACTTGCAGCTCTGTCCCGTGCCCTTCCCCAGTTGGGCAGTGCCTGTTGGCACCCCTTCACTTCAGTGCCCAGAGCAGTTGCCCTGCTCACCCCCCACACCTTGCTATTGCACTGCCTATTGTCCTGTGTTGCCTCATGAAAATTATAGTTCAATCCCCCATTTTTCTTAGTAGGCTGCTCTCCCTAACCTGACCACATCTCCTGTAAGGCAGTATAGTGTCCCTTCTGACCAAGGAGTGTGATGCATATGACTGCACAAATACTATGATGGCATATGCATCATAGGAGATGCACTCTCCCCAGGGAGAAAGATGGCATCAGACTGCTGATCTATAACTCTCATAAAGCAATGCATGGCAGCAAGGTTTTATATGCAGTGTTTTGGGTCAGTTCAACAAACTCAAATGAATTTTTCTATTTGGAGATGTGTCATGGTACTTTGTTTCATTTTAAAGTTGTCAAAGCAAATTGTTTCACTATTCCTTATGCTATTTTTTTTTTCCATTTTTGTTCTGCAAAGAAATTCATTATTTCAACTTTTTGTCCTGGTATAGGATGAAAACAAACTTGAACTATCAGAATTTCCCACAGGTTGGAAATTCTTATTTTTTGCTCAACTTCAGATAGAAGAATCTCTCTTTCCAAGAATACAAGGACTTTTTGCTGAACTAACCCTATTAGAGTTTTGTGAGCATTGCTCATGGAAACCTATCACACAGGAATCACAAAACAGGGTTTATTCCAGTGCTTGTTTTATTCCTGCATGAGTGTGCCTAAGGAATTGTCTACATAAGAACATAATCCCCCACTTGGAACATATTCCTTCAAGGTTCCTGTAGACCACAGTGAGAATTGGGAGACCATAAGGGAAGATTTTCAAATGATACTATTGTTCATTATAGGGCTCAGATTTTTTAAAAAGCTCATTTCCTATTTGGGCTCCAGAAGTAGATAGATTTGCAAGAGATCTCAGTAAATTTGATTCACATTAGTTACAGAGCCTTTTTTTCAAAATCTGGCCTCAGTGTTTTCTAATGAATATTTTTCTCACCAGTTTTCCCTAAGATTTTACTCAAGTCCTTGAATTTCTTTGTTGTAGGCCATCATAATTCAAAAGGGGCTTTTCATGATGGCAGCAGATCTTTTTTCCTCCCTGGATTTTCTAGATCTGCCTTTCAGGTCAATTGCTTTCTTACTGCATGGAATTGTGTCCTCAGGTGTCCTCTCCCTAGTCAAATCTACCTGCTGCAGACATTACAGTTACCAGCTCAAGAATTTAAAAAGCAAAAGGAATCACCCACTTAATGTACAGTGGTTTTGATCTGTCATTACAGCTGATCTGTGCCATAACTGATCTGCCTCTCCTGTTCTCTTATGCATATGTTCTGAACTTTAAAATGAGCTTTCACTGTTTGAAGGGACAGGGAACCAGTTTGCATCAGTAGTTTGATTGGTGCCTTATTTCACAGCAACCAACTAGGGTTGCATTTCAGAACATTCTAATTCTTCAAGTTATAAGTGTTAAAAGAGAAATATAAGGCATAAGAAATTAGGAAAGATCAACAATTCTGGCTTCCTGAGCAATTGAGCAAAAATTGCAAAGATTAAAAATACACCACCTACTGGGTCCAATGTTACCTTTCCCCCTGAGCCACCATCAGGCTTGAATATGAGTTGTAGCTCATCAGTTCTACCATTGTAGAAAATAGTCAGTTTTTATGGAACACCAATTAAAGGTTAGCCAGTATTTGCTATGACGTAGGTATCTGTGATCAGTAATAGCAAACACAATGAGATAATGGCAGGCTGTCCTTCCATGTCCAAGGGCACCTGGTAGAATACAAGCACATCCAGGGGTATAGTTTGGTAAGTGGATAGTCATGGCTGCCAAGAACGGTATGCAGTGTAATCTCGAGTTGGTGCATAGGGCTGGTAACACTTGTTCTTTGGACCTTGAGGATGTCGGGGAGTCATATTCATGTAGTCACTCTGGAGGATTCGGTTCTTCTTGTTTTTCAGCTGCAAGGGTGGGGGAAGTGTGAAAATAATTCTGCAGTTAGTTTTTCCTGTATGGGATGCATAATCAAAACAAAACAAGCCAACAAAAGTGGCGTGCAAGAAGCTCGGTGTTCTCTAGTATGAAGCAAATCATTCATAATGAATTTAGTTTTTCCTCTTTTTCAGTTAACAGTTGGCTGTGATATCAAACATATTCCCCACTCAAAATTATTTCTTCAGGCCCTGAATTAGGAAAACATATGTATTCAAGAAAGCATTTTAGCATGTGCTTAAAATTAAATCAGTTGGTTTAGAAATCAAAATAAACATTCATATACAATGACCTGTAGTATTTACCCAGATTTAGTGCAAGTCTTTCATCTTATCTGCTGAAAGAATTCTAATATTGGTTTGAGGTAGTAAATGCCCTAAACTAAAATGCAAGGATTTTTATGGGTGATTATTGGACCAACTACATGGTTGGGATAGACTTGGACAAGCTTTTGGATACCACAGTACACTTTTCAGGTCTTAGTGCATATTTCCTGGACTGTTACTGTTAGAACGTAACTTCAGCATTACCTTAAACTAGGATTACATTTTAGCTTCTTTGACAATCACATTCTTAGCTGATAGATGACTCAGCAGAAGCAAAAACAAGTGCAATCAGCATGGGGTTTCCCTGGTTTATTACTAGAAATTTTTTAACAAGTTAACGTAAGCAAAATAGGAGTACCAGAAAACGCCCCGGCCTATATGTAACTGTGTAGTCCTGCCCTCATATCTCTGTCCTGAAAAGGCAATTCATAAACTGTTTGAGCACCTGCTCAAGGGGAAAAGGAAATAGAGTTGAACTTTATCTTAGTTATCTACCTATTTGGCCCCAAAACTATCCACATTATTAATAGACTTTTGCCTCATCACGCTATTGTGAGGCCGGGAAGTATTATGCCCATTTTAGAGATGCAAAACAGAAGCACAGAGAAAATTAAGTGATTTGTCTAAAGTCACAGGGGAAATCTGTGATCTCTTGAATTAATGGTGCTCAGCCTTCCTGCCCCACAGGCTGAATAAGTGGTGCAGGGCCAACCTGAAGGTGGGGTTGATCCGCAGGCCTGATTCAGCATGGGGTCAGCACCTGGTGTTGATCTGTGGATGTGATCCAGCATGGGGGTCCAGCCCCATGCACCAGACCTTGCCACAGAGTGACCCTACAGACCAGATGCAGTTTTGGGGCAACTTTGGGTGCTGCAGCAAATAACTCTCCAACCACCAAATTTCTGGATCCATGAGGAGCCCCACTGGCTAGATAACATAGCCACATGGACCAGATTTGGCCCAAGGGCTGGAGGTTGAGCAACACTGCCCTGAGTCATTTGCTAGTAGTCTAGTTAATAGATTATTCTAACCCAGGTCAAGCCCTTCTTAATTAATGACCAGGGGAAGGGCTTCCTACTTTTGGAAGTTTAAGTGAGAAAGGGGAAGTTGCATACATCCAACTCAGTCTTCTCAGCTTTTCTATATCTCACTGATGGCTAGTCTCTAGAACAATTTGTCAAAAACATTGTATATCTGTGAGTTGCCTATATATACCTACATAAAAGAGATTTTTAAATCTAGAATACTTAATAACTAAAAAAATTGATCAGTAAGTATCAGTACCTTGAAACAATAGCAATACATAAACAGCAGTTATATTTTTGCTGCCATTTTGGGATGGAGTTCCCTAGTTGTACACTTACTTGATTTTGCAGCTATTGAGGTACCATGGAAATTAACAGAAAAAAATGGTGTTTCAAACATTAAATTCCTCATAGTGGTATGTGCACAAATTATTTTGCATTATAAGCTTTGTTGGTAAATGGTAGCTGATGATACAGTGACCGCAATTCTAGCCTTAGTTATGTACTAATCTAATTGACTTGGAGAGGAGTTGCACAGATGAACCATGGGCAAATTTACATTTTATACATACAACATGGGTAAGTTAGTTACTATGATATTTCCTGACTTTAAAATAATAAATGTGACATTATATTTATGCAACTCTGTGATGATAAATTATATTATATATCAGCTATACCACAGTATAGTCCACTGTATTCCCTGATTTTTACACATGAAGACTCAATGGCTCAGGAGGTCTCATCCAGTCCTATGTTCCTGTACCTATAAATTTTAAATTGTCTAGCAATTTTTACATGGCTGAAACAGATTTTGCAGGTATGAAAAAATGCGTGACTATAACAGAAAAAAAACCTGTTCATTTAGGAAGCAAGGTAGTTTTTCTCCACAGAGGTAGAATTAGTACAAAAGCAGAATAAACCTATGGCTGATTTCAAAAACTCAGATGAAGTAGACTTGGCCTGGCTGACAAGTATCATTTTAGGAAGCTCATTTAGATCCATCATTTCTAGGCAGCTTTATTAACATTCAAGAGCACTGCAAATATCTAAGCACTCAGACTACCTGTTATCTAGAGCAGGGGTTGGCAATGTTTTCCAGTGGGGAACTGAAATGACCTATCATAGGTCTGAGACAGGTGGGCACTAGGACCTGGCAGCCTGCATTGCTTCTCCCTGCCTCCTGGCTGCATTGCAGCACAAGGGAGAGCCCCCACTCCACCAGAGCCTGTGCTGCCTGACTATGGCACAGTGTAAGGAGAGCTGCCCCTCTGCCAAAGACCCCACTGCATAGCTGTGGCATGGTGCAAATAAGACCCTCCTGCTGCCAAATACTACTGAATCCATGGGTCTGCAGGCCGGATCCAAAGGCTCTTCAGGCTGTAGGTTCCCAACCACTGATCTAGAACAATGATTTCCCAACAAGATAAACCCAGAGATTTCAAACAGGAATCCATAGTGTTAAAAATATTCTGATCTGCTATGGGCTTTCTGAGTTCTTTGCAAAAGAATTGCTCTAGTATTTTTCTGTAGTTAAAAATGAGTGAAAACTAAGAGCTAGCATTTTTGGAGGACTGCCTTGAGAACCAGTGATGTAGAGCAATAGTTTTCAACCTTTTTTCATTTGCGGGCCCTAAAAAATTTCGAATGGAGGTGCAGATGCCTTTGGAAATTTCAAATGGAGGTGCATACCCCTTTGAATTATAGGTGTAGGTATTCGCATATTTTTGATTGATCATTGTCATCTTTCACAGACCCCTTAGATATACTGTGCAGACCCTCAGGGGTCTGCAGGGTACAGGTTGAAAACCACTGAGCTAGAGGATACCAACAGCTACAGAAGCCCCAGGTAAAAACTTATTATGAGGCAAATGTAGCAGAGAAGCAGAGTTTAGCATGGTCATTCTCCTTTGGAAAAGGTGTTCTCTTAGTGATAACCAGTACAGGAGCCACAATACCAAAAGCAAACAGCACATAGAAAATTATTCAAACTCTAAATTATGGATCTGAAATAACAGTATTGCATCAAGGCACAGATGCCACTGGCTGTACCTGTTTCAGTTTTCCTCTGACATATTCAGAGCAAAGTGGTATTATAACCTAACTATATTTTCTTATGGCCATATCTGATCCGGTTTGCACATCATTAGGAAGCCTCCTTGCAACAAACACCTCTACTTTATGGCACAACTAGTTCAACTGTGACTTTGATAAGCAATGGAAGTGAGTCCCAGTACACAAGTAGGATTTAATCTGAAAAGGGAGAACTGCAGCCAGGTTGCTTTGTAATTAGTTGAAAATAAATATTTAAACACAGTGATACAAGGAAAAGGCAGATTGGAAGCAGAAAAAAATTATCTTATACAGCTACACGGTACACAATATGGAAGATCACACTTCCTAGAATGTCTCACAGAAGAGGGCACCTGCTGCCTCCATGATAGCATCCCCTTCACCTTTCTCCTGCATCCTGCAGTTCTGGTTTCTGACCAGGCAAAAAACATTAAATCATTGTCCCTAAATTGGAGTTGCTAATGAATAAAGGAAGATGACTGTGTAGGAGCATGGCAAAGACAGCATGAAAAGGCTGCTACGTAGGCACATAAAGCAAGGGAAAACAATAATCTCTTACCGAACAGTGAATACAGGCTACAGTTATTATTATACTGTAGATAGCAAAAACTCCAATTGCTGCTGCCATAAGCCAAAAGTATCTTGTAGACTGAAGAAGCTCTGATTGTTGGAAGGGCACGTCTTAAAGAAAGAGAATAAAGAAAACTTCAAGTACATAAAATCAATACCTAATCTCAATTTATTTACTCATGTCTCAGCCATCTTCCATCTATTGTGACCAACAGATAAAAACATAGAAAAAAAAGCAGCTAGATTATCAGTATATGATCTGGGGTAGAAGAATGTTGTCTTCTCTGAGACATCCATTTTGTACCTGACATTACTGTGAGCTCTAGCATTAGAGTGTACACTAAAGGAAAAGAATATTGGACAATTATGGTTTCATGGCTTACCTCTCACATGGATGATAGTTCCATTGCTCTTGTCACTGCAGACATAAGGAGGTGGATACATGACCTCAATTTTGCAGAAGTAAATATCAGTGTGGTTGGGATTCATGTTTGAAAGGTTGAAGATTACATGCTTCTTTTGATCATCCTGATAACCATGGCAGGTGAAACCGTTACTTGACTGGGTATTGTTACCTTTGGTTGTATTCCATGAAACAAAGCAGACTTCAACTGCACTGTCTGTTCCTTTATGTAACGAAGCTCTGAATTCCTTCCCAGTTCCATTATAAGTATAGTTGCAGACCAAGGTAGCGGTTTTGTTATCTACTCTGAGCACAGGACGCTGTGTCACTAAAATCTTGTTTTCTGGGTGGGATAATGGAAAACATTTATTTATAAAATATAGTATATGACTTCAAAATCACACAACAATTAGAGCATCTGATCTATGCTCCTGCACTAACCAAGATTATGATTCTACCAACGAATACCCTGACCACTAGTCTACAGTCAGCCTCGCTTGACATCTTCTTGCTACAGCTTTTCCACTTTGTAGGAATAGTTAAATATGCATTGGACTAGAGCGAGAGAGAGGATGAGCAAGGACAGTAGTGCTTTTCTTACCATTTAACACATGAGGTCCTAGCTTCCGTTCTGGTTATGATGCACCAGTTTTTTTTCATATGGTTGGATGAAGGAAAGTTCCAACCTGGAATATGTATATACCATGCATTTTCTATCCACCTTATAAATTTAAAAACATTCAAATTATAGACCTTGCAATACAAAAAACAGCCTTTGTAAAGGCAAATTGCTTACTGTTGGAACACACTTCACTTACGCCATCCCATGGGATTGAACCTGGTATTGCTAACCCTAAATATGTTCCTCTCACTAGCACCTACAGGAAAATCTTAGCCTTTTATGTGGAGCAGATAATGACACAAGGTTGGTGGCATATTAGCAGTTGTCACAGTAATGGTCTGCAAATATATTTTATATCAAGGCCTTATCCCCTTTGATCTGACTGGCCTAAACATTTCCTGCATAAACAGGAAATGTTTACTGTCATCTCAGTCTCTGTACTACGTTGTGTGAAGAGTCAAAACACTGAAAGAACTGTGCATGAAGCAGTCCTTCTACAAGGGAAGTGGTTTTTCCCACTTGATACCTTGCTTTGCTTTTCTGGAAAGAAGCAAAAAGAAGATTTAGCTCCTAAACCATTTTAGGGAAGGAGTAACTTACCAGGTGCAAGACTTGCCATAATCTGTTTTAGCAGGTATATGACCACACAAATCTCATGTAAGGGTCACTTCTAACTGGGGAGTGGTAAGGGAAGGTCATATTCACTTGGACAAAATGTTTAAAAGGTCCTTGCAGGCTCTGGCAGAACTATCAGCACAGTCCTGGGGAAGGATAATGAGGATACCTTTTCCTGCCTCTGGTTACACCCTCTACTGTAAAGTCTATATTCCTTCCCCACTATCTTTGGGATCTAAGAATTTAAGAGCAGTAAGGGAGTAATGGAGTATGTAAAAGCTCCCAGAAAATGAGGATTTCATTTTGTCATACATAAATGTCAAGCTTTCTGTATTTCAAATGTGATTGTGATTTGTCCAGATAAAGACAAAACTGAGACTTTTGGAAATTGTTTTGCACAAGAAAGGAAAGTGAGAGTGAGCACATTCACACATGCTAGGGGCTAGGGCACTGCCCTAAGATGACAGATGAAGTTCTCCCTCAGCCTGCTTTATTTAGATCATGGTCTTTAATTTGCATCTCCCACATCTTACAACAGTGCCTCAGAGCTGATGAACTACAGAGTCACCTGTACACTTAATTCCTACTCTAACTTGGGTAGAGGAAGGACTTGGACCTGGGTCTTCAATATATAAGGTGAGTGGCCAGACCATTTGCTTAATGTAGGTTCTCTCTGCCTATGAAATGCCAAGCCTCCACCCTTGAAATGTTATACTGGACATAAGAAGCCTTCTCAGCAAAGTGTTGTCAGAACAGGTAGCCTTCCACAAGTTTAAAGTCCCCAAAAGTTCTAGTCAGATCTAAGCCTGTGACCATCTGGAAGACCTTGTTCAGTTCCCATTCCTCAGCTTCCCAGTTGAATGGCAGGAGAGTGAGTGAAGCTTCCTTCATTACTCACCAATGAATTTCTAGAGGTGCAGAAGGGGAACCAATAGCTTTCTACATTGCACGTACTGCCCTACCAGCCATTGGAAAATATCAGTTGAGAAAGAAAAAGGGAATAGCTGGAGATGGGGAGAAAAATGGAAGTTAGAAGAAAGATGGAGCACCTTGAGAGGAGAGGAATTGTCCAGGACGGGAGTGGGTATGTCTGTCAACACCAGATACAGGGAGTGAATAATAGAAGCAACCCTCCCATTGGTACCTTGAACATACATAAGATGAGTACCTCCTCATAGCCGCCAACATAGATTGCTAGCCACCTCACCACTGCCAAAGCTGACCACTCTCCCATTCTGAAAATGGACTGCCAGCACCTAGGTCTTTGTGCTGTTTGTGGAAGGAGAAAGTATGGGACAGAGAAAGCTGACCTACTAGCTCTGCAGAGCCCTCCTCACCAGCACAGGAACAGAAGGTTCTGGCCTCTTGCTCCACCATATCTAGCATCAAAGCTGGCAAAACTCAAAATTTTAATTACATCGGAAACTTCAGAATTTTGAAATTCTTTTTCTGGTTTGGAATCAAAATGCCTATTTTCAAAATCTCCCACAGAAAGGACATCCCCCCAACACAGATCCTGAAGTCCAACTCTTGTTAATGAGAGAGGTCTGTCAGGACCCTCCCTGTAGTTCAAAAAATTTTCATTGAAATTTGCATATTTCAGCGAAATATTTCAGTTTCATTAAATCAGCCTTTTCTGACAAAGCTAATTTTAATCAAGTGTAGTTTAAAAATGAGTTTGCACTTAGTTTAGTTAGGATTTAGCACTTTTAAAAATGTAGTGGCTGGTTATATTTTTACTAGCTGGAAAATATCAGCCATGATCAGGGTTGGTGTGCAAAATACCCTGCTTTTCTCTCTCCAACCCCCCAACAAAATAATTCTGTATTTGCCACATCTTGGTTTTAGGAATCCTATGGCGATGAACTCTTTCCTCCTTTTTGGATAACTGGAAAAAAAAGACTTTCAGCAAAATATCTGTATTCTTATTTGTACTGCAGTAGCACCTGGAATTGGGGCTTCATGGTCTTGGGGCTTATATCCCCATAATAAAGAGATATTTTGCAGCCCAGTAAGCTTACAGTATGAAATGGTATCCTATTCTTTAGCTGAATCTTACCAAAGCATCAGCAAACTAGAAAACTGCTTCTCTCACAAATATGTATGAAAAGAAAGGGGATGCTGCGGGGCAGACCTTTTTAGGTAATTACTGTGGCAAAGAAAACCAATCTAATGTCTCATTAGAGAAGCCACAGAAGGTACCATTTAAGCTGGCTGAATGACCTTAATAACTTTCCACAGTACTTCGCTGCTATAGCCTAGACTCATTCTGATGCGTAGTATGTATTGCCAAGTACCTTGAACTTTTTAACCTAATTGCAGTGTCAGAGCATTTTTGCACCCACAGCAAAGTGTTTGTAACAGCATGAGTTTAGAATCTATTGATGCTCCTTCCTAAGGTATATTTCTTAAAATCATTTCCCACTTCTTGGACCTACAGCCAAATCTCTTAGCCCTGCAATGCAAAATAGATGTTGTGAGCATGTTCTGTAGTTTTTTATTCAGGGACATGAAATATAGAAACCATAGGGTGAACAAAAGTTATTTCATAGGTCAGTAGATGCGGACTGTTCACAAGTGACTTGTTCAGCCGTGTTTACAGGGTCTGCTATAAAAGGTGGCTCTGCTGTATCAAATCACAGATCACATATCAAAGTACATATCTCCATAAAAATAGATTGATGTGTCTTTCCATATTGTAAAACAAATTTTTGCTCATGAAAGCAAAGTGTATTAGATGAGCCATAATACAAGCGAGTGCCCCACTTAACTCACAGATCTATCCAAGTTCCAGAATCTTGATCTGCTATAGTCCTGCTATCCTAGTCTTGTGTTTCAGTGTATTGGGGAAAGGCAGCCATGCCAAAATGTGTATTACTTCCACAAGAAAATAAGATTAGGCCATCAATTTCTTATTTTATTTGTGACCTGAATAGGACTTGAATAACTCCTCAACAGGAGCTAAACCAATAGGATTTCAAACCAGCACTCTAAAAGACTTGGAGGGATCAAATGTTGCACCAGTAAAGTTCAGGCTTATCTTGTCTTTAAGAATTTTTTGTAAAAAATGATGGAACACTGAACCATTTAGTACCAGACGGCTACAACCTAAACCCCTGAACCATTTAGTAGGCATTTTCATTTTTGTGTATTTTCCCCATAAATAAGATTATAATTGCTGTTTTCAAAGGTTGCTTTCAATTGTGCTATATAATCATAAATAACTGTATAGGGTCCTAAATGTATGTGGCATTAACCAACTCAGAAAGCAACGGTTATGAAAAATCGCTGTCTACAATTTCAGAAATTGGTAACGCCTGGAGCAGAATAATTAAAATCCGCAGGACATTCGCTATAGCAAAACTGAGTGCCTACGTAAGTGTCTGCAGGACCTTAGATTTTCTAAGTGATTAATGAACATAGTCTATGTAAGTTCTCTTAGAGCTTTGTTGACCATGTATCTTCATGTTTAACCTATATCACGAGAGGGGGTAGAACTTCTCATTATGAGAATATATTTAGCAGACATAATGTCAGTAAAACACTGACATTCTGATCTTAAATGCTTGCTGCAAGTGAAGCTCCATAGAAGTCATGTGTTGCCAAGAAACAGAAATAGCGAAAACAATGTATGGAAAAATATTATTTTCCAGAGCTTTCCGTGACTCATCAGCAGGGGTTTTAAAATGTTCTATTTTTGATTGGTAAAATAGAGATGAAAAGAGTATTATTCTCCTGTTCTAGAGGGGCACTGACTTCTGTAATTCTTTTGCCAGTAGTAAGAATATGGGATGAGATTTTGATTGGTTAAACTGTTATTCTTTAAAAACAGAATAGGAAAAAGATCCCTTTGAACTCCTTGGGAAGGGGAAGAACTGAAGGTAACTAAAGAAGATAGTAATAAGAAAACAAGGTAAATCTATCCTCTGGTCACTGATCCGTGATACTCAGCTACATTCAGAGTTTTCAAGGTACTTGGATGGCTAACTCATCCAGCTGCTCTATGATGTGGGGCCCTTTGGTCACTACAGATATCCGTCCTTGCTAATCTCCCTTCCCTTATTTAAAGTACTGTATGAAGAAAGGTAGTCAATGCAAGGAGATATGCTACTGCTTTCATTAAACCCAGTTTTTCAGTTTGCTGAGCCTAGGAGTTCGATCTGTTCAGAGAAGAGGAAACGTATTAGTGTCATCCTAATCTCGGGTAATTTAGTTTACCTTGTATAAACACCAGAGAGCATTCAACATACCAGTTAGAGGGCACTTTTTAACCCAGAAAAACTGTAAGCCATCAATTTTCCTATAGTACATTTCCTATAGTACATTCCTATAGTAAGACCATGTGCAACATATGGTAGTGGGAATCCATAGTGTATTTACAAAATATATTCTGCTCAGACAAATATAACCACTTGCGTCTTTGTTAGTCTAGTAAAATAATTCTCCAGCTGGAAAGACTAATAAGAAAAATGTTTTAAAACAATGGTACTAATACAAAAACTATGGTTCAAGTCCAGTATTTGACAAATACACCGGAAATGGTCTAAGTACACTTGATCCTGCCTCAGGGGAGGGGTATATAGTAAAGGATCTCTTGAGATGCCAACCCCAATCTTACATTTCTATGATTTTAGGCAAAGCATCCTATGAGGTAGGTTTTTTTCAGTAAGAAAACAGGACAGATTCTGTAGTTTTTAAGCAGACAGCATTCTCATTGATTTTAATAGATGTTTAACTGCAAAACTTGGATCACCCTTAATACTGCCCTCTTATTAAGCCTCTCTCATCTTAGAATCAACTTTAATATTGTGCACTTATTAAGCCTCTATCATCTTAGGAGCTACAGTGCAGATGAAACAAGCAAAAAATCAGAACCTGAATAAGCCTCAAACATATATGCTTCTCTAAGCATTTGTGTAGTCCCAAAGAAGCTATTATGACAAGTGAAACACTTAATCATGGCCACAGGCAGTGTGCTTGTGTATTATTATACTATATAATATAACATAGTATATTACATTATATACAGCATGCCACAATTCAAAAGATTTGCTTAAAAGCTGCTGACACCTCATGGATATTTTTTTAACTGTTCAACACCTCATGCTGCTGTCCCCTTCCTGTAGTCACTGTCATCTCTGCTAGCACAGCTGCCTGCTGGGGAAATAATTATGATGTTTCAAAGAAGGAGTTTATAACAACAGGAGAGGAATAAGGAGAAAAAAAAGGAGATGAATTCTTAAGAATTACAGATCTTGAACAAATTCAGTGCAGGAGAATAGATTTGTGTTTCTCTTTTCCTGTAAATGTACAAAATGCTGACACATAGAGTAGACCTGACAACATGAAATACTTCGAGTTGAAATTATCCTAGCAAAAAATATCATCTTTTGCATTGCTTGGCATTTGATATACCCCTTGAAAAGATCTGGCAGTTATGAAGTTACTAAAGCTGCATCGTAGAGGTGATAATAAGATCGAGTAAGCTCAGTCAGAACAACTGAAATTCTAAAAAGCTTCAGTAACACTCCAGGGTTTCTAATAGGCAAATAATCATTTTTGTTTTCGTAGGGAGATTGAGTTTTAATATGCACCAGTTGATTGTGGAAAAAACAGCTTGTTCTTAATAAGTAACTGGTTTTTTGCTTATTATATTTGTTCATTTTCAATGGGTACAGCTGAACCCAGTTCCACTGACTGGGGTCAACTCACAGGACAATTAGGGATGCACATGGGATTCCTGAGCTTGCAAAAATATGCAAGGAGAAAATCACTTTCATGAAAACCGTTTTGAAACCAAAAATAAAGAAAAGCTATCCAATGTTCAAAATTAAGAAATCCCAGCGGGCAAATGTACCCTAGGCTATGTTATGCCATTTCAAAACATATCCTAACTGAGGTTAAATAAAAAGAAATTCTGAAGACCAAATTTGCAGAACACCGTGATTTTAAAAAGTTGTATTTGTATCCGTTTTATCAGCATGAAATATCAGTTCCCATGCATCCAATTGCAATATAATTTAGGGTATTTGCATTTAAAGCTGCCCTTATAATCCCAAAATAATAAAAAATGTAATGGAGAGGATCAAAATGGTTTACCTGTCACATCAACGACTTGAATGATGCTGAGAGCAGTGAGTATCCAGAGTATCATGGTGATAATGGTGGGCTGGAAACCTTGACCCCACCCCCTGAAAGACCTACAATAGACTGCACCACAAGGCAACCTGGTGGGTTTAAGCAGCTCAGTCACTTGTACATTCTCTTTCTTCCTATTACTCCCTCAGTAGCACATGATATACACCCAAGTGAAACCACTATAATGGCAACATTTCAAACAGGAAGTTAAATTTTTTTGATGACTTTATCATTTCATGTTTAGGGAGCCTCATGTCTTTTTGTTAAAATGGAAAGCTTGCCTTTGGTTAACCTGCACATTATATGAGGAAATGGGAGCCCCTCTGTTGACATTAAGCCCCATGAGGGACCTAGTATTTGAGGTCTTGCAAAATTGTTTCTGTTAGATGGAGAAATAGAGGGTATCAGTCAGGTACATTTTTTGGTGCAGTCCCATTTATTTATAAAGACTGCACACAGTGACTTGTTCTCCTGAACATAATAGCTCAGGCTATTTGTTTGTTCTTGATTTCCAAGTTTGCCTCTCCTGTGAGTTGTGTGTCCAAGGAGCCCTTTCTGTCTGCTTCTTCTCCAGGCCATGATCAGAACTATTTGTCTTGCTGTTTGCAGATTATAATCCATGATCTCTCCCTCACACAGTTTGTCCAACAGTCCCCTAGCCTTGGGCCCCTGTATGCAGCTAGTCCCTAAGAAATCCAACAGACATTGCCCAGGCTTCACCATTAAGACCAGTTCTGGGATGATAGCTTCCTGTTATTTCCAGGTGTTTTTACTTAAAAAGCCATTCAACTTCTCCACATGTTTAGGCTAAAAGACCTGCTTGATGGCAGCCATTAATACCTTCCAGAGTAACATCATCCATCTCCTCTCTGCTCTTCACCTTCTTGACATTTTAAAAGGTGACACCCTGTATGAAATATCCTGGACTGAAAGAAAAGTTAAAATTTACACAGACTTAACTGCATGCACGGTGTCTTTCTGTCGGGACATTTCACATTGTGAATTAAATCAGTTTGGAATCAACCCATCCATTTCTCCTTGCAGCAACCCATTCTCTGGTTGATGTCCCTTCAGCCACCTGAAGAACCCCTTCTGGCAGGCTCCAAAAGAGCAGGCATTTTTTCTGTTGTGTCTACCAGCTGAGGTAGACTGTGTTCTGATGAGTAACTCATCACTGGGGATCTGGGTTTTCCGTTTCCCTTTAAAAAAAAAACATGGATTTTCCCCTTTAAAGGAGAAAAACACAGATGTTGCTCTTTAAAGGAGAAAAACCTGGATTTTCCCCCTTTGAATCAGGAAACAATGAGTTTCCCCTTGGAGGCTGGCAGAGTTCCAGACTGCAAGGAGCTGCTTGGGGCCAGGGGGAACAGGGGGAGGCAGGGGCTGCCATGTGCAGGTATGCACACACGGCTGGCAATACAGACAGGAAGGGTGGTAGAAGCAACCCTGGCAGCCGGATACAGGTAAACCTATGGGATTAGAGGGCCAGGGCTTGGGGACTGTCCAGGAGGCTTGGGGGGGGGTGGGGTTGTGAGGCATGTGTGTGTGGAAGAAGAGAAAAATGGAGTTGACTCTGTATTCAGCTTAGGCTATGGGGAAGTCAAAAAAGGTCATGACCCAAAACTGCTAAACTAACACAGACTAAGACCATCCTGCCCTAGTCTAGTAAAAAACAAAAGCTTAGCACAAAAGTAACCTCAAACCGGCCTGCTGAGTCAGCCCAAAGTGGGAAGTGAACCCTAAGGTTGCTAGTTAGACGAGAGATAGTAACATTTTTGCTAACATAATCATAAAATAAAAAGACATGCGCTTTACTAACAAAGTTGTGGCAAATGCTGATTAGTTATATCATAGCTATGCTTATGATGTCATATTTTCTATATGAACTCGCCTCACCTGTTGTACGAGGTCAGACCTCTTCACAATTCTCCAATTGTGTATGAGTCTGTCCAGAATGCATTCTCTAATAAACCAAGCTTCTGCTGACCTGACCTAAAGTTTGCTGCGTGTGTTTACCACGACATGTAGCAGGGGTGTTTGGAGGGGATATGTGTAGGGAGGGGATGTGGGGCATGTGTGGGGGAGAGAAGACATGTGTATGTTCCCGTGACACACTGTGGGTGCCTACTGACACTGAGTGAAGTTGTCTGGATGCTGGGGCTGAGGTAGGGCAGGAGGGGCTGAGGCAGCACTTGGTGTCACTGCCAAGCCCAGCTCCATGTTGTTGCCAGCAGGGCCCACCCGGAGGCACCTGCACCTCCAGCAGGGGAAGGGAAAGGGGGCTCCTTCAGAGGTAGTGGGGAGTTGCGTGGCCAGGCTGGTGGCACCAGGGGCCAATGCCTGTGCTCTCAGGGGCAGGGGCAGGGGTGGGGTGGCCAGAGGACACTGCCCAGGGGGGTGTGGCTGGGGTGCCTGGGGCTAGGATCACTCTATCACTGCCCATGCAAACCAAACCCCACCCCTGCTGCTGGGGGTGCCAAATCTTGGCAGCCATGGCAGCATGACTGGCACAGGGCTCCCAGCAGCAGTAGTACCAAGTCTCTGCCCCTCTCTCCACCTTCCCACAGCATCTCACCAACTGGGCCACAGAGGTGGCTCCTGCCCAGTGCCAGTCCAGCCAGGCTGCAGCCCTGTGGCCCGCACTCTGCTATTGGCACAGAAATCTGGGAAGGCGTGTACCCCCCATACCTCCCCAACACATTGCCAACGGCATCACTTATGCCCATACACCTCCTGCCCCACATACCCCCATGCCACACACACTGAGGGGGCTGAGGGCAGCTGGTGCTGGGGGTGCAGGGGATGCCAGGTCAGGAGTGAGGGGCACCACCAGAGCCAGGGCAGGTAGGGGACAGTAGTTTGGGAGTGGGGAACACCAGCAGGGATGGGCAGCTGCAGGACTGAGGGTGAGGGGGGGGCTGTAGGTTAGGAGTGAGGGGCAGGGCCAGGGAGCTGTGGGTTGGGAGTGAGGGCACTGATGGAGATGGAGAGCTGCAGGTTGGGAGTGAAGGGAACTGGTGGGGGCAGGGAGCTGCAAGTTGGAAGTGAGGGGAACCAGCAGGGCTGGGAGGTGAAGAGCTGTGGGTTAGGAGTGAGGGGCACCAGCAGGGCCAGAGGGCTGTGGGTCAGGAGTGAGGGGCACTGGTGGGGGGAGGGGGCTGCAGGTTGCATGGGAGGGGAATCAGCAGAGCCAGGGTAGGCAAGGGACTGTAGGTTGGGAGTGAGGGACACCAGCAGGGATGGGCGACTGCAGGGCTGGGGGTGTGGGAGGGCAGTAGGTTAGGAATGAGGGGCACCAGCAGAGCCAGGGAACTGTGGGTCAGAAGTGAGGGGCACTGATGGGGATGGAGGGCTGCAGGTTGAGAGTGAGGGGAACTGGCAAGGACAGGGAGGTGAAGAGCTGGGTGTTGGGAGTGAGGGGCAGCAGCAGGGCCAGGGGGCTGTGGGCCAGGAGTGAGGGGCACTGGCAGGGAGGCAAGGGCCTTCAGGTTGGGAGGGAGGGGCACTGACAGGGTTGGGGGGGGCAGGGAGCTGTGGGTCAGAGTGAGGGGCACCAGAATGGTTGGGGTGGGGGACTGTGAGCCAGGAGTGAGGGGCACTGGCAGGGTTAGAGGGGCTATGACTTGGGAGTGAGGGGCAACAGCATGGGCAGTGCCACAAAGCAGCAGTGGGGGGGACAGCCACCACTGAACCCTCATCTGGGTGAGCAAAGGAGGCAGGAGGAGCTCTGATTTTCCATGATAAAAAAACCCCAAAATCAAATGCCAAAATATATAGGGATGTAGAATGTATTTTATTGTAATGATTGAGACACTGGCACTACTTTAAAATTTTAATATTATAAAAGCCTAAGTCTGTCTGTCTGTCTGTAATGCTTTATTTCCACTTAAATAGTTGGAAAACAATTATTGTGCACACCAACTGCAGAAACTTCCTTAGCCTGACGAAGGGTTTTTGAACCCGAAAGTTTGCTTAATACTTGTTTTCCAACTATTTAAGTTGGTCTAATAAAAGATATCAGATTCACACAAAGAACCTTGTCTACCTATGTCCTTAGACCAACACAGCTACAACCTACACCCCTGTATCTTCCAAATAAGCTTTCCAGGGAGTTTGGCTCTCAAAGACCATGTGCCTGAGCTTGGACAACCAATTTCTGTCTTTTGGACCTCCTTGGTTTACAGATGGATTATAAAATTGTGGAATGTCCTGCTTTACCCAAATTCTCTGGCTGGCCTGATTTCTAATCCAGGCAGCTGACTCTCACCATGATCTTTAACACTTGAATTCTTTCTCAAGGAGGTTTTCATTTCCTCTTGTCCTTGATGCATCCCATTTCAATCAGCAAATTCCTGTTCGGCCAAGGCCTCCATTTTTTCTGGAAATGGAAATTACCAGGTAGAAGCAAAACTAAAAGTCACTGAGGTTAGGGGAACAGATTGTCTTCCTCCCATAATGATAAAGAACTGGCACTAAAAAAAAAAAAAGTATAAGTATTGTAAAAAGAATTTTTAATTAATCTATGAAATTGGGGGTAGGATAGGCCTGCCAGTCAGTCCTCAATAACATACAAGGCTTTAAACCAAACTACAAGAACGAAAACTAATTAAAGACATGGAGCTAAATAGACAATAGGATAATGAAGCATGGCTTTAACAAAGGTAGGTTGTTCCAGACTTACCTGATAGAGTTATTTGATAAGTGTTGCAGTGATAGATCAGCTGCTGCGAAGAACAAGAAGCCAGAAGTGCCAGGGAGTCCCTGGCAACAGGACGAGCCAGTGCATCCAACACTAGTGCTGCAACAAAAATGCCCTGCCCCACTCCCAGCACATTTTGTTAGTGCCTGCCAGCTCCAATTGGCTAGAAGGTACACATATGCTTGTATAAAAAAAGCTAAGGTGGTGGAAGAAGGAGGGACCAGAAGTAGAAGCCAGGAGCAGAGGGAACAAGAGACCTGGCAAAACTACCCTCAGAAGGGTGAATGGTGGGAGCCAGAGTTGCTTCCCACACCTAGAGGCTTGAAGGAGCCTGCCTACTTACTGGAGAAACAGCAGCTGGAGAGTCCAGAGCGTTGGGTTACTCCAAGCAACCACAGACCTGTGGAGAGACAGAGACAGACAACGTATAGCTGTGAGTGAACAGGGAAGCTAAGAAACAAATCTCATCCCTCCCCTCATATTTTCTTTTTTTTTTCTTTTCTTGAGTCTGAAGACAGAACGTTGGATGCTTAAAAGTAACCTGTAGCCTTGGGACTTTCTTTTCAATATCAAGACTTTAGTTTTGAACTCATTTGGCTTAACCTTGGTAAAGACCCCTTGGACACACCATGGGTCCTACCTACCTCCTCATGACATTAACAGCTGGTTGGTGCTAGGACAGGTTGTAGGGGAGGTGGAGTCCCAAGTGAGCCACTTGATCATGCTGAGTGATGGTCCAAGGAAAATAAAAGCCCTTCCTCCCTCTCAAAAAAATCAAATATTTGACATCAAGACATGGCAGGTGAGAGCATATGTCACCGTAACATTTTGGCATTCGAATCAAACTGTCCACTCACAAGAGTGAGGGTGTAGGAAGACATGCCGAGAGAAGTAGACGTCTGACTAAAGAGACGCACAGATGCCTACAATAAGAAAACTCTTTCTCTCGACTAATGAAATATAGTATATCTAATCTGTCTGAACTTCAGTAATGATCTGATAGGATGTCATGAGGGAAATTATCAGTGAAGCTGGAAAAGATGAGGATTAATGCAAAAACTGTTAAGCAACTAGGGAACTGGCTAAGGGAAGAAATAACAGGTTGTGCTGAAAAGACGTGCAGAGCTGGAGGGAGTTTACTAGTAGAGAACCTCAAAGATAGGTCTTAGGATGAATCTTGTTTAATGTTTTCATTAATAACAGCGGCAAAAACAGTAGGAGTACACTGATGAAATTTGCAGTGACACAAACTTGGGAGGTATAGCCAATATGGAGGAGGATCAGAATGTTATTTAGGAAGAATTAGATGCCCTCAAGGACTGAAATAATAGAAATGGGTTGCAATTCAATAGTGCAAAGTGCAAGGTCATGCACTTAAGACTAATAACAAGAATTTCTGTTATGTGCTATCAGCACATCAAGGATAAACAACTGAGAAAGAGAAAGACTTAGGTGACTAGACACAGGATGACTAGGAGCCACCAAAGTGATATGAAAAAAACAAATGTAGTGCTAGGAAGTATCAGGAGAATTACAGTGTACATCATTTAAGTACATAGCCTCATTAAGGAAAAATGTGATTAGCTTACCCTGAGTTTGCACTTATCTGAACATAATGTAAACAATAAATGTTTAGTAAGTACCTTGTACTGTTGGTGCTGTGAAATTAGCAGCCTCAGAACCTAACTAGCTCTCCTCATTGTCTGATACTCACTGTTTATACTGCTATAAGACTACAAGATGAGGGGAGATGGCAGCTGTGAAGCTGATTGATTTATGTCATTTTCAAGCTTCCTAATAGCAGCTCTCTGACAATTGCTTCCCCTTAATGCTTCTGGCATAGTTGAATAAAACACAGTTACAAACTAGACACTGGGATTGAAAGATGCTATGCACTTAAATGGTTTGTGCGTTTATGAGCCAATATGTAGACAATGGAGCTTGTTACAGAGTAATAGTCAGATTGGGACTGGTAGTTAAGTAAAGTTTGCACTTATTTTGTATGCACATAAGTGAAGAACACTGAAAAACCAGTAGAGAGGGGGAAGTATTTATGTCATTTTGTAAGGCACTAATGAGATTTCATCTGAACTATACTAGGTGCATCTACACATGCATTTAAGTATAACTAAATTTAATGTGCATTAAGCAAATTTTGGCAGGTGTCTACACGTGCAGGGACTTGGCACTAAAGTTAATGCACCTGGCACTAAAGTTACTGCCACGTCTCTGCAGCCCTGCCATGTGCCCTTAGTGGCTGGGCAGAACTGGCACTAAAGTTAGTGCCAGGTTGTATCTACACATGCGTTAAGGCACTTTAACTAATTGTGCCTAAATTTGCAGGTGTCAAATTTAGGCAGGATTAGCCTAATTTCACTATTTGTAATGTTCATTAAGGGTGTGCACCTTTAGGCATGCACCCATAATGCACATTAAATTAGGCCATTGTGCATGAACATGTCTCATATAGATGCCCACTGTGTATAGTTCTGATCACTCAGGTTCAAGGAAGCTGAGTTCAAACTACAAGACATGCAAAAAAAAGGACAGTCAAAAGAATGTACAGCCTGTGTTACAAAGGAAGTTAGATGAGCTTGGTTCATTTATCCTGGCAAAATGAAAGCTAAGAAGGGAAAGGATTGGCCTCTATAAATACCCCAAGGAGAGGAGAAAAAGCATCAAGCACAGAAAAGAGCTAATTAAGCTAAAGGATAATGGTGGCACAAGTGTAAATGTGGGTATAAACTGGCCATGAATATATTTAGGCTAAAAATTAAAAGATGGTTTTTAACCATCAGAGCAATAAGGTTATAAAACAGTCTCCTAGTAGTAGTAGCTATAAGGAATTAGGAGCAATAAATGGGAACTGGAAAAAATTATCCTCGAGGGATTAAATGGCATGTCCCTATTTCCTGAAAAATCCATTATAATCAAGTTGTCAGTAATCCATTTCACCAAGGCCCAGGCTGAAGATTTTGTTTCTGAGATTCCAAATCCAGCAAGACACTTTGAAACTGCTGCCTTAGCAAGGATTTTCTTTCTAGTGATGACATCTTATTCTTTCCTAGGAAACCTCCAGATGGTGCTGTAATTCCTTTGTAAAGCTCTTGTTTTGAGTCTTGTCTTAATTCCTTTTTGACTTCTTTGATATCTTCCAGCAGCACCATTATTTATACCATCCTTCTTCAACAGGAATACGAGCTTACGATTTTCCCTTCTTTCTTTAGCCTAAGGGGTTAGTCAAATTTGGGGGGCCTTGCAGGATTGGTTCTTTTAGTATTGTGGATTTGCTGATGCAATCCTGTTTATGTACAAAGAAAATATACAAAGTCTTTGTTTCCCTGAACCCAGAGGTAAAAAACAGCAGACCATGTCCTTCCTCAGGTCATCCAGGTCTACTATTTCTGTCAGTTCTGTGTTTAAGGAGGTTTGCCTCTTTCCTTTTACTTCTCAGGGCCACGCTAGAACTGTTTTGCTTGGGGGGGGGTTCTGGCTTTCTCTATATGTCGATACCATTGGCAACAAGTGATCCAGTGCCATTCCTTCTCTGGGAGTTGACCTAGTATAACATCCTCTGTAAAACAACACTTCTGAAATTCCCTAGGTATGAACTTGGTGACTGTTTTCTAATGTGTCATCTAATTAAGAGTTAAAATACAGCAAACAGATTTCTTAGTCAGTGGTTTTGCTAGAGGTCGTACTATTTAGAGTTATTATCTTCAGCTGTTGTGATGAATACTTGCTCTTTTTTTCTTTGCCAATTTGATATGAATTCTGGCTTCCCAGGATGGCATGATGGAATGACAGGCATTTAGTGGCATTTGTAACTGTACTACTAGCTGACTGTGTACCCTCTGTTCATTTTTCCCCAAAGTAGCTTCTGACAACAGCTTTCGTTTTAACTTTTTGAGTGCTGCTGTTATGTAATTCTGCCAGTAATCGGACATGCCAAGGATTTTGGTATCACCATATGGTCATCCAGCAATCTACAATCTGCTCTAAGTTATTTCACAGAAAATGAAAGGTATTACCAATAAGGATTTTCTGAAAAACTGGGTTGCAGTGCATTTTTCAATTCCGACAGCAACAGGGAAAAAGCTCAACAGCTTTTGTTTGTTTTCTACTTAGCATTTGAGTGCTTTGGAATAAGACATTCCATATCAAAACTCATTTCCTTAATCCATTAGTTATGTCAGCCAGTTCACTCTGAACTGACCCAATTCAGTCCAAGAGTTTTAACAAAAGTTTTGTGGTCTATAATCAGGGTAAATCTCCCTCCCATACTTTAACTTATGGAGTTTCCTGATGCCAAAATCAGCCTTTTTTAAGTCGAACCCAGATTTCCCACTTTCTAGGTAAAACTTGAAAACCATTTTTGATTATGCTGTTGCCGCTGCACTTGTTGGTGAAGTGTTACATGCTAACAGGATTTGTATTTTGAGATCACAAATTGCCAACACCATTGCAGATATCAAGATTTTTTTTTCCTAATGTGCTTTATTATCTAAGATTAGTCTGGCCCCTTGAGATTGTATCATCTCACTTATTGGTTCAAGTAGTTCAACCTGCAGACCCATTCAGGCACAAGCACTTCAGCATGTTGTACTAATGAGGGTGTGAGGTTCAACCTAGAAACTACTATGCAAAGCCTAAGCAAAAGTGAATGTTATGTCACGAATGCCCATCTGCAATGATAAGGAGCAGACAGTCTTAGATAGAGGAAGCTTGAAAACAAAAACAGAATCAGAAGTACTGGGACAAAGAGCTCATTAAAATACTAAAAATCACACCCCTAGGTGGGGAAGATATATGCTAATGAAACATATATGTATGTTAATGAGATACATAGCTAAAACACAGGTATAGAGACATGCTCAGTAAAGAACTCCTTGCATCACTCCTTTATAACCAATTAGCAAACAAGGATGCTTATGAAGATTCAAACCCTTGTATATAAGGGGCTTAGTATTGCATATCTGCTGTGCTTGTTCAGTGAGATTATTCCGCTTGCACCTTTTATTGCTAGCAATAAATCTTTTTTATACTTTCAACCCTGGTATCTTTATTGGCCTTTGCATACCGGGCACGAACCCAGACTTGAGCTGGGGCCTAACAAGGGCTTTGGATATTAGATATCTTCAATAATTGGGATAGATGTATACCTAAGTGAATTAATCTATTATGGCCAAACAGTGATGAGCCTCAGCCCTTACATATGATCTGTATTGGATTATATACTTTAACCCAGCATTCTGCTTTTATCTTAGTTTTCAATAATCCAGAATTTGCAGCCATGGCTCCATATCCGCCTCACCATCTTTCAGTGTCCCAAGGACTTCAGTGTTGGGGGGAGAATGTAGCACAGTCCCTAACTACCAATCACAGGGATTGCAACTTTTCCTGGCCCTTAGTGCAAGGAGAGAGAGGGAACAGATGGCAGGTGAAATGAGGATGTCAGCAGGTTTCTCTACCCTTCACTCTAAATTCCCAAGGGCAGAACCAATCTGGCTATAGGACTGGCTCCCAGGCATTTACCAAATTATTCTTGAGACAGGCAGTATGAAATCTGAGGAAGTGCAGCTCTAGCATATAGTCCCATTAGCCAACTGTCATCATGTTCCTCTGCACTAAACAGCAGTTCTGGCATTGCCTTTTCCAAGGCCTCAGGTTCTTCAGAGCTGTGTTTACCTCTTTCTAATGGCTTCTCCTTGATCCTTTAACAGTGCCCAGAGCAAGGGCTGTACTCCTCAAAAAGCTTGTATGATATCTGCATGACCAGACCACATAGCCTTTTTTTAAATCACTGATGTTTCCCCAAGGACACGCGCATGGCTCCCTATCTCCTCCAAAATGTGACAACACTGTCACTCTGCCATTAATAATTTCAAACAGTTTAATTCCAAACACTTAAGACACTTCAATTTGTCACTTCAAATATAGGGTCCTTCTTTGTGGCAAAGGTAACCATGAAGGGTTTTCTTAGGCAAGTGATTGGAGCGAGTAGCCTTCATACTTCAAGAGGAATTACAAACAAGCCTCCGAAAATACATAGAAATGATCCCCAAAATGAGACATCTCTTGATTTATCTTTTGGATTTCCCAAGGATTCAAAGTGTTTCCCCTGCTAAGGCATAGCTTGTAATATTCTGTAGTAAAATTATTTCCCACAAAATGAGGTGTCACTTTTCTCCTTAATCCATTTTCTACTCAGATTTCCATCTGATTCGTCTTCCTGTGTCCTGTCAGCCAAACTTGTGAGCCAAACTCTGCTCACAGTCATGATCAGAAAAACTAGTTCTCTTCTATAACAATAAACGGTGTGGCTGGGTTTTTGAAGACTTACTGATTTGTTCATGTATATGTGATTCACTGTGTCCTCAGCCATGTACTCTTTAAACAATCCCCCCCAAAATCCTAATATCTCCAGTTTGCCTGTTACGTACTAAAGAATTAGGAAGTACCCACTCAGATGTTTATAATCAAGAGTTCAACTCCAGTGTAGCCCAGAAAACAAATTCCAAAAATTAATAGATCAAATTAGCAACCTAATCAGTTTAGAAGACAATATTAAATTAACAGGAGAGTCTCTTCTTGAATTAGTGAGGGTTTGACTTGGACAATGTATTTGCATGAGCTACTAGTTAACTTTTCAATGACTGAACTAGCATCCACAAAATATATTTAGAATTATATTATATTTACAAGTTATATTTAGAATTGCCTTATGGTATTATCAACCCCATCAAGTATCATGATGTAGATTAAAAGTATCTGATCTGTTTGTAGGTACCTTATTTGACTTACGCTGCTTAGTTATATGTTGTTCACTGATCAAGTAGACATACTTATTCCTGCACCAAAGCCTGAAACAACACCTCATTTTACAAAACTACTGTAAAAAGCTATTTGTATTGAATAACACTGTAATGCATTTATTACTATTGTACCTTTCTTTATTAGGTCCTTCTCAATAGGAGAGTGTATATACGCGAATGCTTACTTTTACTGACAGAGAAAAATGAACAGATAAATTTTAAGGAATTGCTGTATTACTTACCATGGGTGAGTAAGTGTGTGACCTACAAAGGTCATCCTCTTTAGTATCTAGCCAGTGTAACACTTCATATGTCACTCTTAAAAACTGAGGTACATTAATTATAAAGAAAGGTACATGTAATTATCCCCATTTTATAAGTGGGAAGCAGTTCTAAGGAGGTGAAATGAGTAAGCCAGAGTCAAAGAACAATTCAGTGGCAGAGTCAAAAAGAGAGCCCTGCTCTCCTGGGTCCCACCTCACTGTCCCCTCCATATGGTGTGCACTGCTTTCCAATATCATCTTCATATCACTTAATTATATTATATACTGTGCACAAGTGTGTCTGTCCAGAAAAAGTATTTTACAAGATGCTTGAGCTCTTAAACATGTTGGGATTATTTTTGTATCCTTCCACCTGCAAATCCAAGTGCCTTATACCAAGATTACAACTATATTTGTCTTAGTGAGAGAATAATGTGAATCTATTAAAACACCTTTGGAATGTGTTTGACATAGCTTTCCTACATATAAAAGTATAACAACTTACATAGGGACCTTTCAGGGGTGGCTGCAAGTACTCTGTCACAAGGGAGAGGAAATTTTCTTTTTTAAAATAGGAAGTTCTTGTTTCTAGCCCTCTGGATATAAACCAAAAAAAGTGCTACTGATCCCAATATATTGCTACCATCAAAACCAGCCTACTCTTGAAGAAGAGTTTAGAGGAAGAACTCTCCATTTGAGGAAATGGACATTGCTCTGGCAGGCAGGTTACTTTTAAATGGCAATAAATTGGAAACTGTTCATTAGAGTTGGCTGGGGCAAAAAGAGGGATACAGTGACAGGAATTCATACAGACACAAAAATTCCTGACTCTTTTTTTTAATTAAAAATATCAAAATTTCAAAGCTCCAAACATTTCTACCGGCTGTTCCTGTCACATGTTTGCAATGCTAGAGCAAATCAAAGGAAATAGATTAATGGGTAGAGTGCAGATAACTCAAAGGGGCATGATTAGCTATATTTATCACCTGCTTGTGATTTCATTATAGGTGGTGGTATGTACATATCAACGTCCACTGTAAAATATATACTCAAAGAAACATCCTGTAAATGTTCCAAGATAAAAGGAGTTTTACATTAAGCATTGGGGTTGAAGCTTAATTTCTGTTTAGACAAATGACAAAACATTGCATGTTTTTAGCACTACCTGGTCTTTATTTCACATGAGGCTATGAAGGGAATTAAAGCTGGATCCTTAACTGGAAGAAACCTTCATTACTCTGTCCTTAGTACTGTCCTTAGAACCATATAACAGATGAGGCTCTGGGCCATATTATCCACTTGGTGAATGCAGGCTTAATAATCTTCAGGCCTCCTCACCAAGAATAGAAGTTGTCTCTATTCGGAAGATGATGTCTATTCAGTGTATCTTGGAGAAAACTGGGTTAGCTCATCAGTTTGTAAGAACCAATGATACTCCAGTAGGTCTAGCTCAGCTTTTGTTGTTCTTGGGAATATGTGAAGGAGAACAGATAAGAATAGAGTGCTCCCAACCCAACAGGGAAGTGGCAGTTGAGCAATGCTATACCAAGAAAAAGAGGTAGCCCGGAGTGCACTGGGCTTCAGGAGGCCCCTTTCTTAAGTCCAGGATCAGTCTTGTATTGCTCCATGTTTCATGTTATCCTTAAGACAGGGGTTTTCAAACTTTTTCGATCATTGTATCCCCAGGCAGCTGGACACAGAGCAGTGTACCCCCGGCCGCCGAGTGTATGGGGGGCCAGGAACGGGTGACACGCAGCTGGATGTCGAGCAGCAGCAGCCGCCGCATACAAGCTTCCCCCGCCCCCTGCATCTAGCCAGGTGGATGGCATCTGGATAGCACTGCAGGATGCTGTGTTGGTGGTGCTCTGTCCCCGCCCGCCCATGCGTACCTCCTAGGGCCTTCTCAAGTACTCTCAGGGGTACATGTACCCCTGTTTGACAACCCTGCTTTAAAAAAAAATCAAATTATCAACAAAGAGTTACTATTATCTTAGATATTATACAAATTATAGCCCTTAGTGGGCGCGTCCAGACGAGTGCGCACGTGCCTCTTGTCCCGCCTCAAGCCCCTACACCCACAGTCCCCCCAGCAATCACCCCACACCTATCCACACACAACCACTTCCCTTCCCCCACACCCCTTCCCACCCCCTTCCTGCAAACACCTCATCCCACCATCACATACCCATCATGTGCAAAGAAAACCAAAAGTACACATCAACACATATAGGTATTTAGAATTTATTTTATCATGATGATAGAGACACTGTTAGGCTTCCACATTGCTTTAACATTGTAAAAATACAAATAAAGCACTGCCCAACTGGTTGCTCTCTCTCTGTCTGTCTAGGGGGTGTGTGTGTGTGTGTGTGTGTGTGTGTGTGTGTGTGTGTGTGTGTGTGTGTGTGTAAAGTGGTCTTTTGTGTTAATTGTGGAAAAACATGGATTTGGGGATATTTTTTAAAATGGATTTGGGATGCTGCTGCAGCAGTCCAACTGGTACAAGGGGTAGTGTCTCCAGGTACGAAGTGGCTGAGCCCCAGAAGCTCCAGAGAGCGAGTAGCCCTGAGCTGCTTGCCAGGGCAGGTTTTTGTACTGCTGGGACCAGGACAGGGCAGCTTTTTATACTGCTGGGGACAACACAGGTGCTGGCCCCAGGATCTAGCTCCCCCTGCCCTCAGATCCGGGAGGAGCCAGGCAGGGTTATTTTGCCCCAAGTGGCACAATTTGCTCCACAACAAAGTGCATGGCCAAGCATGTGCAATGAGGCAAAAAGCCCCAGCTCAAATTTGCACCACTTCTATTCGAGCTGCTACAAGCGCACATGCTTGCATGTGTGGATGCGCCCAGTAGGATTAGAGCAGGGTGAGGCAAAGTCTGACTCATAGGCCAAATTGGGCCCATGGCGAACTCCATTTTCCAGTAGCCCCTCCAGTGGTAGCTCCTTCTGGCTGGTGCTACCAGAGCCAGCCCCACTGCCCAGGCCTACTGGTCCATCTGCCTTGCACCCACAGCTGGAGGCAGAACCCGTGCAGGCAGTGTGCATAGCTGGACAACTGGGATGGGGCTGTGGCATGGAATGAGATGGGTGGGCAGGGCCAGGGAGACCCTGGGATCTTGTGGGGGCTGGGGTTGGAGCTGGGGCAGTGCTGAGATCTGCTGGTCACATGCCTCTGTGATGAGCACAGGTTCCACAAGCAGGGGCATGCAGGGAACAGATCATGGCTCTGCCTTAGCTCCAGCCCCACATTGTCACCACTGCAAGATCCTAGCCACAGCCCTGGAGCAGTCCCCTGGCCAGCTGCATGCCCTGCCCATGGCACTCCTGGCTGGTCTCCATGGAGACCCCAGGAGCAGTGGAGCCATGACAGGAGACCCAAGATCAGGGAGACTGCATGCTGTGGAGGGGAGTGGGGGCACAAGGAACATTTCATGAGGGGGAGGGCTGGGGAGATTGTACAGTATTTAGCATAGGGGGAAGTACAAGGGAGCTAGTGTAGCTCCAGCTCTGGCTCCAGCTTCATCCCCAATCCAAGGCCAGGGCCAAGGCCGAGACTGGAGCTGCTGCCTGACTAGGTCCAGAACCACCATGTGCTTCATGTGCTGGGGCAAAGCTCAAGACAGAGCTGCCAAGTTGGGTAAGCACCCAAATTGGATGAGGCAGTCAGTGGGGGAGTGAGGCAAGTGGCAGGGAGGCAGGTGCCAGTGCAGGGCAGGGAGGGGCAAGCACTCAGGGACAGGCATTGGGTGAGATGGGGGGCAAACTGCAGGGGACAGACACCAGGGAAAGGCAAGAGGCAGGGGGCACAGGCAGCAGGGGGGGCAGGTGCCAGGGGGAGCAGGCACCAAGGGGACCAAATGGCATGGCAGAAGAAGGGGAGTCAAAGGGCGGGAGTCAAGCTGCCTGCCTCCTCACTGCTGCTTTCCATGCTGATACTTCCCCTCCCTAGCCCCCCTCCCTTCCCCCATCCAGCCACTGTTTTCTCCACCACAGTGGTGGTAGGAAAGACAAATTTAAGACACCCCACCAATAATTCAATTATATACATGGAAAATTATAATGCATTAGTAATTTTCCATGTGTGGAATCTATTAACCGGGGAGTTACATTAAAATGTTGTCTTGGATTTGGGTAAATACAGTACTTCTTCTTTAACAACATGACTGTGCAGCAGCTAAGCAGCTTAGCTGAATACAGTAGAACAGATTCTCTGGGATTACCTTATTCTGAGTGACACTTACAGGAAACAGTTATTTTGGTGAATACTAACAAACACCAGTGTGTAGAATCTGCAATTTCAGATGATTCCTTCTCCTGAAATGGTGACTTCCATAGGCCTGGGAAAATGGAGCTAGTGTCCAAATTCAAAAACTTTCTGCATAACAAGTGCCCTAGTCTTAGACTGTTGAATTGCCAAATCTGAGCCATAAAGTTGTTTTCTGCCAAAATATCATGAGAAACAGAAGTTTAATTGTATTTCTATTGTAAAAAAAGTACTGAGTCATAATAAAATGGAAAGATTTTCTGGGCTAGAATATCAAAACATTATAAATAAACTAGCAACCATTTCAGATATTTCTGCATGAGACCCAATGGCCAGAATTGCAAAGTCTAACTGTGAAAACTGCCTGAGGTAGGAGATCATTTTTTTAGGAAAGTACTAAGCGAAGGTCTGGTTACTAATTTGACTGTATCTACTTGGGCCTGCAAAATCCTACTCATGCCAGGGTAAATTCTGAGAAATAATTCTTCTTCATTGTAAAATGGATATTTCTTAGAAAAATGAATCCGGCCTAACTTGACCCATAAACATTCCCTTAAAAATATTCCTTTGAAGGGAAAGTACAAAAATAAACATTGCATTGAGAAATCTGAATGGGTTCAGAGTAAGAATGCTTACTGTTTGGGGGTTTTTTAATGTATGCCATATAAAAAGTGCTTTTCATGAACTCAAAATACTTCTCATGCAATGAATGATAACTAAAATCCATGGTTACAGGCATACTACAAATAGTTAGACAAAACTGTATATTTAAGGTACCTGCGACACTGCAGGTTATTGCTAGGAGTAGAAAGCTTAGGGTCAAATTCCATATCATTTTCAGCATCCAAATAGCAGTTTTCAAATGGTGTAAGTACCATTTTTGGCATTTTTACATCTCTATTACCTCATCATGCACAGTAGGCTATGCCATAGCCAGGCAATGACATGACCATATATGCACATAAATTAGGGAATGGGGAGGGGAATGAGAAGGAGATAGGACTTCAGGATTTTAGCCCCAGTAGCTGAAGGGTTAGGGGACTTGGACAGAAAGCAGGAGATCCAGGTTCTAAATCTTCCCTTCATAGAAAGGATTTGAACTGACATCTCTGATTGTGGTAGCCTTGGAATGATGTTGTAGTTGTGCTGGTCCAGCTGATGACTGTGAAAGTTTGGCTGGACCTACACATAAAATTTAAATGACTAAATTACAATAACAGTGCATCTTGTACACACATGCAAGATTATGACTGGGACCATGTGAAATGAAACAATCCCAATTAATTTAATCTCCTGTGCTAGTTGCAAATGTACCTAATGTTTTATTATGCTAAACCGTTCATAAATAACTACATATCCCTACATGATTGTATCCTCCCCGTTGACATATCCTCCCTTGATTAAGGCATATTTCTCAGAATAGGCATTCAATGTCTGTTTAGGATTTTGCAAATGTCTCCATATACCATCACTGGTTCGGACTATTTGGGTTCTGCCCCACTGTTAAAACAACTACCCAAAACAGTATCAATGTCCCAAGGTATCCTATTCAGTTGGTCAAGACCCATCCCATTTGACTGATGTGTAACTTCCGGACTGATCAAAAGCTTGCAAAAACAAGTTTCACAACTGGACAACCCAAAACAGGATCTGAGCAGTTAGCAATTGTAATATGATGGTCCCTCCCTACCTGCTTTGTTCAGACTTTAATCGACCAACTATCAAGGAGGAATACTTTGAAGCTATACAAGTTGATAGTATAAGAACAAAACAGGGTTGCTGGCAAGGTGTCAACTCCAGGGCTAGGGGCAGACATTACATATAAACCAGTTTAAATGATCAGAAACTGGTTTAAACCTGTAACAGAACAGATGTTCAGTGCACATAACCCAGTTTGAAGATGGTTGAAACCAGTTTGAGATCAACCCTATTGAATGTAGTATCAGACTTAACTTATTTGGGTCAAACCAATTTATGCAATGTCTGTCCTATACCCCTTCCTGGTTTAAGTTAAATCAGAATCCTCCAGCATCCCAGCTGCTTTGCAACTCTGGGCAGGGCTCTGCTCCAGCCCAGCAGGGGCTGGCTCTGCCCCTCAGCTCCCTGGCTGCAGCAGGGTCTACCTGGCTTCCTCCTGCTCCCCCCCCTTTCTCCTCACCACTCCCTGCTCAAGCAAGGATTCCCCCCCCTTCCCCCAACCTCTGCCTTACAAAGACACCTCTCAGCATTAGCTAGCATACCACACTCTGACTACAGTCCGTGTTGTGGGAGACAGGACAGAGGTAGGCAGGACAGTGTCGGCTTAAGGCTTGTTAGAGCTAATCAACAGGTAGCTGGTAATGTCCCTCCATTCCTTCCTTGGAAACAGTTGCTTAAGAAGAGCTTGAACTAATGAGAGAAGCTTTGTTTTGATGGGGTGATAAATGCTAACTCTCTGTGTAACTCCCTGCCAAGTAACTCAATGCACTGTTATCAACTCCCTGCTGGTTCCCTCCTGGTAGAGAGTGGGGAGGGGGAACCCCTCTCTAATAAAGCATCCTGCTAGGGCCTGGCCATGCTCCCCCTCAGCTCAGCAATGTAGAAGGGAAGGGAAGGATGCTCTAGTGCCCTCCAGCATCTAGCCAGAGCCACTGAAGACATGTGCCGGCATTTCTTCAGTCCAGAGGAGATGTTTTCACGGTTACAAACTGGTTTAGCCTAGCCAAGTTAGACTAACCTACAAAGATTTAATCAGTTCAGGCTTAGGCTTTTTGAGTGTGTCCCCCTAGCTCAGTAGAGAGAGAGAAATCACTGCAACATTGTAACCTGAACCCAGCTGATCACTCTCAGCAACAGACCCACGCCCAGTGAAGGTTGCAAAGACTGAAACCACTTCCTGCCTGCACTGGTAAGAGACTTTCTTGCAGCTAACATATACTGGGACTTTTGTGATAGCTCATTTACTGAATATTGTGAAGGAGTCTTTTTCTGTCATTTAGTTTTATAGCTCGTTTGTGATATAGTTATTAAAGACTTTCTATCATTAATTGAATAAAGTATCATGTCAATCTTTAACTGCACTGTTTGAATCCCACTTTTGACTACAAAACCAGCTACTGAGGCTAGAACAAAGGACCCTGTTTCTCCTCCTGCATCTAACCATCTAACACCCACTAATCATGGGTTTTGCAAAGTAGAATGTCATCCATTTGGACCTAGTGTATACTATAGAGCCACATACCTGCTTAGCCAGTGTTTAGCTTCCTCAGCATACATAATAGCTTTGTGGACAAGTACACATTCACATTGCAAGGATAACAGTATCACAAACTCTGCATAAGTGCCAAAATGCCCCTTATATTGCTGGAAAACTGCCATTTGGTATGTATTTTGACCCTTATTGTCCTGGGTCATGGCTTTGCACTGTAACCGCTGAATTCCCTTCTTGTTTACCATGTAGTTACTGGTTCCTTTATAACAGTATTTCCCAAACTTTGAGGGTTTATGCCCCACCATAGTAAAGTTGACCATTCTCTTACCCCTCTACTTCAGCTGCAGCTTTTTCACAAGTGGACCTAATTAGGCAGCTCAGTCCTAGGGTAGGTCACTGCTTGCAACCTGGCCCCCACAACCACCACTTCCCCCATCATCAATTGTCACCAATTTCTTTTCACCACCAATTCCTGCCAGGTTCCCCCTGCTACTGCCACTTTCCCTGCTGCCAATTTCCCTTGCTGCTGATTGCCACTGATTTTCCCCACCTTTGATAGCTGGGCTGCCACTGCTGCTACCATGCTCATCAGGAACTTTTCACACCCTCTCAAGGGGGTTCATCTCACAGTTTGGTAAATGTTGCTTTACAGTATAGCCACAATAACCCCTTGTATTACTGGGAACAGTGTTGTGACCTTGAAGAAGTCTCATTATGTATTACCAATTACAGCTGCCTGAACATTTTTTTTAACATGAAACTGAAATAACATGTAATTTCTTTATCTCACCAAACCCCCACAAGCAATATTAACCTAAGATTTTTTCTGATTTTAGAACAGCCTGAGAGTATATAAACAGCCAATGTTCTTTCTGAGGATCAAACTCCATTACAACTCATGTAAAAAGGGACCTTCTGATTAAATTTTCCAGTTTTTAATTTCACTGGAATTTTAATTCATTCTGGAATTATACTTCCTCATCATCATCAGCACTGCTGTTCTCTATTAATAACTTCCTTTTCTTTAATTGAGTTTTAAAACAGAGATCACACACTTTTTTATTGTGAAATGCCCTCCCAAATCTCCTATTACAGAATGATTTTTAGAAAGACATTAGATCCTCTTTCCACCCAGATGAAATCTCAGGAAGAGTCATCTCTTCTAATCCTCTGCCACAATCTTTGCAAAATTCTTTTTGATTAAGAGGTAAAGGATCCTATTTTTACACACAAGCTAACCCATATAAGTTTCCATTGCTCAGTTACATTCACCTCATAAGTATTAGTGGAATTTTTGTGATTGGTTCCTTATGGGTTTTGCATTATGTGCAATATTCAATTTGTTTTTTAAGAAACCCTGCAGAATCAAGACAGATTAGTAAGCAACAGAATTGATTGAACAAAAGAAGGTTATCCGTGACTGTATTTATGATTAGTTCTCTCTCCTGGTATTCCAGAGGTACTATTTATTTAAATACTTGACTTGCCCATTTATTTGTAAATTTTAATACAGATTAGTATTCATTTGGAAATTCATAATGAAGAAACATCATTAGCTGTTCAGTAGTCAATGTGTATTATTCTCCTATTTTTAGTTTCAGCCATTCTATATGAAGGTAGAAACAATTGTATCTCCATTTAGAGAAGTTAAAACCAATAGTGTATATTCAGAAACTGACTAGTTGAAATACATATGCTCTCTAGTCAATGTTTACAATAATTCTGCATTTGTAGACATCAGAATGTGTTGATTGAGTGTATAAAAAAATATTAAATTAGTTTGATCATTTATTCAAAGCGAATAACTAAACTGGCTCAGGAAAACAGAGGTACTGTCGGGATCTAGGGCAGCCGGCCAGCAGCTGTCTCTGACTC
Source organism: Alligator mississippiensis (assembly GCF_030867095.1). Taxonomy (NCBI): domain Eukaryota; kingdom Metazoa; phylum Chordata; order Crocodylia; family Alligatoridae; genus Alligator; species Alligator mississippiensis. The sequence goes on along the minus strand of NC_081827.1, from coordinate 172,456,760 downwards.
CCACCCAGGCAGTTAAGGGTCCGTTGCCTTAGAAGGCCATCAGGCGGGTATTTGCGACGCTTGGAGTGGAATTAATTAGGCGGACGCTTATCGGTTGTAAAGCAAGATTATTTATTTACGTCATCAAGGTGGTGAACAGCGGAGGTCAGAGATATTTGGTTAGTTATAGCTTAAGGTTTGTAGGTCATAGGTCGGTCTGCATAAGAGTTCATCAGTCAGGCAGATAAATAGAGAAAAAAGTCAGGCCGGCAGGTCGTTGATTTACGTCTGATTAGGTCGAGACGGGGGAGATTGACAAGTGATTAATTTGTCAGTTATTTTCACGCATACGTTTAGAGGTTTTTTAGGTGTGTGTGCGGAGGTCTCCCACTTTACGGAAGTGAAGACGGGTTTTATTTGTGTAATAGCCAATTGCTTTTCGCCACGTCATAAATTTAATTACAATCGCCAATTATCTAGCGGTCTTTGTTAGGGTATTATTTTACAGGGTTATTCCCTGTTTTTTTTTGACCAGTTATAATGATTTATGTATAGCACAGAAGGCTAAGTTTTATTTTTAGTTAGTGGTGCAGCAATAAATTTTTTTTTGACATGCGCAGCAAAAAAGCGGTTATTATCATTATTGCTAACCCTTAGTTAACCTAGTGTAGAAAAAAACTGTTTTGAATGGTTTTACTTGTTTGTGACATGGGCACTACTTAATTTGGTTGTGACAGGTACATGCAGAAAATTTATTCCCCCAATTAAGACATCTCTCATTCTGCATGGAAGCAACCCTGGACCAAGAGCTATGATATCTTTGGTTCTCTTTGGGAGAGCTAAAAACTGAAACCTCAGGAGCATCTACACGTTGCCATACAGTCCGTATGGGTGGTTACTGTACCATGTACGCAGCACATGGTTATATTTCATTGCTACGTCGTCATAGCAGTGAACTATACCAGCAGAATGCACTGTTATGGCAACATAGCTGGTGATCATGTGTAGACCTGCATGATCACTACATCACTGTAGCGAACCATGTGGTGATGTAGCACACCCCTTCATTGCCATAGGGCAATGTGTAGACGTGCCCCTGTAGTAGTAACTAAAGGAATGGAGAATAACCATTTAGCTCTTTCTTTGACCTGTGTCGAGTGAAAATTACAGTCTTTCTTTTCCAACATTTCCAGTTGATTTTGTTGGGTAAAAAGTTTATAATTGTCATCTCTTTTCTTTCTTTTTACTTTAACTTCTGTCCTTGGCCCTACAAGTAGATTAAATGCTGGTTTTCTTATGTTTCCATGGTTTTAAAACATAAATATAATTTGATCCAAACTGATATCAGTTGAAAGACTCCAACATCAACACTGGAAGAATAGAAGCCACTAACGGATTGATAGAAGGGAATAGGCTAGACCAGGAAGGCATGGCTAGACCAGGAAGTGTAAAGAGGAATAATTTGTGTACAAGAACTAAGACATCAGCATGAGTGGGGCTCTTTGAAGAATTATAATCAGAAAGTAAGAAAAGTCTAGAAAAAATATTAACGATTTCTCAAGAATATGTGCTTAAATTTCAGCAATGGAAGTTAAAGAAAAAACTTTCTAATTGTAAAGGTAAGTAGATACTGAATTAGATTTCAAAGGGAGAGGGTGGGCTGTCCATCAATGGTATCTTTAAAAGCAGGTTAGGCAAATATTTATCAAGAATGGTTTGGGTATACCTGAAGTAAGGGGGTAGCCTAAATGACTTTCAAAGTCCTTTCCATCCTTCTTTTCTATTATTCTGTTTTTATCAGTGAATATAGGTATTCATTCCCTTCTTACTGACTTAGATCCAGGAAACCAGACAAGCTTTCATTCCTTTGATATATTACTCTTCAAGCCCCATGAGAGCTGTCTTCTTGGCTGCTGATCCACATCAATGGAGGAAAGTGACTTTGTTGTGATGGACCATCCTTTCTCATGTACATATTCCAGGGTGCAACCATCCAGAGCCTTTTCCTACTACCAACATTCCCCTGTAATTTTCTTTGTACAAAAGCATTTCAGTAAGTCTGAAGAGACATGCACATACAAAAGGCCACATATAAATTGGCAAATTTTAAAAGCATCAGAATTTGGATTCAGTTTCAACAGTTCAGTTCCTGTCCTGTAAGGACAGGAGTGAAATACTGGCCCTGCTGAAGTCAATAGGAGTTTTGCCATTGAGTTCAGGGGGCCAGGATTTCACCCCACGTTTGTCTACAATGCAGGAAATCGTATGAAAAGAAAAATCTGTCTCTTGCAACTTCCCACCCTGTTATAGTCTAATCCTGTCTAGAAATACTACAGTGTCATCTTTTTTATGTTATCTACCTAATTAAGGCTCCAATCTCAGAGGGGAAATGGAAGCAATATAATAAACACACCCATACCAGAGTTAATCTAAAACTGCAGAATTCAGCTTTGGGTCTAAAATCTTGAAAGTTTGCTAGTTCTCTGGTTCTACACAAAGTTTGTAGCATTAGGACATGCAATGAATATATGTGGTTTCAGCACCTTTTTAAGAGGTAGACATGGAAGGATGTATATTATTTTAGTGGTGTGTATTTGATTTGTTCAATCAGCATCACTGTAGTTAAACTAAGACACAATTTACTGACTGCCTTTTGATATCTACCAGTTTTATGTTTCAGCTGTCATGAATGCAGGAAACACCTGAAAAGTTTGATCAATCTCTAGTCAGAATCAGTCAGAACCTTACATAAAGAGCTAAATTCCATTTTAGAAACCATTGAATTCTTTTTCTTTCCAAATGGATTCAAGTGTAGCTTGTGCATAAAGAAAAACTCATGTCCCAGGCTACCTATAGTTTGTTATGTAAGTTTTGATCGCTTTTTTGTTATTAAGCACCAGCTGTGCTCAAGTGGGCTAGTTTTCAGAAAGATGTATTCCACATCATAAATGAAAATTTCCTGCTATGTAACTGGGCAAATACATTTGCATAGGCTCTTAAATGTTTCAGTGGATAATGCTAAATAACAAGGGAAATATTTGCATGATTCCTAATGTAACCCGATGTATTTGAGGCTAATATAATTTGATGGTCCTAATTATTTTAGATCGTGTTTTCCCCACATGGGGATTAGAAATGGAAAATTTTTAGCTATTACTTACCCTAAAATGAGAAAACTTTAGCATATCAGTCCACATTCCTTGCATCAGATATTACACCAAGATAAGAAAGCTAAAAAGGCACATCCCCTCAAAGTTACACTGACTGGCAGAAGTGTATCTCTGGCACATAAGGTAAGCACAGGAGGCTACAGGCCCCAAACTCTTATTTCTGTACAGTTAAATTAGTGTGCCTGCATAGGTACGTGGACAACCCCCGTGAGCAATAATAGTTCCTTTAATTCTGGATTTGTAGTTAACATCTTGAGTAAAGAAAAGGATAGAGGTTTTAAATGCTTGCATCTTGAATGGACTTTATTTTAAGTCCTCAGCATCCCTGTAACTCAGTACTATCACACTTAGGCAAAAAAAGATTTGCTGATTTCCTGTTTCCTTCTTTATTTCAATCTCTGCTCAGAGTGAGAGAGATTTATTTCCTTCTCCCATTTTTACTGTGGTACAAAAAACTGAATTAATTTTACATCCAGGTTAGATGAAATGGAAAACTCCAGAGTTAACAGTTTCAAATTGTGGGGTGCCTACAGATGTGTTTGTTTGCATTCTAATTAAAACGCTCCAGAACACTCACTTCACCATCACACAGCCCCCCACACATTTCAAACTGGCCATGGGGTTGCTTTAACTAAACCTCATCAAATGAGCTTTAGTTAAAGCATCTTGCAGCTGTTTTGAAATGCTGCAGGGCTTAATACACATGACAGTGAGCCATCTTAATTACAGTGGCTGTCCAGAAACCACTCGAATTAAAACACTCCCCACCATCACCCCTGAGCACAATGTATAGAATGCTAACATAAGCATCAGTCATACATATGCAGCTATATGAATGACCAAATATTTATTTTTCAGTGCACTGACCACATACAATTTGTAATAACCCCATAGAGTTGTTTTCAAATTCTAATGAATGATAGACATGATAGATGTCTACTACCTAATGATCTTCTGAAATGTAAACTGCAAGAGAAGTCTTACTTCTTTTTGTCATAATAACCAGTAATCCACGTTTCTATCTGTTCTCCCTTGCTTATCTCAGCAGATTATCAAACTGCAAGTTTAACTCACTAAATAGATACCAGACAGTATATAACCACAGACCTAGTAGAGATTATTACTTTATCCAGAGGTTTTCTGCTGTTGTTACTATGGCTTATTCTTTGCCTCGGGAGTGTACTTGGTAGCTGTGTTGGCCTGCGATAAGAAGACATACAAAAAACTAGAACTCTTGGTTCCAAAATTATACCTTTTATTAGACCAACTGATGATTTTATTATCCCACAGCCTGATGAAGGGACTTTGATCCCAAAAGCTTGCAGAAAAGAACAATTTTCTTGTGATTTCCCAGTTGGTCTAATAAAAGGTATCATTCTAGAACCAAGAATTCTAGTTTTTTGTATATTATTCTTGCCTTACATTTGGCGTTTTTCTTCTTGGGTAGTAATGATTTTCTGTATAAAACAGTGTATAGGTTGATTCACAGATCACAGATCCTAGGTTAATTCACTGTTACAATGGCTAAAATATAGTGATGAGCAGGTCCAATAGCTGTGATTCTTTCATGGAGGAAGTGCATTTGCTTCACTGATGTCAAAGCCAGTCTATCCTATGAATCAACTGGCATTTGCCAGGGTAGCAGAATTGGAGAGGCAGCCTTTCTAGAACTGATTACTAATCAGCCATTGCTGCTTAGTTGGCATGGTTGGTTATGTGGAAGTGAGGTAAGAGAGAGCAAAATTAACCTTAACCAGGGTGGCTAAATAGTTAGCGCACTCCTGACAGTTCTGTTATACACACAGTGAGCATGGGCAGATCTAAATGCAGAATCCTGCCCACTATGAATTTTCCTTTAAAAGGGCCTAGATCAGTGATTCTCAGCCCAGTCGCCATGGCACTCTGGGGTCCCTTGAGGTCTTTTCAAGGGTGCTGCAAGGTGCCATGCAATGTTAGCATCACTGGACGTGCAAACATGATTCACAAGATGAACTCAGAGGGTGCATCCAGACAAGCTGTGCATCTATCCAGCTGTGAGACATGTCTGTGGTGCCACATACCGCATGTTCTGTTGTTCTCTGCACTGCAAGGGAGTGGTGTGGGGGGAGGGGGGAGTTGAAAAAAAAACCCGTGGAGAAAAAAAGTGGAGCTGTGCATGCAGCAGCAGTGTGTGCCGCCCAAAACCAGAGCAGGCCGGCTGAAGCCACACTTCACTGCTGGTCAGGCTCTGCACAACAGGATTCCCAGTGCTTCAGCCCCAAGAGGCCCCCAGGACCCCAGATAAGGCTGCTGGAGCCAGCCCAATGTGCTGCCACTAGTTATCCCCAGGGAACCAAACGTCGTCGCAGGTCTGGACACGGCCAGAGATTTCAAAAAGGAATTCATAGTGTTAAAAACATTCTGAGTTGTTGTGGGATTTCTGAGTTCTTTGCAACAGAAAAATTGCTCTCTTGTTTTTCTATAGTCAAAAACAAGTGAAAAGTAACAGCTGGCATTTTCCAAGCTGAATGAGGGGGTGCCTCAAGCCAAACAAGGGGTGCCTTGAGTCTAAAACTATTAAGAACCACTGCCCTACATAACTCCAGATTTTTCATCAGCTAGTCATATTGAGAATGCTTGTTTTCATCATATCAGATTGCAGTAATGTATTGCCTGCCTTTGATCCATTGTACCTGGAGTATTTTGATGAAGACTTATATCTTCTATGCTCTTTGGATTCAAGGGTGAGTTTTTTTTATTGGTCACTGTACTAGACATCTTGGCAGTTTTATTCAGAAATAAGTTATCTAAGATCTTAAATCTGATACTGATGCTTTGCTCGTTTTGATACAATCTATTAAAATGTTAAATGTCTGATGGCTGGGTCATTCATCATCAAACACTGAGTAAGGAGGGGGAAATGCTGCTACAGTGTGCTGATTCATTGGTAAAGTAGTTAATTACTGCTTTCCTCTGAAATAATGAAGTCCTACTACAAAGTGATGCAGTCATGTTCTCATGAGTTAACATAGTGTTCAGTGAGATACATTTTTATCATAAACTTAGTCGTATTGGGAGACCATCAAAAGAGTTAGCTAAATAAATGAGTGTTGCTTGCAGTCAGGGCTCATGGTAGAGGTGATATCTTTTATTAGACGAACAACATTTTTGCAAAAAAAAATCTTTAATTGCTGTCATGACCCAAAGGTCTGATTTTTTTGTGTGTGCTTCGGCACTAAGAATTATCCCCGTGGGTTTGCAACTTCATTGCACGGAGGAGTTCTGCTGCGCAGAGAACCCGTGTGCAAAGGAGTGTTCCCGCCACTTTGCAGCGATCTTTGCAGGGTGCATTTCCCTTTGCAACACAGAAATGCACGGTGCAAAGATTTCCCACTCGTCGTATGCAAATTCGTGCCCCGCAATTGGCTAGTGCTAAATTATTCACACGTGGCAGCTAGCGATTGGCCTGCTAGCCGTATAAGAGGCTTGAGCAGTTTCCGCCCAAGCCGAAGAGGACTCTGCATCCATCTCATGGGGACTCTGGGTGTGCGCAGCAGGGTAATAGAAACCCTGTGTGTCGCTCAGAGGAGTTTGGCAGCCTGATCCACCGCCCACCTCTTCCCGTCTTCGAACGGAGCCTACTATAAGACGTAATGACGAGTTTGATGCGCGCTTGTCCTGGACATCCGGAGTTTGTCTGCATGGAGCCTAGTAAGCTCCACGTGATTGTTCATGTTCTGTCTGCGTGGAGTCTTGCAACCTCCACGTGTGTTCGTGTTTTCTATTGTAACCGCAACTCAAGCAAGTTCTCAGCCTACACCGCGACCATCTCGGTGTAAGTAAAACAATCTTAAAATCAACCGTTACGTGTCTGTGCCTAATTCTAGCTCGGCGACCTCCCTCTCCAATCCGGCCTGCCCGGGCTGCTGGCCACAGCCCACATGCAGAGCGATGAAAAGGGCCCGGGGTCAGACCCGGCCCGCACATGGCGACGAGGATGGGATCGGGATCACCGCGGCACATGCCGATGGGATCGGGATCACCGCGGCACATGCCGATGGGATCAGGAGAGGGCTCGCTAGAGTTAGAATTAGTTGACAACTGCCCTTGGAGAAGTGGGAGACACAGCGTAGCAAGCATCGCAGAACTGGAGGCGCACCTCGCGTACCACCAGGCGGGCGGAACGGGCAAGAGATGTGTCCATGGACACCTTTCATTAAGGGGAGAAGAGGGAACTCCAGAAGTCGGAGCCCTAGAAGGGAAAGAAGTATATCTTCACCCCGCTGTGTTCGGGTGTATCATGGGAGATGAGCGGGTCCTATATAGGCCCCTCGATGCTGTGACCCTTGCCGAAGTCGACCCGGCGAGCGCAGTAAGCCCAACCCCCACCCGGGAGTGTGTCCGTTGCTCACGGTGTGCCCAAGAGATGGGAGAGACGATGCCAATCAACTGGTTTTCCCCTTGCATGGTGGTGCCTAGACTGAGGGGTCGAGAGCATCCGTCCGAGCTCCGCGAAGACCCGGAGACGGAGGACCGCACCATAAATGAGAGAGTGGTCCTACGGTGCGACAAGGGGGGAAAACTAAATGCAACCTTTCAAACTATGGCTGATTTAATGAGTGAAACTTTAAGCTTAAAGACCCAGCTGCATATGGCCGTTCGGGCGGTCGGAGAAGCGGCTGAGAAAAGGGATCTTGAAAAGCCCCAACAAGATGGTGCCAAGCAGAGGGAAGACCGCGTGGAAGAGCCGGAAGTGAGGGATGGAGCTTCGGGAGAGCCCGCGAGGGTTCGGCCGGTAACTCCGCCCAGCAATGCAGCGTCGGTTCTGCCGACCACGCCCCTCTGCCGAAGGGAGGGGGAGTCAAGCGGAGGAGTGCATCCGCCCCTCCCGCCTGAGACAGCAACGAATCCCACTGTAACAATGACTACAGCTCCGACAGAAACAGCAACAGCAACGACAACTCACGAAGAAATTGATCAGCCTGCAGTATCAAGCAGCCCAGTCATCGGTCCGCAGAGTGCAGTTCAAGCTACCACCTATTACGTTCGTTCCAGAGCCGAACTGCAGAATTTGCGTAGAGAATCTAGGATCCGACCCGAAGAAGCTCTGGCTGTGTGGTCAGGACGTCTAGTCGTGGAACTTGGGTCCGACCTCCTGGACCAGGAAGAAGCAAGCTTCTTGGTGAGACAAGCTTCATGGAGTAGGGGACATGTCACCGACATCGACATGGTGGTGTTTAGCGTCCATTGGCCTATTCCGATTCCAGCGCTTGTGGCAGGAGTGATAGAACAGAAGGCCCATGCATGGCATGACGGACGACCAGAGCACACCGGTGCAGAACAGCTTGTACTGGCTATTATCGGAGTTTCGTACTGCACCTGGAACCCAAGAGAATGCACGTTGGGACTAACACCGCTCCAACGAATGCAACCATGGCCTCACCGTCACCTGCGAGACCCTGGAACTGTTCCGGTGACTCTCGACAGCATAGATAGTTGTCTTAAGGTTTATGGGCAAAGAAACATCGTGGTTTTGCAGATTGTGCTGAACCCACTGGTCGATCATCCTGTGAGTAGTCTCCTTCATCAGTTGTCAAGACTGCGCGTCCTAATGGAGCCAAGACTATCCAGTGATCGGGAGTGTCAACACCCGACTGAGGCTCAGAACACGAAACACCGTGAATCCGAGCGTCCAGTATTACGCCAGAGAACGCAAGAGGAGAGATACATGTTTGGATACCTCCTGCAGCGTTCTGGACTTAATAAGAGACAGCTTTGGCTTTTAGGAGACGCGGGACAATGGCAGCTAGCCTACGAGTTAGGTTTTCATTATCTAGAAGAAGGTGATGACGACTCATCGACGATTTCGTTGAGTTGCTGAGTGTGAAGAGAGAGAGGGAGAGCTGTCCAGTATAAAATCGTGTTGACATATTTGTATTTAATAGTGATGATAAGTTTAATCGACTGCATTATCATGCGGTCCTGTGTGATTTTGTAAATAGTAGTGAAATAACCATTTTAAGAGAGTTCTTTTACGGATCAGGGATTCGGAGTGCATGGTGGAGAGAGGCCCCGAGAGGGACAACATCACCGAAAGGAACGAAGGCCTGACGCGCGATTCCACCATGACGCCCACCGAAATCATGATCGTTTAGCTTTTTGTTATGAATGTGATTTTATGTATATGTGTGTGTGTCGGTTATTATTTGATTCGATCCCTTGAGGACGAACTTTTATTGTTGACTGATTTTGTTTTTGCTCGTTTAGTTTCGCGAACCATTGACAGAGCTATGAATAACCCGGATGATGGGTTTGAAGTATAATTCTATTGTGCCTTCAGCAAGGGGGGATGTCATGACCCAAAGGTCTGATTTTTTTGTGTGTGCTTCGGCACTAAGAATTATCCCCGTGGGTTTGCAACTTCATTGCACGGAGGAGTTCTGCTGCGCAGAGAACCCGCGTGCAAAGGAGTGTTCCCGCCACTTTGCAGCGATCTTTGCAGGGTGCATTTCCCTTTGCAACACAGAAATGCACGGTGCAAAGATGTCCCGCTCGTTGTATGCAAATTCGTGCCCCGCAATTGGCTAGTGCTAAATTATTCACACGTGGCGGCTAGCGATTGGCCTGCTAGCCGTATAAGAGGCTTGAGCAGTTTCCGCCCAAGCCGAAGAGGACTCCGCATCCATCTCGTGGGGACTCTGGGTGTGCGCGGCAGGGTAATAGAAACCCTGTGTGTCGCTCAGAGGAGTTTGGCGGCCTGATCCACTGCCCACCTCTTCCCGTCTTCGAACGGAGCCTACTATAAGACGTAACGACAAGTTTGATGCGTGCTTGTCCTGGACATCCGGAGTTTGTCTGCGTGGAGCCTAGCAAGTTCCACGTGATTGTTTGTGTTCTGTCTGCGTGGAGCCTTGCAACCTCCACGTGTGTTCGTGTTTTCTGTTGTAACTGCAACTCAAGCAAGTTCTCACCCTACACCACGACCATCTCGGTGTAAGTAAAACAATCTTAAAATCAACCATTACATGTCTGTGCCTAATTCTAGCTCGGCGACCTCCCTCTCCGATCCGGCCTGCCCGGGCTGCTGGCCACAGCCCACGTGCAGAGCGACGAAAAGGGCCCAGGGTCAGACCCGGCCCGCACAATTGCAAGCTTTCAGGCACAAACACCCTTCATCAGACTTTGCAAAAATCTTGTTGGTCTAATAAAAGATATCATATCTACCATGAGCCCTGATTGCTTTTTCCTCTAGACCAATATAGCTACAACCTGGATACCTGACACATGGAAGATATCAAATTTTAGCCAATTTTTTTTAAATGAAATCTTCATAATTTCCCTAGCAGGAAGCAACTGTGACCTCCTAAAACCTGAGATACAAATTACCTTGAACCAAGGCAGGAGAAGTATCATAACAGAGCCTCACAAGAGAGCTGAGAGACTCCTTACCAGCTTCCAGCTAAGAAGTGCCTGCCTAGAGGAGTTTTCCATCTCTTGACTCCTCTGTGAAATCGTATGAAATATGAGCTTTCATTTCTACCCAGGAGAACTTTTACAATCTTTTCTCCGATGCCTGATGAAGGGTGTTTGTGCCTGAAAGCTTACAATTAAAGACATTTTTTTGCAAAAATCTTGTTGGTTGAATAAAAGATGACACCTGTACCATGAGCCCTGATTGCTTTTTCCTCTAGACCAATACAGCTACAACCTGGATACCTGAATGTTACTTATGCATATGTGCCCAAGGCATATTTATCAAGAAATCTGTTTTATGGGAACAGATTTTATTCTGAGATTTCTTGCACTTCTTACCATAAAAGCCAGCAGAAAAGCTGTTCTTGGGGTGTTTGGGCACTTCTGCTTGTAGACTAAAAATGAGGACATGCATATAAAAGTCATTAGGACAACACAGTATAACTCCATGGAATTCAGTGAAGTAACCCCAGGTAAGAGTTTATCCTTTGGCTTTGCCATAATGGAGAAAAACAGGTGCCATTTTTAAACAGTGCTTATTATCTAAAGAGGCAGGCAGTCACTTAAGCAATTTAAGTCTAAATATGTGCAGTGCTTAGTCAGAAAAACGATGCGTCACCAAACCATCTTAACAATATGGCACTAACTTCTCAAATGATACATGAAGGGGACTTTCAAGAAAAGAAACAGTGGAAACCCTTGGGAAAACACTATGAGCACAGCTATTGATTATTTAGATAGGCCTGCAATCTTCCTCCAATCTTCCTCCAATCTTCCTCCAATCTTTTTGGGTATAGACAGAAGTGACAATTTTTGCCTGATTTGAACAAATATGGCTTCAAAAATGGCTTATCAGGTGAAAATCTGACCCCTCATTGCATGAGGTATCAGATAAAGGGGTTTCAAAATCTAGCATCTTTTGTAACTTGTGTCTGCAGAGCTCCCCATCTGTTACTGTTTTCAGAATGGGAGGGGGGAAAGGAGAGGAAGGAGCTCAGTCTGGGGAGTTTTCAGCCCCCCCTGGAGGGTGGGGTGGGTATATTGGAGCTCCCCTGAGGTGGGGGGCTCCAATTAACCCACCCCACGCTTCATCACCAGTTGGGGAATTCCCAAAATGAGCTCTCTCCACTACTTCTCCCTCTTCCATTCTGAAAACAGGGAGCACTGGCAGAGAGCCCTGGCCATTGTTGTGGGAACCTGGCTGCAGGCTCCTGACTGGCAACTAGATTCCCCTCCCCTCTGGAATCAACAGTGAACTCCTTTTTGGTCTGGGGTAACGTAGCTCAGAACGCTTTGCAAAAATCATTCTGTGTTATAGCTGGGAGCTGCACTTCTGCCTGTATCCTTCTGTTCATCTCTACCCCCTGCACATGCTTCTCTGTTTCCTGTCCCCTTGAGCAAGTTTCCCTACCACTTGGTTCCCTTCTCCTCTACACATGTTGCCCAGACATCCAATCCTCCTCTCCCCATGCATATTTCCCTGTGCCTCCTTCCTTTCTCCCCAGGATGTTATAAAGGGCCACTAGAGGACAGGTTTCTTTCCATCTGTTTTTGTGGTTTCTTTTGCAACAAGGAGTCCGGTAACTTGGAAGGACTGCTGGAACAAGAACTACATCCATGTGTCTAGCCAGCCTCCCACAGATGTTTATACAAATGGCCAAGCTTCATGAGGTTTACCCATTGCCATTTAATTTAGGGTGTGGTAGTAACTCACTGAAAACCATGGCAACTTAGGAAAACACTGCTCTTTCACTTTGTGGTAAGTGAATAGGAATTAGAAGATCAGAGAAGAAGACTGGGCTTGTACTGAAGGCAATGAACTGGTTCCTGGCTCAACAGCTTTGTGTGAGACCTCAAGCAAGTCATCTAGGCCCAGATCCTCAAAGGTAACTTCAGCTGAGGTGCCTAACTCCCAGTGATGCCCCATTTATTCAAATATTAAATTCTTCATGGCAGGGACTGTCTCTTACTGTGTATCAGTATAGTGCCAAACATGAGGGAGACTTGTTAGTTGGGATATATAGATGCAGTTGTCATAGAAGTAATAAGGAACACCAGAAGAGCAGTAGCTAGTAGATTTTGCTTAGCTGTTCTGCTATTTTTGGAAACAATTATCCCACGGAGCCAATGGCTAAGTGCAGTAAGAATTTTTTCAGGGTGACTAATGCCATAAGAAATGCTCTATATCTGTAATATGAATGACCAAGCAAATATAATACATGGACTTTCAAGTTGGTCCTCCAGTACTGATCAAGCTAATCAACCAAATCTCTTTCAAAGAATGGGACTCTCTTACTAGGGATTAAGAAGAAAAACCTCACATGACTTCTCCCAGTGCTTGATGCTATTTTTACTAGAATATTGGAGAGTAATATGAAAAGTGGAGAGGAATTTGTGACTGACTCATTACTTGAGTCCTGAGTTGTATTTCTTCCACTCACAATTTAGTCCAGTTCAATTAAACACATTGGGGGGAAAGAGGGGGCTTCTCCTGTTTTGAATCAGATGACCTTTATGTGCTGCTATATGCTAGCTGTGAACATACTGATGTGTCACTTTCAGATATCAAGTCTCCATTGTGCAAATGCTAACCAAGATAACAATAGTCTTCCACAGCGCTCAGCATATCAGTAGGGACCTACTGAAATTGTGATTTCATGATATTTGTAGAAACTGTGATTTTGAGCAGGCTCCACACTTTTGGTGGGCTCCCTAAAAAAACAAAAACAAAACCTTACCAAAAATAAAAATCTCGCTCCCTCTCAGGAGCCAGCAGTCTTCATGGCCACTATGGCCCAGCCACATGGAGGCGGGAAAGGGGGAGAATAGCCAGCATGGCAAGATGGCTGCTGCCCCTCGCCACTGATTGGCTGTGAAGGCTGTCCATCATATGGCCCCACCCCTCTGCACCAATTGGCATGGGGAGGGGTCACATGATAGACAGCCCTCACAGCCAATCAACGGCGAGGGTGGAGCCATATGACAGAGAGCACTCGCAGCCAAACAGCAGTGAGGAGTGGGACCACTGGAGTCTCTTGGCCAATCAGAGGTATGGGGGGGGGGGGGGGGCGGGCACCATGTTCAGCCCATAAAAATGGCTGCCGGCCCTATGGTCTGCCCACAAAATCAGCATACAGCCATGTCAAGTTCAGTAGACCCCTACATATCAGTGACTCTAGTCTGAGTCCAGAGAAAGGTCTGTTCCTTAATGATTTGAACTGTCATAATTCTTCAACCATGTTTTCTTTTTGATTACTTTGTTGTTGTTATCTGTTTGGGTTTGTTAGGTCCTCGTCCAGTTTTGTGGCAGTTATTCCTAATAATATTGTGTTGTTAAATTTGTGTCATTATTGAATAGCTGGAAAAACTTTAATAGAATATTTTAATGTAGAGCAAAGATTTTCTTCAGGTTTATTATACATTTTCGGGATTGGGTGAGCTCTGTATTAATTTTATCCAGACTGATTCCCTCATCCCTGCACATCACCCACTGTAATTTGCTGTGAGATCTCAGTAAATGCATTAATTCATGTTAGAAATATACTGAAATGAATCTTAGCTTAAGTGCTTATATATCTGCGGAGTTATAATGAACATAGCAGGCTGAAGACAGCAGAATAGAGAGAATTGATCTATGATCCTTGAACCTAATGTATTGAATTTGGGGAAAGGATCAACATTTGAAAAGCCAATCATGTTATTATTTTTCCTCTGGTTCCTAAAGAGCCCACAATGGATATTACTGAAATATGTGATGCAGAGTTTAGACTACATTCAGGGGTTGATCTGACTTCTCCCTCCCCCCTTTTCCCCCCACTTCAAGGTGCAAACATAAATGTTAAAGGATCTTAGCACCTCTAAGATACGAAACCCCTCTCTAGAATCTGCAATGGTTTGCCTTGAACTTACCAATAAGTAGCAAGAGGGACTCTTGATCTCTCTGCAATGCCTGCACTTGTAAGGCTATGTTCTGCCTCCGCAGCGCATTAATTTAGCCCTGTAACTTTTGCAGGGTGACCACCAGTTTAGCCATAGATAGTTGGGCCCGTGTTGTGGCCATCCCATAGATAAGAACACAAGACTTAAGTTACAAGGTCAGACCATAGGCCCAGCTAGCCCAGTATCCTATCTCCGAAAGTGGCAAGTAGTGGTTGCTTTAATTGGATATAAGAAACAGGGCATGCGCAGACATATTTCCCCACTGCCATGGGGAAATTCCCTGCATGCACTCCTGACAGTAGCCAGCAGTCAGAGATGTAGCATCGCAGCTCCGTGCCCAGGGCAGCCACACAACACCTGGGGCAACTCCAGCTCCTCTCATGTTAATTGGGGTGGCACGATCAGCTGCTACTGTGGCAACAACTGCTTTTGTGACCCCAAACAAAGACAGCAACCAGAGCTGCTGCCCCAGTCTCCCCACTCCAGTTACACTACTGCTAGCAGTTATAGGCTCAGGGATGTCTTGAGCTGGAGGTTACCTTCCTGCCTTTGTGTTTAATAGTGTTTTAACCTAATTCAACTGGTGGCCTCCACCAGATCCTGTGGAACCCAACCATATAACCAGGTATGTGGTAATGGGTGTTTCTGCACTTTGTACCTCAGTGCAGTGTAGTGATACCTCAACTTGCTGATATGCTTCTAGTAAGCACAATAAATTAATGTGTAAAGAGCTCCATACGAATGTGGTTGAACTGCTTCTTGTAACCCAGCTCTGTTACTTAGAGGTGGTACTTCCCTGTCACACTTAGCCCTGTGCTCGTCATGCCCCAAAACTTCAAAGCTCACATTTGCATGCCTCATATTTTACTCAGTTCAGTTCACTAGCCAGAAAAATATGCAACCTCAAAATTATGGTGGGATCATAGATTGTGACTGCAGAAACTATAGGATGCTAAACTATGTAGTAATAACAGGGGGATTTTTTTAAAATTCTTTTCTCTATTTTATTTATCAGGCATCTTAAAAAAAAGAAAGCACCTGCAGAAGACTGTGGGAGATCTTTTAGGTAGTTGGAGTTTGTCACTGAGCAAAATTGTAGCTTATGCTTTTGCCAAGCTACAAACTGGAACAACACTTTAGAACAAAGGTATAGCAGCCATCTCTTTGTTTATATAGTAACTATATAAACTGTCCACTAAATCCTCCTTCATGAGCTGAGCATTCAGACTTTACAGAGATATATAAGTCAACATCTCTTGAAATGAAAAATCCAACACACTGTCTCATTTTTACTATTTGGTGTTGTGATATTCTTTTAAATGTAAATCCAGAAAGTCAGTGCTGTTTTAATATTTTCATAAGAATTGCTCCGCTTGTGTCTTTTTGGGATTACAAGGCCCTTTCATTCACTCTTTGCAAGATACATGATGTCACTTTCCAAACAGGCTGAGCCACAAGCCTTGCCCAAAGAATTTCCCAAAAATATTTTCTATAACAAGAAAACCGAAGAGAAGATGAGGACACGCTAAAAGTAACAGATGGATGGTTGTTTTTTCCAATGTTCCCAATATATTAGGGAAAGTTTCATAGATCCCTGTCTATGGAGAGTGAAATATTTATCTTGTAACGTGATGCCAATATGATCCTATTTAGACAGGTCTTGGGACATTTTGTCCTGGAGTATTTTCATAAGTTGGGTTGGGGTATTTTATAAATAGTAGACATTTTCAGTAAGACAGTTATCATGTCAAAGTGCAAATTATTTTGGAGCTGTGATTTCTATTACAGTCCACTGAACTTTTATTATTTATGCAGTGTCATACAACTAGGATTCAGCCCCTGTTGTACAAGGTGCCATACAAATATAGCAGATGGCTATATCTCACCCCAATTGGTCCAAACTGCAAATTTGCATTTGATGCAACACTTGCAATAAAGAACAAGAGAGAAGAGAAGAAGGGGGAGGAACAGGGTACCAGTAGTGAGACAAAGTGGTTATACAGATTTGCATGTTCCAAATCACTTAATTTTGTGCCTCTAAAAATTCCTTACCACTTTTGTTTTATTCAATGTTAGCTCCCTATCACTCCAGAAAAAGTGACCTTATATTCTGTGGCTGCCATTAAAGCACAGCTGATTGGGTTTTACCCTTTTATATGAACTATTCTCATCTTCCTGCCTATCAAATACTTCTTAATTCTTTTTTTAAAAGAATACATCTAAACTATTCCGACCACCCCTTAAATGTTGGGTCTCTTTCTAAATGGAAAATTCCAAAGAATCAATTTAAGCTTAATATGTAACAGTATAATTGCTACATAATAGAAATGGTCATTTTGCTTAGTTAGATGACTAAATGGGAAGTAGAGGTTCCATGATCCTGTCTGTTTGTACCTAATCATTTCTCAGTCCCTCTGTGACCACTGGTATATATGCTGTCTGTGTGGAAAGTGCAAGCTGCCATCTAGAAAATGTACTCAAGGGCCCCCAGACAGGGGAACTGCAGGTATCTCTCCCTTAGGTATCAGGCAGACAGCATATGTAGCACTTATTTTAATAGAGAGTATGCTTCCTCCAGCTTAATGAGCCAGGGAGATACTTACTAGATGGTATCTGCTCTTCTCTGGACAGCAGCAGTACTCTTAAATCTGTTTTCTGCTTAATCCAGAATTCCTTTCTCATCTGATTTAATATGATTCTACTGTACATATACGTCTAGTAAATATAAATATTAAAAAATAAAAATATAAATTAATCCCCAGGAGAAGTCAACACTACCATGTATATATGTCTGAACACACACAGGGTATGTCTACACATGCATTTGATCCAGCCTAAATTTACCCTGGTGTAAACTAATCTGGAGTAAGTGCTTTCAGGTAAGCATCTATACATGCGGGGATTAGGGAGCAGATTTGTTGCTCTTTGCACCAAATTTTATGCAGCCCTGCAATGGCCCCTGACACCACCAGAGGGAGCTCCAGGCTCCAGCTGCAGCTGCCAGCACTTGGCAGCCCTCTTTAAAAGCCAGCCCTGATGCTGTTCTCTAGCCAGCCCCTTCCTTGCCCAGGAGCAGCATGCCAAGAGCAGTTGACAGCAGTGCCAGAGGAGTGTGTGGAGGACTCATGGGCCTGGCAGGTGGAGGGCATCACCCGTGAGGATGCATAGGACTGGCGCAAGGAGGTGTAGGACCAGGTGAGCAGGGAGTTCTTGACAGAGCTCCTGGCCCTGATCTGTGAGTGTCTGGCCTTGCTCAGGGAGCAGAACACCATTCTGGGCCAGGCAGTGCAGGCCGCTGACGATGATTACCAGGTGCAGAACACTGTTCTGGCCCTGGTGGTTGCCTTTATGCTGCCTGCTGCCTGGCCCTCAACTCTAGCCCCATTTGCCTCCTGGCAGCCCCCCCTCCCCCCCCCAGCAGGGCCCCTCCTAGGCCTGGGAGGAGGTATTGCAGCACCTCCAGCTGCCAGAAGCACCTGGCCCAGCCCCTGCCCTGGGTCTGCCATCACCCAGCCCCCCCATCTGGGCCCAGGCCTGCTGCTTGCCTCAGCTCCATGTGGGTACAGACCTGAATCTGCCTACAGTGAAGCCAGGACCACACTCCAGTCCTGCTGGCCTGGGACAGTGCCTAGAGGAGGGGGAGCTCCCTGTGCCATGGGACCTACAGCTGCCGTTGTCCATGGATGAGCCTTGCTGCACTTAGCATGGCATCCACACCTATGGGAGAAGGGCCAGAGTCTGGGGTGCTGGGTGCCTGTCCCTGGGTTCTGTTCCTAGGTGCTCCCACCCCATGCCCCTGCCCCTCCCCCCCACTCTGGGACACCACAAAAAGCACTTTGTACATAGTTTGCACTGGGAAGAGGGTTTTTTATTGTTGGTGGGTGATGGAGGGGCTCTGTTTGTTGGGGGAAGTGAAGAAGGGGCTCTGTTTCTTGGGGAGGGAGGAAGGGTAGCTATAGGCCAATCAGCCTAATTTCCATCTTAGGGAAAATCCTAGAAATGTTCATCAGGGAGTCTATCTGTGATAGGCTTGCAGAAGGTAAGATTCTGAATGACAGCTAGCATGGCTTCATTGTGTTCTGGTCCTGCCTTACCAACCTCATCTCCTTCTATGACCAGGTAACTCACCACCTGGACACGAAAGAGCAGGTTGACATTGTATACCTAGACTTCCAAAAGGCCTTTGATCTAGTATCCCACGATGTCCTCATGAGAAAATTGGAGGATTGTGGGCTTAACTCTGAGACAGTCAGGTGGGTGAGAAACTGGCTGGAGGATAGGACCCAGAGAGTCATAGTGAATGGATCTGTGTCATCCTGGTGAGAAGTGGGCAGCGGTATCCCACAGGGGTCGGTGCTTGGTTCAGTACTTTTCAACATCTTTATTCATGATTTGGATGTGGGGGTGAAGAACTTACTGGCCAAGTTCATGGATGACACCAAGTTATGGGGAAGTGTGGTCATGCTTGAATATAGGCTACAGATATAGGCAGACCTAGACAGGCTAGCAAGTTGGGCAGATCAGAATCTGATGAAGTTCAACGTTGAGAAATGTAAAGTGCTCTAGCTTGGGATGAGCAACCCCTAACACACCTACAGGCTTGGTGGCACCAATCTGACTAGCAACACGAATGAAAGGGACATGGGTGTAATAATAAACTGTGGTATGAATATGAACCAACAGTGCGATGCTGTAGCCAGTAGGGCAAATAACACTCTGGCATGTATCAATCAATGCATCTCCAGCAAAACCAAGGAGGTGATTCTTCTACTCTGCTCAGCACTGGTGAGACCGCAGCTGGAGTACTGCCTCCAGTTCTGGGCACTGCATTTTAACAAAGATGTGGACAAGCTTGAGAGATTCTAAAGAAGAGCCACCTGTATGATCAGAGTCTTAAAAGGCAAGCCATACAAGGAAAGGCTGAAGGATCTTGGACTTTTCGGCCTGAAGAAAAGAAGGCTGAGAGGGGACCTGGTAGCAGCTTACTGCTACACTAGGGGAGTACATCATGGGCTCAGTGAGCAACTGTTCACCAGGACACCTGAGGGGAAAACTAGGAGAAATGCCCACAAACTCCTGGAAGATTGATTCAGGTTCAACATTAGGAAAAACTTCTTCACAGTTAAGGTGTCCAGATTGTGAAATAAGCTTCCTCCAGAGGTGGTGCAATCACCTACCCTGGAAATCTTCAAGAGGAGACTAGACAGTCACCTTGTTGGGGTCACCTGACCCCAAGTTATCTTTCCTGCTTGGTGCAGGAGGCTGGACCCAATGATCTTCCAAGGTCCCTTCCGGCCTTACAATCTACGAATCTATGAGGGGGAGGTCTGTGTGATGTAAGGGGAATAAAGATTTGTTCTTCTGACACGTCTGCAGTGAGCGTGGTGCTGGGGGTGGGCAGGTGGAGCAGGGGGTGGGTGGCAGTGCAGGGGAGCTAGAGCAGGGAGTGCTGAAGGAGGTGATTGGCCAGTGCCTCCTGCACCTGGTACCCCTGCCCCCTCTGGCAGAGGAGACAGCCGCTGCCACTGCCACCACAGGTGGTGGTCCTGCACCATGACTCCTCTACCCAGGCCTCATGGAACAGCTCCCCCCAGGCCTCACAAATGTTATGCAGCACACAGGCTGTGATGACGACCTGGGGGAGGTTCTCCTCAGCGAACTTGAAGTGGGCAGTGAGGGTGTGCCAGCAGCCCTTGAGGCTGCCCAAGGTGCATTCCACCAGGGCATGGGTCCAGCCCAGGCAGAAGTTAAAGTGGGCCTGGTGGGAGTTCAGGTGGCCAGTGTAGGGCTGTATCAGCCAGGGCAGGAGTGGGTAGGCAGGGTCCCCAATAAGCAGGGGCAGGATGACAATGGTGCCCAGCTGAAGTGGGCAGGTGATAGGGATGTCGGTCCCATCCAGGCCCCCGGGGGAATCCCAGGGCATGGAACCCAGTCATCATGATCAGGGGGTCATGCACACAGAGCACGGTGGGCTCCAGCATGTCCTGGAGGGTGCTGCACACCTCCAGGATGGCCTCCCCAGTGGTGGCCTTACTGATGTCAAACAGGTGTCCGATGCACCAGAGGCTGGTAAATGTGCCCATCCTGATTGTGACTTACTGCTATATCAGAGGCATACATCAGGGGATTGGTGAACAACTGTTCACCAGGGCACCCTGGGGGAAAACTAGAAACAACAGCCATGAACTCGTTGAAAATAGTTTCAGGCTGAACATTAGCAAAAACTTCTTTATGACCAGGGTGTCCAGACTATGGAACAAACTCCCCCCAGAGGTGGTGCAATTATCTACCCTAGAGGTCTTCAAGAGAAGACTGGACAGTCACTGGCTGGAGTCGTCTGACCCCCATGTCTTTCCTGCTCATGCAGGGGGCTGGACCCGATGATCCTTTGCGGTCTCTTCCAGCCCTATGATTCTATGATTCTAGGGGCAGGGGCAGGGGCTGGGGTGGGTGCGCACTCCCCCCAGTGCAGGGCTTACCACATGGCTGGGGCTGGCATGGCTGGTAGCTTGGCATGGTCCTGCCTGTCCATGATGGCATGCGGATGTGCCTGGTGGTCTCAGACCATGGGGCATGGTGTGCAGGCACCCAGCTGGGGGCCCCCATGAGGAGGAACTGGCACTGCTGGCAGCTGGTGGTGTCATGGCCAGCTGTGCCTTGTGGCTGGGCCTGGGCCTGGGCCTGGGCCTGGGCCTGGGCCTGGGCTGCAGAGTTGTCAAGGCAGGCACTGGCCAGGGCTCCCCAAGCTGCTGATAGAAACTGTACCCAGGGAGCTGGGCAGAACAGGCTGCTGGGTGCTCAAGAGGCCCTCCCCCAGTGATGTGTCACCAGGGGTGCCAGGCCAGGGCGGGGGCTTGGCCAGACTGCCCGTGTTGTATACAGCATGGCTGTGACCTGGGTCTTGTGGCGCAAGAATGGCCATCAGTTCCCACATAAAGGGCATGGCTCTTTGGGCATGCCTGGACCAACAATTGTGGTCAGTCACAGCAACCCACTGTGCTGCACGGCCTTGACCTTTATGCAGCACTGTTGCACTGATGGTTGTGCCTGCGCTCCCACATCCAGCCTGACAATGCTTCATATATGTGCATGTTGGAGCAGCCACCCTGCTCAAACTGGCACTGCACTTCTGCCTTACCCCACAGTGTCGTGAGGTTGCTAGCCTCCACTTTGGTCCAGTTGAGGCCCTAGTGGAAGGCACAGGTATGACCATGGCCACAAATATGGAGGAGGCCATGGTGGGTCCTACACCAGCTCTCTAGGCCCCTGCATGGCTGTTCCTGAGCTGCCAGGCCTGGACAGCTGCCTTCAATGCTCAGCACAGGAGCATGGCATGAAACAGTCAGTTGTGTGGCAGAGTATGGCAGGGCATCTTTGGTACCTACCACTTTAAGGGCCAGATCAGGCAGCAGGCCAGCCAGCAGGTGTGGGTCAGCCCTGATGAGGTGGTCATATGACCATGGAAGGGCCTGGGATTTGAGGAGGGAGCTGAGTACCCTCCATATTAACCCAGGCCCTCAGGGCTGACTCAGCAGTGTGCTACAAGCAGCTGGAAGAACACCACTGGGCTGGAGCTGCTGCTTGTGATGTCATGGAGGTACAGGGAGGAACTATAGGGGAGGTAGAAGGTTCCTGGTCCTGAGGCATGACATAAAACTACACCCTGCTGGGGGAAGGATGGTATGCTGGGTCCACTCGTGGTGAGGTGGTCCCCAGGAAATGCCATGTCAGTTGCCTCCCCAGTGAAGGGCAAGTATGGGACACCTTATAATCCCAGCCCCCATAACTGGATGGGTAACCAGCAATATGGATAGGAAGGAGGCCAGCCACAGCTAGAGAGAGGCACCTGAGCCCAGGGGGGTCTGAGACCCCAATAGAGGGTGACTAAGAATTGGACCCAGAGAGGGGGTGGCAGGGGAGCCCCAGAAAGGGGGTGGTCCTGCAGATAGCCCTGGGAGATGACAGCTGACCCGAGGCTGGAGCAGCCTGCACCACCCTGCAGCTCCCTGCGGCCCTGGACAAAGCAGGCAGCAAATTTAATTGGAATTAAGGGCTTTTACTGCACAGTAAGCACATGCATGTGTAAATGCGCACACTTACTGTGCAGTAAACTACACTAATGCATAACAATGCGTCTCATGTAGACATGCCCACAGACTATGAACAGTAACACTAGAATGTAACCAGAGTAAGAAAAGCAAAAAGATGCATAGTTTATACCTTTTCAGGGATCCCTAAATTGACCGCTAACTAGAGGTATATGTTTTCTGTCCGTCCTTGATCCTAAGACAGTAGTGCTATTGGAGCAGACTTAAAATACCAGAGACTCATCTGCGTACAGGAATTCACAGGCAGCTCACTGCTGCCTTATAGAACACAAAACAGCCTCTATAAAGTATCTTACTTCACAGCATTAGTAAATACCCAGAGTTACACAATCCAGTAAATTTAATACTTAAAATATGAAGAGAATCTTTGTTATTCCTTTGCTAGGAAAGGAGATGAGACTGACTTTCTCACGATTCTCAAAGCTGTTGACTCAAACCTAGAAGTCAGGTTTTACTTTTTAAAGGATTTACCATTGAAAACAGTATATATATTTTTTTTTCTTTTCAGCCTAGGAACACACACCTTAAGAATGACTGTTGCCACCTAGCTTTAAATAATTATCTCCTAGAAAAGGTAGTCTTTGTTATCATAGATATCTTCAACCACAAAAATAAAACAGCTCTGATATTTCTCTCTGCAATAATTTGACACATTTTTATTAAGCCCTGCAAAAGTTTTGATGTAAATAAATATGGTCATGCTCCATTTAGGTTTTCTTCTTGGAGTCTCTTGTTTATCATCCAGTAAAACCCTCATACATATTTATTGTTTCTCTTCCAAACTTTTAATTGATTGAAGTAAGGAGAGTACAGGTCAACAAACATGCATTAATGGCATACTCCACTAACTTTGTTTCTTCAGATGGATTCACACTATCAAGCCTAAAATAAAATAAACAGTGGTGAAGTCAGGGAGTCCCACACCATCATTTCAAGAAGAACAATTAAGTTGCTAAGAAGCATGTTACACTTAACATACAATGCCACTTTTCATATAAAGGAGTATGCTATTTTAGGTGCATGCTTATAACTAACTCAGATGCTGCTTAGATCTTTAACTACACACAGTTCTGAGGCTTTCATCTTCTTAAAAGCATAAGACAAGGAGTCAAGAGGTCTGTATTCTATTTCTAGCTCTGCCACAGACTTCCTGTATCCCTCGAACTAATCATATGACCCCTTTATGTTTCAGTGCTCCATCTATTAAATGGGGATATTAGTTACCTCGTATTCACTGGTGTTCTGAAACTTACTTCATGAGTGTTTTGTTTTTGTACTACAGAAATAGTGTCATCTCATTTTTAATATTGGCTGGGTGGAATGGCACAGATGTAACCTAGCAGGAACAGGACTTGTAAATGTCATCCTAATAATGAAAAATCTATTTGGCTCCTCACATAATGAACTGGAGTTAAAATATCATCTAGTCTACTGGGAGATACTCCCAGCTACTAAACCAGGACGTGGCACCTGTTTAGACAAGGGTATGTAATTCATTGACTGCAGCGTTCATTCCTCTGCCTCTGTGTAGTCAGTTCTAGAAAATGGATTGAGTATATCTGCATTTGATTTAAACAAGTATTTGGGAAAATGTCAGCATTTCAGGGAAAGAATTAGTCCTTGGCTTAATTCAAAGCAAATGAATATTCAGAGTTTATGTCTGAGTTTTTCTTAATCATTTCTTTAGGGTTCATGAAAATAAGGGACAGATTTTCCTTGACTTAGCTAGGCATGAGTTTCTTAACTATTCATTAATTCTGAATCAGTGAGATACCAGAATTAAAGTATTTGGTTCACTATGAAGAGGCAGATGTTGTTATGAAGACTGTCTGAATAAACTAAACTCTTACAAGAAACTGTGGGATGCTGAGTGGCCCTTGGTTCTTGGCAGGCAGAAATATCTACTGAATGCTAAGCTGCTTCACCATATAGCTGGGACAGTCTCTGGTTGCCCTCAGAATCCAGACATGGGGGTGATATGTAGGTCATATGTAATGTCCTTTTGCCTCTCCCCCTCCCCCCTCCCAAATTTCAGTGAGCTCCATCAGAATGTGGGCCCTAATCTATAATCTGCGTATATACAATTGTCACCAGTTTACCAAAGGTACCTGCGCTATCTGAGGTGCCACTATTTTTTCCAATCTAAATAGCCCCCCATGAGAAAACTGAATCAGTATTGGGCTGTTTAATGTCAATGGTAACCTTGGGAAGAGCAGTGCTGTAAGGCTTTGTGAAAGGGTTGTTTGCAGATGGAATATGTTTGAAAACGAGGAAGAAAATTGGTCTGTGAAGATAGGGGAGAGAGCTCCTAGCACAGGGGACGACTTTTGAAAAAGTGCAGAGGTGAGTTTTAAAAGAAATGAAAGAGTGGGAGGGGAGACCTAAAGGAGCCTTAGCAGTGCAAGAGAAAGGAAGGTGCGTGGGCAGAGTTAGAAATAATCAGAGCACTGAGTGTGAGGACATGAAGCTGGATGCGATGGTGAGAGGAAGCCAGAGAAGGGACTCAAAAAGGGGAGCAACATTATCAGAGCAGCAGGAGAGGAAAATAATGGGTCACAACAACCTGGAGGAGTAAGTGTTCTCTTCAGCCAAGACACAGTATAGCCCAAGCAGACTCACTATAAAAATGCAGGGGGGTTTTAGGTGCATTAAAGGGAAAGAAGTGAAAAGCCCATCATTCCCACTCTATCTAAGTGAGTAGTGTCAACTGTTACTTGCTTCAATGAGGGACAGGCCAGAAGTTGGACAAGAAAGCCTTTATTTATGGTATATCTCTTCTATTTCTTTCTTAATTTGCAGTTAGCTTAGATTTCCAATGAGATTTCAAGGCATTTGGAGTGTATATGCTGGATACAGAACTGCAGGCCTCTGTTCATTCAGTGGTTGCACAGATCACCCAATTCCTTTATCAGTAATCTTAGGAAGCTGCATTAATAACTTAGGGGTTTACTACAAGGTCAAATGGATAAATCTGTAGTACATGGCCTGCCATAAATAATTATACATGCAGCCTTTTCAGTCTAAATTGGTACTCCCTTGAGGGTAAAACATGTGGCATTTAACTGATAGCAAGTGAGTAATACTCAGAGGAGGTATGAGAAAGCACTGATATTGTGAAAAGTGTGTGTCCCTCCTACACCTCCAGTTCATTCTTGTCATTACCATGAGCAGTCCCAAGATATACATAACAACTAGATTTGAGTTAAAGTAAAAAAACTTTGACTGATCTGCATGAGCCATTTCCTGCCCTCCTCCATGCTTCCTTACTTAACCAAAAATCCTACTGAAAGTCAGAGGGAGTTCTGCTGAAGAAATCTACGCTATTTTTTCCATGTTGTATTTCTCCTTCAAATCTGCCCTTTGTTCCCTCTCCTCTGCCCTCTTAGTATGCCGTCCTCTTTTCTGAATACAAAATGAAAAGAGGCAAGGGGATATGAAAGAGAGAGGGCAAAAAGCAAAGAGGCAGACAAATGGAGCAAAAAGGTGCAGGAGTGAATGGGAGAAAGGTCTAGGGAAGTAAGGAATGGACCATTAGCACCTGGATTAAAGTGTTCATCCTGCTTCTGATCCTCAGGTGCTGGGCCCAGCCTGAAACAACCAATACTGGCACAAACCTTCTGAAACAATTTGTTTTACTTCATGGAAACTCTGTATCTGGAACCCATTTCTGCCTAGGTGCTGTGTGAAAGCTATCCTTTTCATCCATAGAACAGGTACCTTTTATTACTGGGTATAAATTCCCAATCAAAACAATGTAATTAAAATGGAAGCATATGAATGACTTTTCCTGCTTTCTGCTACATTGCTCTAGATTCAAGTTGTAATAATAATGTCACGTCAGATGGAAATTCAGTTTCTGCCTATTTGAAATTCCAATTTAGTGTGATTTCAGAAGACGCATGTTAGTGCATGTGACTGACATACTGCATAGATTCAGCGACGTTCATTTGGAGCCTCAAAGGAACTTGAGAAGAGAATGAAAAAGCAGTTTAATTTTGATAGCTGGTTGGATCCCACTGGAACCTGGTCTCTTTATTCTAAGAGATGAATGGTAACATTTCAGTCTGGAAGTCACAGGTGTACTTACTTGTTCCTCCTTATGAGACTGGTTTATGACTCCTTGCTGCAGAAACAAATGTGACCATGCACATCCATTTCTCATCTCTATCTAGCACTTGCTTGTTTTTGTTTTCTGAGATAGTTTTTCAATTTTGACATGGTATATTCTAGCAAGAAACATCATGGTAAATATTCTAGTCAATGTTTGTCCTGTAGTGTAAGTGTTGATTAAATATTTTAGGGAGCTGATCACTTCAGTTCAGAATTTCTGTTGTCATGGCAACCCTTTTGTGCTTTGTAATGTCTTAAATTAATACTCTGGCTTTCAGGCAACTGTCTCTTGTTTGTTTCAAGAGCCACATAATGTTATACAGTGGAAATCCTAAAGGAAATGGAGGATTAGAATAAAATACAATAGAAAGAATTCATTGGAATGTTTTCTGAAAACGCACACATGTACGTACGCATGCATGCACGCACACACACACTTTATATTTTATTGTGTGATGATGACCTGATCAAAACAAAGATGCTTGGTGTTACTCAAAACTAAAGTCTACTTACTTTACACACTGCTTCACCAAAGTGGTCCACTGAAGTCAGATGACCAGGTTTGGCCATTATTCAATCTATGACAAATAATATTCCATGGAAGAGAAGTAATCTTTTCTGGAAAACTCTTTCCCAAGCAACACATAAATTCTTGGCATTACAAATAGCTGTTCCCAGATTGCAAACAAAAGGAATTAAATTATTTTCCCAAATGTACTGGAATCTTGCTGCAGGCATCTCAGGATCACACTGCTCTGTTCAACTTCCAAGTATTTCTGCAACCTTACAAGGAATTGGTAAGTTAAACCAAATATATGCTATGTGGATCCTTAGCTCATTGGTCTATGTATAATCTATCTATAGAGATATGGCTTTATCAGAAAGTATTTAACTGAGGTACCTAAACGCATCTTCTTCTGCATCCCTCACTGACACTGCCAAAGCTATGTTTAGGGTGAACATGTATCCTGGTTTGGGCAGGACAGTCCTAGATGTTGGAGACCAGTCCCAGCTGGCCACAAAAATTAAAACGAGTGACCCAGGCTCAGGGTACAGGCAGGTAGGTGGCGTGGCACAAGCCATGAAATAGGAAGCCCTAGCAGATAGCAAAATTGACCTAAAATAGGTTAGCTTGATTAGTGGAATAACCATTAAAAAAGGAGAGATGATTATTAACACCTATGAAGCAAAGAGCAATGGGTCATTAATAGGCCATTGACTCCCTTAGCTACCGGAATAGTAATACTATCCCTGCATCATGCTGCCCCACCCCTGCCTCTGCCTGCAGCAGCGGGCCTGCCATGAGAGGTGGGGGGAGAGAGGAGGCAGCGTCCTGAATTTCACATTGTCCCATATGCTCCCATAGCTATGCCTCTCATCTTCCCAGATACTGCCCTCCATTTTCATGGGGGGGATTCTGAGTTTAACCTTGTGAACAGATAAAATGGGTAACTTAGATATTAAAATTATGCCCTTCCAGAGATGAGATCTCTGATAGCACATTCTGTATCAATTAATTCTGAATAAAACCCCTGGCCAAGATTTTTCAAGTGACTTCCTTTTACAGTTCCCAACTAGACGCATCTTAACAAGACCTTATTTAAAAAAAAAAATGCTGAACTAGCGCTTGAACAGGACCTTCATTCCTTCTAATCAAACTCCGAAAGGTTTCTCAGTTTGGACATTGAAAGTCATCAGCCGCTTTTGGAAAAACACCGGCTGCTGTGTAGCCAGTAACAGAATCATTCTTGTATTCCTTCCTATATAGTGGTTTCTCTTCAGCTAGTAACTGTGTAAAAAGCTTCCTTACAGCTCCTCTGCAGCAAATCCACACCATAACTAAATCCCATGCAGTACTGGTGTTCAGTATCAAAAGAAGCCAGCTAGCACAGCTAGCTGTTCTTTTATAAAATGAAATGGCTCTTGCAGTCTAAAACTTTGTAGTGCTGAGCTCACACTGACTGGTTCATTTGGCTAAGTAACCACTTCTGTATTGATTTCTAACTTGCTGCTTTGTAAAGCACTTTGAAATGCATTATAGAATTATGCTTTGTTCTGTTTCAGTTCCTTCTACCTCGGGCTCTAATTCTACTCCCCTTCGCCTCCTCCCGTTCATCAAACATAACAACAGTTCATGAGAGAATTGTATGATTGGTAGTCTGCTAATGACTCCAGGTGGCCTTATCTTGGTTTAAATGATCTAATTAGGCCACCTTCTGGTTGCTTCTGAATTAGGTTTTGGCTTGGGTTTGGTAGATGGAGTATATGTATAGCAATGGCAGTCAGAAGAACAGCAGTTGTCAAGTACATTTATTTTAAAAGCCTACTGTCTTGTGGGGGGTTGTTTTTGCTTGTTCTGTGTTGTGTTTGGATCTTCTACAGAAAACATCAGAGTAAAATGATGCCGCCTGCTATGCAGAACCCTACAGACATTGGTTTCATCCTATTACATGGAATCTGGATCTTCTTGAGTCTGTAATTTGACTGGATACCATGGGAGTGTGTGAGCCTTCCAGACAGTAGTATCGTTTTACATTCAGAAACATCTGTTCACTAAGATCAGTCCTACAACCTGAACTTTAAATTGGTAGGTCTATGTTTGAACATTACCAGCCTGGTTTACTAACATACAAAATTTTAGGCTACCAAAAATTGCATTTAAACCTCTATTCCTTTCCACATTTATCAGCATTCTTTTGTTTCCACAGATTTCTTTCATGTCCCTTTAATTCATCTATTTTTTTCCTTGAACACACACATCATCTGTTTCTCGCCAAGCACTTGTTTCTGCCTTGAACACAACATGGGCATGTCCCCACATGCAGGGGCATGTGTTTGCTGTAGCAAAAAGTAGTGGCATAAATTTGTGCCACAGCTTTTTGTTGTTTTGCATGCCCTGCATGTGGGGTTTGGTGCAGGGCAAAATGACCCACTTTGGAGAATCAGCTGTTTCTTGGCTGCTCCTGACTCCCAGAGTGCTGGGGGAGCCAGGACGAAACTAGAGGAGGGGAGATGTTCTGGCCGGCAGCCAGAGTGTCTCCCTGGAGGACCAAGCCTCCATGTCGCATGGCATGCACTGGGCCACTTTTTTGCTGCATTTTTTTTTTTTTTTTTTTTTTTTTTTTTTACTACTGGGATTTCCCAGTAGCAAATATTGCCCCTGCACTGCAAACTTGCAGCACAAGGCAGATGTTAATGTGCCAAATATGCAGTTTGTGACACCACAAGGAAGTTTGCAGTGCCACAAGCTACATGTGCCTGCACATCTGGATCTGGCCTGTATGTGTAATACTGGAATGAAGGAAGGAAGAAATGAGCTAAAAACAGCATTAGTTCTGAGATTCTGTTGTACTCTAAAGAGCAAGTAGTGATACTTTTTTCTAATGCCTGTGGGATAGTCACTATTTAAGGGCACTTGTACACGTGATGGGGGTTTAATCCTTAGGGTTGCAGTCTATGCCCCCTAAATTGAAATGGTGGGTTTTTAATTGAAACCCAACATTTCAATTTAGAGGTTTTATTTTCTGTTACTTTTATGGCAAAGGGCTGAAATCTTTTTTTTTTTTTTGGTGGAGCCTACCCACCCCTCCCGCAGCCCAGGGGTGAGCTGCCAGCGGGCCAAGCAGCCCTTGAGCCCCAGTCCTTCCCTCCACAAAGGCAGTACCCCTTTGGGCTGCTTGGATACGCTACTGGTGGGCCAGGTGATGCCCCAGCTCAGAGACAACAGCCAACCCAATCCAACCCTTCCCGAACTCCAAGCTGGGGCAGCACCCAGCCCACTAGCAGCCCACCCGGGCAGCCCTGGAGGGCACCACTGCTACAGAGGGAAGGACTGGGCCCTCCTACAGCTCAGGGGCTGCTTGGCCCGCTGCCAGTTCACCCCCCAGCCATGGGAGAGGCAAGCAGGTTCTGCCAAAAAAAAAAAAAAAGATTTGGCCCCTTGTTGCTTCTGCCTTCATTAGGTACCTGCTGAAAGCAGAGGTGGAGAGGGGCCTGATCCTTTTTTTCTGTGCAGCCTGCCTGCCTCTCCTGTGGCTAGGGGGCGAGCTGACTAATAGCTGCAACACATCATTGCAAACTAAACTACATCGGGATGTCGTTTAGTTTACAATGATGCAAACTCATTTAAAACTACCACTAAACTCTTGCACGTGTACAGTGTGATGTCATTAAGCCATACAAAATTACATTTTCATCATGTGTACATGGTAATGGCATCTTGTATACAGGCGCCCTAATTGGAAGAATTAAATAGCACAGAGTAAAAAGATTTAACAGTGTCAGATTGTATATTGCATCTCCACTCCATATTTAAATGTGCACAAAGACAGATTACATTGGTGTAAATATGTCATATGTCTGCCGCTTGTATTTTTCTATGGAAGATATTTTGCTGAAAAACAGCAACGGTTATAACCTTAAGAGGCAATCAGTGTGTTGCAGTGGAAGAATAATTTGTTCCTAATATAATTAACCAGCTGCCCATTTACTTTTCAAGAAAATCACCACCTTCAGTTACCAGATGTTAAGCACACGTAGATTATTTATAAACAGAACTGGATCTACACACTTTGTAATTACTATTTCTACCAGTTAACTATTGTAAACGAACAAGACAACTGGAATCAATGTGTTACCACTTGAACAGCAACTGTTCACAGGGACCAATTCTAAAATCTGCACGTGACAGACAGTGTAAGGATTCATGAGTCTTATCTTCCAGCCACCGTTCTCAGAGCCCATTTATGAATGTCACATGCTCTCTGTGATGCAAATTGGGTAAGGAAAATATATATCTCACCATCAAAACATACTGTGGACTATGTAGATGACAGTGAAGGAGAGAAACTGATTCTCTAAGATGTCTGCTGTTTCAACGTTTTACAAATCATTGTCTTTTTTTTTTTCTAAGATGTTATGAATAACTTAGGTGGACTCTACTTCACATTTGGTTGTGTATTATTACATGTTTTGGACTCCAGCTTCCAGTTTGGCTCATACCACAAACAGTTCTCAAAGTATCAGTTCATAGTGTTTCTCTCCTCTTTTGCAATAGATGGAAACAATCTATTTCCACCCGTCTTCCCAGACCAAAGGTTATTTCATTTCTGGCTGCTGTACATTTCCCAGATAACATTTTAATGTACTCCTACCTCTCACGATTCTCATAAACTAGATTTATTGTCCAATTTATTGACTTCCCTTTGCAAGGCTTTGAGTTCTTTCATGACAGCTGTATGTTGTCATACTAAGAACAAGCAACAACTATTTTTCCCTTCCACATTCTGAAGTCCCCCGGGAAAGGCTTTTGCATTCTTAGCAACTCTAATGTTGTTAAACTTTAATTCCTCGGCATCTGTGTCATGCCCAAGGGTCTCTGACCATCTTAACAAAGTTTAACTAAAACATTCATTTCATCTGAGTAATATACATTAGCCTGTTGAGTTGTCAAAGGAGTCCTCCACGAGAAGCAGATTATCTTTAGTATTGAGGGTAAACTTCTGTGGCTCCAGTGAATGAGAAGTTAGAATAAACAGGTAATCATAGCATAATCAAAGGACATAGAACAGACAGAATGGCAGCATTTCTCTAACTTGTCCATGCAAATTTCACATACATCCTAATAGTCTAGAAAAGTAAACAGAAGTTGTTGGAATTAAGGTATTGAATAAATTTTTATTCTGCACCCTTCTGGAATAACCAGAAATTCAGATCTCTGCAGATAAAGATGACTTTTTTTCCCCCTCTCTCATTATATGTGAGATGACCAAAATATGTCTTTTTGCATATACAGGAATAAAGAGAGACAGCAATCGGGGAGACCATAGAAGGAGAAGTTGCAACAATAAATGAAAGCAAGAAAAAATTAATGAGACTTTCAGGAGAGGTAGCACTGAAGTAGTGACGGACACAGGAAGAGAAATGGAGGTAGCAAAATATGCAAACACAGAGGATGTGGGAGGAGAAGGGGAGGCTAATGAGATATCTGCTCAATATGTCAAAAAAAGGGGTAGAGGAAATGCCGTTTCTTAGGATATTTTTACCCAAGAAAAACATGAGTGCATTTGGACTCTCTGGTTAGCTTGTTCCGGTGCTCCTCATGAGACAGTTTTTCCCAGCATCTAACCTAAAATTCCCCTGCTGCAACTTGAGACCACTGCTTCTTGTTCTATTATCTGCCACTACTGAGAACAATCTAGCTCTATCCTCTTCATAACCACCCTTCAGACTACTATTTAATCCCACCTCAGTCTCCTTTTGTCCAGATGAAATAAGACCGGTTCCCTTTGCTCTCCTCAGAAGTCATGTGCCTCAGCCTTCTAATGATTTTCATTGCCTGGTACTGGATTCTCTTCAATTTGTCCACATCTTTTCTGTAGCAGGGGGTCAAAAGTGGACGCCAAACCCCACGTGCAGTACTCCAGATGTGGCCTCACCAGTGCCGAATAGAAGAGAATAATCACTCCCCTTGATCTGCTGGCAACACTCCTGCTATCCAGCCCAGCATACTGTTAGCTTTTTTCACTACAAGAGTACACTGTTGGCTCCTATTCAGCTTATTGTCCACTGTTACCACCAGTTTTCAGCAGAGCTGCTGCTTAGCTAGTCAGTCCCCAGTCTGTATCAGCGAATAGGGCTCTTCTGTCCTAAGTGCAGTACTTTGCACTTGTCCATATTGAACCTCATGGATTTCTTTTGGTCCAGTCCTCCAATTTGTCTAGGTCTCTCTGAATCCTAGACCTAAGCTTCAGCGTACCTACTTCCCTACCCAGCTTGGTGTCATCTGCAAGCTTGCTGAAGGTGCCTTCCATACCATCTTCCAGGTCATTGATGAAGATATTGAACAAAACCAGCCACAGGACCAACCCTTGGGGCACTCCACTTGATATCAGCTGCCAACTAGATATCAAGTAATTGATTACTACCCTCTGAGCCTGACAACCCAGCCAGTTTTCTGTCCACCTTACAGTCCATTAATCTAACCCATATTTCCTTAGCTTGCTTGTGAGAATGTCACGGGAGAATGTATCGAAAGCCTTGCTAAAGTCAAGGTGTATCATGTCCACTGCTCTTCCTACATCCACAGAGCCAGTCATCTCATCACAGAAGGCAGTCAGGTTGGTCAGGCATGACTTGCCCTTGGTGAGTCCATGCTGACTCTTCCTAAACATCTTCTTTTCCTCCATGTGCTTAGAAATGGATTCCTTAAGGACCTGCTGTATGATTTTTCCAGGGACTGAGGTGAGGCTGACCAGTTGGTAGTTCCTCAGATCTTCCTCCCTTTTCTTAAAGATGAGCACTATATTTGCCTTTTTCCAATTGTCCAGGGCTTCTTCCAGTTGTCATGAGTTTTCCAAGATAATAGCCAGCAGCTCTGCAATCACATCAGCCAATTTCCTCAGCACCCTTAGGTGCATCCCACCTAGTCCTATGGACTTGTACACATCCAGCTTTTCTATATAGTCCCTAACCTGTTCTTTTGCCATTGCCAGCTGCTCACCTCCTCCCCAAACTGCTACCAGGTCTAGTAGCTGACTTTACCTGTGAAGACTAAGGTAAAAAAGGCATTGAGTACTTCAGCCTTTTCCACATCATCTGTCACTAGGTTGCCTCCCCCATTTAGTAAGGGACCCATATTTTCCCTGCTCTTCCTCTTGTTGCTGATATATTTGTAATAACCCTTCATGTTATCCTTCACATCCCTTGCTAGCTGCAACTCCAATTCCACTTTGTCCTTCCTGATTTCATCCCTGTGTGCTAGAGCAATACTCTTATATTCCTCCCTAGTAGTTTGTCCAAGTTTCCACTTCTTGTAAGCTTCCTTTTTGTGTTTTAGTTCATTGAAGAGTTTCCTGCTAAGCCAAGCTGGTCTTGTGCCATACTTGCTAGTCTTCCTGAGCATTGGGTTGGTTTGTTCCTACTCTTTCAGTAAGGTTTCTTTAAAGTACAAATTAAATCAACTGCATCTTATGCATGGTATTAGCCCTACCCTGCAATTTTGTATCACAAGGCTAATGGGATTTTCATGTAAATTATTAGTTTTCTTCTTTATGGACTGCAGGATCAGGCCCTGGAGCTTATATTATAAGATTGATAGGATCGTGGCAAGAGGTTTCTGGTACATAAAAGTGTTTTTAAATTATTAATATTCTGTCAGGAAAAAATAAATCTGATAATATTGGATTATACATTAATCTAATGCATATTTTATCATCGGGTCACGTAAGCAAACTATTAAACTGCACACAACTCTTGCAAATACTTGTTTATAGATTGGTTTTACAAACCACTTTGAATTCCTATTCAACATAAATAGCCTCTTCTGAGTCTTCCTGTAACAAGTATTTCACCAGTTAATTCATGAGAACTCGAATGTTCAAAATGGAGCCAGCAGGAAAGGAAATGCGTTTTAAAAATTGTTCTTACAGTTTTAGCAGAGAGGGCTGCCTTCATGTCAAAGATGTGAGAAAACAGATTCATTTATGTTCTTCCTCAGCACAAATCATGTTCTTTCATCAATGGCTTCAAATCCAGTTTCTTTTCTACTGGCACATTTTATGGATGGATAGCAGAGTTCAGAGGATCTTCTCAGGGTGAACAGTAGGAATAAGGGGAACGGTCAAAATAAAAAAGATCCACTATAACCTTTCACCCATACTTGAATCAAACTCTGCTGGGGTTTGATTCAGCCCCTCATAAGGTCCTGGTGTGCCATAGTACCCCAGTCTCCACAAGCATTTTAAGGCCTTGCTACATGTTGCATTTTGAGCTGCTCAAATGTTGACTGATAGTATTACTAGCTTAAGTTTGGGGCAATCACACCTTGAAGTCAAAAACCTTCTCTGACTGTCCCCACCTGCATAGCTGTGATTTTCCACTAGAGGGCTGGTGAGCAGGGGCCTAACTAGGAGGTATAGCGGTGAGTTGCCACTATGGGGCTGGGGAGCCAGGAGAGGCTTCTGTCCCTGCCTAGATTTCACTTTCATGAATCTCAGCGGTGTCAGAAGTAGCAGTAATATACAGAAAGACTGACATTCAGTGCTTTTATGCCTGAACCAAGTCAGGAAAACACCAGCACTGAGGGAAAAAAACTGTTCTAAGGCAGAGCTGTGCAACGGGCAGTCTGCAAGCTGCAGGCAGCCTGCAAAGGGTTAATCTGTGGTCCCCAGGCTCCCCCTGGCTGCTGCTACTGCTATCATTGCTCCAGGTATTGCTGCACCTTGGGTCTCCACCTCCCTTCTCTACTCCCATCCCAAGAGGCCTGGCAGGGTCAGGGTAGGGCAAGGCAGCGCAGCATTGTGGAGAAGGGGAAGTGGGGACCGAAGAGGAGTTTTAGTTTGCTGCCCCTACAGCCGTGGAGAAAAGCACCAGGCTCTGTACAGCTTCATGGCTCTGCGGGAAGCCCTGCAGGCAGCCTGGCAGCAGCCCAGGAAAGCAGGCTCCACCCAAGAAAAGCAGTGAGCTGGATCATTTTTTTTTCCCCTCCTGGGGCCTGCCTACCTACCTGAGCTGCACAGGGGCCCAGTGCTTCCTTCCATGGCTGCAGTGCCCCCCGGGACCGCCATGGAGGGAAGCACCAGCCCCTTCCCCCCCTTGCAGCCCGGGGACTGCTCCACCCACTGGCATCTCGCCCTCCCCTCCCCACCGGAGAGGCAGGTAAGTCAGCATGGTGTGTGCACAACACAGGGGTTTTATCAGCCCTAAATTGTAGCGGTGGTTTTTAAAACTCACCATTTCAATTTAGAGCCCCTGTTTTGTCTACACACACCCTAAAGGTGCTTTAGTATTAGAGGCACTAAACTTAATGCACAGTAGCAAAATCACATTAATAAACATGTAGTTTCTTTAAAACTCCCATTTGAAGAAAAAAACTCTTCCTGGCAAGGTAGATTTACACACGTACCTCACACTATGTACTGCCCTCCTGATGGTCTGTAGTCATACTTGCATCCCCACATTGGGGGACTGTGATGAACAGAATCCTGCCTTGTGAAGCATTGTGGGAGCACGATTTTTTAGTACATTTCTGTCTCCTGCCAGCTCTCTTGAGTGAAACAGAGAGAGGGAAGGGTCAGTGTAGTGTGCCAGTTGGTGTGCCATGTATGCACTTCAATTTCTGTGGTTAATTCCCTGGGTTTTCACTCAGGCAAGGAGCTGGTTTCTAACATGTCAGCAACTGTTATTTCAAGATCTTCTATACTAATGAGGCATTTAGAAATAACATTTAAAAAGGTGTCAGTTGAAAGCATTCATACCACTGCTGCTTCTGCTCTTCAGTTAAAAAACCACCAGATACCATAGCAACAGCTGCATCACATGGTCTTCTGTTATGCTACCTATAAGCAGATGTGAACTGTGCTGGCTAATAGAAGTATGAGCAAGTGTTAGACAGGAAGAGGTCTCAGTCTGTACCTTTGCTTGGAATAAATCATTGGTAAATGCCTTCATCCTAACTGACAAAGGGTTTTTGAACCCGAAAGCTTGCTTAATAACTATTCTCCAACTATGTGGGTTGGTCTAATAAAAGATATCAAATTCACCCAAGGAACCTTGTCTGCCTTCATCCTAACTGACACACACAGGTAAATCCAAATCTGCAGTGCAAACGAATTTAGGTTACCATCCTGGTTTCATAAAGAAACTGCCAAAGTAGTTAACATTTTACAAACATTTTCCTCCCTCCCTTCTTAAACATTTCTTGGCAGCTTGAAACTGAAATTTGTCTCTATATTGAAACTTGTTTGCAATCACTGCACAAGCATCCTGCTTTGTTACTGATGGATTGGCCAATGACTGCAGAGATGATGGCATTGACTTTTATCTGGAACTTTGTTTTTAAAATTGACTACTGAAGCATTTGTATTCAAACCAAAAGCTCCATATAAAGATTTCTGTGCATGCTACAAGCAGATAGACAAAATAAACTGCAGATCAATGTTTATGGCATAATAATTATGACATGGTCCATTTATGGTGCAATAGAAAGCTTTTTAACTAGAAAACTTTTAGATTAGACATCAGGAGGCGCTACTTCACAGTCAGGGTGGCTAGGATCTGGAACCAACTTCTAAGAGAAGTGGTGCTGGCTCCTACCCTGGGGGTCTTTAAAAGGAGGCTGGATAAACACCTTGCTGGGGTCGTTTGACCCCAGTACCCTTTCCTGCAATGGCAGGGGGTTGGACTTGATGATCTGTCAAGGTCCCTTCCGACGCTACAAAATATGAAACTATGAAACTGTGTAAACTTTTAATAAAGCCACTGTCTTGCTGAAATGTTAATATTTGTGTTCATTGAATCATATAGAAAATATATGTGTATCTTCATGTATTAATTTATTTGGGTACAAGATGTAAAATATGGAACAAGAAGACAATGGAAAAGATTCATTCACCTCTGATGCTGGGAAAACTTTATTCACAAGCTTGAAATGGCTGAAAATTAAAAATTTAGCTGCAAAATTATTTTACAACATAAATTTCATTATGTGATATCAAGTAGAAATCTGTACAAGTAGAAATTTAGATCTTATTCATTGACAGTTCAATAATATGTGAAATACTTTACAAAGGACTTGATTCTGTGACTCAGTAAGTAGATGTGTACTACATGATAAGCTACAATGGCTGCAATGAATGTCAGTTGAAATACGTACATATAGGACACTACACAGTGTCAGGTTGGAAGAGCAGGACCATGCCAAGTACAATCATAGTTTCTAACCCAAAGAGTGTGCAAAAAAAGGGTGATCATGCCGTGAATTGTGCCTGGTGGATGAATACTTTCAGACATGACTTCAGTGGACTTAGTGTGGATTCTCTCCCATATGAAACTCATTGCATGACGTCAGGGCTTAAAATGTAATAATATAGTCAAGAGGCCGCTCACAAAACAAATGGGAAGGAAGGTAATAAGAAATGTATTTTGTAATGATATCAGTCTGTGACTGCTCACACAGAAGGCACATGCACATCTTAATGGAACCACACGCTGTGTTAATAGCTGCCTAGTTGCACCCTTTAGTGCAGAAGTGAATTTTGGAGATTGAATTGAATGTAAGGAAGGAGTTTGACAAACTTTTTCAGAAAAGAGGAAGATACAATAAACAGTTGATAGCCAGGTGATTAGTGAGCAGGAATCCATGGCCTTGTTCCCAATGAACATGTGTTTGCACAGCATAAGGCTGCTACCGACTGTGGCATGTGTCTTTGTAAGCAGCAGAGTAGAGTCCAAGGACTGGAACAGTATGGAGACTGACATACCCTGCCAATCCTCGGGAGAATCCCCGTAAGCCAGGGGTTGCCAACTTACCCCTGGGGGTATGTTGAATGGTCCTAGGGGGTAAGTGGGGGTGGGTGGGGACAGAGCGCCACTGCCTTACAGGAGAAGGGCTGGAGCGGGGCGAGAGCAGCGGCACTCTTCTGCAGGCTGTACAGGCACCATGCTGCCGTTGCTAACCACCTGCCACCCTGCTTACCATCCGGTTCACTGTCTGGCTGTGTGCCACCCCCCCCCCCCGGGGTACACTCATTAAAAAGGAGGCCGCCAGGGGTACACTTAGTAAAAAAGGTTGAAAACCCCTGCATCAAATCCAATGTCTTGAGCAGACCTGAGCACAGACATTCAGCAAGTACACAGGTAGCCCTGAAGGTTGTAAAGAAATGCCCAACCTGCTTACCACTGTGAATTGGCACCTGTACCCATATAAATATAGAGGTTCCCACTTATTTGTGCAATGGAAATGAGGAATACAGCCA
This sequence comes from Alligator mississippiensis, assembly GCF_030867095.1. NCBI lineage: Eukaryota > Metazoa > Chordata > Crocodylia > Alligatoridae > Alligator > Alligator mississippiensis. The sequence continues at coordinate 172,417,247 of NC_081827.1, read as the reverse complement.
CTATTGTACATGCTGTGCAACACAGCCTGCATCCTTATGTTCAGATGGTAAATAACTGGGTGCCAAAATGGCTGGCTGTTTTCCTCTCAGACCCCAATGCCCATGCTTCTCCTATCACATTTGTTTCCAACCCCATCCAGGACTGGGCCACACACTTGTAAATGGTATGGTACTTGAGTGATTAAAGCCTCTTAACCTTTGATCTGATTGCAGCTTGACTCCAGGGCTAGGTAGAGACATTCAAAAAGCCTGAGGTGGAATTGATCTAAGTTGCACAGTTTTCTGGAAATGGTGTAGTTTAGCTCAGTAACAAACAGAACACATATTTGCCCTTTGGGGTAAGGGGCAAATCTTAGACCAGGTGCCATCATTTTAAATCAGCCTGTGTGTGCTGAACTTCTGTTCTATTATGCTATAGACCAGTTTCTGATTTCTTATACTGGTAAAAGTGTAATGTCTGTCCTGGCCCAGGAGTGGAATAGTAATATAAGAAATGTTTCCTCTTTATGCAGAACTGTTATTTAAGCAATTTGGCTTGTGGAAAAAAAAAGACTGATGTATGAATTTAAAAAAATTTTGTTATACACTTTATTCCTATAAACTATGGTAAATATGAATGAAAATAAGAATGACTTAATCGTGTGCTACAAAGAGGATGGATTGCACATGACTATGCATTTGAGTTTAGTTTTAAATCACAATTATCGATTTAAAATGTCCTAGTGGAAAAATATTGTTTATCATTTCTCTATTTTTGGTTCCCGGGCACAAGCATTTTAATCAAAGCACTCAGGAAAAGCACTTATCCTCTGTTTGGAGGAGGACAAACTCATTGATAAAACACAGCCATACTTACAAAGAGATTCTTATGTGGTTCCACATCATATTGCTCTATTGACCCTTTGCACCCAGAAATGTTTTTTCTTTGTATTTTGCGTTGAGAAAATTCCAGAGGATTTTAAATAGGTATCCGGGGCCAGCTCTTCAGCTCTTATAAACAACATAGCTGTGGCTTAATGCTATTCTGATTCACGGCAACTGGGGATCTGGCCCAAAGAATGCAAAATAAGATCTGCTCTGAAGAATGCAACAACTGTTACCAACAATCTCATGACTAGCATTTCTATGGTGAGAAAATACAGTTTTAATAGGCTTTTGTTATTAGCGAATTCGATCTGATACTGTAAATATTTGTATGCTGGGGCCCTAGGAGATCATTCTACAGGACTATAATTCTAAGAGCATTTCTTATTCCCAGTTAATGTTCTCCCAGTGCAGTGCTCTTCAGCTGCCAACTGGTAACACATTTTCCAAAGTTCTCTGCTCCTGACATCTTTTCTGGCAATCTCAGCCAAGAGTGAGGGCTTTGTGAATATGGCGACTAAGCTACCCTATCACCTCTAGAGGGCACCTTCGAGTTGAGCCTTCCAGATGCTGTCCTACTATGGGAGTATTAAGAAATGTATAGAAACAGTGAACATCCTGCATCTTTTCAGTGGATTTCAAAGGACCTCCACCTTCAGTATTATCACACTGACACTTTTCATGAGCACTGAAATGCAGTGCAGAAAAACAAAGCAACTGTTTTCTGTTCAGTGAGACCACTTATAAATAGAAATATTCTGACTTTTTTTTTTAGCTTCTCCTATATTCAGAGTTTCATATAAAGAACCTGGGCCTCTACTTATAAGAACCTGGTTCTCAAAACACGTAGGGCTACACGCATCTCAGAAGCACCACCCTGCATCATTGAGAAGGGAGGTCATATTACAATCACGTTGAGAAATCCCTTTCAGACGTGAGTGGGAGAACAAGTCAACAGACTAGCTTGCTCTTTTCACACTTTTCCCCATTAGTCTAGCAATGTTTCAGTGAAAATCTTTCTTGCTGAGATAGTGGTCACTTCCATATGTCACCCTGCCTGTAACTTATGTAAGTGAAAGTTTACAAGCATCAATTTTTAAAATAGCGGGCACGTCTACATGTGCATTAATGTGCCTTTGTTACTGCACAATAAGTTTAGTACCTCTAATATAAGGTACTACATAAAGGTGCAGTAGCCGGTGCTACCGCAGAGCAGCAAAGGTTCACAGTCTTTTTGTGACATTGAATGCACAGTAGACTAATTCTGCTGGGCATTAACACATTAGCACAGCTTTTCCTGTGACATGCTAATGCACAGTAGAATTAGTCTACTGTACATAAAATGTCTCATGTAAATATGCCCAGTAGGTACTTCCCAATAGTACATTCAGAGATGTGTTGGCAAAGTATCTCTATATAGAAAGAAGAAAAAGCAAACAGTTAAAGAAAAGTAAACTATTTAATGCAGCCCTGAGGTAATGTCATCAGTGACTAACTTTGAATGTAGATGAAGCCTCTCTTGAAGGTAGCTTTGTCTGTACTGTGCCCAATAGCTGTGTACCTCCAGGCACTGTAGCTGATGAAATCTTGATATCTGATGAGGAGACACTTGGGATATTCCCTGAACAGCTCTATGCTAAATGGAAGCCATTACTCTGTGGTATAGGAGTCTGAAACCAGAAATGTCAGGAGGCAGTACTTTGCACACTATTATCTGTATTGGGAAGTAGAACACTCTAGTCTGTAAGCTCTGTGCCTTTCACCAACAAAGTTTTCCTGGTATTTAACAAAATCTCTATCCTGGCTCACCCAACATGTAATATCCTTCAATATACACATTCTTCTTGTGTTTCTGAAGCACAGAACCAAGCCAGCTATACCACCATCTCCTTGCTTTCCTTGTGGGAGATCCTAGACTGACATGCTAACACCTTGAATGGCTTTTGTAGGTATAACTTCTTGCCTACTGAACATCTTTTGCCTGTCATGTGCTTACAGATTAACAGAAGGCTGCAAAAGGAGCTTAATTCTGCAACAAAAGCAACACTGCCCATTCATACCACCATGCACAATGAGGTGATAAATTGCCGCCTCCGGACTGGCATCCCAGGGCAGATGTTTTTTGCAGTAATTCAAGGGAAACAATTAACATGACAGAGACATAAATAGTCTTGCAACATACCTTCTTTAGCGCTGGAGAACCTAGGCTTCAGCTATCTCAACAGTTGTACACAGAAGTATAGCAACCCAAAAGGTACATAACACAAACTTGAATTCTAGGGATGTGTGTTGCACAGTACAGAATGTTCAACCCATTAAGAGCAAAGGTCTTGGATTTCTCCTTCATTTTAGTTAACACTTTCCTGTGTGTCCTCAGTGCCAATACATGTAATAGGTCAGTTACCCTTTGCTTCTTGGACTGGAAAGTAAAGGTTATCTATTTATTGCACATCTAATGTTGAAATGCAGAAATTTAAGGCAAAAAGGATCCTGTAAGCAGACTAAGTTTTGTTCTCCTTATCCTGGGCTGCAGTCATACCTATGTAGATTTTTTTCCCCTTTTCTCTGGATAGTTGGCAAATTTTTCAGTCAGTCTTTAAAGGTAGTTTTATTGGGAAAAAAATCCTTTCCACTGTGTGTCCCACCACTTGGTAAAATAAATATCTGCATTACTAAATCAGTAAGTCTTCTACCCTGTGGGCACATCTACATGAAATGCTTACTGCACAGTAGCCTAATAACACTGCACAGTTGTGTGCTGGTCAGAAACCGTGCTAATACACTACTGTGCAGTATTAGGCTACTGCCCAGTAAGCATCACAAAAAAACCATGTGCCAGCACTACTGCGCAGTAACTGTAGTTACTATGCATTTAGTACTTCATTAAGCAAGTACTAAATTAAAAGCACAGTAACTACTGTACATTAATGAACGTGTAGACATGCCCTGTACGTCATATAGTTGAAGCAGTTAATACTTCCATTGGTCTGTGAAGCCTAGAGCTATTTTTCAGGATAAAGACAGATTCATGTAGGGCACTAATTAACTTGTAAATCTCTTCTTCATAAATGTTGCTGTCATATGGGTAGAATTTTGTCCCTTGTAAGAACTTATAAGTACTGACAGCAGAATCAGTCTTCTGGTTGCCAAGTCATTTGATGGGGACTGTTCTGTACTCTCTGATCTAAAGACTGGACAAGAGAAGAAGCTGAAATCATACAGGGATCAATAACAAATCATTTTGAAGGTCCAGTACCAGCTTTGCTTCATGTTCAACTTGTATCTGGTACAGTAACAATAAAGAAGTAAAGAGAGAGAGAGAGAGAGAGTGTGTGTGTGTGTGTGTGTGTGTGTTTCCAAACATGGGTGTGCACAGGTTGTTGGAACTTCTAAGTCACATATAAGAATTTCTTCTCTGGCCCAGAACAGAAAAATAAATTATACATAGTTGAAAAGATTTATTTCAACAGCTGAGAGGGTTTTCATTACATGAGATGATGCATAAAGAGTTGTACAATAATTACTTATTATCTTTATAAAATTTAATAGACTTTGCTCAAACCTGATTCAGAAGGATCCAGGTTCAGAACAGGATGTGCTACATACTGGGCACATCTATATGAGATGCTTTACTTGAGATTAGAGCCAGATTATTGCACAGTAAGCATCACCATCTACACATGCAGATGATTACTGGGCAGTATTTAGCTCTAATTGCAAGTAAATTTGCTACCTGTAAATGCAAGTAGCAAATTTACTCATGATTAATTATTGTGTTACATGGCATATGTAGATGGATGACCATGAGCAAACTTGCTCCAGGTCAGCTGGGCAGCATGGGGAGGGAGATTGTTCCCTGCCCCTGAACTGCATGCTGCTGGGGCAGACTCTGCCACTGGAGCCTAGGTGGGGACAATGTCCCTGTGCCCCAGCAGCAGGGAGCTCCCAGCCCTTGCTCCCCAGTTGCAGTCATGGAGCGGGGACTGGGAACAATCTCCCCAGTCCCTGCACCATGATGGCAATCGCAGAGCGGGGGTTGGGAGCTCCCTGCACAGGGAGAGTTTCTTGCCTAGCCTGGGGCTAGCAGGGATTTGCCCCTGTCCGGGACAATTCTCAGCCAGCCCTGGGTTGTGCAGGGAAGTCTTCATGTACAGCCTGGAGATGGTTGGGGACTGTTCCATTTTGGGCAGTTCCCAGCCAGCTCTGGGGTGTAAATGCAGACTTCCCCTCGCAGCTTAGGGCTGACTGGGAACTGCCCCAATCCTTCCATGGGGCAGCTAGCAGTGAGCCCCCAGCTGAGAGGGGAATCCCTGCCCAGCCAGGGGCTCACAGCTAGCTGCATTACCAGCAGATCCGGAAAGGGGGCTGGGACCTGCCACTCCCCTACAGCTCTTTCCAAGCCCCCTGCCCTCAATTGAGGAACCAGGGCCAGGAGCTCCCTGCTGCCATGGCACGGAGCTCCAGTGGCAGAGCCCTCCTTGGCATCAGAGAGCTCCTGGGGGCAGGGAGCAATCTCCTAGTCCCTGCTTGGAGACAGCAGCCTCCTACCAGCCTCTGGGCTAGCACCCAGAGGGAGCCTAGGGCTTCCCCTGACTACTGCAGGGGACCACTGTAAGGTCCAAGGGGGCAGGAACAGACTGCTGCCAGTAGTAGCAAATCTTCTTCTACATCCCGGCATATGTAGATGGATTTGCACATGTAGACACACCCATTGGGAAGCAAAGAGTCCTGTATTCAATAAGTAGTACATAGCTCTGGCAAAAAATGCTGCACTGGATGGGAAGAACACTGAACCAGTGCAAGGGATATAAATGCAAAAATCACCAGTAAATGTGCCTTCAGTTGTTTTATGTGAAAAAAAACCTTATAAGGAGCCCAAGACCTCTCAGTTAACTATTGTCCAAACATTCAGAAAGGCACAAAGGGAGCGCATCTACACAAGGCACTACTGCACAGTGGTTACTACATATTTATGTAGTTGTTGTATAATCAAGTACTAAATAACCGGAGTTACTGGACAGTAGTGCTGTCAACTCCTTTTAAATGATGTTACTGCACAGTATCCTAATAATACTGCACAGTAGCATATTAGCACTGTTGGTTCTGTGACATGCTACTTTGCAATATTATTTGGCTACTGTGAAATCAGTGTCTCATGTAGACGTGCCCAGGATGTAAGTCAATTAGGATGAAACTTTGTTAATTCAAGTTATCTGGGAATTACCCAGCCATGACTCAAACAGTGCAGGTCACCATTTCTTCCTCATTCATTTCATCTATTTGAAATACAGAAAATGATATGACCCATGACCCACTGACTGTTTTGCCAGAAGGTTTCTTCTTGTGTTTACCAGAATATTAGAGGTAGGCCACCCAAACGAAGGACCATGAATTCAAGGACCTCCTAATTTTGTGGAAGTGGATCAGAGCAACCTTTTATGTTTGGTTACCTAACCACAGGCAATCTATCTTTTAGTTCTAGTGCACCCCAAACTGCATGATAGTGGATATTCTCAGGAGATTATTGACACACAGGACAGAAATCTGAGATGAGCTCACAAGACTTCAGCACTGCCAAATCAGAACCTTCTCTGAAGCCTGCATCCTGAACTCTTGCTAAAATTTACTCCAAGCTGAACCAAACTATGCATCTTCTCAAAACAAGAAAGCAAGAAACTCTTTTTTTCTTCTAGAAACAATCATGCCCAGCATGCTATTCATATGTAAACAAATCAAATAACACTAGCACTCTCATGGAAATATAGCAAAGCTGAAGCTAGAGAGAACGAGGCACGGAATAGTCTTGTTAAGTTTGAATGTTGTATTACCAGTTATTACACCCAATAACCTAACAGCAGAAAGAAAGGAGAAATGTTTTTTATTGGTATTATGCAGTAAAAATGTATCACTTTTACTTAGCAAATCCATTTTATTCCTCAAAGGTTCAAATCCTACTTTCATTACACAAATGAGTAAGCCAATTGGTTTCATTGTGAGGACTCACAAAAAGCAAACAGGATTTGACCACCTCTCCAGAATGTACTACACAAATCTACTGCATGTGTTATACTGAATCATGAATACTTTTAAAACTGGTGTTAGTGCTGCCTTATAAAATCATGCTGATTGAGCTAAATATAACTAGGGGTTTCTAGTAAAAGTTATAAATGTTATGCTGTTGGGTTTGTAATTTGAGGGTCACTGTGAATAGGGTGGTCATACATCTCTGGTCTCAGAACATGACACTGTTTTTTCCCCTCTCCCCACAGCCCTCTACACACACATTTCCCAGCTCTCTGGCATGCTCAGCTGTCTCCAAGCCCCGGGCTCAGCTAAGCAGGGGAGTAGTGGGGGAATAGAGTGCTGAACAGTGACTGTGACAGGGGTTGCGGGGTGGTGGGGGGCAGGGATAGGAATCTGCTTGGCTGGTACAGTCCCATTTTAAATACCTGTCTCAGGCATCCCACTGAAAACAGGATGAAGGGATTAATTTGAACAAGCCAATAGGACACCTGGGACAGAGGTTTAAAACAGGACTGTCCAAGCCAAAATGGGATGTGGGGTAACCCTACCTGTGAATCATATAATGTCAGTTTGCTTGACTTTTACTGGATGGGTTTTATTATGGATGTATTTTTTTGCTGTTATTGAGACCCTCATAAGCCCAGATCAACATGTGGAATTTTAAGCTTTGTAGTGACCGGAAAAGAGAGAGTCAATAGGGCTGCATTTTATAAGCTCCTGCAGTCTTCTGGCCCTGGAGGATTTTTCATCCGCTGATGAAAAAAGAACAAATTCTTTAGTTCTCACTTGATGGAAAATTTCCTCTATGAGTACTTAAGTACATGAGTAGGCAACAAGAAGGACCTGAAACCTATCTAGTATTCAAGCTGCTTTCTCAAGTAACCATGTCTTGCTTTCAGAGTAGCCAGAATGTATTTCCTCCTTGCCACTTCTAAGTGCTGTGCAGAATGCTTCTAAGCAGACAAACCCATTCTACATGCAGCACTTTTACTACTAGAAAAGGGAGCTCCCTTGGCAAAAGTTTTTAGACTGTCAGGAAGCTAGATCAAGAGGGTACTCATGAGCCCACACAGATGAAAGCCATCCAAGGAAAATGTTTTCAATGATCTGCCTTTGAAAGCAGAAAGAACATCGAAAATCACCCACTAACTGTCTAAAAACAATTCACAGAGGCACTGAGCCCAAACAGCAAGGATAATACTTCTCAAAAGGAAAATAAAAGGCTCCAAGGAAAAATGTATCTAATACATTGTATGTGGAGACAGTTCTGGTCCAGTCAGGCTTGATGTAATATGTAATGTCTTTGCGGGCTAGAAATTTTGTTGTTGATATGTGTGTGGTGCAATAGGTCCTGATCCCTGACAGGGCATCTACATTCTACTGCAAGATAAATAACTAAGGACAAGGAGCTGGTTTGAGTTTGCCTCAAGAGCTTGTTTCCATTATATTTCTGTTGCTCAAATGACAGTAATGACCTAGGACCAGATTTTACTCCTCTTATTCAGGTAACACTCTATAGCATAAGGTACAACACAGGGGGTGCATCTACACAAGACACTTTACTCCACAGTAGATTAGTCTACTGCTCAGTAAAGCCTCACCATCTACACCTTCAGGGCATTTACTGCGCAGTCTACCGTGCAGTTAGCTAGTACCTGTAAATACAGATATTAGATTAATAAATTTGCTCCAAGTCAGCCACACCAGCAGGGGGCCACAGGGGACAGGGGAGTTATCTGTCCCCAGTCCTAGCACTGTTCAGCTCCCTGCTCCCCGCTTAGCTGGGGAATCTCCACCTAGTAAGGAGCTCACCAGCAACTGCCCCAGAAATGGGACAGTTCCCAGTAGGAGTGTGCGAAAAGGGCCCTATTCAATTAGGATTTGGATTCAGCCTGAACTGGGGACAGTGATTCGATTCATTGATTTGGATCACTGTCCCCAATTCAATTCAGCCAAATACGTGCTATCCCAGAGGCAGGTATGGGCCTCTGGAAGAAGCTTGGCAGTATAGGGCTACCAGGCATATAGACTTGGATTCCAGTGTTTTTCCAAAATCCAAGAGTTTAAGGGATTGTAGACTGGCATTGTGAGCAAGAAACTGGGGCCAAATCATATCCCTTGCTTTGGAGGGAATGAAGTATTAGAAGCTCTGAAAGCAACTTTGCAGTCCTCTACATGGGAATTTTATGGAAGAGAAGCTGTAGTATTTAAGAGAAAAGAGGCACTGTTTCTTACATGGGCTCTGATTTCACACAGCTTATACATTTAGTTTCTGTAACCACTGAACAGATTCCTGCACCCTTAAAAGTATGTGAATCATGAAAAACAGAGATGGAAAAGATCTGTTAGCTAATATACTCCATTGCTCTACCAACATGAGATTGCTCCCAAGAGGATATTTTTCAGGGATTTTCCCAGTGTTGTCAAATGTCTGAATTCACAGCACTAAACAGAGGAAATGCAAACATAAGACAATGCTGAGCCTATGGTATTCCCTTACATGATTTCCAGTTCCTCTGTGTATAACATATTCCCCAAACTACTGTGGGAAACCATGGGAGACTGGCTCCTTTAGGAGCTGTGCTGCCATAGAAGCAAGTGGTGAAAGCAAGGAGTAATACAATCAGACAGACTCTACTATGGATCCCCAAAGTAAATGCAAGTCTCAGGAGAACTGTACATCCTGTATAGTTAAGGATTTTTTTCCAAGTGCTTTAATAAGGGACTGGGTGCCCAAAGGTCGTAAGAAGTTAATAAGAAGTGAATGCCAAATATCCTACATGGCTGTGAAGGTCCTACTCCCAGCATTGTCTGGCCCAGTAAATGGCAGTTCTTATGTTCTTAAACTCTTAATTTAAAGGTCCTAGGCCATGTCCAGATGAGTGCAGCCATGTGATATGTGGCACCGCAGACATGTCTGTGGCACCACACATTCAGGTGTTCTCTGTGCTGCGAGGGAGCAGCATGAGGTGGGGGAGTTTGACTCGTAGATATCCAAGGGTCAAAAAAACCTACGTGAAAAAATAGCAGAGCGGTGCATGAGGGAGCAGCACACGCTGCCCAAAACCAGAGCCTAGCCAGCTGGAGCTACACTCCAGCTGTCGACCAGGCACCAAGCAGCAGGATTGCCACTGCTGCAGCCCCAGGAGGCCCCAAGGACCCCAGGTAAGGCTGCTGGGGCCAGTCCAGCACTGGCCCCAGCCTCCCCTCCCCACCCGGGGTAACCTGCCATGTGCCAGAAGCCACATGGCACAGGCATTCCCTGGGGACAATTGACAGCGGCACTATTACTTGTCCCCAGGGAACCAAACGTCCATGCTGCTCATGTGGACGTGGCCCAAAAAGGCAAACTACTTGCACCAACTTCCCATTGACTTTAAATTATAAATGGCTCTGAAAAGAGAACAAACAAGCAACTTGGTACGTGAAATGATATAGAATGTCTATAGTTATAGGCCTGGATTAAGACTCCTAAAATATTAGATAAACCCTGTACTTTTGCTTCCAAAACGTTACAACAGTGTGAAATACATTAGCAAACATGAACCCCTAGAATTAACCACACAGGATGATCTTACAGTACCAAAATCCATGTTGCTTCTAAACCCAGTTGAAAAATTTGAAACCGTTCTATGAAAAGCAGGGACTTTTTTATGAAACATTTTCCCATTTTTAAGAGGGTCTAGTACAGTCATTTTTTTCATACTCCAGTATCAAACTGGCTATGATAACGTCTTGCCTCCACAGAAACACACAAAATCTTTGCTGACTATATACCTGCTGATACTGGCTGAATATATTTGGCAGGCCAGTGCTACTGCTGGCTCTATAACACTCTCTAGATTGCTCTATCAAGAATGAAATCTTAACTTTATGCTAAGTCAGGTGACGCTGTTCCACTCTAATGGCTGGAACACAGATAGGGATTTTGAGGGTTTTGCTATCGTCTTGGAGCAGCACTGGCTGTAGTGGTAGATTTTCAGACATGAATGGCAATTAGGTGCCTGATTCCATTTAAAGGTGTCTGCCATCTGTGCCTGTGAAGCCCTGCACACATTTGTTAACTATAAGTAGTAGCGATTCATGCCCTTGGTGAGAGAATGGCAAAGTGACAAAATGCATCCTGTATTCTTTTTGCAAGGGAATCTCCATCCTGTGAGATACTGTTTTCTACTCTGGTAGCAGAGAGGGTATTCCTAGCACCTGACAGGATCAGACAGCCTCTCTCTCTTATGGGAAGTATCTGGCTTGTTGTGACACCTGGATTTTTTTGTTTGTTTGTTTTTGCTTATGGATGCATATATTTGTCAATGTCAGCAAAAACAAATAAAGTTTGCCATGGAAATCAACTGTCCCCTCTAAAGAATTTTAAATTGAAATTACAGTCAATCCCAGGGATGACTTATTTTGTTACAAACAGTGATCTTCTGAGAAAATTACAAAAACTGCACTAGAATTAATTGCATGTAGTATTGTTTTCTGCAATTTTTTCTTGTTTTTCTTCCCTGATGCCTCATGTTTAGTTATTTGCTTTGCATTTTAGAAGGTTTGGGTGTTCTATATTTAGCCTGTATGCTGAAACACATGTGGATAACCAAATTAATAGCTCATGTAAAAGCTCTTCCACAGAATTGCTGCCTCTGTAATAGAGCCCTCTGTAATTTAGCTGTCTTGCTGTTGTTCTCACTCAATTCTCCCAAAGCTAAGTGTCATGTAAGAGCTCAATTGTACATTTTACAACTTGAACAAACTGCATACCCCCACCTCCATTGATAAAATGATGCCAATTAGCAAGTAAGGTGACTCAGCACATGAATAGCTAGACTTTAGTCCAGCAACAAATTCATAGCATCATAGAAAATTAGGGATGGAAGAAGGAACCTCAGGAGATCTAGTACAACCCCCTGCATAACCTGATCATTCTGATTTAAATTCAAATGTCAAACAAATATAATTTCCAGACTGCAGATGAAAAGGGAGGTGAGAAAATTGATAGGCACTTTTACTGGAACCTGAATATTAGGTAAAACTGGGTCAAGTTGTCAGATTCCTACACTGCAAACCTGTGCCTGATGCATGCTGATTTGCAGCACACCAATAGGAGGACATCCGATTAAGGAATTAAGGCAGAATAAGGAAGAGGTGTGGTAGTGATCTTGTATTAACCTGCCTTTTGCTCCAGGAAATGTAAGAAAAGGTGCATGACTAACTCCACAGGTTTCAATAAGTACTGAGAGCTGCCTGAGGGCAGTGAAAAAAGTCAATCAGTGTCTTTACCTCTACTGAATTGTCTTGAGGGCTATGTTTCACAGTCTTTGGCATTTAAACAAAGAATCTCAGAAAGCCATCTGGTAATCCAATGGAAGAACTACATTTGCTGTCCTTGTAACGTCAATGTTTACATGTGTACCTTTTTCCAAAATGGGCAACCACTTTGGAGAGACAACAGCTGTAGCATAACTAGGGGTGGGTGAGAGTGACACCCGCCCCAGGTGCTCAATTAGGAGGGGTGCTGGAATTGCCACTCCAAAATAGTCCCCAACTGCTGTTCCTGCTTTAAGAGCAACAGCCAGGGCAGGCAGAAGCTTAGTCAGGGACTATTTAGAACAGTGGTTCCCAACCTGTGGTATGGAGACCACCAGTGGTACACAGACAATCTGCCAGTGGTATGCGTTAACACATTTACTATAATTACTTCATATGACAAAAATCTGCTGGTGGTACTTAAAGTTGTGTCATTTTAAATTGGTGGTGCACAATCTGTCAGAATTTGGGAACCGCTGATTTAGAAGTTCTTGGCATAGATAAGCCTGCTGTCCCCACTCTGCCCCTGCCCTCCTGCAGGGTTTGATCCAGGTGCCAACTCTGCTTGTTATGCTATTGTATAAAAAGTTAACAATGGGTAACTTCCTTGTCTGATAATCATGCCATCAGTATTTATCAGTGTAGTGATTTTATAGGCAAGATTGTTGTAATACTGTTGTGATTGGTTGTTAATGAGCAAAATCAATCTCAAGCCCTTACTCAGATTGAAAGCTGTCTGAGAGCCTTCTGAGCGTCATCAGTGGTATCCAGTGTCATCTTGTAACTTAGTTATGAATGGGTCTTAATGATGCCATTTTAGTGCACTGGCTATAATGCATGAACACTAAAACACTGCACAGATGTAATGTTTTCCATAAAAAATGCAAAGAATTTTCCACACATTACTAAGCTAAGCCTCTCTCTGCCTTAGACATAGTATCTCCACCTTGCAAATGATGCAACTAAAACACAGAGAGATTCAGTGGCTTTTCCAACTTCACACAGAAAGTCTGAGGCAGAGACTGGAACATAATCTGGGTCTTTGCGGGAAGAATGCAGGTTTTATAGCTGAAGCTGGGAATCAGGAGGCCTGGATCTTTCCTCCTGTGTGAACTACAGCAAGTAATTTTATACTTGTATGCCCCTGTGTCCCATTTTTTTTCTTTTTTTAAAAGAGGGGACTAGTACAACCTTATTTCAAAATGATGGTATTTGGAAGAAGTCACTGATATGGTAAAATTCACTTCAGGTGGTTTAGGTTAGATATTAGGAAGAAATTTTTCACAGTAAGGGTGGCCAGGATCTGGAATGGGCTTCCAAGAGAGGTGGTGCTATCACCTAGCTTGGAGGTCTTCAAGAGGAGGCTAGATAGTCACCTGGCTGGGGTCATCTGACCTTGGTCCTCTTTCCTGCCAGGGGCAGGGGGTCGGACACAATGATCCATTGTGGTCCCTTCCGACTCTACAATCTATGAATCTGTGAAAGTGAAAAGTTATCTCCCACTTCTGTACATTAACCCCTAGACTTACCTCCTACCCCCTTTGCTTGCAGTAATTTGCTGCATGACTCAAATTTCAGAGAACTTTTTTTAAAGAACTAGCGTTCCTAGAATTTTATCCCCTAAAGTCACACACGGAGTTTAACTAACAAGCCTGATGCAATATTGCAACATATGAGCTAAAGGGCTATGAAGTGTGATCCTGAAAACAGCTGCCATTCCATAAATAAACTAGTATGAGGCTCTGCCAAGACCAAGCTATGATCACAGTTCTTTCACTGCCTAAGATGCAGAAATCACAAATTTTATTTTTTCTTCAGGCTACTAAAATGTAGCAAACTTATATGTGCATCCCAGTACTTCTCCTGATGGAAAAAAAATTGCACTTTCATGGTGCTTCTCACACAAAGATGTCCAAGCCCTTTACAAACTAAGTCTGTAAACACCCCAGTGAGGATAATACAGAGTATAATGTCCATTTTACTGATAAGGAAACAGAGGCACATGGAGGTGAAATGACTTGCCTGAGGTCACAGAGAATCTATGAGGGAGCCCAGTAGACTTAGTCCTGACTGCTATTCACCACTCTAATCATGGGTTTTCGCTGCCTTCAAGGTGCACATAGTATATGGTAAGCTTCCAAAAACTGCTGAGAGTAATATTTTAGTTTAAAAATGCTACCTTACAGGCATTAATAAAAACACTATGAAAAACAGGAGTGCTCTACTTATAATTTTAACATACCTTAAAAATAAATAATTAATGTGCTTCTTGTCTGTTAGAAACTCTTTATCATTATCTTTTACCAGCCTCAAGTTGGTTATATTATCATAATTAAAAATCAGAGCTGATCTTGCTGTTTCATGTGCACTTATACCATTCATTGAAAGAAATGAGAGCACTGATGTGCCTAAGAAACACTCATTTGAAGGAAGGGTTTCTAGGATTAGCCCCCAGGTATTAACTGTGTGACTTTCTTTCATAGATCTGTATATTCAGCCATTTTCCCATTCTGTATTGAGAAAGCATCCACCCTTCCAGAAACACAAGAGATGGGGGAAAAAGTAAACTACACACAAAGAAACCGGGAAGGCAGAAAATAGTATCTTCAAAAAAGGACATATATGCATGCACCCTGCTGGAAAAAGAACTGAGACTACATAAGGAAAAAATAACGTAGTGAAGGCCAGCTGTGTCTTAAGGCACAGTTTCGAGTTGTCGTGTCTGCTGTAGTACAGATGATACACCTTTTTTTCATTAGTCATGCTGAGGATGAAATGAAGCAGAGTTGCCAGACGTGGCAATTTTAGACTCAGAGTGCACACTTTGAATATAATATATAACTAATGCCTTAAGCAGTGCTAGTTGAATAGTATAGCCATATACATTATATGCTGCTTCAGATAGCATAACCCCTGCAGTAGACAAATAGTGCCTTGGTGGTATTATTAAGAAATAGAAGGGGATGTTATTTGCCTGCCAATATTTCAAAGTTATGTGCGTATGTTGATGTGTGCGTGTGCATGTGTATTTGGGAAGACATCTGGGAAGACAAATAGTATTACAACTCTAAACTGCTTTGAAATTTGTTGAAACACAAGGCTTTTTGGGGGGACAGAGTGCAAATACAAATACATGGGCTGCATTGATTTGCTAGTATACTTCACAAACATTTTGAGTGCATACTGTGCCGTAGGTAACCAACGCTTAATACATCAGTGATCACCTCTTGATGGTTTGGTTTCAGAAACACCACCTTCAAAGCATAAAGCACTCAAAGGATTTTAAAAAGTCTTTGAGTATCCTAGTAAGATAAATTGTACAAGTTCACACTACAGCTGATACTGTCCTACATTGTCAACATCTTGCTGACTGCCCACAGGACAGTACCGTGTTGATTTAGAATCTGAGCTTTCAGAACTACCAAGAGGATTAGACCCTTTAAAAAAATATAAGCTTACATTCTAAGCTACAGTGTATCTCAAAATACAGCCAAACTTAAAAAGAAGGAAAGAATCAGTTCCTGAGTACAGACTTGTGTTTCTTTACTTGCTGAGGGCCGGTATCCACAACTGTGATTGTTCTACATAGGGACAATCCTAGGAATAAGATATATGACAGTAATAGAACGCTGATCTTCTGACACGTGAGGTAATTACAAATGATGGAGTAAATTAACACAGTATGTTTAATTTCCTAGCCATCCCAGACATCTCCAGCAGTAATGCTATTGGTATATCACAACAACAGGTCAAGTTCTGACCTTTTCCTGTCATACGTGCTCTACTAATAATACTTGTTCTTCTTTGCTAGAAAATCATTTGCTCTGAAATTTGTGATCTGCTCTGTTCTCTTTTGGTAACAAAGAATTTTCACCTTTATCATCTTAGTGATGGTGTCTGCTAGCTTGCTACTATGGAGGATAATAATATAATGAAGCTGGCTAGATCACCAGATTTGTGTTGGAACACTGAATGTACAATCTGGCATTTCATTAACAGACAGTAGTGACCTGTCCGCTTGATCCAGGGAAAGAGTACAAGCCCTTCAGCAGTGCATATTCTTATACAAATAGCAATGCAAGAAGGCAATTTCATCGGGGGGAGAAGGAATGTGTTTGAGGACTGTTTTACTTTCACTTAAGCAATTAATATCACCTAGTAGTATGTTCCCCTCTTGCATAGAAGTAGGTAAAAGGAGATAAAATGCTGATGAAACTAAATGGTGTTTGGTGAGGTCAGGAAGGTTGTCCTGTAAACTGACTAGCTCAGGGCTGTGTTTTGCATGCAGGCATGGTCAAGGTATTGAAGATCTGCAGAGCATGCAAGGGACCCCTGGCACGGCTTTACAAGCACTCGTGGTGCTCTGGTGTGGTGCCAGAGGACTGGAAAAGGGCCAATGTGGTTCCCATTTTCAAAAAAGGGAGGACGGAGGACCCAGGGAACTATAGGCCAGTTAGTCTTACCTGGATCCTGGGTAAGCTTTTTGAGAGAATTATCCTGGTGCATGTCCGCAAGGGGCCATCAGGGGAGGTTATGCTTAGAGGCAACCAACATGGGTTCATTACAGGCAGGTCCTGTCAGACCAACCTGGTGGCCTTCTATGACCAGGTCACAAAAGCCTTAGACGCAGGGGTAGCAGTGGATGTAGTCTTTCTGGACTTCAGGAAGGCCTTCGACACTGTCTCTCACCCCATTCTCATTAAAAAACTAGGGGACTGTGGCTTTGACACCTACACAGTCAAATGGGTCACTAACTGGTTGGAGGGCCACACTCAGAGAGTGGTTGTGGACAGGTCATTTTCGACCTGGAGGGATGTGGGCAGTGGGGTCCCCCAGGGCTCGGTCCTCGGACCCGCGCTATTCAACATCTTCATCAGTGACTTGGATGAGGGGGTAGAAGGGAGGAATAGGCTGCAATCAGACCTAGACAGGTTACAGGGGTGGGAGGGTGAGAACAGGATGGGTTTCAACACTGACAAGTGCAAGGTGATGCACCTGGGGAGGAAGAACCAGCAGCATATCTACAGGCTGGGGAACTCCCTTCTCGTCAGTGCAGAGGCAGAAAAGGATCTTGGAATCATTATTGATGCCAAAATGAACATGGGCCGACAGTGTGAGGAGGCGGTCAGGAAAGCCAACCACACCTTGTCATGCATCCACAGATGCATCTAAAGTAGGTCCAAGGAGGTGATCCTCCCCCTCTATGCAACACTGGTTAGGCTGCAGTTGGAGTACTGCGTCAGTTCTGGGCGCCGCACTTCAGGAGGGACGTGGACAGCATTGAGAGGCTCCAGAGGAGGGCCACCTGCATGATCAGGGGGCAGCAGGGCAGGCCCTACGAGCTGAGGCTGAGGGACCTGAACCTGTTCAGCCTCCGCAAGAGAAGGCTGAGGGGGGATCTAGTGGCCTGTTACAAACTAGTCAGGGGGGACCAGCAGGCATTGGGGGAGTCCCTGTTCCCCCAAGCACTACCAGGAGTGACTAGAAATAACAGTCACAAGCTGGGAGAGGGTAGATTCAGACTAGACATCAGGAGGCGCTACTTCACAGTCAGGGCGGCTAGGATCTGGAACCAACTTCCAAGAGAAGTGGTGCTGGCTCCTACCCTGGGGGGTCTTTAAGAGGAAGTTAGACGAACACCTTGCTGGGGTCGTTTGACCCCAGTACTCTTTCCTGCCATAGCAGGGGGTCGGACTTGATGACCTGCTCAGGTCCCTTCTGACCCTACCAACTATGAAACGATGAAACTATGAATTTGTGTTGCTTTATGCTTCCTACAGTTTCTTTAGGGGAGCATGCTGCTCTGTCTAGCTATGCAGTCCAGCTCTGATTTTGCCATTATATGGAAGCAAAGAGGATTTTGTAGAGATGAGGTACAACCAGCGGAGCCCATCTTTTCTGGCTGCCCTTTCTATTGCACTTTCCACACATTTGTCTGTGGTGTAGTGGGAAAGAGTGGACTAGACAGGCTACCTGGTCCTTTCATGTATGCAAAGTCTGACTCATAACAGCAGTTTCAGTTAAGAGACTTTTAGCTGTTTAATAATCCACTGTTTTCTAGAGTTTCACAACATGCCAGGCATTGTGCAATTTACTTGGATTTGGTCCTTACCACAGAAAATAATAAAATCTATATCATTGCTTACTGTATGTCAGGAAGCTATAGTATACATTATTCTCCAATTAAGATGCAAACTGTGGTAGTGATGATTAATGCTAGCCACAGCTAGCACTTCCTGTCTTCTTTTTCAGTAAACAAATACATTCTGTAATGAAATACTATCCCACATTGGGTTTTTTGGTCTAAGAGCCAGGAAATTCTGAGTTCTAATTCTGGCTCTGACATGGTCTCTCTCTTGACCAGGAGAAGCTGAGGCATGATTTTTTTTTCAACAATGAGCACCTGCAGCTTTGATTGACTTCAATAGGAATCGTGAGTGCTTGACAGTACCTGGAAACTGAGCCCTAATTATCTGTCCGTCTCCTGATCTAGAAATTGGGTATAGCATTTACTTTGCAAGAATATTATGAGCGTATATTGGTGAATATTTGTAAATGCAAAATACTATAGTGGTCAGAATATGGCCTTATACCAGCTGCTTAGTGCTGGCTATTAAGGTCCGATCCAAAGCCCATTAAAGCCAATGGGAGTCTTTCTTTTAATTTCAGCAGGTTTAGATCAGGTCTTGACGGTATAAAGTTTTTGACACAAGGAAAAGGTACACTAAGTTTATTTCCTTCATTCACATTCTACCATACAGCCATGAGAGACGGGGCTCTAGCCACAACTTGGGAATTCTGCAATTGGGAAAATAAATGTGGGAAGTATTTTTTGTATGAACTCTGCCTGCCGGAAGGTTTAGAAATGTAGTTTAAGAATGCATAGCAGTAGAGAGATAACAGATTCCTTGAAAGCAGTGAGAAGCTGGATCGTGTTTAAGGGATTCGTTTTTCTATCATGCTGAACAAATTAGTGATATGCAGATAATTTGCTATAATGATAACTGAGCAAATGCAAAAGCATCACTGAGTCCCAGAGTGTACCAAGACTGCAGTGTGGTGTAGACATACTTGAGATAATTTTAAATTAGCCAGCCCAGGTACAAGTAGCAGTCCTGCTGTACCAGCACAGAGCTCAATGTGGGCTAACCACAATGTATTTCCTTTGCTTCCTGAATGGGTTTTGTAAATCACACTTCGTCATCACAGATAGACTGTGACTGGTACCTGAGCCATGCTCATACTGCACTACAGTCACAGCAGGGCATCAAAGAATAGAATTCTGCCTCAACCATGTAAAGGCTAGCAGCTGTGACTAGAACAGTGCATGATGCTTTCACTGATTTTTGAAGTAGTTACCCATTTAAAATTTTCCTTGCCATGACAGAAGCATGGACCATAAATTGTGATGGCTGAGGTAGGCAGAGTAGCACTTTGTATTTGTTATGATTATCATCAGAACAAGCAGAAACACATGGCCAGGTTTAATCTTGGCTTCCGTTAGTGTAAGGGCTTTCAAGGCAGGAAGTCCATTGAACGGGAATTTTAGCAGCTAAAAAGTGTCCTGACCTTTTTGCAGGGTGGGGGTGGGTAAAACCATCTCAAATTAGGAGGCTCTGGCCACATCTACACAAGACACCGACTGTGCAGTAGTTACTGCACAGTCATTTAGTATTTGTTTAAATAAGTACTAAATGACTGCGCAGTAACCGGAGTCTACAGGAGCTAGATTTCAGTGGTGATAAAACTGTGCCATGAACCAATCGATAAAATGTTAAAAATGAGGATTGTCCCTCCTTTCTAAAATTTATGTATTGTCTGAGTTTTATACAGAGCATTGCCATTCAGTTGGAGTCCCGCATACAAAATGAGAGGAAAGTTTATAGGTACATTATAGTTTATTTATGATCAGACATATGCCCTAGAAAGTTTATTTCTTCCCTTCTCAACAGTCCTCCACACAAGTCAACAAATAGATGTTCTCTTAGACCAACAGCCTGCTTTCCTCACTCAGCAGCCCCAACACTCTCCAAAGAACCATCTCCTTACTTACCTAGATTCAGCAATCCTGGATGTCCCTAAGCAAGATGTTTTTTTCTTCCCTCCCATCTCCTGAGCTGAAATGTCCCCTCTCCTTCTTTTTCCTCTTCAAAGATTATTTCTAATTTTTTTTTAATTTTTTTTTGCTGATGTAGAGTCTCTTTTCAGACCCCCTTAGCCTTTATCTTCTAGGGTAGTATAAAACACTAGACCATCTTTGACAATCCCACCAATTGCTCCCTGAGTGCCCAGTTGTTATATTGCTTTCTTAGTACTAAGGTCTCCATGGCAAGAGAAAGAAGTTACACATAAACCGGTTTAAGTAATCAGAAAATGGTTTAAACCTGTAACAGAACAGAAGTTCAGTGCAAATAAACCAGTTTCAAAATGGCCGAAAGTGGTTTAAGATAAACCTGGTTGAATGTAGTATCAGACTTACCTGATTGAGGTCAAAGTGGTTTATGGAACTTGTGTCCCAGGTGCCCTCCTGGTTTAAGTTAAATCACAGTCCGCCAGCATCCCAGTATGCTTTGCAGCCCTGGGCTGAGCTGTGCACCGGAGCAAGGATGGGGGCATGGCCAAACGTCAGCCCAGCATGGCTCCCTGAGGTGAAGGGGACAGGGAGGGAGTTTATTTCCCCCCTCCCTCCCCTCTCCCACTGGGAAACCCCAGCTGGGGTCTGCCTGGCTGGGGCAGAACTGCCTCTGTCAGGCATTTCCACACCCCACTACGCATCACTGCTCGAGCGGCGGGGGACATGGCCAGACACTGCTCAGGGTGGCTGCCTGAGGTGAAGGGATAAGGGAGGGGGGGATTAGTCCCCTCTCCCTCCCATCTCCCACCCACATGGGTCACCAGCCAGGGTCTGCCTGGCTTGGGTGTAGCAGCCCCTGTCAGGGTCCTCCCCGCCCCTCTCCACACCAGCGGCAAGGGGCATGCTAGCATGGCCTCCTCAGGTGAAGGGAGCAGGGAGGGGATTTATTCCCCCCTCCCTCCCCTCTCTGCCCAGGGGACCCCAGCTGGGGTCTGCCTGAACAGGGCATAGCAGCCCCTGTTAGGGTCTGCTCCCCTTGTTGCTCCAGCAGCAGGGGGCAAAGGCATGGCCAGACACCAGGCAGCATAGCCCCCTAAGATGAAGGAGGCAGAGAGTGGGTTTATTCCCCACTCCCTCCCCTTTCCCACTGGGGGACCACTGCCAGGGTCTGCCAGCCCCAGCTGCCACCTCCACCGCTCACCCACCCACACAGGCTGAGTGCCCCCTGACAGGTAGGCAGGGCTCTCCTCCTCCTCCCCCACCTTGGGGCCAGAGGGAGGGGGACCTTGATCCTTTGGTGCCAGGCCCAGGCTGGGGTCTGGCCATGCTCCCTCCCCCCCTGCCCCAAAAGCCTGGCAGGGGCTGCTTCCCCTCTCCCTCTCTAGGCACACCCCAGCTGGGGTCCCTGCAGGCCTCCCCAATCATACTCAAGCCTGCCCAGGCTGGGCCACACCCTTCCCCACCCCCCCAGCTCAGCTTCCCTCCAGCCTTCCTGCCACTGCGGAAGGGAAGGGAGGGCTTGCTCTAGCGCCCACCTGGCTTCTGGCCTGAGCCACTACAGTCAAGTGACTGCATTTCTGAAATCAAAAGTGAATGTCTATTCACTTGCTTGCAGGTTCAGTCCACACAGGTTAGACTAACCTATAAAGATTAAATCAAATCAGGCTCAGACTTTTTGAATGTCTAGAGTGTCAATGTGACTCTTGCAGGCAGCCCATGCAGCTGAGTCCTTTTGCAATGGAGGTATTTCCAGTACAGCAGTATGAGTTGTGGATGTGATATGTGGGGCAATATTTCTATGCTTGCTAAATCCTAGCATAGATAGTTATACTGAGATAAAAAATGCTTTCCCCAGTATTGTTTGCCAAGCTGGAAACAACAATATTTGTGAAAGTGCATTTTTGCTTTTACAGACAAGGTTCTTTGGGTAGATGTGATATCTTTTACTGGTTGCATCTGACATTGATGCAAGAAGAATTTTGCATCTGACATCACCAGAAGAATTTTGCCAGGATATTTATCTTTAGACATATATACCAGTAAATATTTTCTAGCATACTCCTGACCTTGGTGTCTCCTGCTGTACACATTCCTGCTTCCCTTCAGGTCACATGAGATCACAAAGATGAAAGAAAAGTCCTATTTGTACTCCTCTTCTGTCCCTCAGGTCAACGTGAATTAGTAGCAACAGGTTGATCATGGATTGGCACCAGAAGCAGAATCAATTCAGCAGCAAACAAGTAGCAAACATCAAGTTGCCTTGGCCTCAGCGGTAGGAGGTGCCAGGTATCTAGCAAAAGGCATTCTGGAAGCTCTTGCAATAGCACACTGGGGAAGTGGCTTCAATGAGACACATATCTGTATTGAGGAAAGTCCTGTGTGGTTTAGTTTGGCTGTATGGTCTAAGATAAGGACAGGGCATCAACTTAAACTATTGTTTTATTTCTAAGTTAGTCACAACCAAAATGTTTTAATTTATAGTATTTGTGTGTTTTTGCTCTTTACCCAACAAAAGCAATATGAAAAAACACATGGCCACAGTTAACTCCTAAGTAAATTTGCATACTGCATACTAAATATAAGCAAATGAGAGCTACATCCATGCTGCTACTTAGCCTGATTTCTAGCAGTCTGTAAAACAATGAGCAAAGTGACAACCACTACAGGACTCTCGAATTATTGGAAAGGATAATGCTTTATTTTGATCTACTACATTGTCTAATTCATTGTCGATTTGAACATTTAATCAACACATATTATAGTCAGGGTGAGGTAGATCACTGGGACGAGTCAGTTTATCCTAAAACAGTACCCCAAGGTTTTGATTAGATACTACAAATATAGAGTAAGAAGAAGTCATTGCACTAAAGAATTTACCATCTAATTTGAAACAAAACAAAGGAAATGGAAGAACATACAGTGGAGGAAATGTGAAAGGAAGGAAAAAAAGATCAAAGATAAGACGCATGAGGTCACACATAGATTTCTTTTTATATCTGTATTCTTACTGGTTTCTGCCCTGGCTACAATCAGTTGATGATTTATCACAGACCTCCTAGAAGTGGCTTTTCAAGAGATTTCAATGAGTATTGGTTTCTTGGATTATTTCAGGGAACTTGTTTCAGAACTTAAGGAAGACAGCAGAAAATGCTTCTGGGAGAAGTGGACGTTGACTAATAAAGTAGGTATTGTTGGCAAAAAACAGAGTAAAAACTCATATAATAGCAGACAGGTAGGTAAAGGCATATAATTTTTGAACGCCATAAAGATAAGAACTTGGAACTAATGAAGAGAGACTCAGAAGATAGGGAGTAGCAGTCAGAATGACAGGTGGAGGAGCTGGTCTTAGCTAAGTGATTTTCAATCAGGGAGTCTTGAGGTCCTTTCAGGGACACCCCAGGGTGCCACACAATGGTGCCACACCATTAAGCATGCAAACATGATTTATAAGATGAACCCAGAGATTTCAAATAGGAATCCATAGTGTTAAACACATTCTGGCCTGTTGTGGCTTATATGTATTCCTTGCAACAGAAAAATTTCTCTAGTATTTTTTCAGTAGTCAAAAAATGAATGTAAACAAAGTAGCAGCATTTTCTGAGGGATGCCTTGAATCTACTGAGGGGTGCCTTGAGTCTAGCAAGGTTGAGAACCATTGTCTTAGCTTCTTGAGTGCAGCTGAGATGATTAGTTGTGTCAGGAAGACCTGATGGAAGACTGCAGTGCGCAGGACATGAGGAAGACATAGTCTTTGCTGTAAAATCAGAGAAAAAAACATCTGCTTTTAGAGATGTTCTGCAAGAAGAAGGAAGATTTCAGTGCAGCCTGGAAAAGTAGCTCTAAAAAGAGAATAAAAATGTTACAAGTTACAGACCAGAGTGACTCACTGAGGTTGCTGGGCAGGAAGTAGTGAGACCAAATACAGATGCAACTGTGAGGCTGAGGAAATTCTTAATAGAGTTTTTCTTCTGCAACTTTTATCTTTCTCTGTGTCTCCAGAATGCTAGCAGGCTGTACACATAATCAATCCCACTTTTTGTTCTTGCCTTCTGTTTGTCCAGTTGTCAAACAGGGAAGGAGACACGTAATATCACAAACATCTATTTAGAGCAAGTTTGTAAGATTTTTTTTTAATCAATATTTGTCCTTCGACTGTAAGCTGAAGAATTTCCCAAATAAAGTCATGCCATGAGGAAGAATAATTTTGTTAATATTTTAGCTTTAATAAACACTTCAGCTATGGCAATGTGAGATGTCAGAAGATCTTGCATGTGGAATGCAAAGATCTTCTGCATGTAGGATAGGCATTGACACTATTGGTTAACTTACTCCCACAGTTTCCTCATGTTAGAGACTATCACATTGATATTTTGGGGTAATTTTTTCCTAATATAACTGCTTCTAAACAGCCAAGGTTAAAATAAAAACTAAAAACACATACTGTGACTCTAAAAGGGGAATTTTCCGTGGAGGGTCGACTAATGATGAAAAGTTTTGAGTTTGTCCTTTACCTTGAAAATAAATGTCTTGATTGTTATTTGAGAAATAGTATAAGCAAATTCTTAGTCTTTAATGGAAGATGTTCCAAAAATCATGAAATCCACCTTCTTTATAAATTCAGATATATCATATTTGATGGGTTTATCTCTTTCTTAAACTTAAAATAAACTGCAAATTCGTTGGTCTACAATGAAGACAGAGTGGCAGAACTCAATGTTCAAAACTGGGTATCTGTTATTTTCCAACTGATCAAATAATGCATCTGAAACTTCCTAAAACTATTTTGGGTCATGTTTACCTGATGAATGACTGAACCAATTAAATTACTGTACTTCTTTTAAAATGTACTTCCTAGCACATACAGTTAATATATATCACTTAAGATGGCTAGGGTAGATATTCCAGTAAATCCCAATATAAGATTAATAATGGGTATGTCAAACATTTTACATATACAAAGGCAGGGGAGAGCCTGGGGGGGGAAAAGAGCCTTGCTGTGGTTGATACAGTTACACTGAGTGCTTTAGAAAAAACATTACCATTTAGAATTTAATCTTACTATTTATTATGCCCTGGCTGGCTCCTGAATTTGTGTAGAACCCCCATCACAGTAAAGAAGGGTCACCATGCATGGATCCAGTTGCAGAATCAGTGCCCTAGACAAGGCATAATTAAGACTAACTCAACTCCTCCTAAGACTCATAAACTCATAAAACTCATATGGAAATTCAATAAAATGAGTAAGAATGAGTTAGCTTTAAATGGACTTCCTTGTTCTTGATCATTTAAGTGGCTATGTTATTTGCATAACTTCATCCTTTTTTGTAATGACCAATCAAAGCCTCTAGTGATGTCTTCTAACTGTGACAGTATCACTGCCCTGTATACTCTCACTCACTGTCATCATATTCTTGTTTTCATGCATACCTCATCCTAGTAAATGTTGCATTTTTTCACTGGGAAAACGATCCTCCTCCAATTCATTTTCTACACTCTAATTTATTGTTCCTACACCTGCTTTTACAACTATTATCACATAAAGAAGTAATAGATCATCTCTTTTATGATAAGGTGCTACAAATCCCTGTTGCATGGTTGTCCAGCATATCTGTGGAGTCCAGGACTCAGTCATATAAAACTTCTTTGTGACTATATCAAGTTAAAAGTAGGAAAAAGAAAAACAATCCATATAGAAGTGATAGACCTTGGCAGGCTTCATAGATCTTAGGGTGCATCTACATGTCACCCTGCAGTGATGTAGTGACATGCTACATCACTGTACAGGAAGCTACTGTGACATGGTGCTCACACAGGTCTACACACAATCACCAGCTACGTTGCAGTAGTGGCACACTCCCCCAGTATAGTGCACCACTACGGCAACATAGCGGTGAAATCTAACTGTGCACCACACAAACAGCTCAGTAACCACCCATACTGCACCGTGCTTTAGTAGTTCCAAAGGTACTAAAGCATGGCGCAGTACCAATGTCACTGTACAGCAACATGTAGATGCACCCTTAACGCTTGTAGCTTCAGCTAGAAAAGTCACTGCTCATTTTTCTCTCAGCAAAAAGCTCTTTCATGCCACATACTTTGCCAATAAGAAAATCTGTATGTTTAAAAAATATTTTCCAAATATATTAAATATTTTAAATGTATATTTTAAAGTAACTCTTTACTTTGAAGAAGTAAGAATAACTAGAAATATTCCACCATCCTGTAATAGTAGAAATATCCCACAATTCCACTAAAGTGGGTCACTTTTCTTAAAAACTTGGATGGGATTTTCTCAAACAGTAACATTGACTTAACTTTTTTTTAAATCTTGCTCTTTATATGTTATTACTGATCCACATGGTTACATGCATACATTATATGCTTATTCAAATATATACATGAGAGCCAGGACATAAATGAGAAACAAAGGACATAGTTATGCGCAAAGAAGAGAATGGAAAAAGTCTGTTGGAAAAAAAAAAAATGTTTAGCAATATGGGAGAGGGGTAACTATGTTAAGCAGAGGCATGATATTAAGGAATACCCAATCCTATAACAGGACAAGCTTCCACAACTCCAAATGAAGAATCTGATTCAAACACTAAGGCTTGTAACGGAAAGGAAAAGAGGATATAATGTAGGTAGATATAACACCAAGTTATACAGTAAAAACTGATTAGGATCGCTATTTATTCTATAACTAAAGAACTTCCTCAGTAAACGTGAAATGCTATTTGATGTGGTGTATTTTCTATTTGTAGATTCCCACTGGCACAGGAAGTCATCAGGCAAAG
This sequence comes from Alligator mississippiensis, assembly GCF_030867095.1. NCBI lineage: Eukaryota > Metazoa > Chordata > Crocodylia > Alligatoridae > Alligator > Alligator mississippiensis. The sequence goes on along the minus strand of NC_081827.1, from coordinate 172,390,187 downwards.
AGTTTGGTAGAATTCAAGAAAGAATACAGAAAGTTTTATGAGCAAAGATAACATTTATGGCTATATGAGCTAGATTAAAACAATGGAGAGGACAATCAAGCCTCATTCTTCAATAGTGTAAGAAGAGTCTGGAAGGAATGTTTTTTTTGTAACGTGATAGTATTAGAGTCAGTTGGGTGCATAATAAGATAAGGATGCTTCACTTTCCTCTGAAGTAAAGTGTTTATGGGATGGTGATAGGGAAATGATCAACTATTATGAATTATGACAAATCTTTTGCTTCTTTAAAGATAATGCCTTTACATGAGTCTGGGAAGTAGGATGGTCTTGCAGTTAAGACACTGCAGTAAGATTGAGGAGAGTTAATTCAGTTCTTGACTCTGATATAGATTTTTTATGTGACCTTAGGTGTATTATTCACTGCACCTCAATTCACCACTTGTGATTTGGGGAGTCAGTCATACTTCCCTACATCACAGGAGTGCTGGGGGGATAAATTCATGAACATTTGTGAAGTGTTTTGTACTTTCTGCAGCTATCCAGGTACTTGCCTGACCTGAGTATTGCAGTGCTCTGGGGCATGTTTATTTGAACAGGGGTGGATTCAGAAAGGGGTGTGGTGGCATAGTCACACTTCTTTCTATGGTGTAGCTTGGCAGCTCTGGTTCCTCACAACCCCAAGTCCCTGGGTCACCTGGGAGTCCCTGGGTCACCTGGGAGTCTGGACCACATCATACAAGCAGCAGTCAGGGACTTTTTTTAAGTTCCTGAAGCAAGTAAAAATGGCTTTCTCAGAACCCTGTCCCTTCCCCTCCCTGCACCATGCTCAGTGGCATGTCCTTCCATTCCTGTTACTCAACCTCTCTACTTATGCCTCTGGTTGGAGGAAGGCGAGATCTACCCATTGCCATTGATGTCCCTGCTAACTCGGGGGTGTGGGGAGCCCCAGACCTGTTCCTCCCCCACTCCAGCTGAGGCTGCAGAGATTGACTGCATGGGGAGCCAGGTTCATTGCGGGGTAGCAGCAGAGGTGGATGGGTTCCCCTGCTCTGCCCCATCCAGTCCCCCAAGATATTCTCCACCAATTCAGGAACAGGGAGGTGTAATCTGCATGGAGGGAAGAGGGAATCTGTGTACCCACCACTGCTGTTGTCCCCTGCTGAACCAAGCTCCCAGCACAGCTACAGCCCTGGCTAGAGTGGGGTAGGAGCGGCTGGGACAGTGATGGCAGCAGGCCAGAGGCAGGAGAGCAAGCGAGGCAATAGGAGGGAAGGGTGTGTGCTGCTAACTACCAAGGGAAAAAAAGAGGGTGCCAAAAATTGGGGGGAGGGGGGAAGTGTCTTACGTTATTTGGGGAGTTTATGCTCCCATGGCATGGTCTGCCTGCCCTGATAGAGTGGGTAAGCTGGAGGTTGGGGTGTGCAGCCACTCTGGCAGTACCAGTTGCTGCTCCTGCATCCCCCTTTTCAAAATCTGAATACAAGTGGAATGTGGTATATATAGTTGGCAGATATGCCGATTGCTGTTCATAGCTTGTGTGATTATTTAGGGCTTGATCCAGTCCAGGCTGAAGTCCATGGCAGTCTTTCCATTGACTTCAGTGAGTTTTGAATTAAGCCTTTAATGACTAACTCTACAAATAACAGCTAATATGATTCACTAGTAAATGGGAGTGGTTTGTTTCCCCTCTATTCACTCTGAATTCACTCCGAGTTGGGAGTTTGGGGGGGGGGGGGGTGTTGGGGTTTTCCTTTTGTTTTTTGGAACAGTGACTGTTGCAGTTTTTCATAAAGCATATGAAAAGGGAAATGTGAACAAGACTTTTATAGACACCACTGAATTAGTATTAATTTTCCTGAAATTGTTTTTTGAGCTCGCAACATTATAAGTATCCAAGCAGGTTGCATCTCAGCAGTTCTTTACCACTGCAGGTAAATGTTTTATTTCTTGTACAAGTCCTGAATAAATATGTTTTGTATGGGAAACCAACGTACAGGAAGAGCATAGAGAATCCTTCCTCTAAGAAAAAGTTATTTATTCAGCCAATATTTTACTGTAGTTCACAGGCAGTTTTTTCTCACCTAACCATCATGCCTCTCATGAAGTTTAATGTAGGAAAATTGTGCTGTTTGCCGATCCATTAACTCTGCTAGGATATGCTGCCAAGCTATAAACAACCAGGGTGTGTCCACACATGCAAGCACGTGTGCTTGCAGCAGTTCAAATAGAAGGGGACCCGGTGCAGCACACGGGGACCACGCCAAGGGTCAACAGGATCCGGCTGGGCGCATCACATGGTCCCCGCACACTGCACCAGGTCCTGCCTCTGCCCCGCTGTGCTTGCAGGGCGGGGTGGCACGTGGTGGGACCTGGGCCAGCCCCATGTGGCTTGCTAGTCCGGCTTTGCACCGGAGCAAGTCACACAGCTCTGGGAGGCATGGGTCCTGTGCGTGCCTCCTGGAGCCCTGTGACCTGCTCCAGTGCAAAGCCAGTCTAGCAAGCCACACGGGGCTAGGCTGGGTCCATACCCCCTGCAGCCCCAGGGACATCCCCCCTGCCACTCCCTAAATTCCCCCACATACCCCTGCCACCCCTCACCCACCCACACCCATGAACCCTCCCCCCTACTTACCTTGGACAGCACCAGGGGCCGAGGCAGCAGGAGAACAAAAGAGACACTCTGGCTGACCCCAAACCCCTGGATATCCAGGGGTCTAATTTTCTCCCCACACTGCAAACCTGTAGCGTGGGGAACATTTTTTCATTACCGCACATGCCTCTTGCCCCACCTCAAAGGGGTTTGAGATGAGGCAAGAGCCACGTGTGCACTTGTCTGGACGTGCCCCCACTGTCCTCCCCAGCCTGAGCATGGGCTGGGCTACAAAGGAACTCAGCTTCAACGGCTGTAGTTCTAATGCATGGCTTTTATGTGATTTGGACTATCTAAACGTTAGAACCATTACAGATCCACTGCATTTGGGGACTTCTATGCCCACACCCAGCTAGCTGAATGTTCCCAAATACAAGATGTTTGATTAATCCAAAGTTATAGAAAATCTTGTTCCAACTTATTTCCCCTGGGTGAAATGCTCAAAAGTGCCTAGTGACTTCAGAGCCAGAATCTCTTTGAAAATATTACTTTGTATTCTGACTTCTTTACTCCAAGAAAAAACAGAATTCAGTTAACATAAGGGGAGTTTATTCCTATTTTACACTGGTGTAATGAGATAAAAGATACTGGTTTTATTTCACTAATTGTCTGATGCCTCCTGTCTTTGATATTGTTTCCACATTTTAAATAGCAACTATCTTTTCCAATAGGAGTAGAATTATAAGGATTATGTGATATCACTGCCAGTGATGGCAGGGGACTTGACTTGATGACACAGGAGACCATAACAGTCCTGTGCTGTTGCCGAAAAAACAGGTTTTTGTTCTTTGTTTTCATTAGAGCTGCTGTTTCAAGGCCAGTATCATGGCAACATGGTTCATTTCCTTAGGGGAATAGATAAAAAGTTGGGAAAAATGTATTTTTAAATCTAGGCTGAATTAACTAAACTGTTTATAGTACTAGATATCCACAATTAAAACGGTTAATAATATTATTATGCTAACAATGTAGTATGTGCTACTTCAAAACAGCCCTTATTTGGAAGTGACAACACAGCTAAATGAAGCAGCAAGTGCTACGGTTAAGGTCATGAACTTCGTAAGATAGGCAGAAGAGACCTCATAGCCATGATGTTCCCCAGGAGGCCAATTCAGATTTGGAGTATCTAGACCGATGTATTTTAAGCAGCTATGATGAAGCCAATCAAGAAAAGTAGTGATCATGATGTGAGATTTTTTTTAACCCTCACTTTTCCAAAATGTGGTTGATATGCCTCACGCTTCCTTTGCAAAAAAAATCCCTCTCTCAATGTATGTCTATGTTTGCATACATTATTAATTATTTTTTCTTACTGAGAGCAACTTAAACACATCAAGGGGAACCTTCAAAGAAGAAAATGTTAATTCTAGTCATAACTACTGCTTAGCAGTACTCAAAATTTAAGATTGATAGAAAACATTTAAGAATCTACAAGGCAAGTTCAATAGCCGTAGAATTATTCACCTGGTTAAATACAATGATCCATTTTATATTTTTTCCATCTGGAACAGATTGAACATTTAAACTGAAATTTTCAAGCCATGCAAGGAACGTAACTATTTTTTCATGAACTCTTCATTTTGTTGGAAGATATGGGGCTAACTCCCTTGCACAAGTTTGGACATTTCAACATAAATCTACTACAACAGTGTACTCTTTGCCTGATTTTGGGAGTGTTTTATATTAATCACTTTTATAGAACTGGATGTTGGTCCTGCAGTGTTAGTATATATCCAACATAATCTTGATCAGATCAATATTCCAGGTATCATGAAAATTTAAAATTAGATAAATGTTCCCTGTTTTATTAAGCTAATGTGTTGTCTCCTTACACTGGGGAAAACCATACTGACTTTGGGATAATATTTTCAGGTGTTAAAAACAGGAGTCCCATTAGCTATCCACAAACATTTTTTTTCACTATAAATTCAAGCTGTGTTGGATAGAGCTTTAAAAACGCTTACCACTCTGTGGTTACTGAATGTTTATTGTTTGGAAAAGTGCTGGGCTGTGTTCCAGTGCCAGTTTGGAGGCAGTTGCAGCTGGAATTGGAGCTGGAGAATGAACCTAGGAATGGTTTGGACTGGTTGCAGCTTATAGCAACAACCCACTCATTGTACTAACTTGATGGTTTTTTATTACTTCTTTTTTTTTTTGGTTGTTATTTTGATGCATTTAGGGTTGTTGTAGATCATTTACAAAGCATGGCTGGCTTAATAGAATATCTGGAGGTACAATCTGACCTACAATAACATCAGTTTTACATACAGCAGGGGCATTTTCATTGTTGATATGCAACAAATGCACAGTGGAGTAAAAAAAGGTACCTACCACTTCCACAAAACGATTTTGAACCCAGACGCTTAGAAATAATGGAGCATTCCCACAAACTGTGAAACAGGATTCATTAGCTGTGTGGTATTATGGATGGCTCGATGCAAATTCTGCGCATATTTTATTTGCAAGTATAGAAGAATGCTATACTTTATTGGTGATGAAATACTTGTATTTTTGTTAATGTATTATAGACATATTTTGTAACTGGACTAAGTGCTGCAGTTGTTCTGTTTGACATTTCTGAACCTATGACTTTGTTCCAGGTTTGTGGCAAGATTCTAATATAATAAAAGGCTTACCACTTCTGTTTGCCTGTCTGTAACACTCTGGGCCAGCTACACATGTGTGGCCTTAGGACAGACAGACAGACAGGCAGAGGTGGGGGCCAAGGCGTGTGGGGCCAGGCTGTGCTCCTCACTGCAGGGCGCGGGGACCAGTTGAGCAGTAGCGTGGCTTGCCACCATGGGGGACATGGTTTGTGACCATAGGGGGAAGGGCGTGGCACGCGGCCATGAGGGAGAAGCGTGGCACACCACTGCAGGGTGTTGTGAGGGGAGTGGGCAGGGGGGCGCAGGCAGTGCCTGACAAATGCAGCACGTGGTAGTGTGGTGGGGCATGTCCCCCATGCATGGTCCTTGAACAGCACCCTGCAACCACATGCCACGCCATCCCCCCTGTGCCAGGAACACCAAAACATGGGAGAGGCGTGGTGCATGGCTTCAGGGTGCCACACGGGGAGCAGGCATGAGGGGGTGCCCACCCTGTGGCCACATGCTGCAGCTGGCAGGCGCTGCCCGCGTCCCCCTGCCTGCTCTCCTTGGGGCTGCCTGTGGCTAACCCCCTCTGCGGCTCAAAGCCAGTAGGCACTCCCCAGGTGGGGTGAGTGGGTCACGTGTCACATGTCCGCAGGGTGCTGCGCAGGGAGTGGGCATGGGGGGCTGCCCCATGTGCTACAGGCGGCGGGTGCTGCCCACGCACCGCATGCCCCTTCCCCACGCAGCACCCTATGGCTGTGTGCCCTGCTCCCCTGTGTGCCCCACCACCTACAGCCAGCAGGTGCTCCCGGTGTGTAGGGGGGGCATGGTGCACTGCCATAGGGTGCCACAAGGGGAGTGCGCAGGGTGGCGCAGGCAGTGCCTGCCAGCTGCAGCACATGGCCATGGGGCGGACACACCTCCCTGCCTGCTCCTTGCATGGCAACCTGCGCTTATCCCGCCCCGCCCCCCCCCCCCCCGTTTGGGGAGCAGCTGCCCAGGTGCACGGCCACAGGGTGCTGCATGGGAAGCTGGTGCAGGGAGCGAGCTCCACACGGGGGGTCATGACGCATGGCAAGGGCAGCGGGCATGGGGGTGTGGGCAGCGCCTGCTGACTTGCTCGCAGCTGTGGGTTAGGGCACGTTCCCATGCATTCTCCCTGTGTATGCTCCCTGCATGGCACCCTGAAGCCACATGCCACACCACCACCCCCACACCAGGAGCACCCACTGCAGTGGCAGGGCACGCAGGGGTGGGGTGGAGTGCATGGGTGGGTGGGGGTATGTGTAGCATGTAGCTGAGTGTGTGCGTGTGGCAGGTGGGTGCGTGGCATGTGGGTGGGTGGGCTATGTCTTGTGGCTGGGTGGTTGTGGCGCGTGGATGTGTGTGGTGGATGGGTGGGTGGCGGGTGGTTGGGTGAGTGGCTGGGTACATGTAGCGTGTGGCTGGGTGGGTGTGTGTGGCATGTGGCTGGGTGGGTGTGGCATGTGGCTGGGTGTGTGGCGTGTGGGAGGGGTGCACGGGGCCGGACACAGAGTAGGGGGTGGGGGTTGTGCGCAGCCAGATGTGGAGCGGCGGCAGTGTGGGGCAGTTGGGGGTGGCACTCTGTCCCCGTCGCCCGCCCGTCATTCTTGATGGGCACTTTGCTAGTATTTTAATATATAGCAATTCATAGGATTTTATATAATTTGGAGTATGCCTAGGATAATTTGAAAGTGTTTTCCCGTACTTTTGTCATGAAAATAAAATGCTAGGAACCAGGTTTAGATTAAAATGCCTTAATTGTAGGCAAATGTTCTTTCTCCCTTTCAGCATCCATCCTCTGCCACTGTGTGACACAGGACTTTTGACATGCCTTTGGGGAACCATGGGCCTAGGCTCACCTATTGAAACTATAAGCTCCCTTTGCTGAGGGGGGCCACTAGGGACATGTCACTGATCTCTTGGAATAAATGGTAACAAAACAGGGATGGGAATGTGGTCATAGGTTTAAAATGAGTGCTGCAAGGGGGAAAACAAGAAGAGCACATTGGACAGTGCCCACTGGCCCTTGAATGAGTCCAAGGAGCCAATGGACACTGCCCAGTTAAACCCTGCCTGGAGATGGGATCAGACCAAGGACAGGAATGTGGCCCCACAGTCCTCAGGCTCCTCCTGGCCAGAGCTTCCGTCCTAGTGAGATGGATGGCTAGCTTGGCTAGGGCCAGGAGGAGGTAGACCAGGAGATCCCAGAACTTAGTGGGTGCATCCAGATGTTTGGTTCCCCGGGGACAAGTAGCAACAATGCACCTTGTGCCACAGCTACTTGTCCCCGGGGAATGCCTGTGCTACGTGCACTTTGGCATACAGCAAGTTACCCTGGGGGCGGTAGGGGAGGCTTGTGCCAGCACTGTGCTGGCCCCAGCAGCCTTACCTGGGGTCTTGAGGGCCTCCCAGGACTGCAACCATGGCGATCCTGCTGGGCAGAGCCTGGGTGACAGCTGCAGAGTGGCTCCGGGTGGCCCGGCTCTGCTTTTCAGCAGCACATGCTGCCCAAGTGTGTGCTGCTTTGGGCTTTTTCCCATGGGTTTTTTTTTTTACCCCTGGATATCCAGGGGTCAGAAAACCCCACAGAAAACAAACAAACAGAGCAGCACACACAACCACGCTCGTCTGGACATGTCCAGTGGGGCCATTGATGGGGAGTGCATAAATAAATAGGCGAGGGGAGTAGTGCAGCCAGAACCTGAGCAAGAGGTTTTGGAGGAAGCAGTGAAGGGGCTGCAACCTGGAGTACTCTAGGTAGACATGTGCTAGAGTCTCCCTCTGCTCTCAGAAGGGACAGGTGTTGGGGTTGTGCATGAACCATGCCAGATACATGCCCATGGCAACAGCTCTGTGGGGGAGCTGCCAGCTGAGGTCCCTGTGGTTCACAGGACTGAGCATACCCCACCACTTGGTGTCTGGGTGGGACACAAGGGTGGGATGGTGGAAAGGGCAAACCAGGAGCATGTAGAATTGGCAGCGATGGGCAGTTTGGAAGTGCACTAGCTTGGTATCCCCCCCACCCTGCTAAGATGGTGAGACAGGGAGCTCTGTGGGGCCTGCTGAGGTAGGGGCCCCTGACTTCTGGGGTGAGGCAGGGTGGTACCAGGAACCAGGGACTGCCCTTGTGTAGGACCTAGCCAAATGTAGGTGAGGGCAGTATCCAGTAGGGCAGACTTGACCTCCTGGAGTAGGCAGCAGGGGGCTTGCAGTATAAGCACCTCCATGCACTGGACCAGCATAGTCTAGGAGGTCCCTGATACAGGTGATGTTGGCCACGACCATCCTCCAGCACACCCAGGGCACCTCCATCACCAGGACCACCAGCTGCGGGTTTTTCAGCAGGGGCTTGGCAAGGAGGTTGTCACCCTGAGCAACTGTCTCTGGCCAGGCTCTAGGCCCTGAGGCGGTCTTGATAGAAATCTGGCAGCTCTTTCAGGTCCTGACTGGGGAGCGCTTGAAGGTAGAAGATATGCTGGTCATATCAGAATCATTGGAGGTGGTGAAGGAAGGCATGTCCTCAATGGCACCATGCGACCTCACTACCAGCACCGTACAGGAGCCTTTGCAGGGCCTGCAGGTGGAAGGTGCAGACCTGACTATGGAGGCAGACCAGGGTCTGACTGCCCTCCCACAAGGGGCCAAGAGGTCCACAAGTTCCACAGAGCCCACAGACTCTTAGTCATCCTCGTCCTGGCCCTGTAGTTTAGCAGGCTCCTCCGGCTACTGGGAGAGGGGGTTGGCTATTTCCCCCTGCTCCACCCCAGTGGGGGCAGAGGACTGGAGGAAAACCAGCTGAACCACTTGGTTTGCTGCTTCCCCTGACACAGGGGGCAGGGGGCACTGGGGTGGGGGCAGAGGAGACAGCTCAGGGGGTGGCAGGGCAGAAGACAGGCCCACCATCCCCCTTGGGGTTGTTCTGCTTCTTGGGGGACCCTGCTACAATCCCCTCTGTGTCAGGACCACAGGGTGGGTGGGTCTGGGATGGTCTCTGGAGTGGGCTTCAGGGGTACAGGAGGAGACCTGCTGGGCACTGTGATGGTGTCAGTGCCCTCCCCAGAGCCCTGGGGAAGGAGCTGTTCCCAATCAACATGAGCCCCAGAACTCCCACCTCCCCCAGATGGTTGGATGCGGATGGTTCTGCTGCTGGACTCCTGTTCCTCAGTGCTTGCAGTTTGTGGGGCAGGTTGTAGTTGGCCTGGGGATGGGGTGGTCTAACACTGCTTGAGGGGTAATGGGGAAGTGTTTAGTTCTGCCGCACTTTTGGTGGGCTGGAGGGGGGGCACTTCCATGTCAGAGGGCCCAAGCTGTGCCTAGGCCTTCTGCTTTGCTTTACTGGTGGAGCACTGCCAGAAGCGGTCCAGCACCCACTCAGCTGGTCCCTGAGTGGATCAGCTCCAGGGGGAGGGGAAGGATGTGACTGAGAGCCCTCTGTCTCTTTGAAGTGCAAACCCTCTTTCTTGCACAACCAGCACCTCACACTATACCTGTGGGTGAGGGCCAGGAAGGGGGCCCACTGCCAGAGGTGGAAGGGGCAGCGGTGGTGGAGAATCCAAGCTCAGGAGCTGTGGGCTTTCCCGCAGCAGCCCAGCCTGAGCATAGCTCTGGCTTCCTGGCTGAGAAGTTGCATTGGCAGGTCCAGGGACAGGCTGAATGAGTGCAGTGCTCTCTGATGAAAAGCAACATGTCCCCTTAGGTGTTGGTGATTTGGGTTTGGTGGCAGGCCCTCTACCCTTCCCAGCCTCAGATGTGGAGGAAGCTCCTGAGGAGTCCTTGCCCTGGGTCCCTTTTGGGGGGCCCTGTGACCCCACCAGGGGAAGCCCAGCTGGGATGGGGCCCTGGCCCTGCTGGCTCTCTCCTGCTTCATTGCCAGCCCCCATGTTGGAGGCTGCCAGGGTGGAAACTCCCTCAGGGGCCTCCCACCCTGCCATGGGAGAGGGTAGGGGTGGGGTGGGGTGGGGTGGGGTGCAGTGGGAGCTCAGTAGAGGGACTGAGAGACTCAAGAAGGCTTGGATAGGCGCCTCCTCTGGCTGCACAATAGTGGCTCCTCCTCCTGCTCCTGCTGAGCTGCTCCAGGCAGCAGGTAACACAGGGAAGCCATAAGAATGTGCACCAGGCAGCAGATACCAAGCCAGATAAGGGGAAGCTGCAGCCAAGTGGTCCCTGCCCCAACACATGGGGCTCCAGCTCCCAGCCTCCTTCTACCCATTCAGCTGCCTCCAGGTGGCTGCTCATTGTGCCTGGCATAGGTTCCCATGGCTTCCCTGCATTCCCTGCTGCCTGGAGAGTCACAGGAAGAGAAGCTGCTGGAGGCAAGAGGAGCCAGGCAATATTTGGGTGGTTGCGGTAGCAGCCCCACTAGGAAAGTCTGCACACTGGCCAGGGCTGGGGTGATGCTGTCTGGTGGGTGTGGGTGGGAGCACAGCACTAGCTGCCCTAGGTGGGAGTGGGCAGGGTTCAGCCCCATGCAGAGTATTACAGAGGCAGCTACGGGGTGGATACAATCAATTGGCAGGTGCTTGCCCTCTCACCTGATCCAGTCAGTTGGTACGGATCTCAGTCAATACGGATCTCAGGTTGTATTTTGACCACCCCTGACCTATGGTCTGGGACTGGTCTGGTCTGGTCTGGTCTGATCCAGTAAATGGCAGTTTTTATGTTCTTATGTAAGTATAAAAGTTGTGTTCTATATTGGCATTCTTTTCAGACATGTAATGTGACATTGCTTTTGACCTTAATATAACTTCATGCATGAGTTAGTATTCACAAAACTAAAACTTTTAGCTTTATTTTTCATATTTGTTCTTATTCACCTGGTGGCAGAAAGTGGAGAAAAATTAGAAGAATAAAATGTTCAGGGCTGAATCTTGTTGGTCTATTTTCTATGTCCTTCCTTTGCTGTTTAAAATTGCATATGTGAGCCATTCAAGGGGAAAAATTACCTTCCCAACTGAGCTCAGCATAAACAGTCTCATCTCCACCAAAGCACTGGAACTCTGCTAGATGGGCATCTTCCTCAGAGGCCCATCTGATACATTTATGCATCAGCAAGTATACAGTATGTGCCAGATGTTTTCCAAACAGAGGTTCCTGTCCCAAGAAGCTTACAATCTAATGACAAACAGAAATCATGGACAGAGTATAAATCCAGACAAGCAGTTAAAGTAGTGATTGGTTGCTGCTGCTGAAGTGTTGTAATTACAGACTGTCTGAGTTCAGGAAAAAAAGAAACTTTGCTAAAGTGCATACAGGTTTCCCTCACCAACTGCTGGGTTAGGTTCCTGAAAGTTCCTGTGGTTGGCAAAACTGTGGTTGGCAAGACAAAAGGCTTATGGGGAAAATGGCAGGTGGTGGGCTGATGCGCAGCCACGGAAAACCATGGTTACTCAAAACTGTATACCATGGTAGACAAAATGGTATATAGAATATTAAGCATGGATACTCAAAATGGTGGTTGGTAAAACTGTGGTTGGGGAGGAAACCTGTATTTGGAGATCTACACCTCCTCAGAAGATTTCTATGAACTTGATAGCACAGAAAAACCTCTAGTGTTCTCTGCCTAAACCAGGGATTCTCAATTAGGTGCTGCAGCATGCTGAGGTGCTGCTACATCCTCTTAAGAATGCTGCAGGGTGCTGCTCAGTGTTAAGTCTACTATCACCTACATGACTTGCACAATAAATCCAGAGATTTCAATTAGGAATCCAAAGCGTCAAAAACATTTGACCTGTTTTGGTTCTTCTCTGCTTCTTTAAACAGAAGAATTGTTCTGTGATTTTTCTCTAGTCAAGAAAGGAATAAAAGCTAAGAGCTGGCATTATTCAAGGGGTGACTTGAGCCTAAAAAGGTTGAGAAGCACTGGTGGAGAAGTCTTAGAGATTGGCATAACAGAAAACTGTGTCCTCAATAGATACATTTTTTCCAAACTATTGCTAATTAAATAGAGGGCTCTGAATAGAATAATTGAAGCTGAAATCTGGTTTTTAAACGAGCAGTAACAAATAGTAAGAGGAAAAGCATGTTTACATGAGGAACGGTAACTGAAAAGTAAGGTGGCATCAGGTTATTTAGATAAAAACCATTTTAAAATACCCATGAATTATATGCATGACCAATTCAAGAAGTTTCTCTACGTGTTATCTTTACACCATGTGAATCATAGAATTATAGAAAGTTCGGGTTGGAAGGGACCTCAGTTCATCTCTTCCAGTGGTTCTCAACCTTTTTTGTACCAGTACCCATTTGTAAACATAGATGGTCAGTCCCGACCCAGTGCCCCTCACTCCTGACTTTGTGCCCCCCGCCCCAGTGTGTGGGGCAAGCAGCTCCTTTCAGGCTGGAACTCTGCCTGTCTGCAAGGGAAAAGCCACAGTTTCCCACATTTTTCTCCTTTAAAGGAGAATTCATTTTTAAAGTTTGTTTGTGACCCTTTCATATATTCTTGTGATCCACAGGTTGAGAAATGCTCTAGTTCAACTCGTTGCTCAAAACGGGACCCTCCCCAACTATGTCATCCCAGCCAAGGCTTTGTCTACCTGGGTCTTCAAAAACCTCCAGAAATGGAAACTCCACAACCTCTCTAGACAGCATGTGCCAGTGCTTAACTACCCACCTAGCAAGATAGTTTTTCCAAATATCCAACCTAAGCTTCCCTTGCTGCAACTTGACACTGTTGCTCCTTCTTCTGTCATCTGCTACCAATGGGGCAGCCATCATAGAGGGCAGTCCAGTTGTCCTCTATTGATACAAAACCGGACACCTATTCATGTCTTCTATTTTTCTCAAGAGAAGAGAAAAATAGAGGACATGAAGGCGCCGGGTTTCGTATCAGTAGAGGACAGGGTAGCAGAAAACGGGGATGTCCTCTATGACAGCCACCCCAGCCACCACTGAGAACAGTCTAGTTCCACCCTCTTCGTAACCATCCTTTGGCTGGTTGAAGGCTGTTGTTCTCATCAGTCATGTCCCCCAGCCCTCTAAGCATTTTTGTCACCCTCCACTGGACTCTCCAATTTGTCCACATCTCCTTTTTGTAATACACTACTCCAGATGTGGCCTCACAAGTGCCAAATAGAGAGGAAGAATCACTTCTCTAGATCTGACAACGCTCCTACTAGCACAGCCCAGAATGCCCTCAGCCTTCTTAGCAACAAGGGCGGGTGGCTGGCTCCTTTTTAGCTGACTTGTCTGCTGTAACCCCCAGGCCCCTTCCTGCAGAGCTGCTGCCCAGCCACTGGGGCCCCGCCCGGCCCGGCCCGGCCCGGCCCGTGCCTGGGATTGTTCTGTCTGCAGTGCAGGACTTTGGCCTTAACCTCGTGAAGCTCAGCAGGGACTTCTTGGTCCAGTCCTCCAATCTGTCTAGCTCTCTACAAATCCCAGCCCTACCACTCCCCCACACAGCTTCAATCCGCTCCTCCACCCAGAAGCCGCCTCCAAAATTTATCCGGAGCCCTGCTCGCAGGGTCTGGCTTGCAAGGGGCCCCGCGAGCCCCTCAGGCACGGGCTAAAAGCGCCGCCGGCGCTGGGGGGTTGCGGGCGACGCCCGAGTCCGCCCGCGAAGCGGCTACGGTCGCGGCTGCGGCGGGAGGTGCGGCCTGCGCGCCGGAAGTGAGCGGCCGGGGAGCCCGGCGCGGCGGGGCGGGGCTGAGGCGAGGGCGACGCTCCGCAGCCGCTGCTGCCGGACTGGGACGCGCCGGGGCTGGGTGGGGGCGGCTCCCGCGGAGGAGGAGAGGGCAGGCGGCAGGGGCAAAGACGCAGTCGGCGCGCGGGGTCGCTGCGCCCGGTAGAGCATTGGCAGCAGGAGGAGGAGGAGGAGGAGGAGGAGGGCGAGAGCCGCCAGGCGCTGCCGCGGTAAGTGCTCGCTCTGCGCGGGGGGGGGCAGCGGCTGCCGCCGCCGCATTGTCCCTGGCCGGCCCCGCACGTGGCCCCGCGGGAGGGCGGCGGCTCCGGGGGCTCCGTGGCGGCCGCAAGGGCAGGGGGAGGTACCGCATCGCGCCCGGGCGTGCGCCACACGGAGGCAGACGCGGCTCGCCCTGGCCCCGGCCCCGGCAGTGCTCGGGCGGTGGGGGTCTAGTGTGCTCCGGCCGGGGGGGGTCTTTGCCGCCGCCCGGACCCGGCGGGGTTCGCCTGAGGTGACCGGGCGGGGCGGCACCGCACCGTGTCAGCCGGGCGGGTCTTCGCTCTGTGGGGCTGGAGGCTCCTGGTCCCGGCCCCCGGCGGCGGGGGAGAGCTGGAGGGAGCCCGCCCGCATCCACCGAGGCCCTTTTCCTCCTGCTCCCGCTCCTGCCCGGGAGCAGCGAGGCGTGCAGCCCTGCCACCAGTCCTGAAATCAACCCTCCGCTTCCCCAAAAAGACTGGTGCAGCTATTCCACCATCGATGTCGCTGAGGGGCTGGATGATTCCTGAAGACCCTCCCAGGCAACGCTGATGTCTGCATTGGTTTTCAGGAAGATGAGAGTGGCTTTTCTCTTCTTTCTCTCTCTCTCTGTCTCTCCCCCTTTTTTTTCCTTTTTTTTCCCCATACAGTGGGGGGAAAAAATCCGTGGTGGGAGGAGAAGGCGTGTTTATGTACAGGAACGAACAGGACTGCCCATGACTCCTCAATCCACTTTCACATTTTTTTTCTTCTCTTTCTCAAGAATTTTCTTTACCCTCGCTTGCCAGCAATTGAGTTCTCTGCTCATGTTGAAAAGCGATTTGTGCTGGCCTTTTGTTTTATTGTGTGGAAGCAGGTCAGTTCCTACGTTTTAGCAGAATTCTTGTATTTTGTCGCATCTCCACACAAAAAATAATAGGCAACGAGGAAAAAAAGAACGAAACGCGCGCGCACACACACACTCAGCACCTACTCGCTGATTATTTCACTAAGGAGTGTGCATGCATGCGCATTCAGTGTCTTCTAAACCTGACATTTTACATTAAGGGCTCTAGTGTGGAAGAATTGGGATTGGAAGTACTGTTTTCTGGGACTGTAGGAGCATAGCCTAACTTTAAATGGTCATATCGAGTCTCCTTTCTTAGAGCTTGGAGAGAAGAAGATGCTTCAAAGGGAAGTTATTTATCTACCTGCCACAGTTGCAGGTACTGCTTCAGATATTAAAGCTGAAAAAATGGGAGGAGACCATCATAAAAGATGCGCGACACGCACACAAACACAGTTCAGTTACGTTGTACAGTTAGTTTCATAGTTTCTCTTTTGCTAAAAAGGACGTTTAAAGTATAGACAACGGAACAGCAAAAATTCCCTGCCAAATCCTCTTAAAAAGAAGTACAGACATGATGGACATGCTACTTAAAACTTCAGCTTTCTGAAAGAATATATATGAGTAATTAAAAAAAAAAAAAAAGAAAAAAACCAAAGAAGAATATCACTATTTAATATACTCATCTGTTTGTGTGGGTGGGGCTGAGGGAGGAAAGTAGAGCTAATTGTTTTTCCTTGCCTGGGTTAGCACATGGCTTTCATATCAATGGGTGGCACTGGAATAATGATACATGAATTAACAGTACTGCAGTGGTTTCATAATATGGACCTAGGAAGGACTGAAGAAACATATACCACACCCACTTAATATTTGCTTCTAGATGATGGGTTCCCTATAATAGCTTGCTTTTGGAACAGTATCATGCAGTAGTGCTTGGGTACCGGCACTTCTCTAGATTGGCCAGCATAAATCGGTAGACCAGTTACATTTCCTGATTGACCATTCCATCATAGAGTAAACCATGTTGCTAAGGTACAAAACCCAGTCCAAGAAAGGAATATGGCTCATCAATTCTTAGGCTGTCCTTTAAAAAAATCCAGTGCTAGATTATGAAAAGGAAAAGAAGCTGCATATTATAGTGATTTGGAGGCAACAGTTTTAATATTATCTACAGTGTTTGAGACCATGTGTCTTATGATATTGCATCGTGTGAGGTTGGATTCACCCCTTGTTTGCTCCTTGTTTCTTAAGCCGTAAAGCTATTGAGTTACTTTTTCTTCTTTTTGAAATGCCAAAGTTGGTTCTAAACTTGACTAGCACCGACTAGTACAAATTCTAATTTTCATTATTGCTTCATGCAAACTCAATGTCTCTGATACCAGTGTTATTATTTTAGAGGATCTTTGTCTTGTATTGTTTCAACACTGTGACAAGTAGTTTAACCCCCCCCCCCTCTACCCCACCCTACACTCCCACTTTCTAAGGGAAAAAAACTGTTGAGTCGAAAGTGACTTGCTGCCCCTAGAGAAGTGCTGTCAAAACAGGGACAGGGTTAAAACCACAACTATTTCCCCCCCCCCCCCATGTTTAAACAAATGCTAACAGACGGATTAATTAGTGTGAGTTGTTTTTTAGCATTAACTTGGATCACATTCCTTAACTTCTTAACAAAAGCCCCATGCTTTAAGTTAAAGAGGTCATAAGCAACATATGCCAAAGGAGTAGCAAACTTAAATGTATCTAAGTTATTTAAACATAAAGATATGGAATAAAATAAGTCACCCACAACTCTTTCTTTTTGTACATTATATTTTGAGGGCTTTGCTGATAAATAGTGTTAAAGGAAATCTTGAAACAAAAACTGATGCAACTTCTCTGTATCCCAACTAAAAGTATCATAGAAATTACTAAGGATTACTTGTTGTTAAAAGATACCTTGGAGCACTGGAGAAAGTTGGAGAGCAATTCAACTTTAATCTCTGAATTTCCTTGCTTCTGTTATGAAATAGACTTTTTACTGAATTTTTTACTGGTACAGAAGGGGCCAAATCCAGACTTCAAAGTCTGATACTTTGGAATGGAATATATTTTTGTTTTTACTAAAAACATTTACAGTAGGTTCTATTGAAATATAAATAATATAAATAATCTCAGCATCCCATTGTACAAAAAACTATACAAACACTGACCCAATCCAATAAAGACAAGCTTCACATTGTGTATTACATTCTCAAGGAGGTCATGGGGCAAGTAAAATCAAGCTTAATTCTTCTGAAGTTGTAGAAGGCTACTATCTGCCCCAAGAAGCTTATGATATAGAGGCCTGTTAGGCACATCAGAAATATTTTACATTTTTTAAACGTATATTATAACCTAAGTATACGACATTAGATTTGTTTGAACTGGAAAGCAGAGTGTATGTTTTGCTATGAAAGCTAATGCCTGTGTAAAGTTATTTCATAAAATTCACAGGGACAGGATGCTGTAACATTTGCAGAAGAGTGCTTCCGGTTTTATATGGTTAATATATAAAATGTTCTTAAAATACAAAACAAAACAAACACCCAATCCCCACAAAAGAAAACCACTACACAACTGAGTAAAGAATTCCCAGAACATGTTTGTAATGGACACAATCATGACCTGTTTATCATTATTCAGTTATCATAGACCGTAAAAAAAATCTTGAAATATGCTGAAGTGACATCAATCTTGTATGATAACATTATAGGACTTTTCTATATGGCATAGTTACTCTTCAGAAAAAGAGTACACTGCTTTCTCCCCCCCACCCCCAATACCTAACAAGAAAACCCTTCTACTACACCACAGTAATGAAATACCATTGCCTAACTTAATACTAAATTAAAGATGCTTTATTATTATTATTCCAAAACACAGTGTCAATTATGACTGGATTGAGATCCTAACAAAGAGGACAGGGATTCAGTGGATGGAGCTTTTTTTTCCATTTTTAGGTACGTCTATAATGAGGTTAGGAGCCACTGGTGAATAAAATTGCACAGCTGCTGCCCATTTTCTAATTGTTATTAAGATTATAAAGGCAAATAAGATTCTACTGTTAAATCTAAAAGTGTTAAATTTATTTAAGGTCTGTCTCCTTTGAAAAAAGTACGTTATCTCAAAAATTGTTGTTGTTGTTATTAGCCAACGTATGTTTAACAGGCTAGCTCCTAGTTACAAAGGATAATGGATAACATTCAATCATTAAAAGAATGTTTATCATTTTCCTAGATCCAGCTACTGTAGGTAGTAAGGTAGCAAGCGTTGATGATAAATTGGACGTAGATCTGCTTGTTTAAAGCACATATACTGTTTGATATTTTGCCTTTTTTCTTGAATAATTCACAACTGTCCACACACACAAAACAGAACTGACATATATAGAAGTTTAAACAAATGTAGTCATTTGCTAGATAGCATTTTATAGGTATTGATGACTACATAGATTCTTGTTAGACTTTGCACTTACAGGCTTCAGTTGAAGGACGGAACTGTCCTGTTCTATTTGTTACAATTTATGCAACTTCACCATCAGGAATGGCATGTCTAAAAGCATGTTCGTCACAGTGTGAAACTATGGTGTTTAGCTAAAAACAGCCTCCCTCTCCTACCTTTGGAGGGGAACTCCACTTACCACTCTTAGCGATTCAGTTGACTGCTAGGGAGAGTGCGAGCATGGGAAATAAATCTTTAAAATTGGAACTATCAAAAAAGGAGATAAAAGCTTTTCAAGTTAAGGAACCTAGAACCACAACACAGATGAGTTTTAATGAACAGACTTAAGGGAGCAGTCACTATGTAGGTGTATTGGTTTGTTATCCTTTGAATGCTAGAAAGAGAGGAGAGTGTTTTGTCTGGCCTTTTTTTTTTAAGCTTGTACTAATTTTAAACAATTGATAAATATATGGTAAAATGCATTTATCCAATGAGAAGGACACTTACTAAAGTTATCAAAAATGAGATGTGAAGAATGTTTTTATTGAAAACTGTTGAAAAGGACAACTACTGGAATTCTTAACTTTATTTTTTTTCCTTATTGTGTAAACGTTATCTATAAATATTGATTTATTTTTAGAAAAGTGTTGTTAAGTTTGACAACTGCTGAAATTCTCTTGCTCCTTTGAATTGGGGGCACCACTTACATGAGAAGTATTATTTTACCTAAACACTATCAGTTTTTCTAACTATTTATTACAGCACCCTAGACCAAAGTAATTTCAGAGGCTGAGATGGATAAGAGAGAAATAGAAGGATAAAGGCAGTGTCCAATACTCAGATTCCATAGTTCTAATTTGTTTTATAACTTGGAAGGGCAAGGAGTTCAAAAGTCTGAGGCAGCTCATTCTCTTAAGATGTTCATAGGAGGAGGGGACACTCACCCCAAAATAGTGAAAAATGGATTTGTATGTAGAGCAAAATTAATTATCATTCTTCCTCCTTCCCCCTCCTCCTCAAGTTTTCCCACAGAAGCATTTGAGGGAGCCCGCAGATTATCAGAGAAGCAAAAATGGCAATGGCTTCTCCTTTGTTCCACTGTCATATGACAGAAGGTCCTGCAGTTACCTCACTGCAGGTCTGCTGTGGCTGTACAGCCATCCCTCGCTTAACGTTGTAGTTACATTCTTGAAAAATGCAACTAAGCAAAATGATGTTAATCGAATTACATCATAGTAGTTGCCTACTAACATGCGGTGGCCAAAGAACATTATAACCAAACAGTTTGCGCGACTTTAAATGAGTATGTTCTCTAATAGCTCAGCAACATAATAACAAAACAACGTTAACCAGCATGACATTAAATGAGGAGTACCTGTACCCTATTTCTAACCCTGCTCATAGTGGATTGACTTACTTTGTGTATAGGACTTGTGAAATCCTTGGCATCACCCTGTTCACAATATCCAAAGAAAGAAAAGTGGCTTTCCAACAGACTAAAGACAAGATGGTGCAGTAGACTTCCTCCATTCCTACTCTTCATCTTTTCCTTACAGGAAGGCACAAATTTAGCCATATATTAGTTTAAGAGCCATGTATTTTCTGATATCCACTGATATAGTTTATTGTGATAGTAGATCTGGCATTCAGTAGTTGATTACGATATTTCTCAGGTTTGAGGGCTAATCTGTTATAGGGCTTCCAGATTTGTTTTAGAAGAAATTGAGTTCTTAACAGTTTAAGAAAAGCAAATGTGTTACAAATAATAGTTCAGAATTTTAGCTTTGCAACCGTGTCATGTAAATAATTGATATTTTGTTGAAGAGGATTTGGACCTGGGCAACTTTTTAATAATTTTGTCTTCACTTTTAAAAGGTACAGTATAGTGATACCTGGAAGGCTCTTTTTTGCTTCATTTAAAGATTATAGTACAAGCATTAACCAAAACTTTTAAAGCTAATTGCCTTTTGTCCTTAGCCTTTGTATATAAAAGACGAAACATGGAGCAACAAGGGGGAAAGTAGTGGTTTAGTCCACATGGTCTTTAGTGTCCGAGCCTGGCCCCAAAAGGTGCCAGTAATGGATTTTGTCATTGGAACCCTTGTTTCTGTTTGTCGTCCCTACCATCCTGAACCAGATTTACACCAGTGTTTTGGAAGTGAGAGACTACCAGTTCCTCAGGGGGTTACTGTAGATTCCTTAATTATTACCTAGAGCAGTGGTTCTCAACCAGGGGGATGCAACAAGCTGAAGTACCTTGAGACAGTTCAAGGAGTCTGTCTTGTGACACCTAGTGTTTTCAGTCTTAGGAATGCAAACATGATTCTCAAGATAAACCCAGAGATTTCAAATAGAAGTCCATGATGTAAAAAATATTATGACCTGTTGTGGGCTGAGTTCCATTTCAACAGATTATTTTTCTGACTACCGAGAAATAATAAGTGAAAATCAAGAGCTAGCATTTTCTGAGGGGTGCCTTGAGCCTAAGGTTGAGAAGCACTGATCCAGAGAATATTGTGTGTTTCTGTGAATTTCAAATCATGTTTTATAGGAATAAAAAAAAAAGTACTTTGAGAAGTGTTCCAAAAAAGATGCATTTACTAGCTTTGAAACTGTAAGTTTTAGATTTTTACCATCTGCTTGTAAAAATTGGTGGTATTTAAAAAAGGTAACTAACAATGTTTAGAGAGTTGCAACCAGTGATTATAAATCAAACTTTGCAAGTGGAATTTTGTAGCAATATTCAAGCAACTTGAACTTTTATACAGCTGTTCTTTCTGTATATACCCAACCCTGAAAATTATTTCTGCAGCAGTTTAATTGAAAAATTTAATAAAGCTAAATTCTAAGCATAACATTACACCCTCAGTGGAGAAGCATCCTGCTTGGAAATCTGTCTGCTCTCCATGACAAAATGATGAGTGCACACACACACGCACACACATGTTTTCTATGAAGGATTTTTTGAAGTAGAGTTCTACCATAACTTTTTAATGGAACCTTTACTTCATCACTACTGTTTTAGTAAGTGATAATTAAATCTCAACAAGATTTTGATGAAGGCACACAGAAGAGCCCATGGGGGGGGAGGGGTGCAGATGTGGGCTACCCGCTGTGGGCTCAGGGCTCCCTGCCCTGCTGTCCTCCCCCTGGGGCCTCCGCAGCCCAGCAGGCAGGTCGTAATATGCCAGGGCAGAACAGGGCTGGATGGGAAAACTCAGTGCTGCTGCTAGGAGCCCTCCACTGCCATGGTGAGGTGTCTCCTGCCTACCCAGCAACAGCGAGGGGCATATCTCCACGCTGCCACCCTCACTGCTGCCGGGTGGGCAGCAAGAGTCTTGCCATGGTGGCACAAGACTAGTGGTGGAGGCACTGAGCTTCCCCATTCTTCTCTGCCCTGCCATGCCTGGTCTTGCTTGCTGAGCCGCAGAGGCCCCAAGGGGAGGGCGGCAGGGCAGGGAACCCCAAGCCGGCAGCAGGTAGTCCACCCCCACCCTGCACACGAGTCTGGGGGGGGCACATGCTTTCCCCCAGAAGTGCACACAGCAGCTGGGAGCCAGCCCACCCCTGGCCTCCCCAGATGAGCCACCCGTAGCTCCATCCTGCCCCCCACCTGGGCCCTGTGGCCGTGCATTCCGGCCTTGGGCCCCGAGGACCATGCACCGCCCTGTCTGGCCAGCAGCCCCGGCCCCAGCCCTGCCCAACTGCCTCCCTCACTATGGGGGCCTTAATCCTCTCCTTCTCCCCACCCCCATCTTATCTGCAGGAGCTGTTCTCCAGCTTCCTTGCAGCTATGTGCATGTGTATATGGTGCCCCCTGTCTGACTGCCCTCCTCCCACTTCCCCTGGCCCCTTGCAGACTAGTACTTTACTAGCCTACAAGGGAGAAACCCACCATTTTCTGGGTTTTTCTCCTTAAAATGAGAAAATCCAGGTTTTACCATGTATTTCCATGGTGAATGGAAAACCTGGATCCCTGGTGATTATGGCACCAATTCTCCAGGTTCCTCAGTCCATTTCATGGCAAGGCACCATCTTCTAAGCCTCAATGGCAGGTGCCAGCAGCAAAACTTGCAGCAACTTCATGGATGAACGCTAAGAAGATGAGAAGCCCCTTCCAATCATCTACTTCAGAGCAGAAAGAAGCTTCCTAGCTCCTCTTGCTCCAGCTGTCTGTCTGTGGAACCTGTTTCATTTCAGTAACTTGTCGTTTCAAGACAAAATTCAATGTCCTTCCAGTTTAGGAGAGAAAGCAATTACAGTACATCCAAAGCATCCATTAGAACGGAAGTCAGCATCCTTTTAGGAGTGGCAGGCTGCTTTAAACAGAACTAAGTCCATAGGTGAGCTGCTGCTTCAGACAGCTGTTGGCTTCACTTTTCCTCCGTCTTGCTCTGCCACCCTGGTGACTCACTGCAGTGTCTCAGCTTTGTAGGCTAGATCCAGTCTGTGGGTCATAGGTTGCCAACCCTTGTATAAGACACTCTATCTAGCAAGGCCAGAGTTGATGGTGCTTTCTAACTCTGTGGAAATTTGATTTTTTTTTAACGAAAATCCCACAAATTAATTTTAATGCCACTTTCTATATCATGAAGGTGTTTATGAAAAAAATAGTTATGTCATTTTTTAAGTTTCCTGGTTAAATCAGTTCACTTTTGTTTCTGGATCATTGTCTTTTAACTGTTTCTGGATATTGCTGGCTAAGTCTCTAATACAGGGAGTGGATTTGGTTGTGTTATATCCAGCTAAATTTTGGGCTTTCTGAAGGGACCAGAAGCATCTTTTGAAACCACCCATTACTGTTTTTCAGGTGTGCAAGTGCTTTAAATGTTAAATCAGTGTTTGCTCTTATTATAATTGAGAGCCATATGGCTTACAGAGAATTTACTTAATGTTTTCTTTCATTAGTTTTCCTTTTAACTTAATATTTTGTCCAAGTTACTAGACTTAAACTCTTAAGTCTGATGTTCCCTGTTGAATAAGTGTGTATTATTAAACTACTTTGTGACTATGGTAGTGGTACGTTCTGTCCTTTTAGACTAATAGAAATGGAGAATGACTGGCTAGGCTGTAGTACTACAGAGGAGGACCTGGGTTTCAAGTCCTCAGAAGCAGAATAAACTCATGTTGCAGACAGCACTTCAAAACTGGTAGCATAATGGTTTGTATTAAACCAGCATTTTATGTAAGTGACAAGGAAATATGTTAAAATACATTCAGCACTGGTGAGGCCTCATCTGGAATATTTCTCCAGTTTGAGGCAGTGCACTTGAACAAAGATGGACAGATTGGAAAGCAGCCAGGGGAAAGCAACAAAAAATGATTAGACATCTAAAAAAGCATGTTATATGAGGAAAGATTGGAGGCACTGAGATTTAGTTTAGAGAAGTCTTCAAATTTTAAAAAGGTTGGTTATAAAAAGGTTATTAATCAATTATTCTCTGTCTTCAGGGAATACTACAAGTAGTAATGGGCATACGTTTCAACAAAAGATTTAGTTTGTATATTAGGAAGAATTTTTCATAATAAGGGTAATTTAAGTATTGGAACAGATTATCTAGAGAGCTTGTGGAATCTCAGTTATTTCAGGCTAAGTGCAGGTTAGACAAAATTCTGGGCTGGTTTAGATGGGTTAAGCAACAGGTTGGTCTATATCATCAAATCTCAACCAGGGTGCTGCAAGATCTTTTTGAGGTTGATATGCAAGAATAGCACTGTTAGGTGAGCAAACACCTACATGTGATTCACAAGATAAATTTATAGGGTCAAAGACATTCTGGCCTGTTGTGGTCTGAGTTCTTTGCAACAAATTGTTCTATTATTGTTGTTGTTAATAATAGTAAAAGTTAGAAAAAATGGCATTTTCTGAGGGGTGCTTTGAGTCTAGGGGCACAGACAGAAGTGACAATTTTTGTCTGATCTAGCCACAGAAAGCAGTTTATAGCTATGGCCAAATGCAAATGCACAGCTGCAGACTGCTTCAAAAATGTCTGATTTCATGAGGGGTCAAATTAAGACATTTCAAAACAAAGCGTCTTCTATAGCTTATGTCTGCGCTACCTGCCAGCCTTGAGCTGTTTTCAGAATGGCAAGGGGGAAAGGCAATGGAGGGAGTTCAGTCTGGGGTTTTTCAGCCCCTACTGGAGGGTGGGCCAGGTGAATTGGAGCCCCCTTAGGTGGGGAGGGGCTCCAGTTCACCCACCCCACCCTCCAGTGCTGGTTGGGGGACCCCTAGAACAAGCTCCCTCCACTCCTTTTCCCCCCCTCCATTCTGAAATCTTTGCAAGCTATCAGGGACCGTTGCTAGGGGATACTGGCTACAGACTCACAGGCAGCAGATAGATTCTCCTCCCACCTGGAACCAACAGGCAACTTCTGTTTGTTCCAGGAGATCCGTGTAACTCAGGACTCTTCCTGCAAAGCGTTCTCAATTACAGTGGGGAGCCGCACTTCTGTCTGCATTGTACATGACGTTGAAAGCCAATGGTCTGGAACATCTGTGGGTCACGAGAATATATGAAAGGGTTGTGAACAAATTTCAAAAATGGATTCTCCTTTAAAGGAGAAAAATGTGGGAAACCTGCAAGGGGCTGCTTGGGGCCTGCCATGTCCCACATCCCCTCCTCCCCCCCCCCCCCCCCAGTTCTACACGCTCATCCCCTACCCCGCACACTGGGGAGTTGGGGCCTGGTAGGGGAGGGCAGTGGTAGGCCTGTCTGAGGTGGCTAGTATTCGCTTTGGATTTGGCTGATTTGGGGGACAGTAATTCGATTCTGTGATTCAAATCACTGTCCCAATTCAGTTTGGTTGAATCATCTGATTTGGAGATTTGGCTGCTGCCTAATCAGCTAATCAGCTGAATCTCTGAATCACACAGGCCCCGTCCCCCACCTGCTCTCAATGGCTGCCCTGTCTGCCCCAGCTCCCGACTCTTTGGGGGAAAAAAAGCCCCACTCAATGGCCCCTGTCCGGCAGGGGGCAACTCCGCATTGCCCCATGCCACGTGGGGTGCTCTGCCACAAGCTCCCTAGCCCCTGCCTGCTCTGCCAGCCCCCCACCCCCGCATGGCTACCCTGCCCACCCCAGCTCTGGCCTTTTAAAAAAACAAAACAAAATAAACCCTGGACTCACCAGCTGCTGCCAAGTGGGGGGTGATCCCTGCTGCCCCCCACTGCCCCGTGCTGCGTGGGGGGCTCTGCACAACCCCCAGAAGCCCCAAGACTGCTGCAGGAGCCAGTGACTGGGGGGTTTTTGGATTTTTTTTTCCTAAAGGGCCAGAGCTGGGGCAGGTGGGGCAGTCATGGGGGGGCTGGGACAGCGGGGGTTTTGGGGGGTTTGTGGCAGAGCCCCCCACGCAGCATGGGGCAGTGGGGATTGCCCCCCTGCAAGGCAGCAGCCAGTGAGTGGGGGCTTTTTTTTAAAGCACCGGGAGCTGGGAGAGCGGGTGGGGCAGCCATGGGGGGCGGACTGGGGGAATGGGCAGGGGTCGGGGGCCTGGCAGGGGTCTCCTCATGGTCGTCTTCTCCCTCCCCCACCTCCTACTTACCAGCTCGGAGTCTGGGTCCAGCTCCCTGCTGGAGTGGGTGGAGACTGCCCGAATCGCCAAAGCTCTCCGAATCAATTCGGAGAGCTTCGAATCTAGACCTCTTCGATTCGGATTCAGAGATTCGGCCACCGAATCGGGCTGAATCTCCTCCGTATTGAATCAGCACTCAAAGCTTCGCACAGCCCTAGGCAGTGGGTTGGGAGTGAGGAGCACTGAGTCAGGCTGGCCATCAAAGTTTACAAATGGGTGCTGCTACAAAAAAGGTTGAGAAGCACTGGTCTAGAAGACCTCCTGAGGTCCCTTCCAGCCCTGTTTTTCTATGATTGTTGGCAGCTGGTAGTAAGATTTTTTTTTTTTTAATAGAACTTGTTTCTTAAAACTGCAACCAAAGGTTCATCTGTTTAATCATAACTTATTAGCTGTTTAAGTTGTATTTTTTCTTTTTTTTTATGATGCAAATGCCATCCTTAGCCTTTCCAAACATCTGCAATCATTCCTCTGTCCAAACAAGGAAGGATTTTGGAAATGAATAATCAAAATTTTATGTGCCAGATGTAAGTCCCTTGCTGAAATAACCTCATTAAGTTTAAAGGAGTGTACACCAAACTTAAAAATCCCCTAAAACAGAACATAAATGATAACTTGGAGAAGAAAATAAATACATTGGCCTAACTCACTAGTGCATTAGCAGAGCGTTACCTTTCACGTGTCACGGACAGGTAATTTTAACTGCTTTTGTTTGATAGCCCGAATTTTAATTTTACCTATTCCCAGAACCATATTTTAACTATTTCAAAGATTGGGTTGGCATTTTTTTTTCTCAAACAGTCTAGGTCCCAGTACTTTTAGCTATTTTAGTTAGTCTGCACACAAGAAAGTTGGTAATTAGTGCTATTGAATTGAGGCTCTCTTTGGAGAGCAGGTGACTGAAGAAGCAGAAGTTGGTGTTTCATTGAGAACATTAGAAATTTAAAAAGATGGAATACGAAGTTTTGAATGGCACTAATCTGCCCTGTAGCAGCAGAAACACTATTCCCAAACAGAGGAGCAGTTCATTTTGCATGCACCTCCACTCGTACATTCTCCTTAGTCTGTTAGCAATTTTATCCTCACTGCTGCTGTAGCGAACTGGTTGCAGCTTTGTGGAGCTGAAAAATATAAGGTTTCCTTTAAGGAATCGGCAGGGAAATGTTCATGGAAGGTGGTATGGAAAAGCAGTGGCGA
This sequence comes from Alligator mississippiensis, assembly GCF_030867095.1. Lineage (NCBI taxonomy): Eukaryota > Metazoa > Chordata > Crocodylia > Alligatoridae > Alligator > Alligator mississippiensis. The sequence continues at coordinate 172,362,989 of NC_081827.1, read as the reverse complement.
GAATACTAGTAATTGGGAACCTCTTCCTGTTGCAGGAAGCTTCCTAGTACAGAAGGAAAGGTGGGCAGCTGCAGAAAGAAATGTAAAGCAACCATTCCCTTCCAGCAATGTTGTAGGGAGAAGGAGCTAAACAAGGAGGGAGACCAGCTTGGAGTAACTCACAGGACAACTTCTTGTTAGGGGTAGAGCAACAGTGAATGAGTTTACAGAGCTTTCCATACTATTTAAAAACAGAAGTTGGTAAAGCACCACTCAGCTCAGTTTGTGTATTGTACTTGTTTTTAAAGAAGTCAGTCCGTTCTTTTGACTGGAGCTAAAAAAGGCAGATGTAATGCTAGTGGTTTGTTGGTATTATATCAGTTGTTTTTTAGTTGCAGTTACAGTTAAGGCAAAGCTTAAACAGTGTCCCCAAGAAGCAAGCTAAAGATGAACTTGAGAACAGCTTATCGCTACTTTGCCTTTGATCAGCTTGTATTTGTAAATACAAGATTTTAGTCATCCATTACTTCTGAGAGTGATTGGTCAATGTGCCTACTGGAGTTTAAAGTCCATTACTGAGCAAATAAAGAAGTTAATACTATGCACTTTCAGATATATTAGTAAGGGGTTTGATTTCTAAAGTCCTTCCAGTAAGAAATATTTAAAGTACTCAAAACTGTCTTCATATATAGCTGATTCAACATCCTTGTAGATATTATGGACAGTTGCTTGGTTTAGCTTATCACCTACAAATGAGTTGCGTGTTATTACGTTATAAAGATTTTTCAAACAATTTTTGTTTTGTTTTTTGGCCCAGAACTTAATTAAATAATGTTTATTCAATTAAATGTATACATGTCATTTTATTGCCCAAGGGAGGTGGTGCTGTCCCCTACCCTGGGGGGTCTTCAAGAGGAGGTTAGATAAGCATCTAGCTGGGGTCATCTAGACCCAGCACTCTTTCCTGGCTATGCAGGGGGTCAGACTCGATGATCTATTGAGGTCCCTTCCGACCCTAACATCTATGAATAAACACTTAAATTACTTTCCATGGTTGTAGTGCCTTCTGAGAAACTTGGATATTTTCAAGTGAAAGAGTCATCTATACTATTAGCGAATTAAAATGCAGTTTCCATTTTTAGATGGGAAGATAGTCCAACTACATGACTGTAGATATGACAGAAACCAAATAGAAATCTCTGGTTAAGTTGTATATGTGCTATTAGATCATGTTTTATTTTGTAACACAGGTGACAAGTCAGCATACTACAATATGGAAATTTGAGGTGCGACTTAGTTCAGTGAAACTGAACTACCTACATTAGAATACAATACCATATTTACTCAAATATGAGACAAGTTTTTTTCCCCTCAGTCAGCATGGGGAAACCATTCCTCATCTTACATTCACCTACAAGAAAACCTCATAAAGTACACTGTTCATCATTAAACTGTTGCCAAAAGCAGTATGTGCTCAGTAATGGAAACCAGCTATGAAGTTGGTTAAATGCAGACGATACTAAGCATGAGTATAAAACGCATAGCACGCAGAGGGCAAACATACTGATGGGACCCTGCCACAAAGATAGATTAGGGAAGCTCATTTGTATAAGATGTGTAGTAGTGCTCATTGTGCTCAGTCTCCCTTAGTACTGACTCTTAAGTCATGGTGACCTACTCTGTCTTGAAATGCTGTTGACTCTGCTGGGGCCCTGCCCAATGAATTATGTAGTAAATCGTGAGCCTTTTAACTTTGGACTAATATTGTACATAGTTTGTACCATATATAAGTAGGTACAAAAATACTGCTTAAAAGTGTGTTTATGGAGTACCTGTGCTAAAACTTGCAGCAGCTTCAAAAAAGGTAAAATGTATGAATTCTGGTTGAACTAAGTCTATAGGTACCAATAGTAATGTGTGCAAATTACTATAGACATGTTTATTTTAAAGTCAGTGTTTTGAAACTGGCCTCTCACTGCCATGTGCTCAGAGGCTAAGTACAGACAGTCAAAAAGCCTGAAGTTGAATCGATTCAATCTTTGCAGGTTAGTTTAAGTTGCATAGATTGAACTGATAAGCAAATGAACAGACATTCACTTTTGGTTCTGGAAATGCAGCCACATGACTGTAGTAGTCCAAGCCAGAAGCCAGGGGATGCTAGAGCCCACCTCCCTGCTCTGCTGGACCAGGAAGCTTGAATCTGAAGGAGATCTGTGACAGAAGTTCAATAAACTGGTTTAACCTAAATCACTGAAGTCTGATACTACATCCATCCAGGTTTATCTTTAAACCATTTTCAGCCATTTCACACTTTTGGTGTGTTATAGCTTTGAACTTTCTGATCACTTTTACTGGTTTATGTGTAACTTCTGCCCTAGCCAGGGAGATCAGGGTCTGAGAGAAGGGGAATTGGGGCAAAAGAGGCGGCAGCGGGAAGAAGCTGGGGGGGCATAGGGCAGTGGGAGGAGGACAAATTCAAAACAAACCGCTAATAGATTGTATACCTGGAAAATTATAACCATTTTATACAATTTCTGTATATAGAATCTAATTATTGGGAGGTATCCTCTTATATTTGAGTAAATATGATAGTTAACTAAAAATATTCTTTTAAAAAAAGGATTTATTTTAAAAACGGAAAAGCAAACTGCACTGCCTTTTAACTTTAAGCTAGTATTTAAGTAGTGTATTTGGACTTCGAGCAAATCCTCTATAGATTCCTATGTTTCAGTCTTCAGAAGTCCTGTTTGCATGTTGTTTGGGAATATTATTTTATAATAGCAATAGATACAAACTACATCTGCACTTTGTGAAAGACCGAAGTTCAGAATAATATCATGCTTCTCATTGGCTGCTAAATTATCTTGTTTATATTTAACTACTGCACATTGTAAAATTAAGGTCTTATTTGCAATAGAACTAGATATGATGCAGTTGCTGTTTATTTTAATATTGTATAGATTATAAGAGTCAACGAATTGGCCACTTCTACTGACTCTAGTAATTACCAATCGCAGAAGCCTGAAAGAAGTGACACCAATTAAAAATAAATCACTGGCTGGTTTTAAAAAAAAAAGGTTTTTGAAATTTAGGAAATGGAAAAAAAAGATACTTAGAAACATGGTAGAAATTATTGGAATTTACTTTGAAACGACCCTCCTGCCACCAAACCAGGAAGATTGAGAAACTTCTTGTGAATTTTGAAGGAAAATGCAAATTCTGTAATCTAACAAAATTAAGAATTTGGAGTAAATTCAAATTTTAAAAGCAGACATGACTAGAAGATAGTGAGATTTATATTATGCAGAGTTCTGAGGGGAAAAGGTGGGGTTAATTATACAAGTTTCACTCACTTTATGTGGGTTCTGTATGTGCGAATTCGCTCTTATGCAATGACCCTTTTTTACCAAAAATGCGTTATATGCGAGGTAAAAATGCGTTATATGCGAGGTAAAATGCGTTATATGCACTACACTGTTATGCGATCAGTGTAGTGGAAGCCCACAGTCAGCTGCTTTGTGCGGTGCGTGGTGACACATACCAAGATACAGTCTCCTGTGTGGATCTGTGCTCCTCGCTCATTGTCTGCAGCACATGTTTCTGTAGTTGCTGTCCCCATTATGGCTTCTAAGCATCCTGCTAGCTTATCCAAAACAAAACTCCACTAATGTGGAGTCTGACACTGAAGACCCTTCACTGCCCTCTCTTCACACCAGCTAAACATTCACCACCACCCTGTGCTTGTGTGTACTGTCTGCTGTTGGTGAGTACCATAATTGTCTTGTGAAAGTGGTAGAAATGGGTCTGGGGGTCAGTACAGTCAAGGTCTTGGAAAGTATCCCTATTTGTTACATTGTAAAGTGGGTTCCCTTTATGCAAATTCAAGTTATGCACTGTTTTCCAGGAACACATGTACAACATAAAGTGAGGGAAAACCTATATAGAAATCCCCCCCCCCCCCCCCCCCGTTAACATTTACTAAAGCAAAGGAATTTTCAGCGATTGAAAGAAAACAAAGAAAGCACAAGCCTGTGGACATTGACAGGTTAAGCAAGCACTATTGATAGCAAATAAGTAACTTTATTCATATTTTGGGGGATTGGGTATATCTTTAAATGTAAAATCTGTCATTTGATAAGTTGGGTTTGTTAATAAACCGTTAAACAAATTTCCTGTTAAGCTGCTGTATGCATGTAAGGTGAGCCAGGAAAAGCATTGGTTTCTGTGCTTCTTATGTCCTGAAACAGACATCAGTGAAAAAGTATTGTTCATGACAATCCTCGTATAGCTTTTTTTAAGTAAGTTCTGGACTTCAGTTGACTTTAACTTCTCTTTTGGCCATAGAATCACCATGCTATTGAACTGTTTTAAATAGTTAGATCTATACGACTGAAAATGATCAAGAATAGCAGAACTGTTCAAGTGGGGTCGATGGACTGCTGACATTGGAGGAGAAATGGTCATAATGACTTGTTTAGACACAAAAGTAAGAGTCTAACTCATTTCTTGGAAAAGTGATGTTGGAAGGAAGAAAGAGTGCAAGAAGCCCTCAAAAATAATGGTAGATAGTACTCCATTTCTTTCTTTCTTTTCACTCCCTAGCACAATGAAACAAAGGAAAAAACTAACCCAGGGAAATAATTCAGTCAGCAAAACAAAGAAACAAACAAACAAACTACAAAGTGATACATTAGTGGGTCAAATATAAATTCCATTTTTCAGTCATGAAATGCTGCTAATTGTAATTAGAAGCCCGGTTCACTCAATAACAGTTTTATTTCTGTCCTCTTTTCCTCTGTAGATTCTTAGCAATAAAGGTTTGTTGTCTGAATTTGATCATTAGCCAGGAAAGTTTCAATTCAAATTTAAAGCAAAAAAAAATTACAACAGAATTTGGCAGCAAAAATGTATTGTTTCTAGCAAATTACTTGCCAATCTTTTCCTCAGGAGTTCATTTTAAGTTTCAGTTTGTATGAAGATTGTGACTATTTGAAATAAAATTCAAATGTGAAATGGAAAAAAGTTTCTAAAAGTAAAGCTACATTCCACTAATGTCATCTCTCCAGGAGTGCCACCTTTCCCAGTCACACTGGTAGAGGTGATATCTTTTATTAGACCAACTAGATTTTTGCAAAAAACAAATTCTTTGATTGCAAGCTTTCAGGCACAAGCACTCTTCTTCAGGCATGGGGGAAAAGATTGTAAAAGTTCTTCTGGGTAGAAATGAAGGTTCATATTTCATAGGAGAGTTGAAGCTGTGGTAAAATCTCCTGTTTGGAACAGTTCATTTTATATGCAGATTAGGCTCAGAGAAAAGTTAGAGTAGTCTGTTTACCTCAAAGTTGTTTAGTGGTAAGCAGGATGTAGTCATATTTCCTTCTGGTTATGGTCTTTCATGTTTCACTGAGTCGTAAAAAGATGGAATGCTTCTCTGGGCAGACATTACTTATGTGGTAAGGTGTCTCTGAGCTCTGTGATGAGGCTCTGTGATGATGCAAATTACCCTGAACAAAGGCAGGAGCAGGGTCTCAGGTTTCAGGTGGTCAAACTTGCTTCCTTCTTGTAAAATTATGAAGATTTCGTTACCACACCTTCAACTCTCCTATGAAATATGAACTTTATTTTGTTTCATTTCTACCGAGGGGAACTTTTACAATCTTTTTTCCTATGCCTGAAGAAGGGTGCTTGTGCCTAAAAACTTGCAATTAAAGATTTTTTTGTTGTTGTTGCAAAAATCTAGTTGCTTTAATAAAAGATATCACCTCTACCAAAAGTTCTGATTCCTTTAGCCTCTAAACCAATATGACTACAACCTGGATACCTTTCCCAGTCATTCACTATCTTTTTTTGCTGGGGGTGGATGGGAAGGGATGTCATGATTAGTGACTTTAGTTTAACCTAAAGAATGAAATTTAATACCTGTGTCATGATGTCTTTAACAAGATTGCAGTGAAGTTTCTTTTCATTTTATTTGAATGCCTTATACCATGTAAGAGTTATAATTCAGGGAGGCCGGCAATTGTTGTAGGTCATTTGTAGACATCTAGTCCCTGGATACATTTCTATGTAAAAAATATAGTGGTCGGGTATCCCTAGCCTGTCCCACCTTTAAGATGGAATAGATTGGGGTAGCTGTCCTGTGGCACGTGTACCACAAGTGGCATGCATCAGATCAAGGAACAGTGACAGATGGGTCAGGTATCAGAAAGGAGAAAACAAAACAAAAAAACCACAAAGGGCATGTCTATGCAAGACATTTACTGTGGAGTAGACTAATTAGTTCCACAGTAAACATCACCATCTCCAAGTGCAGGGCTATTAGGATGGAGTAAACTAATAAACTCAGCAGCAGGCTACTTGTAAATACAAGTACTATCCTGCTGCAGAGTGTTTTACTCCACAACAGCGTATATGTAGAAGCTGACCTGGCTGGCTGAGGTATGAGGGTGCTTCAGTGTGAGGGCTGCCTGTTGGCTATACCCACAGTGGAGCATCTTCACACCCCAGCCAGCCCTTTGGCACATTCAGCTGGGTCGGAGCAGCCCCTGGCTGGCAGTCTGACCCCCTGTATGCCCTGCCAGGTGGGGCTGCTCCAATCTGGCTCAACATGCTACAGCCCTGGGTGCATGTGAAGACGTGGTGCCCAGGAGCAATAAACTCCTGGGCACCAAGGAGTAATAAAGGATAAGTGTTGGAGTTTATTGCTCTTCATTAATACGCTCCTGTAGACATGCCCACAGATTGCCACTTCGATCCCCTTCCTTTATTCATTTGGGGGGAGTGCAGGCTTACCTTATGGCATGCCTCCGAAAAAAGGTGGACTCCCACTGCAATAGATGGCCAGAAGTTTTAGATCAACTTGGAAGTAGTCATGGAAGGTACCTGGTTTCATAGTTTCATAGTAGCTAGGGTAGGAAGGGACCTGAACACATCATCTAGCCTGACCCCTTGCCACAGGCAGGAATGAATGCTGGGTTCACAAGACCCCAGACAGGTGATCATCCAACCTCCTCTTGAATTTATGCAAGGTAGGGGCAAGGACCACTTCCCTGGAAAGTTGGTTCCAGATTTTGGCCACCCTAACTGTAAAAAATTGCCTTCTGATCTCTAACCTAAACCTATTCTCCATCAGCATATCACCATTGTTCCTCGTCACCTCAGGTGGTGCTGGGGAGAAAAGGGCTCTCTACCTATGTGCTGTTGATCTCCCCTCATGAGTTTGTAGGCAGCCACCAGGTCCCCCTTCAGCCTCCTCTTGCTGAGGCTGAACAGGTTCAGGTCCCTCAGTCTCTCCTTGTAGGGCCTGTCCTGCCGCCCTCTCACCAAGCGGGTGGCCCTCCTCTGAACCCTCTCCAGGCTGGCCACATCCCTCTTGAAGTGCGGTGCCCGGTACTGGACACAGTACTCCAACTGCGGCCTGACCGAAGTCACATAGAGGAGGGGGAGTATCACCTCTCTGGACCGACTTGAGATGCACCTTTGGATGCATGACAAGGTATGGCTGGCCTTGCTGGCTGCAGTCTGGCATTGGTGGCTTATGTTCATCTTGGAGTCATTATTGACTCCCAAGATCCCGTTCCGCCTCTTTGCTTTCAAGAGGGGAACTCCCCAGCCTGTATGTATGCTCCTCAACATTGATACTTACCTACATGCAAAAGATTTTTACAGCATTTGGTGGAAATGCTAAGTTCTAGTAAATCAGCTGTTGGTTTTTTCTTGAGTGTTTTTGGCTGTTCAGGTGTTCATGAAGCCTTTGGCAGCAGCTGTGGTTTACCTATGAGTGGAGAATTACAGGTCTTTTACCTGCTTTGATGACTAGCTAATCAAAGGCACTGCTTGTGGAAGATGTTCAGAGACTAGTGCCAGGGTGTCATGTCCAGGGTTCCATCAAATGCTTCAAATTTCTAAGGCAGACAAGGTTCCTTGGGTGAATTTGATATCTTTTATTAGACCAACCCAAATAGTTGGAGAATAGTTATTAAGCAAGCTTTCGGGTTCAAAAACCCTTCGTCAGGTTAAGGAAGTTTCAGCAGTTGGTGTGTGCTCTTCCTGGATGGAATGAAAAGTAAAGAAGCCAGAGGCTGGGCTGGGGAGTCATTTGCCAGGCAGATTATTTTGTATCAAAAATCCAATGTCTATGTTTAGTCCATGATCTCTAGTATCCAGGAGGTTGATGAAATGGAGCTCATAGGCTCGTCTCTGGGATGTGTTGTGTAAGTTTCCCTTGAGGATCAGGACTGAGAGATTGGGGAGAGAGTGGCCCTTCTGTGAGAAATGTGCCCCCACCGGTAATTGAGTATTTCTGTCTTTGATAGATTTCCGGTGTGTGTTCATTCTGGTACGCAGTTGTTGTTTGGTCTCTCCTACATATTTTCCATCAGGGCATTTGGTGCATTGGATGAGGTATATTACTTAATAACTATTCTTCAACTATTTGGGTTGGTCTAATAAAAGATATCAAATTCACCTAAGGAACCTTGTCTGCCTATGTCCTTAGACCAACACAGCTACAACCTAAACCCCTGCAACATGGAAGATATCAAATTTCTAATTTATTTCCATCTGATAGTTGGAATACAAGTTTGCTAGAAAGAGCTCAACTTCTTTTGAAGATTCAGGACAGAGGTTAAGTCAGTCTGTTAAAAAAAGATACAGATAAGCCTAAGCCAGCAGTTAACTGCTAAAGCAATTTCAGGTTTAGTGGTTTCCAACAACAGCGACAGCAGGCATGTCTCCACCTGAATGGATCCTGAAATACCTGGAGAAGCAAGCTTCAGTGGGACTATACTGCATTCAGGAAGTTCATGATGGGAATGTAATTTGAATCTGACAAAAATGTGATGGCATGGATGCATCTAACTTTGTATGGGAATAGAAAGCCAGGGAACTATTTTAAAGAGCAGCAGTTGCCCAGACTTTGAGGATGGCTGCATATATCCTTAAAAGCCTGATTATTCTAGAAAGAAAAACAAAACAGAAAAAACAGCAGAAGTTATGTAAACTGATAAGACTTCTATAATCTACTTAAAACAAGCAACAAGGTTCAGCACTAGTTTTTCCTTGGAAGATCTGCAAGTGAGAGACTTGGCTTTGTTCCACAAACCGTATTAGTCATGACGTACTTGGCAGGTGAAAAGGTGGTGAACAGTCAGAGTGAGCTTATCCTTAATATATATATTGATGAATGGTCTTTAGGTACATCAGTTGTTCTTTCATTGTGTTGTGTGCAAAGCACAAATTGCTAGTACTGATGACAGGCAAAGCTACCACAGGCATCAGTTCAGGGTAGAGCAAAAAATCCCAACTTACCTCAATTGTTGATGCATTCTCTTTGTACACCTTGCTACCAGTCACTTTGTTAGGGAAGTAAGTGGCAAACCTTATCTGGGTGTGCCAGTAAAATCTGTGTGTATTTTATTTTATTTTTTAGTCAGTTGCATGTGGTCAAAGCTAGTATTATTTGTCTGGGAGACTACCTTTGAATCAGAATTTGGAACCAAAGCATTTCACTCTACTCGGGGAGCTCTTTTCCTAACAGACTGGTATCCAGTAAGTTGAGATATCTAGATACAAGATTCCAAGTTCTCCAAGCAACTTTGAAAGTCATTTACAAGACACTTATTCAATGACTCTTTATAGTATAGTTTGAACAGTGAGTTCCTTATAGTGGCCCTCTTTGTTTAGCAGAATCTCAAGTTGGGCATGTATGTTAGTCCACTATTTTGACTTATCACGAGCTAGCTAGATGTAGACCAAGGAAGCACAAGTTATACACGTTTCATCCTCTCTCTCCCCCTCCTCCTCCCCTCCCCCCAACTCATTAAATCACACTGAAGTCATACAGACAAACCTGGTAGGTTTAACCTTTTTTTTTTTTCCAAGGCATCAGTTTTGCATCAGTTCTCTTTTTTGTATCAGGTCAACCCTGAGACCTTTTGAGATTTTTGTATGGCGGGGAGGGAAGGGAAAATGAGGAGAAATTGATTTCTCATTCCTACCAGAATAGCTGGTAACCCAGTGGTTACAGTACACAGTTGAAACATGGAAGGCCAAGTTCCAAGTCTGAGTTCCCCCAAATGAAACTCTCACTTCAACCAAAATTTCTATCTATGTTGAAATTAGTACTGTGTTCTTATTGGCTGTTCTCTAGCCTGGACCATGACAGTTAGACACCTTCTTGTATTAAACACAGTCCTGCAACAATCTTGCACATCATCCATTGTACCCAAAGCATCCTTAAGAACTTAAATACCACCTTGATTCTTCTGTACTGGCTCTCATCATCATTATTTGCAGTTTATCTTTCAACTGCTCTGGAATTTGCTGGCTCTTTGCTTGGGGAGTTGCCCGTGGCACCCACTGCCTTGGGAATCTCTGACCTTTTCAGAAACCAGAGTGTAATTTCCCCTTTCCTTTACTAACTCCTTTTTTTTATAGTCCTAAAAAGGGAAGCTGAAAAATGGGTGGCTCCTTGGTATTAAAGGGTTACTGCCTGAGATGACTTTGGTACCTTAGCAACAGAGTGTTACTTTTCCTATGGTAAGCTTTGGTTTTAATGAATTGACACTTTTTTAACAAAATCCAGTTTCATCAGGTTTTCCAAAAGAGCTGTGGTTCAAAAAGAGCTTTTATGTATTTGGTTCATATGAATTTCTTAGGTGGAAGGCTAAACTACTTTCCCTTCTTCCCCTCACTCCCAAGATCTTGATGCCTTTATAATTCTTTGAATAGGTGAGCTTCTGGGCTTAGAGATTCAATTTATACCAGACCCTTATGTGGATAATGTTTCAACTGACATTCCTTTCTAATGTGAAGTTGCAATTCCAGCTGCAGTGAATCTGTCGTCATGCCAATTTTACTTGGTTTTTTACACTCTTATTCCCATCCCAAGGAGACCCTACTTACGTGTGTCAAAGATGCTAGCAGTTTTACTTTTAGAAAATTAAAAGGTTAAAATACTTTCCTGTTTTTGTCTTTTGATGTCAGTTCCCTGCACCATATGTGCCATTTTCAAAAAAGAATATGTCTGAATGGCTATCTGAGTACATTGCCCTTTGTTAAGACTTTTTTTGGCCTGTTTAGAAACCAGAAGCCTAAGACAAAGCAGCTTTCTTCCCCCTCCCCTGCTCAGTCATTTGTTTCACAATTAGTTGAAATGAATTTATCTAGAAACTCATTGAAATGTGGAAGGTAGTGTTGGTATCTTAGAGGATGTAGCATTTGATGGCCTGACTTAGGTTCTGTTCTACTTCCCTTAAGAACAGCCTGAAGGGTAGAGTGTAGGGGGGCTTTTACTTGAAAATCCTTAGAGCTGTGGGAGTCCCTCTGATTTCAAGTTAAGTGGGAATGCTATCTTCAGAGAAGCAGACATGCTGTATGTAACTCTTCCATCTACACTCTTGCTATGTTTCATGTTTATAGTTTTAAATGTATATCAGCTCTAAAAGTCTTCAATCTGAAAGCTAATTGAATCTAAAATTTAAGTATGCATTTTCCTCTTAAACAACAGAGTATAAGGAAAAACCAACAAAGAGATGATAGGCCTCACAATTCAGAATTAGGTAGGAGCAAATGCATTTTAAAGGAATGCTGAGAGGGATTAAAATGATTAACAATAGAAATCATAAATTATAAACTTGATCTTAAAAGAAATTTGCACAAATCAGATGTGGGTATTTTAAAAAGATAATTTGGCTTACTATTTAGACGAGTTTATGTAATATATCATATTTTCCATTTTATCTTTCCTGTTAAAGCAGCCTAAATATTAACTTCTGTTACTTGGACCAAATTGAGGAGTAGGATAAAGAACCAGTTGTGCTCTTATGAAAATGTTAAAAGTTGCAGCTGACCCTATTCTGTCTGCATTCTTTTGTCTTCCAGTGTAGATTTAAATATTTGGTTTTACAACTGAGCATGCTTTCGGTGTGTTATGGCATGCTCAGTTGGAAAAGGCCTATCTTATTGACAAATTCAACAGCTGCCTGTTCACTTCTAAGGCGGGTTGTGCTGTTTCTTTCTTCCCTTAATACGGTATTTAAGTTTTCAGCAAGGTTCAAGCAGCGTCATTAATAGAATTGTAGAATTATCAGCTATTCTGAAGTAGGGCTCTTCGTTATGATCTAGTGTGTCATTTGCCTCTAGATTATTTAAGTGTCCTTACATAAACCATGTGACCTAAATCAACACCTCGACTTTTTTTTCCGAATTTACTGTTTGGATACAGTGCTCAAAACAGTGTTCAAAACAGTTCCCCCAGTATGGTGGTGACATGTTTTTGCCCCCCTCCCCTCCCCCCCCCTTTTTTTTTTTGAACTTGGAATATGTAAACATGCACTTCTATCTGGTTGAAGCATATTGCGTTAATTTAATTCATATATATATATATATATATATATATATTCCATTCATGTCTACAAAAGAAAATCTAAAATACCGTCTAACTTGAGACTTGAAGTTCAGGCATTTTACTTGTCAAATAAAAAAAATAAGCAGCCATCTTATTGTGAGTCCTGACTCTAGGAGAAGAAACACTCTATATACCCACTATTTACATTTTGTAGATTAGTAAATTATAAAAGTGCTATTTGCTCCTAAAACATGAGAAGTAGCAAAGTAGTAAACTTCTGTTACTGAAATAAGCAGATACCTGTGTGTATTTAGTCCTCTGTGGAATAATGCAGTACTGCCTTTTAACAGTTAGTTTTCAAGGGTACTTTAAGCAGCATTCCTAAATGATAATTCTTTTCCTACTGTTTGATCAGACGTATTACAAACTGCATCTGACATTTAATAAATACTGGTTTTGGAAATGATACTTAGCCTTCATATTTTCAAATTATTGCTCTCATGCTGGGTATATTTTGTATAAATTATTGAGAAAAATCTGCCTAACATTGTTTCTTCAGTTTTGATTCTTAAGGATAATATTACCTATGAGTACAGTAAAATATTGCCTACATCATTGCTTTATGTAAATTAATTATGTCCTCCGTATACTGCTGTATTGCTAATGTTTTTATAGTTTCTTGAGAAACAGGCTGGTGCTTTAATGGAGGAAGTAGGGGTTGCCACAAAGGAAGCAGTAAGTGCTGGATTAATTAAATACTGCTCTGGTCATCTTTAGACCACATTATTATGCTACCTCTCTCTTGACTATTTATTTCTATTTTTTTACTCTTCCACAGTTTCCCATCTTTTTCATATGTGAATAAACCACTGTATTGCTTTTTATATTTGTAGACCGTTAGTCCTCTTCCTAAAAATTGTTTCTTTTGTATTCATGCTTCAGATCTTGATCTTTTGGAATGCCTTTTACTTAAATTGCACTGAAATTCTTAAATGTCGTTATTAGGAAAGGGACTTTATTACTTTATACGTCCTGATTTTTGTACGTGTTCAGGGTTGTATCTAGTTCCTTCAGTGACAAATATAACTATTTCTTACTTTTTCTAGGACCACAGACCTAAGAGCTGAAATGAGTTATGTTTTTGCATATAACTCAAAAGAATTACTTATTAAATTTGAGTTGCAGGGCAAAACCGACTTTGTTATGCCTCTGCAGAGCAGCAGTGTACAGGTTTAATAGCAGGTGTAATTTCAAGTCATGGGGCTGCTGAATAAAGTAGGATGTTATTTGGCCTGCAATATGTTTATTACTTCTAATTTATAATGGTAAGGAGAAATCAGCTTGACTGTCAAATTCTAATTCTGGTTAGCATTGCTAGCATGTTTAAAAATTTAAGCGTAAACAGAGAGATTTTTCAGTATGGAGTGGCTGAGAGAAACAATACAATGATGCTATTTTAATCTTTGTTCATAGTAGCTTGAAGAAAGAGGGTAGCTGAAAGCTGACTGCTTCTGTGAAAAAGTTGAATCAGCACTGCAAAAGTGGTATTGTAAATGGAGGAGTTTGAGGGCTTTCATTATGAAATTTGTGGTGTGCTGCAAAACTGTCCAGTCGTCATCTTAAGCTGGTTTATTAGAAGAGAATGAAGATGTCTAAGTATTTGTGTAATTTTTCACTTGGACTCAAATTATGACTACTTCAACTTTTAACATTTTTCATTGAAATAAAAAATGGGATATGATATAGCTATATGAAAAGGAAATTTGATTTTTGAAACACCAGCTGCAACAAACTTAAATAACAAATTATAGTAATGGATCATAGAGCTACACACAGCTATGGACAACTTTTAGTGTTTGTTTATCATTCAGAAAATAATTGTTGCTTAGCTCTGTGGCTTAGGAGGAAGTAGAGAAAAGGGGACTGCAAACTGCCTTTCCAGTTATTCATCCTAGGCTGACATAATTTAAAGCATGTTATAAAGGCTGCTCTGAATTCTTCACTGGCTGTAGTTATTGTGACAGTTGGAGATCAGGCACAACAGTGTGTATTCCCTGCAACTTGCCTTCACAGCATGACCCTTACATGGTGACTGGGGGAATTGGGTGGTGTTAATGGCTGTAAAAGTGCTGCGCTACCCATGGATTCCCCTCTTTCTTGGGGCAGCATAAAGAAGTTGCACCATGGTAGAGGATCTATTTCTGTGACTTCTGTATTCAGTTTCCTTAACTTTTATATGATCAAAGAAACTAGAATTTAATCTAGATCTTTGATCAACAGTAAACTTGATGTTTTTCTTGTACTTTCAAACCTGTATGTGATTTCACAAATTTATTGCTTTTGAAAATACTGTCCTCAGCAATAGAGCATTGTGGTTTCAGATGAAAACCAAGAACTAGGAATAAATAAACTCTTAAGACATGTCCTGTTTCTGTGTAAGTGTTCTTTATAAGGCTTAAAAAACTAGCTGCAAGTTTTATTTAGATAGCAGATATTTCTAAGTTTCTTAGGAGGCGTAGTGACTTTGAAAGGTTTGGTTGTACATTAACGTGTGGGTTGAATGTTCCTTCTGTGGAGTTAAGGCTATTTGTTACTGGAGTACTGCCTAAAATACATTTTGCTCTCTTGTTGTGACATATGTGAAGTTAATTGCTTGGCTTACAATCCTTCACTGTTTTACCTGCTGTTATTCTTTAAGAAGTGGCTGGCATCCCCAGCTTTAATAATGAGATCATTTGGAGACTTCTATACTGAGACTGTTAAACTAGATTTTGACATATACAAATACCCTCATTTTATAATTATTTTGGGGATATAGTGAAAATAATGTTGTCCTCTTCCAAAGCTTGATGCTTACCTCCTCATATGCAAAGGACTATGACATCCAAAAAGAAGTCAGACTTCGTTTATGGTACCCTCTAATAGCTTTCTCTCCTTCCCCCACTTTTCCCCCAGTAGTACAAATTTTCTTCATCACTGACTGCATGATCCCAGAACTAGCTGGTAGTCTGCCACGTAAGTGAATTTGAAGTTTTGGTCAGTCAGTTCTATAGACTTTAAGGAATTTTACTGGCATCTTGAAGAGGATTCTTGATAAATTTAATGTACCATATGAAGCCATAGCACCTATGTTGTCCTTCACTCTGCTAAGCAAGGGCTGAATCCTGTTTCAACTTTACATGGCTAAGTGCCACTTACATAGCCATGTAAATGCAATTTTTGAAGTTATGCACAGTTTGGATTCTGCTTACATTTGTGTAGCTTTGTTTGCCCTGCGCTTCCTTTCTGAACATGCTCAAAAGATTGTACTCTATCTATGTAGGGTCTGGAGCATAATAGAATCTGAAAAAATATGACTAACAACTGTTCGAATGGCCTACTTTGTGCCACATTAGTTTAGGATTATGGCACTTGTCCAGGGATTAGGAGACCCAGATTGTAGGCTCCCCTGACTTAGAAGAGTTTGGAACCTGCATTTTCCACTTCCCAGCAAAGTGCTCTAACCACTAGACAAGAGCCCAGAGTACTCTTCAGCTGTCCTTTTGAAGATGGCCCATGAGGGAAGATATATGGAGCCTAGGAGAAGTGAGCAAGCCAGGGGGAGGGTGGGTCAGTGAAGTGAATACTGCCTTAAAAGAGAGGAGTGAGTTCTGGCTTTACTCCTTGTTCCCAATGGAACAGAACGTATCCCATTGCTGTTTATCCATTTTATCCAAATAATTTTATATACAAATGGCAGAAGAACCACCTGGAGCTAGAATCCAGGGCTACCTGGATCCACCTTCACTGATCCACCTTCCCTCTGTTTTGTTGTCTTCTTTTTGTCCCAGCTTATCTTCCCCTCGCTGGCTTTGTAGTAGAGCGTCAAGAGGAAAGCTGAATAGGATGCTGAGCACCGTGTCATGGTGCCCTTTGCTGGAAAGTGAGATGCACTTCTTCCAAGCTGAGAGGAGGCCTGAGAACTTAGGTCTCCTGTTCTTTGGGTAACTGCCCTGACTACTTTGCTATTGGACTGAGCAGTTGGAGGGTGCTCCTCTTCCACTTTCCTTCTGCCAGATGCATGCATACCTGGATGACTTTATTTTATCACAGATGGAAGTAGAATCTAAAAGTGAAAGTGCCAAAAAGTGCAGTTACATGGCTGTGTAACTGCCACTTAAGTTAACAGAGGTTGTGTTGTATAAGATTTGGTCCCAAACCCTGAAGTTAGGATAGCCCTTTGATTATAATTTTATGCACATCCTGATGCCAGTCTGATCAGTAGGTCATTTTAAGTACTTTGCACTGATGAAAATTAGCTAAGTTTTGGCAAGTTTTCAAGATACTGCTTTATGTTCACTCAACAGCTAAATAAATGACTCAGGATTTTTTATAATGGGTTCATGCAACTATGGAACAATGAAAGGAAACTAAATAATTGACTTGGATCTTCAGCCTTTTTTCCCCATTTGTCTGAAAAAGACTTAACTGACTCTTCACAGATTCCCTCAGTGTAGGGAAATCCCTGTGTGGCTTCCCTCATTTATTTGTTTTAAGATGAAGTTAAGTTATGGGGCAGCCAGTGAGGGGAAGATAAGCTGCGCCAAGAGGAAGACAGTAAATTGAAATTATGTGCATCATTCTGTCAAAGGACATGTGGAGATCAAATAAAAAAGTACAATTTAAACAGCGTAGCAGATCCGGTCCAAAAAGTACACAGGTTATGAGAGCTTTTGTGTTTATCACCATGATGATGAAACATGTAGTATGTATTGGCAGTAAATTAATTAAAGAGCTGTAATCAGGTTTTAACATTAGCCACCAAACTTTACCCACACAAGGTTTCACACACTGGTGGTATACCATACCTAGCTCTTACAGAGCATTTTCATTAGTAGATCTCAAATAATTTTTCAAAAGGATGTAAATATCATTATCCTAATTTTACCAGTAGGGAAACAGACATAGAGGAGAAAGTGCCTTGCCTGGGGTCATCCAACAGCATTATGGAGAGTGCCTGTGGGTATGTGTAAATAAGTCACTACTGTAGACAAGCTATCAGATTTACCCAAAGAACCTTGTCTGCCAATGTCCTTAGACCAACATGGCTACAACGTATACCCCTACTGTAGACAAGGCCCTCGTACCTAGAGAATTGTAATGTGGTGTCTGTTCTGCCACTTTAATGGTCCCTAAATAGGTATAGACAGACTAAATAATTTATCTACTCCTTATATGGTGTATCTGCTCCTTATATAGCCAAATCAGTGCTGAGAAATTTATTCAAAACTACATCCATTGTCAGTTTTGCCTGCTCTTTGGTGACAAACACACGAGAAAGATGGCGAAAAGGGGCCACTTTGAAAAACCCATGTTCTTCTTTCACTGTAGAGAATTTCTGAAGGATAACAAAAACACAAGATTAAAAAGGACCATTTAACTATTTCATCAGTTTATGTGAAAAGTGTGCAAAGGTGAAAGTAAGAATTCAGATAGTCACAGCAACCCTGGTGGTTCACTCCAGCAGTAGTTTTGACTTGACACCCCTCCCCCAATTATTCAAACTGTATCACTTGCATCTCTTCGATTTGGAAAGCTATGATTTTCTTAAAAGCTTAAATGGCAGATTGCATTTTAGACCCTCATATAGAAACATAAGGGCTAGGGACAGAACTTACAGACAAACTGGTTTAAGTGATCAGAAACTGGTTTAAACCTGTAACGGAATAGAAGCTCAGTGCACATAAATCAGTTTTAAAAAGACTGAAACTGGTTTAAGATAAACTTGGTTGAATGTAGTATCAGACTTAACTGATTTAGGTCAAACTGGTTTATGAAACTTCTGTCCCAGATCCCTTCCTGATTCATGTTAAATCACAGTCCTCCAGCATGCTTTCCAGCCCTGGCCTGGGCTGTGCTGTCTGCTCCAACAGAGAAGGGTTGTGGGGATGGGAAGGAGAGAGAGGCAGGGACCATGGGTGACTGGTGTCTCATGAATTGGGGTGTGGGGCACTCCCCCAGCAGCCAGTCAGCAACCGGGGGGGTCCCCTCACAGCCAATCCCGCAGACCGGGGTGGGGGGGGAAGGTGTTGTTTCCCCCCTCATGGCCAATCCCGCTGACCCACAAGTGGTAGCGGCACTTCTGGGTGAGTGCAAGCCGCCGTGGGGGGGTACCACTTCTCCTGGCACCCACACTACCCAGCCAGTGCTGGGACTGCAAATCCCAGAGACCTCAGGAGCAGCAGGAAAGTGCCAGAGCCATGCTCTCGTGTCCCACCCCTGGCTTCTGGCCTGAGCCACTGAATTACCTGAATCAAAGGTAAATGTGTCTGGCTGTTTCTCCGTTTAATCTTCGCAGATTAGATTAACCTCCAAAGACTGAATTGATTCAGCCTTGGGCTTTTTGACTGTCTGTACTTAGCCATGCTGAACTTGACAGTCTTCGGCCTAATGCTGCTTGAATTTTAGTTTTGACATGGTTTTTCCACACCCTACATTCAACACTGAATGCCTTTGGTACCTGTTAGAAAAGGGGACTGAGCTCACTTTAGATTTGTTTGTGGAGAAGGTACCAATTTAGGTCTTGAAGCATCAATTTATATTAATATTGATTGTACTGGCTCCCATCTACCTATGCACAGGCACTTTCAGTATGTCTGCTGTGGTCTTCAGATAACTTAAGAAAGGAATGCTTTCTGAGCTTGTATTCTGAAAGGAAAGAGAGTTCTAAAGCCTTCTTTCAGCTGTGGTAATGACTAATGAGAGGGAATTGATAGCATCCGTTAATCCTGAAGTGGGTGGTCTGCAGGAAACATCACCAGTGGAGAAATGAGGGGCTTGAAATTAGGCATTTTAACATTTTAAAAGGGTATTGCTGATTTTTGAGATTGGAGAAAAGCCTTGTGCACGGAAGGAATTTTTAAAATTTTTACTACCAAATAATTAGTAGAAACCGAGAACTCTTAAATGCCCACAGAGTATTTATTTAGTTTTCACTTAATTCTTATATTGTACACTCTAAAGTGAACTTGTAGATGACTTGGTACTTGATGTTTAGGCAGGGCATTACTATTACAGTATATTATGAATTCCTTTGGATTTGCGGTTTGAAATATTTTGAATTATAGAAATCCCCCCATTAGTGGTGATACCGAGTTTTCTTTTCTGCTTTGTTAAATATTAGTTGGAATTTTTCAGTTTTTCTCTTGATGCAATTGTTACAGTATTTCACTATCTGACTTCTGAGTTACTTTATCTTTTTGCTAAGGAAATATAGAGGGACTACCTTATTTTTGGTTATAGTTATACAGCTAAGACAGTGTTCCCTGACTTTTTCATTGAGCCCTTAAATCTACATATACAGTTCAAAAAACATTTTGTTTTTCTTTTTCATAATGGTCTGTGGCAGTGTCTACACGAGATGCTACTACGCAGTCAAACAAATACTAAATAAATGTACAGTAACCCGAATTACCGCATAGTAGCACTGATAAACTCTTTTTTGTGCCACTTCTATGCAGTAGTGTCACATCACAGTTTTTGCCATGTGATGCTACTGCACTGTAGAATTGGGCTACTGGACATTCAGCATCTTCTGTAGATGTGCCCTGTGACTACTTAATCTGCGCTCAAAACCTATTTTTAGGTGGACAGCCATTCAGTGACAGAAAGCTTTGTTTAGCCTTCTGTCTCTCCTGATGTAAAAGCTTGAACCATGAGACAGAAAGAAAACAGTAGCTAAAAACATCTCCATGAAATTTTCTTTTAAGTCTAAAAGATCTGAACACCAGTAGTTCCCACTCCCTCCACTGACGGGCAAGATAACTTCTTCATTATGCTTAGCCTAGTTGTCCTTGTCAGGTTGTGGTATCTGAATAGTCACTTCTTCCCTGAGACATTCCCTGCAAAAACTAATCATTACAGCACTGCCTGTGCCAACCTGTTTTCAGGCAAAGTTTTAGATGAAATCTATAAATGAATAGTGCTGTATTTAAGTTTATTCTGTCATTCTTTTTAACCATGGATAAACATCCACCTCATACCTTCATATAATTTGATCTGATAATGAAATATATCAATTTCAGTATGTTTGCTAATTTTATTATCAGGGAGCCCAAAGTGCTAGGAAAATTAGAATATCATTTAATATACAATTGAATAGTTAGGAGGCATATTTTGATATGAACATTGAACTGACTTTGATTCTATTTCATGACTTTATCTCTAGTTTTATTTTCTGGGTATTGCATAGGGTCATGCAAATGAATTAGTACAACAGAAAGCTTTTCTGGGTTAGCAAGACCCTGTGATGTAAATGAACAAGAAAGTCTACCTAAACCTATACAAATGCACTTTTTGTCTTTTTCTTTTGTGAGGTAAGAATCACAGATGGTAAGTGCTAGTGCTTTGAAGACACCACCAAATCTTTTTGTTAGAATGGGAGGCAGCTCAAGAACTGTAAAATTAGATGGAATTTTGGATAGAATTTCTCTTTATCACTATTCTCCATAAGTGCGTTTCTGTTCCACTGAGAGATGAAATTATATTTTTCGATTCCTTCCTTGGCTGCCACTGCTAGACTTCAAGGTGTTGAAGGCACCTGTCTTCTGATGCTGGGTAGGCAACATGTTTTGCTGCATAAATTGCAAATTGTTGTTTTTAAAAGGATACTGAAATGTTTTACCCTAATGCTAACCTTGGAAAGATGAATATCACTGATAATAGTGTTACTTCTAAAATTTGGCAGAGGCATGTGCATCTGTGCAGTTTTTTATTACAGGGATTATGGGTCTTACTCCTTCAGGGATTGATTGATTTATGGGCTATAAGTGGTTGTAACCTGCATGCTGCATCTCTGCAACAGTGGACAGTATGAGGCAGGGAAGATGTGCAGAAAGAATTCCTTGCAGAATATACTTTTTAGCTCTCTGAAGAAAAAAAAAAAGGTAATTTTTTCTGGCTAGTGAAACTGGTTTGCCAGAAGGGATTCCCAGCTCTGAGTCTTAATTTGTATGCTAGGCTAAACCTCCTCTTGGCAAACCTTAGGTCTATGGGAACAGAAGATGGCAGAGAGGTCAGGAAAGATGTAGATCTAGCTAGGAGCAATTGCTATGAGTTGGAGTTAGGGAAACATTTTTTAACTTCCAGTGCTTCATTATCTCTGTTTAATGACAATTCATTATTGGTCAATTTCTATGTAATGTAACTATAAAAAATCTGCCACTATCATTTTATTTATTTTTTTTTAGTTATATCTTTTCAGACATTTTTAGAAATGTTTAACTGTTGACAATTAAGGCACATGTTAAATAAAGGGGTCTAAAGGAAATGATAGATTGCAAATTGTGGGACATTACACAAATTGAAACAATTTGCATTAAAATGATGTGCAGAAGAGGAGGCAAGTTTAGGGAAAAAAATCTCTTCTAGATTGTCAGAACTCATGCTAGAGGTGATATCTTTTATTAGACCAACTAGGCACTTGCAAAAACATTTCTTCATTTGCAAGCTTTCTGGCACTTGCTCTTCCTCAGGCATAGGAGAATGCAAAGATTGTAAAATTTCTCCTAGGTGGAAATGAAGGGCAAGTGTGCCAGAAAGCTTGCAACCAAAAACATTTTTTTGTAAATACCTACTTGTTCTAATAAAAGATATCACCACTACCATGAGTTCTGATTCCTTTTGCCTATAGACCTATACAATCTTCTAGATTGTAACATGTTAGTAACAATGAATTAAGATAGATCTTAAACTGCCCCTTGTTAATTTGCATTTTAAACTACTAGTTAAGCCTCTGCTTTCCTTACTTTGGCTACAGAAAATTACTACAGATCAGTTAGCTCTTGCTAGCCTTTATTCTTAACAAGATGTGAAAATGTGCCACGTAATTACCATTTCTGGTGTTGCAAATGACCCACAAATTCTATCCTTGTACAGTGTATTCAGCTTAGTAGAGCTGCTTTCAACAATAAAAATACTCAGTGAGGTACCATGTATTTTGCTTTTAGAGTGTACTCTGAAATGTATGCATTTGGCTCACTCCAGAAAGAGGTTTTTATGCCAAAGAAGATATTTTTGAGGAAATAAAAATAATTGTTCTTTTGGGATGTAGCTTAGAAAAACTCTTCAGTCTGAACCCTGCCAATTTGTTGCACAGCTGTTAAGATGACATAATGGTTTTTTGTTTGACTAAGGGCATAAATAAGAACTTCCTTCCTTCTTCATTTATATTTATTCTAGTTCTATGCAGGATTCATAATGAGTCTTTTCCAAATTACTGTTACCAATTGAAAGAGAGTCCCTGTAAATACATTTTTAGAAACTTTGGTACGTATATTCACTTGTGTAATGAGTGACCTAATTTCTGTGAACTAGATTTAACCTCCTTCTTCCTTGTTTCTGTCAAAGAAAAAAAAGTTTAGAGGCCAGAGTACAAGAGAAATTAGCCCAGCTATATCCGAGGAAAATAGTTTGAAACTATTTGCCAATAACCTCCCTACAAGGCATTTGTATACTTGGGACATAATAGGGATTATTTAGTCAGGCTTTAAAAGCTGAATCAAAGTAGCTAGTATAGTATACCCTTCTTCCATTTAAGGTGTTACTGTTTTTGTTATGAGCCATATTTCCTGCTGATGTTCAGTTTACACTGAAGGAAATGACTGCACTGGAGATCAACTCCATGAGCTCTGGTGTAGTGTTTTAGAAAGGAACTTAAGTTTGGCTTGGTTGTACTTAAAGTAACAATTGGTTCTCCAAGTCGAGGTTGTATTTTTGATTTAGGAAGGGCATGGTTCTTGGACCTTGCATGAATTAAAAAAGCATAGAATAACATTTTACCTTGAGTCTTATATTTTGTAACAATTTCTTTTGACAGAAATTACGGAGTTGCTTGCTTTCTTCGTTTTCGTCATAGTAAAAACCATGGGATGAGCTTTTAGATTTTGTAGGAACAGGGATACAAAGTACTTTTGTAGAATAACAAAGCATTTGTTAATACAGATTAAAGTGGGGTTTTTATTCTAATCGTAGCTTTTTATTTAAACATGTTAATGAGGTATTGGGTAGCAGCATATCAGGGCTTCTTTATTTACAGTTTACTTAACTTATACCCATTAAAAACCTTTCACTGCTATGCAGATCTCTAATACATATGTAGATTATGTTACTGCAGCAGACATTTTGAAGGGACTTCAAAACTAAGGTAGTAGGAGCCAACCTTTTTGGCAGGTGTGCCACAAATTAGCTTTGCACCCTCCCAAAATGATAATTTGATCTCTTTCCCGTACTTGATCTGCTGCTTTGCTTTCTTGTCCCTGCCCTGTGCTGCCTGGCCAAGCTGCTGCTCTGTTTTCTGCTTCCTGCCCTGTGCTTCCTACCTGATCTGATGCTCTGCTTTCTGGTCCCTGCCCTGTCTGCCGCTGTGCTGTCTATCCCGTCCCCAGTTTACCATGTGCCATGGACAGAGGCTGCTCATATCCTTGTTATCAGGTTGACCACCCATGATTTAACTAATTAACCCATTGTAGCATTCCCCGCTTTCACTCGTGTTACTCAGAGACCCCACTGAATTTTGATTTCAATATTGTTGTGTGCCAAAAATGGCTTTTTCCCCTCCCCCTTGACAACTTGTTTTTCAAAGCTCCAGGGCTACAGTGTTTATTCTCTGCCCTTGTCCATGCTGGGATTATTATACTATTGTCCAAATGTGGTTTGTGATACTACTTTTATGTCCACGCAGCTGAGCTTGCCTAGTTCCAAAGGCCAGGGTAAAAAAATTTTGACAGTAAAATCCAGAAGAAAATTAATGCCACAGACTGGTTCTCTTCCATGTCTTGACAGTGCTGTTTGTCAAGCCTTGTATTCAGAGTGGAAGGCCCAACAACACCTGTTAGATTCCCTCGAAGCAGGAGCTAAAAATATCACCTTTATTTCCTCATGGGTATAAAATGATTTATTTTCTTAAAGGTTTAATGATTTGGGTTTTTTGCAAATACAGTTTTAAGAGTTTTAACTTTGAAATTCAGGAAGCATGACATGGAAGGAGGATAGGTATGTAACTTTATCATGCTCCCACAAGTTCTTCATTTGCTAAAATGCATTGATGGTAACCATGAGCCAATCTACATGTTAATTTTTAAATTCAAGGGCTGTCTTGAAAATTGTTTCATCCTTGAGGCTACTATCCCTTTATAGATTGCTACCATCACCCCAGACAACACTTTGACTGATTGGAGAAGTAGTACTCTTGCTTTCTAGATAGTTTAGCAATTCTGCTGAGTGGTTAATTTGTGAAATAGATGAAGATTCAAATTATGGATAATTACAGGTTTTATTGGTGTCCCCTCCTCCTACCTTCTGTACCTCATTATGAAACAGCCATATTATTTTGCAGTTCTGGAAATAAACTGTGAAATGTAAATTTACAGTCCTTCTATTTCAATATCTTCTGTTCCGTTTATGATACAGGCTTCGTATGTTTGTAAGCATAGTTAGAAAGGAGTAGAGAGAATTTGCACGCTGAATCTCTATACAGAGAGAGAGAGCCAGAGGACCACAAATAATCTAGTGCAGTGGTTCTCAACCTTTTATGGGCAAGGACCCATTTGTAACTATTGGCCAGTCCCGACCCAGTGCCCCTCACTCCCGACCCACTGTACCCCAATCCCACGTGTGAGGAAGGGGGTGGATGTGGGCCATGGGGGGCCCGAAGCAGTGCCTTGCAAACTGGAACTCTGCCAGCCTGCAAGAGAAAAGCCTCAGTTTCCTACATTTTTCTCCTGTAAAGGAGAATCCATTTTTAAAGTTTGTTCGCAACCCTTTCATATATTCTCATGACCCACTTTTGGGTCATGACCCACAGGTTGAGAAATGCTGATCTAGTACACAAGAACCTGCTTGGTCCCCCAAGAGAAACCAGCATTCTGCAGGTTAAAAGATCAGTTGCTCTTCTTTCACAGCTCAACAGGGAGATGAGGAGCCACCAGCTATTGAGGTACCTTCTTTGCAGAGGTAGGGAGATTATCCATGTTTTTTCCCCGTGAAATATCCAAGTTTTCATAGATTTCATAGACATTAGGGCTAGAAGGGACCTCGGAAGATCATCGAGTCCAGCCCCCTGCCCAAAGGGCAGGAAGTCAGCTGGGGTCATAGGATCCCAGCAAGATAAGCATCCAGTTTGCTCTTGAAGGTGTTTAATGTAGGCGCTTGAACCACCTCTGGTGGCAGGCTGTTCCAGACCTTGGGGGCTCGGACAGTAAAGAAATTCTTCCTTATGTACAGCCTGAAACGGTCTTGTAGTAGTTTATGACCGTTCGACCTAGTCGTCATCCCTAGGGGTGCTCTGCTGAAAAAATGTTCCCCCAGATACTGATGGTCACCCCTGATAAACTTATAGGTGGCCATCAGATCACCCCTGAGCCTGCGCTTTTCCAGGCTAAAGAGCCCCAGGGCTCTCAGCCTGTCATCGTAGGGTCTGCTTCCCTGACCTCTGATCATGCACGTGGCTCTTCTCTGGACTCTCTCAAGCTTCTCCACATCCTTTTTGAATTGTGGAGCCCAAAACTGGACGCAGTACTCCAGCTGCAGCCTCACCAAGGCCGAGTACAAGGGGAGAATGACATCCCAGGATTTGCTTGAGAAGCATCTATGGATGCAAGCCAGCGTTTTGGTTGCTTTACTAGCCACAACATCGCATTGCAGGCTCATGTTCATCTTGTGGTCGATGATGACCCCCAAGTCTCTTTCTTCTGTAGTGCTAGCCAACATAGCACTGCCAAGCCTATAAGGATGCTGTGGGTTTTTCTTCTCAAGGTGGAGAACCTTGCATTTATCGGCATTGAACACCATCAGATTCTCGTCCGCCCACTTGCTGAGCCTGTCCAGGTCAGCCTGGATCACCTGCCTGTCTTCTGGTGTGGATGCTTTGCCCCAAAGTTTGGTGTCATCGGCGAACTTGGCCAGTCCGCTTCTGACTTCAGCGTCCACATCATTAATGAAGATGTTGAACAGTATGGGTCCAAGGACAGAGCCTTGGGGGACCCCACTGGTCACAGGACACCATGATGAGTGACTTCCAATGGATATGTGATGAGCGGCTTCTCATCTTGTGTGGGAAATGATGATACTGGTGTCTACTTAATTCCAGTGCCACATCACTAGAGTATTGACATTGTTGTTGAGAACCTAGTCTGTGCAGGTTTGCAGCAAAGTCACTATATACAAATAGTGAGGCTGCTCTGATGCACTGTAGTTACAGTGCGTCGAAGCAAGCTTATTTAATCAAGTCTGCTGGAGCATGGTAATACGTGAGCTGATACACGAGATGCTCCGGGCACTTTAAGTAGAGTGGCTCTTGGAACTGTTTTAATTAAAGATCCCGTCCCGCTCCCCAGAGCAGATGTATAAACACTGTATGTTCTTTTTACTTCCTCCATTTTGGTTGTTTGAGGTGCAAGTCTGTGTGTGGATGTTTATTTTTGAAAAATGTACACTTACACCAAAAGGAAAAAAAAAAACTTATTGGTGTTGGTACAAGATAGTTGGTAGGTTGGCCCTGAGAGTAACAAAACCTGATAATAGCATCTCTTCCCTATGGCTACTGCTCATTCATCATGTCTCTGCTTGTCGCTTGGGAATTGAGTCATGCTTATCCTCCTTTAAGAGCATAGTCTCTACTGACAATGATTAGATGAGCTATTCACTATCTAAGTTGCCTCTCTCCCTTTTATTGAAATGCTTAGACCACTAAACCTATGCATGGTAGTAAGAGAAACAGGTGACTCTTCTGTTTCTCTTTTTCCTCCTTTACCCAGGAGTTCCCAAACTATTAAAAGTGTCAGGAAAGAATCTAAGGGATAGTGAGATCTTTAAGATACCTGTTTTTCCAAAAATAGACACAAAGAGGAACAAAGATAATGGGAAGCAATATTTCCTCATGCTGCTAATAAAGACAGCAGAAGGTTCCTCTTCATATGCTTACAGCAGGGGATAGGGCTTCAGTTAGTTTCCAGGAAGTTAAGGAAAGCAATTTTAAAACATGGCTTTATGAGTTTAAAGTAAACAGTTTGTCTCTAGCACCAGTCAAACTTCCTTATTTCTAAATGTTTATTTATAGGGTTAAGTCACACTTGAAACATAGATCAGAACATCTCAGCTAAACACTCTTCAACTTAAGTAATAATTTAGCAGAAGCCCCTTACAAAGACTCCATTCCTGGGGAATTGGTGTATCTTGATTCTGAATTAGAAACTGAGGAAAAAATTTAAGATTTGCTAGCTAATTTTGTAAAAAATTTTTTTTAAAGCAAGCCATGCACAATACCTTTGTTTAAAAACTATACATATTGGTAACTATTTTTGGATCTTAGATGTTTGAGTGATTTATGATTTAGATGTTTATGAGTGATTCTAGTGATTTATGAGTAGCAAATTTCATAAGTGTCACAGTGTCTTAGGCTCCTAAATCCCATTCCCTGTCCTGTAAAGGAAATGGGATTTCAACGGGATTTGGTATTTCTGAAAATATTATTCTATGACCTTAGTGTTTTGTTTGGATGGTAATGTATGCTAAAGTGTAGATGTAGTTTCTAACACTTACTGTTCTATAAAGCATATACTTTACCAGTGAACAGGAGTTTAGAACCTGGAAAGCTGTAAAGGCATGCAGAAAATAATTTATAGTGTTATGTTTCTGAACACAATCACCAGCGGCTCACAGCTTTTTAATGCCTCTAACCTCTCTGGGAGCCACCCAACCATAAGTTCTGTTGTTGTTAGAGGAATAAGTATATTTAGTTAGAGACCTATGCAAATTCCTTAGGGAATTTCAGCTGGAATTCACTATATAGCAGACAAGGTTCTTTGTGTAGATGTGGTATCTTTTTATAAGTCCTTGGAGTCTCAGAACAGCAGAGACTTCCTATGCCTGAAGAAGGGTGATTGCACCCAAAAGCTTGCAAAGAACTTTTTTCCAACTACTTAGTTGGTCTAATAAAAGATACCACATCTACTCAAAGAACCTTGCCTGCTTATGTCCTTAGACCAATACACTACAATCAAAAACCCATCTATGTATCAGACTTAATTTTTCACCTAAAGATGTTAGAATGTTT
Organism: Alligator mississippiensis; assembly: GCF_030867095.1. Taxonomy (NCBI): domain Eukaryota; kingdom Metazoa; phylum Chordata; order Crocodylia; family Alligatoridae; genus Alligator; species Alligator mississippiensis. The sequence goes on along the minus strand of NC_081827.1, from coordinate 172,334,571 downwards.
TTCTCTCAGTACTCAATGGAAAAGAACTTATGACAATTAGTTATTACAATTTAAGTACTGAAAGAGTGGAACAATTTCAAGCTTGTCACTATTTTATGGAGTTGGTAGTAAACTGGGACAAGTGTCACTTCACCACAGAATGGCTGCTCTTGTACCAAAGAACAATCACACAGAAGGAAAAAAAAGTGCCTTATGAGAAACTTGCTAATAGAAGCCAAAAATCAGCAACAGAATACCACATATATAATCCAAAAGGAATTTCTCTTAATTTCAGTATCAGCTTTTTCAGTCATTTTACAGAGAACTGGTGACTCAGCAGTGTATTTTTGTACTTAGTGCAGGAAATAATCCTATCCTACACTTAGCTACATGTAATAGGATTTTTGTTAAAACAGCTACACCAGCAAATTGAATTTTATAGTATATGGTAAGAATCATGAACCAAAAAGATGACTGAGCCAGAAGGACCTGAGCAAGGGACTAACATAAGAGGGATGGGAGTGAGGAGGGGAACGCAACTGTAAACCTTAAACTGGTTGTTCCCAGGACAGAATAAATTAAAACAGCAAGAAAACTTTTGCAGCTACCACTGAGTCTATCCTAAGATTTTTGCTGGTATAGTTATGTCAGTTAGCAGGGTGGAGGGGTTTAAATGCCTAAAAGAAACATAACTACGCATGCTATTTTTTTGAGCCCTAAATTCTTTACCAAATACCATACCCCAAAAGCAAAGATGGTTTTCTTCAGTTTTCCTACTTAGTCACTCAGTCTTTCTGTTTTGTGCACAAAGTGTATTTCTTCATCATTTCATCGTACACATTTTAAGTTTTGCTTACCATTATGCTGAATAATTTGAGGCAGGAATAGTGAACAAACTCTTGGAGGTGGTTGCTCCAAAACAAGCACAAAAAACAGCATGTGAAAAAAATTGTGCTGGTGCAGTAATTGGTCTTTAGCTGAAGGGCTTTGGTTTCCAAGATTGTCAGTCTGATACTTATTCATAGTTATCAGAATGAATTATATAGAATAATGCTCTGATGACAACTTCCATAGTTAAATTTTAAGTCTTTTAGTTGAGAAATTAATTATAATTATTGGTGCAAAGATTACTTACATGCTGTGTTTTCGTAACTGGTGCATACATTCTGATTTTATTTTAACATATGTACATTATTGAACAGAAATGATAGTCTATACATTTTGCAGGGTGTTTTGTTCTTTAGTATAGCTAGCCTCCAAAAGACTCAAAACACTGACCTAAGAATTAAACTGCTGTATGGTATTTTCCCAAATTAATGCAGCTCAGTTGCTAATATACTATTGTGCTTAAAGGGTTTAACCAGTGATTGTGTAAAGCGGACTTGAAAGTTGCTAGGAGTTTTACATAGACAATGGCTACAAATTCAACTCACAAATTTTGTTGTATGGTAAAAGTGGAGTAAGACACCCAGATTTTATTAAACATAGTGTTGTATTTGAAAACACAAACATTAAATATTAAAATGTCATGTAAATGTATTTTATTCTTCTGGGAAACTAAATCTGAGAGATTCAGTTTAATCCAGCATTTTTTCAAAACATTTAACTTGAAAGTTAAGAGCCAGGAATGATTATCAGAAACAAATGATATTTGTTATTAAATGATAAAACAGAAGTAGCAAACATACTAAAATGTGAAGGGCCATATGTGTCTTCTGGCAGGTATAATACATTAACATGGTTATGCACAAGACACACAAGGATGTGTGCAGTGCCTGTTAATAAACAGCATTTATATTAAAGATTTTTTCCTAAAGCCAGTCAAAATAAGGTTATGTTAGATAAAATTAAGAATATTTTATATGCAAGAATGTGGCACTCCTACTGAAATTGCAAGTGTTCAGTTGACTTTGGAATCAAAATAGCAATTTTGAAATGCCAAGAGTTTCAGTTTTTAAATGCTAAAAGAGTTCTCGCCATAAAGTATTAATGATTGTGGTCATAATATTCTCTGGAGGACCGGTCCCCAAAGAATTGTTATTCATGGTTGAGTCCTGAGGTGCGTGGGCCAGGTCCCTGCAGACTGGGATCTGATTGTGCTCTGTCATGAGAACTGGATCTATCCCATTGTTTAATCCTGTCTGGTCAAGGAAGTGTTACCTTAACAAGGCCCAGCTGTCACATCCTTTGTCCCTGGAAGGAAAAGTGTAGGCTACTATATCATTATGGAATTTCATAAATTGCCTGTTCGGCTCTTCACTGAAGTGACTTGTATGATTCCTGCCGTGGAAGCTGATTCTTTTCCATTGGCAGGTGGGGTGCATATGCTGTAGAGCACTGACTCTGTGACAAAGGACTTGGACTTGGTTTTAATTATTGTAGTTGACTTCTTGCTAAGGTCTCTTGACAGGCATCAGTTGTTTCTTTGGTGGGTCTCAAACTGCTGTAACCCTTGATATAAAGGGAATGTGAATGCTCCAAGGCTGGCATCTTGCTTACGCGCAAGAATGGTTTAAAATCCCCACTGAGGATTTTTTTCTTGGAGACTGAAATAGGTTTATATTGAAAATGCCACATTATCTTCGGAGAGGAATGACTAAGAATTTCCTTACTATTCAAAAATAATTTTATAAGTCTTGGTGGATTTGCTTCACATCAGATTCTGAAGAACAGTTTTAAGTAGGCTTCAGTTTTAGGTGTGTGTCAGTCAGCTCTTGCAAGTTTCATAGCTTTCTATCTGGTAACTGAACAAAGAGTTACTATAATCAGTCTTTCATCATTTCTCTGAAGAGGAGACGACCAACAGTATGAACAAAATCCATATGGAACATTTTGAAACCCTTTGTTTACTTCATGTTGAGAGATTACTTTGTCCATTTTCAAGCACTTCTGAGACATCTTTCCAGTGACATGCTGCCAAAATTTTAACAAGGAACTAACATACATTTCCTGTCATAATCAGGAATACATGTAGCACCTGGGATTAAATAATCTTGCATATAAACTTTCTTTACTTGTCCTTAAGAATTTACACTGGCTTTTCTTGGTAGTACCAATGGCAGAAGTTGTTCTACAGCCTCCTCTTGCAGCAGTGGTAATAGTAATATCATCGTGGGGTGTGTTCAGACGAGCCCGGTCGTGCGGTATGTGGCACTGCAAACACGTTTGCAGCACCACATAACACAGTCTGGTGTTCTCTGTGCTGCAAGGGTATACTGCCTGAGCATGCACTGTGCTGGATTTTTTTTTTCTGCAGGTTTTTTTGACCCTTGGATATCCATGAAAAATAAACCAGCACAATGCACGCTTGGCCAGCACGTGCTGCTGAACAGTGGAGGCAGGCCGCCCGGAGCCAGGCTCCAGGTGACAGAATTGCTTCAGCAAGGACCTCAGGTTAGGGTGCTGGGGCCAGCACGGTGCTGGGGCCAGCCTCCCCTACCCTGCCCGGGGCAACTTTCTGTGCGCTAAAATGTGCATGGCACAGGCATTCCCCGGGAAGAAGCAGCAGTGACACAAGATGCATCGCTGCTGCTTGTCCACAAGGAACCAAACGTCCATGCACATCTGGACGCACCCATGCAGTCTATCTGTGCCACACTGCTAACCCAAATAAGCCATAGCAAGTTGTCTCGCTGAGTGGTCAGTTTGGGAATGGTATATCCTTTATTGTTGATGTGTTCCTTCCTGACTCAGCACTTGCTCAATGAAGAGGAATTGTGGAGTTCTGCAGTCTAATGCAGGAGAGAGCTTTTTCCTGTCTAACAGAGGTGTCGGGACACCAACTCTAATAGCTCAAGCTCTGTGTGGGTGAGGGCAAAGAGAAAGGTAAGCTACAACTACTTAAAGATTTTCTCTCTCAAAGAGAAGTTTGATCTTGCTTACTCTTCTCTCTTGTGCACTGTTGACCTGGTCATTCAAGGATTATGGTGACATTCAGGCAATGCAGGACATCCTCCATACTTGCCTAGCACTTGTGGTAGAGGATGCAGATAAGGAGTTGCTCTGAAGCTGTGACTCTCCTGTGTGGCTGCAGAAATGGCAGACATACTCAAAGCATGGCAGCTGCTTAGTGAGCAGCAATCAGCTCAGTTTCAGGGTTGTCTATGTCAGAGTATTCATTGGCTTAACATAAGGTGCGAATTAAAACAGTTTAAACTGCTGTGAGCACCTTATGGCCATTCTTAGTTCAAGTAAATTTTTTTTTGGTTTTGGCTCAAATCATTTTTGTATAAGACTAAGGAATATCTGGTGCTTTTTAAGCTTACATATTTGTTCTACACTCCTATTCTTTCAGAACGTAACCAAAAGATTGTTGTTTTTCTACTCATGTGGACAAACTATTCAAATTATAGTCTTTCATACTGTGTGCTGTTTGTGATAGCCAATTATAGAACTATCATTAAAATGTGCTGACTCACATGTTCTAAGAATGAGGAACAACTGTATTTTGGATATACCAAACATTCCTTTGTGGTTCTTTGAAATGTGCTTTCAGGTTTTTTTGTCAAAAGAGCTACAAGTGCTAGCTCAGCTGAAACACAGCTGTTAGTAATGTAATGTTAATTTTTACCAGGAATCTCGAATGAACTTCCAAACTGTTGCTGTTGGACTTAGTATAGTGGATATATCAAGTTTTACATATGGGTACATAGAACAACTTGTGAAGAATGTTGAATATTTATTAAAGCAGCTAAAGCACTATTCTTATTTTGGAATCCTTGGTTCATATGGTGGCTGTAGGTCAGGGATCAGCAACACCTGGCATGCATGCCAATTAGTGGCACAAGGAGACATTTTCCTGGGCACGCCAGGAGGCATGAGGAAATTTGTTTAAAAATGTTTTTAAGTTGCTGCTCTGGGCTTTCTCAAGCAGCCACAGATCCCAGCAGGGACTGGGGGGGGGAGTCAGGAGAACACAGACAGGGACACTCTCAGTGTTCTGCTGACCCCGCCCCGTGTCCTTGGGCTGTGCTCCCCAACCCAGCTTGGCCCCTGGAAGGAGCTGTGGGGGAGCAGGGCCGGGGCCCAGCCAAGTGCTGTGCCGGGTCACTACAGTGGAGACTCCCAGCGGGTGAGTGTGTCCTGGGCCCAGGCAGACAGACGCCCCATCCCACCTGGGCAGGGCAGTACCAGGGTGCTGAGTGCTGAGGTCGGATGGTCAGGGCAGGGTCCAGGCAGTGCGGGGAAAGGTGCTGCGGGCAGCTTGCCCACCCACAGCTGCCCTCAAGGGGCTGGGGCCAGGGTAGGTGCTGTGCAGAGCAGGCTCCTAGATGGCTTGGCCCTGAGCACCGCCTGTGGCAGCTGTTCCCAGAGCTCGGGGGGCTCCCGCAGCAGCCCAGGGGGCTCTGCCCTGCTTGCGCTGTGCCCAGCATGCACAGAGACCAAGCTGGGAGCCCCCTGAGCCTGGCGTCCTGCCCCGGCCAGGCAGCACCCCCTCACGGGCAGGGCAGCTGCACCCTATCCCCGCGGAGCTGCACAGGCCGGGCTGGGCCCCGCCACAGATGCTGCTGGGCACTCATGCTGCAGCCTGAGTCTGCATATCCCTGGGGCAGCCCCCGCTGTCCTCTGGCTGCCACCTTCCTAAGGGCCTGGCCAGGCCATCCTGCCCAGAGTACCTTACCCTGCGCCTGCTTTTTCCTGCGTCTCTCTACCTCTCTTCCCCCTCTCATCACAACATGCTTAACAAAAAAGAATACACAAGTACAAAGGCAGTATATGAAGTTTTATTTATTGTCACCAGGTTTAGAATTTTTTTTAAATGGGTTTTTACTGAAAAAAGAAGTAACATTTATGATTATTAACTGTATTAAATATGCAGTGCATCCTGCCATGTTACCCCACTCTGCCCCAGTTTTGTTTTTGTGGAGCAGCAGCACTGTGACACCTTGCAAGGTGGATGTGTTTTTTTCGGCACTCCTGCCAAAAACACTGCCTATCCCACTCTAGGTCCTTGTTAAGGGCACTTGCCAGCTTCAAGTCAAATGTTGCATCTGGCAAAGTGAGCAAAACTCTGACTTGCATCCATAGATGCTTCTCTAGCAAAAATCCCAGGATGTTGTTATCCTCCCCTGTACTCGGCCTTGGTGAGGCCACAGCTGGAGTACTGCATCCAATTCTGGGCTCCACAATTTAAAAAGGATGTTGAGAAGCTTGAGAGAGTCCAGAGGAGAGCCACATGCATGATCAGAGGGCGGGAAAACAGGCCTTATGATGAGAGGCTGAGAGCCATGGGACTCTTCAGCCTGGAGAAGCGCAGCCCCAGGGGGGACCTGGTGGCTGCCTGTAAGTATATAAGGGGTGTATATCAGGATCTGTGGGAACACCTGTTCACCAGAGTGCCCCATGGGATGACAAGGTCAAACGGTTGCAAACTCCCCCAAGACCGTTTCAGGCTGGACATAAGGAAGAACTTCTTTACTGTGTGAGCCCCCAAGGCCTGGAACAGGCTGCCTCCAGAGGTGGTGCAAGCACCTACTCTGGACTCCTTTAAGAGTCAATTGGATGTTTATCTTGCTGGGATCCTGTGACCCCAGCTGACTTCCTGCCTCTGGGGCAGGGGGCTGGACTCGATGATCTTCTGAGGTCCCTTCCAGCCCTAAAGTCTATGAAATCTATGAAAAGTGAGCATTGGTATAATAATTATTTTTAGCCTCAGAAAATCCCTTTAGCAAAATGAGTTTTATTGTAGTTCCTCCTATGATGTGATTCTGTAAAGCATTTTCAGTCTTTAGTTCATCTAAGGCTCACGTGCAGTCAGCTCCATCATCTGGCTATAGATCATTAGTAGAGCACCCAATTACATATATGAATAAGTTTGTTTCTTTCTGGGCCTGATTTTAACTGGCCCTTAGATGGGTTTTGGATACTCAGATCATCCTAATCATTTATAGGACTCTAGTCAAAATAGTTATTTCATGTACACAGCCAGTGTGTCAAAACATTGTCTAGATTCTGTTATTTGAATTTTACTATCCATGCAATATTAGCATGATTAGGTGTGCAAACACACCTAAGCATTCTTCACAAGGGAAACCGAGAAATTTCAAATAGGAATCCATAGTGTCAGAAACATTTTGACCTGTTTTGATCTTTTCAACAGGAAAAAAAATGCTGTAGTATTTTTCCATAGTCAAGAAATGAGTGAAAACTAAGAGCTGGCATTTTCTGAGGGCTGTCTTGAGTCTTAAAAAGGTTGAGAACCATTGTCCTAAACAGGCACTTAAAAATCGATGAAGATGGAGATTCCACAGCCTCTCTACATAACGTGTTCCAGTGCTTAACCAGCCATATTAGTAGTCTTGCATTTCAGTTCGCTGTTTAACCATTGTATTTTGTTCTCTGTTGGTGGCTAACTGCTCAGGGAATGATGTTAATTGTGTCTCGTTTTTAAAAGTTTTACATCACCATGGAGGCGGTATTGCTAAAGCTTTTCAAAAACAAATGTTTTGTCCCTGGCCTTGAGTGACAGATATTGTGTTCCTTAGTTTGTTAATACAGAAGAAAATCTATCGCTGACGCAAAGGAATGGTGAAACTGATCAAAGAGCTTAAGAAATAATGCAATGAGCCACAGTAATTAGTAACTATTTTTTTCTCTCCAGAGCCAAGGTGTAAGAGAATTTTTCCAAGACCGAATACAAATGAGTGGTATATCTAGGAGCATGATTATTGTCTGGCTAGAGGAACATAGGACTGGTCAATGTTTACAGTGAGCTCTAAAATTAAAAAAAAAAAAAAAAAAAAAAAGCACCCCACAGCTTTTTTTGGAAGGCTGTTTCAAAACCTGATCACTCTAGTAATTTCCAACCTAAATTTGTTTATACCCATTTGTTCTGGTGTTGATGGTCTCCTTTGTTCTTCTCTGGTGGCTGCCCCTGATGTATTTATGCACAGCAGTTTTATCCCCTCTCAGCCTTCATTTCACTAGGGTAATGAAATAAAAAAACTCTCCTAAGTGTCTCTCATACAAGAGACACTATTACCCTGTCATCCTAATTTTCTTTCTCTGCACCTATTCTAGTTCCTGCTTCTTTCTTGGAAATGGGTGACCAGCTATGATCAACAAGTAATTAAGGTGGTCCTCTTCCACCTCTGGTATTTCCAGCTGATAAGTTCCCAGTTTATATAACTCAAGATTTTGTAGTTAGTCTCTCAAGTGTATTGCCTTACAGTTTTAATATAGAAATTAGATGAAATTCAATTACTTAAATTCTCAAGATCCCTCGTCTGTGTGATATCAGTATCTTTTTGTGCATTTGGCAGCATCTCCCAATTTTGCGTCAGCTGCAAATTTCATTAATACTCTCTTAATTTGTTCCAAAGGCTTTAATACAAATATCAAAGAAGATTGATCGCAAGACATCATTGAAGACCTCCACTAGTAACTTCTTTTTAACCTGACATTTCCATTGCCATTTCCCTTTAGCCAGCTTCTTTTCTACCTTTCAGTTGTTCTACTAAGATCTATTTTCTTAGGCTTAACTAATAGTTTCCAGTGTGGCATTATATCAAATTAAAAGTAATAGATGAGATTTAATCTGGTTTCCTTTGTCTAGAAAGCCAGTTATCTTATCAAAGAAAGCTATTAGGTTAGTTTGGTATGCACTACCTGTGGTAAACATAGAATAAATTTTATTCTATTCTCACATTGCCTCTAAGGATTCTACTGGAATGTCTATTAATGATGAGAGAGAAAAAAATGCAGTTAGATTTGTACAGCATCTTGGGGTTGGGGTAGGGGGAGGGAGAAAAATATAATAGGGAAAGACACTAGGAACTCAGATTCTAGTTGCAGCAGAATGTTTTGCCTGTCCTTTAGTCCTACTATTTTATGACATGGCAAGATTTGTCCAACACCAAAACAATCCTGCTTCCACATATGGAATGAAACTTGAATATAAGCAACTGCAAGGGAAAGAAAATATAGCTCAAGCTTTAGAATCAACCCTTGGTTGATCTGAGAAGCATTTCCAAGAGAGCTCTATGTATAGTGTTGATGCAAGCAGCGCATTTGAAGGAGTTATCCTCGCTGCAACATGTAATCTTTGAGGCTGTCTGTATATTTCCTAGTTAAATTTTTGCATTCTGTTTGTGTAGCAGGGACATTAGGGGTAATTATATATATAGGCAGCTTTCTCACTTCTCTTTGGCATGGGTTTGAGTCAGTCTCTTAACTTATCTGTGCCTTAGTTTCTCTCTCTAACATGAGACTAATACTTGGCCTACACATACACCTCTGAAAGTGCTTTACAGTTCTTTTAGAGGAGACCACATTTCTTGATAAGGAATTATTAATGTTAATAAAGTAGTAAGTCTAAAAAGCATCTACATTAGGGGAGAATTGCTTGGTCTCTTAAAGTTGTAAAAGCTCTTAAAAAGAAAAAAAAAATAATTTTAAAATGTCAGTAAAGCAGAGTGAGGAACTAAAATAGATAGTGCATTATTATTAGATGAAATACATATGATAACTAGTTGCACTTAAAATCCCAAATACGAAAATGAGTTTTTCCTCATAGTTAACTGTGAACCTTGCAAAACCAAACCAGGGTGGTTGCTGTTCATCATAATTGGTAATCTTCAGTTTAAATATAGGTGATATCATGGATACAGGACTCCAGGCTTGGTTGATAAAGGCATATATATTGATGTGATATGCTTGGATTTCTCCAAGGCATTTAACTTGGTACTGTGTGGTATTTTGGTTTAAAATCTGCCTGTGTATAGAACTAGCATACATTAGATGAACCAAAAAATGGTTCAAAAACATGTCTATTAATGGAAAGATGTCTAGACTCTGGCAGTAGGGGACAGGACTTGAAGCAATGGCCTCAAGATGCAGCTGGGGAAATTAAAGTTTGGGATTAGGAGGAACTTTCTGACTATGGGGGTGATTAAGCAGTGGAACAGGTTACTTAGAGAAACTGTAGAATCCCCCTCCTTGGACATTTTCAAGAGCAGGTTGGACAGGCACTTGATTGGGATGGTTTGTTTAGTTGGGGATGATACTGCCTTGAGCATGGAACTGATCTAGATGACTTCATGAGGTCCCATCAAGCTCTATTTTCCAATTCTCTGTAAGGACAGTCAGTCAGTTTGTAGCAACATCTCTCAGGTCCAGTAATATTGGTCCAATATTATTTAATATTTTTAATCAGCTGTCCAGATCAGAGGTTGATGGCCCATGCCCTGTGCCAGCAAAATGTTGCCAACCCCTGATCTAGATGGTGAGATGTATAAAAACTTTGTAGTAAAGGTTTCAGTTGAGGAAGAAGGAGAAGAGCAAGCAAGTGAGGTGTGGTTGGGGGGAAGAGCGAGAGAGATAAGTAATTAAGGTGGTAGATTGCTGTTACAGAGTGATTTGCATTGCCTAATATATTGGTCACAGTCCAATAGAATACACTAATGCAGACAAATTATTTGAGATCTGAGGCCACAGGTTATATCTGCAGGATAGGAAAACTGTCTTGGAAAGCCGTTCATAATGACCCTACGTGAGCTCTTAGTAAAATTCTGTGACCAAAGGGGCTAATGCAATTCTTGGATAATGTAAAAGGGGTAATGATCTTGTCTTTGTACACAGCTTAATGAAATAGCCTGTATATCCAGTTCAGTCGTTTGTGCTTAAGGAGAGATGGTTCACAAAAGTCATCAAGGGGACAGAAAACATGCCATATAGTGTTAGGCTTTAGATCAACTTATTTAACTTATCAAAGAGAAATTGAAAGGTAGTGTTTTTTTTACAAAACATAAATACTTAGCCACAGAAAAACGATGCTTTGCTGTTTTGCAGACAGACACAAGAATGTGTAACTTGTTCCTGGAAATAAAAGTTAGATAAATTCAACCTAAGACCGTTTCCTAGCTGCGAGTGTAATTAAACATTAGAAGTGTGCTTATCATGGGACATGTTAGTTTCACCATCACAAAGTTTCAGATGGGATTAGATATCTTTTAAAAAAACAGGCTCTGTTTGAGCTTTGGGCCATATTATTGCAGTTTTTCTTTCTGACTTTAGCATGTGAATGTATGATTCTCCCATTCACTCATTTCCTTCATGTGCCATGGGGAAAAAAGAAGATTGCCTTCATAGCTCTCAACATGTTTGTAACAGCTGTGAATGAAAGGTAATGACTGTAATAGAGTGTTATGTTTCAGGATTTCATCAAGTTGCCTACAGAGATCAGGAAAGAATTTTTCCCTGAGATGCACAGTTAGCCAGATGTATCCTGGTTTCTTTCATTTTCCTCTGAAACACACTTGGCCACAACTGGGAGCGTGACACCAATAGAATGGTCCAGTGCTTAGAGCTGGTAGAGGGAATCCTTTCTTAGATGCTAGACTGGTTGGGAAAGAATTCTGCCCATCTCAGGTCAAACTGAGTGGGAACCTGAGGACCATTGACCTTTTCGCCAGCATGAGATATGTCTTGTCTGCTTGGATCATCTGGGTACATTTTACCTCAGAAGTTCCCTGCCACTAAGGGCTTAGCATATTGATGGTGCCTCAGTCTGTTCTGTTTTTTCTGTGACACACAACAGTTTATAGTTTCTTGAGGACTGAAAAAAAGTTAAGTCATTATGCTAAATAAAAAGGTGTCAGTGCAACATTTAATTGCCCATGATATACAGGAAGTCAAACTAAATGATATAGTAATTATCCTTTCTGTCCTTAAAAAAATATGAAACTATGGAAGAGCGCCAATGACTGGAATAAAAGGATTGTTGTAGCTGATGATTAAGCTGTTGAACTGTATGCAAGAAGTGTGGATGCTATTGAATGCCTTAGTCTAGTAAAATTTGCCATCTGTGATGAAATCTGCAAGGAGTGACCGTGGCCAGATGTTGGTGCTTTCTTCAACTACTGATAATGTGATTGTTGTCTCTCTAGCTGCCTGGTGCTAGCCAGGGGTGCCCATGGCATCCCCTAGTGCCCACAGTAGGTCACTACCCTTACACAGGCTTGCTAAAACAGGTCTTAGAATCTCGTGTGTCATGTCTTTGGTGTTCCATTGTCTTTGCGTCTTAGGAGTCTGCCTTTCCCAAATCAGAGTTAGGCCTTCGGTGCCTGCTTCTTCCTGATCATCACCAGGCTGCCAGTCTTCCCTGATCTTTTGCCCTCACCTGGGTTGGGTGTTCAAGACCTCTCCTTTAGCCCTGCAGGTTTGGGGCCTTTTTTCTATTATCCCTCCCCCCAACCTGGGCCCTCCTGAGCATCACCCAGTCTTTTCAGGGTTTCCGGGCCAGCTTACACAGTTCTTTGGACTGCAGGCTCTGATCCCCAGTTTATGGTTCTGCATCTGTCTCTACTCCCCACACAATGACAATACCTCCATAGGTGCTCCCTATAGCCTCCAAAACTTCCCTTATATCTGCTCCCAGTCCTCCAATCTTACACATAATAAAGAGTAAACATGGAACATAAATAGCTTAACTTCAGTGCATGGTGTTGCTGAGCTTCCTTCAGCCCCTGTGGTCTGGAGCTCTTCCCAAGGCAGGCCAGAGCCAGGCTGAGACCTCAGCAAGGGTCCTGGCTTTATAAAGCCCATAAGCATACCTCCCCCTGCCCTCCTTAGCTTACCTGACCAGCCACTGCCCCATCAGTCCTGTCAATCATCGCCTGAAGCCTCTTAGCTTCTGTGTTTCAGGCACTCATTGAACTTTCTGCACCCGGGTGGGCAACTGCTTTTCTCAGAGCTATCTAACTCCTATCATTTCTTACAGGGTCCTGGAGCCAGCTGATTGTTCCCTGGCACTCTCAGTAATGGGGTATGGGCCCCATTGCATTCTCTTCCAGCCTAACTTGTATATTCATGAACGCTTTCCTGAATACTAAATTCCTCCACAGATTTAGTAGTAAGGCTTATCTTGACTCTGGAAAAAAATATTTCAAACATCTTGGTCTTTGCCAAGGTTGCAGCTGTTCTATAAAATGTTTTTGTTTTGTCTATAATAATATGTTTCTTGTATATGCATCCTGCCTACTTCCTGCTAATAATATACAAAAATAGTTCATAAGTGATTTACAAAATTTTACTGTAAAAAAAAAAAAAAAAATGCTCCTGTTTATCCTTAGAAATCTGTTAAGCAGCCCTGTTATAAACTCGTCATGAATCAAGTTGTATTTTCTGCTTGAATTAAACCTGATGTTAGAATTACTTTTTTACTGGGTATTCATAATGGTAGCCTTAAAATCTGTGCGACTATATTGTAGTATTCAGCACAATAGAATACTACTGTGGAGAAGTAGTGTTGCTACCAAACTTACATTTTAGTTGCAACCCAAACCTGTCCAAAAATGTTTAAAAATTAATGGAGGAAGATTCAGTATCAGTATTCTGCTGTTGTAACAAGATCTTAGACTGTATAAGAAGGACCCAGAGAAATATGTGCTAATGTTAACATTAAATCAAAACATATCCTTTGAAGCACAAGGAGTTCCCTTTTGATACTGCTTTGAAGTTGCACACATTTCCACAGTTCTTCCTCTTTCTCTGATCAATATGCACAGAAGTAGTGGGACTGTGATGTCGACTTCTGCACCTGGTAAAAATTGAATTTAAGGAAAGCAGGGTTTAATGGTTTCACCTGTATTTCCACCCTTTGGCAAATATCTTTGTAGAAAAATATTTCATTTGGAAGAGACTTTCTTTTGTAAAATTGCTAGTTAAGCAGTGCTTATAAGAAAGCTCTGGGTTGTCTGATGAAAGATCCTTTGTTACATGGTGCAGTCTAGGATGCTCCCATCTTAGGAAAATTAACCTAACTTCCATTTGGGCTCTCTGGCTGATATCTTGGTTCAGGAAATTGAGCACAATGAATGATAAAGCTCTTCTTTTTTAAAGGGAGCATCTGTTTGGCGAGCCACTAGGACAGGCATTGAATGATATTGAAGGGAATAAAAGTCTTACTGTGTCTCCTCTCCACAAAACATAGACGCAAATAGATTGACCCTTCAGAAATTTTGAGAATTTGTAGATGTCCTCTCCTCTTTCTTCCTAAAGATAGTCCCTAGTGATGGAAGTCTTTTCAAATATCCTTTAGTATAATAGAGATCATTTCATTTGATTGAATGAAATGTGAGGCTGTGAACATTTTTGGGTGCATAAAACCAGTTTTTTATTAGATTTTTGAGGAAAGTAGTTAAAATCCAAAATATTTTATGAAATTTAGGGTGTGTTGCTTTTCATTCTTTGTGTCTTTTTTTTTTCTCCTTATAGTCATGCTTTTAAACAAATACTAAGTTCTAACGAAGGAGAATCAAATAGCACCTCCTAAACTGTTGTTTGGGCTACTATAAGGTAAATAGACATCCAAAAGATTAAGATGTGTTGAACTATAGTAATTCAGTTCTAAGCCTGATGCATCAGTTTGTTGTAATTGCTCAAACGGGTTCTGTTCCCAACTAAACAGAAAGCTCTCATTTACTTTTTGTTTGTGTAATATATGCTTGCCTAGAGAGAGTTTCTTTCCCATCCATACTAGCTTATTGTTGCCTCCCTTTATTCTTCCTCAGCTAATTACATAGAAGTTGAGATGCTGGATATGTGGATTTTGAAGCTAGTTCTCCCTTATCTCAAGGCAGATCCAAGGCTTATTTCTATAATTTTAAAGGTTAGGGAGTGTTTGATACTTTATAAAAATTATGAAATCTTGTTTTCTTAAAAAATGCTTGTCTTTCTAGCCTGATAATCTATTTATCTAGGATGCCTTTTAAGGGAGGGGTATGCCTTATTTTTCATCCCACTCCTGACAGAGAGGAACAAGCAACTTCTTTGGTGGTTGCCTTCCAATCCTTCCTGCAAACATACTCATTAATCTTATCGGTACTCCTCCACTAACTTATTCAAAACAGCTCTTTGTTCCTAATAGATTCACTATAATTCAGTGATATCTGCCATCCTACTTTAGCTGGACACAACTTACTTAGGAAGCAGTTTGTCTTAGAATCACCAGTTGTGGATTTAAATATAGATATAGTTTCTGATAAAGGATCAGACACTTGTGCAAAATTATAAACTGGATATTAAAATACAGCTATTCATCACAACAGCATTCTGTTTTAGAAGCTACATTACAGTTTACATATATCATCTTTCTGGTCTTCCAGGTTGAATTGTTTTTATTTGGGGATTCCAGCTTGATATGACAGATATTATGTTGGCGCTAAATGCTTCCCAGAGAAGACTTTCTTTTCTTGTACTTCTTATTATGTCTATCTAAATTTTAGTAACTATTAATGAAATAGATTGCTTTATCAAATGATTACTATGACTCCTTTTGACTACAGAAAATATTATCCCCCCAAAAAACATAGTAGAGTGAATAGTGAGCATGTCTACATGAGACGTTTACTACAGAGTTGACTTATTAGCTCTGCAGTAAAATGTCACCATCTACACATGCAGTTCTGTTGGATGGAGTAAACTAATTAACTGTGCCATAGGATAGTACTGCCAGACACAAATACTGTCCTACAACAGTTATTTACTCTGCCACAACACACATGTGGGGCTGGCTGGGGCATGAGAGTGCTACAGTGCAGAGGTTGCCTATCAGCTAGCCCCACACTGAAGCACCTTCATGCGCCAACCAGCCCTTCTACCGCACGTTGTGTTGGGTCAGAGCAACCCCGGGCTGGCAGGCTGACTCCAAGAACTCCCTTGCCAGCCGGGTGTGCTGCAAACTGTGCCAGAGTTTATTCAGCTTCATTAAATGCGCATGTAGATGTATACCCAGCATGTTTTTCAATAACTGAGAAAAACGTCGTCTACTTTCAAGCCTTGTTCAATGACAACTAAAGGCAGAGGTATTTAGATACTTTTAAAAGACTTGCATAGATGTGTATTTAATTTAAGCAGAGGGGTTAAATATTCTGTTGAGTGTTGTTTTGTTGGCTATATAATTCTTACTTCCACAATTTTAATTGCTATTTTTCAGCAGCTTCAGTCTGCTTAAAGCAAATTGCAAAACATTTTTTTTTAACGATTAAATCCTGTTTCTTGCATGGGTCAGATGGATGGAATTAACAGTATGTGGAGGGAGCCTTTATCAACCCCACCTTCCTATTACACATACACAACAGTAAGAAAAGATACCTTCCAAGCAGTTGGCCTTCTAGGAAGGGTGTTTGCACTTGCCAGATGGCTGTACCTGTAAGAGAGCATAATCTTCTCACTGAAAGGCACATGATTTAGTGCTCGTCTTATATGGAGCTATGTGAAAGATGTTGAAATCCAGGTTCTGTTTGCTTAAGGCTTTCCTGATTATTTGTCCTCCATCTCCTATCTGCTTTGAGTCATTATTCCCAGAATGTGCTGCTGTTAACTTCCTGTTTGTAGAGAACAGCATTTAACAATGTAGACCAAAGCCCTATTGCAATTCTAAACAAAATGTGAAACTTCACAGCGAGAGCTGTGGAAGAGGTAGTTATGCATATTTCTGTCTGCTGCCTGTCCATTCATTGTCAAAAATCTCCTACCTCCCAGATGCTTGTAACATAGGTCTGAGAGGAGGAGGGCAGTGATGAAATAGTCAAGTTTCTAACAGCATATGCTCATTGACATGCTTCCTTCCATAGGTGGAATATTGGGTTTCACATGGAAGACCAGTTTTAACTGTGCAGATAACCTGTTGATTGTAAGGGAAATATTCCTGATGAGATGGTGGGTGAAGAAAGCAGGAAGCACATACTACACTTTATGATTAAAAGGTTTTAAAAGCCTTGTCATTTTAAAAACTGTCAGCAGTTGAGACTCGAGTTATTATCCTTTTGTGTGTGCACTGGTTTCCATTTGGAGCTATATACAGTAGGAGTGGCAGCAGCAGCAACCTTCATAATTGAGGTCACTCAGTGATTTCCAAACTAAGTCCATATTTTCAGATGTTCATAACTTTCTGAAGGTGCATTTCTAAGGGATGATTTTTTTTAGCTTGAATGAAAACTAGCATGGTTGTTTGCTAGGTTATAAGGATAGCTGAATATGAAACCTTAAAAAAAAAAAAAGTATTTTCCAAATAAATAGTTTGACCCAAAACCTCAATGACT
Source organism: Alligator mississippiensis (assembly GCF_030867095.1). Taxonomy (NCBI): domain Eukaryota; kingdom Metazoa; phylum Chordata; order Crocodylia; family Alligatoridae; genus Alligator; species Alligator mississippiensis. The sequence continues at coordinate 172,317,550 of NC_081827.1, read as the reverse complement.
TATAAAAGACAGGAATCCAGAACAGTGGTTCTCAACCCTTTTTAGAGTTGGGATACCTCTCCACAATTTTTTAATGTGGTGGCATCCCCAGTTGAGAACCACTGAACTAGTGCAATGTGTTCCATGTGTTTCCTATGGTTAGAAGAGGCATAGAGGGGCCATGAAAAACCTTTCTGCAGTGAAAGGGGGAGTTAGACATAGTTGACCAAAATATATCTTTGAATCACCCGGCCTTAAATCAATAGCAGCACTTTAAGACTTCCCTCTGATTAGGCTTTTGATTTTTAATCATTTGGAACAGGGCAGCATTGAAGAGTTAAAAGCAGACACACTGTGCAGTCTTTCATTTTTCTGAAAACTGCTACAGTGACTTTGACCAGTTAAAAAAAAAATTCTTATTGAATCTGGGATGTTGTGTGTCTAGCACTGCCTGTTTAGACAGTGAGCTAACTGTATCTGTGTGGAGAGTTAATACATTTATTCTAATGTCCTGTGATTGAAAGAGATTCATGCACTGTAACTAATTTGTGTATGGCTTCTTCAGGCTGATATCTGCTACCTCAGCTTACCTCAGTGGCTCTGAGCTGGGTTGAGGCTGCTGCCACCACAGGTAGGTAAAAGTGCTCTCTGTGCCTGCCACACAGCCAGCTTGGGAAGACTGCAGCACATGCGCTCTTCTGCCTGCAGTAAGGTCCTCTGATAAACCTAGAGCAGGCAAATGGCCTCTGGTTGTGCTGCCCTTCCTGGTCTGACCCTTTATGGCATCTCCTGAAAACTGAGGTATGTGGGGCAGGTGGAACTGTCCTGCATACCTCTTTCTGGAATGAGTGTGAGGGGGCCAGACCGGGAAAGAATGTAGGACTAGCCAGCTCTACTGCCCATTTTAGCATAGTAAAACTTAAGGGTTAATTGTGAGACAGTTAGGTGGGTACAAAGCTGGCTGTGGGTAGGACCCAGAGAGTTCTGATGAATAGATCTGTGTTGTCCTGGTGAGAAGTGGCCAGTGGTGTCCCTCAGGGGTCCATGCTTGGTCTAGCACTTTTCAACATCTTTATTAATGATTTGGATGTGGAGGTAAAGAGTTCACTGGCCAAGTTCATGCATGACACCAAGTTATGGAGGAGCGTCATCATGCTTGAAAATAGGCTGCAGATATAGGCAGTCCTAGACAGGCTGGCAAGTGGGTTGGATCAAAACCAGATGAAGTTCAACATTGAGAAGTGTAGAGTGCTCCATCTGGGGACAATCAATTCCCAACATACTTACAGGCTCGGTGGTGCTGAACTGACTAGCACCGCAACTGAAAGGGACCTAGGGGTAATAATAGACCATAGTATGAATATGAGCCATCAGTGCGATGCTGTAGCCAGCAGGGCAAGCCATATTCTGGCATACATCAACCAATGCAACTCAAGCAAAACCAAGGAAGTGATTCTTCTGCTTTACTTGGCATTGATGAGACCACAGCTGGGATACTGCGCCCAGTTCTGGGCACCGCACTTCAACAAGGATGTGGAAAAGCTTGAGAGAGTCCAGAGAAGGGCCACCTGTATGATCAGAGACTTGCAAGGCAAGCCATACGAGGGAAGGCTGAGGGACTTGGGTCTCTTCAGCCTAAAAAAGAGAAAGCTAAGAGGAGACTTAGTAGCAGCTTACCACTACATCAGGGGAATACATCAAGGGCTTAGTGAACAACTGCTCACCAGGCCACCCATGGGGAAATGGCCACAAAATCCTGGAAGGCCAATTCAGGCTTAACACTAGGAAAAACTTCTTCAAAGTTAGGGTGTCCAGACTGTGGAATAAGCTCCCTCCAGAGGTGGTGCAATCACCTATCCTGGAAATCTTCAAGAGGAGATTTGATGGTCACTTCACTGGGGTCACCTGACTCTAGTTGTCTTTCCTTCCTGGTGCAGGGGGGCTGGACCCGATGATCTTGCGAGGTCCCTTTCCAGCCCCTTACAATCTATGAATCTATGAAAAATTAGTGTCATAATTGTGCCAAACCTGTGAAATTCTGAACTACACAAGATTACTCTGCGCATGTGTGTTCAGGCCACCACTCTTTTTCTTTTCTCTTATTGCTCTAGTGTTTCATGTTCTTCTACTCTAAAGGTCTAATTTATTCTCTGCTTGCTTTCTTCCCATTATGACTGTTCATGCATATACACACTTCTCAGTATACCTGCCAGTAAGAGAAGGATGCAGTCCTGAAAGTTCAGCATGGTGTCAAAAGTTATTACCCCACCAAAAAAAAACCCCAATAAGCCACTTGTCCATAGGTATCTTTGTGTGATTATTGTCACCTGGGTTCTAGCCTAGACACTTACAGGATGGAAACTTCTCTGCTCTTGTTCATCAGTTTTATGCAATGAATATTAAATGCGTGGAGCAGTGGCTTACCTTTGAAAAGAAGGGCTGGATAATGGTTAGCCTGTTACCTTGTGGTTAGACTAGTGTGCTGGGTAGCCGGAGAGGTTCACTTTCAAACACCATCTAAGTGGGGGGTGGGGAAGAGGGGGCCTAGAACTTGACCCTACTGGTTCCTGGGCAAGTGCCCTAAGTACACAGCATTTGGGGCTACAACAAGAAATGTTACCCTGTCATCTGTTCCTGACTTGGGCACCTACACTGGGTAAGTATATGTAGCCATGAACCATCACAGCCAGTGTAGATTACTGAATATGTGCAATATATGCCCATGTGCTTATGTGTCCATACTGCATGAGTAGTAGTATTGCAAACTGTGTCTAGTACTGAAAAAGCCACTTGTACCTAACTGGAACCAGTCAGGTTCACAACAGACAATAGAACTTATATTTGCTTTAAGACAAAGACACTTATATTTAAAAAACGAATCCTTCAAGCTTTTTTTAAAAAAAGTTGAGGTTGTTAAATCAATTGCTCAGACATTAGAAAAATGCCATAATTAACACAGTCTGTGCAATCCTAATTGGGATTCCTTATGTTTGTAGTATGATACAATGTTTAATGTCAAGATCTCCTAAATGATGATCTTGACACATCCAGTGAGTGGGCAGTTAATTAATATTTATTTTTAATCCCCGTGATTCAGCATGCTATCCAAGTCCTTATTTAACACGCATCATCCAAACCTTATACTGAATGGAAGATTGTATGGGTGTCTCCTTAGAGACTTTTCTCTCCAGAGCAACCGAATGTTTTACAAATATCAACAAATTTATCTTTACAGTATCCCTTTGAGACTAGGTAAAAGTATGCTTATTTTGCATCTAGGAAACTGAAGCCTGGAGACTTAAGGGTAGAATTCTATGCTGATTTGCAGTTACCAATTTGAGGCACCCAAGCCCTATTTGATGTCTTCCCCCCCTCCCTCCCCCGCGCGCGCAGGGTATCTTGAATTTTCTTATAGAATACTGTATGTTCACAGCCTAGCTACAGCAGCTTGGCTTACACTTATGTGTTCTCAGTATTTCTGCCAAACAAGCACCTAACCTCTTCATATCAGATGTACAGATAATGAGGAACAGAGTGACCACCAGTGATTAGTTGATTTCTAGCAGTGTTTTTCAGTCTATTTTAATTTGTGGAACCCTAACAAATTTTGAATGGAGGTGCAGACCCCTTTGAATTGTGTGGGTATTCACATACTTTTGATTGATTATAGTTACCTTTCATGACTCTGTTAGACATAATCTGCAGCCTGATGATAAGAGCCTGAGGACCACAGGTTGAAAACCACTGGTTTATAGGTTTTCCTTAGCACCACTAAGCAATGCTGTGGGTGCAATCCAGCTTGTCGGTCCCACCCATGCTGGCCCAATCCTGTATGCTTGGGTCTGGCAATGTGTTAACGCACAGGGCTACATTATCCATCCCACAGGGCTCCCCATACATCCAGAAATTTGGCAGCAGAGGAGCAGCAGTTAATGCTGCCAGCGCTCCCCTGCCACCAAATTTTCAGCCTCTTGGGAAATCCTGGCAGACACGGGCTGGGGGTTGAGTACCCATTCTAAACCATAATACCATCCCTTCTCTTTTGACTATTTGCCTTATGGACCTTCTGACAGCCTCCAACACTACAGATGAGGTCAGAACAAGTCTGGAAAACAATAGCTTGAAATTAACTTTTTTGTGAAGTTCTTCCTCTAAGTAGTAGGTTAGAAGGCAAGTGTTACAAGGCATGACATATACAATACAATTTTTATTTGTGGTGTGTTGAATTTGAATTTTATAGTTGATACAGTTTGTAATTTAGTAGTTAAATTTGCAACATGCATTTAGAATGGATAAGAACCATACAAACACCAACCCACATTCAGGAATATCTGTCTCTGCCAAATCTAAAATTAAATACCAGAAGTAAAAGCATTGATTTATCTAAACTATGCTCCAAACATGGCTTTGGGTTGCGTACTGAATGATGTAGTGTTTGCTAGTACATGTTTGAAAAGCAAAAAAAAACCCAAAACAAAAACAAAAAAACCTGAACAAAAAACAAACAACCCCATAAATGAATGTGAAAAGATTTTCTTCCAAGATTGCTTTTATAACAAAAATAAATGGCAATTTACCTAGAAAATTTCAACAGGTTTTTTTGCTCATAAATATTCAGGCAACAGTTTATTTTTCTCAAGTTCTTAAAAGTAGTCTAAATGAACACATTGCAATCCATGAAGCCAATAGCATCAAGTTAAGAGGAAAATTTTTAGTGCCAGTTACGCAGCTTATGAATGGTTACAGAATGTGATGGTCAAATTTTTTGTATATTGGTAGTATGGACACAGAGTATATACCAATAATAGAAATTAAATTAGCGTGGTGAAACTTATTTTGATCTATTACTAAAGTCTCTTAGGCTGTGTCCACGTCAGCGTGGACATTTGTTTCCCAGGAACAACTAGCAGCGGGATACCTTGTGCCATTGCTAGTTGTCCCCAGAGAACGCCTGTGCCACATGTCCACTGGCATGTGGCAGGTTACCATGGGTGGAGTAGGGGAGGCTGGGGCCAGCACTGGCCTGGTCCCAGCAGCCTTACCTAGGGTACTAGGGGCCTCCTTGGGCTACAGCAGTAGTGATTGCTGCTTGGAGCCTGGCTGGCAGCCAGAGTGTCCCTGCATACACCGCTTCCCCTGGATATTCAGGGGTTAAAAAAAAAACTATCACTACTCCCTTGCAGTGCAGAAAACAGCTAAAGGTGCGGTATGTGGCGCCACATCGCACAGCTGCGCTTGTCTGGACGCAGCCTTAAATCACTTTTGACCTGACCTCAGATAGCCTTTCATAGGTAGGGTTCATGTTGGTTTAACTTTCATCCACTCCTGATTCTTTTGTCATAATCTGAAATCACCCAGAAATCTAGTCTTCTCTGAGGGAATTCGGATCCTTCTGAATTTGAATAAATTGTAGCTGAGTCTGGTTTCTTAAAGATTTCATTATATTTTAAATGCAGGTAGATTTAGAAGTTCCTTTGAAGAATGATCAATGTTTTTGGGTAGCTGTTACATGAAAATATTCCATTTTATTTATCTATATATATTTGTATTAAATACAATACTTCCTTCTAAACCTGTACTGAAGAGACTAGTAACCTGTGCAATCACAAAGCAGTGCAATGGTAAAGGAAGATTTTATCTCTTTTTAAGTTTAAAAAAATGTTTCATTTGCCCTTATGGAACTACTATGTTGCTCAGGTGGTGCTAGATTTGTGAATATCAGATACTTTTGAAAAGCATCCAGTGCAGGGTAGGCAGTTGTTTGGGCCCAAGGGCCACAAAAGAAGTTTGAGCTAATAATGGGCTGGGTCAGCACCTCCCCCCCAAACCAATGCAACAACTCGCCAAAGCTCCTGCCTATGTGGGATGGGGCTGCAGGTAGGCAGGGAGCAGTGTTCAGGACCAGGACAAGTGTGCAAGGGTAGGATCATGGGGTGGAGTTGCAAGGTGGTGACAGCACAGGGCCAGGGCCCAGGGCAGAGCTGCTGTCCCTACAGCAGATGCCGGTTCTGCAAGCAGGAGCATGCAGAAGCAGATTGCAGGTCTGCCCCAGCCCCATGTTGCCACCACCCCAAGAGCCCAGCCCTGGCCCCAAACGCAGCTCCCTGCCTGCCCATGTACCCTGCCCATGTGGCTCCTGACCGATCTCCATGGAGACCCTGTGATTACAGGGCGGTGACAGCGCAGGGCTGGGGCAGAGCTGCAATTCATTCCCTGCACGTCCCTGCCTGCAGAACTGGGGCTCTGCCTTGGCCCCGGACCCAATGCTGTCAGCGCCCTGTGATCCCAGGGTCTCCGTGGAGACCGTCTGGGAGTCATGTGGACAGAGCGGCCATCTGCTTGCTGCATGTCCCTGCCTGTGGAACTCATCGCCATCGCAGGGGCATGCAGGCAGTGAATCACAGCTCTGCTCTGGGCTCCTGCTGTCACCTCCACAAGATCCCAGGTTTTCCTTGGCTCCACCTGCCTATCTTACTACTGGATGCTGCTTCTAGCCAGCCCAGAGCTCCATCCCAGCTGCCTGGCCGGGTGCCCTGCACACGCAGTTCCCATGCCTACCGGCAGGTGCAAAACAGATGGGCCAGGGTGCCTGGGCAGTGGGGGTGGGTCCAGCAGTGGCAGCTAGAAGGAGCTTCCCCTTCTGGGGCTGCCAGGAAATGGAGTCTGGTTGCCGTGCTGCCCTAGCCCTACTGCGTGCCCGGGGGCACATGCCACACCCCAGGTTCCCCCTTGCACCTGGGACTGAGGGACCCTCTGTGGGCCAGGCAAAATCCCTCAGTGGGCTGGATCTGGCCCCATGAGCCATATTTTGCCCACCCCTAATCTTGTGGCTTTGGAACACTTTTAAAGACTACTAGTTTTTAGAAGAAGACTATTTAGTAATTTTGGATAGTCTCATGTCACCCAAAGATGGAAGCTTCAAGAATTACCAATCACTGCTGCAATTCTGAAGTGAGACAGGAGATGCTGTCATCTTAGTATGTATTTTGAGAGCATACTTGGACTTGCAGGAAGTGTAAGTGACGTTAGGGTGGCTTGGGTGGGGACTGCAAGGAGATGGCGAGCAAGGTGGTATTTAGTGCCAAGCTTGCTGTCATATAACAGTAAAGTACTTGTAAAATTTTTCCTTGCACTGCTAATTTTGTCTTCTGAGTAAATGAAACTAAGGCACTGTCTGATGCCAGGGTGAAATAAAGCAGCAGTTTACAGAGCATTGGGAATTATGTTCTTTCATTAGCTAATAAGGTCTTTAGAAAGATTCAGTAATAAGTACTAGTAATCTTTTTTGCTGGAAGAATAAATTATGAAAAATGCTACAGCACACATTAAAAAATCCGAATTCCATATGACAGTGCAGTGGGTAGCAAAAGAAATATAAGGGAGGAAGAGGCTAGCTGCATAAAACTTCTTTTAATGTTAAATACTTTCTGGGTTATTTCATCATTTCATCTGGGTTTGATTGCTTCTCTTTAGTCAGATTTCTCAAAGTGAGGTTTTTTTTAGCAGAATTATTTTGTGTATACATATAAAAGGGACTTAAGTGTTGCTTCTGGTCAATTTTTTAAAATTACAGATGTGATTTCCTTTTGAGAGATTCTTTGCATCACTTTGAGTAAATATCCTTTTTCACTAATACAACATCATTTCTTTGTTATTTATACCCTTTGATTAATGTCTGTGTATTAGTTGACATTTTATAAAATTGTATATTTTCAATATTTAAATTTTGAATTGTGCCTTGTCCCTAAATTTTAGCATTTTAAAATTTTACAAGATTAAAATGTATGCTCTTTTGAACCAAAAAGTACTGAACGCTTAAAAAAAATATACAGCAGTTCGCAACATATTTCAAAACTTGGACAGATCCAGTTGTATAGCACATATTGTTAATTACTTTGATATGCTGTATTTTCTTGTGTACAACACACACTGTACCCCCTCTCCCCAAATTGGGGCATGTGTATTAATCAGGGAAAATGATTTTCTGCCTAGGATAGAAACACCCTGTTTTGATTCCTGCTCCACAGTGCAGTAGCTTTACTGTTAAGGCAGCTGAAGGAATCAGTTGACACAGTGGGCCTTTGTTCTTGACTCCACGTGTGTTAATGATTGTCTCTCCTTTTTAATGGTCTTGATGTTCCACTAATCAAGCTAACTTTTCTTAGGGCAGTTTTGCTCTCTGCTAGCTGTTCCTGTTAATTTAAGCAGGAAAAAGAAGGTAAATCAGCTGAAAATTAGGCTCTGTCCTTGCTATATGCAGAGACAGGTAGTTAGCTGTGTTAGTCTGAAGTCAGGCAGAAGACATGTGCACCTTGTAGACTAACTAAATAAGGTAAATAGAGAGCATAAGCTTTCATGAACTCTGCTCCCCCAACCTCCAGTGGTTGCTCCTGCTCCTGGTATTTCCCCTGCTGCACCACACCACTCTGCACAGGCAGGTAGGCAGCCTCAGGTGGCTCCTGCCCCAGCACATGGGGCTCCAGCTTCAACTTCTGGCTGCCTTCCTGGGAGCTAGAGCCAGTCCTGCATGGTGGGGTAGGATCCGCCTGGCTGAAGCTGCCTGCCTGCCCACCCAGAGCGGCGCAGCGCAGTGCGGTGTGGTGCGATGTGGTGTGGTGCAGCAGGGGCAAGATCAGGAGCAGGAGCCACTGCTGGAGACGGGGGAAGCAGAGTAGCACCTGGCTGGCTTCAGTCATATCAGGAACAGTCCCACTGGAAGCTGCTTGGTACAGTGCAACAGAGCAGGAGCCTCTGCTGGAGGTGGAGGGAGCAGAACAGTGCCTGGCTGGGCTGCAGGCGCCAGTAGGAGCACGGTGCAGGCTGCCTCAGCACAAGAGGGCAGAGCTCAGCCCCATGCAGAGTGCTGCAGGGAAGGTGAGCACTGCTGTATGTACTCCCCATTGTCCTTCTCTTCACTCATCTTTTCCCCTTTACTCTGTCTTTCAGAAAGAAAGGGAATATTCTATTCTGGGGTTTATTGTATGAGGAAAAAATACAGTACTTTGTGGTTCATTTATCTAGGAAAGAAGGGCATTGCCTTGTAGCAGAAAGCCCCCTTTTCCTCTTGCCTGCATTTGCTCTCCCCTCTTTGGATATGTTTCTCTTTTTCTACCTGTTCTTCCTTCCTCTCTCTTTCACTTTAAGATAAGGAATTGTATTTTAAAATTTGTATGTGTGCATTTTGTATCTCCCCTTGTAGTTTGGTATTTTTTATCTATTTGTGTGCCATGGCATTTGTAGCTTATATTTTATACTCCTCACCTTTCAACTTTCAACTAAATGTGTTTTAGTAAGTTATACATTGTAACATTGTTAACAAAGGCAGGAATCAAACTGACCTTCCCTGTATCAGGCTGGCCTCTGAAAGAGTGAGTGAATCAGTGACTGAATGTGTAACATAGTAGCAGGCAGCAATTATCACCTGGAAGCTGCAGATCAACCAAGGGAAGAATTCAATAGAAGACAATGTAACAACCGGGAAATCTCTAAATGTCACTGATCAAGGGCTAGAAGCTCTGGCATGAGTTAATCAACGCCAGAGACCAACTTTTAGGCTGAATGTCTCCAGATCGACCCCTCCCAAAGCCCTATTCTAAATTCATCAACAGACTCCCAAACCTGCACGTACATGCGGATGACCCCTGGGGCTGACAGATGCTGTCCAGTAGCCACCGAGGGGGGGGAAGTCCCACGAGGGTCAATGACCCCTGGATTGGGCAAACCAGAAAACTGGGGAGTCACCAAAGTCTGCCAGGGACAGATAAAAGGCAGTGAAAAGTGACCCTCAGTGGCGCCCTCTTGATCTCGATCTCCAACTCGACCAGACCTGTCCAGCCAGAAGGACCAGCCGGCGACCCCCTTCTGGAGGATAACACCACGCTGAAAGAAGCCTCGACTGGCCATCGACGGCAGACTCCAGCGCTTGTGGGATAGGTATACCTGACTCTGTAGCCTGCTACTGTGAGTGTGTGTGCATGTGTGTGCATGTGTGTGTGTGGGGACCAGCCCCAAGGTTTATGATTACAGTGTTTTTATCTGCCTAATAAACTAGAATTTTAAGGATCCCGAGTTGGACATTTGTAGCCAACAGCCTTTCTAATCCACATTTACGACCCTTACTTCTCCTTTGGACTCCTGCTAGTATCTGTTTGAGTCCTCTTCAGTCCAGATTCAGTCCTATAATCTTTGGCATGCTCCATCCCCATTTTCTGTACTGTTTTTGTTTCCTTTTTGAAAATTTTCAACCTTTTTTGAATTCTAAAATACAAGATTTTCTAGGAACAGTGCTGGTGTGCTGCAGAGAGAGCCTCGTTCATTCCTATGCAGTTGCAGGTCTTGGGTGTTTTGGGGACTGATGGAATTGTAGTGGCAAAAAATTGCTTTCAACACTGGGGTTTGGAGAACTTGCTTGGGGAAAGAGGAGGGAACAGCAGATTGCTTATGTATGATAAATCAGCCTGCTAAATTATTTATAAACCATTAATTTGTGTTAGATAAACAGGTTTACATTGCATCTGAGTTTTGGCCTTTTCATGAGTAGGCTACTTGTTCTTTGCTCTTGCAAGGATCAAGGATGGCTGTATAGAGGCCTTCATATGGACATTTTCAACCATAAAAAATGATTCTAGGAGAGGGAGCACTACGGGTGTTCCGCCTGCAGCAGCCCCCTGTCTCCCCTGCTCATCATGTTTTTCTGCGACTAGAGTGATCCTGGTCTGGGGAAAGCATGAGGAGCATTGGCTGCTCTAGTTCTCCCATTCCCAGGAAGACTGGAGCAGTGCTGTAAACTCCTTGCCTGCTCCTTCAGCAAAGATTCTAGAGAAACTCTCTCGCAAGTGATATTTTCCAGGCTGAGCCCTGGAAGATCTTCCCCTGGGAGAAATTCAGTGAACATTTGTTATACTTGTCATTTCTACCAGTAGAAGGGCAATTCTTCTGGTAGACGTGTAAAGCTTGCATGTGGCCTAGATAGCTGCAGTGTCTTAACGCAAAACAACTTGGCTGTGGATGAATGTTACTTACATTTCTGCTTTTAAAAGTTAAAAATATGCCTTTCCTATGAGACAACTTGAGCCATTCTTGTATATTGAGGTGATATAGGCAAAGGTGGAATGTCCAAAAGTTACAAGTACTTAAGGTAACAAATATGAATCTTGAATGGATAGACAGGTACTTTTTGGAATATATAAGGTTAAACCTTCCTTCCTGTTGGTCACCCTAATTTATAGATTTTTGAGTGAGAGAAAATCGTAAAGAAATCTGACAGCTAGGTCATTCAGTTTCAGGGAGAGGTTCTCTTTATTCATGCAATGAGCATATGATGTCTAACATTACTGAGGAAATCTGGAGAGCATCCAGTACTTAAACTGTCTGACAGGATGTATTGCTGGCATTCTCTCTGGCCTATTTAAGCAGTTTTTCTGTTTACAGATGTGAAGAGTCAGCTGTGTAGTCAGCTATTTGTGATGCAGTGAAACTGCATTTCCTGTGGGATTTGAATGATGTTGCTTAACTGTGGTCAGCTGAATTCCTTGAACAAGAGAGCAGAATTTTTTTTTGCTCATAGTCTCTTGTTGGTGTTGAACATGCATGCACAAGCTAGTGAGAAAAAACATTAATATGTAATACGGCATGTTAAATATTACTGTGTACCCTATGTTTGAGCTCACAGACTTTTAGTGCTTTGTGCTAATGTTGAAGAGAGCAGTGGAAACTTTACCTGAGAAGAATGGTTTCTTAATTGTCCAAACAATAGCCTTCTCTGTAATAAGAATGAAAACATAATGGTTTGTTGTTAGGTTATAAAAGTAAAGGTCGTCTATACATTTGCTCCAGGGTGGTGGTGGGGTGCTTTAATTAGAGTGGCTTTCAGAGCCACTCTGATTAAAGCGCCCGCAGCATCATGTGTATTCAGCAACCTGTGCTTCAAAATGGTGGTGGGGGCACTTTAACTAAAGCTTATTTTGAAACGCAGGGGCGCTGAATACACATGATGCAGAGGCTGCTGGAGCATGCTAATTAGCACGCTCCAGCAGACTCAGTCAAGTCTGTTCCAACACATGTTAATTAGCATGCATCAGAACAGAGGTGCCTAAAGTTTCATATGCCTTAAGTCTGTGCTGTAATGTTAAAGGTTCATGATTCCCTCCCACCTTTCTGTTTGTGTATGTAAAGAGGTTGTTCATTATCTTTAATGAAATGTGTTGCCTTCCCATTTTTGGCATACAAAAAAAAAGTTCATTGAGGAAATTGCTAGCAACTCCCATCCCCCAAAACTAAATCACATTAAAGTGTTTTAGATTGCAAAGTTAGCATTAGAAAAATGCTAGATTTACAGTTGCCGATGCTTCCTTGATTTTGCTCCCTATTTTTGACAATTATAAATACCCTTTTGTTACATAGGGAGCCTGGCAAAAATTGTATATGACTGTTCTGTGCAATTCAGTTGATGTACAAGAGGGAAAAACATTTTGCTTGGGCCTTTGTCATTTACTAACTTTAGAAAGATTTACTGGGAACTCTAAGTTTTAACATAAACAAAAGTTGATATTATTTTTTCTTTCAAACTATATTTGCAAACAGGGTTGACAGTGTGACCATGTATAATCATGTAGCTATATAGGAGAGGTAAAATGCCATTTATAATACTTGCGATTTACATTCCATTTACAATACTTAATGCCATTCAATACACTTAAGTTTAATTCATATCTGCAGTGAGTGTTTAACCCACACGTGGTGAAATATTTGTGTTTTAAGCAAAATTTTTTTTTTTTCTTTTATATAAAAATGTATGTTACACTGAGCATGCCTATCCAGTTTTTGTCTTCTGGCTGGCTGTCTCTGAAGGAACCAATACCAGAAACTCTTCTACCCATAGACATCTTGGAGCTGTAATGATTTTATGAGGTTGTTTGATACTGTTATAATTTCATAATCCATAAATAGCCATAGAATTTTGCCTCTAACTCCAGTATAAATCCCCCAGAATATTAAAAAAATCTTATTCTTATTTATTCTGTCAGCTGGTAAGGCGAATGGAAGGGATAATGACCACCTGCTGAAACTTTATTCTTCTGTACAGTAGAAATCTAGAAAAGTCTGCTCCCATAGCTAATGTGTTGACATATGACAGTAGGGGCCAACCTTTTTAGTAGGTGTCACAGATTAGCCCTGCAGCCTCCCTAAGTGCCCAGTCCCCTTTCCCTGCCACATCTGCCACGCTGCTTTCTGCTCCCTACTCTGTGCACATGGCCCAATCTCCTGCTCTGCTTCCTGCTCTATCTGCTGCTACCTGTCCCTGGTCACATGCCACACAGGCTGCTTGTGCCACTTGTGGCACTCATGCCACAGGTTGGCCACCACTGACATAGGACAAAGTGTTTCCAATCTGAGTACCTACAGCTAGATGGCTGAATCTATATTTAGGCTTCTCAGGTGGAGTGCTCTGATTATCAGATAACAGGAAAACTGCAGTTTCTACCAATTTATTAGCAGGTAGGGATGCCCTATAACTTTAGATGAAAGTGGACTGATTTTTTCAGGTGGGCAAAATACAGAATTCAGAGCTTAATTTAAGGTGCCCAAATTTGAAAACGATTGCTTTTGCCTGATATACCTCTCCCCCTCCCTTCTCTCCTTATCTTCCATTTCCTAAAGAAATATGTATTGTTTAGAGTTAGTCTCGGCCGGCCGGAGCCGACTTGAGGTGATTTTAGAAATTACTCGTTCGCTGGGCGGGCTGGTGAATGGAGAGACAGACAAAGCTTAATGGTTGCAAAAACTTTACTTGCGCCGCTTGTAGCCGCGACGCAGATGGTCCGGTCGTTTGAACAACTATGTGAGTTGCTCCAGCTGGCAAGGCTCAAGCCAGTCAATCCATCCACAAATTAAGCCGGCGGGGAAAGGGTACGTCGAGGATTGCACTCGGCGACGGGGAGAAGAATCGATAGGTGATCAGTCTATCGATCAGCTCAGCCACAAGTCAGATCTCTTTAGAGGCACTCTGCAGCGTGCTCAAAGTTCTCCGACTTGGGCGGAAGTCGCACTAAATTTTAAATGGCTAGCAAGCCAATTACTAGCTGCCACGTAGGAATAATTTAGAACTGGCCAATAGCGGGACACAAATTTGCATTCAAATGGCGGGAACTCTCTTGCACTGGGGTTTTTCTGTTGCAACAAAACCCTTTGCTGTGCAAGAGGCTCTCATGTGGCGGGAAAATTCCATCGTGCCGAGGCACCAAAATCACTGGGTTGTGACAGTTACCTATTGATTTCACCTTCAAAACTTTGAAGCACATGTGCTTGACTTAGAATGCTGCATACCTTTTTGACTGGTAAGAAAGGAAGGGCCTGGGAATAAAATTCATGGTCTAAATTCATTAAACATCAAGATGTAAAGGTGATTTCAGTAATTTTTGCTTAAAGCTAAAACCCCGGAGAGCCTTGCTTTTCCTGCAGATGTTGGGATTTTTTCCCAACGTTATGGCTCATGATAGTTTACACCTCCTTTAAAATGGGATATTTTCTTGGAATGAGAAAAATTGGGGATTGATGACATTACTCTTATTGAAATTAACAGCTAATGCCCAATAGACTTCAGTGGGAGCAAGCTCAGGTCTGAGTCAATGTTTCAGTTTAAACAACATTTGGGCCAAGTACTGTAATACTTAATAGTATTACATGTATTCTAAAGAAGAAGAATTGAACAGCAAAGAGATGCAACTGTGTTGACCTCTGTGTGAGATGAGGTAATTTTTACATGCTCAGAAAAGACTACATATAGATGAAGTTCCAGGATAACTAAAGAAGACCTACCTGGTAAAACTCTCTTCTTTTAGAAGAAGGGTCATTTTCAAGGACTCTCTTCATGTCTTGCAGTAACAGAGGCATTAAGGTCTGTGAAAGGGCTATATCTTCAATCAGGGCAGTTTGTAACGAGGTTCGGATTCCTCTACTACTACTACTACTACTACTACTACTACATCCTTTGCTCATTCACAGCAGAGGAGAGAGAGACTTGATAACTTCATTTCCTTCTCCCTTCTTATTTTATCTTATACTATCCCTTATGCACTATCACTATTTGTTTCTATCTTGCCTAAATATTCAGTACTTCTTTAGTCTCCTCAAGGAAGTAGTATGATTTTTAAAAAGTCCCACACATTATTCTTGTTTGTGTAGTTCTACGTCTAGTTGTATCTCACAAGTTAAAGCTCATCAGCACTTCGCAAATAAATAATAATAATGGTTTCTTTGGAATGCAGGGTTGATTACTATTGCAGCATTCTAAATGCCTTAGTACAGTTGAACCAGAATGCAGTGAAAAAGCGTTTGAGTCTAAAAGAAAGCAAAGTCAACTACAGAGCACTGGACCAGAATGGAACTTGAATTTCACTTTGTTGTACATGGTGTTCTAATGGATGCATGTTTAACTGTGCCAGGAATAAAACCAAAAACTATGTTGACTTGGTGCAGAAAAATGATCAGACAGTACACTTTTACAAAGTGTTTGACATATTTTACAAAATGTACCGTATCTGTTACATGATTTTTGTTGGCTTATTGGTGAAATCTAAATGTTATAAAACATAACCTTTCCATGATTTTATTCAACGATGAATTTTCCCAATGCAGTAATGTCATTGTAGATAGCCATGTAGTAAGAGCCTTATTCTTTGTAGTACAGTGCTGAAAAATGTTTGCAAATTATTGAGAAACTTTTACTGCTTTCTAAGTAAATACTCAATATAATTAAACTGGTGTATTTTTTTCTGTTTCAGATGGAGCAGTTATCAGATGAAGAACTTGATCATGGTGCAGAAGAAGACAGTGATAAGGAAGACCAGGATCTGGATAAGATGTTTGGGGCCTGGCTTGGGGAGCTAGACAAACTTACACAGGTCAGCAGATGCAAGCATTTGAATAAGTAATTTATACTGGTGTTAAACCTTCTTTAACTTACACATTCATATATCAGTGTCAGCATAGAGTGCACATGGGCTTTAACCATACAACATAAAAATCTTTTGAGTGGCAGTATCTGTCAGGCATTCTATTGTGCTCCCATACAAAGGCATAAAGTATTGCAGAGGAACATCCTTCCCATAGTTTTTTTTTTTGCTACCTATAGCAGCAAGACAGAATCTAGCATGCGTCTAAACCACTGCTTTCCTTGAACTTTAAATCCAGGTGTTTTGACCAACTCTGTGAAGAAATCTTCATCTTCACACTCCTTGAATTGAACATAACACAAAAAATATCCCTGTGAGCCCACTTAAACACCCAGGCAGCATTTGTGCCTATGCAGGCTGGATGGAGCTAAAACTTAAGTTCAAACACAAAGTTCAGGAAGTTGGACATGAAACATCGCTCCTTTGAGGATAGACTTTTCAAGCTCCCTATCAGAACTAAGGTAGTGTAGGGAACAAGAGACCATTAAAAGAGTCTGTATTGCCTCCAGATAAGTTTCTTGTGCTGGAGAGGCAGACTTGCATGAACTTCCTACTTGTTCTTCAAATATCTGCAATGAAAACTCCAACAGACAGTATGTATGATGTATTACATAAGCAAGAGCAGGAGGCTTATGCCTTTCTTCACTATGCTTATAAGCTATCAAGGTCCTGACTTGGTGCTACTTAACTTTGCATAACTCTATTGACTCTTCATCTTCCAAAAGTTTTGTAGCAGCTTTAAGGACTGTCATCACTATATCTGTTTTGACCCATCAGTGGTCACAGTATAGAGCTGATAGTGCTCTGTGATTGACTTCTTAGGATGGCCGCATGGAGTTGGACCTGGACTCCATGCTGGTAAGTAGGGGGCGGGGGAGGGGTGCCTGGAGGACAGGACCATTGGGGGGCTCCCTGACTGCTCCTCTAGCCCCCCTGAGTGTCCCTCGACCCCCACCCGCTCTCCCAGCCCTCTGCCATGGCTGCCCCACCCAGCCCCAACTCCTGGTACTTTAAAAAAAATAAATAAAAAGGCCCCCACTCATCAGCTGCCTCAGGGCTTTGGGGGGCTTGTGGCAGAGCCCCCCCATGCAGCATGGGGTGTTGGGAGGCAGCAGGGAATGCCCCCCACCTGCCAGCAGCTGATGAGTGGGGGCTTTTTTTTCTTTTTAAGGAGCCAGGAGCTGGGGCTGGGAGAGCGGGTGGAGAATGGGGGCTCGTGACAGAGCCCTCCCACATAGCATGGGGCAGTGGGGTGCAGATTCAGCCGAATTGCTTCGGGACTGTGATTCGAAATATATTCAAATCACTAAATCTAATCGCTGTCCCCCAAATAGGCCGAATCCGAAGCGAATACTAGCCACTTTGCACAGGCCTAATTACCAGCCACCTTCCATCTTAAATGCTGCAAAGGCCTCTTATATGCCTTTCACGCGATGGAATCAGAGTTCCTCAGAGGGCTATTGCATATCCCCACCTTGGTCAGAGAACCTTTATCTGCTTGTGACCTTAACATGGTTCTCCTTAGACTTGCAGAACCTGACTTTGAGCCTCCTTTGAAATGCTTCTTATATCACTTCTCTTAAAATGATTATCTTAGAGGATACTCCTTCATCTAGAAGAGAAAGTGAACTTCAGGTGATTGTGTTTGAACTTCCTTATGGGGCATTGCATAGGTATATGTGGTGCTGAGATCTACAGACATTCTTTCTGAAGGTAGTCTTAAAATACTAACTAAACCAAATGCTCAACTTATTTGTGGTCTTTTTCCAAACCACAGTTCACATAGGATGTGTCCTAGGACTTTGTTTTATTATGCTGATAGAACCAAACCATTCAGAATGTCTTTTTGTCTATTTCTACATATAACTTGCCATTCTGAATATCAGGCTATGTCCTCACAGAAGATATTGAAATGCATAACTCTGTGCATCTCAATGGATTATCACCTGGCTTGTGTACCATCCTGCCCTATCCCAAACATTAAGGCTCACTTAACAAAGGTTCAGTCAGCCTTCTTCTCCTTTAGAAAAGTGTCAGTATTGGAATAATTTTCATCAGCTTGGATCTCAGGAGCTTCCAGCCATCCTTACTTTTCAAACTCCTCAGTCATTGGTTTCAAACTGCAAGGGAACTGAGGTTGGCTTGCTGCTACTCTGCTTTTCGTGTCCTTGTATCGGAGCACAAGCAGGCTCACTGTATGCATGGCCCTCAAAAAACATGGCTGTCAAAGATTTCAGTATTTCATGTATGAGGCACGTGCACATCTACAGTGGAATCCATGTGGACAACAGCATCTGAAAGATTCCAGCTTACCATAGGATAAGCGAAGTCATTGGGTAAAGGCGATGTCTTTTATTAGACCAGCATGGGTACTGGCTAGATCCCTACCATAGGATAAGTAACTGTTCTTTCTGACCAGATGATACTCAAGTGAACTCATTCTTACCCTTTAGTCCTAATTGGGGATAATAACTTCTGGATAATATTACCTGGAAATAGAGCAAGTCATCCATTTTATCTTGTACTGTGTTGTGTTTTTTCTGAGTTAAGGTAAAAAAGATCGGGTAACTATAGAAATTCCTCTCAGTAAGAATAGTGCTTTAAAACAACAAGGTAGGAGAAAAATATAGATTAATAGATTGTAGAGTCAGAAGGGACCACAATGGATCATCGTGTCCGACCCCCTGCCCCTGGCAGGAAAGAGGACCAAGGTCAGATGACCTCAGCCAGGTGACTATCTAGCTTCCTCTTGAAGACCTCCAAGCTAGGTGATAGCACTACCTCTCTTGGAAGCCCATTCCAGATCCTGGCCACCCTTACTGTGAAAAATTTCTTCGTAATATCTAACCTAAATCCACTCTCAACTAGTTTACACCTGTTATTCCTAGCCACTCCCTGGGGCGCCTTAGTAAACAGCGCTTCCCCTATTCCCCGTTGACCTCCCCTAATATATTTATAGGCGGCCACAAGATCTCCCCTCAGCCGTCTCTTGTGAAGGCTGAAGAGATTCAGCTCTCTCAGCCTCCCCCCGTAGGGTCTATCACGAAGGCCACTAATCATGTGAGTGGCCCTCCTCTGGACCCTCTCGAGATTCCCCATGTCCCTCTTGAAGTGCAACACCCAAAACTGGACACAGTACTCCAGCTGCGGCCTGACCAGTGCCGCGTAGAGGGGGAGCATCACCTCCTTTGTTCTATTAGTCATGCACCTGCTAATGCACGACAAGGTGTGATTGGCCTTGTTGATGGCCTCATTACACTGCCGGCTCATGTTCATCTTGGAGTCAGTTATGACTCCAAGATCTCGCTCTGCCTCCGAACTGCTGAGAAGGACACTCCCCAACATATAGGTGTGCTGGGGGTTCCTCCTTCCCAGGTGGAGTACCTCACATTTATCTTTATTAAATTGCATCCTATTTTTCTCTGCCCACTGATCCAACCTGTCCAGGTCAGCCTGAATCTGCTCCCTGCCCTCCAGTGTACTAACTTTGCCCCATAACTTGGTATCATCAGCGAACTTGGAGAGGGTGCTCTCCACGCCCTTGTCCAAATCGCTGATGAAGATATTGAATGATATCGGTCCAAGGACCCGAACCCTGCGGGACCCCACTGCCCACCTCCCTCCAGGCCAAGAAGGAACCATCCACCACCACTCTCTGGGTGCGGTCCCTAAGCCAGTTGGCCACCCACCTGTCCGTGTATGCGTCCACTCCACAGTCTGCTAACTTCCCAATGAGGATAGGGTGCGAAACTGTGTCGAAGGCCTTCCTAAAGTCCAGGAAGATGACATCAGCCTCGGCTCCCGCATCCAGGCGGTGTGTGACCTGGTCATAGAAAGCTACAAGGTTTGTCAGGCAGGATCTACCTGTGACAAACCCGTGTTGGTTTCCCCTCAGCATCATTTCCCCTGCTGGGCCTGCACAAATGTGTTCTTTGATTATTTTCTCTAGCATTTTCCCAGGAATAGAGGTAAGACTGACTGGTCTAAAGTTACCCGGCTCATCCCTTCTCCCTTTCTTGAATATGGACACCACACTGGCCCTTCTCCAGTCCTCAGGGACCTGGCCAGAGCACCATGAACGCTCGAACAGCTGTGCCAGCAGCTCAGCTATGACACTGGCCAATTCTTTCAGCAGCCCTGGATGGAGGTCATCTGGGCCTGCTGACTTGTACCCATCCAGCTCCTCCAGGAGCTCCTTAACTATTTCAGAACTAACCGCAGGCAGACTGGTGCCATGTGGACATCTGTCAGTGATTGAGGTGCAGGAGTTGGCTTGGTCGGTACATAGAAATACTGAAGCTAAGAACTCATTGAAGAGCTCTGCTTTTTTCCCCGCGTCAACCACCAACTGTCCTGATTTGTCCTGCAGGGGCCCTAGGTTGCTCTGAGCTTTCCTTTTGCCCACTATATACATGAAGAAGGACTTCTTATTGTCCTTGATTGATGGAGCCAGCCTGAGCTCAAGCCCCGCCTTGGCCTGTCTAACTGATTCCCTGCAATAGCGTGCCAGGGAGATATTCATAGATTCATAGATGTTAGGGTCGGAAGGGACCTCAATAGATCATCGAGTCCGACCCCCTGCATAAGCAGGAAAGAGTGCTGGGTCTAGATGACCCCAGCTAGATGCTCATCTAACCTCCTCTTGAAGACCCCCAGGGTAGGGGAGAGCACCACCAGCCTTGGGAGCCCGTTCCAGACCCTGGCCACTCGAACTGTGAAGAAGTGTTTCCTAATGTCCAATCTAAATCTGCTCTCTGCTAGCTTGTGGCCATTATTTCTTGTAACCCCTGGGGGCGCCTTGGTGAATAAATACTCACCAATACCCTTCTGTGCCCCCGTGATGAACTTATAGGCGACCACAAGGTCGCCTCTCAACCTTCTCTTGCGGAGGCTGAATAGGTCCAGTTTCTCTAGTCTCTCCTTGTAGGGCTTGGTCTGCAGGCCCTTAACCATACGAGTGGCCCTTCTCTGGACTCTCTCCAGGTTATCCGCATCCCTCTTGAAGTGCGGCACCCAGAATTGCACGCAGTACTCCAACTGCGGTCTGACCAGCGCCCGATAGAGGGGGAGTATCACCTCCTTGGATCTATTCGTCATGCATCTGCTGATGCACGATAAAGTGCCATTGGCTTTTCTGATGGCTTCGTCACACTGCTGACTCATGTTCATCTTGGAGTCCACTAGGACTCCAAGGTCCCTTTCCACTTCCGTGCCACCCAGCAGGTCATTCCCTAGGCTGTAGGTGTGCTGGACATTTTTCCTCCCTAGGTGCAGCACTTTGCATTTCTCCTTGTTGAACTGCATTCTGTTGTTTTCTGCCTACTTGTCCAACCTATCCAGGTCTGCTTGCAGCTGTTCCCTGCCCTCCGGCGTGTCCACTTCTCCCCATAGCTTTGTGTCATCTGCAAACTTGGACAGAGTACATTTCACTCCCTTGTCCAAGTCGCTGATGAAGACATTAAAAAGTATCGGTCCCAGGACCGAGCCCTGCGGGACCCCACTGCCCACACCCTTCCAGGTCGAAACGGACCCATCCTCCATGACTCTCTGGGTGCGACCCTCTAGCCAATTCGCCACCCACCGGACTGTGTAGTCATCCAAGTCACAGCCTCTTAACTTGTTCACCAGTATGGGGTGGGATACCGTATCGAAGGCCTTCCTGAAGTCTAAGTATACGACATCCACCCCTCCTCCTGTGTCCAGGCGTTTCGTAACCTGGTCATAAAAAGAGACTAGATTAGTCAGGCACGATCTGACTATATTCCTCCTTGGTGGCTGCTCCCTGCTTCCGTTGCCTATACATCTCTTTCTTTGCCCCCAGACTCTCCTGGAGTTCCCCGTTCAGCCAAGGGGGCTTTTTTGCCCCCTTACCTCCCTTCCTACGTAATGGGATAGACTCCTTTTGAGCCCCAAGAATCACTGTGGAGCAGCTTGCTCCAGGACCATGGTTGTCATGGGTGACTTCAATTACCCAGACATCTCGTGGGAGGATCGCTCATCAAAATCTGAGCGGTCGCAGAGCTTCCTCTCATGCGTGGATGACCTTTACCTGACTCAAGAAGTCTATGGGCCAACGAGAGGCAAAAAGCGCTGCTCGACCTGGTGCTGGCTACTGGGGAGGACCTAGTCGGCGACCTAGTGATCGATGGGAAGCTGGGTGACGGCGACCACGAGCTGATCACTTTCACCATCCGCCGAAAAGCTGGCAAATCAGTCAGCAATACGCAAGTCCTTGACTTCAGGAAAGCCGACTTTGACAAGCTCAGGAGGCTTGTCAGTGAGGCCCTAAGGGACTGTGACCACAGGGAGAGGGGAGTTCAAGAAGAGTGGTTGCTCCTCAAGGGAGCGATCCTCAATGCACAAACTAAGTCTATTCCATCTCGGAGGAAAGGCAGCAAGAGGGCACAGCAGCCCCCCTGGCTCTCCAGGGACCTAGCAGACCTCCTGAGGCTAAAAAGAAAGGCCTACAAAGGATGGAGGATGGGAGTCACCTCCAAGGAGGATTATTCTGCACTGGTCCGGTCCTGTAGGGAGCAGACTAGGAAAGCCAAGGCTGCAACTGAACTCCAGCTAGCTTTGAGCATCAAGGACAATAAAAAGTCCTTTTTCAGATATGTGGGGAGCCGGAGGAAAAGCAGGGGCAACGTTGGACCCCTGCTGAACCAGATGGGGCAACTGACAACTGACGCCCAGGAAAAAGCCAACCTATTAAATAGGTACTTTGCGTCGGTCTTTCATCAGCCCCATGGGACGCCCGTGCCCGCTACAGGGCCGGGAAGTCCGGGTGAGGGTGATCCCCTGCCCTCCATTAATGCTGACTTTGTGAAGGAACATCTTGAGAAGCTGGATACCTTCAAGTCAGCCGCCCTGACAATCTTCACCCCAGGGTACTCAAGGAGCTGGCGAGCATCATAGCCCAGCCTCTAGCGCAGATCTTTGAAAACTCTTGGCGCTCTGGTATAGTGCCCGAAGACTGGAAGAAGGCCAACGTGGTGCCTATCTTCAAGAAAGGGAGGAAAGTGGATCCGGCTAACTATAGGCCCATCAGCCTGACTTCTATCCTGGGGAAGATCTTAGAAAAGTTTATTAAGGAGGCCATCCTTAATGGACTGGCCGACGCCAACTTCTTAAGGGATAGCCAGCACGGGTTTGTTGCGGGTAGGTCTTGCTTGACCAATCTCATTTCCTTCTACGACCAGGTGACCTATCACCTGGACAAGGGAGATGAGATTGATGTCATATATCTTGACTTCAAAAAAGCCTTCGATCTGGTGTCCCATGATCGTCTCTTGGAGAAACTGCCCAATTGTCACCTTGGGTCCCCCACGATCCACTGGCTGGAAAATTGGCTCCGGGGTTGGACCCAGAGGGTAGTAATTGATGGAAGTCACTCATCGTGGTGTCCTGTGACCAGTGGGGTCCCCCAGGGCTCTGTCCTTGGACCCATACTGTTCAACATCTTCATTAATGATGTGGACACTGGAGTCAGAAGCGGACTGGCCAAGTTCGCCGATGACACCAAACTTTGGGGCAAAGCATCCACACCAGAAGACAGGCGGATGATCCAGGCTGACCTGGACAGGCTCAGCAAGTGGGTGGATGAGAATCTGATGGTGTTCAACGCCGATAAATGCAAGGTTCTCCACCTTGGGGAAAAAAAACCCGCAGCATCCTTATAGGCTCGGCAGTGCTATGTTGGTTAGCACTATGGAAGAAAGAGACTTGGGGGTCATCATTGACCACAAGATGAACATGAGCCTGCAATGCGATGCTGCGGCTAGTAAAGCGACCAAAACGCTGGCTTGCATCCGTAGATGCTTCTCAAGCAAATCCCGGGACGTCATTCTCCCCCTGTACTCGGCCTTAGTGAGGCCGCAGCTGGAGTACTGCGTCCAGTTTTGGGCTCCACAATTCAAAAAGGATGTGGAGAAGCTTGAGAGAGTCCAGAGAAGAGCCACGTGCATGATCAGAGGTCAGGGAAGCAGACCCTACGATGACAGGCTGAGAGCCCTGGGGCTCTTTAGCCTGGAAAAGCGCAGGCTCAGGGGTGATCTGATGGCCACCTACAAGTTTATCAGGGGTGACCACCAGTATCTAGGGGAACATTTGTTCACCAGAACGCCCCAAGGGATGACGAGGACGAATGGTCACAAACTACTACAAGATCGTTTCAGGCTGGACATAAGGAAGAATTTCTTTACTGTCCGAGCCCCCAAGGTCTGGAACAGCCTGCCACCGGAGGTTGTTCAAGCGCCTTCATTGAACACCTTCAAGATGAAACTGGATGCTTATCTTGCTGGGATCCTATGACCCCAGCTGACGTCCTGCCCTTTGGGCGGGGGGCTGGACTCGATGATCTTCCGAGGTCCCTTCCAGCCCTAATGCCTATGAAACCTATGAAACTCCCTTGAGATACCTCCAACCCTCCTGGACCCCTATTTGCTCTATGTTCTTGAGTTGCATCCCCTCACTAACTAGCCTTCTAAGCTTGCTAAAGTTGGCCCTTCTGAAGTCCAGCACCTTAGCCCCACTAGTTACTTTACCCACCCTTCGCTGGATGGTGAACTCGACCAAGTGATGGTCACTATCTCCCAGGCTACCATGAACTCACATGTTCCCCACGAGATCATCCCCTGTTGCTAAGACCAGGTCAAGCAAGGTGCTACCCCTGGTGGGACTGGAGGTCCTGCACACAGTGTAAGAACCTCCATGAGCGGCTTGTTTTGGCTGTCTGCTCCTCCCAGCAGATATCTGGGTAGTTTAGATCTCCCATGACCACCGCCTCCCTTGTCTGTGTGGCGTCTGCTAGCTGCCCAGAGAATACATCGTCTAGCTCTTGATCCTGATGAGGAGGCCTGTAGTAGACCCCCACAACCAAGTCCTTCTCCCCTGGCCCCCCCTGGATCCTGACCCACAATGCCTCGGTGTTCCCCTCCTCCACCCCCGCCTTAATGGTGGAAGACGTATACTGCTCCTTAACATAGAGTGCTACCCCCCCACCTTTTTTCCCCACTCTGTCATACATATACAACCTATACCCCTCAATGCCTACCACCCAGTCATGTGTAGAATCCCACCATGTCTCGGTTAGTCCGACTAGGTCATACTGGATGCTAGCAAGCAAGAGTGCGAGCTCCTCCTGCTTGTTCCCCATACTCCTGGCATTTGTATAAAGACATTTTAGTCCCCCAAAGGGGGCTCTTGGTGGCCCTGTGCCTTGATGGCGTGTGTTCCCTTTATTACTTACCTGGTGTGGTCTGGTGCCTTGTTTATGGCTTACCAACCCTGGGCTCTCTCTGATCGCCGGTTCCCTGACCCCTGTCAAGCCTAGTTGAAAGCTCTTTGGAGGAATTCAGCCATCCTGCGGGCGAACAGATACTTACCTGTGGGAGAGAGATGAAGATCATCATCTCCCAGGAAGCCTCCTCCCTGGAAGTGCTGGTCATGGCTCTATAATACAAAGCTCTCCTGAAGACACCAACTCTGGAGCCGCCGATTGACTTCCTTGATGCGGGCACCCTGGCATCTCCAGCTGCTGCCAACTGGAAGGATGGAAGAAAATACAACCTGTGCTCCAGTCTTCTTGAGGCTGTCTCCAGATCATGAAGGACTTCCATGATCTGGGTCAGGGCTGGTTCTAGCTGCATCGTTGGTTCCCAAATAGACAAGGACCATGGGGTAGTAGTCAGAGGGCTTAATGAGAGCAGGAATCGCCTCAGTGATGTCCCTGATCTTAGCTCCAGGCATGCAGGTGACTTCTCTCACCATAGGATCTGGTCAACAGATAGGCCTCTCTGTGCCTTTCAGGATCGAGTCACCCACCACAATCACTCGGCATTTCTTCTTCTGCCTGAGCAGTGATCCCGCAGCCTGCCCAGTAGGGGCTACAGGGATCACCACCTCTGCAGAAAAATGCTCCTCCTCTGTCTCCTCCACGGTTGTCAGGGCCCCGTATCTGTTCCCCACACGCAATGGGGAAGCAAACACCAGGCCCACCGCTTGGATCCAGAGGTGACTGTCCTCCACTCCCCTGCTGCAGACTTCTCATGTGGAGTTTCACCCGTGGGCATCTAGAGCTGTAAGGAATGGAAATACCCATCAGTCACAGCCTCATCATCCCTGATCCCCCTTAGCCTGCTCACTGCCTCCTGGAGTTCCCTCACCTGCTCCTCCAAGCCCTGAAGGTGGGCACATGAGGGACAGGCGAGGGGGCTCCCCCCTCCCCCGATGGCAGGGTCACTGCCAGGCCACCCCTGCAGACAGGGGGCAGGGCTCCATCTGAGTGGACACCTCAGAGGAACCACGGGTGGGTAGCTGCATCTGAGCTGCTGCTGCTGCCTCCTGTGCTCTTACCTTAGCTGCTCTTACTTAGCTGCTGAGCTTCGAGTCATCATTGCTCTTGCTAGGTGCTCCTTCTTGTAACTTACTCTTTGTTTCCTTTATTCTGTAACAGCAAGGTGATTTAAATCTTGATAGTATAGTGACCAAGAACTTATCCACTCCAGTTACTGTAAATCCTGTTACTTAGAAAAATAATTTGATTTTTAGATGACACTTTCTCTCACTGAGATGAAACTTTCACCCATTTTTTATGACTTGTTTGTCCACGAACTCCTGTTATGCCAAATACAAACTTTATCTAGCTTCTTTTCTTTCTCTCTCTCTCTCTCTCTCTCTCTCTTTCTCCACCTTTTTTAGAGTTTGGATACAGATAAGCCGGTGGAACCAGTAAAGAAATCGCCTCTTCGTCAGGAAACCAATCTTGCGAATTTCTCCTATCGTTTCTCCATGTACAATTTGAATGGTAAGTTAAACTATGTTAAGACTATATCAAATTTTTTGAAGACTGAATATTATTTTTACTAGTAAGTAAAGATCTTGCAAAATCCTAATGTAATAACATTAAAAGACAGCATCCATACAAAGAGAATTTTGATACTAAGACATCATATCCTGATTGGCTGTAAATTAGGTTTGCTGGGGGATGGAGACTGAAGCCCTGAGCTAAGTGAGGAAGTGGGTGACCTGGGGGAAGCACAAGCAGGATGGGGGAGGCCTTCTCATTCTTACTGAGAAAGTAGGGCAATTAGCTAGTAACCTCAGGTGCCTCTACACAAATGCATGGAACCTGGGAAACAAGTAAGCAGAATTGGAAGTCATTCCACAGTCACAGAATTATGATACAATTGGAATAACAGAGACTTGGTAGGATAGATCATAGCATGGATGGGTATAAGCTGTTCAGGAAGGACAGGCAGGGGAGAAGAAGAGGAAGAGTTGTACTTTATGTAAAAGAGCTGTATGATTGTTCAGAGCTCCAGTATGGAACTGGCAATAGGCCTGTTGAAGGTCTCTGAGTTAGGGTCAGAGGGGAGAACAGCCAGGTTGATGTCTTGGTGGGTGTCTGCTGTAGAGCACCAGACCAAGAGGATGAGGCGGATGAGGCTTCTTCAAACAGCTAGCAGAAGTTTCCCAATCATAGGCCCAGGGTCTCATGGGGGACTTCAGTCACCCTGACATCTGCTGGGAGGGCAGTATAGCAATGCCCAGGCAATCCAGGAAGTTTTTGGAGAGTGTTGGGGACAACTTCTTGATGAAAGTGTTGGAGAGGCCAACTAGGAGCCATGCTCTTCTTAACCTGCTGCTCGCAAACAGGGAAAAATACAGTATGGGGACTATAGTAGTGGACAGAAAGTTGGGCAGGAGTAACCATGAGATGACTGAGTTCACAATCCCGAGGAAAGGAAGGAAGGAGGGTACCAGAGTCAGGACCGTCAACTTCAGAAAAGCAGACTTGGACACATTCAGGGGACTGATGGTCAGAATTCCCTGAGAGGCCTTTCTGAGGGGGAGAGGAGTCCAGGAGTGCTGGTTGTACTTTAAAGAAATCTGACAGAGGGCACAGGATCAAGCCATCCCAATGCATAGGAAGACTAGCAAGTATGGCAGAAGACCAACTTGCAGGGATCTCTTCAATGAGCTAAAACAGAAAAGGAGGCTTACAAGAAGTGGAAACTTGGACAAAATATGTTAGAGAGGGATATAGGTGTACTCTTTGGTCATTCAGGGAGAAGTGGTGATGAGGAACAGTCAGCATGGATTCACCATGGACAAAGTCATACCTGATGAACCTGATTGCCTTCTATGATGAGATGACTGGCTCTTGGATGTGGAGAGAGCAGTGGATGTGATATACCTTGACTTCAGCAAAGCTTTTGATATGGTCTCCCACAACATTCTTGCAAGCAAGTCAAGGAAGTATGGGTTGGATGAATGGACTGTAAGGTGGATAGAAAATGGGTTGGATCCTTGGGCTTAAAGGGTAGTAATCAATGGCTGCATGTCCAGTTGACAGCTGGTATCAAGTGGAGTGCCCCAGGGGTCAGGCCTGGGGCTGTTTTTGTTCAGTATCTTCATCAGTGACATGGAAGATGGGATGGAGTGTGCCCTCAGCAAACTTGCAGACGACACCAAGCTGGGGGGGAGTAGTCAAAATATTGGAGGTTAGGACTGGGGTTCGGAGAGACCTTGACAATTTGGAGGATCGGACCAAAACAAATCTGATGAGGAAAAATCCTGCATTTAGGATGGAATGATCCTACACAATGGTCCAGACTGGGGACTGACTGGCTAACCAGCATCTCTGCAAAAAAGGACCAAGGTTAATGGCATGCTGGGCTGCATTTGCAGGAGCGTTGCCAGCAGATTGAGGGAAGTGATTATTTCTTTCTATTCAGCACTGGTGAAGCCACATGAAGAGTACCATGTCCACTTTGGCCTCCCAATTACAAAAGTGCAGTCCAGAAGACAAACTGGAGTGCAGCAAAGGGGAACGAAAATGGTTAAGAGGCTGGGGCACATGACATCTAAGGAGTGGCCGAGGAAACTAGGGTTATTTAGTTTTGAGAAGAGAAGATTGGGGGGGGGGGGCGGGGATTTAATAGGTTTCAGCTACCTGGAAGGTAATTCCAAAGAGGATGAAGCTAGACTGTTTACAGTGGTGACAGGTGACAGAACAAGGAGCCATGGTCTCAAGTTGCAGCAAGGGAAGTTTAGGTTAGATGTTAGGAAAAACTCTCACTAGATGGGTAGTGAAGCACTGAACAGGTTACCCAGAGGGGTTGTAGAATCTCCATCCTTGGAGGTTTTTAAGACCTGGGTAGACAAAGCCTTGGTTGAGATGATCTAGTTGGGGATGGTCCTCTTCTGAGCAGGATGTTGGACTAGATGCTCTCCTGAGGTTCCTTCCAACCCTAATTCTGTAATTTCGTATTGTATTATCCTGCTTGTGACACAGAGTTCTTAATGTCCTCAATTGACTTTGTCTCCACCTAATGGCTGATAATGAAAATTTGGTTACTTGTAGAGCACAGACATTCTGGTAACCTTTTTCATGAAAACGAATGGCTAAATTTATGCTTTAACCTACATTGTCAGATACAGGGAACAACATCTTTTAAGGGTGAGGACATATAACATTTGAAACCATTCTGAAATGTTACTTATTGGGAACTGGTTCAAAGTTGTTGCTGATCACAGGTATCCACATGTACATTGCCCTAGTATTGTAAGGAATTTAAAAAGGTGTCATCACCTTTTAGGCATTGATACCAGGGGTGGGAGTGAGGCCCCAGCCCAGCATCCCTTGCAGTGGGCGAGGTGCTGGTGGGAGAAGTTCTTGCACCTATACTTTGGGGTTCTAGGGGTGGATGACCTGTAGCTGGAGGCATTTTCACTTTTCTGCTCTCCCTTCCCTTCATGAGTTCAGTAAACTTCAGTAGCCTGCAACTGACCCTAACTGGGCAGTGTGCTTGGATCCATGCTTTTGGGTTTCCGGGGGGGGGGGGGGGGGGGGGGGGGGGGGCATCATGAAGAGCCACAGTCGAGTTCAGAGTAAGGACACAGCTGTTTGTTAGAAAGATAACTTTTATTGAACAAGCAGTGCAAGGGACCTCATTGATTAAAAGTGTCAGCAAAAGGAAAAAAAAGAGGGGCAGTAGAGTTCTGGCTATGTACAAGAGTGGCGTGTGCATGTTGGGTGGGGGGAAGGTGGTAATGAGGAGCAATGTGGTGTGGGATACCTGGAAGAGTCATCAGATCCACGTTGCAGAATGCTTAATATTGGTGCACAGCACTGAATGGATACACTGTGAAACAGTTCAGAAGAGTACCTGATTTTCCAGGTATACTTTGAACTGTTCTAGGTGACTTTTAAATCGATTTAACAGGCTTCTGTTTGCTGGTTCAGATTAAACCACATTTAAATGCGCCTAAATACTACAAATAGGGACGTATGGTTATTTAGGTTCAGCAGATATTTTGTTTAAAACTGTGTTTTAAAAAAACTTACTTGGATTGATTTACCTATTATGCTGGTGAAAATACAGGACATTTCAATTTAAGAAAAAAAGAAAGAAAGAATTGAGAGTTGAAATTATGGGGGACTTGGCCATAAATCTTCCATTTTCCATTAATGGAAGCTGCACATCCCAAACCCTTGGACTGCTTTGCAAGTTTAGTTATGAACTATTTAACAGTTTAAGTATATCTAAAAACTTTACTGATATCTAGAGGCTCCCGTTACTGGAACGGCATTAGCAAATGTATTTAACATCCAGTTTTGTAAAACTACTCTCTGTTTTCATGGACATAAGGTCAGGATGGTATGAATAATTTTACTTCTGCACTGTCCATGATCACAGCAGGGTTGAGAAATTAGTTCATCATCAGCAGGGATCTGGGTTTTCTGTTTCCCACGGAAAAACGGAGTAAACCAGATTTTACCTTTTACTGGAGGCAACGCAAATTTCTCATTTTACTAGAGAAACCCGTGGATTTTGCAGTTTTGCAATGAACTCCCCGCAGGCTGGCAAAATTCCAGCCTGCAGGGAGCTGAGAGGGAGTGGGAGGAAGGTGGTGAGACAGGGGGTGCCATGTGCACGTATATGCACGTGCACATGGCCCCAGGCAGCCTGCAGAGCAGCTCCACCAGGTAAGTGGGGGTGAGGAGAGGGGGATTGAGGCCCCTGTAGGGAGAGAGGGAGCTGGGCAGGGCTGGGGCTGCTGCCCAGCCTGGCAATGCTTGGAGCCCGGGGCCACAATGCATGGCTGCAGGGCCCCAGCAGGGAGCAGGATGGGGCCACAGGTGTCTCATCCAGGGGAGTGGGAGGGCGGACTCCCCAATGCCATGCGCATTCCTGGGGGGCAGGGGGAACCCTCACCCCCCAGATCTGTACGCAGGGCAGGCACAGGCTGTGGACTCAGGCTAATGCCTTGCTTCTGTTCCCCAAGGCCTCCACAGCCCAGCGGGCACGACCTAGGGTGGCAGGGAACAGCGGGGCTGCCTGGGGATCTCCTCACCGCTGCAAGCTCCATACTGCCCGGGCGATGCACCTCCTGTGCATGCCAGTGCTTTGAAGGGCACAACCCTGCGTCACTGCCCTCAATGCAGCCCCACAGCCCTGGCAGCTGGGGGCCCCCTGCTGGGGGAGCAGGGGATGTGGGTGGGGGGTGAAGGGCATCAGCAGGGCTGTGGGGGAGGAGTGAGAGGCACAAGCAGGGTTGTGGGGGCCTTTAATTTTAATAACAGATTTGGGGGGGGTTTATTAGAGAATTTGCTTTTTTTATTGGAGAATTTCTAGGGGTTTTTTATCAGGGAAAACCAGGATCCCTGATCATCAGCATGCTAACTCCTCTTGTTCATTGCAGAAGCCCTAAATCAAGGAGAGACTGTGGATCTGGATGCCCTCATGGCTGATCTTTGTTCCATTGAGCAGGAGCTCAGCAGCATTGGGTCCCAGTCAGCAAATAGTGCTGCAATGAAACGTCTGGCCACAGAAGCAAAATCTCAAAAACTACCTGGTCGACCTGCCTCTAAACATAGCAGTATAAAAGGATTATCCTCATCTGGTAAGGTTACTAAGCCTCCACATTCCAATTTTTCCTTGGATGACATCACTGCACAATTGGAGAAGGCCTCCTTGAGCATGGATGAAGCAGCACAGCAGTCTGTAATTGAAGATACCAAACCTGTAGTTACTGCTCAGCATAGGAGGACAGCATCAGCTGGCACAGTAAGTGATGCTGAAGTGCGGTCCATCAGTAACTCATCCCGCTCCAGCATCACCTCTGCAGCCTCCAGCATGGACTCTTTGGATATCGATAAGATGACAAGACCTCAGGAACTGGATCTGACACAGCAAGGGCAGCCAGTTACAGAGGTAAAGTATTAGGAGTGTAATGAGGTTTTATTTGTTTTCTTTAAACTTTTGTGTTACAAGTTTTTAAGTCCTGCTGTAGTGCTAATCATGGCTAATCATCTTCACTCTTGTGGGGGTTGAAATAAGAGATTTTTTTGACATGTTCAATGTTCAGTGCTGAATATATCTCTTGCTTTAAAAAGAAAATCTTTACAGAGTGGGGTGCAAGGCCTTTTTGAAAGATTTCTCTCACTTAGTGTAATCTTTTAATGGGTTCGGCATTATAAGTATACAAGTTACTAGTTTTAACAATCCAAAACAGTCTGGCATCTTATTCCTGTGTATAATTAAATGACAAAAACAATATTCTATTTCACTTTGAAGTATACCAAGATTGTTATGTACATATTTCAAGGTGTTAGTATTATTCAAGGTTTTAGTATTAATCGCGATAGGAATGAATAATTAGTAGTTGTTTTAAAGAGGAACTTTTGAAAATATTTGTGGGGAGACTAGTAGGGACTTGGTCATTTTACTCCAGAAAGTCCTTCATTTGCTTCTCAGATAATCTTAGTATATCTAAGACTAGACAAATTGGTGTAACTTTTAATATGCCATTGCCCAGAGATGATACCTTTTGTTTTATATGCCCCTAGATTGGAAAACGTATATAAATTTGTGCTATGAATTGTTTTAGTTATATTTTATATTGGTAGACATAACTTATGCAGTTCATATGAACTAGCATGCATTGCTGTATAACAGTACGGTAGCTTCCAGAAATCTGTAGCAGTGATAAAATAAGAGCGAATTTAAAGTACATGCTGTAATGTTTTTACTGTTTTCATATGTTAAGTGGCTTTTCTTCTGTCCTTTTCTTCCCTCACATTCTTCAAAACGTATCCCAGATTGACTTCCTCTTTCTTTGCCTTTATGCTTGTGACTTAAAGATAGCTAGTTTTTGTTAAGTAGGAAACCACCCCAGACTAAAGAAGTCTTATAACAAAGGATGCAGTATGTAAAAACACATGGCTATTTATCAACTATCTTTGAAATTTTATATTTATATCTCAGCTTATCTTTGCAAACATTTTTCCCTCATTAATTTTAAATACTGTATCTCTTGCACAGAAAGTAACAATAACATTTACACCAGCATGTCATTTCCCTGAAATCCATAATGAAGAAAAGTCAACACCTTCAAGAGCAAACTGGATGCTCATCTTGCTGGGATCCTATGACCCGGCTGACTTCCTGCCCTTTGGGCAGGGGGCTGGACTCAATTATCTTCCGAGGTCCCTTCCAGCCATAATGTCTATGAAATCTATGAACTACCATCTAACCCTACAGTTATGAAAGGTCTTGTGAAGTTTTTGGTGCCACATGACTATGTCTATCTTTGTGGCAAGAGACTGCTCATTGAGCACTGATACATTTCTTCAGAAAAATCCTAGTAAGTTTGAGGTGGAAATAAGGAAGTAGAAAAATGTTCCTGTGAATCAGGGTTTTTGTAAGAGTATTACTCTTAAGTCTTTAATGATGCTAGAAACTAACTTTGATAAGTGTTGAAAATGAACCTAGCTGTCATTTAGCCAGCTCTAGTAATATAAATGTCTTTGTGTCATTCTCTTCAAAAGAGATAATGTGAACAAATAGAATTTATTTTTATAAATAATGAATTGAGTTCAAATGCTATTATATTAAATTCAAGCTGTAGCAAAAGAATAATTCTTCTAGGGGGACTATGTGACAGAATTATATTGTTACAAGTTGTAGGTTGGGCTAAAGGCCATTAACTTGTCAAGCCTATGTTTATACTTAATGTTTATGTAAAATGTTAAGCATCTGCACTTCTCTCTGTTTGACAATCTCTAGTTAAAGCATCCCTGCCACCATTTTTCAGTGCATGGACGC
The DNA here is from genome assembly GCF_030867095.1 of Alligator mississippiensis. Classification (NCBI taxonomy): domain Eukaryota; kingdom Metazoa; phylum Chordata; order Crocodylia; family Alligatoridae; genus Alligator; species Alligator mississippiensis. The sequence goes on along the minus strand of NC_081827.1, from coordinate 172,283,505 downwards.
TGATGCACAAGATGCTGGAGTTGCTGGAGCATGGTAATTACCATGCTCCGATGGATTCAATTAATCAGGTCTGCTCCAATGCACTGCAATTACACTTGTGCTGTTCGTGTGTAGGCACCCAATAAGCCCAGTTCCCTCAGTGTGTCCTCAGAAGTCATGTGTCCCAGGCCCCTAAACGTTTTCATTCCCCTCTGTTGGACTTCAGTTTGTCTACTAGACTCCATTTTTGTAGTTGGGGCCCAAAGTGGACACCAGTGCTGAACAGAGGGGAATAATCACTTCCCTCAATCTGCTGGCAGCACTCCTACTAATGCAGCCCACTGTGCCGTTAGCCTTGTTTGCAGCAAGGGCACACTATTGCTCACATTCAGCTTATTGTCCACTGTAACCTTCAGATCCTTTTCAGCAGAGCTGCTGCTTAGCCAGTCAGTCTCCAAGCTTGACTGGTCCATGGGATGGTTCCATCCTAAATGCAGGACTTTGCACTTTTCCTTATTAAACCTCATGAGAGTTCTTTTGGTCCAATCCTCCAATTTGTCAAGGTCTCTGAATCCTAGCCCTAACCTCCAGTGTATTGACTACTCCCTCCCCTCCCCCCCCTCCTGGCCTTATTGTCGTCTGCAAGTTTGCTGAGGGCGCACTCCATCCCATCTTCCATGTCACTGATGAAGATACTGAACAAAAACAGCCCCAGGCCTGACCCCTGGGGCACTCCACTTGATACCAGCTGTCAACTGGACATGCAGCCATTGATTACTACCTTTTAAGCCCAAGGATCCAACCCATTTTTTATCCACCTTACAGTCCATTCATCCAACCCATACTTCCTTGACTTGCTTGCAAGAATGTTGTGGGAGACCATATCAAAAGCTTTGCTGAAGTCAAGGTATATCACATCCACTGACCTCTCCACATCCAAGAGCCAGTCATCTCATCATAGAAGGCAATCAGGTTCATCAGGCATGACTTGTCCATGGTGAATCCATGCTGACTGTTCCTCGTCACCACTCCTCCTCCAAGTGCTTAGAAATGGATTCCTTGTGATCTGCTCCATGATTTTTCTAGGGACTGAAGTGAGGCTGACTAGTCTATGGTTTCCCGGATCTTCCTCCTTCCCTTTCTTAAAGATGGACACTATATTTGCCCTTTTCCAGTCATCCAGGACCTCTCCCAGTCGACCCAACTTTTCAAAAATAATGGCCAGCAGCTCTGCGTTTACATTGGCCAGCTCACTCAGAACCCTCGGATGCATCCTATCTGGCCCCATGGACCTGTACATGTCCAGATTTTCTAAATAGTCTCTAACCTGTTCTTTCACTGCTGTCAGCTGCTCACCTCCTCCCTAGACTGTGCTGCCAGGTGTAGTAGTCTGGGAGCTGACCTTGCCTATGAAGACTGAGGTGAAAGAGGCATTGAACACGTCAGTCTTTTCAACATCATCAGTTACTAGTTTGCCTCCCCCATTCAGTAAGGGACCCACCCTTTCCCTGACCTTCCTCTTGTTGCCGACATACTTGTAGAAACCCTTCTTGTTACCCTTCACGTCCCTTGCTAGCTGCATCTCCAGTTGCGCTTTGGCCTTCCCGATTTCATCCCTGCATGCCCAAGCAGTACACTTACATTCCTCCCTAGTTGATTTGTCCAGGTTTCCACTTCTTGTAAGCTTCCTTTATAAGATGCTTACAAATGCTCCCTCATGTATAATTGAAGGTCAGAGGGTTACAGTCGTTCTTCTGTCCTTTTAATTTATTAGTGTACTGCTGTTTTTGTTATCTGCTTGCTTTATATTTCTCAAGAATAATAGGTGGGGGTTTCGGGTGGCAAGGGGACTAAGGCACATGGTTGACAGCCCAGAGGTCACAGATTTGAGGCCATAGCAGAAGTGCTCATGGCACCACCTATCAGATTCCAACAAATCTGCAAATTCTGCTAAATACCTTGTCAGAAGGACACAGAAAAGGAAAGGAAAGTCTTAACTTTAATTTACTTCTGGACCTTTAAGGGGAAAAGAATTCCAATACCACCCTAACTACAGCTGAAAATTTTGGAGGACACTTTTCCACCCTGCAGGTTATTTTGCAAGCTGGTTATTTTCACTGCTTGCCATTTCCGAACTAACTGGTATGCGAGCACAGTTTCAAAGGTATATGTATACGCAGAATTTTGAAAGAGATGCCAATAATGTATTTACCTTAGTTAAACAGACATTTTAAAATTACAATGGTAAAAATAATCTAATATAGTAATTGCAAATCCTCCCTAAATTGCTGATTGTTTGTTCTGTTTTTTAGCACTGACTTGCTTGAAGTCAAACATTATAGAAGTCATGTTTTAATAGTTATGCAGTTACGTAATTAGTAATAGTTAACAGCAGTTTGTTTTTTCTTGGAAGCTGATGAAATGGCATTCATGGTTAATGTGTAGTGCCTGCTGTCTTATATTCTGATTGGTCTGTACTAAATTTTCAGTCAGTGGCAGCTGCAGTCCCTCAATATGAGAATGACAGCCGTCCAGTAAGTAGGGAAGTTATCTGTGAGTCTTTTGATGCAAATACAAGATCCACATGTTTGACTGCAGAAGTGGCAAACAGTTCCATGAGGAAAGAGTAGTTCCTGGTGATTTGGGTCACCACTCTTTTTCTCTCAGTCTCTCTCATCTATCCACCTCCATAGTGAGAGGTGAGTTTGCTAAAAATAATCAATGCCTTATTGTACACCGTGGTGCCATTGGGGACAATTCAGTGCTCAAGTCTCCCAGGTAGTAACGTTAATATCATATTTCTTCAGATTAGGCCTTCAAGGTGTCCTTGAGTCTCTTCTTCTGCCCTCTTCCTGAATGGTGACCATCAGTGAGCTGGGCATATAGGACCTGTTCTTGGAGCTGATTGTCAGGCATCCTTATGACATGTCCTGTCCAACAGAGCTAGTGCCATGTAAACATGGCATCATTGCTAGTGGTGGTCCAAAGCTTTCAAGTGTTTCTGATATGTCATTCATATTTCGTAACTATACAACAGGGCAGGGATAACAACAGCCTGGTAGATAAGAAGTTTGGTTTGGGTCCTGATGACATGATCGTCAAAGACACAATTTTGGAGACATCCAGAAGCAGCACTGTTAGATTTTGTCTGGTGAATATTGTTGTCTCTACTTTACTTTCAGGGGAAGTTGACTGCTCTGGTAAAAGAAGTGCTCAATGTTTTCCAAGAATTGCCTTCTAATTGTAAGATGGGGAGGAGCAGCTGGTTGGTTTGGGGCAAGTTGGTGAAAGTATCTTGGGGCATTTTTGTGTGTTCCTGACACGGTGCCGGGGGCTTTTAATTAGCGAGCTGCAGTTTACATGCTTAATCAAGTCTGCTCCCCCCATGTGTGTAAGTGCTCTTGGTTTTCATTAAGTTGACATCAAGTGCAAGTTTTTCATACACATCACGGAAGCAATCAAGAACTTCTTGGTGCTCTTCAAGTAAGTGGGCACATGACACAGTTGTCGGTGTATTGAAGATCAGTAATGGAGGTGTTCAGTTTTCTTAGTTTTGGAACCTAATCAGTTGATGTTACAGAGATTCCCATCTGTGCGTTACTAGATGCTGACTCCAAACAGATGTCTCAGCAATGAGATGCTGAATAGCTGCGCTTTAGGTGGTGGACAAGAGTGTTTGGTATATTAAAAACACCAAGCATCTCAATTTGATATTGTCCGTTTGTTAATCCAGTAAATTCATTTTTGTAGTCTAAATTGATGTATTAGGCATTTGAAAATCTTTCAGTACTGAATGGCTGTTCTCCTTTATAAAAGCTTTTGTCCATTTTAAAAACATTTCAATAATTGATTAATTTATTGCTTCTATGTACAGTAACTTGTACTGTGTTAGTCCCCAAATGGAGCGTTTTTCTTAGCCCTTATTAATCCTAATGTAAATGTTTCTTAATCCTTCCCCTATTATGTGTTTTTGAATATTTGTATAGGTATATAGCAGTTATCACCTGTGATTGTGATTCATTTTGAGGTGAAGAAAGTATTACCTAAATAGAATTTTTTTGTATTATGCAAAGTATAATCAAAATGTGGATCTGAGATTTACTTGTTAACTCTTCAGCAACAGATTCAGCAATTTGGTATCAGTTCTCACTGTGTAAATGATACCTAACTGATACATCATGCACATCTCAGACAGCTTGCTCCTGCCTTCTGCTTCTCATGGATTTTCCAGTTCTTAGCATAGACTGAGTAATAAGCAGATGACTGCTCCTTCATGACTCGCAGGGTTTTTTCTGAGTGTTAATCACAATGGAACAGTATGCAGATAAGAGATGGGCAAAATGTTGCTTTGTGCAAGGAGCAAAACAGCCCATTCTGCTGCATGCATTTGTCTCAGCTACTTTTACAACCATTGATTGCAAGACTGAGAACCCAAAAGTATCCTGGCCTTGTAAACCACTCCTCCTAAGATGAGTAGACTGGCAGCTTCTCCTAACAATGCATCTATTGTTTCTCTGCCCAGATAAATTGATAAGAATGCTCTCTTTGAGGAAGGTATGAGGATCAGTTTATCTGAGAGTAGTGTGTGCGCCAAATACTATTACCCTTCTTTGGCATAGTAGTGTCTGCAGCTAGCTTTCAGTACGAATGCTTTGTTTTCTCAGGTTTTGTGTGATCTATTTAATCTCACTGCACTGAGGAAGTTCCTGAATCCTATGTTAAAAAATGTACCCTGATTTTACAAAACCATTACTTAACTATTTTGAAGTAAGTGTGTTATCTCCTGGGATTTTTCTGTTTGTCTTATAGGTAAAGGCAGGCATTGACTGTCTGTTGTTGAAAGTGTCTCTGAGTAGTAGCAGCCTTAGGGCAGTGCAAACTGTGCTACTGTTTGGGTCTCTGAGCTAGTCTGGGGTCCCTGTTGCGTTAGCAGCTATTAAACTGACCAGTGGCTGCCAGTTTCATAGCTCCTATTAGTATGCTTGTCTGGTAAAGAATAGGGACCCGATACTGAATCTTTGTATTGGTTCCCCAATAAATTCTGCTTCTGTGACCTAAACATCTCTGCTTACAAGTGTGAAAGCATGTAGTGGCAAAAGAGGAGGGGAGGTGTCCTTTTGGTCATGACTGGTGGTAGATTATACATTAAACTCACTTTCACAACTGAAAAGAAACACTAGATCCTCTGGAAAGCTACACAGGGGTTGCTGTAAACTTTTTAAATTCTTATTTATTTAATGGTTCATTATCCAGTGAAATTTGTTGGGAGAATTCTTGACTTTTCCAACAGTTGTCTTTTGCTCCTTCCAAAAAATGTCTGCCCTTTGTGATTTTCCTTTTTATCGCCACAACTTAACCTAATGTCTTAACCTTCGAAATGGCTTTTCTTAATGAAGCAATTCCTCTAGTTACAGTTCTGGACAGGAAAGGAACTTAAGCTTTTGCACCCTTATTCAGTGTAGGGTGTCAATTAAGAGCCTTTAGATGAACCCCTGAAAGATTTGGTCAAATGTGAGTGCCTTGCTGGGCAGATCATGAACATCTTTAATGTTTTCTCCTTTTTGGGCCCAATACACATCCAAGTACAACTGAAGGACTTCTGTTAGAATCACTTTCTAGGGGTGGAGTAGGGTAGGGGAACTTACCTGTTTTGAGCAGTTGCGCTTGAAGGGGAGGCTGTATTACCTGCCTTACTTTTGGCTCATATCCAGGGACTTTCCCAAGGCAGAAAATTAAAGGCTAAATTCTAGCCCCAGTCCCACATAACTCTCTTTTTCTATTACTTTCTTCATGAGCAGGAGGACAGAAGATGGTCCAATCAGACAGGATTGGGCAGTATCGTCTTCGAAGGAAAACTAAAAGAAGTGAGGAAACAAGGCCAAGAACAGCTTTGTACAGATGCCAAGAGAAAGATCTTTTCTTTAGTTGGCCCCCTCTTACCTTGTTAGGAGCATTGTCCCCTTGAGTTTAGTTTCTTATTTGCCTAGCTCTCTCTTGTGAATACTTACTCCCCAACTTGTCCCTGAGGCTGCTGCCCTTTAAAATTCTTCTTGCCGCAATAGTTTTTACAAGGAGGTTCAATGACTTGGCAGTTCTGCCCTTTTGACATCTTCTCCTTGTCCTCTGAAGCAGTTACATGTTTTTAAGCTTCTGCCCTCTTCTTCCTACCCCTACATTTTATGGGAATTGTGAGGGAGGGAGAGTCAAACTTTCATGGAATAAAATCAAACATAGTTTTTTAGTTTTATAGAAGGTTAATATGGAATTCAACCTAGAAGGACATGGGACTTTTCTGTTATACTCAAGATTTGGACTTTTAAAGACCCCCCCCCAACCCCCCTTCCAAATAAAGCCTCTAAGGATACCTTGACTTTGTGGGGTAGAGGGAAATTCAGTGTGTAGGTTCATGGGTTCTCTGTCATCTTGTAGTCCCCTCTCCAAGCTGTAACCACTTCTTGCATAGATAAAAAGGGTAACCTCATATAAACAATTGGAAAGCTGCAGCTTGGTCTTTCCTGAGTTATTTCTCAAATCCTTTCTTAACTGACACTTGTATATACGTGGTTGCAACCTGATTGGTGCTTCTGCCTCTTACTTATGTAACGAGTGACAGATCAGAATGATCTGTCTGAAATATCTGAGGTGGCGAGGAATAATTTGTAAGTAAACCTGCTAATTTAGTAAGTGATATAAATATAATAATATGAATAAAGGGAAGGAATGTGGTTAGTTAATTAATTAATCGTACACCCCAGAGAAGATTTCTTGCAATGAATTGTTTATTAGGCAGCAGTAGAGGGAAGTAGTAGAGATGGAATGGAAAAGAATAATATAAATCGTGACCAGCCAGCTAGTTTTTATGTCTGACGTTTGGTGAAAGGTTTTAGTTATGGGCGGTCATTGTTACTGTCCTGTGTATACTCAACGAAGGGGTTGCGGATAAATATGAAGCCTGCCATCCGGTCTCTGACATAGTACAGCATTTCCCCTTAATATGATAAAGTTCTTTCAATCTTTAACCCAGTTTGCAAAGTGGAGTTCTGACTTACATTCTTCAGTATAACATCATCTAGCTGTACATAGTGCCAAATATATTAATTTCTTTTTGTACTTGTTCATATTTTAGCTTCTGTCAGAGGGACAAAATGTTGAAATTGGGGCAGATTGAACCTTTATGCATTTTGAAATAGTCCTAGGTCCCTCACCAGAATTCACTATGTATGGGAAAAATCTCATATGCCATGGTAGTTAGTATAAGAGTGATGTTGTAGCTGTGATGGTCCAGAAATTATGCAAGAGGTAAGGATTTCTTAGGGTGTTACCTTTTATTGGACTAACTGTATAGTAGGGATAAAGGTCGACAAGCTTCTGAAAGCCAGGCCTCCATCAGGGAAAAATCTTAGCATATGTGGTAATCTTTAATAAGAAGGCAAAGCTTTGGATCATATGATGTTTCAAAAATTAAGTCAAAATATGAGGTGTTCAATAAATAAAGCTAAATTTGGTTTAAAACTGTTAATAAAATAAAATTTAAATTTAAACAGAACAAATGTAAGCGAAATTAAAGTTTGGTTCCCACAGCAACTATATTTTGTTCTCTTGGAGAGATGGCTCCAGCTGAGTCCTGGGAGCTGCACATGAACTGCAGGGAGCGCTTCACCTGGCCCCACTCCCTGATGCCACATGCAGCTCTTGGAACTTGGCTGGAGTCTTGCGCTGCCGTGGGGCTCTGCCTGTCATGGGCCATGAGTACCCCGAAGGCCTGCTGCCTGATGCTGCTGCCATCGGCAATGGGGACTCTGTGCCATTGGAGGGGAGCATGTATGGGGAGCCCATACACCCCTGACCAGGGGAGTGTGTGTGAGCAGGGGAGGTATGGGGGAGGGTATGGGGGCCACCCATACCCTCCCCCATACCTCCTCTGCTCACACACACCCACAACCCTCCTACTCACAACTCTCCCCACACACACTGGCATACAAACCCTACACATTTCTCCCCACACACAACATATATGAGTAAGACTTTATTTTGAGCTATTATGCAATCACCTCTATATAGCTTACACGAATTCATATAAAATAGGACAAAAGTAATTTTTTAAATAAAATTAAAATATGGTATAGTAGGTGTTTGATTTTTAGTATATGATTTTTTTTTCCAGTTCAAAGATGGCAAAGCCCCTCCTTCCCTCCCTCAAAAGGAGTACTTCTGCGGGCAAGGGAAGGGAGGTCCCGTGGCAAAGGTCAGGGATTAGAGGACAGGACTTCTAGTCCTAAGAGGGCGATCAAGGTGCAGGGCAGCTGTCAAGGGGCAGGGCTACCCTTGCAGCCCTGGGCAGCTCAACAAAACTTAAGTGGCCCTCCAGCCGAAATAATTGCCCATCCTTGCCCCAACAGGAATCAGAAGGCAGCAGGGCAGGCAAGAGGGAGGGGGTAGGGGGGGAAGGTGGAGTAGTACCCGTAGCCTAAGAGGAAAACATGACGGAGCAGTGTTATTATTAGTTAGTCGTTTATATAATTAGAGAAGATTAAACAAATATTTTTTTAACTTTGTTTACATCCCAGCTGCTGATCGTTGGATGTTGAACAAAACAGACTAGGACTTAAACTGAGGTTTAAATTGAACTTATTCTCTGCCAGTTCTTAGGGCAATGCCATTGCTGACTTTGTACACCAAGGAACGTGTACAAGGAACCTCCGCTTAGCACTGTTAATTGGTTCCTGAAAAACCCAGCGTTAAGTGAAACCGAAAGTATTTGACGACCCAAGATGGTGACCACAATAGTTTTTAATGACCAAATTTAGCAACCATGAGCTTTATAATGAAACTTGCTGAGCGCTAAGTGAAATCGGGTATAAATTTAAAATGAGCATTATAGTGAAATACTGCTAAGCGAAACAGTGTTAAGCAGGGGTTGCCGGTATTTTAAGATGCTTCCCATTATTTTTTTTAGAAATAATGTTTAGCAACTTTGAAGACTTAAGTATAAGACATGGCATTGAAAGCCTCCTTCTATCCATCTCTCCCCATCCTCCTTGAACAGTTTGTCACAAATTGTTTGAGAGAGAGAGAGAGATTCCTCTACGTTTAAAAAAGTGTGTGTGTGTGTGTGTCTAAAATATATGTATATGTATTCAGCTGTAGAGGAAAATTGTGCACATCCATCATCCTGAAACGTTATTCTGGCTTTCAGATTTGTTGGCAGTAAAAATATCAACAGTCCAGTTTTCAAATACTGCCGAAATAAAAATAAAATGAGACTTCCATGCCAAGTTTTCATTCAAAATGTGTTCAAGATAAAAAATTACATATTGATGCGTTCAGGAACTTGTTTTATGCATTGTGATATTCAAATACCTTAGCTATTCATCACAAGTAGTTAATTCAGACCAATACTACAGTCTTTTTGTATGATTTGCTACCCATAAGATAGCTTATGAAAGAAGCCCTTTCTGAAGAATTTTCGTTACTGAGAATTTAATTTTTGTTTTAAAGAGAAATGTAAGAATTTTATGGGAAGAGAACTGCTGTGAGGGATTTGAAGGATTTTGGATGTGAAGTAAAATGGAAAAGGAAGTGAAACTTGGAGATGTATTGAAACAGGGTCTCCCTACTTCATAGACTGTCTTACAGGAATACTGTCAAAACTTGAAATGATTGCAAATGGATTTAAAAATGAATCATTTTCCTTTAATTCATGGTACTTTGTGATTTACAGAAATTGAACCTTGTTTTGGTGTCGGTGCATAGCTCTGGAAGCCTAACTATACCTTCTTTCTTTCCACCTGTTTAATGAATAGTGTTACAGTTAAACTGCCGCAATGCCTTGGTGATTCAATTAATATTTTCATGTTTAATATCCTAATTATTGTTAACTGTTCATCTTTAATATCCATGTTACCTATTTTTGTTTCCATGCTTGCAGCCATGGTCCTTTGATATGTCTCAGATCACAGAAGCTAGGGAGGCTCTTTTTGGGTCTGTACTTGCATTGGAAGTTTCCCAGGAAAACTTCCTTGATGAGTGAATTGGATTCAGTAGGTGACATTGTTCCATTTTGAGATGGCACTGAACAAATTGTCTACTTCAGCTTTAGGATGTGCACTGCTAATGGAAGTGGCATCTTTCCAGTTAAATAAAAAAAAAGTTACGTCTTTATCACAACTGGCTTGCAAAACTGATATTAACAAAGGAAGTTTGCATTTGACTTCCAAAGTAAACATTCTTTAGTATACTGTTTGCTAGAAAATGAACTATATTTTCACTGTATTCATTTTTAGGGATAAATATTGCCACTTCTGCAACATTAAAATGTTTAGGAGGCAACATCCTGAACTATTTCTCTCTCACCTTAAATTGCTTCTTTTTATATCCATTAAAAACTACAAAGAGGAGTAAGAAAGGGAAATAAAAACATGTTTATTCTTGAAACTAACAAAACCCTGATTCAGCATTGACATGTTAGTACACATCATGTTGTTGGAAAAAATATAGAAAGTTTGAAAACAGGTGAACGGATTCCTCTAAAACCTAAGATGGAACACTTCGTATATGCTGGGGTGGAACAGGCAGACTTTTCTGCTATCCCAGAGTAATTGGTCCACATCTACAGCCATTTCTTAAGAGCCAAGAGTTCCTCGTCGGTGATGCAAATCAGTACTGAGATATCTTTCTGTTCAGTTACGAAAACATCTATGACGGTCATCACGGCGGTATCTGAGTGCCTCATAAAAATTCAAATACAGCTGTGCTTATTGTGCTTATTCTCTTCCTTCCATGCTCTTCTAGAGATTCTAAGCAGTTGTTAAACTTGTTGTCAACTCTTTCACCTTTTAGGATGAAGATACCCAACTCAAGTCTTAACTTCTAATTAGGCTAGTTAAACTATAGGCTTTTTCCTGTTGCACAGAGACTATATAAATTAATAGCTGTAGTAGTTAGCTGAGCTGAATCCAAGTGAGTGCATAACAATTTTTGATTAATGATGTTAAGGACATATTAATATTAATATGACTGTTGTCCCCAGTAAAGTGACCTTTCTAAACATTCTGATGCTTTACTCCATTATGTCTCAGTCAGAGAAATCACTTTTCCTTTTTCCCAGACTCCTATCAATTAAGATGACAATTTGGAACAGTGTACTGTATAAATACAAATACTCCTTTCCTTATAAATCCAAGTTCTTTTATCCAGATGATCTGGGTAATATATCAAAAATAGATTATGAGCTCTCCAATTGTGAGGAATCCATTTTCATAACAGATTTAAGTGTCTTGATACAAAAAAGGCTTCCTACTAAAAATAGTTTCAGTATGTTCAGATGTATATTTTTTTGTAGTCATAACGCAGGTAAGTGAAATGAATAGTCAAACAGGAGTCTAAGCCCCAGAAGTTCTCTTAAAACAAAGAAAGGCCCTCCAAATGAATCGTGTTTCCAAGAAGAACTACGCAATATATACTTCAGGGGAGGCAGGCTTGGATCAAGGAACCAAACCTTCACAGAAGCAGAGAAATGGGATTGGCTATATTATGATATCAAAAGATGTCTGTATAAGGCACCTGAAGGTGGTTAGGCACATCACTCTGAAAATTCTCTGTAAAAGCTAAGATTAATTAATAGAAGGCTTGAAAATACATGATTATAAAATATTTTCCTGTTTTATATATCAGTATCTTGAAACTGTTGGAATTTAAATGTTGACTAAAGTGCAATTTGTATTGGGGGAGAGAGAGGAGAGAGATGTATCTATACAAAATCAGCAACAGATTATTTGTTCATTCTTAGTCCTCACATTGCCAGAAACCAAATTTGGAACAGATGACCAAAATGAAGGACAGGGCAGCTGAGCAATACATTCTAGAATGTGTAAGGAATTCCTTTAGTTTTCTTTAAACCACATGTCCTGCCATATAACTTTATAGGGAAAAAAAATGGAGCTTTGTGAAATTTATAGAGGAGCTTGATGCCAGGAAATGAAACTTCCACTTTCTGAATGGACAGTTTAGAATTAGAAGTTGTCATTCCTTCTTGCCTTGCCACTGTGTCATTTCTGTACATGATATTGGTTAATGTTAGCAGGTAGGATAATAAACACTGATTTAACTTAAACTGAAACGGAAGGTTTTTGTTTGTTTTTTTAGCAGAATTACAGACCTGACAGTACTAGATGTTTAGGAGGCTGCTTTGTTGAGCTGCAGTGCCATAGACCCAGGTACATTTAAGTTCTTGTTTTAGGTAGGCTGAACCAAAGGTTCAGCTTTTAGGACACAGGCATCGAGGCTGCTCTGACCCGCTGTATTACAGCACATCAGAGCAGACAGGATTAATCAAGTCTGCTGGCACATGGTAATTACCATGCGCCAGCAGACTCCAGTGTCATGTGTATCAGCATCCCCACACTGAAAAATGGCAGCGGGGAGACTAACTAAAGTTCATTTGAGTGCATCAGCTGGTGCATGGGTGGTGTGAACTCAACCCTGTCTTCATTGGAACCCATGACTGCCACTATGTAGACAAGCCTGCTCTGGCCTGCTGCTTATAGGAGTTCCACGAGGAAATCCTGCTGACTTCCCCTGCTCTGGACTGGAAGCATTCTCAGTTGCTTTGTGGGAATAGCACGTGAAGTCCAGTCACATGTAGGACCTGCCAAACTGGAACATGCCCAGTAAGGACAGAATTTTCTATGCTTTTAACTAGGAAGCTTAACAAGTCTAATACTTAAGGATCTTTTAGGAAAAGCAACAAATACTGATTTTCAGTAGTCTAAAGCAGTTTTTAAACCCTGATGGATTTCCCACCTTTAAAATGATTCATGTTCCGGGGCCTCAAGCACATTTAACCCTTTCCCCTTTATTTTTAAATGAGGGTTAAGGAAAGAAGGGCACATTTCTCTGAAAAGCTTTATTTATTTGGAGTTGTTCAAAAGTGCCGCAGAATAGTGTAAGGGCCAGTGGAAATACTTTGTTCTGTAAAGTAAAGATGGAATAAAAAACCTGAAATAACTGTTCCTGCTTGCAAAGGTAGGAAATGGCACCATGGTGTAAATATACTGATACATAAGAGTCTATATATCATAGTCACATACTTACATATTTACTATATATATATATATATATATATATATATATATATATATATATATATAGACCTCATAGGTATAAAATCTAGGTGAAAAATGTGTGTGTGTGTGTGTGTGTGTGTGTGTGTGTGTGTGTGTGTGTGTGTGTGTGGTGACTCTTAATGTATCTTGTGTGTCATTTCTTGATCTGTTTTAGTGGTGCTGAAAAAGAAGCAGTAACAACAGACAATGAATAGAAATAAACAGTGTACTTCATCAGAAATTTGTGATTCTTGTTTTGTTGAAGGTTAAAATATATATTGTGATACACGAATATGTTGTTCCCTTGTTTTGAGAGGATGCAGAAGTTAAAACCCAAAGTCTGTTCTTACCTTTAAAAATCATATATCAATTTGCATGATAATGGGGCGGGAGCTGAGATGCTGCATGTTCCTCAATGTAGTTATAGTTCATTTCTTTTTCTTTAATGGTTCACATGACTGTTCCTTCCCCCTTTTCCTGCATGGAAATAAATGGTGCCTTTTTCCTCCTTCCTTTTGTTTTTTTTTTTCTTTCATTTTGCCTCTCTTCTTCCCCCATTCCTCCATTTTCACAGCATAATGTTTCTGGGGGACATCCTATGAAGCAGGCCAAGCGTCACATTGACTTCACAGAAGAGGAGGCTGAGCTGGCTCCTGTAAGTTGAGACATTTGTCTGGCTCCTGTGTGTGTGTGTGTGTGTGTGTGTGTGTGTGTGTGTGTGTGTGTGTGTGTGTGTGTGTGTGGTTATACTTGAGAAAGAGAAGCTACATCAATAATTCAAGACTTTTATGTTGACATAGTCATAAAGCCTGCAAATGATATATATTATTACTTGTAACTTTTTGTAGACTCCTTATGGTTGCTCCTCATCTATCCCTTAACCCAGGGATCAGCTGCTGCCTAGAGATCAGGTGGGCTGCCACTTGTAACCCAGCTATTGCCATGGACCAACAATACAATCCCTTCCACAGCACCTGAACCCACCCTGCTCTGTGCCACAGGCTGTTCTTACGTCCCCCTACACTACAGCCTCTACTTACCCTCACCAGCAGTTGTTGCAGACTTCCATTCCCAACCCTGAATTCAATGGTGAGTGTTGTTGCAGGGTGCAGTAGTGGGGTGAGGGAACAACCCTTGGCACAGAGCAGGAGACCTGAGGTGGTGACCTGTGGGGACACTGCTTAGAGGATGCTTGCACTCAGGGCGCTCTGCAGGGTGCAGGAAGTGCCCCTGCTGCCAGTCCCAGACACCACGGCCCAGTTCTGGCCCATAGGCTGTAAGTTGCCAATCCCTGTTCTAACCATTAACTTCCTGTTGTGCTAGTTTGAGTAAACCTATTTACACTCCAGTTTTAAAAGTGCATTGAAACATGGTTGATGCTGACAAAGTTTGAGCCATTGTAAAGGAAGACGACATAGGAGATCTCTTCGCTGTATGCTGACCAGTCTTTGCAGTAACACCTAGCTCATTGTTTGGTGCGTTTCATCAGTAGATATCATAGCACTTTAAAAAGGGGGTTAATTTTGCAGATGGAGAAACTGAGGCATAAATTTAAAGCAACTTGCTGAATGTCACCCAGCAGGCCAATGGCAGAGCCAGAAATAGAAGCGTCTGTCTATAAAACAATAAAAGAAAAGTTAAAAAAAAAACAAACAAACTCTAGCAAGTCCCTCTTTTATAGAATTTAATGTATTTACATTTGTTTAATGCTAATATATATTCATTTTTTTAGTTCTTATCTTTCAAATCAGAATATTTTGAATCTACAAGGCCAGAGTCTGAAGACCAGGGAATACCAACGCAATCTGAATCTCTATCAGAATGACCTTTTTTAGACAGGAGTGCCAAAGTATGGGCTTTACCCATTATCGAATGTCACTGTTCCTATTTCCACCCCCTTTTCTATGTTTTGTTTTTCTTTTACATCTTTGAAAATAGAGACATTTTTAAATGGATCTGTGGACTATTTTTAGGTTCTTAGAGTGAATCTGTAAAGCATGAATTGCACAACAGTGCCCCCAGCTGGCTAAATCAGATGTAGCATTGAGTTTTGTGTTGTAGATATTTCCATAAGAAACGTGGCAAGATGTCTTCCTATATGAGTCCTTAATATCACACACTCGCATCTTATTCCCACAAGTCATTCTGTGAAATGCACCTTAACAGGATGATGACTGAGACATACTGTTTACCTATAGACATAATCTTCTGTTTAATAGAAGACTAAGAGCATCAAGTTAAGGAGTAAGGTTTAGGAAATTTTAGGCATTTTTTTTCATTCAGTTTCCATTACTATTTGTATGTGATGTCTATTGTGTGTGATGATGTAAAATGTGAAGTTAACTGCATGCTGTTTTATGATACTGTTTAAAGCTTTAATAATATAGGGGCTGTACATATTTATATATAAATGAAATATAGTTATGCTATATTGAAGAGCTACAATTTAAGATAGAGTTTTGCTGAATTAAGACTGGGTTCAATATAGTACCCTTTAAGTACCTAATTTCAAAGGAATGCCATCTACAGAGAGATGGACTGATATTTGATATGAGGAGACACATCACATTCAGTAAAATTTGGCAGAGTAGTGTAAAAACTAATTAACTTCTGGGCTAGCTTATATAGTTTTATGGTATGTAGCATGTCATATGTACAGACTCTTAGCATCATATGGTTGTAGGATGTACTGTACAATATGCATATTTTAAAAATCAGTTTTTTCTAAACAATTCAGTTTATACAATTAAAATTGACAAAGTTAACATGTTTATATGGTATGTGGTTCATGTTCTGGTTATTTAACTGGGGAAAGAGTAATCTATTCCATTACTATGTAAAACAATTTGGTGTTGGTTTGAAATATCTTGCACCATTTTTAACTTGAGGTTGACACACTTGTGGCCTGGCAGCCTCAAAAATTAAAATAATCTGTTGAATTTACCTTACAAAATGCAGGAGGAAAAGGTGGGGGTGAATCTTTAGCTTTTGGTTCTGCTGCAATTCAGTACACTCCAATAGATAACATAATGAAGATCAGCGAGTAACTAAATGTGTGTCCCATTGGCCCATCTGTTTTATCTCGTCTAACAGACATCCTGCAGTATTGTCTCCAAGTTTATTTTTAGGAAAGTTAAATTACTTATCAGAATCTTTAGAGCTGTTAAGTAATTCATAACTATCTAACTTTGAGAGTGAGGCATGGCATATCTGTATGCATGTATGTAGGTATGTATACATTTATATTATGAGATTTATATGCCACCTTTCCCAAAAAATACAAAGTAACTTATGAATAGGAACCTGCCAAAATTGTGATTTCGCAATTTTCACGGAAAACTTGATTTCAGGTGGGCTCTGAAAAAATGCAGGCTCTGTGAAAAAGTGCAGGCTCTCAAGGGCGGGGAAGCAAAAAAATAGCTGCAAGAACAAAAAAAGTCTGGAAGCCTGGCATCCTGAAGCATAAGGGACGGAGCAAATCAGAGGATGAGTCCTTGACATAGGCTCAGTCTGGGGCCAGCCAGGGAAGCAGGAGGGTTTTGTCTCTGGCTTTAAAGCACCCACAGGCATGCTCCTACAGCAGGAGTTTTCAATCTTTTTGGATCTGTGTACTCCTGGTGGCTGGATGCAGAGCAGTGTACCCCTGGCAGCCAGATGCAGAGCTGGGAGGGGTGGGGGGTGGCATGCGGCCGAATGCAGAGCAGCAGCAGCCGCCACGTATGAGCTTCCCCTGCCCCCCATGTCTGGCTGCATAGGTGGTGGCAGCACGGGATGGTGCGTGGTGGCACTCCATCCCCGCCCGTGCGTACACCCTGGGGCCTTCTCAAGTACCCCTGAGGATACGCATACCCCCGGTTGAAAACCCCTGTCCTACAGCATACATGCTTCCACCTAAGGAAGCATGATGACAGGGATGATGAACACTAAGAAATCTTTCAAGATGGCCAAATATGTTTCAGCACTGGACTGTACAAGACAGTATCCTGCAGGAATCTTGCATGCAGGTGGAGAGCAGAGGGGAGAGCAACAAGGATGATGTTGTAGTGGGTATGCGCTATAGACCACCAGAGGATGAGGCAGATGAGACTTTCTTCAGGCAACTAGTGGAATTTTGGAGATCATAGGCCCTGGTTCTCTTGGAGGACTTCAGTTGTCCTGATATCTGCTGGAAAGATAATACAGCAGTGTGCAGGCAATCCAGGAAGTTTTTGGAGAGCATTGGAGACGACTTGTTGGTGCAAGTGTTGGAGGGGCCGTGCTCTTCTTGACCTACTGCTTACAAACAGGGAAGAATTGGTGGGGGATGTAGAAGTGGATGGCAAGTTGGGCAGCACTGACCAAGAAATGATTGAGTTCAGGATAACAGGAAGAAAGGAGAGCAGTAGAGTATGAACCCTGGATTTCAGAAAAGCAGACTTCATCTCCCTCAGGGAACTAACAGGCAGGATCCCCTTGGAGACCAGTCTGAGGGGGAAAGGCATCTAGGAGAGCTGGTTGTATTTTAAAGAAACCTTACTGAGGGTGAAGGAACAAACCACCCCGATGTTCAGGAAGAATAACAAGTGTGGCAAGCAACTAGCTTGGCTTAGCAGAGAACTCGTTGGTGAGCTTAAACACAAAAAGGAATCTTACAAGAAGTGGCAGCTTGGACAAACAACTTGGGAGGAGTATAAGAATATTGCTCAGGAGGCAAGGCTGAAATCAGGAAGGCCAAAGTGCAATTGGAGATGCAGCTAGCAAGGAAATGTCAAGGATAGCAAGAAGGGTTTCTATAAGTATGTTAGCAACAAGAAGAAGGTCAGGGAAAGTGTAGGTCCCTTATTGAATGGTGGAGGCACCCTAGTGACTGATGATGAGGAAAAAGCTGAAGTACTCCATGCCTTTTCTTCCAGACAATTGGAAAAGGACAAATAGAGCAGCCATATTTAAGAAGGGGTAGAAGGAGAATCCAGTGAACCTAGACTAGTCAGCCTCACCTCAGTCACCAGAAAAATCATAGAGAAGGTCCTCAAAGAAACCATTTCTAAGCACTTGGAGGATAAGGTGATTAGGAAGAGTCAGCATGGATTCATCAAGAGCAAATCATGCCTGACCAACCCAATTGCCTTCTGTGATGAGATAACTAGCTCTGTGGATGCAGGGAAAGCAATGAACATGATACATACCTTGACTTTAGCAAGGCTTTTGATACAGTCTCCCACAGCAGTCTTGCAAGCAAGCTAAGGAAGTAGCGAATGAATGAATGAATGAATGAATGAATGAATGAATGAATGAATGAATGAATGGACGGCGGATGGATGGATGGACAGATGGACTAAGGTGGATAGAAAGCTGGCTGGATTGTCCGGTTCAACGGGTAGTGATCAATGGCTTAAAGTCTAGCTGGGAGCCGGTATCAAGTGGAGTGCCCCAGGGATCAGGCCTGCGGCCGGTTTTGTTCAGTATCTTAATTAACAATTTGGAAGATAGGATGGATTGTACCCTCAGCAAGTTCACGGATAACACCAAGCTAAGGGCTGTAATAAATACACTAGAGGGTAGGGCTAGGATTCAGAGTGACCTAGACAAATTGAAGGATTGGGCCAAAAGGAATCTCATGGGGTTCAGCAAAGACAAATGCAAAGTTCTGCACTTGGGATGGAAGAATCTCATGTACTGCTGACTGGCTAAGCAGCAGCTCTGCAGAAAAGGACCTGGGGGTTACAGTGAACAATAAGATGGATGAGTCAGTAGTGTGCCCTTGTTGCCAAGAAGACTAACAGTATCCTGGGCTGCATTAGTAAGAGCACTGCCAGCAGATGGAGGGAAGTAATTATTCCCCTCTATTCAGCACTGGTGAGGCCACATCTGGAATACTGTGTCCAGTTTTGGGCCCCCTACTATAGAAAGGATGTGGATAAGTTGGAGAGAGTCCAGTGGAGGGCTGGGGCACTTGACTTCTGAGGAGAAGCTGAGGAAATGGGGTTTATTTAGTCTACAGAAAAGAAGACTGAGAGTGGATTTGATAGCAGCCTTTTACTACCTGAAGGAGGGGTTCCAAAGAGGTTGGAGCTAGACTGTTGTTCATGGTGACAGATGATAGAACAAGGAACAGTGGTCTCTAGTTGCAGCAAGGGAAATTCAGGTTGGATATTAGGAAAAACTTTCTCGCTAGGAGGGTGGTGAAACATTAGAACAGATTACCTAGAGAGATGGTGGAATCTCCATCCTTGGAGGTTTTCAAGGGCTGGCTTGACAAAGCCCTGGCTGGAATGATATAGTTGGGGCTTGGTCCTACTTTGAGCAGGGGGTTGGACTAGATGACCTCCTGAGGTCCCTTCCAACCCTAACTTTCTATGATTCTGTGGGGGAAGACTCTTCTGTACCTCCAGCAGTGTAACTGTGGATGTGTCAAGGAAAACCAGCATAAATTGGCACTTGGAGTCTGAGGCACACGTAAAGCGGAAGGCTGCTGCACAGGCTGAAGGTCACAGCAAGAAGCAAGCAACCGTGTCCTCTCTCTTTATAAGGACCCCAAGAAAGCAGCTTGGTAAGGCAGGAGGCAACATTTTCCTTTGTGGAGGCTTTCGCAGTGGTGAACATCTTGCTGGAGAAACTTGATCACCTGAAGTTAAGGAACTACCTGAACCAACACGTGCCAAATGCTGGCAGTTTTCCACATGCCAACAAGCTTCAGCAAGGCTATCTCCCTGTAGTGATTAATTTGCATGTACAGTGCGTGAATGCTGCCTTAGCAGAATATCATTCTTTCTCCATTGTGGCTTATGAAGCTACCAACCCTCAAGATAACTGCTGCACATTTTATATGTACCAGAGAGCTGGACAGACCAGGACCTGCCTGTGTTTCAGACATCTATCAATTTTCTTACCATGTCCCAAGCCATCGTGAAGGTAACTGTCAGCTATGGCATAGACTTTAAAAAGATCTCAGCATTCTTGTCCAATAATGCCATATACATGTGCAAAGCTTTCTCTGATGCGCTCTGCAAAATGCTGTCCAACACTGTTCATGTCACCTGTAACGCACAAATTTCATCCCTAGTAAGTGACATCTGGTGCACTCAGTTCTCCGATTTGGATAGCCTGGTGTCTTCCTTGAAGAAAGCTTTCAAGCACTGTCCAGGTCATAAGGACCGGTACAGGGAGTCTGTAACCAGTCTAGGTGGGGACTCGCATGGCACTGTACTGCTGCCACCAGAGCCTGTGCTCACACTGTAGAATTTGTGGTTTGACACAATCTGTTACCATGCTAAGCATGCAGCACTACTAGCAGTTTGTGAGTGAGGAGCTGGAAATCACACCTGGCGCACACAATACATGTTCAAGCTTCTACATGTTTATAACCCCTGCTTATAAACAGTACTGCAGTATGCATATGCCTTTCTTAATTACTTGTTTATGAAAATGAAGGCTAATGTAAATATTCATGATACCAGTCTCCAAGCTTTTTTTTTGTATATGGTAAAATAAGAGTAGGAAGCAAACCAATTCCATTCCTCCTTTCCTATCAAATTGCCGGTCATGAGTATTTCGTTGCTGTGGAAGGAAAAAGTGTTTTTGTGTTGACAGGCAAAAAATGTGGAACAACTAATATTGTCATTTGATGTACATTAATTTTAAAGAAGTCATTTTCTGACAAGAATCCGCATTAAATTGTGTAAAATAATACCTCTTACCGTTTTCACATATAGCTGTCAAGTACATGTAAGCAACAAGGTGGAAGACTCTTCTGTGGCAGTTTATGTACAAATAAGCTTATTCATACTAAACTGCAGTCACATATACTTTGCAGTATTTGTGAAAATGAGTAATTAGAGTTTTGACATTGAAATCTTTTGTTAGAATAGTATATAACTATCCAGTGATTTGGGGGGGGGGGGGGGCACTCTTTAAAAACCTTGTAAAATGCAGTTCCCACCAACTGGTCCATGAATCTCTCCTGGTATTTAGTTTGAAAATAATGGATGGTTGTATCCTTTCTTTGAAGGAAAGAATGCACAAAATCTTAGGAGGCCAAAAAATAATTTGGAACAAGAAACATATTTCTTGTTCTTATTTATAAACTGTCATAATGAGTTATTTTTATTAAATGACCTACACGTGTAAAAGAATTTTAAATGTAAAAATGTTTATTGAAGTTAAAAGGAACTTATTTAAACAACTCTAATACAATGCGTTGATGACAAAACATTGAGTAGTTGGTGTGGGTTTTGTTAGCTCATTTGTATGTTTAAATTTGTTCCTTTTTTGTTCATGTTTTGACATTGTGATGATCCTGATAGAGTTGTTCTTCTGAGATATTTACACAATACAAGCATTTGAAAAATGTTGTGCCTTCACATAGTTGTTTCTTAGCCAAACTATAATTCCATTTTAAGAAACTACTCTCGTAACTCAGTTTATAACTCAGTTCTCCCCAATCTTTAATCTCTTTTGCTTCTTATCCATTTTCCTGTCTAACTTCTGATATATTTCTGCATTGCCTAGAAGTATGTGTGTGAGGGAATTTTAGGGCCAAGTCATTAGGAATTTGCAAAGAACTGTTATCTTCCTGCTCTTTGACAGATGTTTGTAGTCTAAAATCACATTGGCACTTTTACTGCCATTGCTCTAATAGCTCAGAGTTTGCTGACTACTATTCATACCTTGAAAACAATAACAATATATCTCCTTTTCAGTGTTTTTGGGTTTTTTGTGTTTGTTTTACAGATCTGGAAAGCAGTGTTAGCAAAAGTCACCTAGATTTTTTTTAGGTTTTTCTGTTTGTTTTTTCATAAACAGATATTTCAATAATGCAGACACTTTTTCCCACAATGCCCAGGGGATTCAGTACTTGCAAGTAGTCCTGCAGTGACAAATGCTCATGTATCATGGAAATTATTTTTTGTTAAAGTTATTTTTTGTTATACCAGTTTTTAACAGAATAATGTTTGAGCCAAAAGGTTGCAAGTTTCTGCATCTCACTAAAAATTGGGTTCATACTTAATGCTGAAAAATAAATAAAGCATTAATACTGTATTTTTATTCAAGGTTCCTGCCTGCTTCCTATTCTTTGTGGTTGAACCAACAGGTGGAAGTCACAAATTCAGAGTGTAGTCAACCATGGATTAGGCTGTTTTACTCCTTTTATATGGAAAACCTACCTATGGGAAGGAAATTACATCAGTGCAAAGGAACTAAATCTCCCTCTTGCAGGGGGAAAAAAATGAAAAGCTAGAGATCAGCACAGCTCAAACGGTGTGCTGCCTCTGATATAGCCGGTCAATTGGAAGACTTGGAGCTCCAGCCATAAGATAAAGTTGACCATACACATGACATCACACACAGAAAATATCCCCATAGCAAACATCCCCTTAGTGCACTTCCCTGTACCAGTACAGATTTTTAGAAGTAAATTTGCTTTTCTGGGAAGAACAAAATTCCCTTTCTTGGTAAAGGATTCAACTGCATGAATGCTGTTTGTGTGACAGCTACCTTGGTTATATCTGTACAGCTATTTCATAGATTCCTAGAGTCAGAAGGTACCTAGTAGATCATTGGGTCCGACCCCCTGCTTCAGCAGGAAAGAGCACCGGGATTAAGTAACCCCAGCCAGATGCCTGTCTAATCTCTTCTTGAACACCTCCAAGGTAGGGGAAAGAACCACCTCCCTTGGAAGCCCATTCCATATTTTGGCAACCCTTACCATAAAGAATTTCTTCCTTATGTCCAATCAAAATCTATTCTCCTTCAGTTTGTGGCCGTTATTTCTGATAAACCCGAGGGGCGCCCTGGTAAACAGTGTCCCCTATTCCCTCCTGACCCCTCCCTGATGAGTTTGTAGACAGCCTCAAGATCACCTCAGCCTTCTCTTGCAGAGGCTGACGAGTTTCAGGTCCCTCAGTCTGTCTTCATAGGGTATTACCTGCAGACCATCAACCATACAAGTAGCCCTCCTCTGAACCCTCTCAAGGTTTTCCACATCCCTCTTGAAGTGCAGCTCCCAAAATGGGATGCAGTACTACATATGTGGCCTCACCAATGCCATATAGAGGGGAATTATCACTTCCCTAGACCTGCTTGTGATGCACCTGCTGATGCAAGAAAGAGTGTGGTTAGCCTTGCTTATTACCTCATCACACTGGCAACATATGTTCATTTTTGCGTCAACCAGGACTCCAAGGTCTTTTTCTACTGTTGTACTCAGAATAGTACCCTCCAGCCTATAGGTGTGTTGGAGATTCTTTCTCCCCAGGTGCAGCACCTTGCATTTATCCTTGTTAAATTGCATCCTATTCTGATCTGCCCGCTTCCCCAGTCTATCCAAATCTGCCGAAATTCACTCCTTGCCCTCCAGTGTGTTTACTATAACATAGCTTAGTGTCATCTGTGAATTTGGACAAGGTGCTTTCAACACCTTCATCCAAATCACTGATGAAGGTATTAAACAGTACTGGTCCAAGGACAGAGCCTCAAGGGACACCACTGCCCACATCTCTCCAGGGAGAAACTGACCCATCAACCACCACTCTCTGGGTGTGTTCCATAAGCCAGGTTTTCACCCACCTTGCTGTGAAAAAATCCACATCACTGCTACTCAGTTTGCTTATAAGAATTGGGTGTGACACTGTGTCAAAAGCCTTTTTAAAATCCAGGTAAATAATATCTACTTCCACTCCTGCATCTAAACACTTTGTGACCTGGTCATAAAAAAAGACCAGGTTAGTCGGGCAGGATCTGCCCACTATAAACCCATGCTGGTTGCCTCTTAACATTGTGTTACCCACTGGCCCCCTGCAAATGTGATCCTTTATGATTCTTTCTAAGGTCTTGCCAAGAATAAAGGTGAGACTAACTGGCCTATAATTACCAAGGTCCTTCTTCCTCCCCTTCTTGAAAATAGGAACCACGTTGGCCCTTTCCCAGTCCTCTGGGACCTGTCCCAAGTGCCACAAGCGCTCAAACAGTTGCGCCAGTGGTTTTGCTATGTCATCGGTCAGTTCCTTTAGTACCCTTGGGTGAAGATCATTGGGGCCTGCCAACTTAAATATGTCCAACCCTTCCAAGTGCCCCTTCACTAGGTCAGTGATAACCGTTGTTGGATTGTTATTATTGTCACTCCAGCCTAAAGACTCATTGGGAGGTGTATTTGTGTCCAGGAAAGCAGAAGCAAAGAAATTATTTAAGAGCTCTGCTTTTTCCATCTTATCAGTTACGAGTTGCCCATGTCCATTCTGTAACGGCCCTATGTTACCCTGCGCCTTCTTCCTACTCCCTATGTACTTAAAGAAGGACTTTTTGTTATCCTTAATCTTTGTTGCCAACTTGAGTTTTGTATCTGCTTTGGCCTCCCTCACTGCTTCCCTGCAAGCACGAGCCAAGCAGGTATACTCCTCTTTGGTGGCTGCCCCCTGCTTCCACAGCCTGCAGGCCTCTTTTTTCCTTTGAAGGCTCTCCTGGATTTCCTTGCTCAGACAAGGAGGTTTTTTGGCTCTTTTGCCTCCCTTTGCATGTACTGGGATGGTGCCCCTCTGTGCCTGTAGGATCAGTCCCTTGAGGAACTCCCACCTTTCTTGGACTCCCATCTCACAGATGTGATTACCCCTCAGTCCCACCCTAACCAATCTCCTGAGCTCGTTGAAGTTGGCCTTCCAGAAGTCTAGCACTACTGCCCTACTAGTTGTCTTTCCCACCTTATGCCGGACAGTGAATCTGATCAACTGGTGGTCACTATCCCCTAGGTTACCTTGTACCTATTGATTCCCCACCATGCCCTCCCCTGTGGCCAGCACCAAGTCAAGTAAGGCATCTCCCCAAGTGGGACTGCATACCTCCTGTGTTAGATGCAGGTCCTATATGCAGGTTAAAAACCTACATGAATGGGCAGATCTGCTCCTCCCAGCAGATGTCTGGGTAATTTAGGTCACCCATGACAACTAGGTCCTTTGAGCGTACTGCCTTTGAGAGCTGTTTCAAGAATTCTAGGTCTAACTCTTCCTCCTGGTGTGGGAGTCAGTAGGAGACTCCTACTACCAAGTCCCTTTCACCCCTGCCCCCTTGTAATCTGACCCATAGGACTTCGATTTGCCCTTCTGTCCCCATCTTTATTACAGAAGATGTATAATGTTCCCTAACGTATAAAGCAATGCCCCCTCCCCCCTTTTTTCCCCAATCTATCCTGCCTGTATAGCTTGTAGCCTTCAATGCCCACTGCCCAGTCATGGGTAGGGTCCCACCAGGTTTCTCTTAGACCAACCAGGTCAGGATGTTTGTCTGCAAGCAGGAGTGCAAGTTCCTTCTGTTTGTTACCCATACTTCTAGCATTAGTATAGAGACACCTAAGCCCCCTGATAGGTGCCCTTAGTATTCCCCTATCCTGATTCTTAGTGGGCCCCTTAGTACTTCCCTGATCATTTCCAATGTGCAGTTCGTGGCTTGTCTTACCCAAACTCATCCTGAACTCGGCATCCCCATCCCCCGACAAAGCTAGTTTAAAGCTCTACTTAGGAGGTCTTCCAACCTGTAAGAGAACAGACTCTTACCTTTTAGAGATGTAGGCTGTCCTGTCCCAGCAAAGTCTTATCCTGGAAGTACAGATCACGGTCTAGATAGCCAAACCCTGCACAGTGGCACCAGCTCCGAAGCCGTGAGTTGACCTCCTCAATGCAGTTGCTGTAGTGCTGGCCATGGCCACTGAGGAGGACCAATGAAAAGACTACTTGTGCCCCTGAGCCTCTAAGCCTGTCTCGCAGAACCATGTAGTCAGCCATGATGCATCCCAGACTACCCTGGGCTGCATCATTCATTCCAACATGGATGAGGACCATGGGGTAGTAGTCAGTGGGCCTGATTAGGTCTGGAAGCCTCGCTGTGACATCCTGAATCCTAGCTCCGGGCAGGTAGCATGCCTCCCGTACTGTAGGATCCGGGCAGCAGATGGCTCCCTCCGTTCCTGTCAGGAGTCGCCCACCACGATGACTTGACGCCTTCTCCTCTGGTTGCCTCTCATCCTGTCTGGTGGTAGCTGTGGACGTGGCCTCCATTGCTGTACTCTCTCCAAGTGATGCTAGAGCATCATACCTGTTTCCCAGCTGCACTGGGGGAGTTGTTCCAATAGTGCAACGTCTAGTTCTGTGACATGTAGATCTGGAGGTGACTGTCTTCCATCCTTCTCCATCGACCTCCTCCTGTGACACCTTCCCTCCAGGTGTGTGGCTGAATGATGCAATCCTGCTGAGCTACTTTAGTTTTTTGCTTTACTTAATAGGAGTTTTAAGTTTTCATATGACTAGAAAAATATTTTTTCTTTTTATGAGACTGTCTAATAAGCCTCCTTACATTCACAGAAGACCAGAAACCCTTTGAGCCACACCTTTTTCACACTTCTCCCACAACACATCCATCCTGCTTCAAGCAGAAAGCTGCTGAGCCCCTACTACTGCCAGTATTTCTTGTTTATATTGTTTATGAATTACCCCCCCCCCTTTTTTTTGCTATAAATTCATTTCTCATTTCTTTTGGATCTGTGTTCCTCTTGGCTAGCTATAGGTGTGATTTTTTTTCACAGACAGTAGGCAAGGTGATCAATGAGCGAAAGAAATAGAAGAAAGTTTAAGGAGAGATCTGCCTCATCTGAGTTTCTATTAATAGACCTATGTCAAGAGAGAGTGAGATTGGTGCATATTGCGAGAAATAACCTTCAGAAAAAGAGCTACCTGTTGCGGGAGATTCAGGTGTCTCTTCTCCCCAACCTCCCCCCCCCTTCCCATTTGCTTGTCTCTGGGAAGTCCAAGAAAGCTAAGGATAAATTACCCATGGGAAAAGCTTAGATAGGTATTTCAGTAGCAGTCTTTTCTAGTCCTGACACTACATCCCAAAATAAGGATGATTTATCTCAATTGGAATCCATTAAATCTGACAAGGACACTACCAAGGAGCTTTCTCAAACAGAATTCTTTGCATCCATGTCAAGAGGTGTTATTTGCACCTTTGAGTTTTGTACAGAGCCAGCCAAGCTGAAAGAGTATTTCCTGATTGATTCCCCAAATAATTTAATGAAGTCTCTTAAGGCAGTATAAAACACACTATTCTGGCTGTGCTGTACTTTGTAGGGTAGGGAAGGATTTTGGGGTGTGATATCTTTTATTATGTATAATAATACTGTATAGATGGAAGGGACATGGATGGCTTTATAGATTACTATATTCTTCCAACACTTCCAGACTTACCTTCTCATTTTAAAGAATCATTGAGGTATAAGTATAGTGCCGCATACCTTTAAAGTTAAACAAAATGATGCATTCTTGATCCAGGTTTTAGAGATCCCTCTCACTATAACTCACTAAAGATCTTGTGTATTTGAAGGTAGCTGTGGTGGAAAAGCTTATTAAATGGTCATGACGATACACTGTGCGTTGCTTAGCATGTACTAGGTACCACACTCTCACTAACACATTTGAAAAGTTCAGTGTAAACGTTTGCTTCCTTTTTAACGTGTGCTCAGCTGGTAGAGTTAGCCTGCGGAGAGCTTAAAGACTGTATTTTAATCACCTTTAGCATATGTTGAATATAAACAAACCCATGAAATGGGACTTCCTGAAAATCATTGAAATAGACCAGTGTCTCTCCAGGGGGAATTTTTGAATTCTGACCTCTGTCTCCTGTACATGTTATTCCAAGCCAATAGTGGCCTATTCATAATAACAACTTGGGCATTATTTAAGAGATGGCAACCACATCAGTTCTCAAGAAAACATCCTGCCTTTGCTGGTGCCCTTTGTGTAACTTAAGTTCTTGGCTAGTGCAATAGCCAGATATCAGTCCTGGCTATATCCACAGAAAGAAGACTCTAACAACAAGCAGAATCTGCCTTCTGCCAGACTGACTTTTGGAGACCTGTTTGGAGAAAAAACCTTCTGACAAAAGTGCTTGGAATGGAAAAGTATGTCTTGCTAGCATCAAAACTTTCAAGAAAGGGACTTCAGAACCCAAACTTCAGAAGCAGTTCAGGAGGAAAGAGGTGTCATCCTCTGAGGGTAGGCAATAGAACAGATTCTCTAGAGGGGAAGGTCTCATCAGAACCCCTTACCTTAAATTCCACTAATCCCAGGCATCCAATGCCAAACCTGCCAGGTGAAGAGAAGAGGATGGGTGTCCATTTTCTCCCTCCATTAATAGTAAAGTGCCTCCAAGGCAGATTATATGGAGATAGCTCTGCAGACTGCCACTGAGAGACTGATGTCATCATTTCATCAAAATGCCAACCTTCAAAGAAATATACCTAAATAGGAATAACGTGACAAGAGCCATTAAACATTTATTTCTCATAGCAGCCATAGAGCTCATCTCTACTCCACACTTTCTCAGGAGTCTGCTGTTTTATTTGTAGCACAGAAGAGGAGAGGATTTTACACTGTGCTCGGCTTCCAGTAACTTAACAAGAGTACTAGGAAGCACAGATTTATAGAACATGTGGAACAAAAGTGAAAAACACACCAGTGCAGGAGTATTGGGGCCACAGGTACCTGCATGGGAGACTGGCTCAGCCACTTGGGAAGAAATTTGGTACGTATGGGGTAGGCTTCTTGCTTGTGAGTTATAAAATGAATCTGATTGCCTCAATAGATGTAACATTTGAACTGTGGTGTACTCTTCCATAGGGTAATAATTCAGTCCTTCCTTTCAGCAGGTGCTAGAGAAAAGGGATCATTCAAATTCTCCCTCTTGTCATATTTTATCATTCATTTTTCTCATTCGGGAAATCTTCATTTACCAATTGTGGATGATTGTCAGATGAACTCTGGTAAGAGGGAGGACTCATTTACCTGCTAGTTTTCCTTCTACAAGATGTTTGGCAATCTGTTTCATCTGCTAGAGGACTGTATTTTTAAGAGACCAAATATGGGAAAAAGCTATCTTTGTTCTTTTAGACATGTCAGGTAGTAGCTGCTCTTGTTATGTTAAGGAGTTTTTCTTCCCTTTGAAGTTTTCATCTTGTAAAACTGGGCTGTAATGCTTGAAGGGCCTGCCCTGTTTCTACAAGTGCTAGTTCCATACTACCTTCACCTCTACGTAGCGAGCTTAAATGTATAGGATTGCCAGACATGGGTAGCATTTTCAAAAGTGTATGAAGTGACTTAAAGCATAAGTCTTATGTGCTTATGTACCCAAGTCATTTAGGTGCTTTTGAATATCCTACTCAGCATCTTGCAGAAAAAGAAACAAGTAGCAGGTAAGCAAAACTTATTTTGTGTCATTGAAAAAAATAGATGAAGGGTAAGGTGGCAACATCTAAGTTACACAACTGCTTATTAAATGTTAAGCATTTCTTGGATTCACTTTTTAGAGACTTGTAATTGTAAGGGTGGGAGGAGGCTGGCAGTGTTAAATGAAAGAAATGTAATTGCTTAAAACTCTGCTTATCTTCTATAATCAATACACTATAAAATTACTGCACTGACTTCTTTTGACTTATTTTCTTTCTCTTTCTTTCTGCACAAGCACTCCTATCTGGACAGGGAAACCTCCCTCCTTCTGAGAAACATTGCAGGAAAGCCTTCTCATTTGCTGACCAAGGTGATGCTTCTTCTTTCCACCTGCACGTGACTCTTCCTTGTAGTTAGAATACAGTTCATACTTCTGGGTTTATATCCTTTCCCTCTTTCCTTCTGACCATTTCCAATAACTTTTGAATATGTATATGTGTATACATATATTATTTCAGTGACTTTTCCTCTGGTCAGAGGAAACGGGCTGCTTTTAAAGGCTGTGTCTCATTTTAAATGCACTCTGAGTTGCTGTACATCTCAGATTCCAAATTATTGTAGAGCATTTGATAATCATGTTAATATTCAATTTTCTTAGCAAATGGAGTCTAAAACGTCTTCTGTTCTCTCCCCTTCATGAATATAAAAATGAAGTTTTGGGGATCACTTGGATACATTTACTATTGCAAGAAAATAGATACTTGTTTTAAATGGATTAAAGCTATTTTGCATCTCTCATGCTGAGAGAGGGAAGATCAAACTCACTCTTCAGGTGTTCTTCCATCATGTTATATAGGCAAACACTGTAGGTTGACAGCATGTTCAGAAGCCTGTTAAAGATGGCTCCTAAACTATTTCCCTAACACATGGAAAGGGTCAGTGATGTCCTAGGACTTGGTTGCCTCATATGTTTTCATCTACTGTTTATGCTGAGAAGCCTCATTTCTGTATTTGTTGTTTGGAATCATTATGCATGAGAAGGTGATCGATACAGAGGATGAATCCATCAGGTGATGATCCAAGTGGCACAAGGGAGAATAGGTATTTTATATTGTTGAAAATATTGCACATTCTTTAAAACAAGGGTCAAACTTTACTGCTTTTTACCTACTTTATACCATTTCTTTGATTTAAAAGAAGGGTGAAAGGGTACTATTAAGGGGAAGTTGAGGCAAGTATGAAGACAAGGACTCCACTAATTACACCAATATATTAGTCGTAAAGAGCATGTTTGTTAAATAGATTGATTTAGGCTGTATTTGCAAATTATACTTTAGAACTACTGCTCTTTTTTGTCTATATTTGTATTTGTGCGAAAGTGTCTTAAATGCTCAACAAGAATCTCTTCTGCGAAAACAGTCTGTTATATTTCAAAGGAGCTTTAACAGCAGCCCAGAACAAAAGTCATTTCTGCTTTATCACAGCCCTCTCCTATTTTAGGTTTTTATTTTAAAAACCTTACTGGTTTAGGTGCATGTGAATTAACACCAGTGATGGCATGTACATAAACTTTTTTTATTCTAATGTCCTCCTTGCTTCCTTTGGTTTATATGTTTTCAGTATGCATTTGTACACATTTGCTACTATATGAAATGAAAATAGGTTTAATTGAAACCTTTCCTTTGGGTCAGTTCATTGTTAATTGATGTGCCCCTGAGCCACAGTGCCTCCTGGGAGTCATTATTGGGATCCAATGCCATGTTTTCCTCTCCAGCTGGACATCTACCATCTTACATATGCGCAAGCATTTTTTAGTCAACTCTGCCTCTAAGATTTCAATTGCTGAGTTAGACTTGCTTTATGCTCTGCATTTGTATTATCCACTTTCATATGTTTGGGTCCAGGATTTTTGGGGGAGGATCCTAGCTTTCTTAGTATTTTGCCAGTTCCCCGTCTGGTGTGTTAAGCGTGAGTGAAAAGTTAGTAGAATAGCAGGAAGATAGCGGCACAGGAAATTAATAGTGGTAATGGACTATATGAAATTGAGACCAGAAACTTGAACTTTTGTTATCCTATGCTGCCAAGTAGAGTAATAGGGGTGGGGTCACAGCTCACTATGTATCCATCCCATGTCCCCAACAGGCATTGCTGCTTAGATATAAGATGCTTCATGGCCCATGCCTAAATGCTTTCAGGAGGGAGGGGGATGCTTTCAGCAACAGTGCTGATTGTTTGAAAATTCAGGTTTCTGCTTTCTCTCATGCTGCCCCTCACATTTGGGAGGCATTCTCTGTAAATGTGTACCTCATCTTAAAGCTCCTCTTTGCTGTGTTGCCTAAAAAAGACTGAGGGTTTTGACTGGGGTATGCCAGGGTTTTGACTGGGGTGTGCCAGTGTTCCTTCTTGGACTTTAAACTTGGAGGTTCCTGGCTAGAGGGTCTTGCCCCTCCACTCAGTCAGACCAATTGTCATATTTGGGGTCAGGTTAGGAATTTTACCCCATGGCCGAATTGGTATGGACTGTGGGGGGGTTGCCTTCCTCTGTTCGGGACATGGCCCTCTACCCAGAATCTCCTGAGCATATATTAACAGCATTTCAGAGAAGCAGGACATTGGCTACCATGTTTCTTCTGCTTTACCTGTGTGTGGTTAAGATATTAGGTCTATGTTGTGTTAGGGTTGATGGTAGTCTTATGTACAGTTTAGATTATGGTTTGGA
The DNA here is from genome assembly GCF_030867095.1 of Alligator mississippiensis. NCBI lineage: Eukaryota > Metazoa > Chordata > Crocodylia > Alligatoridae > Alligator > Alligator mississippiensis. The sequence continues at coordinate 172,251,520 of NC_081827.1, read as the reverse complement.
TAGGGATGATCCTTCTTCAGGCTTACCTAGGTGACTTATAGAGGTCCCTTCCAGTGCTACTTCTCCATGACTACAAAATTTTGACAAGTGTAAGTTTGCTGATGTGCAAAGACCATTGTCTGACCCATGCTAACTAATATTGTTGCCATTGTCTTCTTGTGCTCCCTAGCCCCTCCTTGTTTGCCTGTATTCCTCTGCCTGTTTTCTTTTGCTTAGGTTTGAGGCAGGGATCATCTTGTAGTCCTGTGCTAGTACAGCTTCTAAGACAATAAGGTCCTAGCCCATGACTAGGACCTGTAAGTGCTATACTAATTCAAACAACAGTGACTGAAACAACACATGGCAAACCTCAATGCAGATGTACTGGTATTCCAGGCAAGGAGGTCCCTCCATAGAAGAGAGGGGGGAGTATCTTGAATTTTACATTTTCTCCTCTGTTGTTTGATATGTAACACAGTATTTACTGCAGATTAGTCAAACTCTTCCAAGAAAACAAAAATAAAAAAATGCCACACCTAAGCGACAAGCAGAGATTTTTGTGGACTGAATCTCTTATTACATTAACTTCATGGTTAGGATATTTTTAGACAAGCTCATTTTATACTGAGATGAAATCAACAGGTTTGTCTCAATATCAGATTGGAAGTGAGCTGTCAAATGAATATTAACAATTACCAATCCTCAGTTTTGAAGAGGTGGTTTTCTACTAGGTTTTAATTCCTAGTTAAAGACTCTTACCAAAGTCAATGAAATCGGTTAGTTGGAACTCATTAAGTATCTTAGTAGAGAAACCAAATTGTTATTTGCAAATGCCTAAACCATAACCTCAGAGCTAACTATAGAGCTTCTTCCTTAAATTTAAATTGTAATAGATGACCCTTTCTCTTTCCAAAGAACTCTAGTACACAGAAGTTTAACATACTTTGGAGAGCTTTTCTTTTGATCACCTTCTCTGTATGGACTTTGTATGATTATATGCATGCATGAATACATGCACGCACAAAAGGCCACACTTCTATTTCTACTACCTAAAAATAAAAAGTTGGGATGTCTCCTAGCTAACAAAAATAAAAGATGGAAACAGGAAAAAGAAAAAGATACTTATAATAACAGCAGGCTTAAACGCCATAGGACTTGCACTTTTCTGGACTCTCTCATATAGTAGGTCTTCGAATTGCACTTAGAAAGCCATATAATTGTGGGCTGTGGGCACAGAACAATCAGAGTGGAGGCTGATGTCATGAATTCTGTCCCCAAGGTCTCGGAGGTTCTGGAATGTCTTTCTTAGATGGCTCGTTGACCCACAAGGCAAAGATTCTTAACTTTATCCTGGATTTTTATGTTTGCTTATTCCAATGAACTAGAAATTGGCAACAGGAATATTATGCTACAGGAGAGTATAATTGAATCTCTCTGATTCGAATCGGAACCCTCCAAATCAATTCAGAGAGATTCGGAAAGATTCGGCAATTAAGACAGACACAGCTTTAAATGTTTTTTCTACATACCTCTTGGTAGCAGGGGCTCGTGAATGCTGCGATGCTGGGGCATATGGAGTGTCCCACAGAAGTGCAGGGGGCTCCCCAGCACTCTGAGTAGCAGATCCGGAAGTGGACCAGAAGAAGTACTTCTGGTCCACTTCCAGTCCACCGGAGAGCATGGGGGGGGCCATGCACCCCCCCCCCCCCCCCCCCCGCCTTGGCAACTGGTGCCTCCTGGGTCTGGAGGAGCACCCAGGGTCCCCCCACAGCCAAATGATGAGCAGGAGGGGCATGCTCCCCAGCAGACCCAGAAGTGGACCAGAAATACTTGGAAGTGAGTTGTCCAAAAATACTTCCGGTCCACTTCCGGGGTCACCGCCAAGCATGTGGAGGCCCTCCCCTGCACTCCTGTGGGACGCTCCGTGCGCCCCAGCATCACAGCGTTCACAAGCCGTGCTGGTACCTCGAGGTATGTAGAAAAAATATTTAATTAAAGCTGTGTCTGTGTCCAAATCCCTGAGTCTCCAAATCAGCATCGAATCTTCAGATTCGGATTTGGCCGAATCGAATCAAGGACAGTGATCCAAATCAATTAATCGAATTACCGTCCCTGATTCAGGCCAAATTGAATAGGGCCTGCTTCGCGCACCCCTAATATAGGCAGTCCTTGACTTAAGACGTTTCGAGTTGCAATGAACGGCACTTAGGAGGCTTATAAATTGACACCCTGTTTCAATGTTCTGATGTCAGTTTCAACTTTACGACGGTTGATCCGACATGATGCCACACCAGCTTACAAGTTCACTGAATCGCCCATCTCCCTGGAGAACATCTGTCCAAACTTCCTTGCATGCTTTCTTTAAAAAAGCAGACAAGACTCCAGAAAAATCTGCAGCCAAGAATCCTGAGAAGTCTCCAGCCAAGAACCCTTCAAAAAGTCCCACAAAGTCACCTCAAAGAAGTCCTTCCAAATCAATATGATTGCTATTTACAATATAAATACATTAATGTAGCTGTATTACTCATCTATAACTGACTGAGCACAAAATTCTGTGTTATTTTCCGTGTTAATAGGGTATTGGGCCTTGGTTCAGGAACCAATCAATCCCCCTTGTATAACATTGTTCCTGTGGGAAAATCGGTTCCAAGTTGCAATGTTTCTACTTAAGCCGCGGTTTTCAGGAACCAATTGCATCGTAAGTCCAAGGATTGCCTGTAGTGGAGAGGGACACGAGAGAGGAGGAGTTGGAAGAAGATATGTATGACCGAAGCCCTCCAAAACCATTTGATGGATCCACTATGAAATCTATCTTAGAACCATCCAGTTTGGTCCTGTTGAGGTTTGAATGACATCATTTAATAAGCATCAGTTTTAGAGAAAAGGTCATTTTCGGATCAACAGTTTATAAAATGTTCAGTATTTTGGCATACTATGAATATTGATGTCTGTGACTTCCACCCCACCGAATGTCAAAAACCTGGGTATACAAGACGGCTTTTTAGAGAGCTGGTGTGGTCTCCTCTCCATGAAAGTATCTTGAGATGATGGTCACCAGTTTACAGAAAATACGACGCATACATCCTATAATAATAGCTGATAAGCAGGTTTGTTTCTTAAACAACTAGTCACTTGATATTAATTATTCAACAACATTCATCCAGTTATTCCATCTTATTTTTAATGTCATCACACTTCTCTTAAGACAATTTATAGTAAAGAAGACTTCTCTTCTGGAATTTTCAACTCGATAGAGAAACGTACTTTGAAACCCTTCAGGGTTTCTCTGTCTCAATGAATGTGCACCAGGGGATTTAATTTAGGTTGAACAGGCAGATGTAATTCTGGCAATTACTAATTTTTGTTCATGTGGCTTTGCAAACATAACATTCTGTTGACGTAATTTTCCATGTGTATATAGTATCCTAACTTTTTAAAAATAGATTCCATTATGTGGCACCATTCTGACCTGCACACAATTCATTGATAAGATTGGAAGTTTAGCTGCAGAACACACCTCTACCATTTTATCTAACAGTGTAACTGACAGCAGTAATATGTAATCCTCCCCTGTGTAGATCATCAGGAGAGTGGGACACTTTGCTGGAGAGCTTCAGTAGCAGAGTGGGTCAGATTCTGAAATCTTGGATTCCATCCAGTCTCCTGATGGATATGTGCTTCTAGTGGGCATGTTTTTTTCTGTTTCTCCCCTGCCAAAATTATGTCCTCTTGTGTTCTGTCTCGTTAAGCCTATCCCTATCCTTTGTCTTATCTACAGTTGGCCCTTCGGTTGGTCATTCTTTCACTTAGCCAATTCCATTTTCTGTTCCCCAGGATTTTCACTCTACTCCTAGTCTTCTTTCCCAACAAAATTTCAGAATCCAGTTCCAAAACATGGTGACACTATAGCCAAAGAAAAGGTCACCAACCTTAACACAAGCTGTCATCTTTATTGAGCCTCATCCTTGGAAGCAGTTGAACCATTCTGACTGTTTCCAAAGAAGTCTGAGACAGACACCTGATATGGCAGAGTTCTTTCTATCCAGGTGTTTGGTCAGAGTTATAAGCAACTGAAAAGAGGGTCTTTTAATGGAAGGTGTCTGGTAGCCTAATCCTAACAATTAGGCCTTTCACTTCTCTCTTCTAGCAATAGAATGTTGAAAAATAACAGGATGACTGTAGTACAGCTCCTGGGTTGTCCACTGGTTCCTATTTCACTTTGGTGGGAAGAGAACAAGAAGTTTAAGAACAAACCAACAACTTCAGTCAAATAGAGAAGAGGATTCATAAGAGATTTTGAAGTTTCCTTTTCATTGTGGGCTTCCCAACTACTTTGGGGAGCAAAGTAGGCCTTTGGCAAGCATCTCTCCTCTTATCTTAATTGGGAAAAGTGCCTGCAGCCCTGCCACTTGTTTCTTCTTCCTCTTTCATGAGTGTCTCTGCTGCTTTTCCTCTTGCCTAAAACATTGTTATAATGGGCTCTTGTACTTTTGCTCCCCTTCATGAGTTTCAACTCTGTCAGTTACGGAGCTGTCCTCTGTTTTGGGGGGGCCTCAAAAGGAGAAGAAAAGGCTTTCTCCTAATGTCTAAGAAGGCTTTTTTCAGCAGCAGAAAAGCTGTAAAAGAGGAGAGAGAAATCGATAAGGGGCTGACTTTTGGGGGGACTGTTAGGAGAGATGAAGGCACAGAAGGCTGGAGGTACTACCCAGCAGGTGAAAAACTATGCATGTTGCTTTTACATTTCTTTCCACTTCCTCCTCCTTGATTCCCTGCTGCTAATTCTAATTTTTAAAAAATCAAAACTTATGATGCACATCATAAAGCAGTGCAAGTTTTCCGTCTTACTCTTTTGCTTATATGTTATATCCCTATCCCTACTCTTTTGCACGTTTGTGTACATGTTTCTAGTGCCCAGTGTAGTAGGGCTTTAGTCTCAATTTGTGACTTTGGGCACTACCACAATATAGATATTAATGAATGACTATAAATGGGAGGAGAAAGTTACAGGGAAATCACATTGAGTAGAGAAGGGAAAAAGATTGGAACAGGAAATGGGGAAGACGAGGGGGAATATAAAGGCAATGCGTTAAGGTCAAGGAGAGCTCATGGAATGAGGCAAAGAATCACTTTCCAGCAAAAGAGGTACTTGAAGCCACATATTGCAGCAGATGAGAAGACTTTTTCTTTTGCTGGTAGTACTAAGGGAAGTGGCTTCAGTTCTTGCTGATGTACCAGATAGGTAAAATTGGTTGTTTTGAGGAGCATCCCAATAGTAAGCTAAACCTGTTTTCAAAAAATAGACATTTCTGTGGTAATGAGTCATGAAATACGGATTCCACAAAAAAATATACTGTTTGGCAGCAATGATATAGCAGCACACTTCAACGTTTCTGACTCAACAGAGATACAAATATCTTTTCTCAGGGTGGAGGTCTTTTAAATATTTTAGTAAAAATGTAGTAATGAAAAAAGCCTGTAACTATTGTGATTGATGCAGTAAAAAATTAGGATAATGCAGGTGTCTTGATAGAAGTTATTAGAGGGTTTGAAGAATGCAGTAAGAACATCTGTTTAAAAAAAAAAATTCAGAAAAAGCACAGTCCTTGCTAGCCAACTGATTCCATTGATACCTCAGGCAGAGCTGTAGATAACAGAGTAAATATCATACAGATTTGCAGGACTTCAGAGACTAATATTGTTCACGTGCCTTTAATAATACACTCTTGCTTGCACTTCCATTAAAAAGACACAGCCTAGAACAGTGGTTCTCAACTTTTTGACTCAAGGAAAAATAGAAAAAATTACAGTTCTTGGCTTGCACTCTTTTTTAATCCAGAAATATAATAGAGCAATTCTTTTGTTGCAGACAACTCAGACCACAGCAGGTCAGAATGTTTTTAACCGTATAGATTCCTGTTTGAAATCTCTGAGTTTATCTTGTGAATCATGTTGTCACTTCTAACAGTGCTAACACTGTGTGGCGACCCACAGCACCCTTGAAAAGATGTCAAGGCTACTCAGGGTCCTGCGGCACCCTGGCTGAGAATCCCTGGTCTAGAGAAAACTTTCAAGTACAGTACCATATTTAGCATTGTAAATATGAATGAATTAATTGTCTACCAAATTTACTTAAATAAAGTGTGATCTAGTGTAATTAGTACTACTTAATTGCTATGTTCATTAAACACAGCAAGATTTTCTATTAATGGAAAACCTAAATGTAAGAAGATGATTTACTAATGTAGAATAAAATGTGCAAACTCAAAAAATATTTAAAAAGTAAAGTCCGTAGTGCTAACTCATCTCAGTCATGCTGCTGCACATCCTACATATTTTTCTTAGGGATATTTTTTTTGTGCATTTTAATAGTTTGGTAAAAAATTGCTAATGACTAAATAAACCACTTCCAGTTACCTGTGTTTATTTCTATTCACAGTGCAATAATACATTTTTAATTAATGAGATCTCATTATAGCTATTTCACCCTTGGAAAGTGATATAAAGTTGCCAATTTTAAGGAAATCATTGAGTTTCTGAATCTGTGATGTTCTTACATAACCTTAGTAAGATGCATTGTTCAAACTATCATGGAAATACTTGCACGTAAGAGAAACGGTATTTAAGAAAGTACTCTGAGTTTGGGATCTTAATGAGCTGCTCTGTGATTTGTATCTTTGGTTCTGAAGGATTATAAACTTTAAATACTTTGTTTAACATTGCAGAGGAACTGGATTGCTTAGCTAAATGTGATTGGATTACTTTATGGAAGATTTCTAAAATGTAAACATTTGTGCTCATCGGTTGTCAGTTTGTGATTGAATGGCTAACTTGTGGCTGTATTCAGTGTACAGTTGTATAAAGGCTGTAGGTTAGAGTCTTTGTTGTTCAGCATCCAGGTGGATAAAAATCAATGATTTTTTTTTAATTACAATTTGGTTTTTTATTTAATCTTTTTTTTTGTTAAGATGCTTAAAAAAAATAAACCTATATAAAGAAAGTTTTAATTTAAGATATGTTAAAGCTCAAAGATACCATCGTGGAATAGGGATTATAACTTTTAATTATATACTATTTGAGACCCAAGATATTCACGTAAGCTTTTTAGAAAAGTTTTATATATAGGTTACAACAGGCCATGGACTATATTAGGGGCCAATCTTATAGGGTTCCCAGAGGCTCCTCTATAGATTAGTAAAGATTAAAGAAAACCACTCTACCCAGTGGGACTTAGTGCTCAGTCTAGAAGATCCCATTATGCACCAGTTGGATACCGCAGCTGGCAAAGTGAACAAAACTCTGGCTTGCATCTACCGATGCATCTCAAACAAGACCCAGGATGTCATCCTCCTGCTGTACTCGGCCTTGGTGAGGCGGCAGCTGGAGTACTGCATCCAATTTTGGGCTCCACAATTCAGGAAGGATGTGGAGAAAGAGTCCAGAGAACAGCCATGTGCATGATCAGAGTGCAAGAGAACAGGCCTTATGAAGAGAGGCTGCGAGCCGTGGGACTCTTCAGCCTGGAGAAGCGCAGGCTTAGGGGTCACTTAGTGGCAGCCTATAAGTACATAAGGAGTGTGTATCAGGATCTGAGGGAACACCTATTCACCAGAGCACCCCAAAGGATGACAAGGTCAAATGGTCACATACTCCTCCAAGACCATTTTAGACTGGACATAAGGAAAAACTTCTTTACTGTCTGAGCCCCTAAGGCCTGGAATGGACTCCCCCCAGAGGTAGTGCAAGCACCTACTCTGGACACTTTTAAGAAACATTTGGATTCTTATCTTGCTGGGATCCACTGACCCTAGCTGACTTCTTGCCCTTTGGGCCGGGGGCTGGACCCAATGATCTTACGAGGTCCCTTCCAGCCCTAATGTCTATTCAATCTATGAAAATCTCTGTGATGATTGGTTTCAGTTCTCAAACTGGACTTGTATCTGCAGAGATAACATCCTTGTTAACAGCACTATATGCAGATGAGAGATAACTGACCTGATTACCTACCCGTCAGCCCACTTGCTCTCTGCAACTTTGTGTATGCAGAGTCAAGCCCTTACCTCTTTCTAAAAGTGCAAATTTTCAAGAAGTTAAATGAATAGAGGATTGTTGGGGATGGAATAGGAGTCTAGAGATAAATGAAAGGAGCATGGGGCAATAGAAATGAAGGAGAAACTTTTTGAGCAGAATACTCTAGAAGTCTTGAGGGATATGTTTCTGAGTATAGCCTCTCCATTGATTTCAGATCTAGCAAGGGAATTGTATGGTAGAAGGGAAAGCCCATCCTAGCAGCAGTCTTGCCAGGCCATGAGAGAGAGAAGAAATCAAAGATGAGAAGAAATCTAGAAGGAAGTGAAGAAAGCCCCAAGCTAATAATATGGCTACAGCGCTCATTTGGTGTCTGCCTAATACAGCATGGGAAAAATATCCTCCAAATATTCATGATTAATTTAGTGAATTGGAAATAGTTCACCTCCCAGTGACTTCACAAGTATCTGCTTCAGTTAGCTTTGGTAAATAAAATAACCAAATCATAATTCAGTCTTCTGATGTAGCTGCAAAATTAATCTGAAAAAAATCTCAAAATAAATTACTGCTTTAAAATGTATAGTGTGCACCTTCTAATAATGAAACCTACATCTATCTCTGAATTGTGAATAATATGTATTACATTTATATCAAATAACAAGAATGCACGTTTTGTAAAAAACAGTGAATAAATGGAGGCTTCCTGAGCAGTGATTTAAATTGATTTGATTTAAATGAAACCCACCCTGTTTAGCACTTTATGTAGTTATGTACACCTGTGCAAAAATGAGTGTGAAATTCTACCACTTTGATTTGGTGCTGTTAAACACTCACTGTGAACAGGTGCAAAGTGAAAGAGAGTAGAAATTTGGGCCATTTAACTTAGGTGAAGATAAATCGATCCATTTCCAACCCCTGTACAGAAAATAAGGCTTATGACTGTCTTTAAGGGCACCCTTTTAAAAGCTGTAAAATGCATAGCTCGTCAGCATGATGGTTATAATATATATAAAAGGTCCACTTTCTTCTTTGATTCAGGAGAGGCAAGACTAGTCCCAAACCATGAAATAATTTATTTTAGAGCATTTCCCATCCAAAAATTAAATAGAGCTTTTCTTTGTTTTTTGGTGTTTTATAAATGAAAACAGCTAAGATTAAGAAGAATTTATTAGAATTCTAGATTTTTATACTTCTGTTAAAATTAAACATTTTCCCAGGCTAAAATCTTTAGCCTGATTTCTTCCCCCCTTTTTAAAAATAAAATGTTAATCTGGTTTAACCTTTCCAAGTTATGTGATACCATCTTTATCATTAACAAAAAAGAATCTTAACTCTTACTAACTTAATAAAAAGCATTGTTCCTTGCTAATTAACTTTTCATATCATATTTCAAGCTCCATTATTACTGCTTTTGTCAATATACTAGTTCCTTTTACTGAGAAGGATTATATTTCTCACAAGCAAGTCAGTTGCCCTCCCAGCTGTTGCTTTCTCCATTGTGTGATATGGTAGTATAGTCTGAGCATGAAGGAAGCATGAGTAAAGCAAAATAATATAGGAAGAAGCCACTTTAGAGGATAAGGAGATATAACAGTAGCACTGCAGAAGTGGAAAATGCCTATAACCATGCTATTCTTAGTGGAACTGTGCACAGATTTTGAAGATGGATAAACCGCTGTCATTTAAATAAAAAGCAGCTATCATTCAAAATATTAGAAAGCAGGAACACAAGGATTATATTTATACAATGAAATGCTCAAAAACAAATTGATAGAGTTGGTGTTAGCTTGTGTTATTGTGAATAATTGTGCTACCCCTCTGACAACAATCTAAGTAGTCTCTTTGAGGAGGCTGGCTTTTCTCCGCACAGTATGGCTTTCTAGTTCAAGTCCATAATGATCTATAAGATGGAGGTACTTGATATTTCCCACTATAATGATCCAGATCTTAGAATTCTGAAATTGGTAACCTATATGCAGAAGTCCCAAGCAAAAGGTCTTGTTTCATTAGAACGTATCAACTCTATTGCAAGAGCATTATTCATGGCTTATTGCTGAAGAAAGAAAATATTGATAGTATAGAAGTATGTCAGTTTCTTTGGGGTAAGAAAATGCTAGAATAGATTTAAATTTACTAAATTTTTAAGGAATTTCAAGTTGTAACAAAGTTAGATTATTCAAAGGAAGAATATCAAAATGTTTGGTGACTGAATGCTTTTTTATTTTAATAAGGAAAGTGCTGTGTGGACTTAATGGTGATAAGAGATTGTGTTCCAAGAATTTAATGATTGCAGACAGGTTTAATATGTTAAAAGCTTCCTATATTGATAGGGCAGTGTGAAATTGTATTTAAAGGACACCCCCCCCCCTACATTTTTTGTGACATTAAATTCTGGTAATTCTCATTGTGATATTAACATTGATGAAATGAAAGTTTACGGCTTCTGTTTACTTGCCCATAGTTTGGGAATGTGATTTGAGCTGATGTGATAGTTGTATATGTTTGACAAATTTAAAGCGTTCAGTAATGGACAATACAAGATAATCAGGGATCCGGGTTTTCTGTTTCCCACAGAAAAACAGAAAAAAACGCAGATTTTCCCTTTTAACTGGGGGGGGGGGGGGAAGCAGATTTTTCATTTTAACAGAGGAAAAGGTGGATTTTGCATTTTTGCAAAGAGCTCTCTGAAGGCTGGCAGAGTTCTAGCCTGCAAGAACTTCTTGAAAAAAGGGCAGGAAACCCTAAGCCCTGTCCTGGGGAGGGGGGAGAGGAAGAAGGAGAAGGGGCAGAGCCTGGGATTCAGTCAGGGGCGCCTCTCATGGCCATGACCACCCTGAGGCCCTGCTGCTACTGAGCTGCCAGTGGTGGGGGCTGTGTACCACAAACCCCACAACACTTCACAACCTCCCCACAAACACCACACTTGCCCACAAACCCCCCCCCATCCTGCCACACCTTCACAAATCCCCTCCATATACACACCCCACACCCACCCCCCAACTATACAAAGTACCTGCATATATTTCTAAGGAAGGTTCAAATAGTGTTATATTTAGTTTAATTTGTAAAAAATAAATGTAATTAATTGTGCATAACTTTGAGTTTTCCTGTGCATAATTTTGAATTTATGTGCATAATTTTGAATTTTTCTGCATATAATTCCCTGGGGTGTACAGACTGGTCTTAGCAGGAGCTTTGATTTTCCATGATGAAAAACCCCAAATCAAATGCCAAAATATATAGGTATTTAGAGTTTATTTTATTATAGTGATTTTGTTGCTGGTAGGTTTCCATATTGCTTTAAAACTGTAAATATATCAATAAAACATTGTGTTCAACTGTATAAAGATCTAGATGGATGGATAGATATTAGGGCCACGTGAAGCTTCGGTCACTGATTCGATTCAGCGGAGATTTGGCCCTGTTTGATAGCTGAATCTCCAAATAGAATCAGAGGACCCTTTAATCTCTCTGAATTGAATCAGAACCCTCCAAATTGATTCGGAAAGTTTCAATTATTTGGACATAGGCACAGTTTTAAATGTTTATTCTTGATACCTCAAGGTACCAGGCAGCTTGTGAGTGTTAAGATGCTGGGGCGGATGTAATGTCCAACAGGAGCAGGGGTGGGGGGAGTCCCCAGTGTGCTCAGCAGCAGACCCATAAGTGGACCAGAAGCACTTCCAGTCCACTTCTGGGTCCACAAGGGAGTGTGCAGAGACCCCCTCCCCTGTGCCCCTCTGGCTTGGTGACTGGTGCCTCCTGGGTCTGGGGAGTACCTGGGGGTTCCCCTTGTGGCTGATCATTGAACTTGGGGGGGGGGACTGCACTTGGCAGCAGATCCAGAAGTGGACCAAAAGTACTTGGTCTGATGGTGGGGCTCCATCTGCCCCACCATCAGAGCATTCATGAGCTGCACCTGGTACCTCGAGGTATGTAGAAAAACATTTAAAGCTGTGTCTGTAGCCAAATTGCTGATTCTCCAAATCAGCATCGAATTGGGACAGTGATCTGAATCAGCTAATTGAATCACTGTCTCAGATTTGGGTTAAATCCAAATCAAATACGGCCCATTTTGTTTCTAAAAAAATGTCATGGAGCAATGCAACTTTGGGTCACAAAGCATAGAAAAACAACTGTCTTTTGTCAAGAGGCACAGTGCCTAATGTGTATATTGGATAGATAGATGAAGTCCTTGCATCTTAAACGCAATAGATTAAGAGTTTTAATTTTCAGTGGTTGTTCCTTTATACATTAGTGTATCTGTAACTAATATTTCATTTCAAGTTCTAGTATATGGTAAACTCACTATGAGAAATTGCAAACCCCTTAAAATTAGTCTGACATTTGTTTAACTGGAATGATGTGTCCCCACAGGAGGAGCAGGCTGCTAAACTGAAAGCTGAGAAGATCAGGGTTGCTTTAGAGAAGATTAAAGAGGCACAGGTGAAAAAGGTGAGCTGTATTTATTTTATTTTACCAGATGCTAAGTTAATATTCATTTAATCAGGAAATTAACTCAGTTCAGTTCTGCTCATCTCTGTTTGATAATAGTTATTAAGCTATCTTAATAATATAAAAAGGACTTAATGTTGCATTTACTATATTATTCAAATTTAAGATGACCTCCTATAATTCAATTCCATACATGGAAAATGTATAATTTTATTATTTTTCATATATAGAATCTAATTATTGGAAGGTTGTCTTTAATTCATTCTCAGCCCCACCACCGCTGCAGGGGGGCCAAGCAGTGGGGATGCAGGTGATACGGGGAGGTCAAGAAACCTGCCCCCTGCTTATGCGCCCCCCCCCCCCCCCCAGCTTCAGGCATCCCTTCCCCTTCTGTTTCTCCTCCTCCCCCCCTCCCCTTCCTCTTTCCCCCCCAGCTTTTGCTTCATTTTTCCCCCCCCACTCCCACCGCTGCAAGGAGGCAAGCAGTGGGGCTGCAGGTGGTGTGGGGAGGTCAAACAGCTTTCCTCCTGCTTGTGCCTGCCTTTCCTTCCCCATCTGCTTTTCCTCCTGACCTTCTCCCCAGCCTCTGCTCCCCCTTCATCCCCCCCTTTACTTTTGCTCCATGCCGGCAGGCTCCTCCCTCATAGAGCACAGCCTCAGCCCCCATAGCAGCTGTGTGCCCCAGGCTGCAACATGGACAGAGCCTGCCAGCATGGAGCAAGGTAAGGAGGGGGAGGGAGAAGGGCAGGAAAGGGGAGCAGAGGCTGTGTGGGTGAAGAAGCTGCAGGGGGGAGCTGGCGGGGGTGCAGGGGCAGCATGGGGGTTGGGGAGGAGCAGCCACTACAGCCCTGATCTTGGGTAGGGCCTGAAGCTCAGGCTGTAGCAGCTGCCTGCCCTCCACTGCCCTCGTATGCAATTCGAAGATGAGGGGCTTCCCCTCCCCCCATGGTTAATTCTGGCTTTTTTTTTCTTTATAGCTCCTCATTCAATATGTGTATGTCAAGTACTCCAACTTTCAGCTTGACACAGTCTATAATTAATAAAAGGCAGAATAATATTAAATGAGGAAAACTGAATGTTTCACTTCAGGCTATGTCAAAGTTAATGGTGTTTTGACATTTATGAACATTGTCAAGTGGTTTAGGATCAGTATTTATGTGTATTATAAATAAATCTGTATGTTTCAGCACTAATAGGAAGACTATCAATATTTTTAAATCACAAAAAAATATTTAAATTCTGTATTTAGTACTTAAATGCTGTGATGCTTTTCTATTGTGCAAGAATTAAAAGTAAATCAATACATTTATTTTAACTTTGCATTTGAATGAGGAGCAAAGAAAGGAAGCAAGTAGTATAACTGCTGGAAAGAAAAATATAAAGTTCTTTCAGTTTTACTAGTTCGATATAAGTTATAGAATTAAAGTGGATTTTTTTTTCTTCAGTAGTGTTGTCTTTACAATACAGTGGCAAATGAATTTTGAAAACAGTGCTTTTTTTCCCTGCTCCATCCTTAAATAAAGCAATTTAAAATAAGGTCAGTTTAATTTTTCAACTTGGATATTCCAGCAGTTAATCGATACTGTTTGCACAAAATGTGGCAGAATGTGACAATTTTTATGATGTCGGTTTTTAAATCTAATATGATATGTCTGCATTGACCACCTTCATTTGGAAAGATGCTTGTGATATGTTCTGTGTATTTCATTTACATGCAATTGTGACTCCTTAAGTTAGATCTAAGACCAGAGTTCCTACTATGCACCTAAGACTGTTTTAAGAATGTGTTGGGTTTTAGTGAGTAGGAAAGCTAAAATACCCTAGAGATGAAGATGAATTTTCAAATATTTGAATTCTTCAAACCAAAACTAATATTTGCTTCAAATACCATTTTTTCTTGGTTCTGACAAGTTAAGTCAGGGAAATCAAGATGCTAAAGGGGTGAAAAATATAATCTATGAATAATAGCGGCTTTGTGATGCATGCATCTCTTGTACAATTAAGTGAAAATTATATAACAGCCTTGCATACTTGTATGTTTTAACTGAAATAAAAAGAAAATTTAATAAGTATTTGTATGGTACATCATTGGAAATAATTCATCATTGGCTTCATTTTTTAAAGAAGAGTTAATCAATTTCCATGGGAATTAATTCTGTGGGGATGCTGTTTGTCAATCGGGATAGTATCTATTGGCATCTGGCCTCAGTTTCCTTACTGGCATATAGCTAAAAAAAAGTGGAATATAACTTTTACATAATGCAAAGGGAAATGGTTGCCTGATAAGTGTGCTTTGAAGTGAGAATCTTGATATTTTTATTTTAGGGGGAAAAATTATTTGGATTACATCATATACATGTTGACATGAGTTTAATTTTATTCTTGTAATCTAGGGTCAGTAAGGAGTATGTGATATTAATCCCTTTTCTTTTTCTGCTTATAGCTGGTGATCAGAGTCCATATGTCTGATGACAGCTCCAAAACTATGATGGTAGATGAGAGGCAGACAGTGAGACAAGTGCTGGACAATCTGATGGATAAATCCCACTGTGGTTACAGCTTGGACTGGTCACTGGTAGAAACCATTTCTGAATTACAAATGGGTTAGTAAGCCTGTTAGTAATGTTGACTCCTACTTGTTTTCTTAGTAGTGTTACTACTTGACCTGGTAGTTCTCAATGCCTCTTTAGATTAATTTTTTTCATCATTCACTACATTTAATCATTTTAATATTTTTGGTTAATATTCAGGTTTTAGTTCTGCACTTTGCTGTTTCTTTGCACTAAGGGCTCACCATCAGCAGCAATCCCTTGCAGTCAAGGGTGATTGTCGTCCATTATTGCATTATCAGTGGGTCCAAAAATGGCTGACGAGGCCAATCTGGGATCAACAGACTCTGTTGCAACTTGGGCCCATGTTTCCATGCGAGGTGGGTGGCTCTGGATTCTTGATTCAGTCTGCCACACACCGTTTCTGCTGCTCCTGCTTTTCTGTCTCCTGTTCTCATTGTAAGGTTTCAAAGTATTGAGATCTGTGCAGCAGACTCTTTCTCCATTTGGGGTGCTCCTGGGCGATAGTCTCCCACGAGTGAATGTCAGTGGTGCATTTTTTCAAGTTGGCCTTGAACATGCCCTTGAAGCGCTTTCTCTGTCCTCCTCTTGAGCGTACACCTTGACTGAGCTGAGAAAATAAAACTTGTCTTGGAGTCTGGAGTCAGAAATCCAGATGATGTGGCTGGCCTAGCAAAGTTGATGTTGGATGATCATTGCCTTCAGGCTCATGGTGTTGGCCTGCGAGAGGATGTTAATTTTGGTGCATCTGTCTTCCTGCTGGATTCCAAGAATCTCCCTCAGGCAGCGTAGATGGTGCTTCTCCAGGATTTGGTATCTCCTGTACGTTGTCCACATCTCAGCTCTTTTACGCTAAGGTGATAAACCATGAGCTTGGTTTCGAATCTGATGTCACGATCCTCAAATACCCATTTCCTCAGGTGTCTGAAGGCTGCACTTGTATTTTTAAGGTGATGTTGGATTTTTTCATCTATATCAGCCTTCTGTAAGAGATGGCTTCCAAGGTACAGGAAATAGTCAATGTTCTCCAGAGTCTCACTGTGAATCTGAATTACTGGAGCTGGGTACTGCTCGTTAAGGGCTTGTTGATGAACAACCATAGTCTTCTGAATGTAAGTGTCAGTCCCATTTTCATAGAAAATTAGGGTTGGAAGGGAACTCAGGAGGTCATCTAGTCCAACCCCCTGCTCAAGGCAGAACCATCCCCAACTAGATCATCGCAGCCAAAGCTTTGTCTATCCAGGTCTTAAAAACCTCCAAGGATGGAGATTTCGTCGTCTCTCTGGGCAACCTGTTCCAGTGTTTTACTACCTTCCTAGTGAGAAAATTCTTCCTGATAGCTAACCTAAACTTCCCTTGCTGCAACTTGAGACCGTTGCTCCTTGTTCTGTCATCTGCCACCACTGAGAATAGCCTAGCTCCATCCTCTTTTGAACCCCATTTCAGGTAGTTGAAGGCTGCTATTAAATCCCCCCCCCCCCCCCCCCAGACCAAATCAGCCCAGTTCCCTTAGCCTGTCCTCATAAGTCATGTCCCCCAGCCCCCTCACCATTTTTGTGGCCCTCTGCTGGACTGTCCAATTTGTCCACATCCTTTCTGTAGCGGGGGACCCAAAACTGAACATAGTACTCCTGATGTGGCCTCACCAGTGCTGAATAGAGGGGAATAATCACTGCCCTTGACCTCTTGGCAACACACCTACCAATGCAGCCCAGTATGTTAGCCTTCTTGGTAACAAGGGCACACTGCTGGCTCATATTCATCTTATCGTCTGCTGTAACCCCCAGGTCCTTTTCTGCAGAGCTGCTGCCCAGCCAGCCAGCCCCTAGCTTGTACTGGTGCATGGGATTGTTCCGTCCTAAGTGCAGAACTTTGCACTTATTCTTGTTGAACATCATGAGATTCCTTTTGGCCCAATCCTCCAATTTGTCTAGGTCACTCTGAACCCTAGCCCCCTCCCCTCCCCTTTTTCTTGTGTGCCTTAGTAAAGACATTGACAGTTGCCTGAATATCTGCTTTCAAGTGAGCACATGCTACAGCATCAGTGTACTGAACCTCCATGACTGGTCAGGGTTTTGGCTTGGAGTTGGCTGAGATTAAACAGCTTACCATCTGTTCAGTAGTTTAGCTCCAGTCTGAATGGAAGTTTATTGGTGGTTAGGTGTAGCATTGCAGTGAGGAATATCAAGAAGAGTGTTGGAGTGATGATGCAGCCTTGCTTAACTCCCATCTTAACATCAAAGGGATCTGTTATACATCTATTGCTGAGAACCACCATTCACATACAGTCATGGAGCAGGGAAAGAGTGGTGATGAATTTCAGTGGACATCCATACTTCAGAAGGATCTTCCATTGCACTTCTCGGTTGACAGAGTCTAAGGCTTTCATGAGGTCAAAGAAGGCCGTGAAGAGAGGTTAATGTTGTTCCCAGCGTTTTTCCTGCAGTTGACGAGTGGTGAAGTTCATGTCAATTGTGCTTCTTGATGCCCTAAATACATACTGCGATTCCAGGAGGAGCTGTTCATCAAGTGGAAGGGGAGACAGTTCTCTCATTGATCTTTCCTGTGGTGGACAGCAAGGTGATCCCTCTAATTTCTAGTTGGACCCATCTCCTTTTTGAAGATTGTCACAAGCATGGCATCCTTAAGGTAATCTCATAAATAAATTAAGAGGCTGTAATATAGACGTTTACAGGGTCCGGTGGGTGGCAAATTGGTTTAGCGGTCGCACCCAGAGAGTGGTAGTAGACAGGTCGGTATCAACCTGGAAGGATGTGGGTAGTGGGGTCCCACAGGGTTCAGTCCTTAGACCTGTATTCTTCAATGTCTTCATCAGTGACTTTGGATGTGGGTGTGAAGTGTACTCTGTCCAAGTTTGCGGATGATACTAAATTGTGGGGTGAAGTGCATACTCCAGAGGGTACGGAGCGATTGCAGGCAGACCTGGACAGGTTAGAAAAGTGGGCAGTACACTATAAGCTGCAGTACAACAAGGACAAGTACAGAGTGCTGCACCTGGGGCACAAAAATATTCAGCACACCTACTGGCTGGGAAGTGACCCTCTCAGCAGCACAGAAGCAGAAAGGGATCTCGGGGTCATAGCAGACTGCAAGATGAACATGAGTCATCAGTGTGATGAAATCATCAGCAAAGCTAACTGCACTTCATCATGCATCAGCAGATGTATGACAAATGGATCCAAAGAGTTGATACTTCCCCTCTATGCGGCATTGGTTGGACTGCAGTTGGAGTACTGCATCCAGTTTTGGGCACTGTACTTCAAGAAGGATGTTGATAGACTCGAGAGAGTCTGAAGGAGGGCGACTCGTATGGTTAGGGGCTTACAGGACAAGCCCAATGAGGACAGACTGAGGGACCTGGACCTCTTCAGCCTCCACAAGAGAAGGCTGAGAGGTGATCTCATGACCACTTACAGATTCATTAGGGGGATGCAGCAAGGGATCAGAGAGGCTCTGTTCGCTAGGGCACCTCTTGGGGTAACAAGTAACAATGGTCACAAACTGACAGCAGATTTAGGCTAGACATCAGGAAAAACTTCTTCATTGTAAGGGTGGCCAAAATTTGGAATGGGCTTCCAAGGGAGGTGGTGCTCTCCCCTACCTTGGGGGTCTTTAAGAGATGCCTGGATAGGCATCTGGCTGGGGTCATTTTCCTGCCTAGGCAGGGGGTTGGACTCAATGATCTGTTGAAGTCCCTTCTGACCCTAGCATCTATGAATCTTGGATTTCTTCCTTGTTCCAGATACTTAAGATGAGGGCATGGAACTGACATGTGAGCTCTCCCCCTGCTTGAAGATTTCACTCAACAGGAATTCACTCAACATAGTATCCTTAATTATTGGAGATGTTGATGTGTCCTACGTCACTTTAATCTTCATTAATTATAGCTTGTAGTTCTAAAGGTTCAGTATGTGATCAGTGTCATTATCCTTTGTAATAACACAGAATAATTGATTTGTAAAACTAAATATAAATCACATCCTCCTTTAATGGACTGATGAAAAGTCAGCCAAGTCCAAAATACCTTGTCACAAGGACACTAAAAAGGAAAGGAAGAAGTCCAAACGAAAGTTCAGAATCTGAAAGCATATTCTCCATAACAAAGAGAAGAAAGGGACTTAGGGAAGCAGGGGGGGGTCTTCCCTAAAAAACTTATAGGGAGAAAAAGGTTGATCCAAAAGTGTCCTGAAGACATAACTTTCTGTTTAGTCTCTTTTCTAGATAGGGCTCCTCATATATTTCTGCATCGTTTCAGTATATTTCTTGCTCTTACTCCTTGGTTCTCCTTCTGCTTATTCTGACTGCCCTGTGCTATTTGATACTTTGTGGATCAAAAAGATAGTTAAGCCTTTTCTGAGGCAATTATTAATATTTTACATTAATGGTACAGCAGTGTGTTTCTTTAAAATGAGCAGGCATCAATCTGTCTTCATATCACTTCCTGAGACCAAACTCTCTTTATTCCATAAGCTACGTTCTGCAACTGCAAACTTGAGAGATTTAGGATTTTTTCCCCCATGGCAATTGTTTGTTACTAGATTCAGTATGGTTTAGGAATTTGTGGTAACAGTGAATAAGTCTCATTCCATAACCATTCATTGATTGGCAAATAATTGTGCCTTTGATAACTTTCTAACGGTGCTACATTTTTATTGAAATTCCACAACTTTTTCAAGTCCCTTTGTATTAATGAGAAGGTGGATTCTACAGTTAATAATAGCTTGTTCTCTAATAAAATTTTGCAGATGGAAAAAGTGCATGTTTAGAGTTTGTACCATATATTGATACAGTAGATGTATGTCTTACAGTATTATAAAATACTATAAGTATTTTACTTTCAAATGTGCCAGTATGAAACAAACCTGTTTTATCTTTCAGATTTCTTGAGTTTCCTTCCATGTTATCAAACTGGCCCCTGTACTTGTTTTTCCTTACTTCTGCTACAATATTCTTTCAAGTCATATTGCAAAATGTAACAGTAGAATTTTTTATCTTTACTTTTTGTCATTTATACAGAGAGAATCTTTGAGGACCATGAAAATTTAGTTGAAAACCTTCTGAACTGGACAAGAGACAGTCAAAACAAACTTATGTTTGTGGAACGTATAGAAAAATATGCTCTTTTCAAAAATCCCCAGGTAAGTGTAAACTGTGTTTGAAGTTAAGAAAAAAAATCAGATTATAGACTTCTCTTGATAGTACCTGTTTTAACATTTTTCTTTTGATATTGACATCTGTACAAACAGGTACAGATTAGTTTTGACCGTAGCTCCAAAATACACATTGTGGTCAGTGCAGAATAAAATGCCCCCATAGAAAATCTTGATCTAAGCAATCCATTTTCTAAGTTTGAGAATACTTTCAAATATTACTTTCAAGCTAGTGTGCTAGGCATCTTTGTGCCCAAGGTAGCAGCAGTGCATAGACTGACTTATTTTTATGCCAGCCTCCTGTATCCCACGCCCCCTCCTTTGCACTCTGTCGGCTTTTTACACTATTGCATAGCAGCCTATTTGACCACTTCACAAGTATTTTTCACCATTATCTAGTCCTGTTCACCTCCAAAGGCTTGGGGGATAGGGTTTGAGCTTGTTTGACTAGTGTTGTTACTACTAATGGCTACCTGTGGAATGTGGATTCTACCACAGTGGGACAGAGACACAACCACCTGGTAGGAAAAAAGAAAAAAGAGCGCACATGTCCCCAAGGAGTTGCTGTCTTCTTTTGTTCACTTGTGTCCCTAGATCAACCAATTAAGAGGAGAAAGATAGCTGTTTTCAGTAATTAGCTGCTGAGGTATGGTAGTTAGGTTTTTCTGTTAGTAGGTGCAAACAGAAAATGGTAATATCATGCTGGAGGGCTAGAAGCACCGAAGGGACAAAGGTAGAAAAAGAAGCAAAAAAACCCAAAAACATACAGTTTGAAAGATATAGAATTAACAAGGAGTATATTTAACATCACTACAGTTGCTCATTCAGCTTCTTGTCTACATGTTGTCTACTTATGCTGTGGTCCATTGCAGCATATGCCACGTTTTTATGCCTGTAGAATATGTGGCAGAGTAAGCCCCTGGTGCTGAATTAGAAAAAAAAATTATTAGTGATGTTGGATGCTTCAGTTCTTGCATTCCCACCTGAAAATACTGTAAAGAAACATGATTTTTCAACAAGAGCTTCACATCTCCCAAGAAACCCAGGTTTCTGTTAAGTACCTCAAGATGAGGCACCCAAAATTGTAGGCAGTTATGAAAACTTAGTCCTTATCCATGAAACCCTTTCTTTTCATTAGTTATCCTTGAGAGTGGGCCACCAGCCTAAAACAGCAGTGCAGAATATACACAAATAAGTATTTCAAATTGGTTAAAAGGTTGGATCTGATTTAACACCCTGAATGTTGCTCCCTCTGGAAAGAACAAGAGAACATGAAAGGGCACGGCAGATGTTTCCTTTCACTATATCAAATGCTTTCAGATTAGGTGAGGAAGAGTTCAGGATCATTGTATTAGTTAAGAGATTGTACAGTATTGTTACTCTTACCCATAGTACATATGAATTGCAACTTAAAAAACAAAGGAGAAGAAAAATAACTATTTGGCCACCAGGAAAAAAAATCTTTATAGAAATATTTTTATTTGAAGAAACTATCGAGGTGGAGTGGAAGGAAGTAGGAATACCTCTACATGTACTTCTTGCAGTGAATGAGGGAGTCTGTTAAAAGTTCAGATTCCTCATCTAACTTTTATCCCGAGTTTTAATGTTATCTCTATGTGTATTAAACTGGCCAGTGATTGGCTTTATGGTTTTGTAACAGGATTTCTGTTCCAGGGGTGGCCATGACACCCCCTGGTGGCCACGCAACCCCTGCCCTGCTCCAGCTCTAGGGTGCCCTTCCCTTCTTACCCATCATGCCTTGATGTATTTGTTTGATCAAAGCAAAGGCTACCTAAGGGTCCTTGAGCGAGCCCCAGTTCTTCTAGCTGCTAGCAAGTCCCTCCTTGACCGTGCTCTGCTCTCATTTCTTCCCCTGTCAGGCTAAGTGGGTCCTTCTGACCCATCTGAGCCACCCCAGGGCACATGTAGCCCTGGTTGTTATGTGGCTCCAACTGCCCCTTACACCAGACCCATACCTTGCAGGTGTTACTGTGAAATCATTCCCTTGTTGGGGCCTTGGTCTTCTCGGTCTCCACCCCTTTTCTTTTGCTGGGCCTTCTAGCTCCAGTCCACTGTCCCAGACTGAGCTTATGGGTACCAATCCATCTCTCTTCCTTGGATCTTGAACCCCCTTGCCCTGGTATCAGTCCTTAGACATCCTTGGCCCTGTCCTTGCCCTGCTCTGGCTCTGTTTGTCTAGGACCCCTGGCCCTGTTTCTGCCCTGGTTTGGGCACTGAGCTTCCCTTGGCGCTCTCTGCCTGGGTCTCCTGGCCCTGCCTGGCTTTTGCCCAAGCTAGGCTACCCTCTCCTTACCTGACACCTGCTTTTGAGCCAAAGCCCATTCCATGTCCTGGGCCCCTGGCTCCTGTTGGGCTCAGGACACCCCCACATGCCCTTAGACCAGGGGTGGGTAATTATTTCAGCCAGAGGGCTGCTTACTGGGTTTTGGCAAGCCATCAAGGGCCACATGACAGGCAGCCTGGGACAGATAAATATAAATTTTCTAAATTTTTTAGGGACCCTGCAGGCTGGATTTTGCCTGTCTCTGCCTTAGGCACTATTGGAACCTCTGCCAACCCCTGGCACACCAAAACCATTGGATTAAATTGTAATGAAGGAATATAAACCCACTGGCTGTGATATAAATTAAAGCTGCACTAAATCCAGACATCAACAGTAACTTACTGTCAGAGCAGCCATGCCTCCCCTTGCCCTAGATTACATCCCCCTGATAGCAAGCCTTCAGTGCATTGCTTGCATTTTTAGGGGATTCCAGGAGTCACCAGAGTCCTTTCCTACCATCTGTGGCCAGGAGCTGCTCACTCTGCAACTTTCTGGGCCAGCCTTGCCTGACCTGGCTCAGGACCTTGACTTATATGCAAACTAAGCCCTGCCCCTTCCAGTCAGGTGGTGCTCCAACTGATCAGGGGTTTCTGGTTAGGGAGATTGGCACGGCAGCTTATGACCAGGGATCCGGGCTTTCAGAAAAATGTGGATTTTCTCCTTTTAAAGGTTGCTGGCAGAGTTGCAACATGCAAAGGGATGCTTG
This sequence comes from Alligator mississippiensis, assembly GCF_030867095.1. Classification (NCBI taxonomy): domain Eukaryota; kingdom Metazoa; phylum Chordata; order Crocodylia; family Alligatoridae; genus Alligator; species Alligator mississippiensis. The sequence goes on along the minus strand of NC_081827.1, from coordinate 172,228,270 downwards.
AGGCTGGGGGGGAGCAGGACACAGGGGTCTCCCTGTGCCATGTGCACATGTATATATGCATGTGGCAGCCAGACTGTGATGGAGAGCAGTTCTGGCAGCTCCCTCCAGGTAAGTCTGTGGGGATGGGGACAGGAGGGGGCACAGGCAATGTGTGTGGGGGGGGAAAGAGCACATTGTCATTGTCCCCCGCCTTCCACCCCTCCCCCGCCCATTTCTGTACCCACAGTGGGATGCAGCCTGGCTGGACCAGCTCTGAACAAGAGCTGCCTCTGCAGCCCAACGGTCGAGACCTGCCACAGGACCACACCACCATGAGCCACCAAGATGAGGTGCAGTGGCAATGCAGAGTTGTGCCTCCCGCTGCTGCCAGGCAGGCACAGGGCATCTCACCTTGGCGGCCATGGCAGTGCAGCACTCCCTCCCACACTGGGTCCTGCCTTCTGCTCTGTAGAGGTGGCTCCTGCCCTGAGATGGTCTGGTGCAGCTGCAGCCCTGCACCCTGCTGTGGATGCAGAAATCTTGGGGGGCACATGTCCCCCACCCCCTGATGCATTGCCTGTGTCCCACCAACTCCACATGCTGCCTGTGACCACATCCCCCCCTTCCCCATACACCCACTTCATTCCCCACACACTGGGGATAGAGGAGATGTGGGTTGGGAGTAAGGAGCACCAGCAGGGCTTGGGGGGAGTCAGGAGTGAGGGGCACCAGCAGGGCTGGCGGATGCTGGGGGTCTGGAGTAAGGAGCACTGGCAGACCCGGGGGGCTGTAGGCTGGGGATGATCAGCACCAGCAGAGCTAGGGGCCATGGGACAGGAGTGAGGAGCATTGGCAGGGCTTGGGGGGGCTATGGCTTGGGAGTGAGGGGCCAGGAGCAGGGCAACAGCATAGCAGGGCTGCTCAGAGCGCCGTAAAGCGGGGGAAGCAGGAAAGGACAAAAAAAAAACAAAACACCAAAATATAGGTATTTAGAATTTATTTTATTACAGGCAGTCATCAGACTTACGACACAATTGGATCCTGAAAACTACATCTTAAGTTGAGACATTGTAACTGGGAACTGATTTTCCCATAGGAACAATGTTAGAAATGGGGGATTGGTTCCTGAACCAAGGCCTGATTACCCTATTTTCACCAAAAATAACACAGGATTTTGTACTTAGATAGTTACAGATGAGTAATGTAGCTACATGAATGTATTTATATTGTAAATAGCAATCATATTGATTTGGAAGGACTTCTTTGAGGTGACTTTGTTGGACTTTTTGAAGGGTTCTTGGCTGGAGTCTTCTCAGAAGTCTTGGTTGCAGGTTTTTCTGGAGTCTCTCTGCTTTCTTAAAAAAAGTGTCCAAGGAAGTTTGGACAGATGTTCTCCAGGGAGATGGGCAACACAGCGAGCTTGTTTGCTGGCGTGACGTCACATCAAGCATTGAGAAGTTGAAACTGACGTCAGAAAGTCGAAACAGGGTGTCAATTTATAAATGTCTTAAGTGCTGTTCGTTGTAACTTGAAATGTCTTAAGTCAAGGACTGCCCGTATGATTGAGGTACTGGTAGGCCTCCAAATTGCTTCAAAATTGTAAATACAGCAATGAAACATTGTGTTCAACTGATACCTATATATATATAGTGGCGTTTCATTTTAATTGTGGAAAAACGCAGATTTTGAGGTTTTTAATCAGAGAATTTTCAATTTGTGTTTTTATCAGAGTATTTGGGATTTTTAAACAGAAAAAAACAGATTCCTTGCTTATGACTGCTGCTCTAGCAGCCTCCCTGCTGCGTGAGCTATACTCTGCTCTACTGGCCTGTTTCCTTAGCTCCCTAATTCCCTTGCAACCAACTCCCCTCAGGCAGAGATTTCCTAACTTGCCACAGGTACGCCCCTTCCCTCTAATGGGCAGCTCCCTGCTTATGTAGCCGTGTTTCTTTGCTGTCTTCCGTCTTCTGGCTAGTCCCTATTCAGCTTCCTGGGCTCTGTCTGCTGCCTTTTCTCTCATTAAAGTAACAGGAACCCAAGACTCCCTGTTACAGGCTTGTAAGGGTAGGATGAGATCTTGCCTATGAGGCTGTTACTTAAGGTAATTTCTCATAAACTAACAACTGAAAAGCTTTCTTAAAATGCACAGTGTAATTTTTTGGTCCCAAGTATACTTTAGCAATTCATCACATGACTCGTGTGCTCTAAATCTGTGTTTATTGTGGATTATATTACTAGGAGACCAGAGAAGTCTTAGAAAATGGCTAAACCCTTACCAGTAAGGAAAGGTGAAAAAGAAAGAACACTTGGTTGTACTTCAGAACTTCAATTGAAGTTTTATGCTTTCATTTTCTCTTGCTGCAGAACTATCTGCTGGGGAAAAAAGAAACCTCTGAGATGGCAGACAGAAACAAAGAGGTGCTGCTAGAGGTAAGATTGCTATTGTAGAGAGTGATGTTTATTTCTTAGTTACAGTATGGTAAACTTAAAAGTTTGCTAAGATGTACACTGATGAATGAAGAGGAGTGAGTTTCCTGGCAGTGTAAAGCAGGATATGTTAAATGTGAAGTATTTACCTTGGAGATGTTCCCCTGTTCTTTGTGAATAAAAATGTTTGGGGATTTTATTACATTAACAGCAGAATTGAATGAATGATCTTGTATTGGGATCAAATCTGTACAGTTGTATTTAAACATAGTTGAGACTTGCAGGACTCTAGCATAGTGTTTGATCCCATGAAGATATGGACATTTTTTCTAGAAGTGGTACTTTCCAAACTTCTGTCTGCTACCCATATAGTATTAGGTTTGCATAATACAGCTGAGTCTCAAGCAACAGTTTGTTGTATCCAAAATTGTATTGCTAAGCAAATGTATAAGAAATTGAAACAGTAATAGTTTAATAGATCAAAACCCCCACAAAATAATAAAGACAAGGGCAAAAAAAATGTATTAGACAAGGGAGCTAATTAAAATGAAAAAAAATTAAACAGCTTTTCAGAACAAAAGCAACCACAAATAGAAAAAGATATCAAATATTAAATATAACCTCAGGCTCAATTTTCTACAGTTCTGTGCCATTTGAAAGAAGAGACATCCTAATACTGAAAATGTTTTCTAGCTGTTACATTCAGATGACTAGCACTTCTAATACAAAATGGGAGGGTAATGGGAGTGCTTCCTTTTGGAAATAAACAAGTATGATTTCAATGGAATAACACTGAAGTAAATATTTAAAATAGGGCTAAAATATATTGGATTACACTTATTAAGGTTCTATTTATAAATAATGTATAAATGATTATTAAATTATGAAGAGATGTTTTAATACATGGTTAAACAGTTGCTAAAAACCGTTTGAATTAGGTTGCTTGTAACCATGACAGAGATGCAACCAGCATTTACACCACCTACTTCTGTTCTCATAATCCTTTATAACACCTACTAGTTATTTTTTAAACATGTTGGAGCATCTGTTAATCCTTTAGGAATCTTTTATCAATATAAACTTAATATAAAGCATGACCAACATTTGTAGTGTGAGCATTTAGTAGGAGATGAATCATGATTGGGCCCAAGTAATTATTAATTGGGCTTTTTTTTGCATATTTGGGAACTAGGACTCATTTGCCAGGTTTGACTAGGAACAGTTGGTGCACTTCAGGACCAATTGTTGATAAGCAGCATTTAAGAACCTTCGCAGTAGTGGCTGAGTAGCTCCTTTGTTAGTGTTCTCTAAATAAGAAAGAAATTAGCTCAGAAAATTCAAAGATCAAATGGGCCTGTAAGACTGAATTACCTTTTTGCTTTATAATTGGTCCCTCCATGTTATAGCTGAGTACAGAAGAAATTGCTCCTGGTATGTGTTCTCTAGATAAAGGAATTCCATCTACAGCACTGTAAAGTCAGTCAGTTTCATCATTTAAAAAAAAAATTAGCATGCTACATGTTCTCTCTCTTTTCAATGGTCCCTTTGGTTCTCTATAGGAATGTTTTTGTGGAAGTTCTGTAACAGTGCCAGAAATTGAGGGAGTCCTGTGGCTGAAAGATGATGGCAAGAAGTCTTGGAAGAAACGTTACTTTCTTTTGCGAGCTTCTGGAATCTACTATGTTCCTAAAGGAAAAGCAAAGGTGGATTTTTTATTAAAAAGCATTGTTTACTCTAACTTGCTATCTGGTAACTGTATTCTTCTGGAGGAAAAAAGGCAAATAAAACACATCCTGTTGATAATTTAATCCTGAATGTCACATGTAGTAGAAGCCTTGAATACTACTGCTGAACTTCAGCATTATGCTCTTGTGTAGCTTACTGTCAAAATCCCTTCCTAAAAAGCATTTTATGGAATATGTTTATTCTAGAAGCATGTAATGCAAGGATTCTGACCCCAGATTAAAATGCAGGTCATGAAGATCTTCCATTTAGAAGAGTTTGACTTGCATATTTGTTCGAAATAGAGCATTTTCCCTGAAAAGTTAGTATTTGGGTTCAAGTGAATATCTTTCTCCCTACCTGCATCAGTAGGCCTGTTTTTCTCTGACACTGCAAATATCAGTGACTGATATCATATTTTCACTGACTGACACTGCAAATATCAGTGTATCCTTGACTGACACGTGCCAGGAAAACTAAAAAACTTCTAAATTACTGTTAGAAGTTCATATCTAGTGGCTCCTTTTTAACTTAATTTTAAATGTGGTTTTGAGTTGATACATATTCTGAAATCAATTCACAGTTTCTAAAAGCTTGTTTACAGAAATAATAATATAAAATAGAATAAAAATAAAAGCTTAAATATTTCCAAACGTCCTGCCAGTTTTGGGTTTGTTTGCTTTTTTTCAAGATCTCTGGAGTATTTTCCTCTCTCTGCAATAGAGCATTCTTATAACTAAGACTTCTTACAAAAGCTCAGATTCAGACATTTATCATGCTGTGTTGGAAAATTGGCTGAATCTCCCTGAACTTCTGTAGCATGAATTATAGTATATGGTTCTTGGGTTTAGTTTCTTGGCACTGGTGCATCCATTTGCAGCAATGTGCTTTGTTCTGAATAGTTCAAAACTAAGAGTTTCTCTGTACATTCATTTTGCAGCAGTTTATTTAAAGGTGTGAAATTCCACCAATTTTTGTTCTTTGTTACTTACACCACAGTTTATGTGGATCTCCTTGGTTATGCTTGCCAATATGCTTATCTCTGTAGCTACCAAGCTGACCCAATGTATGTAAGAGTCACTTCAGAAATAGCTGCTGCAGTTTAACTACATCAGATGTCTAGCTAAACTGGTGAACCTATCTACATTAGTGCTTCTTAACAGGTCTGCTACAGAAACCTGCCAGGGGTGTTGTGATGTTGTTGCTGCTGCCACGGGGTAGAACTGCCCCACATTCCTCCATTTCCAGGTGGCATGTCAGAGCTGAGTGCAGAAGCGGCTGCAGAAGAGTCTTGCTTACCTGCATTACACTATGCGGGCAGATCCACCGCTTCTGCTGTAGCACATCCTTGTTCAGGTTCAATGTGCCTTGTAAAAGCAGAGGTGCATGGAGCACTTCTATGTGGTGGCAGTGGCATGCATCTCCAAGCTGCTGCTGCCACAAGGTGAAACTGCCCTGCAAGCCTCTGTTTTCAGGAGGGTCATCAGAGCTGAACAGGAAAAGCAGTAGTGGTATGCCTGCCCACATAAAGGAATGCAGGCACACGCAGCTTTGTCCTGCTGCCACTTTGCAGTTCAGCTCTGACATGCCTCCTGCAAACAGAGGTATGCAGGACAGTTCCACCTGCCCTGCTCAGCTCTTCTTCCAGGAGACACCACACAGGGTCAGCCTGGGACGGGCTGCAGCAAGAGCACGTGTTGTTCCTGCCACAACCACTCCCGGATCTGGCCCTGAAAGAGGCACAGTTCCACCTGGCCATGGCAGTGGGTTGAATAGAATCTAATCAATTAAGAACATGTTAATTATGAGTAGAAATATTATTTGATAATGTTTAGAACATAGTTATACTAGGTATTTTTAATGAGGTGCTGCTGAATTTTGAAAATTTTTGGAATGGTGCCTTGAGTCTAAACAGGCTAAGAACTACTAGTCTATATAGTCCATGCCTTAGTAGGAAGAGCTTGTAGTCAAATGTGGAGGTTTTTCATTGGCCCTCTGATCTTCCTTATGAAGAGTTTTCATAAATGATTCTTTTGGTATTTAACAGGTTTCACGGGATCTTGTGTGCTTTCTTCAGCTGGATCACGTCAATGTTTACTATGGACAGGACTATCGGAACAAGTATAAAGCCCCTACAGACTACTGTTTAGTGCTAAAGGTAACTTTGTAGGTGTGTTAAGAAATCCTTGACCAAACGCCACAAGTTTAAAGGCACCAACAGAAAATTTCAAAGCACACTTTTTTTGTCTAGTGTGGTGGTTCTCAATTCGGGTGCCATAAGACCCTTTCAAAATGCTGTGGTGCCACAGCCAGGTAAAACTGCCCTGTGTACTTCTGTTTCAAGGAGGTACCTGCAGAGCCAGACTGGGAAGTGAGGTTACAAAATTAGGCTTCTGGGTTCAATGTAAACTAATGTATGCAGGGGCTCCTGCCATAGTTGCTTCCCAGTTGGGTTCTCCAGGTCCTCGCCCCTACCCTGGGTAAATTCAAGAGGAGGTTGGACAGTCACTTGTCTGGGGTCTTGTGAACCCAGCGTTCATTCCTGCCTGTGGCAGGGGGTCAGGCTAAATGATCTGTTCAGGTCCCTCCTGACCCTAGCTACTATGAAACAGAAGTGTGCAGGAGAATTCTACCTGCTGAGGTCACCCCAACAGCCTAGTGATGAGATATTAGGACAGTGGTTCTCAACTGAGATGCCACCTAATTCAGAGAAGTTTATGGCAAGGGTGCCTTGAGTCTGAAATGGATGAGAACCACTAATCTGGTGTCCTATGACAACTAGGTTCTTTTAGCTATGTCCTTTTAGTTGTGAGGAAGTAGGGAAGAAGAGGATTTAATATAGAGAATTAGTATAGAAAATTTATACAGGAAGGTTGTAATGCAGAACATGCTCTCTAATGGTGTAACCAGTAGAAAATTACACTAATTTTCAGTGTGAATCTCAGAAATATTACTTTAAATGAGAAGTAATTCAGTCTACTGAACAGCTGCTTCCATAAATCATAGGGAATAAGAAGCATTTTTATTACATACTAGAGAATACATTGTTGTGCAACCTGCTGTTAAATGGAAGAGTGGGACAATGCAGAGAGGCAAAGTAACTATGCAGTCCCTTTCGTCCCTGCATAGCTGGTTGATTCCCCTCTGCATACGAGCTGCATGAGGGAGATGAGAAATTATTGCGCTAGTCAGTAGGTTCTTACAGTAGGTTCTGCCTTGTACAATTTACATTTCCCAAAAGTACTGCTGTTCTAAAACCGGAGGGTTAAATCCTGTTTCCCTTCACATACCTATATGGCAATGCAGCCATGCAACTTAAATTTTGGCATTTGCCCACAGTCTGGGATTGTTTAACCTGGCACAGGAGGAGACCCTGTTCCAGCTCCCTCCTTGACCCCTGAATAGCCAAGAGAGGGAGATAAATGGTGGTCAGACTGAAAACAACAAGCAAGAGGATATGTGGCTCAGTGAAATTAATGCTATTTTGGATGGGAGGGGCCGTGAATTCTAGGCTGGACCCTTACTCTGACTGAGGCAGAAGCTTCTCCACTGCTTTTCTTAGACAGTGAATATTAAATGCAAGGTGCAGTGGGTCAGTGTAAAGAGGAGTCTGCCTAATGTTTCACCTGTAGCCTGCTGGTTAAAACACTTTGCTGCAAAGCAAGAGAGATTCAAACGCCCTAGGAGTGAATGGGGCAAGTGCTAGGGCTTTGCGAAGGTTCAGTGCCTGATTTGATTTGGCAGAGATTCAACCCAATTCGGTCGCCAAATCTCCAAATCCGAATTGAATCAGAGGACCCTTTAATCTCCCCGAATCGAATCAGAACCCTCCAAATCGATTCGGAGAGATTCAGAAAAATTCGATGATTCAGACACAGCTTTAAATGTTTTTTCTACATACCTCTAGGTAGCAGGTGGCTCATGAATGCTGTGATGCTGGGGCACATGGAGTGTCCCACAGAAGCGTGGGGAGGCTCCCCAGCACAGTCAGCAGCAGACCTGGAAGTGGACCAGAAGCATTTCCGATCCACTTCCGGGTCTTCCGAGGAGCATGCTGGGGGCCCTCCTGAGCGCAAAACTGGACGCAGTATTCCAGCTGCAGCCTCACCAAGGCCAAGTACAATGAGAGAATGACATCCCGGGATTTGCTTGAGAAGCATCTATGGATGCATGCCAGCATTTTGGTCTCTTTACTAGCCGCAGCATCACATTGAAGGCTCATATTCATCTTGTGTTCAAGATGGATGTTTGAGGAAAGGCAGGGGGTGGGAGAGGGATGCAAAAGGGAGAATCTTTCCATGATACTGGTAGCGAAGAGGGGGCATGGAGCATTTTTGCCATATGAATGCATGGCCCACTTTGTTGTGACTTGGTTCATGTGCTGATGACATGCAGTACACTACCTACCCTAGGTTAGAGGAAAAATTGCCAAAAGTGTCCCTGTTTGCTTTGCCCTTTTTTATGAAAGCGAGAAACATTCTCTAGACATCTTCTGTATAATTTTCCTAGACAGACATATAGTAAACTAAGGGGTAAAATTTTTAGTGCATTCCCACCATAAATTAAATGAGCCTTTTTAATATGTAGCCCCCTACCGATCAGTGATATGCACTGGTTCTTTAGTAAAACTGTGTAGATAAAGATCAGAGCTGAAAACATCCTAAGACAGGAAGCATGAAAAGCAACTGAAAAGGAAATGCATGTAATTAATGTAGTGCCCAATTGCAATATTTTATTTAAGGCTGTGACCTTAAACCATAGGGCTACCAACTGAAATACTATCAGAGTTATTTTACATGGTGCCACGCTATCTTCCTGTAGCAATCAAGCCACCATCTTATTCCCACACATTGTGTTAGAAATAGTGCCAAACTGAGCTAAAAAGCTATGCCATGTATAGGTTGAAACAGTTTTTTTACACTGGTTTCACACAGAGAAATCCTTGATTATGAATTGGATAGTGGTGGAAGGATGATAAAAAATGTTTGTTCTCCTTTAGTGGGTCAGGTTACTTGTTTGTTTATGTCTTATGCTTTCATTTCATATATGAGTTACTAAAATGCTTGACATGGCTACTGCTTTCCTTATGTCTCCAAACTCAATGAAAAGGTTATAAAATCCTGCATAGTTACAAATGTTGTATATCTAATACCTTTAAACAGAAAAGGTATGCAGTTCTTCTGCAATTAATTGGAAACAATTAAAGGCAGAACTTTAATTTCTTTGGGTAATTTTTTTGCTGTAAAATGGTTACCTGAATAGAAAATATCAAGCCAGAAATGGAATTGTGCTTATTTCTCCAGCATGTCGTATTCTATCTACATAATTCAAACGTGGCTCTCACTGAGCCATTTCTTAAAACTTGCTGACCATTCAGTATAAACTAGGCCAAACCTTATTAGAACAAATTTAAAAAAAAAACCTTAATTTTGATTTTGAGTGTAAGCCATAAAAATCCTTACTAGCCATGTTCTCAAATTTTAAGAACTCAAATTTGAATATGTTTTCTTTTCCAGTAAGGACTTGTGATGTGGTTACTTGACTATTTAGCACAATGTTGAAGGTGTAAAATAAAATGTAGTGGTGGTATGTCACCAGGCAGTTTAACAGGAGATTTAAAATGACACTGAGCTTTCTCTCTCACAAAGATGTCTTTTGTATAAATCAGGTTTTAGCAAATTGAAGAATATAGTTTATTTACAGATGCTCAGTTTATACCGCTGGCATTAACAAAGTTGGAAATTAACTCCCAATTGCCCAAGATTTTTTTCAGAAATAATTTTTTAACAAATGGATACTGTACAGTCACATCTCTTATCCTTGTCCAGATTCAGATTTTGCCTCTCACACATTAAATCTTGCTGCACAAATATGTACTGCTGCTTGTGTAGATGTGGTCATGAGGTTAGATTGGGGGGAGGGCTTCCTTTAGGTGTGTTTATAATTTTAGAAAAAACGGGCTAAAGCATTTTTTTAAAATTACATGCAGCAGCCATTAGCTGGGAGTCTACACTCATGAACTCTGTCCTCGTGGCTTCCATTAATTTGCTATACACCCATGTCCAAGTCACTTTCTTTCCACAGTTACAAGCAGGGTTGCATTTTTCCCTGTACTCCAGATACTTTAAAGGAATTGACAGCAAGAACAAGTGAAAAACAAGATTATTAATGATACAGCTGACCTTGTGCTCATGTTGAACTCCTCCCTAGGGTAGTAGGGATAGATATATAGTTGGTAGATTTGGAGTGCTTGTGAAATGTTAAATTTACGACCATGTTAAGTGGAAAATGTAGTGTGAACATGAGCTCTGAAAAGAAGTATCTTGGACATTATATATAAAGTAACCTTCAGAAAAAAGGGAGGTACCTTTTGATCTTTCAGCAAGTCTCGGTATTACTGAACCATTCCCTGATGAAGGGCTTAATAATATTGTTCATTGCTACCCAACAACTGCAAGAGAAATAACTTCTACAAAATGGACAAGGAAAAAACCATGTTATCCAGCCGTAGTGGTTTCCAACATCCAGATTTGAAAAACAAATATACATTTCTTATTTGAATTCTTTATGTTCCAGACTAAACTTAAAATAGAATATTTTTTTTCTAAATACATTTAAAAATGCTGTGTTCTCTCTTTTAGATGGGGGAGGGAGGGAGAATAAGCATTTTTAGCCATCTAATATTCTGTTCCAGATACAGTTTACTTTAAATTTCTGATGAGTTTACTTAAAAGTTAACTAAAGTAATTGTGTTGAACAGTTAGGAAATACACAGATGGAAATTCTAGTATGGGTTTGCTTTTCCCAGTTATGGTTTTGGCAAGATAGAAAGTTCAAGTATTAGCCTTCTACCTTAGCAGTGTTGGTGTTGGTAGAAATCATGTGGTAGTGATAAATCCTTTATTATTCACTGCATGGTAGGTCACTCTTCCCCTCCTGTATCACACTACTTACATTATAAAAAAGTTTCTAGAAAGTGTGAGTTTTCTGAACTGTTGTACTGGTCAGAGTATGATAGTCTCTCAAGAGCCCAAGGGGGCAGAAGATCTTTTATACCAGGCTTGTCCAACATGCGGCCTGCCAAGCCGTTTTCTGTGGCCTGCGGTGCTGCAATGGGAAACGAAAGTAAACACTATTTACTTTCGTTCCCACCCCTTGTCCCTCCCCCGGCCCCTCAGCAGCTTCCTAATGGCTGCTGAAGGGCTGGGGAAGGGACAAGGGGTGGGAAACGAAAGTAAACACTATTTACTTTCGTTCCCACCCCTTGTCCCTCCCCCGGCCCCTCAGCAGCTTCCTAATGGCTGCTGAAGGGCTGGGGAAGGGACAAGGTTCCCACACGCACCGCGTCAGCTTGACGTTGCCAACGCGGTGCGTGTGGGAAGAGGAGTAGCCGTGTGCCGCTCGGGACAGGATGAGCCCGGCCGGAGCAGCAGGGGCTCAGCTGCACTTTCCCCCTACCTGTGCCGGTCAGTCCCGAGCGACACACGGCTCCCCCGCTGCCTCTGCTGGCTGGTGCCGACCCAGGCGGATCTGTTCCATCTGGAGCAGCACGCAGGTGAAGCCGGATTCCCACATACTGCTGGGGACGGGAGGAGCCCGGCCGGGTTGGCACCGGCCAGCAGAAGCAACAGCAGAGCCATGTGCCACTAGGGACTGACTGGTGCAGGCAGGAGGAAAATGCAGCTGAGCCCCTGCTGCTCCGGCCGGGCTCATCCTGTCCTGAGCGGCACACATGAAATGAACCTCAGGATGAGCCTAGCCAGAGCAGCAGGGCCTCAGCTGCACTTTCCCCCTACCTGTGCTGGTCAGTCCCGAGCGGCACACGGCTCCACCACCACCTCTGCTGGCTGGTGCCAACCTGGGCAGGTCTGTCCCATCTGGAGCAGCATGCAGCTGAAGCTGGCTTCCAATGAGCTACTGGGGATGGGAGGAGCCCGGCCGGGTTAGCACCAGCCAGCAGAAGTAGCAGCGGAGCCGTGTGCTGCTCGGGACTGACGGGCGCAGGCAGGGGGAAAATGCAGCTGAGCCCCTGCCGCTCCAGCTGTGCTCGTCCCGTCCTGTCCCGAGCGGCACATGGCTCCACCGCCGCTTCTGCTGGCTGGTGCAGACCCGGCCGGGCTCCTCCCGTCCCCAGCAGCTCGTAGGAAGTAGGCTTCAGCCGCATGCTGCTCCAGATAGGATGGACCCAGCCAGGTCAGCACCAGCCAGGAAAAGCAGCATGCAGCTGAAGCTGGCTTCCCACATGCTACTGGGAACAGGAAGAGCCCGGCCGGTCGGCACCGGCCAGCAGAAGTGGCGGTGGAGCCATGTGCCGCTCGGGACAGGACGGGACGAGCACAGCTGGAGCGGCAGGGGCTCAGCTGCATTTTCCCCCTGCCTGCGCCCGTCAGTCCCGAGCAGCACACGGCTCCGCTGCTACTTCTGCTGGCTGGTGCTAACCCGGCCGGGCTCCTCCCATCCCCAGTAGCTCATTGGAAGCCAGCTTCAGCTGCATGCTGCTCCAGATGGGACAGACCTGCCCAGGTTGGCACCAGCCAGCAGAGGTGGTGGTGGAGCCGTGTGCCGCTCGGGACTGACCAGCACAGGTAGGGGGAAAGTGCAGCTGAGGCCCTGCTGCTCTGGCTAGGCTCATCCTGAGGTTCATTTCATGTTTGTAAAATGCTTGGAGAGCCCCACATAGATGCACTGCATAGAAATGCAAAATATATTTTGACTTATTTGGTTGGCACCTTGGGCTGAGATTTTCGAAGCTGAGTCAAAAGGCCAACTTCCATTAAAATGAATGGGATTTAGAGGGCTCCAAATCTTTTATGACAACTTTGTAACATGCCTATCTACCCCTTTTTGCAAATCTCAGCCATAGCTTGGAAGCTCAGCCAAAGACCATAAGAGCTTCTGAACATAAGAGCATAAAAAGTGCCATGCTTGGTCAGCCCCATGGTCCATCTAGCTCAGTATCCTGTCCCGAACAGTGGCAGAGGTGGATGCTATAGAGGGTGTTTTGAACTAGTTATTTAGACCCATTTCATTGTCACTTCCTGCAACTTCATTGGTGTCAAAGGTCACGTGACATCACTTCCTGATGTGATGTCACTTCCTGTGAGGTCTTTGAATATAGCTCGCCGGCCCACTGGGTGATAAAAAGTTCATGATCCGGCCCCACATTCAAAAAGATTGGACACCCCTGTTTTATACCATAATACTGTAAGATTAGCCTTTTTGTAGCACTGAAACTTGTAAACGAGATCAAGCAGACAGCCCCTATGTTTTAAGCTTCAGTATAAAATAGTATTTTTTTTCTTCTGTTATTAGTGGAACACTGAAAGGAGTTCAGAAATCAAAGTGAATATCCCACCTTGAAACATCAGTTACTCCATGTTCCAACAATTAGAATGTCTTGACTGGGAACCAAACAGATAAATGGGTTTATTTGCATTTTCTGATGTAGTTTTTCATTAGATTTGAAAGTAACAATCTCAGATAATGAACCTTTTGAATAAGCCCACTCATTTGTTGAACCCAGTAGTACTGGGTTGTGAAACTATTTGAGTTGTGAAACTATATTTTTGAGTTGTGAAACTATATATATTTGAGTTGTGAAAGTACTTGCTTGTTTTTCCTGGGAGTAAAATTGATCAGACTAAGACTAAATATTCTTCCCGTAGCATCCTCAGATCCAGAAAAAATCCCAATATATCAAGTATCTCTGCTGTGATGATGTCAGAACTCTACACCAATGGATTAATGGCATTCGTATTGCCAAGGTAACTACTATTTAACCATTTCTCTTCTTTCATTGCTGCAGTGTAGTGCTTGTAATAGTGTTACATATATATTGTTGATTTATTGGGACAGATGATGAGTTAGTGGAGAGAAGACTAAGACAACTGGGGTCAAAATTATAATTCATTTGAAAAAAAATTTAATTGTCTAGCAAAATGTTATATATTCTAATTTTCCCTTTTTTAATCATTTTGAATTTTAAGCTGCACAAAAGTTTCAGACTGTCTTGTGTATTACTGCTTTTTAAAAGCCTGACAGTGGTATGTTCCTTTCCTTACCAGACTTTCAATTTTAGGTGCCTATGCACATACAGAATTTTCAAACTTTTAATCCGTGTCATCCTGTTGTCTGATTGCACAGAGAGGTTCTAATAGGCTTGTGAAATCACTGCTGGGTTTTAGCCATGCAGACTCATTTTGGGTCAACTCCTATATGGACTTGGGTAAAACAGTTATAAGGAAAGTAGATTTAGTGGTTTAAAAGGTGGTTATCTAGGATGAGCAGCTTGTCTTGCTGCATTATTATGCAATTTTCTTGCATGTTTCTCTGATTTAACGCCTTTTTCCCCCCCAGGATAACCAGGTTGTTTCCAGCTCTCCTAGTAGTTTAGCAATAAAAGAAAAAAAAGTCACTATTCTTTCCAAAAAAAAAAAAAAGCAAAAATAAAACTTCCACTGCATTTAATACTGCCTGAGTTCCTTATTAGAAAACATGCCGTTTAGCATCAGATCTTTGCTCCCCGTGGCCTAGTTTTTGTGTCACACCAGCCCTTTAAGCTTCTGTTAAAGTTCCTTACAAGCTGCAGCCTTCTTGTCAGTTCTTTTCCAGTCCTTCCATCATTTGTGATTTCTGAGAGAAGATATTTAAATCCATCAACTACATGTAGCACATTTCCTCTTACTATAACATTCTTGTGGGCTACAGAAACCTGGAATATAAATCAACCAGCTGAAGGGCACAATCTAAACAATTATATTGTGTTCCTCTTCTTTTTTGTTTAGTATGGGAAGCAACTGTACGTGAACTATCAGGAAGCACTGAAGAGGACTGAATCAGCGTATGATTGGACTTCTCTGTCTAGCTCTAGCATCAAGTCAGGCTCCAGCTCTTCCAGTTTACCAGGTAAATATAACCTAACTTATACTGGAAAGACTTGTTGATGCCCCTTTCTTTTAAAACTGCTTGGAGATCCCAGTTAGAAGCTAGAAAATGCAAATCATTATTTCCGCATAGTCTCAGGTATTTCATATTTGTATTTAATCTCAAAACACAATCTATTGCAGTCCTCAGTCCTTTGGGTATGCTCTGTCAGTCAGATAAAGTACTTTTGCCAAAAAGAATTTTTCAAAACCTGAAAACAGAGAGTGAGCGTCATTCCATTTCCGATACCTGCTGTTACCTTTGTTCTCACCATTTGGGAAAGAGGATTCAAGATTCATGTTTCAGCGATGGGATAAAACTTTTTAAACTAAGTGGTTTGGTGGGATGAAGTGAGTAAAATAAATAATTGGAAAGTAATCTCTGTTCTAAAGCAGAAATTCCACAATTTGTTTGTACCTAAACCTAAATCAGAACCCTGTAACAAGGTCTGCCTGGGTACAGAAACCTGTTCCCACTGACCTCAGTTTAGTATAGAGACTATTTTAAAGGCAAATACTAGTTAGACTGAAGTGGAGGTGCAAACCATTAACCACATTTTCAAATAAATATACATCTGTTACAAATGCTTTTTTAACTTGCAGGGGAGTAATCTGAAACATAGTTCTGTGACAAGATTAGTTACAGAACTATGATGTGCATTGTGGACAGAACATTGCAAAGATATATCCACAACTCAGGAAGAGTTTCGAGGACCAGCTGTAAGAATGATTATATTGGAAAATGTTTTAAAATCAGAAACTCCAGGCACTCAATCTGCACAGTTTTTTAACAGAGAAGGTTAATGGGTAACTTAATAAGTCTCTAAATACCTACGTGAAGAACTAGGCTTTGATAATGGGCTCTTCAATCTATAAGACAAAGATATGATAGGAGCTAGTATCTACAAGTCAAAGCAAAACAAGTACAGAGTAGAAATAAGACGCAGATTTTCAACAGTGAGTGTAGTTAACCATTGGAATGGCTTTCCAGGGTTAATGGCAGATTCTCCATCACTGGCAGTTTTTAAGTCATGATTCAGTGTTTTTCTGAAAGAGATGTATAGTTCAAACAAAAATAAATCCATTGATTTGTTATGCCAGAAGTCAGTCTGGAACACAGTAGTTCTTTCTGATGTGGAAGCTATGAATCTGCTGAATCTCTTAAATCAAGGTGCACATTTTGTGAATTCACAGCATAGCTAGGCTTGAGCAGAAGCTTCTGTAAAGGCTGGAGAACAGGGAAGACATCACAGATTATTTGAAACACTACTATTTTTAGAATTTCAGATTTCATTAATTATCAGATTATGCTGGTTTGGGGGTTTTCAGGCCAGCAATCTTTCAGTGTCTCTTCCCCAAGAACTAAGGTTGTTTTGTGTACTTAATGGCAATAATGTCCTTTGAGATATCGTATTTGCTAAAGCATGTTATTAATCTGTCACTTCTGTGCACAACAAATGTCACTCAAAGAGCTGCATTACAAACACATCGACTTACTTAATCTTGACAGAAATAATACACTCAATTCCTTAACTTTCTTTTAAACAGAATCTCAATCGAATCACTCTAATCAATCTGACAGCGGAGTTTCTGACACCCAGCCAACTGGACATGTGCGTTCCCAGAGTATTGTCAGTTCTATGTTTTCCGAAGCCTGGAAGAGAGGTACTCAGCTAGAAGAGTCCAGCAAGGTAACACGAAGACTTTAGTTTCAGAACAAACACTCACACAAAATACAGTAACGCTTCTTTTGCATCTGTATCTTTAGTGGGATTTCTTCTCATTTTTCTCTGCATTCTTAACATAATGCATTATAATTTTTTTCCAGCTTTCTAGATTTCTTCATGGTAATTAAGAATTCACGTTCTGGACCTGCTGTTTCTATATGTTATCAGAATTCCATTAAGTAGCATTTGATAAAGACCAAATAAAACCACTTAACTGCCAACAGGCTAAATAAAATTATTTCAGTAAGAGCTTTTTACTCTATCAGCTAATCACATCTTTCCATTGTAAGGATGTGAACAACTGAAACCTGGAACCAGGGGTGCACAGATGTGCAAGCATGTTGGAAGCATTACTAGACCAGGTTTCATAGAAATGTAAGTGGGAAATGATAGAATCTGTAAACAAGACATAAAATATGCAAGTCATATGGCACTTAGAAGTAAGAGGAAAGCCGATGTCTCATGTTATATAAAAAGATTTATAGCTCTTGTTTGCTGAACTCAGGTCTTTTGTGGTTTGGTTAGTAACCAAAATTTGTACCTGTCCATTGTAGAATAATTTTTTGGTGCATTTCCTTGTGAACTGTTGTACACATGACAGAAATGCCAACCTGACTGCCTTTGTTGGCAGTTTCAGCAGGTACCCAGATTCTTGAATTGGGCACAGACACTAAATTAACTAATTCAGCTCAGATATGTTGCTAGAATGTTATGAGAAAAGCCTAGGGTGTCTGTCTCTGTACTGCTACCAATCTTGCATCTTTTATGGATGCTGAATTTAACTGTATCTTAAGCTGTATCTTAAATAATAGCAAACAGATCATTCTGCCTTCCAACATGGTGATTGACTTGTGCAGAATATATAGTGTAACACTATTTTCAAATACACTGAAGCTGTGCAACAAAATTACAGTTCTCTTAGCAGTGTTAACTTGCACATACTTTTATGTTCTCATAATTTATTAATAATATTTATCTGGGATCTCTAGAGCTTTGCCTTTTAGGTTTTTAATATAAACATAATGATAAGTTGTACATACTGTGGCCCAAACATTTGAAGCGTATGAGCCCAACACCTGGAGCATGTGAGCTCTCATACAGACATTCAGTTTCTCTTCGGAGAGTTGCT
Source organism: Alligator mississippiensis (assembly GCF_030867095.1). NCBI lineage: Eukaryota > Metazoa > Chordata > Crocodylia > Alligatoridae > Alligator > Alligator mississippiensis. Next base: position 172,210,364 of record NC_081827.1, on the reverse strand, counting down.
GCTCTCCCAGGAGAAACAACAAGTGTGCAGGTTGGTGTTCAGGCTTTTTCTCCCAGAGTAAAAATGGCCATTCCAGGAGAAAAATAACCAGCAACCAGGGTTAAGTCACTCCCAAGAGATGTTTTCCTGGGAGAGAGAATGTTATATAAGCTGCATATCAGTAGATAACTGGGGTAGATATGGATATTAGGGCTGTGCGAAGCTTCGGTCCCTGATTCAATTCGGTAGAGATTCAGCCCGATTCAGTGACCGAATCTCCAAATTGAATCAGGAGACCCTTTAATCTTTCCGAATTGAATTGGAACCCTCCAGTCAATTTGGAAAGATTTGGCAATTTGGACATAGACACAGCTTTAAGTGTTTTTTTTCTACATACCTCAAGGTACCAGGGAGCCCATCAATGCTGCGATGCTGAGGCAGATGGACCATTCCACAGGAGCAAGAGGGGCTCCCCAGCACAAACAGCAGCAAACCTGGTAGTAGACCAGAAGCACTTCCAGTCCACCTCCGGGTCTGCTGGGGAGTATGCTCCCCGCCCCCCCCTGCACTCTCCTGGCTCAGTGAGTGGTGCCTCTTGGGTCTGGGGGGGCACCTGGGGTCCCCCCATGTCTGACCACCTAACTGGGGAGGAGTGGGGGCACCTTCCACCCACTCCCCACTGTACCCAGAAGTGGACCGGAAGTACTTCCCAGTTCGCCACCAAGCACACAGGGAGCGGTGGGAGCGCCCTTGCACTTCTGTGGGACGTTCCATCCGCCCCAGCATCGCAGTGTTTAAGAGCTGCACCTGGAACCTCGAGGTATGTAGAAAAAACATTTAAACCTGTGTCTATGGCCGAATCGCTGATTCTCCAAATCGGCATCAAATCTTCAGGTTGAAGATTCGGCTGAATCTAATTGGGGACAGTGATCCGAATCAACAAATTGAATCACTGTCCCCGATTCAGGTCGAAACCGAATCAAATACAGCCAGTTTTGCACGCTTCTAATGGATATCTGTATGTACCTAGACTTAATCTTCTCAGGTACTGGGCATGTGCAAAAGTTCATGCACTTTTGAAAACTTGAATTTGTACAGCCTATGTGACATGAGTGAGAGAATATTGTTATAAGAACTGTAACAATCATTTCCTGAATTTTTTTACGTTTAAAACTGAGAATTTATCTGCTGCACCCATAACTTCTTTTTCTTGTAATTCTCATGGGATGTTTATGAGGGGAGGGGAGCTGAAGTTTAGTATTGTGGGTTTGGGTTGCTTTATTTTTACATCTCCATGGTGCTACTGGAAATTGCTCAACTAAAAACCTAAGAATTTGTACTCTATCTAATTAAAGCTTTTTTTAATAACATTTTCAGACTGGTCTTTATTGAGGGCTACCCATGTGCAGACAGGTTTTATAAAGTAACGATTTGAGTTACTTTATAGGCAAGGGGAAAAAAAAAATTTTTAATAAGGAAAAGGCATGTGGTAGAGAAATGTGTGAATAGACTGCCCTACATCTTTCCAAAGACTTCACCTTTGGATTTGTGAAATATGAAGTTTTAACTCAAAAATATATATTTAAAAAAAAACTGTGAGAGAGGGGTTAGAACTCAAGGACTGATTTACATTTTTAATCTCAACCATCAGGACTATAAATGCTCTAGTACATGTTTATTGTATTACTGGGCTCAGAGACTAGTGTAGGACACGAGCTCGGTGAATTATGGGGATACTGAAACATACGAAGCTATATAAAAATAAGTTACTGAAATAGTGTCAAAAGGCAGTTTCTGTTGCAATGACTATGAGAGACTTCTCTGGGCCGATAACAGAAAGTTTAGACTCAAGCGTTGCCTTCTGAGTTTACTGTAATGTTCATTGCAGTGTCAGTGCAGTATGTTCGCTGGTTTTAAGGGGAACTAAACAAGGTGAAAAGTTTGGGCTGGCTTGACAGGCAGTTGCAGTACAGAGTAGAGTCAGTGCCAATACTAGTTTAGGCTTTCTTTCATTGGGCCATGAATACTCATGTGGAAAGAGGCCTCTTACTGGTTGGTAAATACCTTTCAGTTTTTCAGACCAGACACTGAGAAGCTTCATAGGGATTGTAACCTAAGTGGAAGGAGAATCATAATGCAGGGTTAAGATTGTGAATAGTAAAAGGATCAGTGAGCAAAGATGATCTTGGAGAGTCCCCAAGAAAGATAACTTTGGGTGTTAATAGAAGCAACTGAATTTCAAAGTGAAATTTCTAATTTCACTTGGAAACACTTAAAAAAAAAAAAAAAAAAAAAGATGTTTCAGCTAGGGGGGCATATGTATGGCGCGTGGCATACTGGAACATCTTAAAATTGCCTCAGCTGCATGCAGGAGGCAGTAGGAAAGTCAAGTGAGTAGGGGCAGCAGGGGCTCCCTAGCTCTTCACTGCTAGGATTCTGACTGTCCGGCCCCAATCCTTTCAACCTCTCCTTTTTCTCACTCGATGGAGAGGAGAGGTAAAGTGGGCTGGAGCAGAAAACCCTGGAACCAGTGGTATAGTTGAGTACCTGAGTGCCAGGACCAGGAAGTGGTCTGACACAGCCTGCAGACTGCCTTCCTCTCTGCTCTTCTTCCCTTCCCCATGTTGAGTGGGGAGAGTGGGGCTCTGCGGGATTCTGGAGGACCTGCAAGTCTTCCTGTCCCTGCACGCCCATAACAGGGACAGAAACACCGTAAACACCTAGGATCTGGAACCAACTTCCAAGGGAAGTGGTGCTGGCTCCTACCTTGGGGGTCTTTAAGAGGAGGCTTGACAATTACCTAGCTTGGGTCATATGAGCCCAGTATTCTCTCCTGCCCAGGGCAGGGGGTTGGACTTGATGATCTACTTAGGTCCCTTCCGACCCTACATCTATGAATCTATGAACCTCTTTTCAATGGGTATTGTTTTGGAGCACTTCAGCTATGTTTGGAATGTTTCAAAGGGTGCATATGCTTGTACCAATGGCCCTTTGAATGCTTCCAAAAGCATTTGAAACATTTCAGTCCATGCACATTCATAAAGGTCTGCATCTGTCTATATTACGGAATAGCAGACCTGTTTTTGTATCTCGTCAGCATTGTTTCCCGCCTCGAAGTACACCAAGGAATTCTTCAGATCAAAACAATTTTAAAAACAGTGCCACTATTGTAAACATGAACTACACAGTAGTGGTTGCTCTCTGCTTTGAAACCTCACACATGTTATTCATAAATATTCCTGAAGAAGCACCAAATTGCTGGGAATTAAATGCTGCAAATTGTGGCATTTTATGTAGTTCGGCCATTCTACAATAAGAAAAAGTCTACAACCAGATAAGTCTTTTGGATCTTTAATAAACCAGCCATCACTGAACACATGTTTAACTTGTTCTTTAACTTCTTTTAACTATTTCAGAATTAAATAATTATTTAATTAATAATTTTACAAATTATTGTTTGTAAAAAAAAAAATGTAGATAGCACTTGTTTTTATAATCAGTGTGAAGCTAAATGCTGCATGCTTTATATGCATCTAAAAACCATGTTCATCTAGTCAAATCTTTTATGAAAAGTTTGCCCTCTGACAGTACATTTGAAGCAAATGTAGTAATAGTGCTTCAGGTTGCAAAGTGAAGTGGGGACAAACTTACTAGCTCATGGACTTTTTATCTCATAATCTTCACAGATCCTATCGTGCTGGGATGACTGCTTGTTAATTCTTACGTCTCCCTCTCTCTGTTTTACGCTGCTTTGTGTTTCTCCTGTTGCTTCATTGTCTCAGGTGTCAAATGTGAAGTCCAGCACAGCTAAGGTCAGCACACCCGTGGTGCCTTGTACAGGGCAGGATTAAGGTCAGGGACTTTTAAACACATTAAACTTGGGTGATTTATATAACAAAAATCTTACAGACTAACCCCTATAAGAGAGCCTAACCCTTTTTTGAAAAACATTGATTTCTATGTGGAGTTTTGTCAGATTTCTTGCCTTATCAGTCTGATTTAACAAGTAGGGGTACATCCCACACTCATAAATCTATCTCTTTGGTTCAGGCTCTGTTCATATGTAGAACTGATCTAGTGCTATCCGTATTCTGGCCCCTACAACCAATTGATATGAAAAACCTTTATATAGTGCAAATGAAATTTTACCTAGTTAAATACATCTGCAAGACTTCATCAAATAAAGGGTTTAGTAACTGTAAACAATCCTCGCTAGTTAGTTAGCTTGTGTTGAATTACATACATCATCATGGAACGTGCTGCTTGGCTTCAAGCAGGGCTATGGTATGAGGAGGGTGGAGTGCCAACTGCATGTAATTCTGTTCTTTAATCCTGAAGAGAAATTCAGGGCACAGTTTAAAAGAGGACACTTTATCGCTAATGTATGGAAGCAAACCCAATGAGTAGCCTATCTTGTTTGTAGAATGCAGTGTTTCCTCCATTCTTCCTTTTCTCAACTCACCTTTTTTCTCTTTGGCTTGCTTTTGCTTTCTCTGTGTTACATTGTTGCATGCCCAGCTGATTTTTCTCCAAGAATCTTTATTTTATACATTATCTTTTGGGGTGTTTTCCATAAAATTCACCTTTTTCTTGTGCATTGCTCAATATCAGTGCATGCAGGGTGAAAGTATATCAATAATATTTCAGAATGTTTTCGAAGTGTTAGCAACACCATGACCAGTGCTAACAAAACTAGAGCCTTTGCTCGTAGCTGTTTATGGTCCAACCTGAGTCTGACAGAAGGGACTAAAAGTCCACCATCTCATAGTGTGCATGGCTTCCCTTCTATTTAGTTTAGTTTCAAAAGGTGCCTATCTACCCTGCCGCCGCCTTTGCTAATGGCCAGGCCTGCAAAGAGATCTGTATGGGGATCATGTATACCCAGCTGGAGTCCCGTGACCTAGGATTCCACTTCGATACACGGGTCTGTCCATGGAGCTCTTGGCTGACTCATGCTCCCATCCTGTCCCTCCTGCATGCCAGCTGCAGTGGCAATCAAGTGTTGTATCTGTCACCAGCTCAGAAAACTTGAAGTCAGATCCTTTTTCTGTTATCCAGGCACACAGCTATGTAAACCTTTCCTCTCTGTCCTCATCACTCCGTCAACCTGCAGTGAGTGCTCTCTACCAATATCCAGTGTTTCCTTGTGCTGCATCTTCCTTCATGTTGCAGTCTGCTGCTTACTTTTCCAATGACAGGCACGTTCAGAACCTGACTTTGTAATCTCCCCCTCTCTCTCTCTCTCTTTTTCTTTTTAAACCCCCTTCTTATAGGCCAGAATGGAGTCTGTGAGCCGGCCCTTCACTTCGCTTGCACCTTCTGTGTCCCCGCAACCAAAAGCAGTTGCCCCATATACAGCTTCCCAGCCATCTCCACCCCTCCCACCACCCCCTCCGCCACCCCCTCCCCCCCCGCCTCCCCCACCTCCGCCCCCACCACCACTTCCCAGTCAGTCTGCACCCTCAGCTGGTTCAGCAGCCACGATGTTTGTCAAGTACAGCACTATCACACGGCTGCAGAACGCCTCCCAGCTCTCCAGCTCCCTCTCAAAACCACCCTCCATGACGCAGCAAATGCCGCTTCCTCCCCCACCACTGGGAAAGCCCCAGATGCTGGTGCCCCCCAATGGAGTCGTTCCACCTCCTCCCCCGCCCCCACCACCTCCGACCCCTGGGTCGGCTATGGCACAGCTAAAACCAGTGCCCTGCCCCCCATCAGTGCCACAGTTCATCCCATCCCCACCCCCTCTCAAAATACATCAGGTACAACCAAATGTTACTCAGGCTGCCGCTGCTTCTCCACCCCCTCCTCCTCCACCCCCTGTGCCTGCCCCACCACCTCCGCAGGCCCCTCCAAAGCCCATCATTACCGCTGTTCCCACACAGACTGGTGCTAAAGCTGCATCGCCGGTGGTGGTGCACATCACACCACCTGCACCCAGTCCCCTGCCTCCTGCAATGAAAAAGCAGCCTAGTTTTACATCATCCCAGGTTCCTCCACCCTCACCCATACCACTGGGGCCCACTCCCCCACCCATCTTGCCAAAACAGCAGAGTTTCTCTGTTAAACCTCCGCCATCCCCTCAGTCTCCTGTGCCTTCTGTTGTGAAGCAGATAGCCAGTCAGTTCCCACCTCCCCCAACCCCACCAGCTTCAGACCCCCCACCTTTAAAGCCTCTCCCACTAAGTGTGGCTCCACAGTCCCCCCCAGCAGTGAAAGCAAAGCCAAAATGGCAGCCTGCCTCTGCTCCCTCTCCTGATTTCCCCCCTCCTCCACCAGAGAGCAGCTTAGTATTTCCCCCACCACCTCCCCCAGCTACCTCTGCAGCTTCTCCCACCCCAAGCAAGACGGGGTCTCCAGTCAAAAAGACCAGCAAGACCTCGAGTCCCGGAGGGAAGAAACCACCTCCAACACCCCAGCGCAACTCCAGCATTAAATCTGCCAGCTCAGCCGAATACCATGAATCCAAGAGACCGTCAGTAGACAGCCTTGTCAGCAAATTTGCACACCCACCAGAGCCTTCGGGATCTCCTTCCAAAGAGTCTCTGCCGCCTCCTGCAGCTCCTCCAAAGCCAGGAAAGCTCAATCTTTCTGGGGTAAATCTGCCGATTGTCCTTCAGCAAGGAGGCCTTGCAGCAAAAGCACTAGGTGTAGGGGTGTCTGGGAAGGACCCTGTAGTAGAGTTCCCCTCTCCTCCGTCGGATTCAGACTTTCCACCACCTCCACCTGAAATTGATCTTCCTTTTCCACCAGTAGAGATCCCAGCTGTGTTTTCAGGTAGTACGTCTCCAAAAGTTGCTGTTGTCAATCCCCAGCCTCAGCCGTGGTCTAAATCATCTGTGAAGAAAGCCCCGCCACCCACGCGGCCCAAAAGGAATGACAGCACTCGGCTTACGCAGGCAGATATTGGGGAGCCGCAAGTGATAGCCAGTCCTCAAGTGCCCACCTCGCCCAAGTCTGGCCTTAGTGTTCAGCCTGGCTTCCTGGCAGACCTAAACAGGACTCTGCAACGAAAGTCCATCACTCGGCATGGCTCCCTCTCCTCTTCCCGAATCTCCAGAACAGAGCCGACTGCCACCATGGATGACATGGTATTGCCCCCACCCCCACCTGAACTGCTTGCTGACCAGCAGAAGCCTAGTAACTACGGAGGCAGTCATATATCCGGCTATGCAACATTACGGAGGGGGCCACCTCCTGCTCCCCCGAAAAGGGATCAGAACACCAAGCTGTCTAGAGACTGGTAGTCTGTAGGGGAACTGTATTTTCAGTGACTGCAGCAGTCAGTGCTGCTATTGGCAATCTGATACCTTTTGAGTTGAGAGAGAACGTGCGTGACTCTTGTGATGGTCACCAACTATAGCTGAGGGTAACTGTAGACATTCCTTTTCACAACTAGTCCAAAAAATTTGAGGGTTTGGGCTTGGTTATTTGTAGGGTGGGGTGGAGGGTTATTGTCTGATCCCTTATCCTTCATATGGATTGGACCAAAAAAACAAAACAAAAGAAAAAAAACAACCCTTTTCTTACTTTTTTTTTTTCCTGCATTTAAGAAAAAAGAAAGATAAAATTTTTTTGTAGTGTCTGTCCATGTGAGACACATTTGTGCATGTATAATAAATTTAGGTATATAATATATTGATATATTTCTTTGCAATGATAGAAGATAACCAGAATGTTTTTGTGGATCTGTATTTATTGTTTTGGTCATGCAGTTATTAGGATATGGTCTATGTAATTTTAAGATCAAGACATAGGGGGCACTTTAAATCAGCAGAGCATCTTTTGGCAGTTTGTGACGGGTAAATGGTACAGAACTGAAGCAGTCTGACAATATCTGTATATTGTCAGTTGGCTGAAAAATACAGACACAACGTACCAAAACATTCTGGTCATAATACTACTGAAAATGAGAACATTTTAAGCAAACTCAAAATGGGCTGGAGTGAAATATATTTACACTAAAAAAAGCCTCCCCTTCCAGATACTTAAAAACCATTTACAACTCCAAAATACTGTGTTCTTTATCTATGCTGTAAGTGGGAGAAATGTATATTATTTGAATCCAGAATTCTTTCTAATCACATAATAGGCCTGGTAGTTTATTTTTACGGATAAAGAGAAATGATACATTCAGCCCTTTTAAAAGCTGCCTGAAGCGCCTGCAAGTTAATCCACTGTTCCTTATTTTGCGGCATTGGGAGGTTCTGATGCCAGTCATCAAAGGCTTAATGAGGGTGATGTGTTGTGCGATACATCATCAGTGTGCATGTGCATCTTTTACTGAAAATACAGGTACGTTGCTGTATAGGCGTTTGCTCTTGCTCATGCATACACAGTATCCAGATTCACTTTATCCATGCCTGGTAAGATGTATTATGTTAACAAAAACAGCTGAAGACCTGTAAGGAAAGCCTGGTTTGTCATCCACTGACAGTTAGCTGGAAGCTTTCTTCACAGAAGAAATGCGGGGAAATGGTAATTTCAGTTCAAGACAGAATAGTTGGTATCCTGTTTTCATTGTCCTTCTACGACTACAGTCAATGAATACGCCTATTAAGTAACAAATTGCACTTCTGGAAGTCAAGGAAGATGACTGAAAAATATACAATATTGGAATCAGAAATTTGCTAATAATGTAATTAGATCCATGGGGGCTGTATTAGAAGGAAAGAGACTATTGTGTTCAGGTTGTTTATTTATGTGCTACTGATTACAGTCACAAGATTTTAAAAAATAGAATTTTTTTCTTGTAATCCAGTAGTTTGATTGTGCAAGTCTTACCCAAGTATCAATTGTTGTGGTAATGTTGTAGAGTTAGCTTAAGTGGTCTTGTGTATCATGCATGTACAGTACAGGGTAGTATAAAAATCTGTAAAATAATGCCAATATTTGCGCTGTACCTTAACACGCTCATTTGTGTGACCCTCCCTGATGTTCGCTATAGGGACACTGTCAAAACTGGGATGGCAAAATTTTTACTCCCCTCCCCCACCCTTCTTCAAAATAAGCAGTTAGAATCTTTTTTCCTGAACTAAAAAAAACTAAGAAAGGAGCCCCCCGAATTTGCAAGAAATCCTACAATATCACGTGTATGTCAGACAGAAACTAAGAGATCAGAGATGATGCTTCTGATTCAGACTTGTAGATTTAAATAAGGAGCATGACAGTGTCCCTCCCCTCCCCCAACTTTTTTTTATAAAATGTTTTTAAAACATCCAAATAAGAAAGTAAGAGTCTTTGTGAATAATTTATGAACAGGAAAAAGTTGTGCTGAAAAGGAAAGTTCACAAAACAGTATATTTACTTATCTGGTCTTAAAGTGCATCATGAAAAGAAAATGAGCGGTGCTGTCTCTGCTTCATATGATTTTTTAAAAATCTGTTTCAGCACCTCAGGTGTCTCCTGGAAATTGTTTTAATATGTCAGATGTGTTTATTTGAGCAATAAGAATATACCATTGTGTGCATTTTAAAGCACTGTTATGAAAAGGCACTTTTTTTGTATCTTTCAAATTGTTCACAAAGTTTTCGTTTCTACTATTTTTGTGCTTATAAAGTGTCCTTAAAAGCATTTGCATTGTTGAGTTGAAGCATGCTCAGTGTAGCAGGCTGGTCTCTGAAGTGTTGAGTTGTGCTACAATTGATGGGTGCTGTAATTTTCTACATTGTTCCTCCTGCTGCTTGTACTGTATGCGGCCCCTAGGGATCACATCTACCAGTGGAGTGACAGACACCAAGCGAAAACCCTAGCTTCCTGGCTTTAGTGATAGGTTTAGTCTCTCAGGCATCGATCAGCAACATACACCTGGGCTGATGGAGAGCCTATTCTCTGGGAGCTTCATCAGTCATTTCGTCCTTTCTCTCACTGACTGGTATGTCAGCCGTGGCACTTTCTCTTGTTCAGTCAATGTAAGTAGCTCTGGGATCTGCACTTGGCAGAGGAATGTCTTGAATGCAGTTTATTCAAAGGCAGATAAGCATTCTTCTCATTTCCCTGTGACCAAGTTCAAATATCGGCTATTTCCTGTGGGACCATCATCAATCTATGCCTACTAATGCAGGCCACTGAGCAGTTGCTGGAAGGCAGAAAAGAGGACTCCATGCTTGCAACAGAAAGAGCAGCTGTCATCGAAGGGACAGGGAGTAATCCTTCTGTTGTAAGTTAGTTAGTTTTGGGCAAACTGTTGCCTATTGCATCTTTGCAGAAATGTGAATGCAGCAACTGCTTACATTTGCACAATTCCCCTTTGTTTTACTGCTGGACTTCTTGGCTAAGGGATAATTGAGTCTTACAACTAGACGTTGCTTTCCAAATCGTGTCAGTGCAAGTTGTTGGAATTTTGTTTTAAGAGTCTCCTTTAGTTCTGTGTTTCCAGCATGTGTGTGCTTGGCAACGCTTGCTTAGGGATTTAGTGTATCCATTCTTCCATCCAAAACTGGTACACGTAATGCAGCAAAAACTAGGTGCACATCTCATGGAAAATACTCCAATGTATCAATAAGTTGGCATAACTGGCTGCCTTTTTTGGAACCTGAGACTTCTGTCAGTAACTTGTTTTCCAGTTTGGCTAGATAATGCTTATGGAAGATCATCACTGGGACTGAAAAAGATAGGGAGAAAATAGGCAAGGTAGAAGTTAGGAGGGAGGGAGAGGAACACACAATACTCTCTGCTGGCCCTGTAGAATTGTGGGCAAAATTTCATTTACCTCTTACAGCAGCAGTGAGTATATGCAGGAGCTACCAGCTGCAGCCAGGCAGAGATGGCAACTCTCTAAAAACCCACACATTGGAACAGTAAATCCACCCATTCAGTGAGAAAAGAACTGACAGTGATGACAAGGGAGATACCACCAAAAAAAAAATAGTGACTATAAAAATCATCTCACCACAGCGAGTGCTCAAAGCTGGGAGCATCAACCTGGCACTTTTGTTCCTGCCTGCTCCTCCAACTAATATGAAAGGCAGTTGAGCTGCTGTGCTTTAGCTCCAGAACAGGCCATGCAGTTCAACCCATAACGTATTTACCCAGGATTTACCTTGCAGTTACTTTGGAACGAAAACCAGGCTTAAACTTCATAGAATGTCAGTTCACTACCTAAACCCCATTTATAATCGTGGGCCTTTAATGCACGATCAACATGATGCTTCTATTAATGATGGAGAAGCAGGTGTCTTGAACTAGTGCACTGTAAACCTGCATGTTTTTTGCTGAGTTTGTTGTTCCCCCAGTGTGGATGCAGACATGTCGCTGATGTCCCATGAAAGAAAGTAGAGAACTGACCATCCTAACACAAGTTCTGGCTCCTCAGTCATGCTTTACTTGTAGAGTATGCTTTACCTGTAGAAATATCAGGCTTCATTTTCCTAAAGATGAACCTTGCAGTAGACTGATGCAAGTGAAGGAGATGGTAGCATTTAACTACTCTAAATAGATGCAAAGTCAGTAAGCTAGAGCATCTTGCCATTGTATTTAGTGTACACAAAATGGGCATTAGTTATCGAGCAGCAGGAGAAAAAGGTAGGTGAAACCACCTAAGTTTCAGGACTCAGAGAGTGTAAGTAATGAATGCTCTTATGACAGCTGTTCTGTATGCATGTTGTTCTAGCATTTTGCATTTAGAACCTGTTTTTTTTTTTCCTGTGTTAGTCTTGTTCTGGTTCAAACTGTTTTCTCCCATTAAGAGAAGTGAAAGTGCCCTTTCAGCCTCAGATGAGGAAAGGAAAATACCATGTTCTGCTTGTTACTGAAAAAACTGCAAAGAATCAAATGACAGTGGTGTTACTGAACCGAAATGGTTTCTCTCTCCACTGAGGCTGATACTGCTTTGCTTGTTTCTATGCAGTCCTGAGGATGGCAGCCATGTGTCTAATAACTAACTATTCCTTCATACATCCAGAGTAACACCATTGAAATAAATGACAACTGCACTGAGATGCCTCAGAGCAGGATCTGGGTCTTCATTTCAGTGGTGATTGGGGATGTTGATCCTGTTGCAGAATTAGATTTAAGCCATTTAAATTCCATAGACCTCAAAAGAGCAAAATTTCTTTTCAGGCTTAGAGAACACTACAAGGCAGACATGCTGTACTCAGTGCCAAAACCAATCTGATCAGTACTCATGTAATGAACACAGTCTTAGTCGCTGCTTTAAAAAATGTAAGAGCCAAAGGCTTAATGCATTTGAGTTGGAGTTTTTGTGGTTTGATTATTAAAATGATTGCAGAATTTGGTCTTTAATATTTCCATTGGTTGGCTCATTCCATCTCCAACTATATTAGAAACTAAATTCAAAACATATTTGCATGTGAATAACTGTTGCTTCTGAATTGTCACAATTCACTATGTATGTGTTTTGTGACTTCAGAGCTATTCAGCATGCATATTTTCCTTTTGTAAAGGCTGATTGCCCTGAAGTCTCAATTACTGAGTTTCAGTACTGTAGCACCCAGCAGCAGTATGCATTCAAGTTCAAAAGCTAGTCAAAATAACTGCAGCAACCCCGATAATGTTTGGTTGGTTTGTTTTTAATACTACTTTGAAAACTCAAATGATAAGCTAATGTTCATAGTATTTAAAGTGCCCCATTCCTGTTACACCTAATACTTTAGAGCAGAATAGTTTTTAAATATACTTTTAAATGTTAGTTTTCTTTTTTATACTGGGGCATTTCCCTCCAACAGATGATGAAACGGACAGTCTGTCTCTCTGTTGTTCCACTTCCTGCTTCTCTGCAACTAGGACGTTTCAAAACAGGTTGCAAGCAGTGAGGGGAACATGATTTCTGTTCCTTTTGACAGGTCTAAGTTGTTAGAGCCTTTCTGCCTGTGGGAGGTATCAAAGTTCCCTAAGCCTTTTATTTATAATGCCAACATTTTGCTCTATTTCTTCATTACCATGTCGCTTTTTAATTCCTCCTCTGTGAAAAAAACAAGCAAACAATGCATTATGAACAAGCACGGGACATGCTCAGTGGAAAAATTACTGTGAGCAGGTACTTGTGTTATGTAGCTGATGATCACCATCTTAGTCTCTGCTTTGACAAGAGATGTCTAAAGAAAGAATAAAACCATGGAAACCCTCCATTCCACCTTGCAGATTTAAATACGTCACCACTAAAGGGAAATGGAAATAGCAGTCCATCTCGATTCACACAGGGCCTGATTTTGAGTGGGACTGAGACTGCCCTGTTCCTGTTGTAGTGAACAGCTGCTGTAGATTTTCACTGCCTCTTGGGTTTGTATAACTGGAGGAAAGGTTTTGCAAAGAATGAGCAGTCATCAGGACATGTGCTGAAGCACAAACACCCCGCTGCTTAACGGTGTGCAGCAGAGTAGTAACTACAAGCAAATTGTCTCATATGTAAATAGTGTAACTGATGAGGAACTCATGGTAGTATTATTTTAAAGCTCCACTTGGAAAGTAAGATTGCAACCTATGTAGTGGATGCACCAGTGATTGTGCCAGGTGTTTTAAGACCACCATGTACTTGTCTTTTACAAAGCAGGAGATTAGAGCATTCTCCTCTACGAAGGAGAGTCCTATCATCACCACGCTAGCTGTGATTTCCCACCACTCCACCAAAACTACAGCTTACCAATTTAGCCTAGAGAAAGCAGGTGTTGCTACAACAGGCACTTGTGGGGTAACAGGCTGAAGGTAAGATGCAGCTGGACTGAAGAAGCAGCTGACAGCATACAGTGCCCATGCGGGCGTTCTGAAAGCGGTGACAGGCTTCAAACTGTCCAGAGTGGATGTGGTTGCATATTTGTATTTTAATAATTATCTAGACACAAGTCAAATTGTCAAGGGTAATTTCATTCTCTAGTAAGGGAAAATGATAAATCTAGTTTAGCAAAACAAAGTATCTAAAAATGTCGCTTTTTCCCAGTTTTGCTGTGTCTGTGCCTGTGTCTAAAGATTGCCTTTTGCCGACTTGGTGGATAGTTCAGTATGTTGCAGTGCTACAATGTTTGTGTTTTAAGAGAAAACAAAATGGGGTTGTGTTTCCTGTCTGCTGTTTCATATACGTTATAACTAAAGTTTAGGAGTCTTTTTATTGAACCACCGTGGAAACAAACATCGACTGGAACATCAGTTTGTTCTATGGCTTACACTAGTCATTAGCAGCCACTGATGGTGTCTTTTAATAATGGAAATGCAGATGTAAGAAAATATCATTACAACAATTTGTCTGTGCAGCAAGCTTGTGCTAAGTGCTGTAAATACATTCATATGTTTACTGCTTTAAAAGGAAAATTGCACATTTTATCTTTGAATGGAACTGCCTCCCCCCCTTCCTCCCTTCCCTTTCCAAAAAAAAAAATCAAGGTTCATTTAAACTCTGACAACTTCAGGCTGGGGGGGGGGGGGCTTTACCATATTATAAATATATATAAATATATGTATAAATATACTTTTTTAAGCATGGGAGAGGACAAAAGAAATACTGCATTATAAAGTACCTGGTATAGATCATTATACAATGGAATATGCACAATTCAATAAAGATGTAGTTAACTTTAAAGCCTTCTGTTTAGGACTTTGTTTTATTTTCTGTCTTATGTTCTTTCTTGCACAATATTATGGCACACCATGTGAGCTGCTGAGGGAATTCAGGGTACACCAACCCATGCTTCAGCAGGTTTGAGCTTCCTGTTTTTAGAACCCAACATCTGGGAAGGCCCACAGTGTATGTGCAGTGGTGGGAGAATAGTGATGGTCCAAGGGACATGAAGAGGACTATTAGGTAAGGTAATAGCTTTAATTGGATCAGCCTCACAGTTGGGAGAGGTGACGGAGAATCTTTCAGAGACAAATTCATCTTCATGCTGCTAAGCATAATTGCCATTTACTTTTGTCCATGTACCTGCTCTATGACTTGCAAGTACTGTACCTACATTAAAAAGATGAGTTCATTATGAAAATCAAAATTCTGATTAGCTCAACCTTGAAGCACATCTTCTATACAGAACCTGACCACAAATGGGAGTCAGTAGCATGGGGTTTCTGGGTCCTTTCAAGCTTGCCTTTTCTGGCCACGTAAGGCAGCACAGTTTGCTTTAGTCTGTGTGTGGGGAACAGATCCAGCCCAGCCAGCTGGACAGAGATAGTTTGCTGCAGTATGCTTCACATTTTGGTAAGCAAATAGCTTTTGACTGGATGCTGGATTTTGACTCAGGCAGCCATGGCTAAAGGTAGATGGACAAAAACTCCGGGTTTCTTTCTGCTTGCCAAGAACATGTACATGTCATTTATCTCCGCATTCAAGAAATGGGAAATTTTCCATCATCTCTGGATAAAACCACCTAACACAGTAAGAAAAAAGAAAGTTTAGGGTGCCTTTAACTGTTTTTTAAAAGCTTTTGGTCAGCTCTGTTAAAATTATGTGAATATCAAAACACGCAGTGTCAGGGGACAGAGCACAGGACCTGTGTGTTCTGATCCCATATTTGATCTTCTGTGCTATGTGGAGTTGATGAGATCAGACAGAATGTTGAATTATATTTTTGACTCCCATTTTAGTCTTTTTAGAAAGGAAGGCAGAGGGTGAAATCGGTTTCTTCCTGCACTCCTGTTTTCTTCTTCAAGCAGTGCTCAGGCTGGGGTGAAAAAACCACAGGACTACATGAGACTGGACAAGCCCACCAGCTTTTGGCTTCATAAGGAGCCCTCAACACCCAAGACCAACCCAGGTTTTGATTCTCTTCCAGTAGCTGGCCCTACTTGATTTATGAAGGAAGGGTGATACTGCTTCCCTAGCCAAAGACTTTAATGCAATATGCTCTCCCACCCCCTATGGCAAGAGCCTAGGCTGCTGCAGTAGTTGAGGCCAGTAGGGGTATCATGGTGGTAGAAGGATGTTTCTCTGTGAAGGACATGGTACCCCTACCTCTTCTCTAGCCCAAATGGGAATAATGCCTATTATTTCCTCCCAAAGCTTCCATTTTTTGCAGCAGCATTTTGAGTTGTCCCTACCTCTGTTCTCTTCCTCCAACTATAGAAGCTGGAATTCCCCCTACATACTGCAGCTGTGTGTTGAGCTGTGAGCTTTCTGGGTTTGTTCGTAACTGGGTTAGTCTCTACCTCAAGCTATAATTGCTAGGAACTGATGTTTGTGCAGTGCCGTCTTTCATGAGCAGGAACTGTAGCACATGTGGTTCTCCATAGGGGAAGGGGATGGCAACTAAATTAACAGATTTCATGCTGTCAGTACAGCTGTTTTATTCCAATGCATTTTGCTAGGCACTGTTCAGTGATCCTTGGACAAATGCCTTAGCCACACCAAGGGAAGGAGGCAGGAGAGGACTGGACCAAAGACCTTTTTTCTGCTTTGCAAACAGAAAATTTGTAACAGCAGTTCTCTTGGGGTGCAGAACTCCAACTAGGAAACACTTGTGACTCCCATTAGTCACACCTCACAAGTGATTTGCAGCCTGCATACAGCAGATGACCTGCAACAGGAACATGGTTTAACCATTGGCAATCAGGCTGCACTAATCACAGTCTCTCTAGCCAAGAGCCTGCTGGCAGCAGTGACCAAGTGAAACACTAGATTTGTATCGCTTCTGTCTTCGTATGTCCACTATAAGCTGAGCAGCTAACAGTTGTAATTTTAGTCTCCAGCAGTACGGAAGTGGCACAATGACAGAGCACTTGGTGTGCTTTGTTCTTTATTTAGGACTCTTAACAAGAGGGTTAAGTACACAGCAACAGTTAATTCCAAGTACAATTAAAAAAATTTAAAAATTTAATGTTCTGCACTCATTGGAAGGTGGTTTGAATGGCACACACAATAAAACATTACCGGCAGCACACAGCTCCCCAGAGTCCTGCATGTGTTGTAACTGATTTATCAACATTTACCATGTCAGAGTGGGGGTTCCAAATACATCCACCGCATGACCAGTACCAGAATCAAAAGCACAAATCGCTTATCTTCTCACTGTAAACCATATGGGGTGGTTTCTATTTCAAGAAAAAAATGCATGGACAAAATGCATGTTAGACACTGACATTTCCAAAGGATTCATAGAAACTACCTGCCCATGCAAATTGCAAAAGACACTTCTTCTTTTCAAATGTGAAAATAAGCACTTGTTCTTTACAAAAAAACTCAGAAGACATGTCAGCTCTTCAACGAGGCCCTTTAACGGAAATCAATTTGTACACAGCTCAGCTCTTCCACGTTAGTCAACGGTGGTAGAATTCACTGAGGTTATCGATTAGAGAGACAGGAACGGATGCACTGCACGCATTTCAGCAGAGTCACCATCTTGGTATTGAGCAGGAGGCTGGCTGTAAGGGCATGTCTTGACAACTGGATACTGCCTTTACTTTCACTGCTTTATCAAAGCACCTTTTTTTGTGATAGATGCCTTGTAACGAGCAAAGATGCGAACAAACTCTGCACGTTTACAGCACCAAAGCCAGGCGCTGCTTCTTGCCGTGGCGGTGGTGTATACATACTGGTGTCAAATGCAGCAGAATACTGTGGGCTAGGAATTGTTCCCTGTGATAGTTGCTGAGCTATGGCTGCATTGAGCAAGCTTTCAAGTATCTTCCCAAATATATCAGATGGGGGAGGGGAGGAGGCAGCCCTGCTGTACTTGTAGTTTCAAAATAAAAATCAGATGGCTGGGACCATATAACTATAGGCAGTGACTTCAGCTACTACACAAACCAACCCCCCTCTTGCACTGTTTTTTCCCCACAGTATAATACAGTCTTATCCAGAAATGTGTAACTCTTTAATAGCCCCAGGGTAGGAAATATGATAAATATCCTCGCAAATGCAGCAAATTCTATGTAGACTACATCCCATCTTCTATCTCCCGTTGCTCAGATTGTGACAGACACTTTTCCAGTTCCAAATACTAGACAGGAATGACTTCAAATGATCTCTTGTGTGTGTGCAACCTCTCTGCACTTGTCCTGTCGCTATCAGTACTTGGGCTAAGGCCTTCCCCAACCTATGGCTTGTAATGTCATTACATTGCTGTGGCCAAATACTGAATCTGCCCTAACACTTGCTAAATCCCCACTTAGAAACCATGGTACTTTACTGGCATATTGGGAGTACTTGCCAACAGGGCTTCTGCTTTTCAGAGTTTAACAACAGAATCACTAAGCAATGGCAGTTCACCCCCATCCTGAATTATACCCATGTCTGCTTCCAGCATGGGTAATAGCCTTTAAACAAGTCATCTCTGTGTGCAGTAACTTCTGAAATTCCTGTTTGTCAATCCCTGCAAACCCAACATTTACAATCATATGTTCAGCCTGTGATTTAAATCCAAGGCCAGAAGGGTAACATGAAGCAGTCCACTCCCTTTAGACACAATCATGAACTTCTCCCCTAGGACACCACCCAACAGAAGAGCAATTAACCACTATGCAGGAGGGAGCTCCTAAGACTCCTGGAGCCCAGGTTCACCAACAGGCAGTTTAGGTTGGAGACACTGAAGCCTGATGTGACACTTAAGAAAAAAAAGGACAGCATCTGTTTTCCCCTGTGCCTCATCTGCAAGCTTCTTCCCTAGGAAAAGGTGAAAGCAGGGTAACCAGGAAGATCTCCTTCCACTGCGGCCTCCAACATCACCCAGAGGCTGAGCTGAGGTGGGAGCAATCCTTTGAAAAAATATTGTTGCTCTCCCCGCCCCTGCTTTCACCTCCAAACTAGGAAAGCCCCAGGTGGGAGTTGTCACCTTTCAGAAAGCAGCTGTCCCCAGCCTCCAGAAGAAGGCAGCCACTTCACATGTCCACAAGTGCCAGCATAGCATAGCAATGTAGATGAACCTTAGGTTTTCCCTATAACTTCTGGCCTGCTGTTACTAGGAGCCCCTATGAACAGCAAATGACACTGGGTGGCAACTGTTCCCTGCACCAAGCCAAGCAGAGCTCATTAGAGCCTCTTCTCTTCAGCAGTACTAACATGTTGGAGCACGCAAAAATGATGGGCACATCCGTTAGATGCTTCTAGGAAAAGTAATCGATCGGAAGGAGAAGCCATGGGAACCACAACAGAGAAATAAGGTGCCCAACATAGTGGCAGGAGGATGCAGGGTTGGGGGAACAACTACACTGTTTTTTGGAGAACTAGCTTATCAAACCATAACACTAACTACAGCCCTACCAAGAGGGGGGCACTTGGTGGGGAGGGAAGAGAGGGCTGAGGGGACTCCAATGGTTCAAATAAGCAACCGAGCCCAGAGCTGTTTACCTGAACTGCAAGGCATCACTTCTCACAGAGGGGCAGGAGTTGCACTCTGCTCCCAAAGGGTCATGCTGAGATATCCTCACCAGGTGCAGTCATCTCATAGCCTCACAGACCCTACCCCTTCCTCATATGATCTGGGGAAATGATACTTCCAAAAAGTGTTCTCTTTTGTTGCCCATGCTGCTACTTCTGCTTTCCTGTGACACCAGCAATGCCTCAAGCAGCGTGCCATGCCTCCTGACAGCGGCCGAGACAGGCAGGCACGCAAGCCAACGTGTGAGGGAGCACAGCCTCAGCACTGCCTGCCCTGCTCCCAAAGCCCAGCTGCTGCAAACACCCTTGGGGGGAAGTAAAAACCAACCAGCACCTCCAGGACTTGAAAAGAAACTGGACACAAAGACGGCTCCTGCAGTAAGGGTTGTTGGTTGTGGAACTCATAACAGCAACAGTCTCCCAATGCCTGAAGGGTGCTTGTGCCCGAAAGCTTGCAAAGAACTTTTTTCCAACGATTTAGTTGGTCTAATAAAAGATCTCACATCTACCCAACAAACCTTGCCTGCCGTTCCTACAGTAACAAGCTTTTCCCTCTACACGCCGCTCCTTCCCTAGTGTCAAGGCAACAGTACAGCCGTTCTCCTCTCTTCTCCATTAAGCAGACTGGCACTGTGCATTTTGTTCACAATTGTTTT
This sequence comes from Alligator mississippiensis, assembly GCF_030867095.1. NCBI lineage: Eukaryota > Metazoa > Chordata > Crocodylia > Alligatoridae > Alligator > Alligator mississippiensis. The sequence continues at coordinate 172,190,474 of NC_081827.1, read as the reverse complement.
ATATAAAATATATTTAATACCTTCATCCCTGTGAAACATTATGTTTTCACTCTTCTCGAACTTGAACCTTAATTAAAAAAAAAAAATCACCTGCAGAAACCCTCCCAAATTTTGATGAAAAACTAAAAACAAACACCTTAGCGGAGGAAGTAAGGGAGAGAGACTATTTTGACCCTACAGCATGCTTTGGGCTAGTCTGGTGTGACCCCCCACCCCTCTCCACTGTGCACAAGAACACCATGATCAAGTGGCACGCAACTTTTAACATCCTCATTTTAGTGTTGACAGCAGGACGCAGTGGGAGAAGTTCTTCATCTGTTTGAATATCATCTTCTCCCAGCCCACCCCTTTTTAAAGTAAATATTTAAATAAAAGGGGAAAATAGGTTGGGGGGGGGGGATTATTATCCAGGATAAAAATGGAAAACACGACCCTCACTGACTTTAATAGCATGCAGTCTATGTAACATTACATACAAAATCTGATTACTTTGGGCCTGGTCTATGATCATAACATAGAATCATCCTTAGACAATCTACAGAGTTCAAAACTGTACAAAATAAAAAATATGCATAAAACCCAACAAGTTTCTTTACAACATTAGTGCTGCATAAAGCATAAAACCAGCAGGAGGTGATCCAGAAACGCCCTGCAACATAAGCAAGCTCTCACATGTTCTCAGCAAGGTGCAAACAAAACACTGGTCCCTCAGTCCTAGCCACTTCCCTGGAAAGCAGCAGGTTTCCCACTTCCGAGGCCGGGCAGCCCTATCTCACCTGTCAGATTTTGCAGGCTATGTGCTTGGTCCCTTCAGAGCTTCATGATATTCCACCAAAGCGGCGGACGCACAGGAAGTAACCCAGTAGCTGAGGCTCGGTAACTATGCAGGTAGGTAGCTCCAATGGAGAACACTTACAAGGGTACTGGGCCAAGGGCTCTAATAACAGCTGCTTTCATGAGTTTGGCTACAAGGCAAAAACTCCAGAGAGTAAGTGTTTTTGATCAGTGCCATCATTTTTAATCCTGAATGACACATAATTGCCCCCGTTCCAGAAGGGCAGGAAAGTTGAGAGAAGGAGCAAAGCACATGTGCTGGCAACAAGATCAAATGAGCCTTTTCAGGCTGCAGTGACCAGGCTGGGAAACTGAATAAATGGCACTATTTCTGTGGCAGACAGGCAGAGGGGGTAATTGAGTGAAGCAGCTTCCTGACAGGAGGATGATGGTGTCTCAGCTTCAGTGCCAGCTATAAATGAGTATGTCCCAAGAGGCAGGGGGGGAAAAAAAAGGCAGCCCTGACCAGAACAGAGAGGATGCCCAGCCTCTCCAAAGCTGCAGCCGTCTGGGGGTTAAACATTTTCAGCCTCCCCTGGAAATTGGTTTGTCCCACACAGCTGCAAGAGGCCTGTGCCTGCACGCGCACCATAGTCTTCCTGTAGGGTATGGGCCTGCAATCGGAGTCATCCGATACGGCATGGAGCTTCCACAGCCCAAGAATAAGGAAGAATGGCACAGACTGTTCATTCCCCCCCCCACACACACACAGCAGTGCTCCCCATCCGAGAATCTACACTTGCTCTAAACCTCCACTTCTGGCAAGGTGCTGCACTACCAAGTTAGAGAACTGGCTCAATTATACATATTTTTGCTAATAAGGCAGCAAAATCAGCCTCCCAGGAGTTATATTCTCTACAATATTCCATTTTACACTCATGCCTTAGCTGACAGCTGCAGCCTTATCCAGACATGATTAAGCTACTGTTCATGCTGACTGGAATCTGACCAGAGCTACAAACAAAGTCCAGGACAATGCCTGACCTGGATGGAAACCAGCTGCCTTGCAGCAACCAGTTACATCTGTTTCCTGAATTAATGAACAGCTAGCACTCACCTTTTAAGTCCTTCCTAGTGGCTGACTTGCACACATTAAGCAGACTCAAGTAATGGCCTTTACAGCTGAAAATGGGTGAAAAGTAAACTATTAAAAGTACAGGAAACTTTTAGTGGAGGTTGACTTATACCTGGATAGACACAGCTATGAAAGAGCTAAGGTAACTGCCAATTACTGCTCAGCTTTTTGTGGGAAACCAATAAACAGAGCAGCCCTTTTTACTTCCACCAAAGAGATTTTGGCAGCAGAACTAATAACAGCAATTGCTGCTTGCCCTGCCTTTGCACTGGCTTTCCCGGTGTAGACTGAAACCTAGAAATCAAGTCTCACAGCCAATTTAGAATACCTCATTCTTTTTTAAAAGAAATTTGTGCATGATATTGAGCATTTGGGATGAATAACTTGCCTCCAGTGCAAGCATGCATCAGTAATTTCCAACCCTAGACCTTCTCCCCCTAGAGTGATCCTCTAGCTCCTAGGGACCGGTAAATTCAATTTCCCCTTCATCATAAAACTGCAAACACATGTTCAGTTCAATCTGCAGCACCAGCAGGCTGGGAACTTGCAGCAAAGGATAACATTTACACCAGTGCATTTAAAAAAAAAAAAACTGTGGCATTCAAATAACTAAGATTAAGGGAATGGAAGAGGGTGAGGGAAAGGTCTTCTGGCTGCATCCATTTTAATTAGCTAAACTTAAAGGTACATGAATCAAAGCCAGCTCTGTGTGCCCCTGCATCAGTCTACAAGTGCAGAGCAGCTGGAGACGTGTTCATGTTAAAGATGTAACGAACCATCTGGAAGTCAGATACGTGAACTGCTTTGGGTACAAATCCAAATGTTTGCTAGCATGTGAATGTTCGCCCAGCTGCATGCAAGTGTAGTGTACAAAAAGGAAGGGATATCCACTGGCAATTAACCTTTTACCACTGGCATCCAGGATGTCCCAGAGCCAAGTACTAATGCCAGGGTTATATCACAGGGGCATACAGTATTCCTGAGACAGATCCCAGATCCTGCTTGAATCGGTCTGAATTTGAGTAAAGTATCAGCTACTCAACAAGTTCGTTACATCTCCAGTATCTACACCTGAATGGGTCAGCTTATTCAAAGTCAGAAGGCTCGCTACAGCTGCTGTTGGCAGCCAGAAGAGCCATTTGTTCAAAAAACTCAAATCACTATTTTTTTTATAATGAAAAAAAGCCAAAAAAGTGGTTCTGTTACAATTATCCTTCATTCAGTTCAGTTGGAAGGGCCCCCAGAGGCTGGGGGAGGTCCAGGGAGCCCCAACAGTTCCTGCAGTGTGAGATGCAGCTCTCTGCCATGTAGTCTTCACTCAGAGTAATGCATGATGGATTCCACATAGTTCCCTGGGAAGAGCCCCGTCACTCCATTCATGACACCCTCATACCAACCATCATCATTCTTCTTAATGACATAAATGATGGCACCTTCCTGAAATGAGAGCTCATCCTCTTTGTCTTTTGTGTAATCATAGATCGCCACAACTAGGAAAAAAGAGAAAGAATAGTGGGCATAAGACATGGTTCAGCTGGGAAAAAAAGAAAATGCAATAAGCAGGTAACAGGTAATATTCTGTCTTGAAATGTAAGGCACCATTACGTTTCCTTAACCATCACCTACTCATCAAAGAGGTCCTGGAACACCCTGCCTGTACGGGAAGTTACTTCCACCACCGCCCCCAGCGAGCAGCTGTTTCACTCCCAAGTGTTTCTTTATCTTTCTTATCCACTGGAATTTTTTTTTTTTTAATCATTACTGAATCAACTCTGGCAGCTTTTAAGCTTCACGCAAGCCTACAGTACTTTCTTGAATCTGATCTTTCAGATTCATCAAGTGAAAACTTTAAAAATACAACAAACAGAGAAAGTGTGGTGCAGTCACGCAATGGTGTAGACAGAGCCCCCTAAAAGCAGTTACAAGTACTACACATTAACTCTAATGTTCTGTTCCTGGATTGACCCAAATCCAAGATGACTTAGAAGTTAAGAAGATAACCCCTCACCCCCAAGTAGTTATATATTTGTTATAATTTTCCAGGCACAGAATGTAATTATTGGAAGATCATCTTAAATCTGCCCCCTTCACTGCTACTGAGGGAAAGCAGCAGCAAGGGGGCCCCCACCCACTTCTTTCCCCTGTAGTCTACACTCCCAGAGTGCCTGCACCCCCGCCGTCTGTCCCCTTGTGCCTGCCCCCAGTGCTGCTGCGCCCCACCTGCTCCCTTCAGCCTCTGCCCCCTTCTCTCCAAAACCTCTTTGCCCTTCTCCCCCACGATCCCCACAACCTCTGCCCACCTCCCTCCCATTAGACATGGTTCTAGTTTCATTCCCTCCCAGAGCACAGAAAAGTGTGGCCCCTACCTGCCCATGCAACAACATTTGGGGGCTGAAGCTGCACCACAGCTGACTGGCTGGACAAGGAACAGAGTTTCCATGTACTCTGTGCCCCGGGAGGAAATGGAGCCAGAACTGGAGCCATAGCCATGCCTGACAGTAAGCAGGGGAGGGAGGAGGCAGTGGCCACAGAGGGCAGGTAGAAGGTGGGGGCAGGTAGCTACTGTGGCTTTGTCTATTGCCCCAGCCAGGGGCCCCTCAGCCTTGTACTGAAATCCAAGACAAGGGGCTTTCCCCCCCCCCCCCCCACGCAGAATGTAAAAATTCTGCATCTTGGATTTGAGTGAATACAATAATTATGTGCAAACTGGCCAACTGACCAAGATCACAATAAAGAGAGGACCAGAGAGCAGCGTACCAAAGTCTGGGGAGGAAATGATTCTAAGCACTATCTTCAGCTGCAATAGGAAACAACTGATGGAAAGCTAGAGCCCTAGATATCCACATAACCTCACTCCTTATATACTCAAAGTCTGCGAATGCATGTGTGCAGCCTCAGTAGTGATTGATAAATCACTTTGGGGCCCAGTGCCATGACAGGTAACTCTAACAAGCTGACATAAGTAAAACTGAATTGAGAACTACAAGTAATCAGATGTCCCCCAGCCCTCTACCCCTTTGAAAGAAAATTTAGTTTAAAATAGGAAAACCCGTTCCTGACAGATTTATTAAGCTATGGAAAAGTTTTCTTCAGGAAACACTGTAAACCAAATCACTTTGGAAATTTAAAACTAGACTGGACAAACACTTTGAAATATTAGGTAAAGAGCTCTCTTGCTTTGGCAGAAGATAGGTACGGTAATGTAATAGATGATTTCCATCTTTAATTCCTATGACTGTGTACACCATAAAGCAAGTCAGCTATGCCAAAATGTGTATGTTGCTTTAGTAAATAGCATCAATCATTACTCTTGAGCACTTGGCACTGTGGCGTGCAACACTAGCCTTGAAACAAATTCATGTTGGACAGGAACCCAGCTCTGGTGCTGGAGACTTAACAAAAGATACTCTAACCCAAACCAAAGCAGGAAAGTTAACATAATGGACCGGTTCAGCAACCTAATGTCCTACAGCACTGCAAAACTCATTACTCTTCTGAAGAGAGAAAAATGAAAATTAAGCCTTAAGGGAGTGAAGAGAGACCAGAAGTCGATAAAAATGTTTAGGATGGAAACCCAGCTCCTGAGAACTTTAAAGGGAAATGCATGCATGCCAACAGCATCAAAATACAGGCACAGTACAGTCTTAACGCATGCAGTTCTAACATGTAAATTTACTTCATTTGTAGTGAATGCACTTCAAAGACAGACATTCCAGGTGCTACTTCATATTGGCGCACTTGTAAAGTAACTAATGAGCCAATCCATCATCCCACTGAAATTATCTTACAAAATACAGCACACCGTGAATAACTGAAAATCAAAGATAAACAGGACTGGAATGGACTTTCAGGTCACCTAATCCAAACCCACCCACCTCAGGCACAATCATTATTCATTAAACCATCCCAGCCAAGAGCTAGGTTGACCTGTTCTTCAGAATCTCTATGCCTGTCTCAGTAGTCTGCTCCACTGATTAACCACTTGCAGAAAGTTCTTCCTACTATCCACTCTAAATTTCCCTGGTTGCAATTGAAGACTCTTACTCAGTACAATCTCTCCTGCAGATACAGATAGTCAGGGCTGTGCAAAGCCTCGGTCCCCGATTAAATTCGGCAGAAATTCAGCCCGATTCGGTGCCCGAATCTCCAAATCCGATAAATTGTGAATGCGTTTGCCATTGCTCCTTCAGTAACATTTTACTCTTGACCATTGTTATCACAAAATGATGAATGTTTTTTGTTGCTTGGTAATCTTCCTATAAAATTCCAAGAAATCTTTTTTTTTTCCCCAAAGAAAACACTATTTCTTCGTTATAGAACTTCATATACTTGGACTTCGAATAGGCCTTTGACCTGGTCTCCCATGATGGCCTCATGGTCAAATTAGGTAAATGCGGTCTGGACTACTTCACAGTCTGGTGGCTAGGTAACTGGCTCCGTGGTAGGACCCAAAGGGTACTGATTGGCACAACTGAGTCATCATGGCAGAGGGCAACCAGTGGCATCCCTCAGTGGTCAGTACTTGGACCAGTGCTCTTCAACATGTTCATTAACTATTTGGATTCAGGTATTACAAGTTCGCTGACGACAACAAGCTATGGAGCAATGTTGTCACGCTTGAAGATGGGCTGGCAATACAGGCTGACCTGGACAGGCTCATGAAGTGGGCAGACCTCAACCTGATCTCATTTAATACAGAGAAATGTAAAGTGCTCCATCTGGGGAGAAATAACCCACAACACACTTACAGGCTCGGCAGTGCTCTGCCTGCCAGCACCACAACTGAATAAGACCTGGGTGTCACGACTGACAACAAAATGAACATGAGTTGCCAATTAAATACTGTAGCTGGCAGAGCTAACCAAGCGCTGGCATGCATTCACTGAGGCATCTCAAGCAAGGCAAAGGATGTTATATCCTACTGCTTTACTCGGCCTTGGTGAGACCACAACTGGAGTACTGCGTCCAGTTCTGTGCGCCGCACTTCAAGAAGGATGTGGAGAAGCTCGAGAGAGTCCAGAGGACAGCCACATGCATGATTAGAGGCCTGGAGACCAAGACGTACGAGCGGCTGAGGGACTTGGGACTGTTCAGCCTGGAGAAGCTCAGGGGGGACTTGGTTGCAGCCTATAAGTATATATCAAGGACGTACATCAGGGTTTGGGGGAGCAGCTATTCACCAAGGCCCCCCAGGAAAGGACAAGAAGTAATGGGTACAAGCTGACTGAAGATCGCTTCAGGCTAGACAAAGAAAAATTTATTTACAAGCCTAGTGCCGAGGGTTTGGAACAGGCTCCCCCCAGAATTGGTACAGGCATCCACCCTGGTGATCTTCAAAAAACATCTTGATACCCATCTTGGTGGGATCATTTGAACCCAGCAGTCTTTCCTGCCCACGTACAGGGGGGCTGGACCTAATGATCTGTAAGGTCCCTTCCACCCCCTAACAACGATGAAACTATAACTTCCCTTGTTACATCTCAATTCTCCATGTTATTTTTTATATTGGCAACTTTCCTCATCTACTAAACACTTAATCCTTTTATGTGGTCATATCACCTCAAGCTATGATCCTGTCAGACCTCATAAATTACATGGATTCAGAGCCAGTATTTTAATAAAATCTCCAGAAGTTGTAGGAAGTAACATTAGTGACACTTACTCATTTGGGTTGATTTTCTTTTTTTCCCCCACTAATGACCTTTAAGTTTTCAGATAATTATACTTAAATTTGAAAAGAAATCTTAAGTTGATGGTAAAACCTACTCCAGTATTGTTCTCAGGGTAGCATTTTGGGAATGGGTAGCTAAGAGCAGATTCTGTTTCTATATGACATGGGGGATTACTCCCCCTCTGAGTATCTATTGCAGTTAATTTGATTCACATTGTTAAGAAGTTTTTTTACCACCATTGGCCCTGTAAAATTAACACTTGCATAAAGTGAGGTGAACCACTGTGGTGATGTAGACAATGAAGTGACCTCGGGAAAAGATTAAAATGAAATTTTTGACTGCCTGTAGTCATTAAATTAAATGGTGACGTGGTCAAATGTTAATATCCCACAAAATAAGCGCACCCTGGCTAAATTTTTCCAGCATCTTAAACTGTACTCAGTATTCACCTGCTATTCAAAGCTGTGGTAGAGCAGCAGAACACCCAGTGCGATTTTTTTCACTCTTTTTCCAGAAGAGTCGCATGTTATAGCAATGATAGCAAAACTCATGACCCACTCCAGGATTTCACATGTAGCTCCCAACAGCTTTGCAAGATCTACCCTCTCAAAGTTGCATGTATTCTCAACAGTCAGCTCTCAGAGGCGCTATTAGATTCTGTTAGAGTGACGTCGTACAACAGTCTACACACAAAACCTCGTTACTGCTACTGATTACTGAAGATAACTGCATATGAACAGCTGTCTCTTCCCTAATCAAATCAGCTCTTTCAACTCCAGATCACATAATGTGGACAATATTACTTATAAGGAATAAGTTGTTGCCAAAGAAATAATTATTTTGCAGTAAATAAAGCGGTTCACAGCACATAACTACCCAAGTTCCTTGACTAGAAGGATCTCCTATAGCACTACTTCCCAAACTTTTCCTCAGCATGACCCCATTTATAACCCCATTTCCTCAGCATGCCCCCTCACTCCCAACTCACAGCCCCCCACCCCCGCAGGTGCCCCTTACTTCTGACCCACAGTCCCCTGGCCTTGCCAGTGCCCCTCACTCCCAATGCGCAGCCCCCACTCTTCCTGTGCCCCAGGGCCAGAGCCCGCAGCCCCCTACCCCAGCTGCTGCCTGCAGGAAGCAGCAGCTGCTGAGGCCAGAGCACAGAGCCTGGCTCCCGCACCCCAGTTTGGGAACTGCTGGTCTATAGCATGGAAGTCTTCATTAACTTTAACACCTGTCTGCTACAAGAAGTCATTTTAACTACTTCTCTCCTCTCCTGGCTGCAACATGTAGCCAGATTTCTCAAGGTGGCTTCTATCCCTCAATCAAATTATTCATCCTCATTATCATGTCCAGCCATCAACACAACATCTGCTTATGTTCTACTGGTACCCTAATGAACTACTGCTTAACCATTTGTCATATATTATAAAAAGATCAATTTCTCTTATTGAGTTTATTTAATCAAGTTTATTGGTTTTTTTTAAAGCAATCGCCTTAGCCACTTGGCACCAGGAGTCAGGATCCAAATTAGTTTTTATCAGGAACTCTCACTAAATCCCAGGGACTGGCATTTTGTGCTTTGTTTGTTAATCTGCACTCCTTATTCATCTTCTCTTTAGACTGCCAGTGTGCTTTCCCTACCCCACCCGTTCATTCTGTGAACCCAAACCATAGTGTAAGCATTTGTCCCTTCCCAACTGAGCACACTTAGGTTTGCTGCTTTTGCAGTGTCCCAGTTCACAGTCTCTCAGAAAATAGCAATGAAAAAGCAGATCAAAGCTTCATGCTACCCCATGAGAGAGATTTTTGTTTCAAATTTCTAGCCATTTCCTCAGGCCATATACATTATCCAGATGAATACAATTTTCCCCAGAAAGCAGCTAATCTTGCTATGGCTTGGTGGTTTCAAGATTTCTTTTGAAATCACCACTGGATATAAAAGCAAGAGTTACAGTCTTGTTTACACAGTTGCTTTATTGTTCATGAGTTTAGAAACCAGATATAGCATATAAAGTGTTCTAACAAAAACATTTCAATATAATCATGTCCCATAAATTAATCCAACACAGTTGACAGAAAACCGCAAGGGAGCAAAGTGGCTACACAAGGAGCTTCACTGCCTAAAAATCAAGAGGTATGTACAGGCAATGCAAGGAAGGGCTTGTTGCTAGGGAAGTTTACAAAAGGATAGCATGAATGTGCATGGAGAAAAAAAAACAGGAAAGCAGAGGCAAAAAAATAATTATAACTGCCAAAAGATGTTAAACACAACCAAAAGGGGTTCTACAACCATGTGAAATCTAAGGACAGACCAGGCAAACTGTGGGTCCACTGGCTCAATGAGCAAATGAACTATTAAGAGAACACGCAGAGCTGGAATTTGCTCCAATTTTCACCAAATTTTAATATATTACATATAAAAAATGCTTCTGATAATTCAACTAAGATTATCTGGCAGAAGAATACCTGGGTGATAAATTTAGAGCTGGAAAATATCATCACAGCCCCAAAAAAGTGAATTTCACATCTGAAAAGGTTTGTAGGAATACTACAGCCTGAGATTCCTGTGTACTCAAGTCTGTGGCCCCGAGATTTCTTTGCCCAGTTCCTTCAGCTCCCTTGGATGAATCCTACCAGGACTCCCCAATTTAAATTCTCTAAGAGTTTGTTAAAAGTCCTGTGTATGAACACTGGGTAAAGAAGTCTCCAGGCCATGGGCTATAGTATTTGCCAACCCATCAATTACAGGCAAGGTCCCAGAGACTGGGAGAAGGGCTAGCATTGCACCTACCTTTACAAAGGGAAAAAAGAAGCACAGTTAAAGACTGGTGAGCTTAACTTCAATACTCAGGAGGTTACTGGAACAAATTACAAAACTTTCCATTTGTAAATATCTGGAGGATGAGGGGATGATCATCAACAGCCAACACAGACTTGTAAGGAACAAATAATACCAACTTGATTTCTTTATTAGACAATGTAATTAGTTTAGTGGTTGATGGGATGTGGAGAATGTGATAGATAACACACCTGGACTTTAAGACCATTGACATACTCTCAACATGACATTTTAGAGAAGTTAGAAAAAATTTTAGAAAGTTAGAGAAACATGGGGTGGATGGGACTACTGGATAGGACTACATTAGGTGGACACATACTTGGCTGAACACCTGCAAACAAGTGGATTGATGTCAGGTCAGCAGATCATTTTGACTGGGGTTCTTCAGGGATCTCGTTTAGATCCAGTGATGTTTAAAATTTTTATTTAATTGATAATTATTAACTGATATGTACCTGATGTTCAGTTAATTTAATTACTTGATGTTTTATTGATTTTTCTTTATAAACATGGTACATATTTTCAGTTGTTTGCTCCTTACGCGTTTTCTTCTTCATACTGATGATAGCTTTAGTCATACTGAAGTTGTTACTTTAGTTAGCTGGTCTAATAAAAACAGCCTGAATCCATGATGAATTTACACTACTGAAATATTTCTCAAATCTCTTTCCAAGCCTTCTTTTACCAACAAAGCTAAGCTGTTGAACATTGTTGAAAAAACCGCTGCAACTCCAAGCTTACTTGTAAGAAAAGCAATATTCAGGGACAAAGGTCCGATAAAAACAGTTTGAGAGGAGATATCCCCAACTACTTTTGATCAAATTAAAATTAAACCCCACCTCTGCTCTGGCATGTCAAAAGTCCTCCCAGTACTGCTTACTGGCAGCAGCAGGCAGCTCCTGGCTGCTGTCACTGTGAAAAAAGGAGGCCTCTCTAGGGTTTCTGCAAAAGCTATCTGTGGTGAGAGGAAGAAATAATTCCTTTGACAAGGGAAACAGAATAAAAACAAATTGTTCTCCTTTTGCTGTAGTCTGCAGCCGAATGTGCATACACCCGAAATTGCTACAGAAGAGTAATGGTTTTGTTGGAGTCATTCTGCAAGGTGACAAATAATCCTCCTGCTGCCACATCCCGTTTACCCACTTGATTTCTTTACCCTTTGTTTGTCTGGCCTAGGTGGCTCCTTTCAGCCTATTTAAGGATGCTAGTTACCACCTAGGAATTAATCCTGCTCCAAAAATATTTAATTACTTAGTTCCCCAATACCTTAAAAAGAATGGCTAAAATGGCATGATGGGAAGCCACTTTTGGAGAAGCTTAAGCTTCCACATCAAATTTATTCTATCATAAGTAAAAGGAGTTTTCCCCCTAACTGATGACACTGCAAATTCACTCTGGGATTTAAAAGTCAAACTGGTTTTATTTGGGTTTACCCATCACAAAGAAACGTTTACTGAACAAAACTATACGCAGTTAAACCTCAGCAGCCCCTTGAAAACTATGGGTTGCACAGCTGTAATTGAGGTTGAATATTGACTCTGCATTTGAAATAGAATTAATTCATTCTTCTGAAGACCCAAGAGACTCCAGTTCTCTCGCATTATACTGCACTAAAGAACCAGTAGAACCAATGAGTAGAAAGGAAAGTTGTGTTTCCTTACCTAAAACTTAAGCAGACAGAATGGAGATTTTCTCCACTTTAGTTTCAAGTAGCCCCATTAGCTCTGGGGCTTATGTCCTGATCCAATTAAGTCAGACTTTTACAAAATCCTGTATCAGTAGACACAGAACTATGAGAGCATGCAACACAGTGGAGTCTCCTTTATCCTCCACTGGATTAAAGATACTCTGAAGTTTTGCTCCAAGTCAGAGGGCACGGCTACTGACGATTCAACAAATATTATTTGGCAGAATACCTGGATGATAATTTAAAGCTGGGAAATATCATCACAGGCCCAAAAAGTGAATCTTGCATCTGGAAAGGTTTAGAGGAAATCCTTGGGATTTACTGTTCCTGTCAAATACATTAACAAATGTGAAAGCTTCACCCAGCAGAAAAGCACTGTAACACTAACAATGCTGGAAAGGACAAAATCTGAGTGAATGTTGAGCACCCTCCATTGCTGCCCGGAGAATTAAACAGAGAGCAAATGTTAAAAAAACCAGCAATCAACCTGATCAGAAAATGAAAACACGTATTGAAGTGGCCTGTACTTTTTCTGACCTGATGGAAAACATGCCATCCACTCGCACAGAAACCAGTACAGTGGAGGTTTCTAACCGTCGAAGACAAACTGATCCTCTGCTCCACATCAGACCCTCTCAGTTACCAGCTGTCTCACTACTGACACTCTACTGCAGGGGTTGACAACTTCTTTATGCTGTAGGCCACTGACCAAAATCAGGTCAGAGTCAGGCTGGGGCATGGCACTAGGACCTAGCTGCCCCTGCCACCTTTTTTCCCCTAGCAGCTACATAGGGAAAATTCCTGCTGCTGCTACTTTCCCTGCGGTGGCAAGAGGAGAGCATCTGCAGCCGGCTCTTTTCTCCTCATGGTACCTGCGGGTTCAGCAGCAGTTACTTTTCCCTGCTACCACACAAGCTGCAAACACTCTTCGCGTGCTCTGGTGGGGAAAAATGTTGACTGCGGGCCACTTTCCCTGTGAAGCCACTGGGAAAAGCAGCAGCTGCAATGTTTGGATTCATACCTGACGTGCGCTTTCCATTAAGATATTCTTACTGCCATTTTTTGAGAAGTTCTCCTGCCTCCACTGGTTGTAGCATGTCTTTAAAACATGGCAAAAACAAATACCTGGGGACGGGGAGGCACTTTTTTAATTTTATCCAACAAATTTCCATTTAAGTCAAGCAGAGAGAAAAATGTTGGGAAAACTACAGCTCATCTCATGAGCTAGCCTTTGAGAGAAGGCCAAAATAACTGATCATGGATGTTTTAATCTGAAGCCAAGCCCCCAGTGCTATCACAGGAGCAGCACACACTGCAGCAGGAACAAGACAGCAGATGTCCTTCAAACAGCATAGGGACACGGGGACACTCTTTCACAATTAGCAGGACCCAAGATAATTCATTTTCTTGTTGTTCTAACTGCTTAAATCTGTCCTTATCACTGGAGGCCTGAGCAGCCAAGGCCAAAAAGGTCCAAGGATCCAAACAAAAAGGGGCAGGAAAATCAGAGTAGCATAATGCAACAGAAGATATTCAATGTGCAAAAGGCTTGTCCTACACGGATTAAACTATATTAATACTACTACAGTCACAGCTATTTCCATAGCCTCATTCCCAACTGCCACCTCCCATTGGTCCCATGTTTACTCCTTTGCCCCTATTAAAAATGGAAGCAAAGTATTCATCTCAATTTGGTATCATGCCAATATTACCTTTAATACTCATCCTATCCTCACCACCTAAATGTAACTATTTCTTTTCATTGTTCTTTTTTATTTTGCTGAAAAACCTTTTCTAATTGTATTTCATCTCCTCTGTAAGGTTTAACACAACATGCCTTTTAACAGTTCTTACTTTCTCCCCTATACTTCCTGACCCCTATGACTTTGTGCTGATCAGTTCTTTTTCTCCATTCCTTGAAGGCTCTTTGCTTGCTTCAAATATGTCTTCCTTTTGTTTTCCCCTTGCCCCAGGACAGAATTTCCAGATAAGTTTTTCACCTTATAGAAATTCCAAATTTCCTCCACATTCAAATCTTTAAGTCTTCATTCTAGCATGTATTCTTCAATACCTGTGTTCCAGTCAGACTTATATTCCACATTGGCCTTGTTATCCTTATGCCTCTGGTTTCACTTCCTGTTCTACTAGTTCTACTTTTACTTTATCCTCCAGCCTCCTTGCATTAGGGCACAAACATTTTGAGTCTCGTCAATCATATAAAATTTCCTAGATGATTTGACAATTGTATCACCTACCCAAGTAACATTCTCATCAGTATTAGTTTCTCTCTCCTCTCTGTCAGTCCTTTTACCTATGAATATTCCTTTATCGTAACAAAATACTGGAGGGGTCAACTGCCCAGCAAGAAAAAAAAAATCACTGATCATGATTCTCACTCTTTACACAATGGTCAGGAAGTAAGGTCTTTATGTAATAGCAGAGAAACCAATACAACATTTCTTATCATTCTGACCAAGCAACAGATTACTGAAAGGTTCTCATTTACACGACTACACGAATTCTTAAGTTTTGCATAATAAGACACCACCAAGTCTGGTACCCTTAAACCTACCCTTTTCTAAGTAGGTCCTTGGTGCCCAAGGAGGATCTTCTTCAGCATAGGGATCACTGTACTCCACCACAGCTGCCTCCTCCTCTTCATAATCTTCTGGAGGTGGCGGGGGAGGTGGGGATTCATCAAAGACTGGCTCATCTACAGGTGGAGGAGGAGGAGGGGTATCTGAAACTAAAAATAAGCAACAAGATCAGCATGGCAATTCTCCGGAGGTATGCAAGCAGGTTAAAACAGAAATCCCTCTCTCAAAGGATCCCCAGGTAGTTGCACTGAAATCTATAACCGGAATTCAGAGACATGCTAAAATAGACAGATGAGAGAAAGAAAGACCAGATTCTCCTGACACAATAGGTTTACTCTCTCTCCTTCCTGGTATACCTGAAATTGCTAAAAACAGAGACAATAGGGAAGTCAAAATTCTGGCTACATACACCTGGATTTATTGATTTATTTATTTATTTTCACATACAAAGCAGAAGCCTCGCACAATAGCCAATCAGAACAAAGGAAGATGCAAACTTACTATTTTCTTGGACTCTGGCCACAAATCCCATTAGTGGTAACTGTGGAGTTACTTGTAGGATGGAGGGGGGAGGAGGAGCAAGGGATGCTGCAGCAGAGAGTAAGAAAAGAAAAAGTATTGTATTAGAAAAAAAACAGCAAACAAGAAAGCAGACATCATTGTTCAGACCCTACAGCAGCCTGCCAAAGGAGATGTGAATAAAAATGACAACAAAAGTAGTATAGGCTTCAAAGGGTCTTTTAACAAAAGCTTCAAGAATGTAACTGGAACTGGCTACCATAATATCTCACTCAGCTCTCATCAAACCCTTCCACCTTCGTTTTTTTTCTACAGTGATAGAAAAAAGTCTATGTACTTGTTGGCTCTAACCTTACAGCAAGCTCCTTTAATGTATAGCTTTATATGACCTTGCTACAGTAATGCTTCAAAAAACCAGCATATTAAGGTATGAGATACGTGCAGAAAGATGACAGGATGATTCTCTTGCTACTCTTAGCATAAAATATATACATGTATTTCCAAGCACAAAGGAAAAGCATACATTTTCAATCCCAGTACAGTTTACTTATCTTTCTGGACAATATTTAGAGTTCAGGCAACATGCATGTGGTATAACAAATTATACTTCCATCTACTCAACTGCAAATTCACATATTTGAGAATGTGCTTGCATCATTTTTGACAGACAACTAAGATGTTTACACTTCATATCTCAATGCAAAATTAGCCCCAACTCCATTTCCCCCTAACTGCAGTATCAGCACTGATTTTAGTGTATATATACACACCTTAAGACTAGTTCTGGCACATGCCCAGGCTTCTTTTTGTATATTTTTCTTTTAAAGTGTTTAAATTTGACAGTAAACATGGACAAAATGTGCAATGTTTGGGCAATTATTATTCAAATTCAATCTGTGGTAGTATTGCTCTGTAATTATTGCCCTGGGGAAAAAAGCTTTGCCTACAATTTATTCTGTCTGAACATCCTTTTTCAAGTGATATGGGAAAGTTATTAAGGCTGAGATTTTCAAATGAGGCTAAAGAATTTTGCTGTCCAACTCCATATGAATTCAAAACTTTATGCTATTTCAGGTCCACTCGTAAGGCTGTTCACAAATCCATCCATTCTGCAGACTGCTGTCTAGAACAGGGTTTCTCAACCGGTGGGACGCATCCTACTCCAGTCACAATGGCAAAACTGGAAGTGCCACAGCAGGACTTACAGTTTTGCTTTTGCGCGCTTCGATCAGCCACTGGGGGTCCCCCTCCTCCCCCCCCTTCAACTGGCCTCTGCAGGACCCCTCCTACTCATCAACCAGTGAGACCAGGATTTTTTGACCTGACATAGGTGGGACATAAGGTGCAAAAGGCTGAGAACCGCTAGGCAAATTCTCAAATTTAACACACACACTAGACAGAAAACCCTGCAAATTCTCTGATTAAACCCCCCAAAATCCATATTTTTACATAATTAAAATGAAACGCACTATATACATAGCTATCAGTTGAACACACTGCTTTATGGAAGCCTACCATTGCCTAAATCACTATCATAAAATAAATTCTAAACACCTATAAATTTTGGCATTTGATTTGGGGGCTTTTGTCATAGAAAAATCAGAGCCCTCCCCTCCCCCTGCCCCTTCTGCTTACCAGGATGTAGATCCAGTGGCAGCTGCCCCCACTCATACTGTTTTGTCGGGCTGATCAGCCCTGATATGCTGGTGGGCCATGCCATTGCCCCTCACTCCCCAACCACAGCCCCCTGGCCCTGCTGGTGCCCCTCACTCCCTACCCGCAGTCCCCCACCCCCCTCAGCCCTGCCGGAAGGGGCCCACCGCTGCCAGGACTACAGAGCCAGGAACCCGGGTCCGCAGCCCCCTGCCCACACCCCCAGCAGCACCTGAGCCCTAGTTGCCACCCATAGAAGATGGCAGCTGCTGAGGTGGAGCGGAGCCTGAAGCTCCAGCCCTGCCCATCTCCCTCCCTCACTATGGGGTCCTCAGTTCCCACCCCCACCCTCCCCCGTGCCAGACTTACCTGCAGGAGCTGCTCTGCAGGCTGCCTGGCAGCCACGTGCATGTACACATGTACATGGAGCCCCCTGCCTGACTACCGCCCTCTCGCTCCCCCCAGCCCCTGCAAGCTGGAACTCTGCAAGGGGAAACCCACCATTTCCTACTTTTTCTCCTTAAAATGAGAACATCCATGTTTTACCGTGGCAAACGAAAAGCCCGGATCCCTGGTTACATCAAACTCAATCTCCATAACTAAAATTCTCCAGAATGGTACAACTGCTGCTGGGAAACCAATGTGATAGAAGGTATTTGCTAGGTTCAGAAAGTTTCCATCAGCCAAAAAGACCTTAGGATTAGGGGAAGGGTGGCACAAATATTAGTTCAAGTTAAGACACCTGTCTGCTTTCTAATCCAGTCAAGCTGGGATCATAAGAAACCTAAATGAGGCTGGATGTAAAGGAACATCAGCACAAGCCTTGAGCTGCCTGTGTAGCACACAGACTGCCTGCACGCAGAGGCTTCAGAGTTCTCCTAGGAGGGACTCCTGTGTCAAAGCTTGGAACCGAGTAGCAAGGAAAGCTCTAGGCACGGGACAACCAAACAGCACAGGACTTGTCATCGGTGCTGAGAAAGACTGTTGGCACCAAAACCTGATTTTTTTTTCCAGCACTGGCAAATGTCACCAGGTCTATGACAGAGTCTCAGTCTTCAGCAAAGGCTGATGCCAAAATATTTCATACAAATCTCCCTTGGTACTTAAGAGCCAATGGAGGAAGATGACAAGTTGACAGTGAGTCCTTTCCCCACCATTCAGGGAAGAAAAGGACTATGGTGCTATTAATACCATGTTCTTCCTGTTTTTTCTGAATTACATTATCCAGGCACTAATGTTTTCTTGGACTCCCAACACTGCAGTGGATGACTCTGTGCTGACACGTACTTCCACTTTCAATAGAGGCATCAGTGCTGTTCTGCCAACACTAAAGCCAATGCTTTTCTAGAAGATTCTGCTACTGCACTGAACCCAGGAGCAACGATCCAGACAGGCAGTTCTCAAAGAAGAATCTGCAATTTTCAGTGGATCCCTAAAGTTTTTAACGCAATTAGTCTGCAGAACCCAGTTTTAGGCACATTTATATAAGTTCAAATGCACCTATGCTTATTTGTGTGTACACACACACACAGAAAGATCCCCTAATCACTCTGGGTAAAAGCCTATATTCAAATGGGAAGGTTATGCTTAAAACATATAAACTCCATGGAAAAAAACAGCATGAATATCCAATACAAAACACCCACACACCCCTGGAAAGAAAGTAGCACCTGCTTCAGTGCCAAAAATCCTGCATAAGCAAGGTGAAATTAACCTATTTTGATACCCCCATTTCTTCTCCACAAGCCCCTAGGGCCCTTCCTTCTGCACGAGCTTCTACAAGCTCCCTCTCTTCAATAGATCCAGCCAAGAACTATGATCCTCTCTCCTGCCAAAGCTCCTCTTTGGTCATATGCCACCCTCAACAATATTAACTTAATGTATTCAACTTTGAGGTCCTCCTTCCTGGGGTCCAGCTCCAAAGACCATGCTTTATTTCATCTGAATACAACTAAAATCCCACATTTTGCCTGGGACATTGATATAAAAACAACCTCTTGCTTGCAGCTCTTTATTTACATGCCAAATGTCCCTACCATGGAAGTCATTTTATTCATGCCTTAGAGGTCAAGTGAATAATCACTTTAATCATTACTATCTTCTTGCGTAAACAGCCTGAATTATAGTTACATAACTTATTCACAGAATATTTGGCATCTTCTGTGATCATCTGTTGGGCAATACAACAAAGGGCCATTCTCTTATTAAAAACAGAAATATAGAGCAACACTATTCTGGTTATGCTGAAAATCTTCTTTACCTCAAAGGTAATCTGTAAGGCATCTTATTTTAGTTCAATCTATTTCCTACATAGCTACTCTTCCCCTCTGCCTCTACCCTCCTCATTCTTCAATAGTGCATATAATGTACATTACAGATATCACCTAGTATGAAGTTTAGTCATGCATTCTCACCCCCACCCACCAGTTCCTTGTCCTAGACAAAAAATAATGTCTCTTTGGAGGCTAGCTAGCAGCTGAAGATGTAATATGTTTGTGTCTGATCGACCCCCCAGATCAGATGCTAGAACTGTTTAATTCCAAGTTCAGTTTTACAATTAAGACCAATACAAAAACAATCCAGCACTTGCATGTAAACATTCTAAGTATCAATAAGAATATCTGCAAACCAATAACTTTTAAACATTCCTACAGTATCTTTCTGTACCTTCTGTCTAAAAGAAATCTTCCTTTCTCCACTGTTGTTGCTTGTACTAGATCCCTCTCTGATCAAAACATGGGAAACAGCTGTGTTTATATGAATGGCTATTACCTTTCACATACAGATACAGGGCCCCTTTACATATGCAGGTAAGTGCAATGCGATACAATACACGATCCACTCAACCGTGATTCCTGCCATGCCACACACGTATAGCAAGAGGCGTGATTGTGGGATCGTACACTAGATCCCATCATGCCTTACTACCAGTGCAGGGGTAGCCCGAAACTGGGCTCCCCCTGCACTGGCAAGAAGCAAGCTTCCATGGCCAGGAAGCTTCCTTCATTTGAGGGGCTCCAAGTCATGGGGATGTCCCACACTCCCCTAGGGTGGGGAACCATGGCTGCTGTGATCCCCCATGCCTAAGGTTTCACAAACCCCTGAGGCTGGGGGGTTGCAGGAGCCACAATCCCCCAGCCCTGGGGTCCTGCGCATTCCCAAGGCAGCCACATCCCCCAGCTGCCAGGACCAAGAGCCCCCCTCAGTTGCAGGACTCCTAGCCCTGGCTGGGCATGGTGCACCCCTGTGGTCTGCAGCCTTGTCAGCTGACAGGGGCTCCCAGGTGCAAGGAAGGTCATACTACAAGAGCAAATTAAAGCTTGACAGCAACCAGCTATAAATTTAGTGCAAATTTTTTAGATCTAATTTTACAGCTGGTTGGAAATTTTTGTGGTGTAATAACTACTTTGCACATGTAGCTCGTATCAAGGTAACGGCAATTAACCAGTTAATTGCATGATACCTATAATGTGTAGAAGGGGTCACAGACCCAAGGCGCACAACTCATTGGCCTCAAAACCAAAAACATAATGACTCAGTCTACATAAAGACAGATCATCAATTAGAACAGTGGTGCTCAATTTTTTGTCCCTGGGGGCCAAATGAATAGCAGGGGACCCATCTGCAAGCTAGATTGGGTCCTGGCACTGCCCCCTCCTGGCCCCGCACACCTGGATTGGATCCCGGAGGAACTGGCACTCTCCTTGTGGTGGGATTGGGTTCCAAGGACTTGGTGCCACATCCTCACAGCCCCAACCAGGATTGGGCTCCTGGGCCCAGTGCCACCCCCTCACATCCCTCTGTGCATCAGAATTAGGACCTGGGGCCTGGCACCACTGCTGCTCAGCCCTACATGGCAGGATCGAGTGCCATGTGCAGGGCCTGGGGCTCTCTGTATCTAGAGATTTGGCAGCAAGTAAGTGGTGCCACCACTCTCCTAACACCAAATTTCTGAACTCAGAGAGCCCTGTGGGCTGCATGACAGTGCCATGGGCCAGATCTGGCCCATAGGCCAGAGGTTGAGCTCCCCTGAATTAGGCTAACATCATATATGAAAACTGACCTAATGGGGGTTGGAACCCTGCTACATCTAGCCTTCCATGGCAAAGCCTGCCTCCCAGGAGGACCAATAGTCAGGAGGGAGAAATATATGCAAGGCTTTAGGCTGTAGGAATGGAGAACTAGAATTCTAGTGGCTCATAGAAGAGAAAACACTAATCCTACACCAGGACTGATATAGGATGGGTGAGTCAGGTAAAGACGGAGGCTCACTGGCAGACCTATGTTATAAGGCACAGGTCTGCAACCTATAGCCCATGGGCCAGATCTGGCCCAAAAGAACTCGATCTAGTCTGCAAAGGTCTGTTCTGTTCCACATTTTATTAACAATGTGCTGATCCATAGTTGCCACCCCAGACATTATATCCGTTCTACCCAAAAGTAGCTCTAGAATTTT
The DNA here is from genome assembly GCF_030867095.1 of Alligator mississippiensis. Classification (NCBI taxonomy): domain Eukaryota; kingdom Metazoa; phylum Chordata; order Crocodylia; family Alligatoridae; genus Alligator; species Alligator mississippiensis. The sequence goes on along the minus strand of NC_081827.1, from coordinate 172,169,139 downwards.
GTAAAGGGGAGCATACCACTTCTCAGACCATGGTCGGGAGATGGCAGAGGGAGGCATGGTTGGAGCCCCTCAGTCCTAGAGGGGCCAGGCAGGGAGCAGGTCAAGGAAGAGGGTGCCTGCCCACCACTGCCATTGTTTCCAACTGAGCTCAGAACTTTATGCAACTGCTCTCCACCGCTGGAGCAGAGCAGGAGTGGTTCTGGAGCTTCCCCAACAGCATAAAGTGTTGTAGAATCAGTACAGCATCAGCCTTCAGAGTCTTGAAGTCTGAGCCAATACTCTGGTGTTTTGAAATGAATATACTACAGTAACTTTCTAACCTGGGTTCTGGTTATAAAAAGGTCCTCCATTCATCTGGTTCTGAAGGCTCGTCTGTGAAGTGATGGAAGGAGGACGCCTGTATGGCAAGGAGCCACCTATTGTTGGGGGGGTGTGCCGAGATGCAGGTCTGTTCATGCTGTAGAACTGAACAGGGTGACCTGGTTGGAAAGAAAGAATGGGGTTAGGCAAGAGAAAAGGGGGAAAGTCTGGCTTTCTTACACCTGCACCCAGTACTCGCTCCAAGGATTGATACATTGTTTGGAAAATGTATGCCCAAATCTGAATTGGACAAATACTATTAAACTGCCAGCTCACTTGCCAGAATCAGTACAACTAACAAAAGCAAATACAAGAAAAAGGAAAGGAAAACTAAGTTTTAAAACAATAGTTTCCAGTTAGTGATGTTATATGATGTTTCACCAAAACAAACAAACAAACAAAAACAAACCCCCAAAACCTACACGGTCACTGAAGATCTCTTTCATACTGAAATAAAGTCTCACTCACAATTCAAATAAAGATGCTGTGTTCTGAAATCAACCAAATTATTCACAAGGTATCCATTAATCTAACTGAAGATAATATCTAAAAACTACAAAGATGATTAAAGATCCAGCCTTGGCACATTAGCTGCATCTCAGCCACTGCTTTTAGGAAATATGTACTGGATTATTTCTGGAGAATGGAAAGAAATAAAAGGTCTTGCAAAAGGTGGAAACCTAATCTTTTTTCTTTAAAAAACACCCATCAAATGAATCGACTCCTTAAAAGCTGCTTCTTCATTCAAACCAATTCTAACACTGCAACACAAAATTTCTATATCAAACTAACTGATTCTGATACCTAGTAAGCAGTATATGCTTACCCTGAACTACAGCATAGAAATCACTGTTGGAAGGGTAGTGGTTTTTGTGGGTGATATCTTCTGTTGAACCAATCACATGGTTTGGATAGACTTAGACAAGCTTTCAAATGCAATGACCTGAAGAAGAATTTGCTGCATTAAGAAGCTTGTCTAAGTCTATCCCAAACATGCAGCTGTTCCAAAAAAGGATATCATCCATGAAAATTCTTGCTTCTCACATTTTGGAAGATTACTAATTAAAGTTGAATGTCATTGTCATCTCACCTGACACCATTCATGAACCAAGACAGTTAATTTTCACCTGCATTTACCATATACTTAAGGTTTTGAAGAATAATATTGGTAGTTAACAACAAACTGGATATTTCTTCTGTTTGCAAGTTTTTATCCCCATAACACTATACACAGATCTCTCGGTTATAGAAAGTTCAGGAGAGAATGAGTGGAATGATTTGTGGTTGGAGAAAGATGCCTCCAGGAGAACAGCTGGAATCAATCAAGATGCCACAGCATCTGATAATAGTCAGGACTGGTTTGGTCAAAATGCTATAAAAGAGGGGACATGAAGAAAAACTAACATTGTAGACTACCAGTATCTAAGAGTAAATGTCTCCAGTATCCAAGATTAAACGCCCAAGAAGTACAGGGTACATTAAACTGTAGAACAGTGACTGACATACTGGATGTTTCCTTTGCTTACATAATGTTCAAGTAACAGACTTCTTATATTTATAAAACATAGAATATGTTTTGTTTCACAAATTATGCAAATTTTCTCCCTTATGTCTTTTCTACAGAGCTTCTGTGGTGGGTCTCCCCATCTCCAGAAAGAGGAAGGAGGCGGCAGTCAGTGGGTTTGTTTTTTCCGAGCTGGATAATACAACATTGGTAAACAATGTAACTAGTATCCTTATATATTCCATTTCAGGGGAACTGAGTGAGTACTTGGCTGATATTTTTATTTTGAACTAAGATTTGAATGATGATCAGGTAAATAGAATTTCTTTTACAGAACTTTACAGGGATTTATAGTTATTCACTTCCATTCAATTCTGGTTATTTTTGTCATAAAACAAGAAAGCAGCAGGGATTAAGACTTACAGTGTTGTTATTTTTATTTACATATACATGCGCACATATATATCCCACCCCCAAAATCTGAAGGTCAGTTCAGCTGCTGGCTGATCAATCTTATTTGCTGAATGTATAGGTACTTCAGACATTAGGATGATTTGTTGGCACTTAGATATGTCACAGCTTAAAGGCTTCCAGGATCATGATAAGAATTCTATTACAGATTAGGATGTAGTGATAAATACTGAACTTAGCCCTTTAACTAAACACTAAAAGAACATGTTCTGGTCCTTTATATAATTCCTAAATAAGCATATCATAGACCAATGTTATTAAACACCAAAAATAACATGTGGCCCTCTGAAATCACTACAGTCAATGACGGCAAACAACAGGTATATAGTATTTGAGGTACTGAAAACAAATCTTTATACCCCAATGCAGCATCCAATTAAAAAAATACCACGTGCTACAACGCAGCAAGTTAGAAAATGAAAAATGCAGGGTGCCTTTTTAAACATTAAGAAAGCTAGCAGGAGTTCATTCTGTATAAAAAACACCTATTGAACAAGTGCTTGGATAGAAATCCACTCACCAATTTGTGTATTGAAGTTTCTATTTCAGTAGTTATAATTATGACTTTTAACAACTAACGGAAAGCAGAATTTCTGGCCCATGACAAAGTCGCATACAACCCAAGTCATTAGATACACCATTTCCATTCCAATATTGGAAGAGGAACAAAAAAGAAGCCTAAAAGAATTGTTGCTTTCTTCCTACACAGATGTTCCTCTGGGAGCTTGCATTATCCTAACTTCCACAAACATAGTATGTTATAATACACCATACAATCAACTGTGAAGGTACTTTGAAAAGCTTCAGATTGTGATCACACCTTGGCTCATCTGCCCATACAATGGAGGGGGGACTCACCTGCAGAAGGAGCGGAAGAAACAGCAGGGGGAGTTGGAGAGGTGAAGCCATCAGCAAGGGGCTGGGCTCCTGCAGCAGCAGCAGCATCTGGGGCAGCAGAGGAGGGGGCAGTAGCAGGAGGGGCAGGGGCAGGTGCAGAGGTAGCAGGAAGGGGAGAAGTGCCAGCTGAGCCAGCAGGGGCTACGTGAAGAGAGGAGGAAGAGGTGAAGTTAATAAGGAGATCAGGTTAGCAAGGATTAGAAAAGCTTCCCAACCATTCAGCGTTAGCTATTCAGCCAATGTGTAACATATTAGAAAGTGCGAGGGGATGAGAGAAAAATGAAGTCTTTGTTAAAGAAAGGATCATTCCTACATATGCTGCAAATAAGGGTACTTGGGTTAAGCAAGCTTACTGTTGGATTTTAAGACCATAGATAGCTATTTATTGGACTCCTTACTGCAAGTCACTATTTTTCATAGATGGTGTGCCTCACTATACTGCAACCTGCAGCATGGCACTTCACCTTTTGAACAAAATCAAGTTTCCTAGCAGAGGGGAAACAAAGATTCATATGGCAATTTTGGCACAAAAAAATTAAGATTTTTCAGAACACAATTTAGCCAAGTACATTTTTTCTATTCATTTCACAGAGGGGACTACAGAAGGCATTACAGATAATGCTCACCAGACTGCATGAGTGGAAGAGGGCGTATACATACAAGCTTTCCATGAAAATCGTCTATTTTTCATGAGTATACCAAAGGCTTACTACTGTATCTGTGTCAATTTTTTAAACAAACTTTTAAATGTCTCCATGGACAGACTGCAGGTGAGACAATATTATCTGCATAAAGGACTACTTATTTTTTTTTTTCCTGAAACAGTTACCAAGACCTAATCCAGTCAAATTTAGGAGCCTAGGCAAAAGGTTTTGATGAACCACTAACATAAAATAAACAGGAAGCCATGTACTAGGCACGGGATCCACCATATATTTCCACACAGGGAAATTAGCACTGAAACGTTTTTAGAATGTATATGGTCCTGAAAACTGATGCCGAAAATTCTCTTCATGCTTGCAAGATACCTAGTGTCAATGGTAAGTAAACTCCAACTTTAGGACAAGAAAGGAAGGAGAGGAATTTGGGATTTCTGTTTACCTGGATAGACACTGGGAGGAGAAGGAGTAGGAACAGCAATAGGAACACCCACACTTCCACTTCCACTGTTCTCTCGACTGCTGCTTCGACTACTCGGGTGGCTCCCTCCACTGCTCCCGCTGCTACTAAGGAAACCAAAATAACCAAAATATTAATACACCATTCCAGAGGGGGAAAAACATGAACTCCCTACTGGAGAACCTTGCTAATTCACACTAGTGACTGGGAAAACAAAGGACTAAAGAAGCGATTTAACAAAAACCTCTCCCCCCTGCACATCACTTGATGTTGAAGAAATAAGATAATTTTTCCTTTGATACTAGTAAATTTACACAAGTATATCACACTTTGGGAGCCAAGTATAAAAGAATGATGTCACTACAATGATAGTAAATTTCTGCTGAGTGAAGAGAATCCTCGCATGCCATACAGATTTTAACAGTATGCAGTCTAGCAAGACTCCACTCTATGTGCTCTTACCTTAAGTATTATTTGAGGTGTCTTACTCTAATAAAATTTCCAGAATTCAATTAAGTCCATTTTTGTGTTTAGACAGCTACAGCATAAAGCTTATTTTAACTAACATGTCACAAGAATTTTAGCCCTCAGGCAGCATTATACTTCTCTGGCCATTCAAATCCTCTAGCAGTCAGTGCCAAAACCACATATTCTATTGTATACAATGACTTTGGTCCATTTCTGGGTTCAATACATTTATCTTCAGACATATGTAGCTGTTATTACAGTTTTTTACAGAACTCTTTAGCACTTTTCACCATAAAGTCTCAAAGCTTAAAGTCTCAAAGCTTATTTTTAGGCAAAAAAATGTCACTTACAATGACCCACATGCAAATGTACCAATTTGTAGTTCTCCAATGGACAGGATTCATTATACATCTACCAAGATGACTGAAAAGATTTAATGGTGTTATGTTACAAGACTGCCCACTAAGACTTCATTTTTTCAACTAATAAATTTTAATAGTACATTAAAAACTCTGCTAAAATTAAAATCATGTGGCAGCAAATGAACAAAGAATGTTGTGATGCAATTTTCCTGATTTAACAGTGTCCACTTGCCAATATGTAAGGGTTTCCCAGTCACCAGCATGAATCTGCAAGGTTCTCTCATAGGGTACCAATTTGGTTTTGCTTAGTTTTTAGTAGTGGTACATCTTGTACAGATTACCATATAATGCTAACCACATTTTGTGCAGGAGTAGACTGAATACCTGTATGTGCGATTCCTCTGATTCACAGAAGCTGTTCTAACAGGGCTCTGTTGCGAGGGAGCCATATTACGTGTTGGGCTAGGTACATAGTCATTTGGTACCACTGGAGGACGCACTGGCTCCAGTGTGCGATAGGGAGAATGACGCCTACACAAGAAAAAGCATATGTACGGAAGCAAATTCAGACAGAATGCAACACACCCAAAGCTCTTTTACTAGACTAAAGTCAGTTACATAGAACAAAAAAATTAAGGACTGAAGAAATTGGTGGGGGGGAAGGCTGGGGTTTTTGTTTTTTTTACATGCCTGCAATATCCAATTTGAAAGATAATGAGAGAACTGAGGATGGTGTCACAAGCCATTACACATGAACTAAATTGATGTAGTAATCAGAAGGACTGTTGTTGCTCGGGACAATTCTTAAAAGATTCCATCATCTAAAACAGTGGTGCTCAACCTTTTAGCTATGTGGGCCAGATGAGTGGTGCAGAGCTGGCCACATACTGGATCCAACCTCAGAGTGACCCTGTGCACCAGTCCTACCACAAACCAATCATCTAGCTTGCAGGGCTACATTATGCAGCCTGCAGAACTTCACATGGATCTAGAAATTTGGCAGTAGGGAAGTGGTAATTAACACTACCACAACTCCCCTGCTGCTGCCAAATTTCTGGAACCATGGGGAAACATGAGGGTGAGATGACATGGCTCCACAGGCAGGATCTGGCCCTTGGACCAGAGGTTGAGCACCCTTGATCTAAAGGAAAATGCAGATGTCAACTTCATAGGTTTCACTGGAAAGCAAGCATTAGTGTTCATAGCACGTATACCCAACCAGCAGTACAGTATGTCAATTCCGATATTCCATTAGGTATTCCAAATAAATAGTACAATCCATCAGAACAGCACACAGCTAAGCCTTCACAAGAGAGTTAACAAAAAGCTAAAATGAAGAAAAACATTCGTGAACAGACTTTCTGGTGACTTTCACTGTCTACTTTTATTAACAGGTCACCTTCAATTTAATTTAAGGCATCATCAGTATAAAAGAAACTGATTCAAACTTCTCTTTGCTTCAAGTTTCATTTTTGGCTGGCAAGGAAAGAATAAGAGTGACCATTTAGAAATTTCTCTTGCCCTCCTACTCTCCACTAAAATACAGGGTACAGTAAAACACTCACCCAATAGTCCCTTTTCCTGACATTGGTGGGCTGGGTGGTTTCTGGGTAGGAGGCGTAGTACGGGGCAGCCCACCCATCTTCATATTCTGTGTACTAACCTGTGTAAAAGAATAAGAAAATGGCCTTTACTAAGGTTCAACATTTAGACAAGAGAGAAAGATTCCTTTAAGAATTAATTCTTAGAGGCAGGGGAAGGTTGAAACAGAAAAAAAAAAGAAAAAGAATTGAGTGGCCATGCACTTCATATGCAATTTCTACTCTGCTAGAAGTCAACAGTTGCACTCAAAGGACTCTTCATTGTATAGGATTTTCAAAGATTTGTATAGAGAGACTGCGTTTGCCTTTAGGCCATCAAACAAACATTAAATCACTGGTGGTACTGATATTGTAGCTGATCCAATTAAGATACCCAATTATCAGAGCAACAGAGTTTCTCTCTCCCTCTCTTGTACTCCTGCCTTAGACAATAGCAGCTATTTCTGATTACACTACTGAATACTTTCAGTGATTTTTTTAAAAACAGAAAAGTACAGTGTATGTAATAAGCTACAATGTAGTAAGTAAAAGAACTAAAGATCTAGTAAATACTTAATTACTTTTATGCTCAAAGGGTGATGCATTTTTAGCTATTCTCATTCTAATACAAAATTATTTTCAGAGAAATCTATATTTTTTAATGTTTCATGTTAATATTTCAAACCAAGTCCGAAAAACTTAAGTCACACATGTACACTAATTTCAGTGAATTTGGCAAAATAATTCTGTAATGTATGAAAGAGGCAAAATAAATCATGTGATCTTTCTGGCTTTCTTCCCTGGATTATTTTCTTATTTTTAATCTATAAATGGAAGTTATTGATACTTTATATTTCAGTCCTCAGTGTTGATTGATCCAGAAATCATTAATGCAACTACTACTTACAAAATCATAAAAATCTAAACATTCTGCTTGGATGTACAGACAATAAGTGCGTGTACCAATAGATCTAATGAGTGAGGTTCTATTAAGTATTTTAAATACTAAAGCTATTTGTTATCACATAAATAGGATCCAGCAATCCAGGTCTAACTGAGGTTAATTGATTTTGCAGGATTTCTCCCCTCCCCTAAATTATTAAATGCCTTTGATCCCCTTCTTGGAAATACAACATTTTATTTCACAAAGAAAAGTCTGTCTCATTTTGACAGTTATTCTTCCCAACAACTAAGTCCCACCCTGACCCACATATATGATTAAGGCCCAGTGATCAAGTTGTTAGTGATGTCTGAAAATATTCTTAAAGGCAAATTACGCCCTTAGAGTTTGAAGCTAAATCACTTCAAAAGTGGAGAAGTGTTTATTTTTGTTGCTGTTTAAGTAATAGTGTGGATTATTAACTAGTGTAAGGATTAATATACTGGAGTATGCTAACACTGAAAGTTGACGTCTGTTTTCTAATACTTAGAAGATGAAAATCTCAAAGTGTTTGCAGCAGCTAGTGTCAGGATTTTCAGAATTTTTGTCACAATTCTCAAATATTCAGATTAGCTTCATTTAGGTTTGCAAATGTACCTTGCAAAGAATTTATGCAAACATCTTGCAACCAGTTTTATAAAGTCCTTTAAGCCAACTTTAAGCAACACGAATCTAAAGTTACTTCAAGTGAGGGTCTAGATAAGCACTGAATTACATCAACTTGAATGAGAGAGGGAAAGTGTATGATGGAAAGAAAGTGCATTTTATTCTATACACGGAACACTGAAAAACGGCCCAAAAACTGGATTTTTTTTTAAAGTTGCAGTATCTCCAGCACCTAGTCTTTTTGCGTCAAAGACATCAATATTATACACTTACCTGTTTAACTCTTCTAAAACAAATATTCTTTATTAACTTTCAACCCCATGTCACTTCCAAGGCAGCAACTTCAAGCAGCCCATTAAACCCTATGGGATGAATCCTCAAAAGCCTCCAGATGGGATCTGAGGTAGATACCAGTATGAGTGCCCTTTAAAGTCCAACCTAGATGTTTCAACTTCTGTCCTACAGGTTCATTAATAAAAAGGGACAGATAAGTGTAATGTTTCATAACAACTACTTATTGATTTAGTTAGGCTCAGCCTTAAACACACCTTTCAACGCTTCTTTCAACTTTGAAGAAAGTTAATAAAATCATTTTTAAAATTATATTATTTGTATTACATCACCTAGAAAATATTACATTTCCATTATGCTTCAGGCTGCACACAGATGCAGAAAATACCCTCAAAAGTCTGCTGTTCATCCACTGTCAGTGGTGAACAAAGAGAAAAAACTGGGAGTACATGACGAATGAAGTAACCAAATAAGTTCAGCAGAAAATTGCTACTTAGCTAATCACTGCAAATAAGTTATCAGCATCACTAATGAAGATCCTTTATGTAAGACGGACAAGAAAGCTTTAGAAAAATGTGACTAAAGATAATACAAGGTTTTCTTTATTAATGTCTAAGAAAGAGGGGCAGACAAAGGAGACATTCTCAACCAACACTAAAAATGAAAGACGGAAGTGCACCATTGCCAAATTAAATTTAGACTCTCCATGTGACAACTTTGAAGTTGTAATGTTGAAAGAGAAGGCAATCAAAGTTTATACGGCTGTCATATTTTACCAATCTGAAAGGGATGACTGATTTCATCTGAGCTAGTACTAGGTTACATGGCCCTGTTAGAACTGCCTCCACTTTGACTTAAGGCCAAATAATCAAGAAAAATATAAAACTATTTCAACAATTCTGAGCAACATGGACTGACTTTTGTCATCGCTGGAACAACACCATATAAAAGATATTGAAAAAGATTTCACATAACAAGAAATAAAGAGATGCAGAAAGGAAAGATAAACTGGGAAATTGCATTAGTTACTACTTTAGCCAAGATGAAGCCAGATTTCTTTTTCCAGGAAAGACATTACTTTCAAGTCCCTACTCCTCATCTCTGCAAAAATGTCTGGTATCACAAACAGAAAATATTCATTTGTCAATACTATGAAAGTATTTACATATCAGATGCCAGCTCAGTTTTGAGTGTCCTTTTTGAGTGTCACAATTTCCTACACAAGTCCTCAACTCTGACACAGTAAGGGAATTAATTTAGAGTTAATCTAAAATTAATATCTTACTAATAAGAAAATGGAGGGTCACTCAAAACCACAGAGACCTTTTTTTTTTAAACACCTGTGTCCAATACATTTAATTTCCAGAGTAACTATATTTTCTAAGGGTTTAATTCTATCACCCAATTAAGTGTCTCCCAAAGAGAAGTATACTATTGTTACCAGAGAACATTTTCACAGATCCAGCTCAAGGGATGTGTCTGTGGGTCATTTGCCGGTTTCTATGGCTGGACTTGGCAGTGTCTGTAGTTGGTTCCCTGTTTATAGTTTGACTGTCTGGCTGGGGGCTATATGGAATTAGTTGAACAGCAGCTTTGCAGCTAAGGGTAGAAGGGAGGCTTTCTGCTTTTGTTCAACAACTGCCAGTTAAGTGCTAAACCTACAAGGGGGACCAGGACTCACAGACAAAAGGCTCTAAAACCCAGGTAGACAGTAGCCTCCCTGGATCAAGTTAATTTAATTTAATTTAAAGGTGCCACCCTGCCCCTCTGCTTAACAGAACAGTAAACAGAGGAGCCTCTGTAGGACAGAGGTTGTAAGAAAAGGGATTTTTTTCCTTAATTCAAGGTAGAGATAAAAAGGTAACTATTATGGTGACTGAGGTAGCAATGAAAAAGATCCAAAGAACTGCAAAAACAAAAATACAATGGGAAGCAGCAGCTGTACAACATGCATTCCCCTTAACGGGGTACATAAAAGCCCTTTGGGTTTGTTTGTTGGGGGGTGGCAGGGTTGCACTGCCTGACAGAATTTAGGGAGGAAAAGATTTGAGGACAATAGATACAGTAGGAGAAAACAGTGGAGCTCAAATAGTTTTGAGGGCAAGGAGGAGGAGAGGGGAGGAAAGGCTACACTGACAACTCAAGATTTGCAGACCCTGCTGAACAAAAAGAATTGTTGGGAAGACCCTTAGACAAGGAGAGTACCCCAGGTAAGCACCTGACCATGAGAACAAAAGAGGAAGCAAGAATTAGTGGAGGAAAAAGTTGAGGAATATATTGGCTGTATTGGAGATACAGGGAGAAACAAAAGACCTGGCCACCAAAAAAGAAAAGAGCAGTGACCTCTCCAAGAAAAGGGGAGCAATTCATAGTCAAAGACCAAAGGATGAGAAGACCCAAGGATAATATACAAAAACATGAGAAAGTACTACAGCAGGCAGAATAGTCTACAGAAAGGAGAAAAATACCAGAAAAGCCTAGGTATTTGCAGCAATGTTAAGAAATGGTAGGTTTTTGTGACTGGGGACTCTTAATCTATCAGTTAATCTTCTTGGAGATCCTTCTGCCCCAGGGCTTAGGAAGGAAGGAAGGAAAAAAGGAGAGGATTCTAGAGATGAGTAGGTGACTAAGCACATAGCTTACAGAAATCGCTTTAGCACTGCGGAATAATTACCCACTTTTTATAGTAAAAAGGAGCTATACAGGTTGAATGGCCTCCATCTATGGAGAAGGAAAACCAGTCTTCTAGGAGACAAGATAGCTAGGCTATTAGAAGGATGTTACTAACAACAAAGGGGCAGGTGAGAAAGGAACACGTTTAGCACAAAAATCAATGTATCAGAACAAAATTAATTAAGGCTCCAAGGGATCTTAACAAATTTTTAATTGCCTATACGCCAATGCTAGGAAGATAGGTAATGAGTAACAGCAATTAGAAGGGTTCATCTAGTAATATAAATTCAACCTAATTATTGAAATCTGATGGGAGGAGTCAAGTCGTTGGAATTAAAAAAAAAAAAAAATCACTGGTTATAACCTAGTTATAAACAACTGAATGAACAAGTTAGGAAAAAAATCTACACTAGATCAAAATGGCATTACCTGGTCCCAAATCTATAATGAAAAACCATGAATCCTTATGGCTTACTGTTTTGATAAATAAAAGCGCAAAATGGGCTATTAGTGGATGTCTGGCAAATACCAAATCACTCTAAGAGACAGACTGACCAGTTCCATAAACATATAAATGTGTTGGCAAAAAATCTGTATTATCATGGAGAAATTCAATCTGCCAGAACTAAAACTATGCTACAATTATTTAAATTATTGTTGACAATTCCTAACACAAACTTTGCATCCAACATGAGGGATACATCCACAGTTTGAGATACAGAAGAACTGATCTATGAACCAAAAATAAGTGGCTGCTTCAGTGCTAGTGACTGTGACTTGATTATATTTGTTAAATGTAGAAAGAATATTTGAAAAGGCAATTTTACAAGGCTGAAAATACTGAGCCAAATCAACTAGGAAAAAATATTAAATAAAAATGTGAATAGTTCAGATGCGTTAGAGAGAAATTTATTAGATGCCCAAAAAGGCATAAACCCTACAGTAAAAAAAGAACATTAGACTGGTTAAAAAAAAATCTCAGGGTAGAAAGGAAGTGAAAGCAGTTATAAAACAAAAACATAATAAATGTAAAAAAAAAAAAAGGTTATTAACAAGCTAACAGGTATAATATTGTTCAAAGAAGCAAAAGAGCAAAAAAGAGAAATCTATTACTGGCAAAATGAAAGAGAAATGATAAAAGGGATTTGGAAAAGAACACAAAGAACCTGAACAATGGTATTTATCTTCTATCATATGAATATCGTAGAACTGTCAATAACTGTACATAAAAAGCAATTATTATTTCTTTTTTTTTTGGAAAAGACAGATATGTTCATATTATGTGATAATATATTTGCCACTGGCACAGGAACTCAAGACTATGTTAAACAGCAGCTCCTGAAGTCAGACATTTTAAAATAAAAAGCCCAGATAAATGTGATCCAAAAATTTCAGAAGACACAGCTGAACAGCTCTGTGGACTGCTTATGCCAAATTTCCAGGAAATTTTGGAAAAAGGGTAGAAGACTGCAAGAATGCTTTCTTTACTAATGTTGTGCCAATAATTAAACAGGCTGACCAGGTTACAGAAGAACTCTCAGCCCAAAATCGGTCCCTTCCAAAATAATGAAGCAGGTATAGGAATGTGTTAAATAAAGAATTACAGAAATCAATAGCATTATTGAATTAAAGGGAATTTATAGGAAAATACGTCTTATCAAACTAACTCAATATTTTTATGAGATTACAAATTAAGATGATAGAGGTAACAGGTCTTTATGTAACAGACTTCTTTGGGGTATTTGATTCAGTACTGCAGAACTTTGTGATTACAGTCAAATCTCTGTTATCTGGCATTTAACTAGCCAGAATACTTAATTAAACCGAAGTTCAGTGGCAGGGCACACATGGCCCCAAGCCGCTTTGCTGCCCGCTTAGCCGCTCTGAGGGTATCTGAGTACGTACATCGCGCCGCACTTCCTGCCTGCTGTGCTGCTCGGAGGGTACCCGCGCAGGGTATCTGAATGTGCATGCCCCTCCCCACTGCTGCAGCAGCCTGAGGCTGGGCTGCCCTGTTGTTTGGGGTGGCTGACTATTATGGCATTTTTATCTGTATACCTTTTTATTCTTTATACAGTATGTTACACTGTAATGTATTGTACACTAATTCTTAGAAAATGTGCGCTACAGGTATGGCACTGTCTTCATAGTTTCATAGTGCTTAGGGTCAGAAGGGACCTTAACAGATCACCAGGTCCGACCCCCTGCCCCGGGCAGAAATGAGTGCCGGGGTCATAACACCCCAGCCAAATATCTGTCCAGCCTCCTCTTGAAGACCCCCAAGGTAGGAGAGAGTACCACCTCCCTTGGGAGCCTATTCCAGAGCCTAGTAGCCCTAACGGTAAAGTAATGTCTCTCGATGTCCAGCCTGAACCTTCTCTCTAACAATTTGTGGCCGTTATTCCTAGTAACTCCTGGTGGTGCCTGGGGGAACACAGCCTCACACAATTTCCACTGGTCCCCCCACAATGAGTTTGTAAACAGCCACCAGATCCCCTCTCAGCCTTCTCTTGTGGAGGCTGAATAGATTCAGGCCCTTTAGCCTCTCTTCGTAGGGCCTGACCCGCTGCCCCTTGACCATGTGAGTGGCCCTCCTCTGGACCCTCTCAATGCTAGCCACATCCCTCTTGAAGTGTGGTGCCCAGAACTGGACACAGTACTCCAACAGCAGCCTAACCAACACCACACAGAGGGGAAGGATCACCTCCCTGGCTCTGCTTGTGATGCATTCGTAGATGCACAACAAGGTGTGGTTAGCCTTACTGACCGCTTCCTTGCATTGGTGGCTCATGTTCATCATGGAGTCAACAATGACTCCAAGATCCCTTTCTGCCACTGTTTTGACAAGAGGGGTGTTCCCTAGCCTAAGTGTGTTGCTGGTTCCTTCCCCCTAGATGCAGCTCCCTGCACTTGTCTGTGTTGAATTCCATCCTATTCTCATCCGCCCACCTCTGTAGCCTGTCTAGATCTAGCTGGATTCTGTCCCTCCCCTCCAGTGTGCCCACCTTGCTCCACACCTTGGTGTTGTCAGCGAATTTGGACAGCATACTTTCCACACCCACATCCAGATTGCTGATAAAGATGTTGAACAGTACAGGCCCCAGGACCAAGCCCAGGGGGACTCCACTGCCCAAATCCCTCCGGGTTAAAAACAACCCATCCATCTGCCATTTGCCACGCATCTGACTGTATCTGTCTTTCTTGAGCATAACTCTCAGATAACCAGAATTTTTAGATAACCGGCACCCCCCCATTCCCCACTCACGCCAGATAACAGATTTTACTGTAACAGATCTAAAAACTTTATTAAGAAAATGTTAATTAAAAGTTTTGGCATAATACAGTATAATAAGAGAAATGGGACCCCAGTCTTGGTAACCAGATGGGCATGTACTTGTAGGATGGTAAAGCAGCATTAGGTATTGTGTGTAACCTCTAGTCTACATCTGCCCAGGAAAAAGTGCTGTCAGTACCATTTCCAGTCTTTATTGGAGTCTACAGTATAAGGGTTGGCAGGGGAAGGGAAATACTTCTTGTCCCACACAATTCTCACATCTGCAAGGTTCTCTTTGTACTGGTTCTCTTTGTACTGACAACGACCTGCAATGTGCTCCAATGACACAAATCCAAGAGGGACAGATTAAGTGTAGGGTTACCATACGCCCGGGTTTTCCCACACATGTCCTCTTTTTTGGCCGCCTGTCCTTGTGCCCGGGCAGGTTTTTAAAGTGGGAGCAAATGTCTGGGTTTTTGCTCTTCCTCTGCTTTCCCAGGCAGTAGCAGCTTAGGACTGCTTGGAGCTAGGCTGGGAGCAGCAGGCAGGGTGATTGGCTGCCGGGAATCATGTACTCTGCACATGGGCCCCAGCAAACTCCCAGGAGCTGCATGGACAGCATGGCTGGAGGGGCAGGGCTACAGGTTGGGAGTGAGGGGCAGCAGCACGGCTGGGAGAAAGGGGGAGAGGCTGAGGGTTGGGAGCAAGGGGAACCAGCAGGTCTGGCAGGGGGGTGGGGCAGGGGGCCACAGGCCAGAAGGGGCACTGGTAGTGGTGGGGGGGCAGGGGGCTCCAGATCAGAAGCGAGGGGCACTGGTGCAGGCTGTGGAGGGCAAGGAGCTGCAGGTCAGGAGTGAGGGGCACTGGCAGAGCTGGGAGGCTAGGGGTTTAAGAGGTCAGGGCAGAGGCATATCATTGCCCCCCCACCCCCACACAATTATATACCCCCCCTCTCACCAGCTCCTCCCCCACTTCCTCCCCACAGGTGTTCTCTTTTTTGGTACTGGAAATATGGTAACCCTAAGTGTATTAATTCTGGTGATGCAACAGACTTCAAAATAGTAGTGCTAGAGTGATGTTGTAGCAGTGATGGTCCAGAAATTATGAAAGAGGGAAGAATATTCTTGGGTGATACCCTTTATTTGCAAATAGCATAGTTGGGATAAAATTAGACAAGCTTTTAAAAGCAAAGCATTCTTCTTCAGGTCTGAGGAAGGAAGCTGTGCTTGACCTGAAGAAGAATGCTTTGTATCAAACGCTTGTCTGACTATCCAAACTGTGCAGCTGGTCCATTAAAAGACATCACCCCAAAAAAGCCTTGCTTCTTGCAGGTCTCAAAATGTAATGATAAATTAGAATAATTTTTGACAGGCTATATGCCTGGTGGGTTTCTGCAAGAACTAGTTTTTGATCCTGCATTATGTGGTGTTTATTTCAATGACCTGCCAAAAGAAAAAATAGCTACTAATTAAGTTTGCAGAAGACAGATTGGGATAGTTGTAAATAATGAAGATAAAAGGTCACAATACAAAGCTGGATAACTGGGCATAAGTTTGCGAGCAAACAATATGCTCTGCAATCCACTAGAATGTAAGGCCATACATCTGGGACCAAAAAGCCCACACTTAAAGAATAAAATGAACCTCAGCTTCCCATGAGATGTGGTAGCCAGAAAAGCTAATGCAGTCCTTGGATATATGAACAGGAAAATACCATGTAGCAGTATGGCAGTTATGTTACTTCTGTATTTGGCAATAATGCAACAACTCCTGCATAATGTGTCTAGCTATTTTACAGATGTCAGCCAGTATTAGCTATGCAAACACCTTTTACGTGATTCACAAGATAAACACAGAGATTTCAAATAGGAAGCCACAGTGTCAAAAACATTTTAATTCATAGTGGTGTTTTTGAGTTCTTTGCAACAAAAGAATTACTCTATTACTTTTACATATTCACAGAATTTTACAGCTGGAAAGGAGCTTGTGAGACCATTGGGTCCAGATCCCTTCCAGAGTCAAAAAAAACAAATGGAAGCTAAGAGCTAGGAGAGGTTCCTTGAGTCCAACATAGCATTTGACAAATTAGGCTGTCACCTACAAAAGCTCGTTTTTCAGAATGAGTTATTTTCTAAGATGCCACTCTACCCTGCCTTTGGCTCAAAAGGTTGAGAACCACAGGGTTAAGAGGTGACCTGATCACAGATAGTAAACACCTATGTGAGAAAGATAAATTTGCTAAGAGAACCCTTCAATCAAGCCAACAAAGGTGTGAGAAAACTAATCAATGATAATAAATTGAAAGACAAGAATAAGGTCTTAAATTGAATTTCAGACTAGAAATAAAACTAGTTATTAACAGTTTTCTTGTTTATTTATTTATAGGTTAATTAGTCACAGGAAGAACTAACCTATGATTGTGACAGAGCCTCCATAACTGGTAATTAAAAAAATTAGCTGAACTGTTTTTCTAAAAGATATACTCAAGTTTAACAGTAATATTGAAGTTTAATAGTAATAGTGAAATAAGAATTAATTTACTAAAATCCTTTGATGTCCAAGTCAAGCTAGAAGATCACAATGGTCCTTTCTGGACTTGATCTATAAACCTAAAGCTGTTCATGCTCCAAGTTTGGACACAACCATGCAAAAATAGCCTACATATATTCAAAATGCAGCTGTTACTTTTGATTTTGAAGGTCACCCCATTGTTGTTTAGTTAAGTTCAAAAATCAATCTTTATTGCATGACACCGGAAGTTAAGGATTCCAAAACAGAAATTCTACTCAAGAAGTGGACAAACTTATTGCTGTATTACAAAAGCATGATTCTATAGGCAGTGCATCTCCAGCTGCTTACAGACATTTAAAAGAACAAAACAAAACAACCCGCCCCCCCAGTACTTTACCAGAAGCTCATTAGGTTCAACCCAGCTCCGCAGCATAGATCAGGTGCTTCAGCAGGGCTTTTTAATGTTTTTAAAGCTGATTCAATCAACTATTAGACACTGACTAAGCTGGGGCCAACTAGCGCAATGCCTCTTCTCGGTACATGCCGGGCTTGGCACGGGAGAGCACCCAGTTTAAAGTAAAACACCATTGTTGTTTTTTGGGGGGGAGGGGGGGGGGTTTAAACATCTGTAAGCAGCCTCCAGGTTGTTTTTAAATGCGATTGTGTTTCCTACTCTTCCACCACCAATGATAAATATAGCCATATTTCACTAACTGAACTATCGCCTGGCCAAGGAAAGCTCATAGGAGGTTTTACCACTCATCTACCAACTTGACTACTTGTCAACACAGGCGAACTTCCCAAATTCATACACAGCATACCAGTATAAATAGATCTTACTGGTCTAACGATCAGTGCTCTTGTGGGATAGAAACGACAACAAAGGACACGTACATTTCTCATTTGTTCTGATACTCAGCTAGTGTGAAGGTCAGTTCAAGTTTCCTCTCAGACCATTCAGTACAGAGGTTCTCAACCTTTCCAGACTCAAGGCACCACACATTAGACTCAAGGCAGCCCTCAGAAAATGCCAGCTCTTTTTCAACAGTTTTTAACAACAAAAATAATAGAGCATTGTTTCTGTTGCAAAGAATTTAAAAAGCTCACAGTAGGTCAAACTGTTTTAACGCTATGGGTTCCTGTTTGAAATCTCTGGATTTACCTTGTGAATCATGTTTTCATACTTAACAGTCTTAGCACTGCATAGCACCTCACAGCACCCTTCAAAGGATCTCAGAGCATCCCAGGGTGCCACAGCACTCTGGTGAGAATCACTAATTTAATGAAGGAATATATAAGTACTGTCAAACTGATGATTAATTAGGCTGCAACTCTGTTTTATTACAAAAAAGGAAGCAAAGCAGTTCTTTCTATAAAAAGGCGCTAAAGAAGATTTTTAAAAGCAGCATAATATAACAGATTAACTTGTGTATTTTATTTCCAGGACACACTTCAGACCAAAATTGCTTAGCCTATGTACATGCTGTCATTTTGGGTTTCTCAGCACTTCACAAATGTAACTAATCTGCATTTTAACAAGGCCATAGTCTTGCATTCTAAGCTTTTTCAAGAGATAGGATCCTAGACAAGTTCAAACATCTCCATGTTAAAAAAAAACCACTTATTATATTAAGGGTACAAGCAAAAATTGTAGTTTAGACTATTAATCAATAATCAAGAGAATTTGTGCAATTCATCTGCTAACATCCCAACTGCCTCAACACTGCTGGCTATTTTAACTGAAATATTTACAAAAGGAGAATGGGAATTCCAAAATTCTGCCTGCAGAGAACAAAAATCGAAATAGATTTATAAGGGGTTTTGTTTTTGTTTTTAAGCTAATGTGAATCAGACTTCCTGTTTAACACAGGTCACCCAGTGTTAGTAATAGTAATAGTCACCCCTATTTAAATCCATAAATTCATGTTACACTAGAGTATACCTTTTAGAAAGACCCCAATCTTCAAAACTGCATGCAATAAAGAATTCCTCACATCCTTGAAAAGTGGTTTCAATGATTAATTATTATCACTGTTAAAAATCTGCATCTGATTTCTAGTTGTCTCGCTTCAGCTTCTAGCCACTAGATCTTGATGAGTGTTTGCTATATTAAAAGTTCTCCACTATCAGAAATATACTTCCCTGGTCTGAAAAAACTACATGATCCAGTGATTTATTTTTTTATAAATGAAATGGACTGAGCTTCTTCAGTACCACACTGTGTGGCAATTAGATAGCAAAAGATCATTACATAGCAACTGACTTAAGCAGCAGAAGTTTCATGCTAGCTTAAAGAGTAAATATTTCCCCATGAACATTTAAAATAACAACTTATTTTTTCTTGAGTGTACCCAAGTAAAACATATAACATGCACAGAAAATTCCTTTTGTTTCAATACAAAACACTTTAGGCTTTATTAAGGTCTGTTTCTATACATTTGGAACATGTCACTTAGATGCACTATTAAAAATTAGTGGGTGATCAATTCCATTGATACCATTTGGATGTTCAAACTGATAGCATTTCAGCATACAATATTTCCACTTCTTTTAAATTCTTCCTACTAAGAAGAAAAGTTAAATATGATGCCATATTTCACAAACTAAGGCTTTTAAGTAATAAAACAAATACCTTATATTAGATATTTATGTTTTGTTAGGTTTTCTTCCGGAAAAGCAGGTCAGCAGTAACATATAAATTAATTTAACCCCACCTATCTGAATTTTAAGCCTTTTATGATGTCTGTATTTTAACAACCAAAAGGCCTGCTCTTAGAACTATTTTGTTACTCTTGAGACTATTCACATGACAGAGTGTAATGAATAATCACTTAAGTACTTTGACAAACTAGCTATATAATACTCTGCTAAATCATATACTGAAATACATACATATACTAGAAATACGTGTTACTCTCTATACACGAAGTATTTTAAATTGTGTTACTTATACATTTATTGAAAAGTTTAAAAAGTGATACTGCAACTTTAAAAAAAATGACATTTATTTTTCTGTAGTGTTGGTATCCTTTAACTGAGTAATTTTACACAAATATGAACCACAAATTGAATAATAAATCACACCGTATATAGGATAAAAAGAATATTACACAGGGGGAGGTTTAGAATTAACTATCTACTTATATACAGCTTTTATTCTTAAATAGTGTTAACATACTACTTCCTTGTTAATTGCCTAGTAGACACACTGCAGTAAGTCAGCATTTCACTGTAGAAATTTTAAAACTAAGTGCAGGATATAGCCACATCAGATATACTCATCCATTTATACTGCAAAATGTCAATCCACAGTAAAATTACACTGAGATAAAGGGTACAGCATAAAGAGGGAGAATGGCTGATTAATTCTCTTTAAAATATTAGCGACATATTAATTTTAACTCTCTCCCCGTGTGTAATAGTCTCCAAGGAATAAGAATGGAAATCCAGCCCTGGGGTTTCTTACCTTAAATCTAAGCAACCACTTAATGCATAAATGGAGCAAATAAAAGAGGTAAGGAAAAAAAGCATTGAAAGGTTAGTTGGAACTTCAGGATATGAAGAGAAAGGAAAAAAGAAAGAAAAAAGTTAAGCATTCAGCATTAACAAAATAATGTTTCAGTAGATCATAGAAAGAGTGGTTAAAGCAGAATGTGTCATGAACAAAAGATTTTCAAGATGAAACTTTTAGTCAACACCGATCAAAGAACTTTCATTAAAAGTAGCACACGACCAAATGCTTGTATTCACCCAAATTCTTGCATTGCTACATTTAAATAAAACAAAAGAAAACAGCTTTTCCTTCGCAATGAAACTTTTTAGGCTCTAAATGTATTAACTTTGGAAGTTAATTTATATCAGATTCTCCAAAGTATCACCCTTCAATAATTTAGGACTTGCGAAAAAGTACTTGTTATATTTTACTACAATTACAGTTTGCTAAAACAGAAGCATATTAACACCTGGGGCATGGACTTAATCTATGTTCTCTTCCAGAGGGTCCTGTCACCTGGCCTTGTGGCACTTGCCTGGAAGCATGAAAAATCTTAGCAAGGGTAACACTTAATTACATTTTTTTGGGAAAAACAATTAATCACTACATCAGCAAACAGTAAATATGGTCCTGCACAGTAAACCAAATTGTAAACCCAATAGTTGCATAACATTTGAAGTTTAGCTGCAAGTTATTATTTATACCATGCTGACACAAAGCCTCAGCTCTTTTCCAAAGCCATGAAAATGTTCAGAAGTACCAGTCCATCCATTGGACAACTTACCCATTTTTTTCAGTTTCATACACTTTAAACATGCTGCCTTTTCTTACACCACATATAATATTGAGCATACTAAGATGGGTAGAGTCCTAACTGCCAAACATCTAGTATTTCAGACAGAATCATAGAAAATGAGGGTTGGAAAGGACTTCAGGAGGTCATCTAGTCCCACCCCCTGCTCAAAACAGGACCAGCCCCAACTAGATCATTCTAGCCAGGGCTTTGTTGAGCTGGGCCTGAAAAACCTTCAATGAGGGCAATTCCACCACCTCTCTAGATAACCTGTTCCAGTGCTTCCTCACCCTCCTAATAAAAAAGTTTTTCCTTTGCTGCAACATGATCATCCATTTAGTTTATAAACTAATCTGCAATACATTAAGAAAATGTATTCTGCCTTTGAAAACATCCTTTTCTGAGTTGGAAGATCCAACAGGGTCTTAGCTTAATTTCAACACATCAAGCAGGAAACAGGATAGCCAGCTACACCAAAGGGCCCACCAATTAAGACATTTTTCATAGTTAAGGGTAATGTTCCACTTAGATTGAAACTTATTAACAAGCTAATATGTACCATCGTAAACTACACTCCTACAGCAGAACTTAATTAAGAACCAATTTGAACAAAAAACTGGCCAAAGAAATACTCCACAAAGGGAGCGCTATATCTAAGAACTTTGTAACTAAGAGAAAGGAAATTAATGCTAAATCAAAATAAATACCCCTGTTCTCTGTCATGTATAAAGTCCACAGACCCGTTAAACCATTAATGTTTTACAGCAGCATGCCTTCAAGGAGGATCAGAACAGAATTAGATAACGGTTTTTAAATTCCATTTCTACAACTGAGACGCCATAAAATGGAGCACCTCTTAATGAAAATAATGTCCATTTATAATCTTAATGGATAAAATTGTTAGAAGACACAAAAGGATGACCATGTAGTTACTCTTTAGGTCTCATA
This sequence comes from Alligator mississippiensis, assembly GCF_030867095.1. NCBI lineage: Eukaryota > Metazoa > Chordata > Crocodylia > Alligatoridae > Alligator > Alligator mississippiensis. Next base: position 172,146,850 of record NC_081827.1, on the reverse strand, counting down.
TCATTCACAGGGTTTCTCAGCCTGAGAGGCTACTGCTGTTTTCATGGAGTGATAGTTTTGAAGCTGGCTGCTAGAACAAGAGAGAAAAAAAATAACCCTCACTTTCAGGTTTCATGGTACCATCGTAATGATGTGCCTTTCTTGGGAAATCGAATGACAGAGAATAAACAAAATATTCCATTTATGACAGGCCATGGACACAGATCTTGAGGGCCCTAAGGATATGCAAGGTATATCAAGGGCTCTCTCACGGCCCAAAAAACTTGCACTCCTCCCCCGCCCCCCCATACACACGCACTTATTTTGGTCCAAAATGAAGACCTGTTATATTGCTATGGAACACAGTATTGCTCTTCACTAGCTAAGGCCTCAAAGCTCTGCCACTAAGTTCTCAGGTAAATGACTACCAGGAAAGCTACTCTGATAGAGAAGAAATACATTAATACCTTCTCCTCCTGGGCTTCAATGGAATGCCAAGTCAAAATACTGCAAACAAACTTGGGATTCTATGGTGGCACTTAACTAATTTTAGGCAAATGAAGTAAAAAGTGAGAAAACACTTTACACATCTCAGTGTGAACACCCCCCCCCCAAAAAAAAACAACCCCAAAACCCTCTTTCTGCATGCAGAGTAAACCACATTAGATAGTGCAGGCACTTATCATAACACTGAGACAGAAACCCTGGATCTTAAAAGATTTCCATGATTCAAGATACAGAGGACAAAAAGTGAGGTACCATACATCTCTTGCACAACTCCCTGAACTTCTGCCAGGCTCCAAAGTGGAAAAAATTGTTAAGTTTTACTAGATGCCAGCAAAGTGGAGAGTTTGGTATGAACAAACATACATTTTAGCTCCTTTACAAGGGGAGGGGAAGCAGCTGCTACTTGGGAGAGCACCTCAGCTGCTATGATCTGTTATCTCTACATGATCCTGTATCCTACACATTAGCCAAATCACTAACTTTGACCCTGAATGGATTAAAGTTGGAGTCCTTTTGTTACACCTGTATCACTAGAGGATCATGCAGTCATGAGTTGCTTCATAACAAGTTTTCCCACTAACCTTTGATATCCAATACAATTGCTACATGTCTTTTCTCTCCTGTAAGACTACTCAAAAGCTAGGTCTTGAATATTCTCTCTTGATCTTGAGGAGGAGATCCTGTCAGACTAAAACCATGTTGAAGAATCTCGAGAACAACAGCTTTCTCTGCCAACAGGGAACTACAGTTCATCCTGACCAAAGATACTAATTTGTTCCAGTTCTCTTGAAATAAAAACCTACAAGCTGATCATCCAGTATACGGAGTCCAGCAGTTTCCCCTCTCTCCCCACATGCTCAACTTAGAATAAAACTGAGGAAAATCCAAATTGTCTTGAATTCTTCTGTACTATTTTTTCTCCAGACACAGCCTTTAATAGGTTGTCATAAAACGTATAAAAATGAACTCCTTTCTTATGTGAGGGCATTGACTAAGAAAACTAGCACTTTTAAAAAATTCTGCACTGTAGCAAGACCCAAAGGGTATAAGAGCTGTATTGCAAGTGCTGCAATCCAACAGTAAAAGTGAAATATTTACAGTTAGGCTGACAAAGGTTGAAGTGGAGGATGCATTTTTAGAAGTACTGACAAAAAAAAAAAAGTCTGCTTTGTTGACTACCTTCACAGTGGCCTTTAATGCTTCCAACTTGAGCTGTTTCAAGTATAAGTAGGATGCTTCATCATTTCTTCTTGTCCAGGAACCAACTTTGCCTCTTTCAGGATTAACCTAGTAACCCATGTTGGAAAGAACGTGGAAGAGCTAGCTGTACAGGATTTAGATGCTCTCATGTGGGGCTTGACAAAACCAACTTTGTTTTAACTGATGAATCCACCACTTATTCATCTGTTCCACAAATAGTTTTCCTACTCACTATTTTGATTAGGTCAGACTCACTTTAACTTGACAGATTTCTCAGGAGGTAGATTTAAAAGATAAACTTCCCTCTTATGCTGGAATGTAAAGAAGTCTTACTGGAAACAATTTTCTTGCTCTCTCTTTTTCTGTGGTTTCAAGTTACGAAACTGAAAGTTTTCCTTCACCCCAAAGAGGTACTTCTATATTTAGGAAGAACTAGATTTGGGCTTGTTTCTCAGATTTGATCCCTTCCAGAAAATCAGCATGAAAAGATAAGAAACACAGATAAAGGACTCCTACTGTTGAAAATATATTCCTGGGTTCCAGGGCACCTCTTTAAGGGAGTACCATGTTTTTTCCTGCTTTTCCTTCCTTTTGGGAGGAAGACAAGGAGCCCAATAACCATGCAGACTGGTCTCTATGCACATTTTATTTTTCTTCTCCCTAATTTGTTATATGGATGATTTGCCATGAGATTCTGAAAGAAATAAATCTTGCAGAAGAACAAGAAAATCCTCCAAATGAAGTGGGATAGGGGAAAAAAGGGGTAGAATATCCTGGGGACTGAGTGTTGGGGAGAAAGCCCAGTGGGTATAAGGGGACTGTGAACACAGACCAATGTATCCCCCCCCGATGCACAAGCTGTTTTATCCTGCTTGCCCTCCAATTTCTCCTCAGCTCCCTTCTGTAATGCTTTCCAAGAAGGAAGAGGAAACAGGGGTGAGCCACCTAGTCCAAAGCAACAGAAGGGAAAAGTTAGTCAAAATTTCTTTTTTGGTAATATTTGTTTCTTCTGTACAGCAGGAAGTCGGTACACCTTCCTACAGTTACAGGGGCAAAACAAAGAATGATGGGTTCTTTAGTGTAGCTGGCCACATCTTCCCCAGTGACTATTAGTGGTTTTATCTATCTAGACTGAAGCAGGGTGAGGGTCCACTGGAACAGGTCTGTGGATCTTAGACAAAAGAAAAAATACTATTTCAATTTAAAGTTGCAGTGCATCTTAAAAATCTTGAAATGATGCTGATGATCATTTCAAGCTACACAATGTTTATGGATCTCCTCATTCCAAATGAAAATACAACATCGGTCAAACATCCTTTGGAATAAGCTTTGCTTTTAAAGCATGAATATCACAGGGTCTGAACACAAGACACGTTTATCCATCCAGTCATTTGAGAGCTTTAAAATGACGTTTTTTCAAGAGTCTAATTTATTGTATTACATTGAGTTTGATCTTGTTGCACTGAAGTAACTGCACTATTCTAACTATAATGGGTTTAGAACTGGGCCTAAATTAAACTTTGCTAGTGGAGATAAAGCACCCTTAATGCACCCTAAAAGTATCTCACTAAATCAAAGATATTATAGAAAATGGTAGTAATGGTAAGTCAACCTACATACAGTCCATCCTTACCAACACAAAATTCTGCTGACCATTTTTATAGAAATGCACAGTAGATTTCAACATTGGGGAGTTGATCTCCTAATGAGATTTCCAGGTAAAAAAAATGTTTATGCAAATATTCATTGGCAAATACACCAGCTATCTTTTTACCTGTTATGTACACACACTAAGGTAAGCAAACACTTCCAATGAAGAATGTGAGAAAATAACTGTTATACAAACAAATTGTTGAAAAGCTCTTGAATAAAATGTTGCTTTGCTGAAAAGGTTTTTAAAATAAATAAAAAGAACGACGTGAATTTCAATTTTAAATTCCAGGCTGAATTGTCTACTTGTATTAGTTATGTAAAATTACAATAGGTAATTCAGACAGAATGACATGAATAACAGAAAGCAATTCATGTCAATCAAAAATTCTGGGGGCAAGTTGATTTAAAGAAGCATTCAACTGCATCACTAATTTGAAAGGTTTGCAGATTTTTTAATTTGTTATATATCTTGCAAGTGACAAGGCTCCATGTTATTTACCTCTCTTCTTCCAGAACATTAATCTGACAGTGTTCTTTCATATCCTGGTGCCATAAATTAGTAATAAACTCACATTGACTAAAATTATTTCAATCCAAGACCTTCTTTTAAACATTCATGTCTAATTTACACATGCCACTGCTTAGTTATGTGTATACCAGTGTAATATCAGAACATACAGGCAACCATTTACACATCTAACCAAATTTGTATTAAACTTCAGCTTTAAAAATTCAACCTGAAACTATTCTTAAAAATATTTTTAAATGACACAATTGGCTAGCCCTGGACTTGGTTATAATCTGAATGTTCAGATTTAAAAAATCCAGAGCTAGACATGTGCCACGTACAGCTCATTTGAACCACTGCTAAAACCCAAACATTTCATGCAAATATCGATATAATAAGCTTCATCTATGCTGGGACCAAAACAGGTGGCAAAGGCCTCATTTTAGGTGAATGAATTCTTCAACCAAGTTACAAAGTAGCACTAGTGGTATATTATATTAGTGGTATATATACACTTGGGTCAATGAATCCATGTTGTGATACTGACTCAGGCAGGTAAGAGACAGAAGATTACACCTCTCATTCAGGTATCTCCTGACATCTGATTCAAAAAAAAGGCAATAGGATTTACCTCTATAAAAGCAAGCAGGTTTATGAGCACACAGAGATGAATTCCATGATAACATACACAGAAGTAAAGGTAAAATCGTCTTTAGGGTTACAGAGCACAGTGGAATAATTCCCTTTAAATCCATCTGGACAGAAATTGAGAAAAAAATATGCTGGGATGTAGGAAAATGGTAAGTTACTATGCAAGCCTTCACACATTTTGAAGCCAAGCAACAATCGATTTGCAAGACTTTGACAATATCACCTACCTTCACTCCATGTCCAATATCATCTAGAATTGTGTAATCAATAGGTTTTCTAATGTAACGAACCGGTCGCTCCAGGTTGGCTGGTGCAATAATTTTGTGGGTCCTTGAGGTGTTTTTATTTGTAGTCAAAATGCCAATTTCTCTTCTAGCAACTTTCTCTTTGTGAATGTCCACTGTCTGCAAAACATAACACATTTACCAATAGAGGAGAATATTACGTGCAGATTTGACATAAAAACTACTCAATCCTAGGTGATCGTGTTCAATGTACTATGAAAAATAAGTTGTTTACCTTCTCTTTGTTCAGTATACTGTTAGAACTGGATATCTTTAATCGTTTATTTATAGTTAATAATGTCTTGCTTCTCTTTACAATTAAGCAAATTCCACACTTCAGGCTGTTAGTGGCATGGTTTCTCACTGCAGTAATGTATTCATCCTCAGTGGCAAAGGAGAATACTGTTCAGAAAAATCAGACACTATAAATGGCTCACTAAGCATAACAGGTTAGCTCTTTTAAAGTGCTCAACATTGACCTGCCTATTCCCAATGAAATCAATAGCTAATTTCCTGGGCTGTCCATGGGAACAGTGCTGATCTCATCTTAAAATCCTACTCTACACATCCAGCAATAACTGTAACAGGAGCACTATTAGTATGCAGCAAAGTAGTAATTAAGAAGTCACAACTGAAAAAAAAAGATGCTTCATCACACCTCCAAAGATATCAAACAAATACAGGTGCAACATCCGGCTGGTACTTTGCATTTTCCTGCTCTCTATTTAATGACAGTCTCAATCATTTTTGTAATTCATCCCTGAAGAAAATGCAATTACACTGTCAGAAAAGTTGGTCTCTTTAATGCATGAGTAAGTAACCTGTCTCTGAATGGCAGTTCTCAAACTTGCTTCTACTCTGAGCAACTTAAAATTCCCTTTCAAACATTTAACCAACTTGACTGTGCACCTTTCATCTTCTGCTGCAATACTTGTTTAAACAGAAGTACCATATTTACCCAAATCCAAGACAACTTCGAATTTAAGACTTAAATTTAAATTAAATTTAAATTATAATTTTCCATGTATAGAACCTAATTATTGGAAAGTTGTCTTAAATTCATCCCCCCCATCGCCGCCACCCCCCCCCCCCCCACCTTCTGCCACTGCTGAGACAGGGAAAGTAGTTCTGGGGAGCAAAGAGCCATGCCTCTACCCCTGTTCCCCCTCATACCTGTCTCTTCCCCCACCCCCCCTTATCTTCTGCAGCAGCTTTGGCTCCAGAGCAGTCCTGGCCTGCTTGGGGTCCCAGAGGTAAGCAGTGGGGTGGGGTGGGGTGGGGGCAGGTTGTACAGTCTCCTCCATGCTCCCTGCAAATCACACACCACTGAGCTCCCCCACATGCCCATGTCTCCCCTCTCCTGCCCCACTACAAGCCCACATCCTCATTGCATGAGCCACTTGAGTCTGCGGCAGGTGGCAACTCAGCCCTGGCTTTGGCCTCAAGTCTGTGGCCAAAGCCTGAGCCAGAGCTGAGCCACTGCTTACGCCAGGTCAGTACCCAAATCTAAAAGAAGCTTTCGCACCCAACTCCCATAATGATAGGTAAGGGGGGCATTGTCTTGGATTTGAGTGAAGACGGTAACATTACTTACAGTATTGAGAACAGATTGAAGTAATTTTAAAGATGCTACTTAAGTTACCTTATTTTTCTTCTCACAAAGGCATAGTGTTCTACTTAGCACCAAACCTCTCCCCACTTTGTCTGCAGCTCTAACTGTTAATCTCTCCAGGTCAAGAAGCACTATGACTTCGCTTTCCTTTTCTGCTATCACTCTAATTTTGGTATGATTAGACTCATATTGGTCAGATTTGAATTTATACCAAAAAACACTTAACATAAAGCAATATATGAAACAGTTATGCATGATAAAGAGGGGTAATGGATTCATTTTAAGTTGCTTCAGAACCTCTTAAAATTTTAAGCCCCTTGGCCTGGGTGATGACTAGGTAAAAGCCATGTTATTTTAAAAATTACATTCTTACTGTGAAGAAAAGCAGCCCTATGAGTCATAACCCCAGAGGTATGCTACCCCCAGGATATGAAGCTAATATTTTCAGCTAAACCTACATTAGTAATTTCACCTGAGGAAATTCACATTGCGAGTATGCTTTAGCTATAATAAACTATTCAAAACGAACCTCATTAAGACTTCTCTAGTAGCTTTCTTGTTACTACTTCAAAAATGAAATGAATGTTTGTGAATGGTACCCAAGTTATTTGTACAGTCAGAAGGCAGGGAAATGCTACTTGCAAGAGAAGAGAAACAGCAAAAAGATCTCTACTGATTCCCACAGTGACAAAATAAGTTTTTACGGTTTACATTCCTGTTTATGCTGCTCTCACCAAAATTAACAGTAAACTAGATCCTGTTTCAACCCATATTAGAAAGCCATCCTCATTAGGTTTCAAACAAGTATATCCATACAAATGTTTTGAAGAATACAGGGTTGCACAGATGCCCTGACAGGAATAAGATGTACAGGGGCTAGTAGTACTGCCAGTCGAGATGGCCTGATATTTCCCACTAAAACGTCTTTCAGTTGCTCATAATTTTGCTAAACTAAATGTTGAGATTAATTTTCAATGGCAGGTACCTGCCACCTAAGGTTGAATATTTTTTAAAAAAACTCAAGCCAAAATGATCCAGTTATTTCTGAAAACACAGAAAGAAAAAAAATCTAGTAATTTTTTCTTTGAAAGCTCAAGTGCACCCATACTTTGGATCAAGGATTTGAAATATGAAAAAGGATTTGCCTGTGTGAGGTATGTACCATCTGCCACAGAAGTACAGGCGAATTTGGTCAACTTATAGAAAACTTGGAAAAAAGTTCAATTTCCAAATACACGGCAGAGATTTGGAGATTAACAGCTAAAATCATAAAATTCTGTCTTCACTGAGCATGCATAAACTCATGCGTAAATAAAGGATGCATCCACCACCCCACAGAGCAACTAAGCCTGCTCTATCCCCTTCACAGCGCTTACCTATGACTGGACTGCACATTCACCATACTCCAAATGCATATGCTCCAGGCCAGAGCCACACAAATCAAGGTGGGACATGACACCAGTATTGAGAGCAGGAAGGCTATCTTTCGAGACAGGGAAAAAAATGAGGAGGAGGGAATGATCAAACCAAAAGTCAGGGGAAAAGGGGACTGAAAATAAATAGGATTAGAGAAGACAGACATTAGGATAAAAGAGAAAAAAGAAATGGGTCTGCAGAGAGACTGGCAAAAGAAGCCAAAGGAAATGTGAACTAACTGGATAAAAAGCACATGGAGGGAAACTAGGACTATGAGCCAACAGGATTGACAGATGTGGAGTGGGCAAGAAAGGCTTACAGTTCAAGACGACGAATATCACAAGCCTGTGGAACTAGCTACATAAGAAGAAAACTGGAACAGGGAGCCATTTGTGGGATACAAAGGAGGAGGGAAAGATTAGATGGTACATGGGAAAAACAATTAAACTTCCAGGTAAATGCTCAGAAGAGTTTCTCTTCACTAGAACACACTCTCCTTTTGACCTGGGATGGTACCCAAGATCCACGCATCTCACCACCACTCTGCTGTAAATATGTGGGAAACCCATTAGCAAAGCATTGCATCTCCTTTAAAGTTTAGCAACAAAAAGGATAAGACCCTACTACTACTGTCAGTTATTCCAGTAATTCAAATGGCAGAGGTCTGTGTGGTGAGCGTAAGTGTTCCAGCCCTATATGTCACTATGATGCCCCATGAGAGAATTTCTATGGTTTTTTTTCCCAGTTTGATTTTTTTAATATTTCAGGAAATCACACACCAAAATCTACTTTCAAAAGCATGAAGGTTGCAAAGTCAAGCATTTCAATTGTTAGAAAATGCTAAAATTAAAGATTTCCTGTGCAACCTAAACTTAGCCCACTTGTGCCTATGTATTATGACAATCTAATTATATGGTCACATACTATTTGTTTCCACTGGGCCCTTACTTCACTCAGCGCATTGTGCTTCACAGAATGGATGATGCCCAGTTGCTGAACTATGCAATATTTTATTTTTTCCTCGACTCAATGCATTAGTCCCATGCCTTATTTACTGAAACACTATTCAGAAGCTACTCTGAAGATGGAATTAATTTCTTCATAGAATTTCTTATCGTGCTCATTAGCAGAGAGTGCTTCAAATGTTAATGAAGGTATTTTCACCCATGTTAGATAAATTAGTTTTACCCTCATACTGCAGAGAACTGAGACAGACATGTCAATGTGCACAATACCTACTAATTTTGATAGTCCGATCTGGGATAACTATAACCTGATCTTTCAAAATATGTCAGCATTATCTAGCACTTCAAAACAGGCCAACAATTTCTAGTTAGAACCCATATAATTAGAAATACAATTACTGAGCACCTATAGAAAGTTTGCTTTAAGTAACTTGCCCAACATCACATAGGTTACTGTAGCAAAGGCAAGGATAGAATCCAGGGCAGCCTTAAACTGTCTGAAACATGAAACTGACCTCTTCCCACAATCCCCTTGTTCACACTACACATCTTCCAAAGCATACAATAAATTAGGGAGGAGTCCTACAGTCACCCTTCTTCAGTGTACAACCCCATTTCATTAATAAAGCAGCTACCTCTGGGGGGGTGGGGGGAGGAAGAGAGCGAGCGAGAGAGCATGTATGTTAAATTAAACAGTTTCAAACCACAGGGGGATAGGGAAAGTTAAAGCTGTACAGGCAACTCTAATTCCACCATTTCCTAAATTTACAGCATTTGACTTTGCAGCCTTAATATTATTTTTAGACGTACTTTCTTCCCCTCCGATTGTGAGCGTGCACATAGAACAACCTTTATTAGCTATGTGACAAGATGAGAGAACAACTCAGTTCGACTCAGAATCTAAACTGGGTTTGAAGGCCTGGTAATTAGAAACATCATTTTTTAAACTTGTAAACCAAATATATTTTAGTCCTGGGGTCCCTCAATACCATTATGACGACTAAGTATGTAAATAAATATATAGTGTCTATGCAAAGTTTCCAAACAATTTTACTAGGACTTTCCTCTAGACTATAATTTTAATCCAAAGTTCTTGGGAAAGGAAAACAACAGACCGGCAGACAGAAAATATCAGTTAACAGCAATATTGTTATTCCTCTTATAATATAACAGTAATGTCAAAATATGAAGTTGAACAAATTTAAGAATTAACTTCTCTTACAACACGGAATATTACAAAGTAATGAAATCTCCCACCAGCCTGGCACTAAACAAAAGCATTGAAGTATCTTCTGAGACTTCACTAACAGACCAGCACAGATCAAACTGAAATTATTTTACAACAGTTCTCAGTATTTCCTACATTTAGTGCATAAAATATCTTAGAGAAATGCTCTGGTTCATGACTAGCCTCTTAAGTGGTATAGTAAAACAAATACCAATACCATTTTCTGCATGGTGTATTGTATGTTACCAAGCAGACAGATGCTTAAATCATCACTTAAGCCAGACTAAATATGATTTTCCACTATACAATTAACATTTACCAAGTATGGAATGAAGGCTCTAACTCCTTTGTCCAAAACTGATTTCAGTGTTGAAAAGTGTATATAGCTATACTAGGTAACAATTCCTTTCCTCTGTCACTTCAGAAAGATTAGAAAAAAACCCCTCTTTCCACCCCCTCCTCCTTCCCGCCCCCCAGTGCCTGGCCTCTTGGGAATTCCTCACTACTGCATAAAAATTGAATGAAAAAAGGTTTATAACTCATTGAATCCTAATAATATGACTGATCAAGTATCAAATTAAAAATAAAACATTGCTGAACTCTGTGCTAGCCTTTCCTGCATTAAGTATGATTAAAGTATATTCTCCATTTTCCTGACGGAAACAGAATTTTAAATGACTTGCTCTTACCCTGGTCAGTCATAATCTTGGCCAGATACAATTAGCTTTTTGTAAAAGATACTATCTTGCTACTGTGAAAACTTGTTTCTATGAATTAAATAGCAACTCTTATTAAATGTATAAATATATCTGGCTTCCTTAAGGAATACTGTAATAGCTATGGCAGTACTATTGTACCAAATAATGAAATGTATAAAACTTATTAGCAGAAGATCATCTAATGGGAATTTTCTTGCATGGCAAGACTGCCTCTTTATCTAATAGCTGAACTGAATGACTAAGGATTTTACTGAGGAAAAATAAATCCAGAATTCAGCTTGAAAAGATTTTGCTGACAGGTTTTTTAAAAAAAAAAACCTTGTTTGGGACACTATTGCAGATACAAGATGTTAAAAATTCAATAAAATAGCTATCCTGGAATAACAACACTGAGACAGCTGATTATCAGAGAAAAGAACAAAGATTAACTGTCTACCAAGAAAATGGGAACAGTTGCCCTCAACACACAGGTGACTATTGGCACCAGCATTCATAAATCCCTGAAGTGACAAAGAGAAGAGTACTGACAGCAAATTTATTTAACAATTTAGAAATGTCTATCAAGTAAATCTTGTGGTGTGAATATATTCCCTGGAAAATCTCTAGGGAGAAAAATAGATTCTATGATCTTGACTCTAACGTGAATGGTGATAAAACTAAACTAATAAATCAGCACCTTATAAAATCTACAAAAAAGAATAGATGTACTTAGCCTTTTTAATTTGACAGAACCTGAGAAATTTCCCCCTAATCAGTAATTTCAGGCTACTGTCACCATTTTGTGAACCTTTCCAATTCTCAATTAACCTTGGGCCAGTGCTTCAAATTTTCAGAAATTCAACTGCCCGTCAAACTTTAGAAACAGTTACTATTATCTTGTGATATGTAATTCAAGATGCTTTCAAGGAAGTGAGGGCAAGCTGCAGGCTTGATGAAGAACATGTTTGAAACAGTTTAAGTATATGTTCTATCTCATTCATTCATCGGTAATTCTCTGTGCCAATTTGAAATGGCAAATTTTCAGTATGCAATTTAGCAAAACACTATACCAGTCTAAGTGCTGGAAAAAGGTTAAGCAAATAATAAGTGCACTAGATAATTCCTAGTGTTTCAGAACTGAGAGACATCACTTCACTGTCACCTCTTACTTAAAAACTATCCTCCTCCTCTTATGAAAGGGTTGCTCAGACCATTAGTTAAGCAACCTGTTTAAAAGGTAAAGTCTAGTCAAATGTCAGAGCTGCACTCATTTACAAGTTTGCCAACCTAATTTTCAGAAGTTAGTTTACTAGGATCAAGATTTATATTTTAAGACAGCATTCTTAAGATACTGAAAAATATCCCATATCATAAATTAATAATACCCAGGTAGAAAATGAATCATGCTGGTACTTTTGGAATAAGCTGACAGTTCTCGTAACTTAAGCTAACAGAATGGTTCCAAACGTTTACTGACAAAATACCAAGAGGTACAGGGGGAAGTCAACTAACTCCAGGGGGCTGGGTCACCATGCTGCAGCAGCTTGAATAAGTGCTATGATTGGGATTTGTTTAGCCTTGTATTAGTAGGCTACTCCTGCAGCTGGCATCATTCGGGGAGTCACCTATTGCTGTATTTGCAAAAGTAAAGAATTGGAGTTTTGGGGCAATGGTTATAAAACTGAAAGATGCATAGTACTATGCTGACCACTGAGATTAGCCTCAGACCTTCTCAGCAGAGCAATAATAGGAATACATGAACCACCACCGTCACATCACTCCTCCTTGATCTCATTATGGCAGCAACCAGGAGAATCTTGATCTATAATATTACCATGAAAAGAGAAGTTTCAAGAACCACCATATTTGCTCACATATCCCACGACCCCAAATAAGATGCACACTTTGTTGTAGGACACCAAAATGAAGAAAAACGGTTTTCCAGAGTGATGGCTGATTCCTAACTGCAGGGGATCATGATCGTATGACTGAATCCTGACTGGTGTTGCTCAGGCAAAAGGTAAAATGCCACTGGTGCCATGGTAGAGGTTAACTGCCATTGGTGAATTGGCAGCAGCTACTGGCGGATCACTCAGCCAAAGGCTACTGCCAATTTTGCAGAGCTGTGAAAGGGTTAACACTGTAGCTCTGACCCCAAGGCTGACAGAGGAAGCAGCAATTTTACAGCATTTCCATGTATCTACTCCAGCACAGAAAATCAGCTTTCCCACTTAAGATGCACACCACAGTTTTTAAGGGCTGATTTCAGGGGTAAAGATAGGCATGGTATGTAAGTAAATATAGTAGACTAATACTGAACTTGAAAAAAAATCATCTCTGAATAAATATATCTGGTAAGTCTCAGGTTTCAATAATATTTTTGAGTATTTAGAAGTCAGTGATAGCTGATTTGGGAATCTGAACAGTTAAAACAAATATTATATTTAGACAAGATTTCTGTAAGCTAGAGTTACCCATCTGGGTTTTCCCAGACATGTCCTCTTTTTAGTCCTCCAATCTCTGCCCAGGCGAGTTTTTCAAATTTGACCAAACATCCGGGTTTGGGAGTAAGGGGAAACAAAATGGGCAGGGGCAGGGTGCTGGCATATCACTGCCTCCCCTCCCCCAGTCACATTCCCCCCATCCCCGACAGGTGTCCTCTTTTTTGGAACTGAAAATATGGTACCCTATGTAAATCATCAATTAATTTGGGCACATGGTTAAGTTCATGCCAATTCAGAACAACTCTGATGCATATGCTGGATTTGAATCCAATACCATGTAAGCACATACTTAAATGCTTCCTTCTTTGGATTGCTTTCCTGATTTGTGACCTATTAACTTGAAAAACTGAAATGACTTCACTAGTTTCAGGGTTAGCAGTCAGATTAGGTTTGCAGGATTTCCCATGTAGAACTACAAAATCTCATTTAAAAAATTAACATCTCCAACTATGAGCTTTCAACAAATAATTTTTAAAAAGTTCTTTTTAACAAAAAAAGCAACACATAACTGACTGCTCTGCCCTGGAGAGAGCTTGATTCTGAACAACGTGATGCCGAGGATTCAGTTCTTCTTGTTCAGAATTAAAAGTTCTGTATCCCTTCATCTGTTTTTGCACCACGCTGTTTTCTAGACATGTGCCAGTACCAAAAGACCAACATGCTAATTACTGTAATACTGTACAGTCAAATGTGAGCTGAAGGAAGTCACGGTCTTCGCCCATTCTGAAATGAAGCTGATAACGTAGGTGAGACTGAATAGTACAATTCTGGATTTAGTAGAGTCTTCTGACTAGCACTAGAAATGGTATGGAATTTTTACGTTAGGTAAGCAAAAAAATAACCATTACAGAAGTCTACGACAGTTCAGAGTTTGTTTGGGTTTTTTAAACCTTCCAAGACACTTGCCCCGTCATAAGAAGCATAATCAAAACTCCTAGATGGAAATTCTCTAAACCAAAGATATGGTCCAGGAAGTAAAGTCAAATTTCATTTCTAAATACCTAGAAATTAAATTCTATTTGGAAGCCAACACTGGCACCTACAAACTAATACTGCTGGATTAAATCCATAAACTTAACTTTAAATGCTGAAACTCAAATGGCATATAATAAGTGGGCCTTTATAAAAAAGAATTTTAAATATTAATTTAAAATTCTACTTTTCAAATGACTGCATCCATAGCAAATTAATGGAAACCAGGGATGTTTTTAAGAGATGGACTGCTGATATCCTCAAACAGATTGCTCTGCCAGGCTACTAATTTCCCTAGATAAAACATCACTCGTATGATATCAGCATTTCCAGTGAAAGAACTGAAAGCATCATGCATTTGAAAAGATCAAGTCTCCAATAAAAAGATCACATATTTTTATAGAAATGTAAAAAGATACCAAAAACCCTGAAAAATATTTTTAGTTATGCTTTGTTGTATAAGTATAGCATTCTGAATCTTGGCAGATATATTTCCGTTAGCTGATTAGCACTGGCAATTTAGCACTCCATTTCAACTAGCAATTTGAAATAGCAACTGCACCAGTGAAGACAAATTAAACTCATATTTCAATCAGTACTTATGTCACATTCTCAGAAAGAAACAGAAAATTAGAAATGTGATGGCACTCCTAAAAGAGCTTTATACAAGCTATGTGACAAAATGAGATTTTCACAGATACAATACATAAATCTGATGCAATAAGAATGGAAATCATTTCTACTTATAGAGTGCTTTTTATGTAATGTCAGAATCACAAGGTCTTTGCATATTTAATGACTGAGGCCCCCTCTACACGTTACATTTATGCCACGGTTAATGTGTTAATCATGGCATAATTGGCAAGAGTGCTACATGTGCACCAAATTTAAGGTGCCAAAGAATGGCAAACCAGCCATAAAAATGTTCTACATATAACGTAGAACGTTTTACGGCTGGTTTGTATGGCGCCTTAAAATGTTAGTGTGTGGCAGGTTTGGGGCCAGGGCCAACTATCAGCTGATTGCCAGCTCCAGGCCTAGAACCACACGGGGAACCAGAACCAGTCACAAACCTGCAGGCACTTGACTTTTCCCAGTACTGGGGGAGTCCAAGATCATGATCCTGGGTTCCCCCTGCACTGGTAAGCAAGACAACATTCGGGATCTGATTCCCAATCCCCCCAAAAAATCACACCTCCTGACAGGCACATATGGTACGGCAGGAAGTGTATTTGTTGGGATTGGGGATCAGATCCCAAGGCACCTTTAAATAAACGTGTGCCAGGGGCCTAAGATTCACCTCTCTGGTGAGGTAAATGCACAGCGTTTTATTTTAAAGAAATATGGTAACTTAAAAGTAAGTGATTGATGCCAACTGTAGAAGAAATGGATTCCAGACTCCCCATCTTAAAAAGTGCTTTGTCTGAATTATAAGCAATTTGCCATGTACTAGCCAGAGGAATAAAAGCTTCCTAAAATAGGGCGAGAAATACTGATACAAAACATAGTGCTTATCATTGTCCAGCAGAAATGGCCAGGTGAAATGACAACCACCTCCTCCCAGTTACTGGGATGCCAGAAGTGCCAGGATTTCTACTAGAATATTATTCCTTCACCTTGCTCAAGGCAGTTGCAAGGTGGGATCACCATTCCTTCCAGCCTCCCCATAACTGCCAGTGTTCTGAATAGTCAGTTTACTCTAGTGGAGCTTAAAGCAGCAAGCAGTGGCTAAGGCTCAAAGCTGCCTGTAGGCTTAAGAAAATACTGCATCAGTTCACCTCCTGTTTGCTTTTGTAAGGTCATCTTCACAACAACAAGCATGAAAAGCCTTTTTTTTTTTTTTTTAAATGGAAGTTGGCAAGCTGTAGAAGTCTATACCACTCACCTGGAAAGCTCACCTGGGAAAGTGGATTTCTCAAGCCCTGCTTAATCATAGCATCTAAATCATTTTGTTCTCGTTACTATGAAGTCCAACTTTCAATCTTTCAAAATGAGATGAAACTATTTCAAAGATTAACAAAATATAAACATTTAAGTAAGTTATCCAACTGATGTCTTTACCAAGCAAGACCTCTCTGACTATACAGGTTTTCCTCACTTTATGCGGGTTCTGTATGTGTAAATTCACTCTTACATGATGACCCTTTTTATACAAAAAATTCATATGCAAGGTAAATTCACTCTTATGTGATCAGTATGGTGGAAGCCCACAGTCAGCTGCTTTGTGCAGTGCCTTGTGGGAGTTACGCACACCAAGATATAGTCTCCTGCGTGGATCCGTGTTCCTTGCTCATTATCTGCGACGTGTTTCTATAGTTGCCATCCCCATTATGTTAGTGCCCTGTGCTTGTGTGTACTGTCTGCTGTTGGCGAGTATCAAAATCGTCTTGTAAAAGTGGTAGAAATGGGTGTGAGGGTCAGTACAGTCGAGGTCTTGGAATGCATCCCTATTTGTTACATTGTAAAGTGGGTTCCCTTTATGTGAATTTGAGTTACGCATTATTTTCCAGGAACGCATGTACAGCATAAAGCAAGGAAAACCTGTACTTCTATGAAAGCAGGCTGGTCCCAGATTTGTCTGCTTCTGCACAGACCCTCATGATCTTTGTACCATCTTATAACCAAGACCCAATTGAGTTTCTTTTGTAAATACTGTCCTAAAATGCTATGTGCAGTCAGATATGCACAGGATGTGCGGAAGCCTGAAAGAACAAATGTAAGCACCTAAAGCTGGATTGTTTGCACAGGAGCAGAGGGGGCCAGCCTTTTTGGCAGGCATGCCACAAGTTAGCTACACACCCTCCCCAATTGCCACTCCAATCCCCTTCTACTGCCCAATCTGCTGCTGTACTTTCTGCTCCCAAGCCCTGTCCTTTCTGCCTGATCTGCTGCTTCTTTCCCTGTGCTCCTGGCCTATTTGTTCCTTTGCTTTCTACTCCCTGCCTTGTCTGCCACTGTGTTGCAAGTCCTCTCCTCAATCTGCTGAGTACTACACATACAGGCTGCCTGCATCACTTGTGGCATCTGTGCAGCAGGCTGGCCACCGCTGTACAAGTGTATGCTCTAGTGCAAATTCTTTTCAACATCAACTGCTGAATTTCATTTGGTAGATAAGTAAAATAGATTTCACTTTTTTTTCCATAATTGAATTGTATGATTTATAGTTTAATCTCTATATGCCCTGAAATGAAAGCATGTGAAAATTATTATATTCATCTACTTTAAACACACATGCTATCCTTTATATGGCTGCCTCATATTTAACTGTGCTGTTTTCTGCAGTGATTTCTCCATATTAATAAATTATTATTACCTACTGACCACTTTAAAACCTTTTAATGTTGTGCCTGTTGATGTTTATTATGCCACATGATAAACATGTGCCATGAGCGACAACATTCTGGTCAAAACAGAAGAGTTGGATGCAGAAAGATTCCCCACTGATTTTAGGAAAACTGTCTTTTCCTATCTCTACCATACAGGATAACATCATAACCCTTAAGAGTACTGGCTGTACGATTTCAGTAACACATTGTACAACGCAAGTAAAAAGTAAAAACAGTCTCACTTGTGAAATATGGTTGATTGAAGATTCCATACGCCGCAGCTGGGATGCCTGAATATCCAGCATTTGGAGAACATTGTTAGCCAAGGTGTTGATCAGATAGGCTACACTTGCTAAGGACTGGGTAGTGTAGGCTTTGGTTTCTTCTAGGGCCCGCTGTTTATCTGCTGACTAAAGACAGAAAAAATGTTTATTACAAGAACCATCAGACATGAAGGCTTTGCATATAAGCTTCCTCTCTCTTTCTAAACGATAGGATTTTTTTGTTTTATACAACAAACACAATTCTCTTAATTTATCATTCTTAAATCACTCCAACTTTCCTTCATTTAATTTTTTTCTTAATTTCTCCAAATAAATTAATTTAATTATTGTGCTTTTAAATTTTATAAAATATATTTTGAAAAGTATTATACATATATATTCAGATAGCCTGACTGAAGAAACTTCTAAAATATACTACCACCATATAAATACCACACTTTCCATTAGTTGATCTCAAAGCTCTTCACTGTCCTTAAATACTGAAATTTCTAATGCTTATACTCATGAGTCTGTTCATTTAGCCACCTACAGATATATTCTCATTACAGAATTTTAAGACTCATCACCAAACTTTGTATTCCTTAATTAGGTTTTACACTATATGCCTGAAATAATCTACAAAATAATATAGTCTTCAATTCCACTATTTTTCAGACTCTAAATGCCCTAAATAGCCAGTAAAAATGGAAGCAACTCTTCATAATAGAGGACCTTTAAGTATTTTCCTAAGATATCAAAAAAGTAGCCACTTGAACATATTCTTCGGGGGGGGGGGAGGGGATGCTTTGTCTCCTCCTACTTTTTGTCAATATAGCCATATATTTACAGTTAATTTGTTCCATTTTTTTTGGAAGTTGATCAAAGCACTAAGGATACCAACCAGCAGATCATCACTTAGAAATCTAAGAACACACACATTTTTCAAACAGCTCCAAAATTAATAACTTAAGGGTTTGGCCCTTCATTGACATCTAAGCATTGCTTGAAATACAACAGCTGTCAACTGTTTCATGAAAAAAATATGAGAGGCTGACTTTTAGTCTTTTAAGTCCAACATATGCAAGAGCACACATTTGGATGAGGCTGTTCCTACTTTCAAAATGCAGCCACAAAGTATCTCTCAGTACTGGACTTCACTTCTTCTAGGACAGTGAGACCAACCTCATTCAGACCTGCAAGCCAGATAAGTTCAGGATCAGTCTGGGGGACAAATGAAGCCCACGAGCTGATCCTTTATGCTAAAGCCAAAGCAGAGTCAGTTGGGGTGGACACTACATGCCTGAACTGGCCTCATGCTATGTGCAGCTCTATGGGGCTGTATGCAGTGCATGGGGCCAGTGTATGGGCCCAATCCAGACCAGCCCCATAGGCACTAGACCAGTTTAGGCAGGCCAACACTTACTGAATTCAGTATATGAGTCTGGTCTAAGAGCCACAGGCAGCACTGCGAACCAGACGATAGGGTTACACAGGCTAGATCTGGCCCATGTGCCATATCTTTGACACTCCTGTAGTACAATTTTGAGTTTTCTTTTTGTTTGTTCATGCATAAAGCCATTCATACCACAAAGTAGTCAAGAACTGGGGCAATATCTACATATCTGTTTCTAAATCCTAAGAGCTAAATTTGCAAGTCTGCAAGAGAAATACCCATGTCAACTTTCACACAATATTTTAACTCAACCTCAACAAAGGCAAGCTTACAATAATACATCTTCCCACTACCTCTGAACAAGCATCTTTTTGCCCCTACTCACAACAGTGATTACTTGCTTGACTTGGTAGCTTCCCTTATTTCAGCCAATACAAGCATCATCTCCTTAACCCACTTCCAAGGAAAAAATAAATAGTTACAGTTGCTCCTGTTTAACCACACAAGAAACCCTGTCTCCCTGTCTCCTCCTCTGCATCCAGGCTTTTACAGTGAAACAAAGCACAAGGGAGAAGCTGGAAAGGAGAAAGAGGACCTGGAAGCAAATTCTGCCTGGCTATCCCATTTCTCAAACATCCAAGAGCTGAATTAATAATATGAATTTGAAGAGCTTTCCAGACAACTACTGGAAACAGATATGATGATGGGATCTGTATCAATATTGTAAGAGAAAAATATCATTTTATTTTATTTTTTACTAAAAAGCCCTTTTCCTTCCATTATGTTCAGCTGTTAGGAAGCAAGAAAATGTTATCCTGGAACCTACTTAAGAACTTACTTGAATATGCTCTGAATATTAAGATTTTTATATATTTAAACTGCCCAAAGGATCACCAGCTTAAAGAGAGCAAAGAAATAGATATCCTCTCTGGCTACAGCACAGATTTCTCCCCTTTCCTCACTCTACTTCCCTGCAAACAACTTCAGCTCAGTTTTTCCAAGGATATGTAACCCCACTACAATTTATTTATAGTCAGACAATTTGACAATTTCTAAAAAGCCTGTGAATCACAACACTGAAACTGATGGGAATATCTTGCTGGTTTCATTCTTCAGCAGCCTGGAAAGTCTATTAATAGAACTAGAAATCCTGATTTAAGTTAACATACTGTACATTCTGACTAGCTGACATCAGAAATGTGCAAATACAACAAGGACTTTCATAAATTTCATGGTCATTAGTAGTCAAACTGTTTCAGAACAAGAGACAGGCAGTTTATAATTTAAAAAAAAATAATTAGCATACGCTTTGACCTTACTGCTTCAAGAAACTTACAGTAAATATGAATTTAAGCTCAGGGCTAGATCTTTAGTTAGTGAAAACTAATATAATTCCACTGAAGTCAGAATCAGGGTGAATAAAAATAAATGTTTAATAAAAAACTCAGATTTTTGTATTTAATTGCATTTTTTAATTTTTAAGATGCTTTTTTTTTAAGTATATAAAGTTAGTTTTAATTTAAGATACATTAGAGCTCAAAAATATCATCATGGAATAGGGATTAAAGCTTTTAATTATACACTATTTGAGACAATATATTCATGCAACTTTTTTAGAAAAGTTTTATAAATAGGTCACAACAGGCCATGGACTATATTAAGGGCCCAATCTTATGGGGTTCCCAGAGGCCCCTCTACAGATTAGTAAAGATTAAAGAAAACCACTGTACCCAATGGGACTCAGTGCTCAGTCTAGAAGATCCCATTAAGCATCTCTGTGATGCTTAGTTTTAGGTCTCAAACTGGATGTGCGTCTCCAGAGATAACATCCTTGTTAACAGCAGTATCAAGAACCAACATGTAAAGAAAATTCTTGTCGGCAAATTAAATTAGAAAATGGCATGAGAGTATCAAGAAATCACAAAAAGCCACTAATAATGCAAGTACTGAAACCAGATAACATTCTAATAACTAATGGAGTAAGCAGACTTGGCAGTCATGGTCCCTTCTTGTGCTATTTTTTAAATTGTACTATTCTTCAGTCACAGGAAATTATGTTAATCCAACTAGCAATCTGGATTTTGAAACAGCTACAGACAAACTATTGTCTTTAGGGTCTTGATGGTAGCAAGAGGCTTAAGTGAATTTTAAAAATATATCGTTGATCCAGAAGAGAACAATTTTGGTGCATGTTTATATCATTCAGATTGTTGCAGTGAAAAGAACTACAACTTCTGACCTAACAATAAACCAAAATCTCTCTTTCAAAGAATTTTAATGTAACCTCTTATATTAAATTTGAGTCAACAGTTTACACAAGCTTCAGAGCAGCAATGGGTCATTCTAAACCAGAACACTTTCACAAACTAATAGGGAAACCTCATGCAAGTGGAGACAGAGGTTCAACAGTTTAATATGGGATTAATTGCATGAAATGGCCAGAACCTAATCAGCTCCTTGTGAGTAAGCAGATCGTCTAACATATCCAAAACAGGATTTTCACTCATTAAAATCTATATATTTCTAAATTGGACATCAGAAAAACATCATGCTGAAATCTCACCTAAAACCTCTAAGACATGTTTCAACAAGTCAGACCAAAATGTACTTCTTTTGGTCACTGCTAATAAAAGCTCATTTGCAGCTTCTGTTAAGCAATGGTAAGTACAACCTATCAAGACTTCTGCAAAAGTTAGAAGCCTGGGACGATCTAGTTAGGGATGGTCCTGCTTTGAGCAGGGGGTTGGACTAGATGACCTCCTGAGATTTCGTCAAACCCTAACTTTCTACGATTCTATAACAATAAATGTCTTTTGGCCCAAACCAGAAAAAGCTGTAAGAGCACAATATTACTGGTAAGAAGAATCTTTGGCCTGGGCGTGTGAAGGGGAGAGGGCAGAATGTTTCATCTTTAAACATTTTACTGAGCTTGACTGTGACCCAGGCTAACGATGAATAAAAGCTACCTGGACATTGTTTAACGGCATCTGAAGCTCTCTCTGCCAAAGCTCTACATGCAAGCCTTTAGCTTACTGCTCATTCAAAACGCACTCCTGCACTTTTGATATATCAACTATTGTGCAAAAATATAAAGTCACTGCAATCAAGTCTGGTAGGTCAAGATCCAATACATCGCAAAAGAAAAGGAAAAACTAGGATTATTCTTATAAGATCAGGCTTCTGAATATTGTAACCATAACCCTACTTACTGCCTTTAGTACTAGGAGCATTCTTCATCTTTTGCAGTCATTGAATTTGGCCTATATTGTCAAGAATCATTCCATAGCCTTGTTGATTGCTGCACTCAAATTTATTTTCCCCAAATTAAAACCCCATGTGGCCTCAGGGAACACACACAAAAAAATAATTTTATTTTATACAGCAGCTGCATTTCATGCAGCAAACAATAAAAGCTATGGGAAAGCAGAAGACATCATTATGAAATGCCCAAAATTACTAGCTTACAAACTCAGAATGAGAAACAAATATAAATGGAAAGAAATCTCTTTTATTCAGATGCTAATTCAACGTACCAATTAATTTACCTGAATATTAGTTAAATAAAGAAAAGCGATACCTTAGAATCCTGGGATTTTAATGGTGAAAGTCTAAGTATAAACTTAGATATCAGTTCATTGTACTCTACTGATTCCAAACCAGATTGATATAATACTATATACTAAAGACATATTCATTGCCAACAGTTGTAAGTGTAGGTTTCCATAGAACATAAAGTTTTGCTTTTAAGCCAGGATAAACTCAGAAGGCAGAGAAAGAGGCTCTCAAATCTGAGATTATCCTCATATCAGTTGCAAATGAAGCTCTTCTATCTGTGTTGCATTTGACACGCTGAAGATTCTTTTTGAATGAAAAAGATAAAGTCAAGCCCACTAGTAGTACCATTTCACTGCTCTGCTGCTCCTAAGCAACTGCTGCTGTAAAACAGGGGTTTTCAACCTTTTTGGATCAGTGTACCCCTGGCAGACAGACATGGGGGGGGGGGGGGCCGCACTCGGCTAAGCATGGAGCGGCAGCAGCCGCCATGTGCGAGCTTCCCCCACCCCCCACGTCTGGCCAGGTGGGTGGCGCCTGCACGGCAGTGCTCCGTCCCTGCCCGCCTGTGCGCACCCTCTAGGGACTTCAAGTGCCGTCAGGGGTATGCGTACCCTGGGTTGGCAAGCACTGCTGTAAAAGGAAGTGGGTGGCTGACTACGCAGAAGGTATAACTATCCAGGAAAAAAGTTGCTGGTAACCAGCTGTTGCTTTTACCAAGTGTTTTTGCAGATATGCATCAACTGTAGTAAACCTATTTTTCAGCCATGAAAAAAAGCAGCTCTCTAAAAGGGATATTGCATAGTGGTGCAAATGAAGCCCATGTCAAACCACCACACTCTGAGCAGCTGGTAGCAAGAGTCAGTCCACTGCATTCCAAAGAGACAACAAGTGATCACTCTGTATTGGCACAGTTTTCTTGACATCTAATTACTTACGCCATTGTTTCATGATGCTAGTGTTGCTGCAGTACATCTGCCATCTGTTTTCCTCAGATGTCACCAGCATCCACTCTTGCCATTTGTTTCAGTACATCAAACACCAAAGATTTCCATTTTCACATGCAAATGTCATCAAAAGCTGCAAGTTATAATACTTAGATGGGGTGCAAACCGTGCAGAAAATAACAACTGTATACTATGGCTGCACAGGGCAGGCTAGACACGGTTGTAATAAAGTTTATGCGTCAGCTATGCAATGTAAAGTAATTGTGTTAGAAATCTGAGCAGAATTTCCCAAGACATGCTTATATCGCAAGTATGACAACCTTAACAAGTACAGTTCCATACATTTTACAAAACTTTTCCTGCTTCAGGCAGGGGTTTGGACTAGATGACCTCTTGAGGTCCCTTCCAGCCCTACTTCTCTGTTATTCTCTATGTTTACACAATTGCTTTATAACTTCAGAACTGGACCATTTTAAGAGTAGCACTGTATCCACCATGTGTATTTGAGCTGCATCTACTTACTCCACTACGCAAGATATGGTTTTAACTTAAACTTACTCCAATAGCTCTGCAAAGATACCACAGGTGCTAAAGCATTATCTTCTGCTGTAACAGAATCACTAATTCTAATCACAGGACCAAATTTTGCCTTCACATAGAGCAGTTCCCAATCTGTGATACGGGTACCACCAGTGGTACACAGACAACCTGTCAGTGGTACACGTTAAGAGATTTATTATAATTACTTTATATGACAAAAATTTGCTGGTGGTACTTAAGGTTGTATCATTTTAAATTTATAGTGCACAATCTGTCAGAGTTTGAGAACCGTTAGAAACTCCCTGTTTTCTATTCAATTGAATAGGTGTTATTTGAAACCGCTCAGAAAAAAGATGCTAAGCAAAAAGTAAAAAGAAAAAGAAATTTAGTCTGTAAATCATTTATTGCTTGATCTGCAAGTCAAAAGACAGAACACCTTGTGATTTCAGGCATTTGCACTGATGACTTAAAAAATTCTCTTACATACAAGGCAAAATTTGATACAGGATGCGGTGCTCCAGAAGTCAAGTCAGTCAGTAGTTTACTCAGGTTATTTCCTCTGGAAGTTGACACACAAATATAGATTCCACAATGCCATTTTACTTTCAGGGGTTTAGGTTGTAGCCGTGTTGGTCTAAGGACATAGGCAGACAAGGTTCCTTGGGTGAATTTGATACCTTTTATTAGACCAACCCAAATAGTTGGAGAATATTTATTAAGCAAGCTTTTGGGTTAAAAAACCTGACGAAGGGTTTTTGAACCCAAAAGCTTGCTTAATAAATATTCTCCAACTATTTGCCCAGAGCCCTGAAGGAGTGGGTAGATGTGTACCCCCAGAGAGGGGGTGGTAGTGGGGGCCCAGAAGGGGTGTGCTGAGTAGGGCTGAGGGTCAGCCTGAAGGGCAGCACATGAGCCAACCCCTGGAGAGCAAGTTGAGAGATGTGTTACAGAGGGCTGAGAGCCCAGTATGTGGGGCCAGGGGCACAGCGTGTGTTTTATGTAAGTTCATGTAAAGCTGCCCCGGGAAGGGACAGGGCAAGCTTGGCCCAGGTCAGGAACTTGGCTGGCCACTACCCAGGTGAGGGTCATGGGAGAGGCCCAAAAGACTGTACGTTTGCCACCCAAGGTGTGATCCAGATAAAGCCTATGGTGTACAGGAGCCGCTCCAAGAGGGAGCAGGGCAGGATTAGTTGTCAATGCAAGAAAGAGACCCTGTGAGAGCAGGTGCAATGCAAGAGGCCCTAGTGAGAGGAGGGCGGAGTGAACATGCGTGTGTGAAAGAGGCCTGACAGCGAGGGCTAAGCTTGACCTGCGTCTAGGCCAGGAGCATAACAACAACATGGATGCCATCTGCAAGGCATGGGCTGCAGTGTAGGGAACGTTCAGAGCTGCAGATAGCGTCCCCTGGCATTGGGGCATGTACAGTAATGGGCAGTCTCCCGCATTTTACCACCCATTTTGAGAACAGCAAAGTTGTGGCAGGAGAGACTGGGAAGACTACCTCATGGACAGGTGGGCGGGCCGGCATGAGGTACAGCCTCGAAAACTGCCCCCTGTCACACTGGGATTAATCAAGAAAGGAATTGCTGCAATAGGTACTGTTTAGATGAGTGGAAGAGCAACTTGTGGATATAAGGATGAAAAACTAGCAGACAGAGCAAAAGGTTTTATACAAACAGGAGTACAGAAATAATCATTCTTCCATTACTGGAAAATAACCATCCAACACTTGCAAACATTCTTCACAATAACTGGTCAGTTCCTTAAAGTTAAAACTTTTTTGTTTGCTGCTTTATAAAGCCAATTGCTGATGAAACCAGAGAACTGGCACAATGTACTCGAAGCACAAAATATATCTTTCCAAATTTAAGAAAGGGCTTATGAAAAAAACCCATACAGAAGAGTACAGGCCACAAATAAAACTACATATCACTGAAACATTGAAAGTTTCTCTAATGCACAGAGTGCTAAGACTCAGAAAAACACTACTGTTCACCCACCCCACAGCACCCACAAGCACCACTGCTCACCCACCCCACAGAAGTTACCAAGATTCTTTCTAGTGTTTGTAGCACAAGACAGATAATCTTACTATTACACATCTACTGATGGCCTCACATAGGCATAACTCCCAATTCAAGCTGATTCAGTTAAAGGCTCCACATGAAATTTGTGTGTTTTCATTTGTCTATGGCACTAAAGTTCTTCATGGAGAAGGAATGCAGAGGCAATAGGGAATAAGAGGTAATAGGGTAAAAGTGATGTAGCTATGTCAAAGTAACTGACAAAATGGTTAAAATGGGACAAAATCCATTACTGACCATACACAATCATGCTCTCTCATTCCCCTCAAGTTTCATATTTTTAGTCTAATGCTTAATTTTAGGTCTGTTTTCAAACTTCATGAAACAAATAAGAGCTCCCTCTAAATCACATCTCTAAATCAAGAGAGGAATTACTGTAAATCACAGAATTTAGGCAAATAATCCTAGAAAATGATCCTTAAATATTTAAATCTGATGGCCTCCTAAACTATGCTTGCTATAAGTATTAGAGCAGGGGTGGGCAATTATTTCAGCTGGAGGACCACTTAAGTTTTCGTAAGCTGTCAAGGGCTGCTCACAATTTTTTTAAAGATACCATTTTAACTAATTTTAGATTAGAAACAAATCATATACTAAAAATCAAACATCTACTAGCTATAACATTTTAAAATTGCTACAAAAACAATTTTGTCCTGATTTATGTTTTTTTGAGTAATGCAAACGCTTCTACATGTACAATAGCTCAAAATAAAGTCTTACTCTTATATACTGTGTGGAATGGAGGGTAGGTCACGTAGGTATGTGGAGGTAGAGGTGCACATGTGTCAGGGGGGGCTGCCTGCAAGCCAGGTCCTGGGAGCTGGTTGGGGGTGGGGAAAAGGAGGAACAAAGGGGAGCAGAGGGCATGTTCGGCAGAGCTTATCCAGGCTGTCCAGTGAAGGTGTGGTCTGGCCCACGGCTGCCCACCCAGTGCTCCACATGGGACCGAGCCCTGCCCACTCCTGCCTGGGGCAGCCCATGATGTAATCCCAGCTGTCACAGCTCCACCCAGCCTGCACAGCTTTCCAGCAGGGCTGCTCATGGTGCAGCTGCAGCCATCCGGGTACTGCTCAGTTCCCCCCCATCTCCAGCAGCAACTCCTCCTGCCCCTGCTGTATTGTGGCCAGGTGGGAGCAGGCAGAGCTCAGCCCCATGCAGAGTCACAGGCTGGAGACAATTAATTGGTGGGTGCCAGCCCACAAGCCCAATCCAATCAGCTGGCAGGCCAGATTTTTCCCTACCCCTGTATTACAGCCATGTTTTGCCAACTGAATTAGCACCTTATTTACCAAGCTCTAAAAGAGCAGAAGCTTGCTTTTGTTAAGGTCTTTGAGGCTAAAGAATCTCACAACTTTGCTGCTGTTAACATAAAACTGACTTTTCAGTTTTCTCAAACTAGTATATTCCACAGGCAGGCTAATAATGAAGGGGAGTGCACGGAGTGGTTGTTTGTTTGTTTTTTTAATACTCTGGCCAGCTGTTCCTGAAGATCACATATGACAATAGCAACTCAACAGAAACATTATTTCACAAACTTGAAAACCACCCTGCTGCTTTAAGAACCCAAGATCCTATAGAATAAGAGCTAACAAGATGCTTGGAAGGATTATGGTGTTTAGCATTTTCAACTGATAGCAACACACACTTCCAAAAATTTCAAATTATATTTCAGTTAACTTTTTGCACTAGCAAGAACAGTAACTCTTAATTATACAACATGTAATGACTAAATACTCATAACAGCCAGGGATTGAAAAATTCACTCACCCATGGCAAGCAGGAAGCTTTCCTAAGTAAAATGTCATCAACTACTATAAAGTCTAAGCTTTTCTTTCATTAAAAAATAAAACTTTTAATGCTATGGCTGTAAATATATTATTTGGTACATATTTTGAAGGTTAACACTAAAATGTCATATTCGAGTCTACAGAGGCAATTTTCATTGTTGCTTCAAGGTACCCTATAGACAACATCAATCTACTCCTTGACAGTTGCAATTTAATTCTACTTCTAGTAGGGAAAGCTATGAACAGTACCACAGGTGGGTACTGAGAGCATCTGATGAGTAGGGTCACAAAAAAGACAATCAGAGAAAAGAAAATAAGCAGACACCTTACACCACAGTTAGAGATGAAAGACAAAGTAGAGGGAAGATGAGACATCTCCTCTTTTCTGGCAGCCAGAGGGAATTTATGAAGGCTTTCAATATATCCAGCATCTATTATCTAATGGTTGATGCAAAAGGATGAAGCCATCAAGCTAAGTCTTTGCAGACCACTATGACAGGAAGACCACTGGCTTTCAGAAGAGGTGGGGGGATAGGGAAAGGAGAGAGCTGACTTGTCATCCAAACATTTCTGCATCAGTTCTTTACTTGTCATATACATAAAACAAATAACATTCTAGTGACAAATCAATCAGGACTCAAAATCTTATTGAACATCTATATGGATGGGACAGGAGTGATTAATAAAACATGTTTTACTAAGGACTCAGCAGGGTGGCACCTTAGACCACCTATACACGTGGTGGAGCTCTGCTCCGACGCTTGCTAATTTAGCAAATGCCAGAGCAGACTCAATAAAACAAGTCTGCTGCTAGTCTTCTGGAGCATGCTAATTAGCGTGCTCCAGCAGTCGCTGCATCACATGTATTCGGCACCCCTGCTTTTCAAAATGGCAGCACGGGCACATTAACTAAAGCTCATTAAACAAGCTTTAGTTAAAGTGCCACTACCGCCATTTTAAAGTGCAAGACACTGAATACACATGATGCTGCGGGCACTTTAAGAAGAGCCGCTCTAATTAACACCCCCCCAACACACACACATATAGTGGGGAACATGTGTAGAGATTGTCATGACCCAAAGGGTATGATTTTGTGTGCACTTCGGCACTGCAGAATTATTTCCCGCCACATGGAGCTTTCTTTGCACAGTGCAATTCTCAGTTGCATAGAAAAAACCCCGGTGCAAAGGAATTCCCGCCACCCGTATGTAAATTTGTTCCCCACTATTGGCTGTTTCTAAATTATTCCCATGTGGCGGCTAGCGATTGGCTTGCTAGCCGTATAAGAGGCTTGAGCAGTTTCCGCCCAAGTTGGAGGAGGAGAACTTCACATACATCTCGTGAGGAACTCTAAGTGCGCTGTGGAGCCTAACAAACTCTGTGTGTGCCTTAAAGGAGGATACAGGGGCCTGATCAACCTCTAGCCTCTCCTCGTCGCCGCCTAATCCCTCGACATACCCTTCCCTGCGCGGTCGTGGCGAGTCACCTTTCGGACTCTTGTTTCGGTCGGTCCACGGAGCCTAGCAAACTTTGTGTGTGTGTATCCATAGCTCTGTCTGGGTTGTTTCAAGAGGCTCGAGTTTTCTGCGGGTCTTGTTCGAGTTTTGTTTTCATTTTGTAACTGCAACTCAAGAAAGTTTTCCTGCCTGCACCGCGACCATCTACGGTGTAAGTAAAATAATCTTTAATCAACCTCTACGCGTCAGTGCCTAATTCTAGTTCGCCGTGCCAACCCTTTCCCCGGCCCACGTGCCCAGGCTGCTGGCCACAGCCCCTTGGCCCCGACAGAGATTACCTTAAAGACTAACTGGCTCACAGAGGCTTGAATAGGCAACAGCCTACTTCATAAAATGCATCTGTGCTATTGCCTCTCTGAACCAGTTAATCTATGAAGTGTCACCCTGCCCTTTCTTCTGCCTTACTTCAGGCTAACATGCCTCTCTAGGTTTATTTAAAAGGAATATATACTGAGATCTCAAAGGAGAGGAGGAGTAAGATGATGCAAGTGAGAGTGATGTTGCAGTGCATGTGTTCAGAGTATGTACGTGTGTGTTCACATGTTATCTCCAGGTACTTTTCTGATGCGCTGTGTTGTTGGGGTTTTTTTTACAGCTTGTTGCTCTTACTATGCATACAACACTAATTCTAAGAGAGATGAATTCCATTTCCCCACTGCAACAGAGCTGTTAGCAGACTTCTAAATGTCTATTCTACATTACTCCCACATAACTAGTACTGTTAATGGTACAAAGAGGGCCGATTTGATACTAGCTCTTAACTTGGGTCTCCAGGGCTGACAGAATTTAAATATCTTTTCAATTATAAGTTGAGCAAATTTGATACAGCTTTATCAACACAGAAATTCACAAAGCTGTGTTTATGAAGGACTTTTCAAAATAAAACTACACTTTTAAAAATGCTTAATTAAGAAGGACCACAAAAATGGTAACAGAAGATAATCAGTACAAATCTAACAACACTACACACATGCTTCACCTGCATTAAAGTTAGAAGTCACTCACTCTTGTACTAGTTGAAACAACTTTGGTCCATTTACAACAAACTTCAAAGTAAAACCAGTCTGTTCCTACACTGCCAAGTGTGGGAAAACTGTTAGATACAACCCGCAACTTATTTACTCCATCAGCATCAAGTCTTCTATAATTATTTTCATAGGTTATTTTTCTAAGCATGACCTACTTTCAAACTAATTACAGTGTTTCTTGCCCAGAAAAAGAAACTATCCTACATCAGGAATACCAATAGTTGCATTTTGATCTTTTAAAAGCAATGTAAAGGATAAAGATTGTGTATATAGTGGGGAACAATATGAATTTAGTTCATTATGTACAACTCAGAAATGCTGCTCTTAAAAAAAATTAAATAGCACATTCTAATACAAAAAGAATACAAATCATGCCAGATACAGGTCTTATTCAGTTTTGCTAAATTTGTTTCCTGTATGTACATTTTTACTATGTTCCCTGAATATAAAAATCCTACACAATAGTCTCATGAGCAGGGATCCTGGTTTCCTCTGATAAAAAAAAATCATAGCAAATTCTCTGATTAAAAACCCTAAAATCCACAATTAAAATTAAAGGCCACCCCACAGCCCCCCTGGCCCTGCTTGTGCCCCTTGCCCCTCATCCACAACTCCTGCCCCCCCCCAGCCAGGGCTATGGGGCCAGGGACCCAGGTCCACAGAAGGCAGCAGCTGAAGGCAGGGGTGGAGCCGGCTCCTGGCTGCAGCACACACTCCCAGGGGGTGAGGGGGACCTGCGCCCACCAGATCTGTTCGGGAGGTGGGGGCAGGGTGGTTGTGTGCTGCAAGCTCATGCTCCCCACCCTGCTGCCCTCCCCCAGGGCCTCTGCAGCGAACTGCATGCAACCTAGCATGGCAGGATACAGCAGGGCCGTGCAGGAAATCTGCTTGCCCGTAAGCTCCACACTGCCCTGGTGACACTTCCCCTGGGCACAGGGACAGCAGTGAAGGGCACAACCCCACGCTACCCACATTCGCTGAGGAAGCAGCACCAAGGCAGCATGGAGCTTGCAGGGGCAAGCAGCTTTCTTACGCAGCCCTGCTGCTCTGAGTCACACATGCTGCACTGCAGAGGCCTTGGGGGAGGGCAGCAAGACAGGGAGCAAGAGCCAGCAGCGTGCCCCCACCCAGATATGGGGGGTGTGGGTACTCCGTCCCCTCAGAACTGCGCACTGCAGCAGGGAGCCACCCCTACCCCCCACCGCCTCATCCTGCTCCCTGTCAGGGCTCTGAGGCCACACACTGCCCAGCGAAGCAGCAGCCCCAGCCCTGCCCAACTCCCTCCCTATGGCAGCCTCAATCCCCGCCTCACTTACCTGCAGGAGCTGCTGTCCAGGCTGCCTGGGGCCATGTGCATATACATGCACATGGTGCCCCTACCTGACCGCCCTACTCCCTCCCAGCCCCCTGCAGGCTGGAGCTATGCCAGCCTGCAGAAGTCTCGCTGCAAAACTACAAAATCCGTGGGTTTCTCTGCTAAAATGAAAAATCCACATTTTACTCTAGTAAAGGGGGAAATCCAAGGTTTACTCCATTTTTCGGAGGGAAATGGAAAACCTGGATCCCTACTCATGAGGCAGATACATTCTGAATAAGTCTCTATATCTACAGGAATATGTCAGACAACAAAACTTCAAAAGACAACCAATGGCTGAAATGCAGACCTCCACTAGTCAACATTAGCAAGAACTTTATGTAAATCTAAATGCATCAAGGGCCTTCTCGCTCAACCAGAGATCAAGGTAAAGAACTCCAGGCAGGGAAAACCTAAAGAGATTATGTCTAAAAACTCATTAACGAGAAAACCAAAGAATTTTATACCATGGCTGCCTAAGCCTTTGTTAATTGCTTTACTGAGGACTGCTCAGGGTAGTAGGATTAACCAACTTACTCTGAGAAACCACTGACCTATGTGCAATTATTTCCATGTTCTTGTTGAGTGTGAAACAAGCCCATTGGCTTTCACTTTTAAAAATCAGCACTAGCAAGATAAATTCACTAACCAAATCTATTTTCACCAATACCTTACCCTCAGTTTGAAAGAACCAAGTCAAGTTAATGTGAGATCATTCCTTAATCGAAAATTGCTTAATACAAATTAGCTAAATTTAACTCTGTGTACCACAGAAACTAGTCTTGACATTTGCAAATGATTTTGACACCACAGCCAAAAAAAGCTGCCAGAGGGCACAAGGGATTGGATGGCCATGATGGGCAACTATAGTTCCCATCACAGAGAGAAGTACTGCTGCAACCATCTGTTCCAAATATGAAGATTTATTAAATCAATCAGCAGCTAGAGTTGATTTTCATTTGCTTACTAGAAAATGACCAGCTAAGGAATTCATTAATTTATGCTGCAAAACAACTCTCTTAAAACCGTTTTGAAAAACCAAGTAGAAGATATGGTATAAAATACAACACTTTACACACATTAAATCATTTCCACCGAGATTACAAGAAAAACTACAGACCTTGATCCCCCCACTACCTAACCCAGGGACTTTCTACATGCTCCCTAAAATCCACAAACAAGGGAACTCTGGCAGACCTATCATATCCAACCATGGGACCCTAACTGAAGAAATATCAGGTTTTGTTGAATCCATCCTAAAACCGTTTGTCACCCACAGAGCAAGTTTTGTCCAAGACACCACAGACTTGCT
This sequence comes from Alligator mississippiensis, assembly GCF_030867095.1. Taxonomy (NCBI): domain Eukaryota; kingdom Metazoa; phylum Chordata; order Crocodylia; family Alligatoridae; genus Alligator; species Alligator mississippiensis. The sequence goes on along the minus strand of NC_081827.1, from coordinate 172,113,570 downwards.
ACGGAAACTTAAAAACATAGACCACCTTCCCAGCAACTCACTCCTAGCCACCATGGACGTTACCAGCCTATACACCAACATCCCACACCAGGATGGCATCCATGCCTGCCTTTCATATCTACAGGAACAAGATTACAACCCAGAATACAGACCCAAAGATATCACTGAGCTTATACACTTCACCCTCACGCACAACAATTTCACTTTTAATAATCAACACTTCCTCCAGACGATGGGAACAGCTATGGGCACTAAAATGGCCCCACAGTATGCCAACCTTTTTATGAGCCACCTGGAAGAAGACTTCCTCAAGAACTGCACCATCAAACCCTTGCTGTACTTACGATATATCGATGACATCTTCATCATTTGGAGTGAGAACCGGGAATCTCTAATTGAGTTCCACCAGAAATTCAACAGTCACCATCCCTCCATCCGACTTTCTTTAGAATACTCCAGCACCAACATCCCCTTTTTAGACACAATGATCAGTATCCAGAAGGGTAAAATACAGACCACAGTATACAAGAAACCCACAGACCAACATACATATCTGCACAAAACCAGCGATCACCCGAAACACACCAAAAAAGCTGTGATATACAGCCAAGCCCTCAGATACCACCGCATCTGTACTGAAGAGAACACCCGGGATCGCCACCTCACCAATCTTAAAAAGGCTTTCACCCAGCAAGGACACTCCTCCAGAGAGGTAGATCGCACGTTTGAAAGAGCCACCTGGATACCACGTGAAGAACTGCTGCAGTACAGAAGAAAAACACCCACAAATCGCACACCACTGGTTATGACCTATCACCCATCCCTTGAACCTATACGGAAAATCCTCAAAAAATTGCAACCCATATTAGAAAAAGACCCTATTCTTAAAAAAATCTTCCCAGAGCCACCCATCCTAGCCTTCAGACAAGCACCGAACCTCGCCAACCTCATCACAAGAAGCAAACTTCCTCAGCCCCAGAACACACCAAAAGGATCCAGACCATGCCATGACAAGAAATGCAAAACCTGCCAACACATCTCCACCACCTCCACTATTACTACACCCCACAACAGAGCCATCAGCATCCCAGGATCTTACAGCTGCACCTCCAGGAATGTAGTATACCTCATCCAATGCACCAAATGCCCTGATGGAAGATATGTAGGAGAGACCAGACAACAACTGCGCACCAGAACTAACGCACACCGGAAATCCATCAAAGACAGAAACACCCAATTACCGGTGGGGGCACATTTCTCACAGGAGGGCCACTCTCTCTCCAATCTCTCAGTCCTGATCCTCAAGGGAAATTTACATAACACATCCCAGAGACGAGCCTGTGAGCTCCATTTCATCAACCTGCTGGATACTAGAGATCAGGGACTAAGCACAGACATTGGATTTTTGATACATTACAATCTGCCTGGCAACTGACTCCCCAGCCCAGCCCAGCCCCTGGCTTCTTTACTTTTCATTCCATCCAGGAAGAGCACACACCAACTGCTGCAGCGTCCTTAGCTTGACGAAGGGTTTTTGAACCCAAAAGCTTGCTTAATAACTATTCTCCAACCATTTGCGTTGGTCTAATAAAAGATATCAAATTCACCCAAGGAACCTTGTCTGCCTATATCCTTAGACCAACACAGCTACAACCTAAACCCCTTTACATACATTAAGCACTCTAGACATATCATAAAAATGAACTGGCCACCGTTGTTCCAGTATTTCATCAAAAATTATCTTTGAGACTGGATGTCTGTACTGGTAAAGGCTTAACTGAATCTAATCATGACTGTAAGAAGAAAAATAGTGGGAGAGTGTTCTTGCTAGTGATTGTATGCTACTGAATGAAATTGCATTTCTATGATCCGAGATAGGCATGCTCGATCCAATGCATAAATTCAGTGTTGCATTCAAGGAAAAGAGAAAACTTAATTTTAAAAAGGAAACTATTGGCATTAATAAAAGTCAGAAGCATCTAAAATTTGGCACGGTAATAAAAATGTATGAAGTTCTAATGGCCATATTTCTTGGTTTACTTAATTCAAGCCAGTAAATTATGTACAAAACTCCTCTAAACCAAAAGTTTAGAACATTGAAAGGTGTCAGGATACTGCAAAGAGCAACCTTAACTTGAGAACACTAGCTGTCCCAAAAATATTTTCAATGTCTAAAAGTTTTAACAGTCAAAAGAAAAAGCCAAGGATGCAAAACTTAGCTGAGGAGAACTCCACTGTGATTTACAGATTTGAAGCATACAACGTGAGAGGGTCCTCACAAGAGAGGCTGCAAACATAACCGTTTTGTAGCATCCTTTGCCACCTTCAATCTTGCAGTCAGATGATGTTTTAGAAGCAAAGTTCAATTCAGGTAAGTGTCCAGATATGTTTTGAAGATATCTAGAGTAAGTGATTATACCACCTCTGGGGGGAGTCTATTCCAGATCCTGGTCACTCGAGTTTTAAACAAGTTTTTCCTTATGTCTAATCTAAAGCAGTCTTCTAGCAATTTATGACCATTAGTCCTAGTCTTCCCCTAGGGAGTCCTGGTGAACAGACATTCTCCCATCCCCTGATACGCGCCCCTTATGTACTTATAGGCTGCCACCAAGTCTTCTCTGAGTCTTCTCTTCTCCACACTGAACAGACCCATGTCTCAGCCTCTCATTGTATGGCCTGGTCTCCATACCTCTAGCCATACGCATAGCCCTCCTTTTGACTCTCTAAAGCCTCTGCACATCCTTCTTGAAGTGCGGTGCCCAGAACTGAATGCAGTACTCCAGCTGTGGCCTCACCAAGGCCAAGTAAAGTGGGAGGATGACATCCTTGGTCTTGTTTAAGATGCATCAGTAGATGCATGCTAGTGTTTGGTTTGCTTTGCTGGCTATGACATCACATGGGTGGGTCATGTTCATTCTATAGTCTATCAAGACCACCAGGTCTATCTCAGTTGTGGTGACAGTAAGCTTGGCACTGCTAAGCCCGTAAGCATGTTGTGGGTTGTTTTTCCCCAGGTGGAGCACCTTACACTTCTTGGTATTGAACATCAGGTTTTGATCCGTCCACCTCACGAACCTGTCCAGGTCAGCCTGCATTCCCAGCCTATCCTCCAGCATGACCACAGCCCCCCATAATTTGCTGTCATTTGCAAACCTTGCCACTCCACTTTTAACACCCAAATCCAAATCATTTAATGAATATGTTAAAAATCATCAGTCTGAGTACTAAACCCTGAGGGACACCACTGGTCACCAAGTGCCATGATGACTCTGTTCCAGCTATTATTACTCTATGAGTCATATCTTGGAGCCAGTTTCCTAGCCACTGGACCTTGGGTTATTGAGGCCATAGTTCCCCAATTTTACCATAAGCATGTTGTCAGAAATCAAGTCAAAGGCTTTTCTGAAATCCAAGTACATGACATCAACCTCATTTCCCTTATCCAGGCAGCATGTTACCTGATCATAGAAGGAAAGGAGGTTGGTCAGGCATAACCTGCCTGCAATGAAGCCACATTGGCTATCTGTTAGAATGTTGCCTTCCATTAGCCTATTGCTAATGGCTTCTTTGATAACTTTTTCCAGGGACTGAGGTCAAACTGATTGGCCTATACTTCCCTGGAACCTCCTTTTTTTTTTTTTTTTTTTGTAGATAGGCACCACATTGGCCCTCTTCCAGTCTTCTGGACTATCTTGAGTGCCAAAAGTTCTCAACTAGTTTTGCCATGGGTTGTGCAATGATGTCAGCCAATTTTTTCAGCACTCTCAGATGCAGTTCATCTGGTCCTGATGACTTGTAGATATCCAGACTCTCTATATGTTCCCTCACAAGATTTTTGGCAACTGTTGGTGGCTAATCACCCCCCACCTTGATTGTCCTGTATCCTTTAAAACAGGGTAACACCCTTAGACTGGTGGAATACTGATGCGAAGCAATCGTTTAGGAGTTTGGATTTCTCTTGGATGTCAGTTGTCAGCTGTCCCATCTTGTTCAGCAGGGGTCCAATGTTTCCTTTATTTTTTCTCCGATTTTCCATGTACTTGAAGAAGGACTTTTCATTGTTCTTGATTTCTGCTGCCAATTTGAATTCGGTTTACGCCCTTGCTTTTCTAATCCTTTCCCTACAGATGCGGGCTATTGCTGGGTACTCTTCCTTGGTGGTATTTCCTGACTTCCATCCCTTGTTTCTCTTTTCAATTTCAGGAGGTCCATGACTTTCCTGTTGAGCCAAGGGGGTCCTCCCAACCTTTTTGCTACCTTTCCTGGTAGCAAAGCTTGCTACACAGAAAAAGAAAATATATAATACCATGCAGTTTGGTTTCAACAGAAATTTGATATTGTCAAATTTACAAAAAGATCAGTATAAAACAGAGGATGAATGATGTACATCTAGGGACCCATCTACACATGCATATTAATGTGATGCAATAAACTCACACGTTTATTGCACCGGAGTTGACTGCTCCCAGGCATCACGTTTACACTTGCACCCAGGACCACAGCACACTGAGCTGGGTTGGAGCAGCCCCGGCTAGCAGGAGGCCTGGGTGGCCAGCCTCGCAGTCCAGGGGTTCTCTGACCCAGCTCAACGTGCTGTGGAGGGGCTAGCTGGGGCACAAAGATGCTCCAGTGTGAGGCTAGCCATCAGCCAACCCCTGCACTGAAGCACCCTCATGCTCCAACCAGCTGCATCAGTGTCTACATGTGCACTGCTGTGGAGTAAAAAACTCTGCAACAGGATATTTATATTTACAAGTATTACCCTGCTTCAGAGCTTATTAGTTTACTCTAGCCTAATATCCCAGTGTCAGGGATGGGTGCTATAAGGCCATGGTCCCCACCTACCCGACACATGACTTGGGTAAGCTGTGGGGGAAAACAGATAATACCGTCACTACCAACCTCAGATGTTCTTCTCTCTCCTGCTACGTCTTGTGTACAGTCTTAACTCTTGGGAGTTGGATGTAGACTGGGTGATGACTCAGCTGGGTTTCCCAGGACAGCTTTCTTCATGGGGCTCCTGCTCCCCTTATACCACCCTCACCACATCCAAGATACCATATGCCTGGACCTAGATCTTGCATCGGCTGATGATGCCACTGGCTGTTACTTGCTGGTATACTGAATGAGGTTTATCAGTTAAGCTCCTTCATTTGGGTTCCCTGAGAACATCTTTAAATCAATTCATTATAGGCTCCCAGTTCCTCAATTAAGAGGAGTCCGTTCAGAGTCTGTAGGACAACTACCTCCCATCAATTTGTCCCAGGTTCCTGAGGTAATCTATCTTGATCAGTCCATTAAGAGTCCCTTAAACAAACCATCTAAATCAGTTAAACCCAGTTCCTTAGTCTGTCCAATGGAATCAGTACACAAAGTGTCCATCAAAATGATCCAAACAAACATGGAACCAATTCATGCCTGGTTCCTGGGTCAATCAACTCAAAATTATAAGGTCTCCAGTCCAGATGAGTTAAGTAAGGGAAGTCCATGAAGGAACAAAAAAGGCAAATTATGCATGATTCTTAGTTGCAGTATTTAATAACATCTTTTCATTTGTTGAATTTAATGTTTGTGATACATTTGTTCAGTTTTGTTTGTATTCTGAGAAAGTAGAGTGCTTAGGATTCATGAGCCTATCCTGATTCATGTGAAGGAAAAAATATGAAGACAGTGGAGGTAAGGCAAACCACAATGGGAATCAGAGATATGGGTCTTTGTGGAAGACATGAGCCCGGGAGGCAAAAGTGAAGGGGGTAGGTTAAATTATGCATCTTTGGCAGAGTAAAGTGTTTGAGTGGGGCAGCACTTAGGCTAGTAAAAGCTAGGTTGCACAGAGTCAGATAGTGAAAAATAAACGGGTTAATGATGCTGGCACAAGGATGCAGAATAAGCACCATAAAAGCACAGTATGTAAAACATATCTCATGTATTGACACCTAACCATTCTTCTGTCATGATGGAGTCTCCTCAGCAGTGAAAGGAATTTGGCCATTTTGAAAAAAATAAAACTCAATTTCTATCAAGAGCCTATGCTCCACAATTTAATTAGAATTATTTTCAAAGTGAAGCTAAACATGGCGCATGAATCACTCCAGATCTGGGTTAACAAATCTCTGCAAAGACACAAGACATGTACAAAGCCTGTCTTTACAGTGTTCCAAGCCTTTACTGTAGGAAAAAATAATTTAAGATATCTTCCAAACATGGAAGATACCTTAAATTATGATCATTTGCCTGTTCTTTGCACACTACTCTGCTCAGCATTGGCACAATATATCCAGACACTGAACAGTCCTCAATTAAGAAAAGTAAAATGGGGTATAGTATTTCAAAGCAGTAAATATTCAGTTATGTTTAATTATAGATGGGCAGTGGCAGATGAAAAAGCAAAAACTGAAAACTATCACACCAATGACTGAAAGACTACAAGACTTCTTACAGCAGCTGTTAATCTGTTACAAGACATGAAGCAACCCTGCTATAACATTTATCTTCACTAAAATGATGAAACAGCACCAATAGTCAGGTTCACATAATTGGAGATTCAAACTCTGCCTGTTCATACCATTTCTGACGGCATTCTTGAACAATGAAGCTGCAGGAAACTGGTGGATGAAAATTAAAAAATAGCGTGTGGCTACTTTTAATAGAAGATTGGCATATGTTTTATATTCTGCTGCAATTTATCAACTCACATATATGACATCACAGTGAATGGAAATATGAAGTACGAACTGCAGGTAAGAAAATACAAATAACAGAAACCTAAAAGAAAATAAAAATTAATTTGTCAAGTTACTTTAGTTCAAGAATAACATTATATCGCAACATAACCATTAAGACAAAATTAATAGCTGATCACACCATGACAGTGGAGGGGCCAAACAGAAGTCTGATGAAATCTACTAATGGAGTGTTCTCATGGGTTGCAGGCATTTCTTCTAAGAGGTAGGTCATACATCATTGAGTTCAAGCAGAGTTCTTCCTGCATCTTACTGTTGCCATTTACACTTTCATGTCTTCCCACAGAATGTATGGTAAGGGAGAACTGGTATGGTGGCAGACCCAAAACTACATGAAATAAAGGCTCCAACTTTGGAGCAAAGTAATCCTTAAAAGGTCTGAAATGTACCTGTTACCGTTTTCTTCTAAATCAAGCAATATGAAACCTAGTAGTCTTGTGGAGGAGAAACTTTTGAGAGTAGAGGGAACATAAGAACGACTGAACCACACACAACTAATCCTCCATAGGGCTATATCCTGGATCAGTAAGGCAAGATAGATGATCACAAGGGATAAAGAGTACTCCTGCGATATGTTCTCCATCCCATTGACCAAAAACACATCCTCTAATGTTTTCCTTAAATTAATGAAGCTCCAGGCTCAAAAAGGGGTTGAAAAAAGTCATAAACAAGAGCTAAACTTTTTAAACCATTTTTTTTTAAGTCCAAACTTGATTGGTGTCGAACCTCAACCAGGGTGCCACAAGATTCTTTTAAGAGTATCACGTAATATTAGTAGTTAGGTGTGCAAACACCCACAAATGATTCACAAGATAAAGACAGAGATTTCAAACAGGAATCCAGAGCAACAAAAACATTCTAACCCATGGTGTCTTTGTAAGTTCTTTAACAAAAGAATGCCTCCATTATTTCTGTAGTCAAAAATGTGACTGAAACTAAGATTTGGCATTTTATGAAGGTTACTTTGAGTCTAAAAAAGTTAAGAATTTCACCAGGAGTTTTAATACATTGGTTTTGTCAAGACCTATTCCTCTGACTACTTCTGAGGAATTTGAATGAATCCTAAGGCTAAAGGTTTATAGGTTAAAGTATTTTGCTACCAAAAGCATTTTTCTAATATTAATGGCATTGTGAGGATCCTGGAAAGGTTCCATATACCTGACCTGGTTTAGGAGGGGGATACAGTATTGAAAAGTAAGATGTATATTCCATTTATATGATAGTCTTTTCAACCCACTAACAAGGAGAAGTTCGTTCTCATGAACAAGGAATGGGACACAGAAAGGTATATCTGATGTGGGGAACAATAGACAAGGGGACCAGATGTAGTGAGGCACATAATTTAAGGTACCTTGCAAAATCTGCAGACACTCTTGTCTATACAATACCTATACTTATATCACCATACTGTCCAGAGGCTCTAGCTACATTGTATTAGGAACTATAGAAAGAGGCTCCCTATCTAATACAAATACTTCAGCACTGTCAGTGCTCAAATGTATTAAACATACAACTCAACAGTTAGTTATTTTTGGTGAAGTGTATCAAAGTCACTTCTAAATTGAGCAGTCAGAACTCTTGGGGTAGAGGCGATATCTTTTATTAACCCAAATAGATAGCTGCAACAACAACAACAAATTATTTACAAGCATTCAGGCTCATGCACCCTTCCTCAGGCAAAGGAGAACGTAAAGATTGTAAAAATGTTACAGATCTGGCAGAAATGTTACAGATCTTACAGATTTTACAGTTCTGACAAAAAATTTTTACAATCTTTGCATTCTCCTTTGCCTGAGGAAGGGTACCCATAAACTTGCAAAAAAAAAATTTGCAACCATCTAGTTGGTCTAATAAAAGATATCCTCTACCACAAGAGTTCTGACTGCTTTTGCCTTTAAACCAACACAGCTTCAATTTCTCTCTCTGCTAGATTGAGATCATTTATGTTCAGTATATGTGCCACTGAGCTATAAGATGGAACTTGCTCAGAAAACCAAATAATTTGTGGTTGATCTTATCTCGAAGAGGAGCACACTGGAAATAGGAAAAGGTCAAAAATAAAGAAAAACGTGTTTCAAGCATGTTTAATTCCTGTTTATTTTGCAAAATGCTCATTTGTCCTGAATTTTCATAATTAACAAGTAATTTCATTCATTTTCAAATACTTCTTATAGATATTTTAAATCTATGTTCAGCAAGTTCTACCACTGTGTGAACAAAGGGGTTTTTCTTTTCAGCCTTGTGAATGAAAGCTGTAGCTCTTAACAGTTAACCTTTTTATTTGTCAGGGACTCCTTTAACTGAAAGTAGTACCATCTCTAACTCTATTTACAGAAACAAAACTGGCCAGAATTACGGTCTCTGAAAAATTATGAGTTGTGAAGGCTACAGGTGTTCTTTATCAAGAAACATTTTAACTGAACCATCAATTTTTTCTTCCTCAAGCAACTCTTCCTCACTCCTATTTGTTGCCTGAAATTCAGAGAACTTCCATCAACTTAATTTTTACCCTAACCCCTACCATCCTACTCACTTTACTGGCTTTTTCTAAGGTACTCTTCCCTGCAGTAGCTGAGCACCTTACATGTTAATTAATTTATCCTTGATCTCTGGGTAATACTTGAAATAGCTAAAAATAGCCTGGTCATTGTCAGGTAGGAAGAACAGACACAGGGCTGGGGCAAGAGCCTGATTTGCTCAACCCCCAGATCTGCACTCCAAATGTGTGCACAGGTTCACTAGATCGACTAACCTGTTCCTGATATAACTTAGTTCACCTCCTGAAGCAAGTTAATTTAGATGGGGTCCGCCATTTCCTGCCCAATTTAACCTCCCTGAATGTCTGCACAGATCAGCACTTACATTGACCTACCTCTGGTTAAATCAATCTAAATGTAACATCTGCAGACACCCTCAGAGAATTAGATCAACATGTTACACTAAGAATGTGAAAGCTGAACAAGTGATACATAAAGGGATGTTAAGATACACTCATTAAAAAACTCTGCTATTGTTAACACAAGCTCTTGATAGACTAACAAAATTTGGTAAGAAATCCCCTTGGTAAAAATACCCTGACCTTTCAATTTAGGGCTGAAAAGGCTGTCATTCCAGTTCTACAATTCTGTAAGGCAGTTTATAAACAGGAAAAAAATTCCTCATATTAGCGATCTTTGAAAGGTAAAACGGAAGCCAAAAAAAAGTCCATGCTTTTGCCAAGGGGGTAGAGGGTGGGAGGAGCAAAGCCATCTTTGTTCATCAAAAGAGAGAGAGAACAGGGGCACAAAGCCGATTTTCGAACCCTCTTCAGATCATCTTCAATACATTACTAGCCCAATCTGGGCCTTGAATAGACAGTATCCTCCAAGTCCTGTCCTACATTCTTTTGTCGTTGCCAAATAGTGCCTGCATTCTGCCTTAACCTTAAGAGCAGTTCAGTGGCAAGACTGAGACAGTTTGTAAGAGTTCAGGTCCTAAATTATAGGTACAGCTCAAAGATTATAGATTGCGGCACCACCACCACCACCCCCGATTGGTTACGAGGGCTGTCAGTCACGTGGCCCTGCCCCTCACCACCAACTGCTTATGAGGGTTGTCCACCATGTGGTCCAGCCCCTCACCATCAATTGGTGGAAAGGGACAGGACCACACAACAGGCAGCCCCCTCACAGCCCATCTTGGGCTCCCCTTTGTGCTGGCAGCCACCCTCCCCACTTCCTTTCCAGTGGGCTGCACGGCCAGGCCACAGCACCAGGAGGAGTGCTGGTTCCCCCTGGGGAGCCAGCATGTTTTTTTCAGTAAGTCTCCCCCTGCCCCCCAGGATTTCACAGGTATTGCCCAATTTCATGGGCAATGCCAGATTTCATGATTTCCACAAAATCATGATTTTGGTAGGTCCCTACATATCACTATATACCCATGAGTATGCATGGGAGGAGTGGGAAGCAAAAAGTCAAAATTTGTTTTTTCAGTGTTTGCAAGGTCACCAAAAGGTAAACTGACTTATTGTATTTTAACCGTTTAAGAAGCCTGTTAAGTTTGACCTTTGAAACTTGGCATATTCATTAAAAACTGCACACTGGGAAAAAAATCCAAATCTTAATTTTCTAACAAAGACGTGTAAACAATTTCCAAATTACATTAATTCACACCATGAGGTATTTTATTAGATACTGTTCTCCTCAGTCTGGATACATTAAAATGACATGATAGAACTAGTTTTATTTAAGGGATTCGGCCAAGAATCAAGTCAAAGACAAATCAGTATATTACAAAGAGAAATGCTGACAGCAAGGTATAATGAGCAGGGATCCTGGTTTTCTGTGATAAAAAAAATCCCTAACTTTCAGATTAAAAAAAGTAACCCAAAATCCACATTTTTCCGTGTCAGCTTTATGGTTCTCCACAACTGCATTGAAGGCCAGGACTTTTCATACCTCTTTATTTATATACCACTGGGGAATACTGCTCAGAAACACTAACACTGTTTTATACCTAGCATATATTTTCTCCCCACAAGTGAAATGCATCTAAACCTTACCTCTTCATCAGTGTTGGCAACTGTAACCTAATGCATTCTCTCAGGAATCCACGTTGCTGGAGAGTAATCTAACACCAATCCCTGCAATACTCCACTAATAATGTTCCTCAATCAATAGACTTTAACATTTTGCTTTGTAATGTAAGTCATATACACAGCAAGGCCAACGCTCCCTCTAGAACTGACTGTGCTGCTCATGTGTCCAGGCAGTTTCATGGGTCAGTGTTCACAGGTCCCATGGACTTGTTCAAGGGGCAGTAGGTGCTGCCAACTGGGGTATTCTGGTCCATGTCCCCCACTCGAACACTCATTATTAACCTATAACTGTCACTCCCATCCCGGTTTTATTTATCATTTTTGTCCCCCGAATGAATTATGCTTTTCATGCCCTCCCTAATTAAAAAGGGAGCCCTGGTGGGCTTAGGCCGACACTGCACCCAAACCACAATTAAGCCTACTTGACAGGTGTACAGTACCAGATGCTTCTCAGGACAATGCATGAAACCTAGCAGAGGAGAAATGCAGAATTACCTACACATCGGGGCCATGTCACATGTTCCACTTAGGACCGGTTAACTGTACTTAAAACACAATCAGCCATGTGTTCAAGGAGTAAAACAGACTAAGTGCACTCGTATGGTAGAGAGTACGACTCTCTGTGGGAGAAGCATCTCCTTATATTGAGTAACATGTTCAGCTATCATTGGACTGCTCAATGGCATAATAAGAGTTCAAGACTCTAGAGGGGTGCAGGGTTTGGGACTGACAATCAACTGATTATTGATTCCAGCATAGGCACTGCACCAGAGCTGGTTCAGGACTCCAGTGAGCTGTGGGGGCTGGGACTGAGAATCAGCTTAGTGACCAAAAATCAGTTTATTGTTGGTTCCTGCACCAAGACTGCACCAAAACCAGTTCAAGATTGCCAATGGCAGAGATCTGGTTTGCCCTACTAATCCAGCAGCAGTTATGGCACCCTCTCCTGGGCTCAGCTCCTCATGCCTCCATCCACCCCCACCAGCAACAGAAACCCCTCACCCCTTGCATGCCAGGGCAGGGGTTCCTGGGGTGGGCAGTGCTGGGCAGAAAGCAGGAAAGGCACAGGCTCTGAGCATGAGGGTTACATGTCCTCATGGGCAAACATGCAAGCTGCAACACCCAGCACCAGGATCATTAGGGAGAGAGGGGAGAAGCACAGCCAGCTCCAGCCCTGTCCAGAGCAGGCTGAGATCACAGTAAGGGTAAGTATCACTACGTGATTGCTCAGAACACATTTTAACTTTTAAATACGGCAAGCTAGTACTTAGCACGTGTTTATCTGAGATTGTAGTAAGTGTCCCATGAGATAAGGCACTAAAACAAGTTCTTTCCTAACTTCCACGAGTAAGAGATTTGTGTATGCCCTGAAATTGGAAGGTTTATATTCCTGTGAAAAAGATACCTTGTAAAATATAACTGAATATTCTGATTATTCATATAGAACACGGGAGGGCAAAATCCAGCCCAGGGGCTGGATTGGGCCTGCAGTAGACTCCATTCCCCAGCAGCCCCTGCCCACATCCAGATGGAAACCGGCCACAGAGACCCCAGCAGCAGCAGGGCCGTGACAGCATGGGGCTGGAGTTTCCATGGAGACCAGCCCCAGCAGCACTGGCAGGGCACATGACTGAGAAGGGAGCTGCTTTGCGGCCAAGATCTTGCAGCAGTGACAGCATGGTCTGGAGCCAGGGCGGAACTGCGATCCACTGCCCACATGCCCCAGACATGCTGTCACTGCTGCAAGATCCCAGTCCTTGCCCCAGCTCCAAAGCAGCTCTCTGCCCAGCCACATGCCCTGCCAGTGCTGCTGGGGCTCGTCTCCATGGAAACCCTGGCCCCACTGCTGCTGGGGTCTCCACAGAAACCAGCTGCAACAATGTGGGCAGGGGCTACTGTGAAATGGAGTCCAGCTGCTGGCTGGACCTGCCATTTTGCCCACCCCAATATAGAATGTCTAGTCTCTCTTAGTTTCCAGTTAAGCTCTTGTCATTAACTTGCGATAAATTCATCAGATATAACAGTGTTGTGTAAAATATTTCCTATCAAAGTAAGATTAGTCATTGTTTTAGTTCTGCTGAATGCCCCATGTCCTTTAAACATGGGTTTACCCCCCACTCACCTTCTCCACACCACTCATTGTTTGTATACTTCTGTGCCATTTTGTTCATTTCCTCTCCAAGGCAACCAGTCCCCTTCTAATCAGTCTCTTCTTGTATGCAATTTTTTCCTTACATCTGATGTTTGTCACCCTCTATGCATTTGCTATATCTTTATACATGTGGTGACCAAAAATGAACAGTGTTACAAATGGTAACATATCACAGGTTTACATAATCATAGTCTTCTCCATATTTGCTATCCTATTCTTTTTACATTGTAAAGGGGAGGAGAGGAACCATCTATGGCTACATATCTAGCACTTATTTTCACTGGGCTTCGTTATCCTAAATGAATATCACATTTGTAGCAGCTAGCATGATCAAATCTACAAACATCTGTTTTTTTAACCCAAGGAACCAGCCAAGTCAGAACACTCAAGTTTATATTCTGCAGTAAACCACTCCTGCCTTTCTTGTGCCCTCAAATGCTGAGCTTCATTTCCTGCATCTCCAGTTACAGACCTAACATCATGCTGGGAAAAGTGAGTAAAATGGAAGAGTTATTCTGACATCAACCTCCCTTCACAGTTGTGATACTAAGAGTAGCAATTATTTCTAACTGTTTTGAAAATGCATTACAACATTATTATTCAATTAATATTTAATGCTATTTTAGTAATTTTGGAATTAAAACTTCAATTAATCCCATCCACCTTGAACTCACATTACACAGCTATTAAACAGCAACTTACTGTGACAGGAATAGACTTTGTTTTCTTAAAGAACACAAAAGCAAACTTTCACTTCATCTAAAAGTTAATCATTGCTCAAAGACATCAGAACATATGCTTATTATTAAACAGATAGGGTTATATTAACTATGGTATATATACAGGTGTTACAGGAAACAGAATCTGTAACAAAACTGGTACTTTTCTGTCTGTCAAAGGCTACACATTATCTAGACCCTACTTAATAAATTCTTCTAAAAACATATGTCCCCCATGAGTAACTGCCCTGCCTACCTCTGCTGCTACCTGTACTCTTCCCTATAAACAAAAATCTAAAATTAATGCAATTCATGTCAGTTTCCCTACTAATCACAAGCTGCTGAACAGCAATGAAACCCATCAAAGTTGATAAGTTCACTTTGCTGCAACTTTCCATTTCCAGATTCTGGAAGACACATACTTCACCCCAGGGAGGGGGGGGGGGTACTTTTACAGCCATAAGAATTTAGTTTTTCTAATGAAAAGTTAAAATTTACCACAAAAAACCACTTAGGCCTTCACTTTTACAAAGAAAAACGCTGCACTTCTTACTGTACTCTTCCAAGTCTAGAGATGAGAAGACTGATGGGAGATTTGATAATAGTCTTCAAATACTTGGCAGGCAATTATAAAGAGAATGGAAACTGCCTTTTCTCTGTGGCTGTAGGAGACAGGACTAGGAGCAACGGCCTCAAACTGCAGCAAAGAGAGTTTAAGGAGGAGATTAGGAAGAACTCTCTGTCTTCAAGGATGGCCAAGCACTGCAGCAGGATACCTGGGCAACTGTGGACCCTCTCTCCCTGTCTCCCTGGGAATCTTCAAAAGCAGGTTAAACAAACAATTGGCTGAGATGGTTCAGTCAGGGACAGTCCTACCTGGAGCAGGGGATGACCTCATAAGGTTCCTTCCAACCCTACTTTCCTACTATCCCAGCAAGCAGATAAGTTAATTTCCCTCTCTTAACACAAGACAGATTTAATTAAAAAAAAAAAAAAAAGGTTTACACTTCAGCTTGAAATCAGATTATCCTAGAATCTGGGCAGAACTGTGAAAGAAAGTCTACCAGAAGGATTCCTTTAACTTTACAGAGTTTCATAGATGTTAGGAGCTGGAAGGGACCTTATAGATCACTGGGTTCAGCCCCCCTGAACTTGTTGAAGGAAGTCTCTCACATAACTGTACCACACTCCTCCCTTTCCCTAAAAAATTAGTCATGCACTTTGTTTAAGGCTAATGCCAAAAAATGAAACATCATACACATTCTAAGAAGATTTCTTCCAAGCTATTTTTCAAACTGAAAGATAAAATGAAGGACTAATAAAAGATATAATTTGTTTCTGCAGTAGTGCATTAATTTTGGAGGCATTCATGTGTCAATTTTCTCTTTTCATATTAATAATGCATCAACATTAGGATTATCTGCTTGTTATTTGAATTTACCCTTTATTTCAATAACTGAATGCTTTTATTTCCAATAATGGATATAAACATGGTACTGTAACATCTAAACAAATTACTAATTTCCCCAACCTGAGAAGTAAATTTAGTAACCAGAAATATAAAATGGCAAAATTATTGTCTTAAGAAAATCATAAGATAGTTCTTTTGAAGTTTATACATTTCTGTTTACATTCACAACCATTTAGGCATTTGTGAAGGAATAAATATTTAAGAAACAATTCCTTGATACACATTTTGATACGCATCTTTAAGCGAATGCAGCTGAGGCATCTTTAGACTATGTTATCAATCATAACACTCTATAGTTTGACACTTTAATCATAATCAGATCTTCCTAAGTCAGTACAATTTTTAAAACCTGATACAATCTATAGTACAAGTCTTAACTAAAAAAGAACAATAGCTCAAAAACAATTTTAATAAAATCAAAAGCTATCTACAAAAGTACTGTTTGACAGTTATATGAACTCCAACAACAAATATACAATTTAATTATTTTAATTAAATCAGTAAAAGATGTTTCAGTATTTGTTTAGACAAATACAGACCTATCAGTTAAGGTCACAATCCTAACAGACTATTCTGAAACAAACAAAACAGTGCAAGCCCCTGATCCTGCAATTCATTATAAGCTGACTACTGTGTTACACATGTGAGAATAATGACTGGATGCAAACATGGCTAAAACAAATTACCAATTTCTCCAACCTGATATGTAAATTTAATAACGGGAAAAAATAATAACTACAAGAAGACTTTACAATGGAAGTCACTTAATAAAAAAATGTAGTTATCTTTGAGATAATCACTTATATGAAATTGCCATTTAAAATCATTTTTACATGGAGGAAAAACTGGAAGCTCAATTGGTGTGTGCTTCCACAGACAAATTTTTCAACAGTAGCAACTTACTCAATTTCTAAAGGCCAGGGAAACCCTACTAGGCTTTTGGCACTTGTTACATTTGTTATACTATGTATGCTGTTTTACCACAACAGACAGCAAACGGCTGCACATTCATGCTAAAAAAAGACAGAAGATGCAGCAGAAAAAACCCACAGTTGCACAACAGAAGTTTCCAACAGCATCTCTGTCATGTAAAACTCATTTGTAACAAATTTAATGTGTATGCAGAACAGAGCTCCCCAATATCCCAAAGTGCTCAGCTCTCCTTCCCCCCACTCCAAGGAGAAAGGAAGGATGGAAAGAAGCTCCCTCTGTAACAGAGTGCCCAACCAGCAAGCTGAAAGGGAGCCCTGCAAAGACCAGCTTGCAGGCTGCCTCACCAACTGTTGCTGCGGGAGCTGCAGTGGCAAGGACTGCTCAGTAGGGCTGTGTGAAATTTCAGCAGCCGTTTTGTTTCAGAGGTGTTTCGGGCCGTTTCGGCACCCAAAACACTGAATCTGAATAAAAAATGAATGAGGCATCTGAAACATTTTGGAAATGTTTCAGAAAATATTGGAGTTTCGAAGCCGGTCTTGCAGGGAAACAGCTGCGCATTGCTGCCCTGCCGCGCCACCTGGCTCTGCAGGGAGCAGAGATCTGGGGCAGCGCAGGGTGAGCAGAAGCGGCGAAGAGACCTCCCTTCCCCTTCTCCCCCCCACTCAGATCTCTGCTCCCTGCAGAGCCAGATCACGCGGCAGGGACCAGCAGGCTTGCTCGTCGCTCTGCATTGCTTCCCTGCCTCATGACCCTCTGGCATGACAGGTATCAGAGATTTGCACGGGGGTCTTCTCACCTGCACAGTGGGCAGTGGCCCTCTCCCTCCCCTGGCTGAGCCATCCACAGCTCCGTCCTGCTCCCCGCTGGGGCCCTGCAGCCCCTAGCCCAAAGGCCCACCCAGATGGGTAGCAGGACTGTGCAAAGCTTGCAGCTCATTCGAAACAGATTTGGCCAAAACTAAACAGGACAGCAATCCGAAACAAATTGCTGTCCTCCGAAACAGTTAAATCCAAAACTGAATCGAAACACAGCCATTTCGCACAGCCCTACTGCTCAGGTGGCAGAAACCATCTGATCAGTCCTCACCACCTCATGCAGCTTGAGGACAGCCCAATCACTTTTGCCACTAGGTCTGTCTTGTGAGCAACCCCACCAGTTGATCAAGCAAGCCTGTCAGTGAGCCTGTCCTGCTCACTAACAGGCTCACCTGGGGGAGGGGGGGCTAAGCAGCAACTCCTTATTGCCCCTTAACTGGAGAGCATGCCTTTGTGGCAGCTTTGTTCCATTTCAGCCAGGAAATAGTTGACCACCCCATACGTGTCTTTTTTTGGAAGCACTACAAAAATTGGTGAAGCAACAACCAGCAGTACTTTGAGGGTATGTTTGCACATATTGGGAAATAAACTAGAAGTAAAAGAAAGATAGCATGTATTATGGAGACCAAATTCTGAATATGCCATTAAAACCTCAAGGCAACTATCTATATATTGTACATAAGAACCCAACAAAATTTACAAAAATGTGTACTCGTTCTCAAGATGTTGCTTTTAACCTTACTCAGCTAAATATGGCATAATAACTCACGTGAGGCTGGGTCAGCACAATTTAGCAGACTTCACTTTAAGGTTTGTTGTAAAACCCAATAGTTAGTCAAGTTCCTCTTTCTCCTCCTGTAAGGATTTCACTTAACTTCATAGGGATCTAAAAATTTTCACTTAGCTGAATGCTCCTTGGTGGAGGTTTTGATTTTCGACATTTGCCACGATGGTGCACCACTTCCTGCCACGAAGGCAAAAACACTAACCACAAAGATTAAACATTGCAAATGCAAGTAAAATATAAACAACAGAATATAAATTGCAGAAATCTTATAAAACGTATAATCTTGCTGTTTTGAATCCTTGATTAATATTATCCGATAGCTGTGTATTCAGGAAGGAAATAAACTGAAGAAAGGAGCTGCCAAAATACACTTCACAATAAATATATTGATACAAGATGGGACTTGATGCCTTTTCAGTAACACGTGCAGCATTAATAAGTTCTATTTTCACATCAATGCACAAAGTACGAACCCTGATAAATCCCATTTTCATCTGTATAAATGGCTCATTTTATTTTCATGTGCACTTACAGAAGAATCAATTCTACAGTTTTACAAACCATGATTTTTAACTTGGCAGCCCTGCAAAATTATTTCAATGACCTTTCCTTGGATAGTGTAACACAATTATACAAAGGGAAATATGGCAGTTGAGCAGTAAATGCTTTGTCAACTTCAGCAACAAGACTGGCTCACTGGGAAATAAAGGCAAGCTGGGCCAACACAGATTACCCTCCCAAAACCCATCAACATATTAACGATCTCTCTGTGAGACTGGAATATAAACAGATATATAGTAACAGTGTATGCACTCATTCAGTGTGTTCACAACTCAGGTATGTTCATGCTGATTACACCACACAATGAAATTCTAGTTCAGGTCCATCCAAACACAAATGTTCACTCAAAAGGAAAACAAAAATCAAAATGAAAACATGCATTAATGCTGGGTCGGTACAATGTAATTATTAATTCTTTTAATATTTCAGGATGTTCACTGCAATTCTTAAATACCTGTCATCAGTGTCACTATATTTCCTAGGTACTCATGTCTCATTATTGATGCCTACAGGTAGAAGAAAATCTGTATATCCCAGTAACTAAACATAGAAATCCAAAGCCCTCACATTTATGCATCTGAATCTGCCAACATTTCTGCCCTCCTTTAGACTGGCTGCCTTGACAACTTAAGCACTTGGAGGGGAAAAAACCCCCCAGAAGTTATAGAACCAACTGCAAAGATAACGACTATTACTGTTGCCCCCTTAGTAAGATATTCCCTGGTTCAGTCATCCTTTTACATAAAATACATTTAGCATGGAAAAATCAGTTTTTTTACAATCACTTGCAAGCTCTGTGCTCAGTTTGCCGGGGGAGCTAGAAGGAACAGCGTAAGAAAGGACATAATATGGGAAGTGCTAAGAATTCCCCTCTCTCATGAGGTTATTTTGAGCCTTTAAAGCAATACAGCAAAGAATCTCTTGCTTTATTTCAACAAAACAGTGACCCTGTACAGCTTTACTAACAAGCTCAGCTTAAACAGCTTTCAAACTGCTGGGTATTCAATGACATTAACAAAAATAAGTAGCTGATAATGCAAACTGAGAGTGTACAGAGATTTTCCTGCAGGCACATTATTTCAATATTACATTATATGTTTTTGGGGGAATGCTAAAATAATCTGATGGGTGAGAAATACAAGCACATCAGAAAGAAATCCAGTGGAAAGTTTCATCCAGTATGTCACCTATAACCATTTTTATCAGCAGACATGTCTGCATATCCATCATCTTTGTTTTGCCAGTTGCCTAATTTTGTTAAGCAATTTTAATCTATAAACAACTATCTCCTTGAGTAATATTGTCTTAAACTCATTAATGCATCTTCCATGCCTGCAAAAAGAGTCTTTTATGCAGACTGCTAAGATTCATGTTGAACCACTACTTCAACAGGAGCCAACTCAAAAAGTAGTGAGATTTAAAAATCATTTAAAAAACAATTTACATGTGCTATTATGTTTATTTTTATTGTTAAAATAAAAATTTGAAAAATCTAATTACATTTTGTTATTTTTGCTGTTTGTTCACTTGGTGCATGCCACTTAGCTTGAACACTGAGAACAAAATGAGCTGTTTCATCTTTGTTTACAGTCAATTTTAATTTCATATTCTCATGCAATAATACATGCTACAGTATGCTACGTGGTGGGTACAGGTAAGTACAGGAACCAGGACAGAATGATCAGATTCCAAAATCTTCAATAGAAAATGTGTTTAAAAAAAAAAAAAAAAAAGGTTTCCTTTAGAATTTTAAAGAAGTCACAGCAACCTTTGTCAAATTTTGGATTGCTTGGCCTTGCAGTATTTCTTTAAAAGAACAAAGCAATTACTTTATTGTCAGCTTTTCTTAATTGCCTCCAGTAAAATCCATTGGTTAAGATACATAATCAGATATAATTACTAAGAATAAAGGGGGACGCAACTGAAAATTGGCTTGAAAATCTACCTAGGAACAAGAAATTTCCCCTACTGAATATGATACCCTAATGCCATCAATTTCTGCTGCATTTTTTTTAATTAAAGTTAAGTTTATGCCTTTTACAGTTGTCAAAAGCCTTTCAAACAAAAATAGATGCTGTATTGTCTTACTGAATCTGTAGACAGAGAGCTCCAATGTTTCTGCTGTTACTCAGTTTTGCCAAGCAAGAGCTGACTGAAGTTAACCACTGTGGTCAGTTTCACAGCTGCTCTTCAAAAACCTTACTGGCTCTAGTAAACCTGCCAAGAATCATATGGTTTTTGCCCTTCTGTCTGCTTGGAAAAGCTACCTGCAGCATCTGAGAGCACTGAAGGTATTCGCAAAGGCTGAGAACTCCAGAAAGTGTGGACAAGAGAGGAAGTACAGCTGTAGAGACCTACTGTCCATCCCTCTCCTCACAACAGCCAGAATAGCGTACTAGTACATTGAACCACCCCCTTCATCCCCACATGGCAGCCTGCAGGCATTAAAAAAAGAGAGAGAGAGAGAGGGTCATTCTTCCTTTCCAGAAATTAGAAAGCATACAGCATGGTATCTTTCAGGCTAGGAACAGGAATTACATATAAACTGGTATAAGAAGTTCAAATCTGTAACAGCCAAAGTTCAGTCCACATAAACCACTTTCAAAATGGGCAAAACCAGTTTAAGATAAACCTGGATGGATTTAGTATCAAACTTAACTGATTTAGGTTAAACTGGTTTACTGAACTTCTGTCCCAGATCCCCTCCACATTCAAGTTAACTCACAGTCCCCCAGAATCCCATGAGGTTTTTCATCTCCCTCGCAGAGTCCCCCAGCATCCCAGAATGCTTTGTACCTTCTTCGCAAAGCCTCTCTAGCAAGTTAGCCTTGGCCCAAGCTGTCTGCTCTAGCCAAGCAAGGAGATGTGCTCTAGTGCCCCTCCAGCTTCTGGCCTGGGCCACTACAGGCATGTGACTGCATTTCCAGAATCAAAAGTGAATGTCTGTTCACTTGCTTATTGGTTCAATCTATGCAGCTTAGACTAACCTGTGAAGATTAAATCAATTCAGCCTTGAGCTTTATAACTGTCTGCACTTATCCTCAAAGGCTAAGACAGACTGTGCCTTCACCAGAAGCTAACTGACAGAAAACCCTGCTCTTCTTATAAAAGCTGGCACAGTAGGCAACATGGGGATCTCACTTGATTCTGGCTGTGAACCTTTGAAAACTCTCCTCTTTGATTATTTAAGTCGGCTTGTGATTCGTAGATTTAATCCTTCAGCCATAAAGAACCTAAAATTTTTTTTCCAGCTTATTTTCAAAATAAGTAAAAAAAATTAAAGAGTTCAATTAATCTTGGAAGCTATGCACACTGAATGAAACAAGGCTTTTTAAGAGTAGCAGTGATCATCAGTAAATCAAAAAAAGGCTGAAAATTGTATAAAAGATAATACTCTAAGTGGGATCTGAAACACAACCTGCAAGAAGGATAGGCCAAAGTAATGTTAGGATTTAGTCATAGAAGTATGATTAGACAAAACCTGCAAGATGTTATGACATTTCTTACAACAGCAAAGATCAGAAACAGCTTTAAAACTCCTAAATATACAACAGTGGCATATTAACCAGTCTAAGTATTACTAGCTTTTTATGAAAATCCATTCAAGCAGCATATGCATTATTCAAGTACAGTAAAAGCCCTGTTATCCAGCATTTTACTAATTGGCATTTCAATTAACTGGAATTTCCGACCAACTAGATGCTGGGGGGTGCAGGGACGGGTGGGGAGGGAAGGACTCGAATGCAGTGGCTGCCACCCACCACCCTGTGCTGCTGCCACTCCACATGAAGCCACTGCCCCCACCACCCCCACATCCAGCCGCTGCCACCCCCTCCTCCCAGCTCTGCATCTGGCAAGAAACCCCCATGCCTCAGGTAACCAGAATTTTCAGATTACTGGCACCCCGCATTCCCCACTCATGCCAGAAAACAGGGCTTTTACTGTATTTTCAATTATATTGGAGACCCTATATAAGAAGTCAAGCTTTTGATCATCCCTTAATTAACTGTATATAGTTCACAGCTCAGGCTGCACTGCCACAGGCTGCACAGCATGAGCAGATGAGGCTTCAAATAACCAGCATCAGATTCCTGCCTCCAATTGGTATACCCTGTTAGTTCTAACAAACATTCTTCTAGACAAAGCCTTTATAAAAATCCTTGCACATGCTCTATTTTATCTTTTTAAAGAAAAAGGTAGAAGTCAGAACCATGCCATCATTTATTTTTATTGAAGGCATAAGATTCATCTGGTGAAAAATACTCTCTCCCCTCCTTTTTTGTACTTGGATAAAATTACTCAGTTTAATATCTCTAGTTATGCATTTAAAATTTAGGTGAACTGCTGTTGGTAACCTTATGTCTATCTTTGCTCTAAGCAAGCTACTAAAAATAACCTTTGCATTGAGTGTGGCCTGTACATTTAATTTTTCTATTAGCAGGTACCAATTTATTTTTCTGTTTAAATAAGTTAGCATCTCCTGAAAAGCATGTCATCATACTAGTTGACTGGCTGGACTAACAGTGAAGAGACTCAGCTGATGAGAGAAATTTAAGGAGGAGAACAGCTTTTCAAGACAAAATGACAAAAAAGCCAGTGTTCTGGGCAGAAACCAGCTCTTTCACACTTTCTCTCCTCGCATTTTTGTTACATAATTAAATACCTTATCTTCGCAGTGTATTATCTGATTATTTGCCATCAGAAGCTTTTAGGCTCTTATATTAGTATATCATGTACCAAAGGAAAGGTTAGTTACAAATGTGTTGGATACCAATAGCAGGACTATTTCGCCTAGATTCCCCACCTCTATCTCCAAGAGCACTGCAGCACCTCTTGGCCTCAATGTAATCAAATCTAGTTTGCATGATGGTTAACCACATGGTTAATTTTCAGTTTTAAGTTTTATGAAATCAGGAACTTGGATTTTATAATCAAGGTCAAGTCAAAGGTCCTCCCCAAGCCTTAATAGCCCAGTAGACTAGCATGGTTAAGATGCATCAACTTGTGCCTTGTTGGCTATGGAAGACAGATTCATACTACCCAACACAGCAGGCTGCTCCTGACAAAAGCTCATGTTTCTCTGAATAGTTAGGCCCTAAGGTGCCACCCCACCCAACCTTCTACAGCAAGGGTAGACACCCCCCCCACACATGCCAGAGCACGCGAAGGCATTCTGCTTGGCATTCACACCTTCGGGAAGGGGCTAGGGCTGCACTGCCACAACAAAAACTGGGCCCCTCAGGGCTCGTCTGCTGCCTGCTCCTGCTGTGCGGTTGAGGCTGTGGGTGTTTTTCACACTCTGCCCAAAAACAGTGCCGGCCCTTGTTCTACAGGCAGTGATGTGGCTACTTTCACATCTGGCCACCTTTGAATCCCCAGCCCAAATGATGCCACAATGATAAGCTCAGAGCATGTTACAAGCACATTCACAAGACACTCGGATTCTGAGGCCCTTCAACCATGCAGCAGAACTCCTCGTGCTTCTTTCCCTCTCCCTCTCATTCAGTACCAAGAGGCTGATTCCTGCCTCCAACTGGCCAATTAACATCTGCTTCCAATGCCTGCTTGTTAAACTATCAAGCGCCTTCCCACTTCCCTTGATACTGCCCCTCATAGTTAGGAAGCACTCCCCAATAAACATCTACAAAGCCACTTCATCATTCTCCTTCAAATCAATCTTTACAAGTCTTTCTTTACCATGACACCCAAGAAAGAAATTCAACTAAACTTAGGTTGCTGGTATGCCAAAACTACTGCCTACAAGACTGACTAATATCGTCTCACTGTCCCCTAATACTCCTGCATCTGAATCCCTCTTCTTTTTTCTTACGCGGTCATTTCTACGGAGCAGGGACCATCTCCTGGTACTGCGCTTGCACAGTGTCTGGTGCAGCAAAGAGTCCTCCACTGGCTCTAAAATACAAATGCTGTCATGGTACAAGAGGTTACCAAAATGCTTCAATATGAAGATGATGTCTTTAGCACGCCAGTCAGACACGGCACGCACAGAGCACAACCCTCGAATTACATCCCTGCCGTCCTGTGACTTCCCACACTCCCCAATCCTTGAAGGCTCGCTGTCCAAGGTTTCAAATAAAAATGAATGAAGAGCTGCCCATACATATACCCAAACATGTTTCAATCATCTGGAGGGAGGCAATGCACTGTGAATGCCAGCAGCGGCAACACGCCCTCACACGCAGCTCTCTGGGGAAGGGGGCACTCCTGCACCGCCTCACCCTCCCAGAGCAATTTGGTGCCTGAAAAACGACGAGGGCACAGGCTGAGGCCGGGATCTCTTCTGTGCGGACGGGGTGGCGAGGGGCTCAGCTCCCCTCCCTTCCCCTCCTCCAGGACAGCCGAGCCTCCTCCGGCCCCTCTCCTGTCGCGACTCGCCCTCCTCCAGCAGCTGCAGTGGCCGGGGGCCGCGGGGAGAGACCCAGAGCCACGAGGCGGCCGGCCCCGTGCACAGCCGCCCCCTCGCAGCGCAGGCAGCGGCCCCGGCAAAGGAGCCCGGGCGGGAAGCGGCGGCGGCTCGGGGGGACCCGCCCCGGCCCCGACCGCCGCTGGCGGCCGCGCACCTGGATGTAGTTGGTCTCGCAGTACTCGGCCACCCGCTCCAGGTTGGTGTAGCTGTCGAACAGGGCCCGGCGCCCCCCCGGGATCTCCTCCTCCAGCAGCATCTGCAGCTCCGCCATCTTCACATCCTCCTCCTCCTCCTCCTCGCCCGCGCGCAGCGCAGCTCAGCGCACCGCCGCCGCCGAGACCCGGCCGGCCGGCCGGGCGGGGAGGGAGGGAGGGCGGGCGCGGGGCGGAGGAACACCCACCGCCGCGGCTGGGGCGCAGCGCAGCCCAGCGGGAGCCGCCGCCGCCGGCACCACTGCGCAAGCGCCGGGCCCGGCCCCGCCCCGCCTCCCGCGCGTTTCCGGTGCAGCCCGCCTGCCCGGGGGTCACATCCGGCGGTACGCCGGGGAAACGCTTCCCTCTCGCTGCTGCCGGCGGGCGACGAAATCAGGGGAGGCGCCGGGAACGGGCGGGCGATTCCGCGGTGCGGCCGTTGCAGCCGGCTGGCAAGGCGCTCATCCTGAAGGCGAGGGACGGAGGGGGGCGCCCCCCGAGTAGTGCCCCAGTCGTGAACATGGGCGGGCAGTCTCCGCCCGCTGCCCCGCAGTGTGCAGGGCGGGGGGTCCCGAGTAGCTGCTCGCTGGCAGCCTGGAGCTGTTGGGGGGGGCGTAACGCGGCGGTTTCCCACGTTTTTCTCCTTTAAAGGAGAACCCGCAGTTAAAGTGCGTTGATCTTGTTCGTGGCCCTTTCATGGCCTCTTGCGACCCGCTTTTGCGTCAGACCCACGAAACCAGCTGCCTCAGAGCCCCAGAGCACGAGCGGACTCGAGCCGGAGCTCGCTTCAGCTCGTGCTCTGTGCGCGTTGCCACCGGCGACAGCAGCGATTTCCCAGCCGGGGTGAAGCGGCCAGGCAGAGACCCTGCCAGGGCACCCTGGGATGCCGCCAGATCCCTTGAAGGGCACTGGCACGCATGAGGGGATGAGCTCAGGAGATGAATTCAGGCTCAGGCTCCTGCCCCAGAGACCTCTCCACAGCACTGGCAGCCCCTCTGCAAGGGGTCTGCCCTACAGCAGAGAGATTTGGGTTTCAGTGGGTGCCACTTGATTCACTAAAGTTGTGGCGGGGGGCTCATGTCCAGTGGAGGGCAGGTCAGTTGAGAACCAGTGGCTTAAAACTTAAAGACTTTCTTTGCAGTTTCTACCCTCTCCCAGCACAAATTTCACACATTCCTGGGGCCCATGCACGCCTCAGACACTTGGTAGCACCGTATTGGGTAAGAAGAATAGGTGCACTGTTGCTTGCTGTCCCATCATTATGATCATTTGTTCTGCAGTGTTTTACTCAGACCTTGAATTTCTTTCAAGGAAAGCTTCATGTAGTTGGTTTGACGCAGTAAGTAAAGCTTGAGCTCCTCACGCATGGGGTATAAGATGCAAAATAGGCTGCATTTGCAAGGTAATTATAATTGGCATTTGAATATTACTGTCAGTCCAAATGTTAGTTGGCCCAAATATTACTATTTGATGACAGTATTAAAAAATAATTCATTTACATCTTATTTTAATACTTCATTGGGAAAAACTGGATCTCATTAAAGTCCTAGCAGACAGCAGCATTGGCCTGGGCCTGCTGCAAAAGAAAGAGCTGCAAGGGACTTCAAGAGGACACCTAGTCCAGACCCTGCTTAAGGCAGGATGGCCCCTGACTAAACCAGCTCAGTCAAGTGAATGAAGATTCCCCAGCTTCTCTAGGTAGCCTGCTCCAATGCTCAATCACCCTCATTGTCAGAAAAGTTCCTTCTAATCTCCAACCTAAATTTCCCCTGCTGAAGCTTGAGGCCATTGCTCCTCCACAGTACAGTGATTTTTCCTTTCGTCTCCCCTCTTTTATACACTCTGCTACTCAGCTGGTGAAAGTTGATGACTCTTGAACCCAGTTAATGTCCACAAAGGAAACAAATGCAAACACTGTATCTAGGACAACATACAATATGAAAAATTGTAAGAATTATACACTAATATTAAAATATAGTGAGTTATCAACAAATCCAGGAAAAGTACTAAACCAGTGATTCTCAATCCACGTGCCACGCCACTCTGGGCTACCATGAGATCTTTGTAAGGGTACAATGTTAGCATTGTGAATCACGTGTAGGTGTTTGCTCAACTACCAAATAAACCCAGAGATGTCAGATAGGAATCCACAACATCAAAAACATTCTGTCTGTTGTGGTCTGAGTTCCTTGCAACAGAGGCAATCCATTATTATTTTCCTGCAGTCAAAAAAAAAATGAGCGAAAGCTAAGAGCTAGCATTTTTCCAAGAGCTGCCATGGACCTAAGACGGTTGAGAATTACTGTACTAGACGTTATTATATGTTGCCAATTCCTGAGAGTTTCAGAGCTATAGGAAATTCTTTCTAAATGCTAACAGCAAGGTTTTTTTTCATCCTCAGTTCAGCAATGTACTAAAGAAGTACAGGGTAAGTGGAGCAACTCATATGCTAAACATTATGGCAAGCTTTTTAAGCATGTCTCTGTCGAGGCTTATTTTTTCCATCAAGTTTGTGTCTTAAGTTCCTTGAATAACTTGGAAAAAAAGTATTTGTTTGCCAGTAATTTTTACCATTATTTCCATTCCATGAACTTCGACTTTTTGGTCACTTTAAACTAATTTATTTAGCAGCAGTATGCCAGTGTCATGCTAGCAGCATGTTTCCAGAGAGAGGTCCAATCATGCTGCTACTGTTATCAATAGGAGCTTTGTCACTGACAACAATGTGCACCAGTGTCAGGTCCTTGTGCCTTTTAAGTAACTGCTGCTCACTTCTACTGATCAGCAAAGGAAGAACAAAATGTTTCTTTTGTAGGGACCCCACATAAAAGGCAGCCATTGTACAGGGGTTAAAGGAAGGGTAAATTCTCGGCCACAAATGAGTATGCTTTTCAAAATCAACAGAGACAAATGTATAATCCACCATGGTCAGAAAAGAAGGAAAATTTAGTAACTAAAGCACACTCGGGATCAAGAGAGATAAGTCTTATTTACTCTGACTTTGCCTCTGGCTTTTTGTGACCACTGGCAAGTCATTTAATATCTTTAACATTGAGATGATATCTACACACAAGAGTGTTTAAAGATTTAATTTGTGATTGTTCTCCTTTAATCAGCATATGAAGGTGGTGTTTTGAGTCTTCTGTGCAGAGCTCTTGCTCACCTGCCTAGATAGAAAATGTAATCAATTGTCTCAGTAAAAATATTTCAACTTTCCCAAAACAATTTTATTCAGATCTGGGTATCTACACAAGGGTAAATGATAAACTGGCACGTGCATCACCCTCATGAGCCTCACAAGGCTTCTTCTTCAAGTATAACATGGCTCCAGGCTGTATGACTTTCTATTTTTTCCACAGTCTTTATATTGCAAGGAATTGATTGAGGTAGTCATCTGCTGGAGAGCCCCCAACTCTGCAATACTTTTGTTGTTGCACTGCCTTTGTTGTTCTGGGACATGTTGTTGCCAGGGATTTGGAGCTAACATGGGGGCCTCCATCTGGGTTGGCCTGATCTTAAACTGATTTCCTAGGTTATTTTGGGATCTGAAAGAAATCACAGGATTTGCAAGCCAGAGCCACAACTTCTGGGAAAATCCTGTTCAGTCCCTTCCCCTAAGGGAATATTTGAAGGGGGGGGGGGGTAGAATCACTACACAAAATAATTCCTGGATATTTCTTCCATTCAGCCTCCATGGGCTTTCCCATGTGAGCAATG
Organism: Alligator mississippiensis; assembly: GCF_030867095.1. NCBI lineage: Eukaryota > Metazoa > Chordata > Crocodylia > Alligatoridae > Alligator > Alligator mississippiensis. The sequence continues at coordinate 172,084,478 of NC_081827.1, read as the reverse complement.
ATTAGACCCCCATGTTTGTTAAAGTGTTTTAAAATGTGTACAAGGTGTTATGTGGGTTAAAATTTGCAACACAAATTAGTTAGCATGTTTTAATTTTTCTACAGACAGTTAAGATGAACAAGACTAATTTACATTTCATAGCTATGACCAGCATAATGCCATATAGATGTGTGAAGACAATGGAACAGCCAGTCATAAATATTCTACAACTACCAGGACTGAATATTTTAGTTATGTACATTCTCAGTATTGGCAATCCCAAAAGTTCAAAAATCATGAGTCATACCCACAAAACATGAGCTTTTTTTAAAAGATTAAGTCATGTTTTATATTCTGATTTCTGATTTTTGTTTAAGCCAGACACACTTCCACTGTGCATTTGACTATTACACAGGAACCCCACCCTCATAGATTTACAGAGTGATACTGGTCCCAACTTGAGGAGCTCTGACTATAAGACCCCACTGAAATCAAACCACAAAATTGTGTTTAAAGTGCTGTCTCTGAAGGTGTGGATTTTCCAGCTTCTAACAAACCCAGTTCCAGTTATCCCAGACCCATATTTGCCACTCCCTCAGGACCATATTAATTATGCTCCCTCTTAGTCCATAGCCTCAACCCCAGATGTTGCATCTCCTCCTCCTGCAGCTCCAGTAGTTATTCGCATACTCTGGGGGCTCTTTGGACATGCTCCAAGCCAAGATGGTGGTGAGGAGCTCCAAGGTTCTTCATTCATTCTTTTCTTTTAAATTAGTCATATTATTGGAGAAATTATTGCAGGTACAATATCTACATGATCCTTCTGCTAGATGAGCTTGTTGCCAAGACATTTAGGGGGATATTTCCACAGACCTTGTTACAGTTTCTAATTTGGACTAGCAGCAGCACATTTTGATGAGAGGGAGATTGTAGTCGCATCATCTTCCACCTAACCTTTAGGATGTTGTCATTATTGGCCTTTAGGTAAAATCTGTGCGTGTTCATTTGGTCTCTGTTCTCTGACTGATCTTGGCAGAGAGATCTCTGAGATCTCCCATCTGTGGATCCTACTCCCCATGATCTGCCAGATGATCTGTCTTATGATTTTTAGGGTATAATATAAGGCTCTTTCTTAAGTGTGCACATGTAGCCCCTATTGCTTTAGCATCTGGGCACTCACCAGCTCATAGTTAGTACCCTACTATCCAAACAAGGTAGATTTTTTTAGGGTTCCCTCTCTGAATGATTTGTGGATTTTAATTTAAATATGAGGAGCCCTCGTGGCATGGCAATGGTCACCCATGATCCCCTATATAAATATATGTTAATTTAAAATATAGCTTGAATTAGGGCAATTATAATTTATTCCAATTACACTTCTCTAATTTTACACAAATGAGTCTCCATCTGTCAAGTGAAGTGATGTGCTAAAGTGAATAATTTTTCTTTACTCTTTCAGTCTTAATTACTGGGTACTAAACACTTTAATTTTTAAAAGCTTTTATCCTTTATTGAATATTTCCCCATAATTAAATGGATTCAAGGTCAGGAAGCAAATACAAATAGTCTGAAACACACCATATAAAAGATAATTAGGAATTATCTATATAGGCATCTACTCAGGTCCAGCTGTGGGGCCAGGAAACAAAGGTGATTCCTCCAAGCTCCTCCCACTAAATAAGCTTCATCCTATATAACTCAACAAAACCCAGAGCTCCTCACAGCAGAGTTTACTAACATGCAAAATAGGACTCCATGCCCCCTGAGCTACCTTAGGTCCCTTGAGACTGTCTCCCACTCACTGGAGCTTTAATAAACCGGTAGCACCTTTTTAATTGGAGGAAAAATCATGGCATGTCCCCACTACACCCACTTTTTACACCAAAATGAGGCATCACAATCCATTTTGCAGCTTTATGTTTCTACTTCTTTCCTGCATGAAGAACTAGACGATTAGCAGTTTGACCTTTAAGTTACCATTCCTGGGTGTCCGAGTTGTCACCTCACTAGGAGAGATGGATCAGTTCATACCTCTCTGCAGACACCTCTTCACTGGTTACATTTTTTAAGTTTTTTGTTGTTGTTGTTGATAATTGGAACAGCTAAAATCTCTCTTTTAAAACATTTTAAACTAAAGCTGAAATTCCCTGGGTCATTTGGATCCCATAGAACTTAACAGTTTTACAATGAGCCAAAAGGCAAAAGAACAGCTGGACTTTGCCACAAAATAACGATGATGAATGCATATGCGTTCAAGACCCTTTCACACTGATGAATGCCAAATGCCTAGACAACAGCATTCCAAGACACCGGAGTCCAGCAGCAGGATAGAGCAAGATAATGAGATTAAACATCAAAGCTTCCGGGTGTTCCCTTACAGTCTCATAGACCAGGGCATAGGCAATCTTAAGCAATGGTTAGAGCAGGCTTTAAAACCAGGGAGCTAAGCCAGAGTCAAAATCTGAAGAACAAATGAGCTTCACCAGTCAGGGGACTGAAAGGAAACAGCGTGAATTCAAGCTGAAGTAGGATTCCAGGCACACAGAACTCAGGACAGGTACTAAAGATGAGGCTTAGTTTTAGCAGGGCTGCTCATGGTCTTTAGGAGACCCAATAAGCAGACACTTATCAATGATCTGCTTGTCCATTGTATGATTTACTCTGAGGAAGAGGCATGGCCAACTAGGGACACAAGGGGTGGCCTATCCAGGTTACATCACACAGAGGGCACAGTTATAAAGAATCTCTAGCTCCCTGGCACTTGCCTATAACACACACACAGTCTACCCCAAAGTGCCACACAGGATTCAATTTGTATCAAGCAGATGGTTACAATTAACTGCATCAAGATCCAAATTCACATAAACCAAGGATGCTCAACCTCCAGGCCAGATCTGGACCATGGAGCCATATCATTCAGCCTGTGGATCTTCCCCCAGATCTAGACATTTAGTAGTAGGTGAGTGGTGTCAACGGTAATTGCCACTCCCCTGCTGCCAAATTTCTGGACCTGTGTGGAGCTCCATATGTGTTCCTGCATGCTAAAGTCCCTCCATGGCCAGATCTAGACACATGGGGTTGGGTTAACAAGATTTGGGAATATGGGGTCGGGCTCGTGTGCATTCAGATTGTACCGGTGAACTGACCCTGCGCTGGATCTGGTCCACAGATCAACCCTGCACTACTCATCTGGCTCACACCCCTCCAAATCTTCACAGTGGAAAATATAGGTCATGGAGCCTGAGGTTACATATGCTCCACGTTGCTCTTAAGGTATTCTGCAGTTTTCTGGGCAGTCAAGATCATATCCAACAATTAACTTTCCCCTTATGAGAAACTGATTCTCATTAAAATTATTTCTGCCAAAACAACAGAATTTACCCTCCAAGCTCTTCTGGCACCAGACAGCACAGCCATCAAAGGAGGAGTTGTCATTTAAAAACACCCTGAACTGAAAATGTGTGTTGTTAGATGACATTGTAGTAGTGCCATAGCAAGGGTGTGGTGAATGGGGCAACTGCCCCAGGCACCAAAGCGAAGGGGTGCCAACAGACACTGCCCAGCCAGGGTGGGGCAAGTGAAAGAGCCATGAGCGGTTCATTTGGGAGGGCAAGGGGACAGGGGAAGATTGGCTCCCACCTCTGCATGCACTCCCAGGCAAGCATGGTGGGGCCGTGTGCCCTCCGGATCTGTGCATGGGGCAAGGGCGGGCTGCCGCTGCAGGCTTTGCCCCGGGGGCCAAACTTCCTTGCCATGACATTGCATTGTAACTTGATAGTTAATGCTCCAGCCTCCTTCATAAAGAGTCAAGATATTAAGCATAGATCATTCATTCAGCTCAGTGAAATGTCTCATACAGTTAAACTTTTCATGGAGACTCAAATTCTCTATTGTGTCTGAGAGCAACATATTGCTGTGCAAAAAGGCCAGAGTGAGCACACTAGGAGATAATCTTCAAGGGATGCCAACACCAAACAGAAGAAAAAGAACTAATCTGGGGGGTTTCAAGCTTAATAAAAACGAGTAACTAAAACTCACAATGTGAAAAAAGGAGAACACAGCTCAATCTCTCACCAACTTCAATTCAACAGTCAGAAATACAAAGCACTTAAAAAAATGTTTCTCTCAACTTCCAGGCAAATCCCTTTACTCTCCTTATGGCAGCCTGACTTCTAGGCTTTCATGATGACTCGCTGGCTGGAAGTTTCTCATTAACCTGACTCTGAAAGTCCTGTGTCCTTGTAAGGTAGCACACCCCTCTTTGTAACTTCCCTGGCATAGGGTTTGACATGGCTTCAGAGGAAGGGTCTGGCAAAAGGCTTGAACAACCACTTCAACTCGGTCACCATTTTGTAGCTCATGGAATATAACAGCTCCTATCCCTGTTCTGGCACTTGAAACCAGTGTGAGAAATAGATACTGTGGTTACTAAAAGCATACAAGGCAGCTTTCAGGTAATAGTTGAAGCTTTCAAGGTGGTTACTTGTAACCTGAACTGGACTAAGGGAATCCAGACCCCTGTCAAAGTCCCTCATGGCCTCACTTTGGGATCTGACATACTGCCTTTTCATCCACTTGGGAGTGGCAGTGGGTATCCCCTCCAAGAAAGACAGGGATAATAGGATGAGGGTCCTCTTTTTCTCTGTAGGCATGGCAGCAGGGATGAACTTCCCTTCAAGAGCTGATGTCCCCACTCCCTACAGGGAAACAGGACTGGCAAGCAAGGGGGCCTCAATGCTCCTCTCCACACTCAGATACATTTACAATGATGAGTGGGCTGGGCCACCTGTTAGCATGGTGATGGTGAAGCCCTTAAACCAGTTGGCATTGGAGATAATGATCCACTGAGGTTCATGGGGAATTCACCCCTTCACAACTATTGCTTCAAGTTTTCTGTAAAATTTGGAGCTGTTGCTGAATGGATTATGCTTGGTTCAGATTTCCAATTTGCAACTAGATGGGCTAGAAGTATTTGTAAAGTTTTTCTTAAAGGTGTCAGACCTTGTTCAAAAGCTCATGATCTAGTGTAAACACATGACTCCAGGAACTGGGACTGTCATAGGCTTTTGTCCTAATCCAGCACTGCTTGTAAATGTGTATGAACCTGGAGTAACAAATCCATATGTGCTGCTCCTGGATTACCCATGTCCAAAGAAGACAAACATACCTCCTGTGTATGGAGAGGGTAATGAATTATGTGCATAAAGTAATCTTTCCTGCTTCTTTTACACAGAGTTGAGTAATCCCTTTTCACTAGTCTACAAAAACAGCCCCCTATTTGACTATGTGGTTTATGCTTATTCCTGAGTTCTCCCCCAGCCACTCTCTTCTCCAAAACGGCTAACAGAAAGGAGATTATTAGCACTTTCCCTCACCCTCCAATAGTTTTATTGTGGTGGCAGTAGTACAAACCTTATTGATGTGATAGAAAGCGACTAGAAATGTAGAAAGATGCTTTTCCCACCAGGAGCTGCAGCTTTACCCAGCTGAGTATGAAGCTGAGTTGACAGAACAGTTGTTTGTAGAATTCAGATAGCCCTCCCTACACTGCTGCTCTGAAAGAGAATGTAAAGGACTAATTTGTTTCAATGGCAGAGATTTCTTTTGTGTGAATTTTGTGGAGGAGGGGGACTGGAAAGAGCTACAGGCTGGTCTCAGATACCAGTTCTGCCATTAAATTTGATGAATGAGTCACAGCCTTGTTTTCTCCCTCTGCTGAATTGATGCTTATCTACTTTGTGGAAAAATGCTGAAAGTCGAGAGTGGCTGGGATTTTTATTATTAAATGGCTCCTCTTGTCCAAATTGCAGAAACTGTTATAGGGCTTAGTTCAAAGCAAACTGGAGCCTTTGAAAAAAACTCCTATTGATTTAACTGGGCCTTAAGGCTAGATCCTAGCAGGACTGGCTCTGACCTCACATAAGTTTTACACCAATGTATCTCCAGAGGTTCAAAAGTGTCACTTCACATTGTATTCTGGTCTACTGGCTTAATGCCAGACCTAAGCATCAGATTGCTGAGCCTACTATTTTGAGTGGAATTTTCAGACATTTTTGCTTGACAAAGAGTTCGGTGGTTTGCAGTACATGAGATGGTAACACAGAATCGCAACACAGTTTGAACAGTCTTTGAGGGGAAGCCCAGAGGAACAACCTGGGTGAGGACTTGAACGCAAAGCTTTCCTAATGAAGTTTGGAAAGTGGTGAGTTACATTTAGGTTTTGACTTTTTGAACATGACCTACCTTTTGTCCCATTAAATTGGCATGACAAGCAGAGATGTACAGGAAACCCTCGTTATTCGTGGGTTCGGCATTCGTGGTTTCAAATATTTGCGAATGCCGAACCTGCATTTTAAATACACTTTATACACTTCCAGGAGCTCCTTGGGAGCTCTGTGCTTGCTGCCACCGGGCTCCCACCATTGCTGCTGGAGCCGAGGCTCCCTCTTACCCCCTCAGCTGTCAGGGGCACTGCATTCATGAACACAGACTGCGTTCATGAACGCAGTGCCTTATTCACAGATTTTGCCATTCATGGGGGATATGAGGACGTATCCCCCGTGAATGGCAAGGGTCGCCTGTACATTTTCCCCAGGTGAGAGATCTATATAAGAGGAAGGGCCTACGTAGTTAATGTACCATGTTTGTCTTTTTAAACACAGTGGGTCACCTTTCTTCCAGGTGTAACTTGAATGAAGTAAATGGGTCCCAGTTCTGCAAGCCTTGCCCACATAATCTCCAATTGAAGACAAGCAGGGTGAAATCCTGGCTTCACTGAAGTCAGAAAAAGGGTCCCCCACAATCATTTAAACAAAGCCAGAATTTTTCTTTCTAAGTTTTGGGTGTGCAAGAAATGCAGGACCATGATCCCGAATGCCTATTCTATCACAGAAAGGTTGAAACTTCTGTTTTAAATTGGTATCATACAAATCCCAAACAAAGAAACCTAGAGTAGCCACACATAGAGCTACATAAACAAATCCAACATTAGCTTTACCATTCAAGCCACACACACTGGTACATAGAAGAAACTCCCAAACTATTGCCCAAGCAACCCTAACACTGGCCCTGTTCTGTAAAATCATCATAGGCTTTTAAAATATTAAATGTGGAGAAGCAATTGCTTTCACTCCAATATGTTCTGAATCTTTTTTGTAAGGCCTCCTGCACTGGGATGAACGAATCAATCAAGGAGACAGTGCACTAATCATAACACTGCCCACACAAATTCCCTCACACTTTCCTGGCAACACCTGCAGATCATCTTCTTTCTCATGCATGCCCAGAAAAAGGCACAGTGACAGCATGCATTCCCTGTCTCTATCGTCCTAGTTTGGCTTTAAAAACATGAACACATGTGAGTCACCAGGAAGAAAGGCAACCCTCCCATCCTCCCTGCCTGCTACAGAAGCTTATATTTGACATTTCATCTTTTTTTTTTTTTTTTTTTTTTTAAGATGGCTTGATTTCATATCTGTCTGTGTCAGCATACAGATTTACCAGAGGGTGCCTGGTCACCCAGTGAAACCAGTGTGTTCAAGCATACAGTAAAATATTTGCTCCCAATTTTTTGTTTTTTTCCCTGTAACTACTGCCTTTGGGAGCTTTGCAAGCTACTCCAGACCCAGCTGAAAGCTAGGCCTCATAGTTAATGCACTGGCCTGATTCTCAGGTGATTAAGGTTCAATTCCCTGCTTTTTGGGTTCATATTTTCTGTGTAATTCCAGGTCAGTCCTTTCTTTCTTTCTGCTTCAGTTTTCTCTCTCCTTAGGCTAGGATTTCAAAAGCATGTAAGGGAGTCAGACCTCCAGATCTCTAAATTACAATGGAGAGGGGTACCTACCAGTAATTCCCAGAGAAGTTTTGCTTGGAAAATCCCAGAGACTATGAACTCTTTGGGAATGCCTCTTACCATGTGTCTATACAGCATCTAGAACAACAGGGTCCTGCTTGCTACTGACATATAATGGAACTGGACCTTGCACTTCAATTTTACCAGTGAACCAAATGTACAACTCTGTGTACATTACACACCCTGATTTATTTGTGGTGAGCCAAGCCAATTCATCCCTGTTTCCTTGTTCTAAACAGCTAATATCCTTGCAGGCGAGACACACATTTTCCCTTCCCTCTATATATCTTTCTGGAGTGCATATTTGCTGAATATAATATGACACCCTCTTTACCTTGGTTCAAGACCTCTGCAAGGCTTCTCTGCTCTAGGAATTCCATTTGACAAATAAATCACTGAACTCCCATCATAGCTTATGCTGTGTGCAAAGTAAAACCATTGTAATTTCCTGTCCTTTCTAATCCACTCAATGTGGCTGGGAGGTGCGTGTGCTGCAGCAGCTGGTTTTTTTGTAGAACATTTGGCAGCTTCATAGAAAAGCATTTTTCTGGAAGAGCAATAGCAATCAAGAGGTTAATTGTTTCAGTTACTTTGCAGATGCCCAGATCTCTGTTCCAATCAGTTTGTCTGCTTTAACTAATTCTATTCTTGCTTTAATTTTAATCCCGTTTGAAACTATCATATGCATACAATGTGATTACATAAGCAGTTTTTCACATCAAAGCTGCATTTGCCACCATTTAATAATTCCTGCCCAGGGCTTGGGGTATGCAGTCTTTCTCCAATGTATACTCAATAGAAAGTTTCCTTGGAATGTGCATTCTAATTGCATTAGTTGACCTGTAGCCCTTATAATAGCCAAGGCCTGTTTTTTATTTTACAGCAATCTGTTTCTTGTCAGAACATACAGTTTGTCAAGCTAAAGAACACATTTAGGCTTAACACTAGCTGTACTTCTTGATCCAAGAAAACAGGACTCATTTGTATATAAACTATTGTGTACACATATGTTTAACTAGAATAAAGAGATTGTTTGGTGCAGAGGCTGTTTACAATAATCATTAATAAGCAAGAGAAGGAGCAATGTCACAGAGCAGGAGATAGTTGTAGTTGGGATAATTTTGGCCCTCATTTGCTAAATTGTCTATTTTTTGCAATAGCTGTTAGAAAATAGCAGAATGGAAGAATCTGTTTCCTACCATGACTGGGAGATCAGCATCACTTCTGGTAAAATACCAGGACTCCTGTTCTTTAGGAATCAGCTGCTTTTCACCGCTTTCCATTAACTACTTTTATTATCCAAATATCTGCCCACATGAGTAATTGTGTGAGTCACATCAGCAAAAGACTTGCTAGTTTTATGAGGAGGCTGCATGCACTGTAAAAAATTTTTAACTTTGAGAAGGAGGATTGTAGCTGTGGCAATTTCAATGCCTGTACAGTGGGGGAAAAATAAACGTAGACATGTTCAACATAAAGATGACTAGAAAATTAGATTGTTCCATACAGTTTAATGTACTTGTACAGGGCAGCTGTAGCATGCATAAAGGCTGTTACACTATACAGTTCTGTAGATTCACAATGAGAGACCTGCTTAGAGAGTTTTGCCATCAGGTTCAGCTTAAACAGACCTCCCCCCTAACCAGCTATTTCTGCTGTAATAAAATGGAGGTCCAAGCTAGCAGTCCTTTATTTTTGTTTTTTTTTCTAATTATTGTGTGTTATGCTAGGGCTGCATATGTAAAAAGTATTCAGGTAGTCAGGGTTTTCAAAACCAGAATATTCATATTATGCTAATATGTTAAAAAACCTGCCCCCAGTGCCTGAAGGCCCCAACTAAGATTCTGGGTTCACTAGAATTTGCTGCAATTGCACATACTAAATAAAAGTAATACTCTTAAGATTTAAAGTTTGCAGGCATAGGCTCATGCTACTGGTAACTTGGAAAGGTGAACTAGCAAGCAACAAATTGGCTTCTTGCTTCATAAGAACTGTAGTTTCAAACGAACACAGTCTGCTACTAACCAAATAAGCAGCTGTTCACATGGGCAACAGAAGAATTAAACGTTTCAGATATCTTTCCTGAAACAAAATGCCTAAATCAGTGTTGAGACTGTATTCACCGCTCGGGTTCTACTTGACTTTCCAAGCTCCATAACAGTCTATTCATGCAGTCATCACTTTCATCTTGTATTAACGCATTTCATGTTGTCCTATTTCTCCCAAGGTGCCTTTCCTTTGGTTTGCACGTTCTTGGAACATGGCCTGGGAAAGCTGGGTAATAGCCTTTTGAAGCACAGAGGAAATGTTTGCGAACAAATCTGTGATATTATGCACAATCTCCCTTCTCTGCCTGTAGGAAGGTGGCAAGCTGTGGCAAATCTGCCAAAAGGTAGCTTTGATGGAATAGAAATCATATTTGTATAAAGCTTAGAGCCACGTAAGAATCTAATAATACTACAGCAAGCCACCAGCTTCTCAATCACTCTTCTGAAGTAATTCAGTTACCACTGTTTGATGCCATACTGTTTTTAAACTGTATCACACTGGATTGAACCACAAGTAACTCAAGGATGAAGTCAGCCACTGATGACACAATATTCTGAAACCTATTGACGAAGAATTAACACAGTTGACTTTTGTTGCTTGGAAACTGTAGAATTCCTGTACCTCCAAATGTTCAGCTGTAGCACATATTGCAGAGTCAAAGAGTCATGGTGAGATGAAATAAACAAGACAACACATAACCAGTTTGTTACCTCTGACTAAACTATTGTGCAAGAAACTCAATTTCTGTACAAACAGTTCTGTCCAAGGAACTGCAAATCCAAGGGTGTTCAGTACATTATGTCAGAGCTGATGTAATGGTAATGCCACCACCATGCCTTCAAAACCAGTGGGAAAAAATACTATCTGATTTAAAAAGCCAACAACAAAGAGAATCACAATGGTGATGCAAAGCCACATCTTCTAGTTGCATAAAGGAGCATTTTGCCAGTGTGCTTCATGACCCTTATGGCTCAGTCACTAGTGAAGCTGTAGGAAAAGCTTTTGGAAGACAAAATGTTGTTAGTTGCAATTGAACCATGCCCCTTCTATGCCAGGTTTTCAGAAAGTGTAAACTGATGTTGTTCTAATGACTTGAATGTTGATTTCCAGCAGCTAAGACTACAATCCTATTTTTAAAAACCCTCTGATCAAACTGTTCAAAGACTGCTCATTGTTGCTCTTCTGTTCTTCAAGTACATTTAGTCCCTTATTAGAATAATGGCCTATGATAATTTGGCTTCCTGCTATTTTGTGTCTTATACATGAACTACTGAATTATTTGTCAAGAATGATGTGGGGGAGAGGGCAGGGATGGAGTACTGCCACCCACCACCCTGCACCACTGCTGCCTCCCAGGAGTGGCAGTGGGAAACCTTGCCCTGCTGTCCCATGTCCCCCTCCACCAGCACCCTCCATTGCTGCTGCCACTGCCTCCAGCACCGCGGGCCTTGCCCCCTCCCAGCCCTGCTCTTTGGAGGCAGCAGAGTACCACCACAATGGTGGGGATGGAGCCGTGGGGCAACGCCAGCGCTGCTGGCCTCACACCCCTGCTCTGCCCCCTCCATCATGGCGGTGCTCCGCCACCTCCAAGGAGCAGGGCAGGGAGGCGGGGGTGAGGCAGGCACGAGGCCAGCAGCACAGGGCTTGCTCCCCAGTTCTGTCCCCACTGTCATGGTGTTGCTCCACACTGATTGGCTGTTTTACTAACCAGAGTGCTCCAAGAGTGTTATGGACAGAAAGACAGACTAAGCTCTTCATTATACAAGAATGATGCTTTTCATCGTGCAGTCCTTTTACACAGTAAACACTTAAGAGAAATCACTTCACTCACTGCTGGAATGTGACCACTCAGACCTCATCAAATAGAAGTTTTGGCCAGTGAAACTGGGCTCACCTGACATTCACCAAAGAGTACCTGGGCTTCTACATGCTCAGAGGGGACAACCAGGACCTTGACTGTAAAAGTCTCATGTAAAAAACATATATCCAGTAAACTCCATTGATTTCCCTAGGCAGGATGAAGGACTGACTCCACCCTGCCAACATATGAACCTGTGTTTCCGGGGGTCCCAGCCTGTCAAAAACAACACCTTGCTGTCTAAGCCATTGGCTCTAGTGCAGATAAAGGGAATGATCAATTTAATCTTGCTGCATTGTCTGAGTCATTACTGACTTGGAAGTGACAGTTAAAAATGCCTTTTTTAGTCAGACTAGAAATTTGGCAGCAGAGCAAAGAAAGGAATTGGGTATCTCATCTGCAGGCTTCTGAAAGAAGTGACCTGCTTGGATTCCACAGGGGGAGGTAGGAAGCAGAGCAAGCCAACTACTTACTGCTATTAAGCAACTGATCTTTGCTGAGACTTGAAGTACGGATATCCTCAGTAAAAAAAAAAATAAAAAGGGAACTCTCTCCTTGATGCTGCTGTCACTGCAGGATTGTGACTGCAGCAGTGTTTTATTGGAGGTGCTGAGGCAACCAGGACTCACAAGAGAGCCAGGTTTTTGTCTCCCTCTTTTCTTCACATTTTGATTCTTAAAAGCCTCTAGTTTATCTTGGCCAAACTACTTGCATACATATATGCAAGTATATATGCATATTCAGCTATATTAGCATGGGCTCCATATCATTATGGATTACGGCTTGACTATAATGAGCTCTTAGATTACTCTGAATTTATACTGGTGGAAAACTTCAAATTTTGTCATTATCACTTTAGCACTGATTTAGCTAAAAACTCTTCCTGCCGGGGAGATAATCAAGTGGTTTTTTTGTCAGGGATTTTTTGGCTGAGGGTACAGAACTGTGATAGATACTTCTGTTTTCCTTAAAACAAAGCTTCTCTTTACAACAGTGTTAATATCAAGGCAATTACACATACTTAATTTATCTTGGGGCCCAATTGATCAGGGAAAAAATGCACTGAAATGTAGGAATATGCTCTCTCCAGCCCAAAATCTGTGTGGGAGATGCAAATGTGTTTTGAATGCTAAAATTCAAACAGATTTAAAAATACATATCTTCAAGCAATGTTGCCATAGCAACCCTTCTCTTCTCTCTCCACCCTCCATGTGTGAGGAACATTTTCTTCTTTTTTTGTGGAGGTTCCTCTTTTCCGTCTGCCACCTCCACAAACCTGGCACTGAAGCACACAGGATGGCTTGTGGCATCTGCTAATGGAAGAGCAGTCACCAAGAACTACCCCTGAACTCAGATGGAGACAGTTGCCAATTCTGGTGCTCGTTCTCTAGTTGCAGGGGAATATTCTTGGGACCTGCTTCAAGCAATCTTTGGACTGGACAAACAGGGATGATGGTCAGGAGAAGGTGCTAGAGTGGCTGCAACAGTTCCACCTTCTGGTGGCTGAAGGTTTAACCACTAGCAGTGGAAATTTTGCCTTTTAACTAAAGTATTAGAAACTATTATTATTTTTCAAGATCAGTTTTAGACCATTCTTGTACAGTATGTCCAGAACCAAAACCACCGTGTTTCCCCCACTGTGCTTTGATACAGTGTAATCCTAGCCCCACTCCCTCTTTCCAACTGGTCCATAATAAGAGCTTAATACAGAAAAGAACCACTTAAGTTATGACCTTTACTGCACAAATCAGGATGCTAAGGCTGGCAGGGCCTAATTGCCATTGTTAGCTTCCGTTGCCATAACAGTAGAAGCTGTGGAAAGAGCAGACTAGTGTCCCAGCAACAGATGGAATTATAAAGATAATGGGCATACTCAATATAAGAAACTACTCTACATGCAGTATTTTTAAGATATTATGGGCTGTGTCTACATGCGATACTGATTGACCAGTCATTTAGTACTTGTATACACTGTACAGTAGCGTCACCAAGTAGCTTTTAGGTGATGTTGACTACACAATAGCTTGCTACTACTGCAGAGTAGTGTCACATCATGCTTTCTGCCACACGATGCTACTGCGCACTAGTAGCAAGCTACTGTGCAGTCAGCGTTTCGTATAGACACAGCCATGGTTCATTAATAGTTGATCTTTTAAACTGCAACTACAGTAGCTAACTAGTGCGTATTGGACATTTCTGAACTGCCTGTGAATGAGTCATTCATGTGATTTTCTAGTGTGTACTGTCAGCAGCTGGGTGCCATTTATTCAGTTCGCTTGAGGGAAATTATTTCCAAGGTGTTTTAAACAGACAAATTAGAGAATAACAAAGCCACCAAATGAAGACCTTTTTAATTTGCAGACAACAGGACAGAGAACAACAGTCAGCTTGCCCTGGAACTTATTTCCATTACAGGTTGTTACATAATGCAAAGGCACTCACTCCAGAGAGGTTTCTTAGAAATGTTGTTAGCAATTGCTTGAAATTCTGGTTATGAGCTGTAAACATTCTCATTTCTTAGCCACTGGTTTAATATATAACCACTGGTTTAACTATAACCTGGTTGAATGAAGGTCCATGTTTTCAAAAAGGCTCTTTGGGAGAAGGGCATCCAGGTTGTAGCCGTACTGGTCTACAGAAAGAAAGAATCAAAACAGAGGTGATATCTTACATTAGACCAACTAGATCTTTGCAAAAAAAGTCTTTATTTGCAAGCTTTCGGGCACAGGCACCCTTCTTCAGGCGTAAGAGATTGCAAAGATTGTAGTTCTCCTAGGTATCTATAGAAGGTATCTAGGAGAACTTTTACAAACTATGCAATCTCCTATGCCTGATGAAAGGTGCCCGTATCCAAAAGCTTGCAAATAAATATATTTTTTTACAAATATCTAGTTGCTCAAATAAAAGATATCACCTCTGCCATGAGTTTTGATTCCTTATTTCTTTGAGAGAAGAGCTACCATGCATGGTCATACTACTTGAGCTCCTGGGGACATCTGTCTATATCACAAAGTTATCACTATACTACCCACTGTAGTCCTGATACTGCAATGAGATTCGAGTGGCAACCACTAGGGCCCACTCAGAGCCTCTGCTACTTGCTTGGTTGGTTCTAACTGCAGAAGTCTACACAGGCACAGGGACAGATGCATCTTCCTGTGCCTACATAAAACCTAATGCAGCATGAAGCAGGATCTACTCCTACAGAATACAACAGGAAATTGTAACCTTTCTGTAATGTTGCTTTGAATTAATGTATAGCATGAGAAGTCTCTTGCTGGCAGAGGCAGTTAAAAATCTATAGAAGCCATTTCTTCACAGACCTCTTGTTTTGTCCCTGTTACAGTCTACAGCAGGAGCCTGTACTGTTCCTGCCCACAGATTATCCCTGTTCAATGACCAGAAGGGACTCCAGTCTTTAAGTATACCAACAGAGTCAGGCAACAATATTTGACAAGCAATATTTGCTCAACACTAGAAATGCACACTAGAAGGAAAACAGCTTTTGGGAAGACAAACAAGTTTCAACATTTTCAAATGAAAACATGCATAAAGAGTCACTAAGGAAGCAGATAGCAGTGGCCCTTGACCAACTGCCAGAAAATTCAAATTTTGTGGAATAAGGCATTTTACTAAAAAGAACAGCTATGAAGCAAAAGGTTGCTTATAGCATTCAGCAAACAACTGAGTCACAGGCTTCTGACTCCAAGGAGTGCCATGATAAATGAACGCAATAGTACTGGATTGATAGAAGCACACTGTGTGATGATCTATGTATTTCTTCCCACTTCTTTCAGTACTCCATGCTTTTCCTTGGCTGAAAGGGAAACTCAATAACCCTGCACTGATCACCAAAATGCAAATGCATGAACAAATGCAATCGATTCCTTAGCTAACTATTAATCTTCTTCAGCATGTTGGGCTGTGTTCTTCTCTCATACCGACTTTGCATTAGGCATACTGTTGTCTATTTGTATGCCAGTAATGGCTTCAAACTCCAGCCAAAATCAGAGGCTCCTTTGGGCTGCACACCAGATAGACAGATTAAAAGTTTACAGTGATCTGAGTTGCTCCCAATTTGGATTTAAGTGAATCAGCATCATGGGTCAGCAGGGTGGGTGCATCTACATGAGACACTTAATGCACAGAAGACTAATTCTACTGTGCATTAGCATGGCTGGCAAAAACTATGCTAATGCAAAGCAGACTTAGTTTAATGCGCATTAACATCACTTTAAAACTGTTCATCTGCACTAATGCGCAGTCGCACCGATTACAGCACATTAAGTTAGTACCTGTTATAACAGGTACCAGACTTAATGTGTCATAATTATGTCACATTAATGAATGTGCAGACATGCCTAATGTGTATGGGCAGCACACCAATACAGCTTCTGACAGTTCAGGGAACAGAGGTCAGGGAAATTACTTGAACAGAAATGTGATATTGTTGAACGATTACTCTCAAAAGAGCTTCCTAGCATCTTAAACATCATTCTCACTGTCCAAGTATATAAAAGATAACCTTAACTACCTAACTGTACGAGGACGTCAGCTTTTCCCATACAGGTTCTTAACAGGTACAGTATTATATTGCTAGGTTTCCAGATGAAGAAATACATTTTCCTCCACTTTGGCCCTTCTGTACACTAGGGACACTGTAAAATAAAGTCCTGTACAACACTTACGTTTCTAAAGGGTTTAAGAAACATCTGCAACCTTCAGGAAGAAGTGGAGTTTTGCATAAGCAGTGAAGCAAGGCTTAATGTGCACTGCTGTCTGGGGACAGAACCAACCTTCAGTTAAATGGAGGTCAGATTAACAGAGCTTTCTTGCAATTTGCTGTAAAATCAACTTGAGTGAAAGGTACAATGGGCTGAACTGCACAGGGATCTGGAGTTTTCTGCCCACAAAACAAACATCTTTCTCCTATTTCATCAGGAGATTGCACCAGGGAACTAATAAGGAGTTTTTAATTTCATCAGCTCCACCAGAAGTAAAGCAGACACATTAGACCCAAGGGCAGGATTTTCTTTGTCTAAAAATGGCCATCAGATGTTAACCCCATGCAAGTTACAATTGACACTGTTTAAACTGCTACCAACCACAATAAAAAAGAAGATATATTCCTTTTAGACAAGCAGCATTTCCTGACTTGGAACCTATGAGAGGAAGGGAACTGTGTCTGAGGTGGGGAGGAGAGAGAATGGAAGATACCCAGATCCAGCTCCACCAACCTAGCTGTCCCCACTGTAGAGGTGGCTCTGTAAAAGTCACCTCTCTTCCCTTCTGGCTCTTCAAAGGACTGACTGCAAATGCAGTTCAGATATGTAGCTACAGGCCAAAGTCACAGTTTGCAAGCTGTTGCCAGTCTTGGCCATTTTCAAGGGGCCTAGGCCAAGCTCCAGAAGCGTGGCTAAGTAAAAGGCCCCAAAGCCTGTTTCCGAGTGGCTGTAAGGTGAACCTTTGCAGATGTGACAACTAGCTGGGCCAGCAAAGTAAAGGAAGCCATCAGCATGTCTAACTAAATCAGTAGAGATACAATTAAACTAGAGATGCACCAATATATCAGTTGCATATTGGATCAGCACTAATAAAAAGAAAAATTAACATTATCTGTTATCGGCTTGTTTTGGCTGATGTAGCTGATAAAGTCACTGATAAATACAATATGCCTTCTGGCCAGGGCCCCCAGACACCACTTGCATGTGTGCAGTTGCACACATGCATGTGGCCAGGAATGCAGTTGGGCAGCATGGAGAGCAGCACCCTGCAGGCAAGCCTGTGGAGAGGAAAGGGTGTGGGGGAGGAAAGGGGTGTGGTGGGGGGGGGCAGATCGAGACCCCCACAGTAAGGGAGGGAGTGGGGCAGGGACTGGAGGTGCTGTCCAGCCAGGGCAGTGAATGGGACCCAGGGACAGGGCAGGAAGTGGGACAGAGCTGCGAGGATGGCTGGTGGGGGGAGGGGGGGAGGCAGCTCCCCGCTACTGTGTGCACCGCTGAGGGGGAGGTGTGAGGGGGCATGTGGCCCCCCAGATTTGTGCACAGGGCAGATGCGGGCTGCCCACTGTGGGCTTGGGGCTCTCTGATCCGCTGTCTTTCCCTCAGGAGCCCCACACTGGCTGTGCATCCCCTGCCCACCCAGCAGCACTGGGGGTGGCCAGTTGTGCTTCCTGCTGCTGGGCAGGCTGGGGATGCGTGGCTGACATGGGGCCCCCGAGGCAAAGACAGCAGGGTGGAGAGCCTCAAGCCCACAGTGGGCAGCACACATCCACCCTCACTCCGCTCAGCTCAGCTCCAGTTAAAAGCATCCCCATTCTTAAAAATAATGGTGGTGGCGGCACTTGAACTAAAGCTCATTTGACGAGCTTTAGTTCAAGCACCACCACCTCCATTTTTAAGCGCCATGGCACTGATTCCCTAGATGAGCCACCCATGGCTCTATCCTGCTCCCTGCCCCAGGCCTGGGTCTATTCACCACCCTGGCTGGGCAGTGCCCCCAGCCCATGCCATTCCCTCCCTCACCATGGGGGCCTCAACCTGCCCCCTCATGCCTCTTCCCTCCTCCAGGTCCCTTCCCCTCCACAGACCTACCTGCAGGGAGCTGCTCTCCATGCTGCCCGGCTGGATTCCTGTAAATTAGTTATCAGATCAGTATTGGCTGATATGGTTTTATCTATATAAATCTATATATAATCAGCTATTCGTATCAGTCGAGAAAATATTTATCAGTGCACCCCTAAATTAAATAAAGCACAAGGCCTGAAAGGAGACATTATAAGGGAAGACCTTACAGTAAATAATCCAAACATACTGTATCATAGCTTTATCTTAAAGTAATAGTAGTAGCAAGTGATGTAATCAAACATATTAGGTACTATTTTGCTATAATAGATATATTTTTCTTAAGATGCTTATTTAATTTGTAAAAACAAAACAACCTTTTCAAAGAAAACCACAAACTAAGATCAGAAGAAACAAGACAGTGTTGAACAGCATTCCACAATGGGGAAAGAAAGGAGATAATAACCTCTTTGTTTTACTTTCCTAAGCATACAAATCCCAACTAATTGACACTTCCCAAGTCCACAAGAGATCTGATTCAGTCCAGTTCCAAATGTTTCAGTGACACAAGAAAGCTGAAAACAAACCACATCAGAAGTAATTTATTAGAATCAGCCATCTATAAATACTGAGTATACACTGGGGGGAAATTTGGAGAACTTGGCAAATTCAAGAAGACCTGCCGCCAATCTGTGTGCCACCATCCTCTACCTCTAGAGCCTACCCAGCTGGTACAGGTGAGAATCTATGGTGTGCTGTCACAGATAGCCATATAGACTTTAAGATAAATGTTTATTTTTGTCTTTTGAAGTGCAAGCAAATAAAAGCTAAGGCTGTAGACACATTTCTGCCTATTATCAGCAGCCAACCCACAAGGTTACTTATAACTGGGGTAACAAGAGCCCAGGCCTCTCTTTGTTCCTGGTGCAGCAACGCTATAGTTCAACATAAAATAAGAAGAAATGACAATAGCTGCATCCAGCAGCAGGTGAGGTGTGTCCTTCTGGAAACATATACCAAGGGTGACATTCTGTTCCCTTCTTGGTTGCCCAAGTGTCCAGATTTAGTTTACATGGCAATTTTGGTTGTCTGTGTGTCAAAAATGCCACATACCCACAGGTCAGCATTCCTGTGTGCATGTGGATGACTGTGCACCTACATATTTGTATGGACTGGGAACACACCAAAGTAAGCATGACACATACGCATGTTCTTTGTGGGTGCAGCCTCGGATGCCCCCAAATGCCAAAATCCATGACTACCAAACTGAGACTCAGGAACAGAAAAGGAGGTGGGTGTCTTTTGTCCTCATAGCACAGTGGCTAGGGTAGTCACCTGGGAAGCTGGAGCTCTTGGGCTCCCTTTGCCCAGAAGGACTTTGGACCTAAGTTTCCCTGACTTCCCAGGACAGTACTCCAAACACCATGCCATAGGTCAGACATTAGGCCCTCCTTTGGAACTCCTTCTGAAACTGAGTTACTAACATAGTTATTGGAAGAAAATGGATGGAGGGCAGTGGAGGGTATAAGCTTTTACCTCACTGGGAGCAAGGATCCCAGGTAATACCCAGAATCCCTTCTCTTCCAGGCCAGCACCCACCATACTGATCCACAGACCCTCTGGCTGCCTTTCTCTTTACCCCACAGCTTCCCAGAAGGCCAGCTTCAAAAGGAATAGAGCATGGACTGGATAATAACTAACCTGCAGTACAGTGGTTAGAATGTTGTGCTGCAAAGTCAGAGACACCAAGGTTCAAACTCTTCCCTCCCCAGGTAAAAGCGGAGGGCCAAAAACCCCAGACCTCCAGCTTCCCAGATGAGTACCCTAGTCACTGAGCTGTTAGGGGCAAAGAGCGGGAATGTGCTCTCATTGTCTTGCCAGTACTTATTTCTAGTCTGGGTTCATAAGTGACATTTTTGGCACTTTGACCAAACCTGCACACTTAAGACAATCAAGAAATAAACTGAATGTTACCTCAAAGGGCTCTAAAAGGGAGAGAAATGCTGGGAACCACTGTATTCAGACAATGGGAAATGAAGGAGTGTAGAGACCACATGATCTTGCTATGCTTGGTGCTGTCTTGGCTGCCAATGTTTGGGAGGAGGAAGATGCTTTAAAGGCTTTTAAGTTGTTAAGTAGGGCATCAATCCCAGCACTATAAAAATCAGCACTTTCTACTTCCCTGCTTGGCTCTGCCAGTCTCACAGTGACCTAACTCTGTACACTCACCACACATCTTACATCATTCCTGATACCAATTAAATGGGACACTGATTTCAACATCTGCCAGATGGAGATTCCCTGTCTTAAGTTAATTAAAAATGCCATAGCTATTTTGTCAGATCCATACCACAGTTTCCTTACTCCAGTTTGATAAGCACACATCTATACTGTCCATTCGTTTATGCCCCACATCAGCAGGATTGCACAGTAAGGGATGCAATAGTGGTATGAAATTCCTTTCTTATTTTATTGCTCACACCCATGGTCACATTCTCCCAAAACCTATCAAGAGGCCAAGAGATATTGTTATAACTGTAACTCACAGAATGGGAAAATGCTAATTTGAATAAAATATGGAAGAGAAAGGCTCAATCTTCATGCCTTTAGGGCCTGAAGATGGGATCAGGATTAAAAGTTCCCCATAGCAGCCATACATTAGAAAGCTTTACACTTCCTCGGAGGCATCCAGTTTTGGGACTATCCAGCAGAGACTGGACTAAGCTGAAGCACAAATCTGATACAAAGGGCAGTTCTTATAGAGAAGTCAGGAAGTTTATGCTGCTTCTTCCACAGCAAAATGGCTAGAGGTCCATTCTTTAAAGAATTACATGTCCAAAAGGCATAAAAATTAATTCTACTTTAATGTGACAATTTTTTGAGTTAGAAAAAAAATAACAAGGGGCTGCTGAGTTAGAAAATGGAAGGTAACAAAATAGTGACATTGAAATGGTGACATGATGCTGGACGGTGCCTTTCTGAAGCACAATCTTTCCTACTCCTTGCCTTGCTTCCTCTTAGCTTCTTTTGGACACAGTTATCCATGCCTCCTCCTTTGGTGAGGTGACCAGCTCATATTTGGACTCTGTGACTTGCTCTTTCACAGGATGCAGGTACAGTTTCCTGACCAGCACACTCAGCAACACTGTAGCCACCATATAAGCAAACCTAGGAGGAAAGAGTAACAAAACACACCATGAGATAAATCTGTCAAGTCACCATTGCCAGCCCTGACAGATTGGATCAGCAGGGACGGCAGAATTTAACAGGAACAGGCTGACATGGCTCTTCCCTCCCTTTCACCACCACACATGCACATTTTTCTTTTATCTACCTCAGCTCTGGGCACTCTTGACTTCCTGAGAACCCCAACAGGGAAAGGTTTTTCATGGTGGGTTCATCATGAAATCTGTCTGGATCAAATCTATAAAAGGCAAAACAAGCATTGATACTTCCTGTGTGTACCTGTATACATACACTTAAGACAAATTGAGGCTAATCCAGTTTTCAAAAAGTACATACAGTTTAATTTCTCCCTCATCCTTCCTTCTCCACTGCTTTCATTGCCCCTCACTTTCCATTGCCAGCAGCTGCTGTGTGTGTATGTGAGAACTGGTGATTCATTTGAATGAGAAGAGCTTGCTTCAGCTTTGGGTTGTCAGAGCCTCTCAGGGAACAACTCACATGTACAGGCTTTAGTTAAAATGAGATTCTCATAATCAAGTAACTGAAAGGAGACTAATATAATCTACGGCAGTTTAAAACATGAGTGATTATATTACAGAAAATGTGCCATTCTGTGACTTGAAGGCAGTCCTGTTTTACTGTGTATTAGATTCGTTCTATTATGCTTCAAAGCTTTGGCTCCAGGCCTAACCTTTCACAGGCAATGCTGGATCTTACGATTTCTGCAAAATCGCAATTTTGGTAGGTCTCTAGCCATAACTGCAGCCATTGAATTTCTGGCAGGCAATATCTGGCAGCAGGCTATGGCCTTGTCCTCTCTTCTACATGAGTCCCCAGATCCTGATGCACTCTTTACTATATCCCAGCTCCCATTCTGGTGTGTGATTCCCTCAGGCTCTTAGGGGCCATAGCTAGTACGATGCTGCTAAAACAGAAGGCCTCCACATGCTCCCCCTTCCCCTAAAGCAATACGGATGGCTAAGAGGCAGAATGGATCCCTTAGTGTAATTTGCTCTCCCACAAGCTTTACTGTCTTTCCCTTCCAAATAGAATAGCTGACCTACATTCTCTCCTGCCCAGGCTACATTAGACCAGCATTAAAAACTACCAGCATTAAAAACTACCCCGGGGGGGGGGGGGGGGGGGGGGGGGCAGGCAAAGCAAACTGCAGCAATTTCCCCGCTTCTGGAATTCTGATTTTTCAGAACAGGATCCCTTTTTAAGTGTTTCTGGGTGGAAATAATGAGATAGTTTTCTTCCTCTTAAAGACAGAAATCTTTGACTGACATTTCTTCCTGTGAGCCATTGTTTTATGGTAATGAAAAGTGATTCCAATTCCATTTTAATCATGGCTTCCCTTTCACAGCAAACCTGAAAAATAAAATCACACAGCATTTGCTGTTGAAAGTCTGTGAATTTGCAGAGAGAGATATGGGGGGGGGGAAATCTGCTTTCTACCTCCTCAACACTCACAGTGAACACAAGTGTGTAGCCTGGTCAGATTATGTTTGGAATTAACCAAAATCCTGTTTTTGGAGACAAACACAAAGACCTGAAGAAATCTTCTGGGGGCCTCTATTTCACTACAATAGGCTGCTTAAGGCAGCTCTGAAAGCCTACTCAGATGCTCATCCAAGCAGGACCCCAAAGGGGAAGGAAGAAAAGAAAGAAAGCAAACAGTAATAAAAGTTCCTGGGGTTGCATACTTGTAAGGTGATGGCCAAGCTGAGCTGTCCTGGAGCACCACCCCGAGAGCATAGAGCACAAGAGTCTGAAACAGAAGAGGCACCCAAGTCAGTATCTGTATTTAATACTCCAGAAAGTTACATTTACACAATGGACAACCCTTACAGAAAAGTCCAAACTAACTTAATGGAAAAAGGATAAATTATTCAATGTGTTTTTATATTGAATAGCAAACCCTGTCCTCAACAAGCAAAGATATCCCCTACAGGATTGTTAAAAAAGGCAGCACAACTTATATTAAGGCTCTCAATCTCCAATAAATTGCATACGTTTTCAGAGGGACTTTAACTGGCCCCACGTGTTTTAATCCTGACACATTAAATGCCAAGCCCAAACTCCAGCTGCCTTTTTTGTGGGGTTTAGGGAACAGAGGACCTATTTGGCTCCACTGCTCTGGGTCAGTCCTATGTTCAGAACGTGCAGCTGAAACATGCTTCATCTATACATATCTTCTCTTTCTTCCACGTTATAAAATGGTCACGTTTCAATCATATGAAGACATTTAAAGATCAGGACACAGCCAATCCCAAAGGGCCTCTCAGTATAAATACAAGCCAACATATTTCCATTTTATAATGAACCTACTCAAAACCATCTTGAAATTAAGGAGTGGTGGGCAGCTCAGTATAAATGAAATGGAACCCTTTGCCAGCCCCGTTTAATCCAACCACTTATAAATACAGGTCTCAAGGACAGATGACTACTCAAAAGCAGCACCTGCCTTTGTGCATGTCAGCCATTTGTGGATTCCAAATGACCTTGGGGCTTTTTGTTATTATTTATTCAGTACCTGGTTGTAAATGGCACTTTACTGACCATTATAAACTGGCATCCCTGACCTGAAGGCTTACAGTCCACAAGGCAAATCCTGTTCCTTTATGAGAGTCAGTCTTCCTAGATCAAGCTACATTTATTAGCTTGTGCAATTTCAGAGAAGTCAATGGAACAACACCAGGCCTTATTCTGCTGCCCCTGACTTCAGTTGGACTCTACTGTGAGTTAGGAATGCAGCGATGCTTGCAAACTAGCATTTTATAACTTAAGGGCCCAGTTCTACTACCCTTATTCATCCTCAGTAGTACCATGGAGCATGCTTCATTGCCCCACTCCTATCCACTTCTGTGGGCTTCAGCTCAGGTCCTTACTTGGAAAGTAATTAAATCTCACTGGAACCCATGTATGACTATGCACAGTAAGATGCTACTCTGCATGAGAGGCCAGGCCTAAATTCAAATCTTCTACACATACCTGAACCCTGGGATACCTCCAAACATCAGCATGGAAGAGCATTATAACTAACTACCACATGCAAGCCACACAGGGCTGTGTAATGGCCCTCTCATTGAGGAAAAGGGAAAAGCACGTTCTAGGCTCCCAGCTAAACTAGACAGACATTAGAGCCAGCTCTGAGTAAACTTTGTTAGAATAATAATCACTGTAATAATAATCACTACTCACTGTAACTGGTCCCACTTTGGAAGTGAAAAAGACAAAAATCAACCAAGGAGTCTGGGTGTGAGCTCATAGCCATGTCGTACCTCTTTGGGGATAACATGCTGGTCAACTCTTCCCTCCAGCTCCTGCAGCCGTGCAGCAACTGGAGTAAGCTTTGCTGTCCGTACAGTCTCACACAGCACCTGTCGGCAGTACCTGCAAGCACAAGGCTATATCAATAACCCTTTTTAAAAAATAGGCAAGTCCACATGCCTCTGATATTAGGCGGTGCTGCTCTGAGGAAAGCTACATCAACTGGTGAACCCTGTGCATCCAGGATTATGGCCTGGTCCCAAATTGCTTCCAGCATACATCAGACACTTTCCCTTGTCTATGAGAAGTCCCAGGATCTATGCAGAGAAAGCAAGAGGCACTGGGGGAGAAGGAAGGGCTGTGGAAGGAGGGCTCCAATTGTATTCCCAACCACACACACTTTGGAAGGCACCAGCAGTTTCAGCTCAGCAATGCACTGGCTCAGCAAGAATTAGTCAGAGTCGTATGCTGCATTGAACACACTAGGGCACCCATCCTGGCAGAGCTCCTACATCACAAATAACAAACACACAGCCAATGTTGAAAGACAGAAGTTTCTAGGGGAATTATCTAAACAATCAGGTTCCGACACAGGTGTTTTGAATCCCCTGTAGGAACTTATCTTCTACAGCATTCCATAGGATGAGTCCAATGCCTACAGAAAAAGGTATCATCGCCTAATCACTTAACCTGAACTTTCCGGTCATGTATGCTGTCCACAGCTTTCTGTTCCAAGACCACCACAAGGAGTCTTGTCATGGGACCCAATCCAGATCCAAATGAAGTAAAGGGAAATGTACTTATTTACTCCAATCAGTTTTCTTAAGCAAATATTGACAAGGTCCCTAGAGGTCATTAGAAAACACACTCATCACTGGCCTCAGTTCATTAGCCAGCCTGGGAATCATCTTACAGCATGTAGGACCATACTCCAGTAATTCTCAACCAGGGTGCAGCAGCACCTTGGGGTGCCTTGAGTTCATTTCAAGGGTGCCACTCAATGTTGGTACTGCTAGGTGCACAAACATGATTCACAAGATAAACCCAGATATTTCAAATAAGAATCCATAGCATTAAAAACTTTCTGGCCAGTTATGGTCTTTCAGAGTTTGTTTTGCTCTCTTATTTTTTTTTGTAGTAAAAAATGAGTGAAAGCTAAGAGCTGCATTTTCTAAGGGGTGCCTTGAGTCTATTGTGGGGTGCCTTAAGTCTAAAAAGGCTGAGAACCACTGCCATAGTAATACCTTGATCAGCCCAGGTGCCTCTCCCACTCTTCAAATAAACATACCTGAGCTGCTCAATTTTCTCAAGTGTAACTGGGCCCTTCCCAAAAACTTGGTCTATCTCTTTATAGAGGTTCTTCTGGATTTCTTCTGAGGTAGTCAGGAAATAAACTGCCCAGGTGCACACTAGGAAAGAAATAATGGAAGTGCTGACTCAGCAGACATTACCCTTTAAGAAAGCCAAATCAAGTCCAGTATTCCTTATCTCCGTAACTCCAGCTTTAATCAGCTAAGACAGTGAAGAGTCGGAAGGAAAATACACAAAACACAAACATGAAAGGGTAACATCCTTATGAAATATAAGATGTAATGGCATAAAATTTGCCTAGCAGACTTTAGCTATTCCATGACGAACAGAATTATTTCAGACAGTTCCTGCTAATAAGGGATACCAGTTGAATATTCTCTTTCCTGTTGTGATGAGACAACAGTGAATCAAGAAGGGAACAGTCATCTGAAGGGCTTGGAGTGCAGCTTAACAGACAGGAGAGGAACCAGGTGCTCTTAGGAAGGGTCAGATACTTCCTATAGCTGCTCTTTCCCCAGTCTCAGGAACCTAGCTCTATACTACACCATATCTATTCAATACGAGGGCCAGCCCTCAGGGTAAAATAGACAGGCTATATTCTGTTAAAAGGCCCCTAAGGAGTAGATCTACAATGGGGAGCCTGTAGCAGAGATGAAGGGAGCAACCACAACCTCTGGTACAGAGGCTCAGAACACAGCTGAGAAATGCTGGCTAGGAAGGCATTTGGCCAGAGTGGCTGAACAGTCACCAGTTTAGTACTTCCCTCAGCAGAAATCTTATTACCAGTCAAGGAAGGAATTGAAGTTACATTCCCTGATGCAGGTCTGAGAGAAAGCAGGTAGCAACAGCAACAAGGCAATTCCTTTTCCAAGTGAATCTTGCTGTTAAAAAGGGGAATCAAATGACAAACGATGGGACAGGAGAAAAAAACGTGTATAACCCCTTCTCTCAGTTACTCTGGATTGGGTCCTTCATGTATCTGTTAATAGATTATTTATGATGCGTTGCAGACTTCTTCAATAATGTAATTAGAAAAAATAATCCAAATATGAAATAAGCACACACAATGTGGTTTTTCCTAAGCCAAAGTAAACAACTAGCAGGCACTCTATCGTTCCAAATTGTCCATTCACTGAGTTGTATGGAGATCCTTCGAGAAAAAACAAACAGCCAAAACCTGGAAAAAAATTCTGTCCTTCTGTATCACCATGTCAAGACACTCTCTTCAGGTGAGTTTTGCTTTAGTACCCTCAAACGCGAGAGATTTTCTTTCAAGATTCCAAGTTGGATATTAGGAAGAACTTTCCAACTGTGAGGGTGGTTAAGTACTGGAACAGATTACGTAGAGAAGCCGAGGAATCTCTGTCATTAGAAGTTTAAGTATAGTTTACATCAATATGTATCTAGGATATTTTCATACTCTGAGCAAAGGAGTAACTTAGATGACCTCCTGAGGTGCCATCCAGTCCTATTTTCCCCATGATTTTATGATTTGCTAAGCAGATGACTTTGGGTTTTGTAGTCCCATAGCTTTAGTTTAGAACAATTCCCCTACGCACTGACAGTATGCACAAACAGAAGCTTTCCATTTCCATTTGCTATCCTCATAATCCTTATACGAATACCAAGTAACTCTTTAAAAAAAGTGTTAACACATGTACCACAGAGGGGAATCTGAAGCATCCAGTCAAACATCAGCAAGCAGTTCTAAATCCTCACAGAGCAATGAAGTCAATTTCTGGTCATGATCTTTGTGGGCTTCATCTTTTGGTGTGTTTCACTGAATTTAGAATTAGCTGGCTAAGCTTAGAGTCTAAGTGAAAAAATGGCAGCAGGAAATTCTAAGGCTCACTGTATTGCTGGGAGGGCTGTCAATAACAGATTAGCTTCAATCCACGTACTCAAAGCTGTGTCAGTACTCTCCTAAAAAAATGCCCCTCATACAGCAGTGTCATCAACACTGCTATAAAAATACCTGCCTAAATACATTTGCAGTAGAGAAGCAAAGGTAGGGGAAATGTTGCTTTTCTTTAGCACAGAAAAACATTCATCTGGCTGTACTATTTTTGATACAGCTCAGCCCCTAAACCCGTTTTGGAGAGTAGAGGGCTATTCATGTTTTTTTACTTACAGTTAGCAGTGATTACGCATCCTGCCAGGGAGAATATCATTGTGTCTTCTAGGATCTAGGAAATAAAATCTGATTCAGACGAAGTCAGAGGAAACATTACAAAACATAAAATCACATCCTCCATTCAAAACCACCTTAACTCAGGGAGCATGAAATGCAGCATGGGAAGAAAGAACAAAACTCTCTGCAGTACTGCCACTATAACACTTCTTAAGCAAAGACAGATGATTAATACTAAAGCAGTGGAATGGAAAGCTACCAAAAATATAATGTTAGTAGAGGCTAGATGGAATGAGATGCAAGATAGCCAATTAAATTAATCAAATGCTACGACGCAATTAGCAACTGATCTAGCAAAACTCCATCAGTATTTAATTACACAACAGCTGTTCAGACCTGCTTGTCACTCAGTTTCCCTTGCAGTAAGGAGTCGATGAAGATATGCCGGTTGAAGCTCCTGCCCCGCCGCTCCTTTATGACTTTCTTTAAGACCGATTCCATCTCCATTAAAGCTTCAAGAACACAAGTAAGATGCTATTTCAGAACCTGGGGCTCTCCCAGACACAGGTGACCTGGATGGCCACCTAGGACCCAGACAGAAAGGGGACCCAAAAATGGTTTGTTTGTTTTTTCCACTGTCCGATTATTATCATCATTATCTCTGGCAAAGGGGGGCCTGATGCTAAAAGTTTGTCCAGGGCCTTCAGGAGTCTAGGTATGGTGCTGGGGTCCCCTGAAGCTGCAAAGGACTCTGCTAGAATCAGTCTTCCACATAGCCGTTGGAGTCAATGGCAGAAGTGGATCCTGTACTGAGCACGTTAGTATCGTTTTGGAAGAAGTTTACTGTAATTTAATCTGAAAAGTATGAGCGCCAAATGTTACAAAGAGCTCACAAAACACACTGCATAGGTAACCCATGATGCACATATACAAATCACACAAATGCATGGTCAAATAAAGTTCAAATAAACTTCCTGGAGGGGGGGGGGCCTACGGTGAATTCTGGGGCGGTTGCAGCCCCCCACATAGCCACCTCCCAGTGCTACTGCCGCTGCCTGCTCCAAGCACAGCCCAGCCCAGCCCCCTGCCAAGAAGAGCCTGGAGCTGCCCCGACCCAGCCTGCAGAGGCAGTCTGCCCTGCCCCACCCCGCGCAGATCTGGGGGTACACCCTCCATGCCCTCCTGGGGTGCACGCAGCGGCAGAAGCTGTCCCTCACTGGGATGAGCTGCTCACAACTCCATCCCACGTCCTGCCCTGGCTATGCAGTGCCAGTGCCTGCCCCTGCCCCAGCCCTACTCCCTCCCTCATCACAGGGGTCTTGAGCTGCCCCCCCACAACAGACTTACCAGCTGGACACCGCTCTCCATGCTACCCAGCTGCATATTGGAAAAGGATCAGTATTGGCCAATATGGCTCCTTAAAAATCGGCCATCAGTATCAGCCCAAAAATTCTCTATCAGTGCACCCCTAATTCAAGGCATCCATCCAGAACGTTTTTGAATTTGGTGGCACACTGGTAGACCCCTTTCTGTACTGCTTACAGCTTACCTCAGTGATTATCAAACAAGGCGATGCCACAGCCATGACAGCTAGGTGGAATTGCCCTATGTGACTCTTGTGGAGCCGGATCGGGAAGTGGCTGTGGCAGGAGCATATGTTCCTGCCTTCAATAGGGTTATCTGATAAACTGAACAGGCAGGAGCAACTGTCTTTGCTGTAGCTCTTCCCAGTCTGACCACACCCTCTCCTCTTGGAAACAGAGACATATAGGACAGTTCCACTTACCTTGTACACCTCCATTTCCAGGACAAGCATTCAGGGAGATACTTTTGGGTACTGGGAATCTCACCATGCTAACTATTGAAGAGTTGACATGCAAGGGGTAGAAGAACTTACCATCTTCATACTGCTTTTTCCTGGTAGTACTTTTGTCAAGTGATCCATCCAAGAAACCCTTCCCAATTTCAGCCCAGATCTGAAAGAGGGACAGAGTTACTCTTTCTAGTCAGACTACATAAAGTCCTGCCTAGCTTTATTTTTTCACATACATAAAACACAAGAGAATTCTACTTCCCCAAATTGGGCCTAAACAGGAAATTTAATTTGTAAGTACAGACATAGTCACATGGGCTACTATGTCTGTGACAGTTTTGCTGAGCGCTGCTAATAATGAGCTAAGATGAAACAGGTCACTGAGCTCTCCCACAATAAGGAAGGAGCTGGAGGAGATGAGAACATGCAAACTCTAAGTGGGAAACCTTTAAGTCACTGGCTGGGATCTGGATAGCTTAACTCATAGCCCCAGTCCAAGTGACTGAAGCACTACTACAGGAACCCATCAACATTCCTAATATTTATGATATAAAAAAGAAGAAAAAACATTATTTTAGGCCTTGTTTATTTAACATAGCTATCTATCTATCTAGCCTTTCATATAAAGCACACCAGGGCACAAGACCAATTTTAAAGATGAGCTGCAAAGGTTTGTTTTAAAAGGGTCAACATTATTCTGCCACTGGATTTCCCTCTGGGGAACCATCTGCTTTCTGGCCAAAGCAACTAGCCATGATATGGAAGTTTCAAGGGAGTTTAACAGAATTCAGAAAAACCAAATGTCACTTAATATCAATGGGATTTGACTGCCTAATTCCTGCAGGCTCTTTAGGAAACCCCAGCCTTACTAGAACCTCTGCCATATGCAAATTTTATTGCATTTACTATCTGTTTCTTTTTTTCCTGACAAAAACAGTTAGAACAAGAAAAGAGCATACCTGCTCTAATCTGAACCTCCCAACTTGAACATGCAAGATGAAGGCTTCCGTTCCAGCATCTCATACCTTTGCTCACCTGAATGGTGGTGATGGCTATGCACTGACTATCAACTTATAAGAGGAATGGGAACAGGACTTAGGAAGAGATCCTTGGCTTTTCCCCAGACTTACCGCATCGTGGTTCCTACGGAAGTGAATTACTTCCCGATCATCTTCAAAGTAACTGCCCATTGCTGTCTGTGTAACAGATTTCATGGCAAAACCCAGCATGTGCTGGCAAAGAGGCACGTGTTGAGACTCGGGAAAGGACAACCATTTTGCTAGCAACTCTTCTGACAGCTGAAAGGAAAGAAATCATAAAAGTGCGTGGGTCTCCACAATCCAAATAAAGCTGTAAGAGGAGGTGTTTCCACCCAGTTCACACATACCAGATGCAATTCAAACTTACTTTCTTCCTGGGCCTTTCTTTTATTAACTCAAACTAAAATAAACTTCAGCCCAAGATTCCTTGGCTGTTGCAAGGTTTTTCCTTTACAGATTTTTCTTTCTTTGACTCTTGTTCCCTTCTAACTGGCCAGGAACACTTAAACCATTTGATACTTTTGGTCTGGTGTTAATAATATGCACTATTAGGGTGCATCCCCATGAGCAGGAACATGTATTTCCTCAGGGACAAATAGCAGTGGCTCATATTTAGTTGTCCCCAGCCATGCCCCTGCACACGCACTCTGGTGTATGGCAGATTTCCCCAGGAGGGGTAGTGGAGGTTGGGGCCAGCACCTGGGCTGGTCCCAGCACTCTTACCTGGGGTGAGGGCCTCCTGGCGCTGCAGCAGTGGTGATCCGCGCGTACGGAGCCTGGCCAGCAGCTGGAGGGTGGCTCTGGCTGGCCAGGTTCTGGTTTCAGGCAGTGCATGCTCCAGCCACATGTACCACGCTGCTGTTTTCTGCCCCATTTTTTTTAGGTACCCGGAGTTCCCGGTATTTAATTTTGGGGAACCAATTCATGTGTGCCACATGCGTTTTGTGGCACCTCAAAAGCCTTTGAAGCACCACAAACTTCACATTCCTGCTTGTGGGGATGCCACCTTACTGGGCTGCTATGACAAGTCAACAGAAAAGCTCTGCATCTGTGGATGATCTCTGTTCCACTCCAGAGCTACTAGAATTCACATGTTCCAGTATCCCTGGTTATCTCTGAGATCCTCAAATTATTTTAGCCACATGCCTTCCCCTACCCTGAATGCAATGAGCCAATGCCACCAAAAAGATATTTTTGTACTATATTTAAACAGATTGGCAGACACTGCCACTTTTTTGCTTTAAAAGGTTTTACCTTTCACTGCTATAGTAACAAAGACAACCATAACTGAAAGATGAAGGAAAAGCAGGATTTCTTCAGTTTTCTAACTCTGAACACTTGAAAGCATTTTTATAGAAGTGTGTTCCACTATTCTGATTTAAAACGGAAAGGTGAGATACACCTGTGTGTCTGTCCCTTCATAGATGATCCAGATTCCAGTGACTTTTAGGGCATGTCAGGCCTGCTCAGGAATGTCTAGTAATTACACTCTAAAAAAGTCATTTTGCTATCAACACTACAGGAGAAGCCACTTTAAATATGATATGGCCTATAAGTGTTACCCAGTGAAATATTAATACCTCCTTCTACCCTTCCTCCCCCTCATCCCTGAAAAACTTCTTTTAATACTGATTTATCCAAATAACTTTAAAGTAAAACAAAACAAACACCCCTGTTTCATAAAGAATGGGCATATTGTGAAGCAAAAATGATATTTTTTGAGAACTGAGGAAGAGAAGACATAAATCAAGCTTATAAGTGAAATCCACTGCCTCTGCACAACAAAAAAGTAAAAAAAAAAAAAACTCAGAAAGTGAAAACACTGCAATTAAAAAAAAAACCAAAAACCTAAAAATTTGGACATGGTTATGGTTGCAGCACCAACCTTTACTCTGCTACTTCATCCAAACACCACCCCGCTTCAAGCTTCCACTACAATCCACTAATTGCCACTCTCCTAGGGAAAGTGTAACTTGCAAACCCTCAGGTTCAGTCCTTCACCTTTTGGATGACAGCAAAGTTACTCTGCAAGGACTTAGTCACACCATTTTCATACAGCTTTTTCCTCAGGTGACTCTCTCCTGCATCACCACTCAGGCCGGACTGGTATCTCAACAAGGATTTGAGTATCATTTCAAAAGGATCCGCTGCAATCAAGGGGAAAAAAGAAATCAAAAAGAGTCTGGAATATGAGTAAACAGAACAGATGTGGGGAGGAGCAGAAGTCAGTCTCAGAAGAGTTTCTCCTGGGAGAATAAATTCTTGTATACTTTCCTCCAACTTAACAGCTCCCAGGGATCAGGAGGAGCAGAGATGTGGGGAAAGGCTTCTATGCTTTCCAGAGACCAAGGTCATCAGGTCTGGGGAAGGCAAGGGGAGCAGCTGCTCCTGCCCCTCCCATAGACAGAGTGGGAAAGGAAGAAGCAACTATTAGCTGCTTCCCACTGGCTCCTCTCACTCTGGTCTCCAGAGTGTGAATTGGGCAGGGGTCTTTGCCCCATGTTCTGGAGTCCTTGAGGGAATGGAAGGACGGGAACAGCCCGTACCTTCCCTAGCCTGGGATCCTCCCAGTCCTTGGGAAGACACGAGGAATAGGGAAGAGGGGCAGTTACAAGTACTACCCCTCTTAACACTTGTACTGCTCCTGATCCCAAAATCATTTCTAGTGCATCCTAGGACTCCTCTATATTTAGACAACATTGCTTCTGAGTAGAAATATGAGGCTTCCACAGATCTCCAAGCCTCTGCTGTTCCACATAGTTCAGACCCCCCAAAATCACCAATGCGAGTACAATGCTCTATTACTGTACCAGGCCTTAATAGTGTCTGGAGTTTTTAACTAAAGTTATGGGGGTATGCACATAGCACAGGACAGTCCCTGCCCCCAAAGAGCTTACAATATAAGCAGACAAGACAGAAACAATGGAAGGAAAAAACAGACACATTGAAGTGATGAGATTTGACCATGATCATGTAGCAAGGCAGCAGCAGAGCCAGGAATAGAATCTCTTGAGTCCCAGGGCGGGACCTTATTTACTGGACCATGACATTTCTTCTTCTCTCTCCCCGGCACATCTTGGCAATATAGTTTGAAAGTCTCTCTTGCCCTGCATCCCAAATACTGGGTACCACAAACAAACTTGGATGATCAGGTATACAAAAGCAAATGAACTCTACGTATAGAGAAAGCTGAAAAGTCATCATTTCTCTGCTGAATCTCTCTGCAAAGTGTTTTGCCATGGTGTGGCTTTTGCTGCTGTCAATCACTCCACAATGCTCTCCTGATGGGTCAAATGGTGTTTAAACAACCGGCACACTACCAACCAATTAGAATGATAGATGGGCTCATGGAAGGTGGCCAAGATGTTACTGCAGATCTATCAGACATAAGCATTTTGAAGAAGAAAACCTGGACTGCACCATTATATTTGGAGCTTGACATTTTTAATAGGTGTAATGGAAACAGGAAAGAAAACAAAACCCTCCCCAAAAAACCCATTATCAGGTCACAGGCAGTGTGCTACATCCAAGTTTGTCTTTATTTCTTTCCCATTTTAGTACAAAAAAGCAGCCCAGGGCATGTGCATGTGCTGCTATAAGTTTAATTTTGGCAAGCTATACCCTCTCACCAAGTATTTTTGATATTCTTCACTGCAGTGAGGAAGAAGGAACCTCATGATTCTGGTTGATAAATCCTTGGCCTGGTAATCTGCACCACCAGTGTCATTGCTGAGCTTTTATTCTGCCTTAATCTTGTACAGTGCTCTCAGTGAAGCATGTTAAAGTGCCTGCCTCAGTCACATACCCACAAGCAAAAGACTCCAAAATACCAGCAATCCTGGGTACCATTTATATATGAAAATGATTAAATCCCTGACATTAAGGATTCTTTGAATTCTAGAGGCTAGAGATAGAAAGGACCATATAGGCACTCTGTCAAACTTCCTGCTCTAGCAAGATTGGTCCCTGAAGCACACTCTCCACACCTCATCACCTTTCACTTTTAAAAGCTCAGTTGACACGACTTCAGATGTTTCCCTGGAGATATCTCAAGAAATCTTGGCTTTCACCCCACCTATATTTTCCTTTGCCATGTGTAAAGGCCACTGAAATTTACAGGGAGCCTTTTTACAGGTTTCAATGGATCTGGTTTTTTAATCCACTGTTCCTAGCTGTTACCCGCAGACACATAACCACTCATACTCCTTCATCTTTGTATCTTTAAGGTATCTCTATAGCATCTTGTCAGCACCCATTATAATTGCCTGGCCAAACTATAAATATTGAGCTCTCCTACTCTCTCTCTCTCTATGTAAGCCAGCCTCAACTGGGGCTTCAGCAGGTCAGAGCTCCCACTATCGATTTACATCAACATAATTCAATTTGAACAAAGGCAGCAAAGAGGCAGCACATGAGCGAACACTCTCTCATGCACTACATGTCCGGCAAAGTAATTATAAACAAAATTGACACAAAAGATTATCCAGGAGCAGGAAATCACCCACTGTCACTGACCGTAACCCAAACACAGAGCAGAACACCATCCAGGAACCAAATCTAAACACATTCCCTCCAAAAGGGCCCTAAAAGCCTCACTTGCCTGCATCCTTTCCTGACACTCATTCAAATAGGAGAGCTTTGCAGTGGACTATAAACTTTGGATGGGACTGGCAGCAATAGGGCAAACACCACATCAGGACACCAGCAGGCCTACTCACTGAAGCAAGCCTGAGTTCACCAGCATCATAACAGCTGCTAGCCATAAAATGCTCAACAATGGTCTATGACATTTGCTCCCAGCCCCAAACAAACAAGCATTACACAGGGGAATGGAAACAGGCCCTGCCTCTACCTCACAGCACAGCATTGGGGCTGGGATTTCCAAAGGAGCATAAGGGAGCTAAAGACACCTCACTTCCATTGAATGCCAATGGGATTTGTGTGTTTGACACCCTTAGCAACCTCAGTGTGGACTAGGACTGCCTCACTGGCCCAGAGAATTGCCCTATGAGACATCACTAGCATCGAGCCTGGACTAAAACTACAAGCCAATCTTTTCTTAAGTGATCAACCAACAGTTTAAGGATACCCTGTCCTTCTCAACTGCAAGAAAAAGGTACACAAATGGTCTTGTAATCGTTCAAATGACAGGTTCCATTTCTGCCTAAGAGGTGACTCCAGGATTAAAAAAATAAGGGAACAGGTCATATTTTTCAAGCAGATTTAAATTTCTGGAGATGTCTTAGCATTAGGGAGAGGCATGCGCAACTGACTGACTTCCTTCACCTTGCTTCAGGTGGAGTTCAGCACAGGTGGCACAAAGCTCCTCCACCTTACCCCATGTCTGCTCTAGGTTGTAGCCCAGACAATCACATTCAGGTGCCAGTATGGGTTTTTCAACCAGCTCTAGGCCCTGTGCATTTCACAGGCCAGGGGTAAGGGGATTAGCTGCAGAATCTTGATCTAGAATCCAAACTTTCATTTCAAAATTGTGGAGAAAAGAAAAAAAAAAATGTTTCAAGGAACACAGGACATCTTGGGTAATCAAGTACCGTCCCCTGCTGGTGGAAGCAACTGAATCACTTAATCACCTTCCCTAAAATTAAAATTAATTAAAGGCTTTTTGCCCCCACTACTCTAATTGGAAAGCTGCTCCAGAGCATCATCCCTTGGATGACTGGAAATCTTTCCATTTCCAGCCCAAACTTATTTATGGCCAATTTATACATATTTGCTTTTGTACCAACAACCTCCTTCAACTTAAATAGGTATTTGTCTTTGCTGGTCTTTACACTTCTGCTGCATTTATAGCTAAATCCTTCTAGTCTCTTAAGACTGGATCTCCATGCCCTTGATTATCCTAGTAGTTCTCCTCTCCACCTGTTCCAATTTTAATTATTTTTTCCTGAACTTGGTAATCGGAACCATACACAGCATTCTAGGTGAAATCTCTCAAGGGTCCTGTACAATGGCACTAATACTTCCCTTTCCCTACTACAAATACCCTCACCTGATAAATCCTGTGATAATATTTGCATTTTCATGGCTGCATTTTACTAAGAGTTCACAGACGTACTGTTGATCATCAAACATAACCAAGTCTTTCTCCTCCTCTGTTTCAATTGTATTACTCCACTCCTTAAGGTCCAATTATTTCTCTCATATTCTAAACCTTTTCTGCATTATCCATACCTCTCAACTTTGAAACCCCAGCAAATTTAATTAAGGTGTTTCTTTGTGTACCAAAGTCATTCTTTAATTTTGATTCAGATTAGTTGCAAGACTTATCCTTGCAAACTCCATCAGTGATCCCCACCAACCTGAGTTCCCCTTTCAGCATCTCTCTCATTTTGTAAGAGCCAGTCAATAAGAGTGATTTTTCAGTGACAACCATTTTCACCTACAAACAGTACCAGGAGCTTAAACCACTATATTTCAGTTCCAAATTACTCTTATCCTCATAAACACCGAGAGTGAATTTTGACTCCAATGGATGGTTGTGCCAAAACTCTCACTGATTTTCGCTGGACCACAGCGAACAGAAATGCAGATAAGAGACAGCAAATTAAACTTACATATCCTATTGGGGTTAATGTGCTGCTTCAAGAGATCAACTGATCCCAGACTGACCACAAGGCGTCTTCCAAACCAAAAGGAAACAATTGAGCCATACTTCTCATGCAAAGTCACCAAGAACTCATGCAGGCTGCCACTGGTTATGATGTCTGGCAGGTTGCCATCCCTGAAGGAACAAAAACCAAAATTTACTTTATGAGCAGAATCAACAGCAAAGGTAAAATATAAGACAAATGAAGCAGGAAGCCACTTACTTTTCATCTGTTGGAGCCATTCCCGGGATATCCAAAGCTTGCCTAGAAGCCTAAGGAAGAAGGAAAACACTCCTCAGGGTTTTGCATAAACTTTGTAAGACTCACATTTTAGCACCTGTTGGCCTGCTGCTCCAAACTTTTTATAGTAGTTTAAAAGATTGTTGTATAAACTTCCAAGCTCACGCTGAACAAATCTGACAATAAGCCATGATTGTTTCTTCTCATAAGAGGCCATGCTCATACGCTCTCAGCAATTTGAGTTCTCCCTCCCTGTTATTATATTTAGTTTCTACTACTGTGAGCTAAGGAGCAGAGGGAATTACATTTAACTTATCAGGGGTTCATTTGCTTTCCTATCTATACTAATTTTAGGGCCAGTTTTACTTACTTAAAACCAGTTAAGTAGTATGAATTTTCAGCAAAGGACAGCAAAGTTTGATTTACATGTTTTCAACTGCAGCTGCCAGAAAAGAGATGGTAATATTTGCCACACAGTGGGCGCATCTACACGAGACACTACTGCACAGTAGCACTAGCAGGCGCTAACTGTGACATGATGCTACTGGGAAGTGATGAGATACTGTGCAGTAGCGTCTGAAAAAAACTGTGCGGGTATAGTACTGTGCAGTAACAACTATGCAGTCCATTGCTCGTGTAGACGTGGCCAGTAAAGACACACTTGTAGTGAAAACCGTCTTCTCTTTGTCTTAAGATTAGGTAACGCATGGTGGGGCATGTGCCCCCCTGAGACTGGCCCTCGCCGGCCGGGGAGTGGAGGGGTGACGGCCGCTGCCACCCCTCCTGGAGAATGGCATCAGTGGCACTTCTGGGTTTGCTGCTGGCACTTCTGCTGGAGGTGATAAGCCACAGGGGGAACCCCCTGTTGGTGATCAACCCCTGGTGGACCAGTCAGTGATGGGATGTTGGTGACCCTCCAGGATCAAGAGGCATCAGTCACCCATGATCAAAAGTGCAGCTCACCATCAATGCATGATATTGTTGTATAATATATAATAAAACAATATTGATGTATTTCTATACAAAACTGGGCAGGATGCAGCATCCCCAGACCTGATCCTGAAGGAGCTTAACTCCCAGCACGGGTTCAGTCCCACAGAATTAGCTAGGATTACTCATCTCTTTAAAGCAATGATTCCCAACTGTTTTTAAACCCTCATTAGGCTCCTGGCCCCCCTTGGACAATGCCAGTTCTTGGTCCCCACTTGTTGGCTTTTTTTGACTAAGGAAAAATAATAAAGCTATTCTCCTCTTGCAAAAAACTTGGGCAAGACCACAACAGCTCAGCAAGTTTGCCATATTATGACTTTCTATTTGAAACCTCTGGCATGATCTTGTTTGAGCCCCGAACAGTGCTAACACTGTGTGGCACCCCGCGGCACCCTTGACATGATCTCAAGGCATCCCGGGGTGCAGCGGCAGCCTGGCTGAGGATCACTGCTTTGAAGAAAAGCACCTGTGCGATTGTGCAGGGTCAAGACTCTCACTGCAGACACCTGGACATGGCTCTGCTCCAGCCGCGGAGATGCCCACACAAGGCTCACTACAAGGTGATAAAAGAGCTGCTGGATGGTGGGAATCGCCCCCAGGAACAGGTGGGGAGGGTGCTGCTTTGAGCGGGGGGCTGGACTAGATCAGTGTTTCTCAGGCTGTGGGTCGCGACCCAAAAGCGGGCGGCAAGAACTCCTGACAGGGGCGTGAACAAACTTTAAACATGGATCCAAAAACTTTAAACAATGGGTTCTCCTTTAAAGGAGAAACGTGGGAACCGGTGGCTTTTCCCCTGCAGAGGTCCCGCCTGCGAGGGGCTGCTTGGGCCCCCGCGTGCCCCACCCGCACCCGTGTCCCACACACCCGGCCGGGCCGGGCCGGGCCGGGCTCCTGCAGCGCGCTGCGGGCCGCAGGGCCGGGCCGGGCGAGGCAAATGCGCGGCGCTCACCGGGTAGAGGTAGAGCACGGCGCCCACCAGCAGCAGCACGAAGGTGACAGCGAAGATGGCGAAGTCCAGCATGGCGGGGCCGGGCCGGGCCGGGCCGGGGCTGGGGCTGGGGCTCTCCACGTCTGCGCTGGCCTGGGGGCGGTGGCGGCTGCACGCCCCGCCCCGGCCCGCCCAGGCGCTGCTGGCGGCGGCGATGGGCGGCTCGCGGAGGCTGCTGCTGGTCTCCAACTCCAGGCTGTACGGCTGCGGCGGGTACCTGGGCCACTGCCAGCAGCAGGTCGCCGCTTTCTTCGGGGAGTAAGTGCCCGAGGCCGGCTCTGCAGCCCGCCGCCCCTGCTCCTGAGGGCTCCTAGGCCAGGGCCGGGCGGGTCTGGCTGCGCCTCCAAGGAGCCGGGGCCTGAGCGAGAGCCGCGCTCCTGCCCCGCTGCTGCCTTGGTGCCCGCCCCCAGCAGTGCTGCGGAGGCCCCTCCAGCTTCAGGGATCAGGCAGCCCCCGGGGGAGAGAGAGCAGGGAAAGGCAACACCTCTTCTGAGGAATAAAACGCAGGGGGGAGGAGGGTTGCAGCACTAAAGGCCTTTAAAAGCCTCCTGTTACTTAGCCAGAGCACTGCTTCCCTTCCACCTGAGAAGCCACAGTGTCCGCCCCAGCCTGGGCCCGTCTCTGCCCTGCCAGTGCTTGTTCATTAGGCCGGCAGGGCTGCTGGGAAAGGGCAGGGCCGGGCAGGGCAGGGCATCCAGCAGGCTCCTGGATCAGTTGTGCTTAAGCCCCCACAAAGGGAAGAGTTGGCAGAGCCCAAACTTGAGTCCCCACCGTCATGTTTTCCAGAAAAGTCAAGAGGATCTTGTTCATTCCATATGCGCTTCATGACCAAGATGCCTACGCCAAGACTGCGAGAGAGAAATTTGAAAGTTTGGGTAAGACGACAGACTGGTTATACAGCCCTTTGAACGACGTAATAAAAGTGGCGTGACATTAAAATATTTTCTGTGAGCTTTTAGCCAGGTGAAGTTTCTCTGATAAAGAAAACAGGCGTGCTCTTTCACCTGTCCAAAATTTAGGATTGTGAGACCGGTGTGTGACTTGTATATCCATGCCATAACCAGCACGCAACACCTAGTCAAACCACCTTTTCATTGCTTTCTGTATATATACAAGCTTCCCAGGATCTTCATGCAGTTGGGTGGGGGTGTTTTTGCACATCTCCCTCACAGAGTTCTGCTTATTCTGTTACAATATTTTCATTAGATCGTAATTAAGCTGCCATCAACAGAAATATAGGAATTGTTAGACCGCTTCTCTGGTGGGTAGCTTTGTTTCTAGGTAGCACTTCAGAGAATGAGGCAACAAATCAAATAATGGATGGTTTAATGGGTTAGCCTTTACATATTAGGAATAATCTCTCTTTGTTTCCGAATCTTTCATACCCTGTCTAATCATATAATGGATATTTTCACACACTTATTTAAAACTCTTTTTAAAAAGATTTACTACTGAGGTAATAGAACAAAAGACTGAATTATCGAGCTATTCCTCATAAAGATAGAGGTGTCCTGTTTACAGGCCACTGTGGCCCATTGGCAATGGAGGCAGGGCTCCACTGTTTCTTTACACTTGAAACAAGGAAGAGGTGATGTGGTCATCACCATGCTCCAGTCTCTTTCATACCACGTACGGCATTGTTTGCTGAATGTACTACAGTACTAGAAAAGCAGAGATCTTCTTGAACTGTCAACAGTGATGCCCTCTGCATAATGTCCTGGTTGGTTCCAGATAACTTAAAACTCAGCAATATGATATGAGTAATTCAGTTATTCATTCCAGTGTGAGTTTGCTTAGTAACACAAGTTATTCCTTATCCACCGTTTGTCTCCAGTGAATAGCATCGGTCAGGGCAGTGCCCAGTCTTCTGGGGTCCTCTAACATTCTTCTACACTTTTTCCCTAGCCCTGCCTAACCTCAACAGCTTTGTCTAGCCATCTTCAAACTGCGCTACCTTTGTCTTAATCACCTTTTGATCACTTGCTAACATGCACCACCATTCCTGTAGCAATCCTGAAATGTCCCATGTGAGCCATTTACCACAATGAAAATCATCCCCTCTTTGATCTCCTAGTCAGTGTGCAATGTTATCTCTCACTACATAAGTAAAACATTTCCTTAATAGCTTCTTGTAAGAGTTCCAAAAACAGGTAAGATTTATCCCGTGTTCTCTCTTTAAACAGATATATATTTTCCCCCTCCCCTTTTTTTAGGCTACGGGCTAGACAGCATACATGAATCTTCTGATCCCATAGAATCTGTAAGGAAATCTGAAGCAATATTTATAGGTAAGTGTTTAGTTCCATCTCTTTCCATTTATGATTCATGTGGATTAATTATTGCAGTCACACTTCATACAGATACAGCAGGAAGGGGAATGAAGGATCTGACCCTGTTTAACACGGGTATTTGTTAGAAAAAATAAGAACACTGAAAATGCCTTCATATGCCACGCTCTGGCACCCATGCCAGGAGTTGCCTACTCTGGTCTAGTCCATTTTAGATTGCCCTGCACTAAGTGTTTGGGCTGCAAAAAGCCTGCTCTCCAATTCCATCTCTCTCCCCTTTGAAGATAATTCATTTACTTTTTTTGAAAACCCTATGATTTAGGCCTGAGCTACACTACCATGCCTAGCAGCACGCTGCTTAGCTTGGTCTAGATATATAAACCAAAAATATGCAAAATACTAAACCAAAACAAAAAGGATAAAAATAAATCTCTTTAAAACTGTAGCGTCAGAACCAAGGGACCCCAGGCTATTATTTTTATTCATGACTCCACAGTGGCTTGTGCTCTCACAGAAATAAGACACTTGCCTAAGCTCCATTCCCTAAGCCAGGGGTGTCAAACTCTTCTGGCCCTGAGGGCTGGGTGATAGTTGTGGGGCTGGACCCACAGACACTCTGCATTCTGGATCTGGAGTGGGTATCAAATGTGGCATGGTCCTCTTCCAGTCACTGCAGGGCTGTGCTACACAACCTAAGAGTGACATGTGTTTGCTTTGGGGCTGTGCTGCACCCAGCAGCCGCTCCACCACTCCAGGATGCAAGCTGGAGCAGGCAGGGCTGTGGGGCATAGGACCAACTGCGCACCCTGCATGCT
Source organism: Alligator mississippiensis (assembly GCF_030867095.1). Lineage (NCBI taxonomy): Eukaryota > Metazoa > Chordata > Crocodylia > Alligatoridae > Alligator > Alligator mississippiensis. The sequence goes on along the minus strand of NC_081827.1, from coordinate 172,041,494 downwards.
ATCTTGTGGGTCACTTTTAAGACCTACAGGCAGCACCCGGGGGCTAGGTGGTACAGCTCTGGTAACAGGCTGGATCTTTGACACCCCTGCCCTAAACAAATTCTTGCTGAACACAGCTCTAGCCCTAGTTGTTTCAACTTATTTGTAACACTTCAAAAAAAAAAAAAAAAGATGAACAAGGCAAAGTCAAAGCTCTCTTTCAAAGGGGTCTTGTCTACTTCTTATACAGACCTCAATAAACTTATAATAAAGAATGTCCAGTGTAGTAAGCACAGTGTCTAGGCTGGAATCTAGGTCTAGTAACAATACACTGGACCCAACAAACCAACTAAGCCATAATTTTAATAATAACAACTCTTCAGTGCACAGAATCCCTAGCAGTTAGGCTTTAGAGAAGTCTAACTCTTGCCCCCTTATTTGTCTTCAGGAAGATATTATTACTTTCTGAAGCCTGAGGACACAGCCTGAGCTCTGGAATCCTCCTTTTTCTTTGACAAATCCTCCATCCAGTCGTTTGAAAAATACATTCTAATGAGACTTTAATTCCTCTATTGGAGTATTATTATTACGATCATGTTAAGAATCTATTACACACTTGCATGTTAGAACAGCAGATTTGTTATGTGAGGGTAGTGTAAAGCTGAGAAGGGATCTCTAGGGCATTAGCTGATTGACATTTGAGGCTGGCATTCTTTTAAAGCATCTGGCTTCCCTTACAGCTGAAACAATCTATAGGTGTCTGGCAGTTCTGCTGATGGTCTCAATTAAAGCAAGTGGAAAACACATCAAATAGCATTGACTCTTTTCCTGCAGGGGGTGGAAACACATTTCGTCTCTTGAAAGCCCTTTATGACAACAGTTTGCTACTGGAGATCAGGAAGAGAGTTCTTGAGGTAACTTGGCCACGTGACTTTCTCAGAGCCAGGTCTTAGTCTTATGGAATGAGAATATCTAATCACTCTGGAGTAGTTTTTTAATTTGGGACTTCCCAAACTGGGCTGTCACCTCCTAGGGTGTAGGAGATTGTTTGTTAAAAAAGTCTTAAAAAATAACTGGACACACTGTTCCACATCCAACTTAAATTGTATGATGATAGGTCTCTTTTAACCCCCTGTTTTGTAGCCTGAGAAAACCAGCATGAAGCTCCTTTAAGACTAATAAAGACTAAATGTATGCAGCAGGCAGCTGGAGCCTTTGCCAACATAACAGCATTAGACTTTTACTCATATGTGCCTTGATACAGAATAGGACAAACTCCACCGGACAAGATTATATACAGCTTGCATACCTGGCACTTCCTGAAACATGGTATTGACTTGGGATACATGAAGTATTACCAAGAGCCAACAGCATTAATGGAGTTAATCACTTCTAGCCCAGCATGGCTGAGTGAGTCACATAGGGTAACCCTTAATTTAAAAGAATAGAAATAAGCTAGAATAACAATGCCAAAATGGGATAAATGCCACATGGCTTGTACTTAAAAATGCCCCCTGCCAGAAGTGAAAGCCTTCAGAGCTGCTCTAGTATTTAGAAAGCAAATATCCACTATTGAAAAAGCAAACCTAAGGATTTTTTTTCTTCTAGAGAACCTTTGAAATAATTGGTAAGATTTAATTACGTAGCTTGGCAATGCCAACACTAAGCCTCTTCAGATATGTTGTGTATTATCTCTACAGTTTGCTCCACAACCCAGTAGCATAAGAAAGGGGAGAGGGGAGGAGGGTGTGCAAGAAGGACACCAGTCCTGCGTGCTAACCTAGAGGGGGTGCCAGGATGGCCCCTCCACACAGGAGTCTTTGCCATGGCAGGCACAGCTCTGCTCGGCCTGGCCATAGGAACCAGGCAGATGCAGCCCCTACCCAGTAGAGTATCTGAAGGTTATGTGTGTGGAATGACGATCCTCTTTCCACCCCAGGAGCATTTGTCATGAGAGGCACAACCCTGTGACTGGAGTGGTGGGGGGTGGAGTGAGCAGGGTACCAGGAGTAGCCCCAGGGAGCCCATTCCTCTGCTTGTCCCCCAGTGGCAGCAGCCAAAGCCTGCCATGGTACATCAACAGCTGCAGCTGTAGCAGCTCCAGTGACAAGAGTCAGGGCAAGTAAGACTCGACTCCCCCTCCCCTGCCCAGGCACTGAAAGAGCTTGCTGCACCTCTGTCACAATCTTTGCATACACAGCGTTGAAGAAAAATCTTATCATTACTTGTATGATAAGTGTTTCAAAGGGTAAAGTCTAAAACCAGGACCGATATCTAAAAGGGCTGTTACATGACCTGAGATGATGGGTTTTGATTAGTAATGTATCTAGTAACTGGAGAAGTTACATTCACCCCAGTGTGAAGAAGAGAGCTACTTAGAAAATGCACAGGATAAAAAAATTAATCTCATGCAGCATGGTATCTTATATGCTTTAAGGTGCACTTGACAAGTCTATTGAAGATGTGCCACAAAAGAGATTCGTGAGGAGACAGCATAACAGAACATCAACAAGCAGCCAAATATTTTCATGCTTTTTGGAGTGGTGGATTGCAGTCCACAGAGAAGGAGTTGAGGGGGTGGCACTTGAGAAAAGTGATCTCATCAAGCAAATCCAGATTGTCCCATCTGAATGCTACCAGCACCATCAAGCTCCAATAGCTATGAAAAACTCCTGACAACCTGTGTAACGTGCACCTTAGACTAAGGCATTGTTTTAAAAGACCTTTAACTTAATTCCAACCACTTTTACAGCTCTGATAGCATAAGTTCCCCTAAAACTATTTCTTTTCACCTCAGAAGAACTGCTTCATTTTAGTGTGAAAGTGCTAGCTTGACTTGTTCCAGAACTTTGTTTCTCCCCCCCCCCAGCTGACACCTTCAAGCAGTCCATCTTGTGAATGCACTTAGTCAATCTTAGCTGATGTCTGGGCACTAACAACTGGTTTCTACCCTTCAGGGGTGAATTATAAGTGAATAAGTGTTCTGACCCTACAAAGCATAGAAACATTGAACAGGAAACAGATTTTATTCTCTTGATGCACAGAGAGATGTAGCATCATTTCTTATTTCCTCTTGTCTTTGAGTCAGAAGGAAGTGAAGAGCCATTTGGAAACCAGAGTTGCCATTAGAACTTCAGGCCCAGCTATGGACCCAACCCAAAGGAAAGAGCTGCTTTTGATTTGACAAAACTGACTGAAATGCAAGAAAATGATAGATGTGGCCTGTGATAAGACTGCAGCTGATAATCAGAAACTCAATAGCCTTCAGCTATACAGATACTGCAGCCAGAAGTGACTGTAGCTTGACATAGAGACTTCGCAGCCAGCTTTAAACTAACTAGCTCAACTATTGGCAGCAGTGTGACAGCATGGCACTCAGTATGGAGTAACTCACCCTGAGCAACTAGTTTTTTAAACTTGTTCTCTTCACGAGGGTGAATTCACTCCTGTGACCATGGTACAGATATACCTTTTGAAGTAGTATAACTAGGGTGGGTGAGAGGGGCACCAAGTTAGGAGAGGTGCTAGAATCGCCTCTACCCCACCCATGCTGGAAACTCCAAAACAGTCCCTAGCTGCTGCTCTTGCTGCCACCACTTGAAGAGCAACAGCTGAGTAGGGCAGAGTATGTGGTGGTGGCACACTTCTCCCCACCATCTCTTGGAACTGTTTCTCTCTTCCCCCTCTGCTGCAGGACTTGGTCAGGGGCACCAACTCTACTTGTTATACCACAGACCTTTTGGCTGGCTGTCCCTCTCAAAAGAACATAATGTTATACAATTGTACTCCCACATTTGTGAATCAACTATCTTAGGGTATGTCTGCCCGGTGGCAGCAGACAGCTCTGTTATGCTGCTGAAGAAAGCCCTGCCTGTTTATTTCCTCTCCACATACATTAGGCCTAGTAATGAAGTGTTGAGGATGTCCTGGATGCACTCTGAGTTGGCTGAAAACCCAAGTCTTGAGTACAAGATGCCCTTAAGGCTGGACCAAGTCTGACCTCATTTCTGGCAGACTTTTGCAGAGGAGTGGGTGGATGGAGTTTATTGTCTCAGTGATGTGTCTGAGTGCTGTGATGCAGTATAGCCATGAACTGATGGTTATTTTTTTAAACTAATATACAGCAACCAGTTATCTGTCAAATGACAATTTTCCCCCCTTCAGACTAGCACAGAACATTCCTCCAGCAAGAGGGACCTCCTTAGTACCTTGAATTGTGAATTTATTCTCTGTACTTTGGCATTGTTATAACTGTAACATTGACTTAGATTCTCAGTTGGCTTAAAATGATGTAGCTACAGTGACATCAAGAGCTAGGCAAACTTGAGTCATGTGAGCCTGTGGCCTTTCTATTCCCCTAGGACTTTTGACCCTAAACACAGGGCATGGACTTCCCAAGGGGGTCACCAGCTCCAAAAGTTTAAGGAACACTACATTACAGAGAACAGAAATGGATGAACATTAAAGTGTTTTGGTGTCCCCAAGAGGGAAATGAAATGAATGCTGCCCTTACTGAGTGATGTTTTTTGAAGGCACAGGCAGAAGCTAGATAAAGTAGTTTTATTCCTGGCAGTAGGAGGTTGAGCATTGCCAAGTAGGCCTGTAATACCCTACAATTCTGGATGCAAGTTTAGATGTGCTTTAGTTCTAAATCACATCAATTCTATATGAGTGTGTGTGTGTGCATTTACACATGCAACCTTGCAGGGAAGGCTAGGCTGAGTAATTTTGATGGCCCTTTCAGGATTAGTTTTCCTTCTCTTGTTCATCTGATGGGGGTTCTCAGATTTCATGTAAGCTTACACTATTCTAAACCCCAGCTTCAGAGCTTCTGGTGGTTGCCAGCAAGGCCCAGAAAAGCTCATATTTGCGTTCTTTCCACCTTTCTCTGAAATTTCAAACAGCTGAGGTACACTGAGAAACCTCTCTGACTGGTGCGTTTTGCCCATGCACATGGGATTCATATAAAGCCATATTTAGGACCAAGAAGGGATTTTCCAACAGGCCAGATTAGCAAGGATGGTTGGTAGGTATAAAGGGTAGGCATGTGAGTCTTGCTGGTGGGGCTGGAGTGGATAGTCTTGTGGACTTGTTTCAACAAACATATGTCTGCTAGTGGTGGCAGGGATGACACACTGATACAATCCTATCTGTGCAAAACAAGTAAATCCTTTTATACTTCGCTGCAAGTAGAAACAACCCAGTTAAATATCCTTGAAAAAAACTACTGTATGTTCTTTCTAGAATACTGCCTGTTTTCCCAGCAGCAAATTTTCAGGAAACTTCTACACCACGTTTCCTGCAGTGGCTAGTTAACATCTTAGCAACAAAGTTCTAAGTTTGTTGGCTGAATTCTGTTTCCAGCTTGGTCATGGACATTGAACAAGTCACTTCCACTGTTTTCCCCTCCCCTCTGATCTATAAAAATTGCATTAGAAAGGGGTAGTGGCTGGAACTGACAATGTTGAGTCTTTTCAGCCAGAGATGAGAAATTGACAGGCTTCAATAATACATCCCTTTACAGTGTTCCTTTGTCTTTCAGGATGGAGTTCCGTACATGGGGTCCAGCGCAGGAACTAATGTAGCTACCGTCAGCATAAACACAACCAATGACATGCCAATTGTGTACCCACCTTCCTTCCAGGCCCTGGGATTGGTTCCTTTTAACATCAACCCCCATTTCTTGGACCCAGATAAAAAAAACACTCACATGGGTGTAAGTAAACTATTGTGCACTAGCTATGCAAGGGGATGAATAAAGGTGTGGTTAGAATGTATACATACTCTAACTTTTAAGCACTAGCTGCTAGCTAGTCTCTTATTTTGGAGCTGTTTGAAATGTTAGCAAGTACGGAGAACTTAGTATTTTCTTCCTGAAACTCTGGAAAACCCTTTTGCTCTGCTCTGTCCAAGGCAGTCTTCTTGGACACCTCATGCAGACATTGATTTTGAAATCACCTCCATTAATATGTTTCTGTTTTGAGGGCAAGCACATTGAGATGGAGCAGTCCCTAAACTGAATGATTTAATTGCTTAAACTGGGGGAAGTCCCTCCAATTGAACTTTATGAATTCCCAAGTTTAAGCCATAGGTTGTTTGTTTAATCTACATTCCTTTAAGGCCTCTTCTCCAAGGGTAGTATTGGATATTTAAGGGGAAACCTAGGTCCAGTGGTCAAGAGTCTTGCCATGGACCCAAACAGAACCAAGTGCTTCAATGACAAACTTGAAGCTTGGCTCAAGAAGCAATTTGCCTGGGAACAATGCGTACCTCCTTCAGTGTGTGTAAAACTTGATCAAATTTTAAGTATTCTGTGACACTTTGCTAGTAGTCTTTAGATACTTACACAGTAACAGTTTATTTAAGCTGACACTCATTAGGTCCTTCCATTCCAGGAGACACGTGAGGAAAGGATTCGTCAATATCATGAGGAACCAAATACCCCTCCAGTACTGGTAAGTGATACTTGCTACTCGAGAGGTTCATATCTCCTGTATATATACCACCTTTACCCCGACTCCTCTGCCAACCATTCATCTAATTTTAGATGGATTTGTCTTTCTGGTTCTTTCCACTTAATAATAATGTGGACAATTTCCTTCCTCCTCACCCCTCCTGTCCTCAAAGTTTTTATAAGAGTTCAAAGGTTGAACTTAACTAGTTGTATGCCTCATTCAGCTTGCTGTGACCTTCCCTGATTCTGGTGCCATTAGGTTCATAAAGAGAACTGGGCAGAGTAGGAAGCTCCTCTTGAGTACCCCTTGCCCTCTCTCATGCATTTTCTCTAATCATTCCTTAGAAAGAGAAAGAGAGGTGAAAAGCTAACTCACTTATTGTCTACTAAAACTTATACATACCCAGTGAAAACGCATTGTAATGTCATGACAACCCACAGCTACATGGAAAATCAGCATTGCTGTTGCCTTTCCTTACAGCCAGTATGTCCTGTTTGGTGAATGGTTGTGCACTAACACAGGGGTTGACAACATATGGTGAGCAGGCTCAATCTAGCCAATAGAACCACTAGATCTGACCTATGGAACCACTTTTCCCTACCCCTGCCTTCCTGCTACCCAGATGCAGTATTGTGGCTGGAAGCTGCTTTTGTGCCACTGCCATTTCTCCTCATCCCACTTCCCTAGGGCTGCAACATGGGCAGCTTCCAGCTGGTGGGCAGCTGGAGAGGCCAGGTAGCTTCCACCTGAGTCCATGCCACAGGTGAGTAGCAGGGGGAAGGAGACAGGTGTACAGAGAAGCAGCAGCATAGAGGCAGCTCCTAGCTGCCTGGCTCTGGCACAACTCGAGTCTGGCTGGAACCTATGTTCACATTCAGCTGGGGAGTAGGGGCTGAGAAGTGGCAGCTCCCAGCTGCCTGGCTGTGGCATGGACACAGGAAAACCTGTCTGCTGCTAATGCACAACTGAAGCTGGGTTGTTCCATCCCCTGGCTTGAAAAGGTTGCTGTCCTTCCATCCCCTGGCTTGAAAAGATTGCTGTTCTCTGCTCGTAACAGATTAATCTGGCTGCTGCATGGCACAAACTAGATTTGAGGTCAATTGCAGAAGAGATCCCAGGGACTACTTTCCTTCCCTTGTCCTTTGGGTGCTATGTGTGGTGCATTATTGTGTATTTTAAAAAGCACAGTTAGGCTGATCGCCTAAAAGAGAAGTCACCTTCCTCTTAACACTATGAAGAACTTGTTTGCTTTGTCTTGTACCTTCATCTTAAAGGGAATCGTCTGCAATAGGGTGCGGTGTTAGACTTGTCATCTGCAGATGTTTTGAGATCATCAAGACAAAACTATCTGGAAACTGTTTAAACAAACATTGGACTGCCAGAGATGAAGGATGCCACCTAAAATAACTCTAAAAGTAAATTGTCATTAAAGGCTTATTTTAAACATTCGAATCCAGTATAAATCAACTCACCTGTTTTTTTAAGTGTCACAACCAGCGTTTCTGCTTTTCTCCAATTAAGGGCTTGCGTGAAGGATCAATGTTACTAGTGGAAGGAGATAAAGCCACTCTGCAAGGAGTAACCAGAGCTAGACTGTTTTTAAGGTACTGGTTACATTCAACACTGTGCAACCTTTTTAAACTTGGAATGAATTCTGTTCTTCAGCCAGGAGAAAGTTAGTTATGATTTTAAGGCATGGACTGGGACTCTGAGATCACAGTTCATTTGCCAGATCAAATTTTGTTGTATCCTATACTGCTGGGAAGTCTCTTACTTGCTCATCTCCGTTTCCCAGCTGTGACATAGGAATACTTCCTTACTTTCCAGGATTAAAGAAAATGGTGACAACATGGTGAAGGATTGTAAGAGATGACAACATTGTCTTTATCTAGGCAGCTTTATAGGGTTGCCATTCTACTTGTCCTTGCTGGTTTATAGCATTCTCTGTTACTTATGACTACAGTTGTCTACTGGGATATAACAGCCTTATTAGCTAAGGTGTTGATTTCATAGTATGTTAATAAAAGGGATCAGTGCCATCAGATTTGAGTAAGTGCAAGACTGAGTCCTAATAGCCATGCATTTTTAGTCTTTAGTTTCATGACTAGTACTATGGACCAATAAATAAATGTCTATAAAACTAGCCAGTTACCTTCACTGGGCACTCACTGCTGCTTTTGATATATGAAAATGTGTTTTCTTCTTTTATTGGGACTGGATCCTAAAAATTCTCTGTTAGCAGTTAAAGAAGAAATGTAAGCTTATAGCACAATCTGTTTTGACTGCAGGGGTAAGCCACCAACTGAACATGAGCCTGGTACAGATTTCAGTTTCCTGCTGATGGCTGGTAACCCCCAAGCACCATAACCTTTCTTAAAGTGGAACAAGATGCAGCACTACAGTATCCAGATGGAAAGAGATGAAAAAGAAGCTTCCAGTTCTTGGGAATGAGGGGGAAAATAGACTTACTTCTATAAATAAAGCTGGATTTAAACGTACATGTGACCTCAGCTCTTACTGGGTGTGTTTACACATGCAATTAATGTGAAGCAATCAACTCTGGAGCAGTTTGGGCCAGAGTAAGCTACTCCCTGGCACAATGTATACAGGTGTACCCAAGACAGCAGCAATCTGAGCTAAGGCGGAGCAGGCCCAAGCTGACAGGAAGCAAGGGGGGGGGGGTGTCAATCCTGGGCTCCAGGTAGCGGCATCAGGGTTGGCTGGGGCATGAGGGTGCTGAAAGTGCAGAGCCATGTGGGTAGGCAGCAGGCAGGAGTTTGGCTTCCAGCTGGCTAGGCTGACTGGACATAATCTACACGTGTGTTTAATTGCAGTCAATTACCCAACCATAAGATAATACTGTCACCTACAGTACTATTTTCAATCAATGTAAATTAGTTTACTGTGGCCTAATACCAGTGCATGTATAGATGGTGATGCTTTACTCCACAGTTAATTAGTCTACTCTGCAGTAAAGTGCATGTGTAGATGCGGTCACTGTTTAGCAAATAGTTCATCTCAATACTTTTACAGTCAGGGAAAGCATTCCTGAGTTTCATGTGGCACTACTTTATTATGTATAGTTATAACAGGAGCATATATGAAAGCAAGTTCTCTGTGGTAGCTAAAATGAGGATTTATTATGTAGGGGCAAGTGAAGTAAAGGTATGAGGAACCTAACGTGCCACCTGAAAAGTTCCTGGTTCTCTAGCCATTCCCTCATTACCATACTGGGAAACGCAAGAAATTCAGCTTATTCATGTACAGTGGTCTGGCTCTCTTCTTTACGCAGACGGAAAAAAGGGATTTTTTTCTCTTTTCAACACCTCTCCTTTCTTCTCTCAACCCCTCCAAAATAAAATTATCCTTGGCAGTAGCAGGTCAGGAGGCCTGGCCAAGTTATTTTCAGTTGTCCCACAACCTACAGTAACCACTTTCATGAAAAGGGGGCAACATCTTAGCAATTCCTGAAGTCCACACCATAAACAACATTTTGTCATAGATACTTAACCCTGCATGTACCACTGTGAAGAAGGAACACACATCCAATCCTTTCTTTTATTAGCTCCAGACCCAAATTATATACAAAGCTAATTTAATAATTATGTACAAAAGTGTGCTTTTTAAAAATCGTTAGATTACAAACTTGCAAATACTAGAAAAGTGCAAAATTTTAAAACATCTTGTCATGCTGTACAGAAACAAATCCATCATTAGCCAATATACACACACACTTAAAATTATTAGAACTTATCCACCTGAACAGAACAAACAAACATTCAAGAAAGACAAACAATATATACTTAATCTTTAAAGCACCCAGAAGGGAAGAAGTTATTGCACAGAGGACTAACAGCAAGTTACTAACAGTGCTTGAAGGCTCTTACTTGAAACTAGATGTATTCAACACTCATAACTAAAATTTGTTGGACTTTATATATAAAGGCATTTTTGGCATGAAATCCATTTGTAATCACCTAATTGCACAATTATAAGAATTACTATAAAATGTATGTAGTTAATTATCACACTATAAGTAAGGCTTAGTATTCTGTTTCCACTGTAAGTCTGTGATTTGAACAAGTACTGAGGCATAATCTAAAGAGTCTCACTTCTTACCCTAGAACCATTAAGAAAGCTTTGTTTTAGGGAGCAGCAGCACAATCTTGAAGCATTTGATTAAAGAAAGCGATAGTTTTGTAGGAACTGGGCATGTCTACACAAGACACTTACTGCACATTAGCCTAATAACACTGTGCTGTAAGTATCATGTCATGGCCAAAACTGTGCTAATAGCCTACTGCATAGTGGTATTAGGCTAATGTACAGTAAGCATCACTAAATAACCATGCGCTGGCACTACTGTGTAGTAACTACGTACTGCGCATTTAGTTGGTATTCTATTAAGGAAGTATTAAACTAAATGCACAGTATCTAAGGTGCATTAATTAATTTGTAGATCCACCCACTATAGCCCAAATCCCATAGCAAGCTCTGTCTGGTTACACCAGGCTTCTTGCAAGGTCAGAACCCATGAACCAACTCTCCATTGCTCAAGTGTTTTTTAACTACTTCCTTTAGCCTTGCTCACCACTGATCATGCCTGGCTGTTAACCATTAAAGACAATACTGCTATTTAGATGTTTGAGGGCAACCTGGTCTCAAATGTTTGTTTCTAGACACATTATGGCTGCTTTGAAAAGTAAAAAAAATATAGGAAGTCAGTTAGATACCACAATTACATACAAGATTGGCTTCTGACCACCCTGCCTGCTCCCTACCCCCTGCCTAGCAGATGTTGGATATTTCATGTTGCATTTTTGCTGTAACAGTTTCTTAGTTTAAAAATGGAAGCTGCAGAGTGTATATTATCTTAAATACTACAGAGTAATGGAGCAGAAGACTACCTTCTCTTTTGTCATACTGCCTGGCAAGTAATAGTGGATAGCAGATAAGTTATGGAATTGCAGTACTAAAAGCCAGTAAGACTTCCTGGCATCAGGAAGACAATAATCTCTTTCTATAATGCTAGAAGTAGTGCTATAACCAGAACATAACATCTGAGCTCCAGAAATGTTTAAGAGAAGCAGCAATGACTAACAGAGCTGGAGGAAATGGATTATGAAGAGAGACTGAAATATACATGAGCAGCTTGCCTAGATGGTGATAAAATACCATCTCTGAACAGCTTATGCCAAAACAGAGAGAGAAAAGGTCTCCACTATTTCAAAGGGGTACAACCAGGAGAGATGAGATGACATTGAATAAATAAAACTTTAAATTAAGTATCAGAAATAATTCTACAACCACAAGTTTCACACTGTGGAATCATTTTCCATGATAGTAAGTGGAAACCCTGACCCTTGATTCATTAAAATTTAAACTGCACAAAGCACTCTCCCCATTTAAGCTGAAATTCTGCACGGTCAGTTAATGGGTCCAACTGGCATTTCCATACTCTCATCTCCTGAGGTTTATCAGGTGCTTAGAAGGAAATGTGCTTGGTTTGGGGGACAACCATAATTTGCTAGCAATACACAGCATACTTGCTTTCCAAGGGACAAAGCTCCCCATATTTGGAGTGTGCACTTATAAGGTTTATCAGAGGAGGTGAGAAATGCAGCAATTGTAATTTGGTCCCTCACAATGGAAGAAGGGAGGTCCCTCCACCTTCACCACCTCCACTGGAGTCAGATGTGGGCATCCAGTTGCCCCATAGGCACACAAGCAGTTACTGAGCAACCACTACCATCAAAAAGAAGGGAGAACTTCATGTAATAGTGAACACAACTCATGAGCCTCAAACGGTGTGTGTGAATTTAAAGCTACACATACAAACCCATAAAACCCATCCCTCAAACCCCTTATCACCAACTGGTATTTGCTCAGACCTTCATCTGTAAAGTGTTACATTGCATAGCCACCTGAAACTGCATTTTCAAAAAGAATGCTGTAGTGTCAAGAACAGCCCAGTTCGCACTATTACCACACAGCAGTATTTTGAAGTACAAATTATCTGGGCACCAACTCTCACAAATTTCTTCACTCTCCTTTTAACTCATCTTGTGCAGGTTATTTTGAATTTTTTTAGTGTACTTAGTATCTTCTGTTAATCAAATCTGAGATTATATATTTGTTCAAGATACCTGATTTAGATCATTTAGATTTATTTTTTTTACAGAATCTGCATGCCCAATCACATGAACACTAGCACGTATAGCATTTATAACCACGAACAGCTAAGTTGGTGTCACAATAATAAGCACTATCGACTGGTTCAAAAAAATCATACCTAGTGAAGGCAGCACTTAAGTACATGTTTAATTCCCACTAAAATTATACACATCCTTAAATGCCTTCTAAAATTAGAGCCTTTGCCTGACAGTATTAATCAGATCCGGCCTTATGTTCATATAACAGTATACTTAATAGTAAAAAAAAAAACAGAATTTTTAAGAGTCCCTGAAAAATAAAATGTAACCTAATCCCTAAAGCTCTCTACAGTATTGCTGTCATATATACATATACTTCTTAAACTAAAAAAAAAAAATCTACACGATAAAAAAAATCTTCAGTTGAATGATAGGTACAATTTTATTTCTTGCAATCTCAAGTAAGGACATATACATTCAATGGGAGGGATATTCTTAGGAGTCTAAGGGAGTCAAGTAACGAGCTCCCATTAACTTCCAGCAGAAGTCACACACCTAACTTCCTTTTGTGCATTTAAAAAAAAATAAAAATCAAAGTTTCAACAGAACCATCTTAAAACAAATGAAAATCAGAGGTAATTGCCTGTTCCTTCAAAGACTAATATTTCACAGTAGGGACATTTTTTTTTGTTTCAACTCTGCTCTCTATTTTAAGACAAAATCTAGCTTCCAAAAGAGGCTCCTTACAAAAATAGTCAATTCTTAATACCCCTTGTGCAATTAAAAAAAGTCAGTCAGTTTTGAAATAACTATTCTTAGTGTTTTTACCTAAGTAGGCCATGATGAAAAGATTTCAGTGAATGTCTAGACAATTACAGAGAGAAATATTTAACATGATACTTCGTGAATCAAATGGGCTTCTAAGCACTTCCCTTTGCAAAACATTTTACATGTGAACAGAAATAAGAGTTTAAAATGGGATATTTTTTGGTGCTGGTGATGGAAATATAGGTGAATAATGAAAGGGATAAAGTTCTTAAGTGTTGCACAAAATGAGGACTATACACTGAAAATGAAGAATACTCTGACATAATAATCCACACATATCTTAGCTTTGACACTGAGGGTTTAACTCTAAATGCTGTCATCTTCCAAACACACACTTAAAGATGACTGGATGACAGATTCTCCACAGTACATAAGAGTAGCACACAAAAATTACCACCACCAAGACTTATAACAAATTGATAATGAGAGAGAAGTTTAACAAATGCACTGTATTGTATTAAAAATAAATGGAATTTTTTTCTAAGCACCATACTTTTGTAAGTAAGTTCAGACTATGTTAAACAGAAGTTATAGATAAAATATCACTAATCACTTGATTCCATTTATAAATTGTTAAGAAGAAATAAGACAAATTTCCACTTCGCTTAAATATGTATATTTATATTGCTAATTTCAAGTCCACTTCATACGTAACCATAATATTTTTTAAACTTCTATAGATATAACCATGGTTTCCAAAGAATTAAAAAAAAAAAGACAAGAATGCCTCAAAAAAGGTTTGGAACTGTTCTTAGTGTTATGAACAGCTGTGCATTCAGGTATGTCTGATCTGAATTACAGGTCAGAATTGCTTCATGACACAGCATTACTCTTCCTAAAATTAAATAAATAAATCTCAGAAAAAAAGCTAAGGAGAACCTGAGTCCTGACATGTCTACTATACCCCAAAAAGTCAATCTGGTAGAATCTGAAAACGCTATTCAAGAGTGAAAAAAATCTAAGAAACCAAAGGAAAAAAGTGCAGTTCACTAATCCACTATCCACCATTTAGTCCAGGCAGCAAATCAGCCAGAATGCAACAACAAAAAAGGTGAAAAGTAGCGTTTTACTTAAATCTATAAAAAATACAAGAAATAAATATCAGCTAAAGTCTGAACTAGAGTCATAAACCACATCTTTATTAACAGCCAAATTTTAGGGAAGGTGTTGACTGTTTAAGATAAAGGCAGAATGCTTCCAGACAGACACTGGTCAGAGACTGAGAAATCCAGCTGCTGGTGGGGCATGATAAGAACAGACACTTTTGTATTCATAATCACTCTCTATTTTCAAGGGGCCAGATCTTCAGCTATGGCCAATCTGTACAAAGTACTTGTCACTAGTGTTTACAAAAGTAGCTTAAGCTCACCTTTGCATTCCTGTTATCCTCCTGCTGCTTTGTACAGGGTTGGCCATCTAGCACCAAGTTGCAGCAGTCTGCGAGCTGCTTTAATTTATACTGATAGCTAGTGTTTGCAAGTTAAGAAATGCTTGTGAAGTATCCCAATCAATTAATTAGTGTTCCGTATTTAAATTACCATTATGATATACATGTCTGCATCTGGGTTTGCATATCTATGTTATTTTTCTAACATGATCTAGTTTCCCCATTTGTTTGGTTAAAATGCTAAAAATCTGGTATCAACTCAAAAATTGTAATTTATAAATAACATGCCTCAAACAAACACAGATGTATTCAAACCCACATGCACACCCCTTTACACAAATGACAATGAAAACTTGTTTTCTGGCTAAGCATCATACAAACCAATGACTGACTTCATTTTTCCATTTTGTTTCTGCTACTCTGAATTAGCCTTGCTATTTTTAAATCCAAATATACATATTTAACCTCTTAAATATACATTTAGAAAAAACATCAACACAATGCCCCAAAACAAGTTTTTTTGAAAACATGACCCCAATTTACAATAAATCGCACATTCAAACCTGTAATTTTTTTACACTTCTCTGTCTAAATAACTCTTCAAAAATCCCTTGCTCATAAAAATTACAAAGACAAACCTATTTCACATTCACATACGTGCTTAATACTTTCAGAGTATCCTTGGCATTGTTGCTGAATCAGTGACTAGATTAATATTTTTCCTTTAGAATTTCTTTACATCTATAGCTCATTTCAAAACATACTGGTGGGTATGTGTATAGGTTAGAGTGACATAAACCTCCCCCTTCTAAAAAAAATTACATTAATTTCTAAATTGTCTAACCATATGCAAAACAGGCTACTTTAAATTATTTTTAGGAATTAAAAAAAGAAACTGTTAAGTGCCCCAAATAAATGTTTATTTTTTCCCAGAACTTTCCAGAAGATTTGATCTGCTACACTAATTAGTTATGTATGGGTTAAAGCTACAGGATCCCTAATGTTCAGTTTTCTTATTTCCTTCACTAAAGGTTAAGCAGAACAATATAAAATTAGTGTTAGAATATTCCATAATAAGATCATTAAAAAGTCTTTAAAAGCAACATAAGACCTTTACTTGCTTTAAGAAATTAAGAATAAGAAGTTGCAGACTTAAGGAGACCAATGTGTCTTCTAAATATCCTCCTTGGTGGAAAAAGGATTGCTGCTACTTCGCATTTATAACAACAAATACGGTACTAAAAATGAATTAAATGAAATGATAACATCATAGGACCCCTCAGGTGATTCAACAACTCCCCACTCATGGAGGGAAAGCAGACAATATTTAGAAGAGATTCATTCAAATGCATTTCCATAAAAAAAGAAGGAAAGCTGTGGCAGGAGCTGAAGAAAGGTTCTCTGAGAAAAGAAAATAACTAAGAGTCAATTCTACATCTTCCTTTTAAACTACTCCTCCTTCCTGAAAAGATGGAAAGGAATGATATTTTTGAGGTCTCACACATGCACTCACCTCTTCCCTGCCTAACAAACATTAAGCCTTTCCCCTAAAAATCAGGCTTTCCCAACAGTAACTACTGAAACACTTTTCATTAACATGTCCTTGCTGAAAATGCCAAAATCCCAAGAAAAAGCTGTGTTGGCCAGTGTAAGTGTTATGAAGAAAGTATTTCCCAGTTCCTATGAGATTATCATTCATTTCTATAATTGAGCAATTTCTGAAAATAAAGTAGTGCAATAAAGGTGCTCCTTACAGAAGAGTTTAAAATGGATTCCTTCAGGAGGCACACTATATAAGATGATAATAAATTTGCAGCAATAAACTGCAAGTTGATTGGTCTAAGGAGCATATTTAAAGTCATACACTCTCAACTGTCCCAATTTTTTTAGAACATGTGTAATTGAAGGAACTTTAACTTCACTATCCTGAACTTACAAAGCCGAAGTAAGACCAAATATTTTCCTTCCATGTTAGTTAATATTTTCCAAGCAAGTGGAGAGCATCTGGCATGTATCACCAGTATCTGATGTCATTTGTCTTTTATATCCAATTAAAGGTGGTTTTCTGAAAAAAATTTTCTAGAGACTCTCTATGTTACCAAATTAAAATGATAAAGAAAGAAAATTATGCAAGATGTTGTAGGTGAATTTGCATGTATATAGAAAGCAAATTACTGTAACTCTACCACAGCTTGTTCGTTAACTGACTATCAAGGATCAAAAATCCCTCAAATACTCAAAGTTGAGAGATATGCATAAAGTGACCTAAATTTTTTTTTTTAAGTTTCTGGGATCCACGAGAGAAGACAGAAGCAGCAATCACTTGGAATCTTGAGTGTTATATTCAGTCTCTCCTGATGAAATCTGGCTGAGCCGTTTGCTTGATCCCCACAACTTTCGGGAAAGCTGACCTGAGCGCATCTGTTCAAAGTAATCCAGAGAAACAAAAGGAGGGGGAAGGGATAAGGTGGATAAATTAAAAAGGAACTTCAGACACCAATTCTGGAGAAGACCAGACAACAAAAGGCACTGATTAAACACAAAATTTGAGCAACAAAATTAAAAATTTGGGATGATTCTGGGGACTGACACAAAACAAAGATAAACACTGATCACTGTCTTTTCCACTTGTGGATAATTGAGAGAGACTGTGGCAAGCAATTTAAATCCAGTATTTAATGCATCTTAAAAATGTTCTGATTTTGTGGGAAACTGCCTATGTATGAAATCTAATTTACTACTGAAGAGTAAAAGTCAATGCTGAATAAAAAAAAAAAAATGTTCAAGTTCATGAAAAGTGCATTCTATTTCAAAAGAGAATTATTAGAACTGAAGAGTAAAAGGCATTTAAAAAAGAATATTTTACAATGTCCTTTAAGTGATGGCTGATTGTGCGGGGAGAGAGGAGTTCTTGTGGCAACACTGAGATAGAGTTGAAGTGCTCAATTCAAGAACCATTTAAAAAGTGTAATCTACAGTGACTATTCCATAAGGAAAGACAAGTAACAAGCAGCTAAAGGCAATGTGAATTTGAATTTGTATTTTATTTGAAAATCAAATGGTATTTTGTAAAAAAAATTAATTAACTACTCAGCTCCCAGAGCTGAGACTAGCTAGTGGCAATTCTATTCTGGAGATCCCATATGGTTAAATAAAACATCCCTTGATTGCACAAGGTTGAAAAAAAAGTTTCTTATACTTAAGTGCTGTGAATGAGTTTGTGTTTCCCAGTCTATCACTTTGTTGAAAAAGCCCATCAAATGCTAAGTGGAAAAAAAATCTTTCAGGCACAATAAACTGATTCACATATATTTTAGAAAATGGGGAAATGCAGGAGAAATGTGTTGTCCCCAACACATTTTTTAAAAATCTGTTTACATGATATTAATCCTGCAAATAAGCTGAATTATAACTTGGAAAAATGTAGAAAAGCCTCCCCACCTATAGGAGGAGCCAGTTCTGTGAAAAAAAATGCACAATGTGGAAGTCAGGTGTGATAAAATTCACTTTTCTAAGTGTAAATCTAAGACAATTAACCACCCAAGTTCCAGCTTAACGAAGAGCTTTCTTAAGACTGGAAAAATTGTTTAAAAGCTGGTGATTGTCTAAATGGTTGTCATAAAGGCATGCTAATTATAACACCAGCAGCTATTAATGAATTCTATAATAGAAAAAGTTGTCTAATTCAAAAGTCAGTGGAAGTTTCATCACTGATTTTAACCGAAGCAGGATCTGGCTCTCACTTTATCAAGAGCCTAAGCAGTCTGTTTCAGGAAAATGAACGGTATAATCCCCTAACTGGAAACATTTCTAACACTCAATTAAATTAATTTAATTTATACTTTAGCACGAATCCAAAAGTCATAAGGTTCCTTTAATTTAATTTTTTTCTGATTATAACTAGGAGTACTAACTGTTTCAGTTAAAATTTAGTGCAGTGTTTCATAGATTCAGAAAACCTGCTTCTATTCATAATACAACTGAAGTACTTTGACAGAGTTGTTACAAAAAGTACCAACAGCAAGACCTCTGCTTTACACACGACTAAGTAGACAGAGCTATAGATAGATGCTCTGTATTTGATATTGCGTATGCAGTACTGGCAAATGTACATCCACCATACGGAAAGTACAGAGCATGTCAGGAGACTACACAGGCTATCTCTGTACATTTACCATTAGAGATTCTGAACAATGAAGAATAGCAATATTTAAAAAGGAAGTCAGTATACAGCAAAGTGTGTCTGGCATATACCAAACTTAAATAGCTCATCCTTTTTTGCTTCCAATTTTCTTCACGGATATTACTTCACCAAGAAGAGGCTTACAAATTACCACATTCCAAAAATGTTACTTATTTCTAACCTCTTTCTTATTCGGATGTCAGTAATAAAAGTCTGTAGGTCCAACTGATTCTGACTGTTTCCATTAGCATTCCCTATACGCTCTTGCTTCTTACAGAGAAATCTCTATAAATAGTGTCATCTCAACAATTATTTATTCCCCATTGAAACCTGCTCTTAAATTTGCCCTGCCACAGAGGAGACTTCTTGCTCAACTGGAAAGCAGAAATAAGGGAAGTGCCCACTGTGCAGTAGATAAAGTTCTTGATGGTAGGTTTTACCTCAGCTGGCTTGCCAACACCAATGATAATCAACTTGCCATCCTCCAAGCCCACAAGGATGTGGCTGTATTCTTTGGTAACTGAAATGCAGTGAACTGGCAGTCTCATGGCTAAGGGGGAGATGCTGAGATTCAGGCTGAAATGAACAAAAACACAGAAAAATACATAAAATATTTAACTGCTATACATTATGCATAATAGGTAGAACCACACTAAAGCTGAACTTGCATAGAGTGAGTTCAGATGCATAAACTAGAGTGCCACTGAGGCCCAATTTGTTTAAATGCACTGCAATTCCAGGCACAGTGAACCTCCACTCAGAGGTCGTCTCATCTCCAGAGGAGCACTTTAATAACAGGTTAGTAATTTACTAAAGGAAAACAAACAAACTTTCTACAGGAGTAGGAATAGACAGACAATCTTGCAATTGCCCCTTATTGCAGACAATGGCCAATGGTTTCTATAGAGGAGGGAAGACAGGGTTTTTAAACCAAAATCAAAACTGCATTCCATAGGATTAGTCCTGCAAGGTGCTATGCCCATCAACTCAGAGGGAAAAAATCAAGGACTAACAATTAACAGGACTGAGTCCCCAATCTGCTGTCCAGTCCTGTCCTTTCTAAAATACTAATAGAACAGAAATATACTTCTTGCTCTATTTCTATACAGCGCTTAGCAAAATGAGAGTCTTTCCTTGTACACAACTCCTCAATGCCACACTAATGCAAATAATAAATGGTAAGTGGAACTTCACAGGTGACGAATAGGTCTGTTGGCCCCCCAATTCCAGAAAAATCCAAACAGGACCATAAAGCCCAAGGTTCTGTTTGCATTTTTAATTTTTTATACAAATGGATTTTCCCATTTCAAGTAACAGCCCAATAACAAAGGAGCAACGTTCCATGCTCTCTAAGGCTAGGGACAGACATTACACATAAACCTGATCAGAAATTGGTTTAAACCTGTAACAGAACAGATGTTCAGTGCACATAAACCAGTTTAAAAATGGCTGAAACCAGTTTGAGATAAACCTGGCTTAATGTAGTACCAGACTTAACTGATTTGGGTCAAATAGGTTTGTGCAATGTCTGTCCCAGACCACCTGCTGGTTAAGTTAAACCAGAATCCCCCAGCATCCTATCTTATTCTTTGGGCTGGGCAGGGCTCTGTCCTCTGCTCCCTGGTGGCAGCTCTGGCACAGACTGCAGGCATCCGCCTGGCTTCCCCTTGCTCCCCCACCCTTCCCGATAAACAGGGATTTCCCCTATCCCCTCTGCCTTACTAACACTCCTCAGCATTAGCTAGCATACCACATGCTGGCTACAGTCCATGCTGTGACAAATGGGACAAAGGCAGAATCAATGGGTAGCTGGTAATGTGCCTCTGTTGTTTTCTTAATGGGGTGATAAACACTTATCAATTCCCTGCTGGGTTGAGCAGAAGGCGGGGGGTGGGGGAACGACGACACACGACACGGCAGACAACACACTACACCTCTCACTAATTGGAGCGTGCTCCTGGGGCCTGGCTACACCTCCCTGGCTCAGCACTAGAGAAGGGAAGGAAAGACTGCTCTAGCACCCCCCTGACTTCTAGCCTGAGCCACTGCAGCCATGTGCCTGCATTTCTGGGATGTCTGTACAGTTACAAACTAGTTTAGCTTAGTTAGGTTAGACTAACCTGCAAAGACTGAATCAATTCAAGCTAAAACTTTTTGAATGTCTGTCCCTAGCCCATGTCATTTTACTTAAGCCACTATACTGGCATCTCAGTGATCCCATAGTCACCAGCCCATTACCTGTAGAGATCTCGGATGGAGAGGAATCCCTGTAGGCTGCCAGTCACAATGTATTCACCAGTCACACACATGTCTGATAGCTCCTCCTTTAGACTCTCTGAGCCCAAATACTTCCCATTCACAGAATAGAGATGTAATGCATTCTTATCCTGCGGAGATTAAGAAGAAATTTGTCCTGGAGGACTGACTGGATTAGAAATTTATTAGTTATACCATCAGCTCACTAGCAGGATTACAAACTTGGGGGTATCCTAAAGAGTGTTTCTCATGGCAGATTGTTGACTTCTGTATCTGGCATTGCTTGAGAAGCCTAACACTCAATCTGATAGCATTACTCTGGTTGGGCCTTGGTCTATAATGAAGTCATATTAATTAATATCACGTGACCAATTCCAAACTTCTAGGGAACATTCATAGTATTGATGGGAAGAACACTATTGACAGGAAAAACAACTGGAAGGAGAAGACAACACAACAGAACAATCCCTTTCTCTTTCTTCTTAGTCACAGCCTCAAGCACTTCTGTAATTGTCTATAGATCAAAGAATATTTTATCAGGACCCATTAAATGTTCTTCATCATAACAATGCCTCTGTCCATCTTCCTGATTTTATTTAACATGCTGACACTTAAAGTGACTTACCACTCAGATACAAAGATGATTATACTGAGAAGCCCAGGAGAGTGAACACAGCCCTAATATGGGGAGAGGCGGAAATGAGGAGTACCCAAAACCCTACTGGAACAGAGGAACACTAGTACTGAGAAGGGAGGCAACATAGAGCCCCTAGCTTGGAGAGACGGAGAAATAGAGGTCCACAAAGAACTGCCGGCATGGGGCCCATGGAATGGGAGAAGCAGAGCATACAGATCCTCTAGCAAGGGGCAACTGGAGGAAACCTTGGTATGAAGAATAGATGCACACAGAGCACCTTGACATAACGAAAGAGAATACTGGACCCTGGAATTACAACAAAAGTTTAATAAATCCCATCAATAAAAGCACCAACAGAATCCTTCTACTCTGCCATAACCCAAATACTTCAGGCTCCCCACAGAACAAGGAGAAGAAATGGGCTGTTCAGTGTATTTTGAAGGCTAATGTTCAGACTATTATTATTAATCAGAAGCCTCTTTGCAATCCCTGGTATAATTATAGAAGCCATCATCGCAGCAGGCCTCCCTAGTTTTAGTCACAGAAGGCAGACTACACACAAATACCGAATAAGCAATGAGAATGAATTATACTGTGAATCCTAAAGCTACTGGTCTCTCTAGGTTAGGGCTGAGAAAACGTATGGGACAGCCTGCATGAGGCTCTGCTGCAAAAACAATAGGCACGTTTATGTTGAATGCTTAAAAGAAAATAGCAAAAACATTCTATAACTTTGGGTTGTAACTTGCTAAGTACCTTGAGAGTGGTCTTTCCTTCTATACTGGTGTGGACAACTATGTGTCCTTCCCAGGACACTGCCAGGTTGGGAACAGTCAGGAGGAGGGAACTCTCACAAGGTGGTCGCAGGGTTCTCATGTATTGACCCTTGCGAATAGTATGGATAATCACCGTGCCATCCTGTAAAAACAAAAAACTTAGGATCTATTTCTTTACATAAGTATTGCTATAAGATCATTATTTGTTGTTACACTGTAGGCAGCACACAGACTTTACATAAGGTCGTTACACTGCAGGCAGCACAGTTTGAAATTACCAGAATGAAGCAGCAACGTGCTGACACGATATCCAATTTCTTCTTTATACAAAAGGTTAAAAGAAGAAATCAGGGAACAGCAACATTTTTTTGGTATCACACTGATCCCAATAATAAAAATCATTACTTCCAAAAAAATGAAAAAACCTGAAGCAACTTACCCTGCCTCCTGACACCACCATGTCCAGTTCAGTGCTGATGCCAACACTCAGTACCTCATCTGTATGTCCATAGAGAATCTGTAAGGGTTTAGGTGCGAGGCCTATAGGAACTCCTCCCTGATACAAGCATAAATAATACAATTACAGATTCTCTTATAGCTGAGGGACACATACTAGGCATCTTCAACACAGCTGATGTAGGACTTCGTTCTCATTTTCTTTCTACTAAATTAGCAGCTCTATTTGTACCTCAAATGACTGAATCACAGCTGTCTAACCAATGGTCTGTGGACCACATGCAGTCTGTGAAGGGTCAATTTGCAATCACTGGGCTCCCACCCAACCACTGCTCCTCCCATTGCTCTGGTGGTGGCAGCAGCTGGTGTCTCCAGGCTCCCCTTCCTGCCCCTGCCCTTGTGGGTTTTGGCCAGTCTCCATGAATACTGTGGGGTGGTGACAATGTGGGGCTGGAGCTGCAATCTGAGCTGCAATCTGCTCCCGGCATGCCCTTGCCTGCACAACCAGCCCCACACTGTCATCACCCCATGATCCCAATCCCATCCCTGCCTGCCCGTCTTGTTCCCAGGTGCCACTCCCTGTCCCCTCACAGCCCTATCTCAGCTGTCCAGCTGAGTGGGGAGCAGAACCACTTAGGGAGTTTTGGTGAGTTGTTGTGCAGGGTGAGGTGAGGGTGGTGCTGACCCAGCCTGCAACAGCTCACCAAAACTCCCTTTGTGGCCCTCAGGCCCCCAAAATTGCCCACCCCTGCCTTAGGGATTCACATGACTCTGGGCATATTATCAGATATCTAGTGCAGGCAGGAAAGGAGCCCACCAATACAGGAGGATTAGAGTATTAAACCTTGGGAATGGGCTGGGTGGTATAGTGGGGTGAAGATGCCCACCATCTCCTATGCGCCACTCGGGGAAGATACATTTCAATGTAGTGAACTGACGTTAAATATTTTGATTTCAGGAACTTTAAAATGTTTAATTTTAATTTTTAAAATGTTATCATTTCTGAACTAATTTTTTACAGAGTTCTGATTTTACAAAATAATTTGTAATTTCAATGTTGCAACCTGATTTGGACAAAAATAACTGTTGAAAGTTTGGGATTTCCTGTGGAACAGAAATTGCTCGTTTTATTCAGCTCTAGGAAGAAAGATTTCTATAAGTGAAAACTTAACCTTTTTCTTTCTGGCCTTGGCAACTTTGACAAAATATTTTGCTCCTGAAAACTGCAAACGATGTTCTTACAATGTATAACATAAACCACACGTGAGAAATCCTGCTCAGAAAGAATAGGATTCATCTTTCAAGTCACTCGTCTGTCAAAACTGCCTGGTTATCATAGAATCATTGAAGCAGGGCTGGAAAGGACATTGGTAGGTCATCTAGGCCAGTGGTTCTCAATCTTTTTCCTACCAGGACCCAGGTCCAAAGGTTCATGGGCTGTCCCAACCCACACCCTGCTGGCCCTGCCAGTGCACCACCCACAGTCCCCACCCCACTGCCCATACTTGTGCCCCTCACTCCCAACCTGCAGCCCCCTCTTCCCTTAGCCCTGCTGGTGCCCCTCACCCCTGACCCGCAACCCCTGCCCCTCCCCAGCCCTGCCAGTGCCCCTCTCTCCCGACCTGCAGCTCCCCGTCCCCCTAGCCTTGCCAGTTCCCCTCACTCTCAACCTGCAGTTCCCTGCCCCACCCATCCCTGCCGAAGGGGCCCCCAGCTGCTCCTGCTCAGGCTGAAGCATGGTGGCTGTGGCGGTGCCAGCTCATGCAGGTGGTAGTGCAGCAAGCTGGAGGAAGGAGGAGGGGAGGACTGTGGCAGCCCCTGGGGCTGCAATGCTGCACCAAGCAGCCAGATCACAGCTCATTCCACCTTCCACCCACTGTGCAGCGTCTCCCAGCCACCCCGCCCTCATAAGCATCCAGCTCTGCCTCGCAGCTCTCCCCTGCCCCCTTCCCCCTGCCACTTTGCCCTGCCACAATTTCCATGCTTTCCCGGGACTAGCATTTCTCAATCCGTGAGTTGCAACCCTCTGAAACCTTCTTGTGACCTACTTTTGGGTTGCAACTCATGGGTTGAGAAATGCTGATCTTGTCCAACCATCTGCTCAAGGAGGATCATCCCCATCTAAAGCACCCCAGTCAAGTGTTTGTCCTAAAACCTTTGCAAACAACTTTCTTGTACAACTACCAGGCAGAATGCCCCAAAACATCAAGATCACTCTAACTTGCCACAGATAAAGCGGGGGCAGGGAAGGGCACTGTTTATGTCCTGCCATTGCAAACACAGGAATAGTTTGTTAAAATACACCCTAGAGATCAACAGAAGAGGAGCATGACCCTGCTCCAAAGAAGGCAAAAATCCCCACAGTCAGCCTGACCGTAGGGTGAAATTCCTTCCTGATCCCAAACATGGCAATCAATCTGAGCAGAGGAACAAGACCCTCTAACTATAAGGTGCAAGGGTACACAGATTTATCATGCATCAGCTGTTTCATGGTAACTACCCACTTGTACACTCCAACCCTATAGTACAAAGTTAACCTGTGCTCTTAGCTGTGTTTTACTTTAGCTTACAACCTATGTTCAGTCTTTCCTGCATTACTCCCTTGCAGGTTCACTGTTTAAATAAGAACCTGCCATCTCTTTCTATGTTTCAGTCTATAATGCACGGGCATATAATGCATGCATAGTAGCTTAAGTTGGCATACTGAAAACCTTGCCATTTTTAAAACCACAAATCAGTTATTAAAGTAAGATACTTGTTTAGTGTCAAGGAGAAAGGATGCTGCTGCTCTCATTAATAATTCTTGGGGTACAAGATAGAATTTCCCACTGAGTAAATGCAAATATGGATATCTGCATTGTGTGGTCAGTATATTAGCAGTCAGGAACTACCACATTCTAATCCTCTCTGACAAACAGTATGGGTCTCGACATGTCACCTTCTTCAGCTCTCCTATCTGTAAAATAGCAATAATATTTTCTTACTTGCAGGGTTGTTATATGACGTGAATAGAATCACTGAATTTATAATTTGTAATGGGCTCCCTAAAGCATGACAAAGAAAGCAAATGAATGATCAGCCTTAATGGAATACTACTGTATCTGTGAATTTACAGAACTGGTACAGTGGTAAAGTAAGCACGAAGGAAGAAAGCTGTCAAAAGGTAGCTTCTAGTAGTATTTAGGAGCAACCCACCTGTTGAATTATTTGCCATATCATACATGTAGTGTCTCTGGAACCAGAAATTAAATGGATCCCACAGAAATCTATAGCCAAGCAGGTCACAATATCTACAAAGGAAAGGAAACAGTTGAAATGCAAAATTAAGGTAAAAGTTTTGTCAGCATTTAAGATTAGTTTTACATATAGTAGCCATGAGCTGCTGCACACTGTTCCAGCAGTGAGCGAATAGAAACAAAACTGCCAACTCCACAGCATGAGCACTGCATAAATTTTGACAACTGAAAAAGATGTATATTGGGCTTTGTAAAAAAGCTCCAGCCTGGAATAAAAAACCATTAAATATAAATCATTAAGCTATCCAACAGTTTGTTTTTAATTGAAATGGTCCTATCAATATTTGTATAGTATTTCCATTAGTTCTGACTGAACCTACAAAAGGCAGTTATAAAAATAAAAGAAATTAGCAAATTCTTATATACAACATATCTTGCAATTCCTGTGTGTTCAACCTGCCTTGTCCAAACACACTGGCCTAGTATTTCTTATACCAAAATGAGCCTTGTAATGCTCAAAGCATTAAACCTACACACTACAAAACTTTTATACAAGTTTTAATTTCATAAATTAAAACTAAGACCTAACTTACCCATGTGTCTGATATGCTGTCCTATCAGTTTGCCTTTTGTAAGCGATGTCACTCTGATACTATTGTCCCAATGTCCTCCACTAAACAGCAACTTTGCATCATGGGACACTGCAAATAGTTTGGAGGTGATCTCTAGCCCTGGAGCAAAAGGGCCACTCATGCTACGCTGGGTTCTACAAATAAATTTTACAGTTAAGATGTGCCCTCTGATAATATTATGATCTGTCACATGCTTATAAACAAACAAAAGCAACCAGTAAATAACCAACACACAAAAACAGTAGGAATGAAAGCATGGTGCCACTGGGCGTTGCTACACGTGCAATTAATGTGACTGAATACACTCGGGCTCAATTTGAACCTAGATAAACTAATCCCAATATCATTGTCTATGTATGTGTTTAAGTGCAGTAATTTACTGTGCTGCTGGATACTACTTGTATCTGACAGGACTATCCAGCAGCGCAATAAATTAGTCTACTGTGCCCTAATTGTCACACATGTGCAGACATTGATGCTTTACTTCAGAGGAAATTAGTCTGCTGTGCAGTAAAGCATCATGTGTAAACACACCCACTAATTTCAGTAGCAAAAATCTAATTCCTTTCATGGAGGGCAGGAATTTACTATCTTTCTTTTCATAGATTTCATAGACATTAGGGCTGGATGGGACCTCAGAAGATCATTGAGTCCAGCCCCCTGTCCCATGGACAAGAAGTCAGCTGGGGTCAAAGGATGCCAGCAAGATAAACGTCCAAATGTCTCTTAAAGGAGTCCACAGTAGGTGCTTGCACCACCTCTGGAGGCAGTCTGTTCCAGGCCTCAGACAGTAAAGAAGTTCTTCCTTCTGTCCAGTCTGAAACGGTTTTGGAGGAGTTTGTGACCATTTGACCTTGTTGCCCCTTGGGGAGCTCTGGTGAACAGGCGTTCTCTCAGATCCTGATCCTTTTCATGATATTTTACCTGAATTAAGGTTCTGAATTGAGATAACTGTGATTTATATAGTGTGTACACAGCATACAGTGTGATTTACTGAAAAAAGGAGCAAAGTTACCAAATGTGTTAAAAAGAAACATCATCTTTTCATGGAAAAAAAAAATCAATTTTATTTTCTTTTTTGTCTTTTAAGGAGTTCTCCTGTAAAAAAAAAATACTAAAAATGGCAATTACTTATTCAGGAGGTCTATTTCTCATGTGTGTTCAGTCATTTTGGTTATTTAAAAAACAACAACTTTAATTACCCTTCACTCTTGTTAGTACTATAAAGCTGAGGCTTACAGGTATTGCACAACTGACTAGTTAACTGCACAATTACCTGGAGATCAGCTACATCTGCAAAGTGGGAGTTTCCTTACATCCCCAGGGTGGGAGGACTACCTCTGCAGTGATCCTCTAGTCCAGGGAGTTTCCCTGCACCTTTGGGCAGGGAGATCACTTGTGTAGCAATCCTCCAGCCCCAGCGTTTTCCCTCCCCGTACCCCAAGGGCAGGGAAATTGCTGCAATGGGGCTCCTGCAGCCCTGGGGGTATGTGGGGCAACCCCATGGCTTGGAGCCTCTCAACTGGGGTACATGAGGTTTCCAGCTATGAAAGCCTGCTTCTTGTCAATGAAGGGGGAACCTGAGATCAGGCGCCCCTTGCACTGACAATAAGGCACTGTAACAGGGTAGCCTCTTCACCAGGTCTATGCCGACTGCCCATCTGTCTCTGGAGTAACCTCTTGCCTTGTTCGCCTGTTACACCTTGATAGAAAAAATATGAAAATTGTTACTAAGGCAGGAGGCTACCCATTTTCTTCGCCCTCCTGATCACCAGGGCCTTAGTACACGTTCCAGCCTCCCCTTTACATGTCCCATGCCTTCCAGATGTTTCTTCAGCAGTTGGCACACGGACCCGAGCTCTGGAGCCTCACATAGGACTCTCACTCCCCACCAGAGCTTGTGGTCCCAGCACCCCCACACTGGATTCTCTCACTTCTCTCTCTCAGCCCCTTCACCAGAGCCACTACTCTCGCCTCTCTCCAGGCCACTATGCCCCCTCTCAGGGCCTCTTCACTACGCCCCCTCTCCGGGCCACTACTCTGGGGAGCTTCCCTCTGGCTCCCCTTCTGCAGCCACAGGACTCTATGGTGAGCCTGCGTGCTGCCCAGGGTCCCTCCTTGTGACCCTGGCCCTGCCTCGGAGCTCACCTGGAGTCTGGGCTCCCCCTGTCAGGCCTTAGTTCCACCAGGGATGTGGGGCCAGGGTTAGGAGGCACCCCATACTCACCTTTCACTGGGGAGCTAACTGGCCTGGCATTTCCTGGGGGCTCCCACGTCACCAGGAGCCCCACCAGGCCACCCGTCCCTGGCAGGGTGCAGTTTTAGGTCTTACCCAGGATGAAGAGCCTCCAAGCCTTCCTCCTAGCTCCTGCTCTTACCTCCAGAATGCTGCACGCCACAGTGGAGCTGGATGGTGATGCTCCCTCAGCTGTAAGCAGCCAATTGCTGGCTGGACTATGTTTGAGAATGGCTGCCCTCATCAGGCACCTGGCAGCTGCCTGCCTCAGCCCTTAAAGTGGTAGGCACCCAAAAGGTGCCCTGCCACAGGCACAATGGGATCTAATCCACGGTCCCACAATTGCTCCTGCTATGGATGTGTGGTTTGGCAGGAGGCGCGACTATGAATCACGCATTAACTCCCATTGCGCCTTTACCTGCATGTGTACAGGGGGCCTAAGAGAAAGAAATAGTGGTCACTCTCATCCTTGACCCAATGCCAACAAATTACTTTGTTAAATTCCAGTCACTTATCTTGTGCAGAACTGGTAAGTGCAATAGAGGCTGCATACACGTCACTAAAGGCATTGCTGAACATGAAAATGTAAGAACCGACACCCTGAACATGAAAATGTAAGAACCGACACCCTGAACAGGCCAGAGATCCATCTAGCCTCACATCCTGTCTCCGATGGTAGCTAGTACCCAATGCTTTAGATAAGAACATAAGGCAACAATGGAACAGCACATGTATAACTAAGGGCAAGTTTGCAGAATCCTTATTATGGATTATAATGCATGGGAAGGAATGAGCCCAGCTTGACTCACAGTTCAGGGAGACTTCGCAAGGAAAAAATACATTTTAATGGCAAACCTGACTGAGAACAAAGGCAGAATTGTATGACATCTTGCAATGTCATTTGCACTGTTTTTGGAACAGGACTGTGAATTAATATTAGGGAATGTACAATTCTTCAAAAAATATCCAATATACTCTGGGAGCTAACTTGTTAAATAACATTTCAACAAATAGAAGGGGTGCTATCAAATCACTATCAAACTATTATTCTAGTATCTATCTTCAAAATATTTTGTTATAGTGGATGTCCACTACAGCACATTTTGTCCTCTTTACTTACTTAGGGTTTGTCACAGTTGTATCTTTGAGAAATGTAAAATAGTTAGAGATATTTCTATCATAAGGTAGCCACCCATGGGTTCCAACAATGTAATTCAGGCTTACAGTTACCTGAAAAAGTTTGAAAGAAATAAATTAAATTGTGTATTTGTGAAAAACATTCTTCTTGGTGCATCTTTCTCAATAAGAGAGCTTACATGTGAGCAAACATAGGCCCCTTGAGAGTTCACCTCCTAATCAATCATGCTCATAGTTGTGGATAGCACGATGGTAGGATGAAGCATTACTGTTCATCTTTTTGTATTTTTTCCCTTTTTTCTCAGTAATCAGTGGATTGCAATTCTGATTTATGCTGCATATACTGCTGACACAGAACAGTATATGTTCTAGATTAGCACGTGAGATGCAGCCTTGAAAGAAGGCTTATGATTTACATATGTATTTCACAGCCATTTAATTCTTGCGTTTTCTTTTCTTTGAAAATCAGTTGTAATAACTATCATTTAAACTTATGACAAATTTAAGATACTCCCAATAACATTTTTGTTCCTAAATCAGTGTGAATATAATCTCATTTGAATGCACTGCAGTACTTTTTCAGCAACCTGAAAGAAACAGAACCAAATCTTTAGATACACATGTGCAAATCCTAACTAATATAAGCACAAGTCATACATGTGCGTACTTAATTTGGTCTATGCAAATGTGAGTGAAGGAAGACAAGACAATCGGAAAATGCTCAGATGCTACAGGAAGGAGGGTAGTTACAAAAATCTAAATACAGAAAGTAACAACTTATTTATTCCCAACATCATCAGGATCAGGAACATTACTGTACCCATACTTTTATCAATACAAAATTTAATTTTAGGAACAATGCAGTCATGTGTAATGCACATAAATCAGAATAGATTTCCAATGATAAAAATTAAGGATCATAGAATCATAGAAAATTAGAGCTGGAAGGAACCTCAGGAAGTCATCTAGTCCAACCCCCCACTCAAAGGCTCTTACAGGAGTAAAGAATGCACTGCAGCTATTAAGACTCCAATATAACAGTTTAGAAAAACAAGAGAGTTGACATAGTTTCACAGTTGGTAGGGTTGGAAGAGACCTGAGCAGATCATCAAGTGCGACCCCCTGCCATGGCAGGAAAGAGTACTGGGGTCAAATGACACCGGCGAGGTGTTCATCCAGCCTCCTTTTAAAGACCCCCAGGGCACCACTTCTCTTGGAAGCTGGTTCCAAATCCTAGTCGCTCTGACAGTGAAGTAGCGCCTCCTGATGTCTAGTCTGAATCTACCCTCTGCTATCTTGCAACCGTTATTTCTTGTCACTCCTGGTAATGCTCAGGGGAACAGGGACTTCCCCAATGCCTGCTGGTCCCCCCCTGACCAGTTTGTAAATGGCCACTAGATCCCCCCTCAGCCTTCTCTTGTGGAGCCTGAACAGGTTCAGGTCCCTTAGCCTCTCCTCACAGGGCCTGCCCTGCTGACTCCTGATCATGCGGGTGGCACTACTCTCGACCCTCCCCATGCTGTCCACATCCTTCCTGAAGTGCGGTGCCCAGAACTGGACGCAGTACTCTAACTGCAGCCTGACCAGTGTTGCATAGAGGGGGAGGATCACCTGCTTGGACCTGCTTGAGATGCATCTGTGGATGCATGACAAGGTATGGTTGGCCTTCCTGATCGCTTCCCCACACTGTCAGCCCATGTTCATTTTGGCATCAATAATGACTCCAAGATCCTTTTCTGCCTCTGCACTGATGAGAAGGGAGTTCCCCAGTGTGTAGGTCTGCAGCTGGTCCTTCCTCCCCAGTTGCAGTACCTTGCACTTGTCAGTGCTGAAACCCATCCTGTTCTCATCCGCCCACCCCTGTAACCTGTCTAGGTCCAACTGCAGCCTATTCTTCCCTTTTAGTGTGCCCACTTCCCCCCACATCTTAGTGTCACCTGCAAATTTGAACAGGGTGCTTTTTACCCCCTCGTCCAAGTTGCTGACGAAGATGTTGAACAGTGTGGGCCCGAGGATCGAGCCCTGTGGAACCCCACTGCCCACATCCCTCCAGGTCGAAAATGACCCGTCTACCACCACTCTCTGGGTTAGGCCCTCCAGCCAACTAGTGACTCATTTGACTGTGTAGGTGTCGAAGCCACAGTCCCCTAGTTTTTTAATGAGAATGGGGTAAGAGACAGTGTCGAAAGCCTTCCTGAAGTCCAGAAACATTACCCCTGCGTCTAAGGATTTTGTGACCTGGCCATAGGAGGCCACCAGGTTGGTCTGACAGGACTTGCCTCTAATGAACGCGTGTTGGTTGCCCCTAAGCATAATCTCCCCTGCTGGCCCCTCGTGGACATGCGCCAGGATAATTTTCTCAAAAAGCTTCCCTAGGACCGAGGTAAGACTAACAAGCCTATAGTTTCCTGGGTCCTCCTTCCTCCCTTTTTTGAAAATGGGAACCACATTTGACCTTTTCCAGTCATGCTGCAGTACAGTATGGATCAAGTTGGTTATTTACATTGCTGAGGAGGTACCTTGTTTTAACACCTTGTCTATGTCTTATATTTCTTTTTGATTAATGTCATTTCACACTACAAACACTCAGCTTATAACTTTGTCCTTACCTTAGGACAAGTGGGCACTGTTCAGATATAGGAATGATGGTTTCTCTATAACTTAGAAAAAATCATTATTCAGGAATTTCTAATGAAAATCTGACTGCCCAGCATTTCACTTCTGACTCACCAAGATCTCTGGGCTCCCCTGAGACATAAAGGAACGTGACTGGTTTCTAGGGACAGCCGCCTTCACAATGGGAACACCATCACTGATTCCCTAAGAAAAATGACAGTTTTAGCTGGCAAACATCGAGAGATGGTACAGATAATTCAGTGACTTACTAGAAACAGGAAAAAAACCACTAAATTATAGTACTGGGTATAGGTACACGTATATCTAAAATGGCTGCATTTTGCCACTAATATCAGAGGGTGATATTCTAACCCTATTTAAGTCAGTGGGAGTTCTGTCACTGAAATCAATGGGCCAGGACTTCATACATGACTTTGTCCAACCACAGGGCAGTCACTTAAGAAGCAGGGAGACATGTCTAGGGATGCAAAAAATGATTAAAAGAATAGCATTTAGATGGTCAAAATAAGCGTTACATAACTACTGTAAGATAAGAGCCAGTAACTTGTGGCATTCAACACTTACAAACTCATTACAAAGGAAAAACTGATTCCATATGGATATACTATATTCTTTAAATTGTTGGTTTATGACCTTTTATTCAGTATAGCAACAAGTTTTAGAACAGACATAGAAGACGTGCTGTGCCTGTCAACTTATACCTCAATGAAAAATGACTTAAGCTCAGGGAGATGCTGGAAAAGATTCAGGGTGGCAGTATCACTTTTGGTCAGCTTCTGCACCACTTCTTCCGCAGATAATCTAGGAGGATGAGGTTCCTAGGAAAAAATACAGTCAAAATTATACAAGATCTTTAATAGGTTTATTCAAGTCACATAGGATGTGTCTACAAGGAACAAAGCAGCACTATGCCAAGATATCATGTACTAACTCAGTGGGTGCTAGCTCAGGAACTAAAGGCAGGATAGCTGTGTTATTGTGCCATGTTTATTAGCTTCTGGTTAGTACTTTCATAGATTTCATAGACATTAGGGCTGGAAGGGACCTCGGAAGATCATCGAGTCCAGCCCCCTGCCCAAAGGGCAGGAAGTCAGCTGGGGTCATAGGATCCCAGCAAGGTAAGCATCCAGTTTGCTCTTGAAGGTGTTCAATGTAGGCGCTTGAACCACCTCCGGTGGCAGGCTGTTCCAGACCTTGGGGGCTCGGACAGTAAAGAAATTATTCCTTATGTCCAGCCTGAAACGGTCTTGTAGTAGTTTATGACCATTCGACCTAGTCGTCATCCCTTGGGGCGCTCTGGTGAACAAACGTTCCCCCAGATACTGGCGGTCACCCCTGATAAAATTGTAGGTGGCCATCAGATCACCCCTGAGCCTGCGCTTTTCCAGGCTAAAGAGCCCCAGGGCTCTCAGCCTGTCATCGTAGGGTCTGCTTCCCTGACCTCTGATCATGCACGTGGCTCTTCTCTGGACTCTCTCAAGCTTCTCCACATCCTTTTTGCATTGTGGAGCCCAAAACTGGATGCAGTACTCCAGCTGCGGCCACACTTAGCCTGATGACTAATACTTTTTAGCTTGTGAGCCATGCTACAGTAACACAATTGTACTGCTTCTGGTTGTGGAAAAAGTGCACACTAGGCTAGTGAGAAATCTCTCTCTGCATGATGCTGCCTTGTGCCATGGGGTAGGACAGGTGTTTACTTTCAGCTCTGCAAATTTCCCTAAAGAGAAGCCAAGGGAGGGAGGCGTACAAGCATTCCAGCCCTGTGGCTAGAGAGCAACAGAGCTGCCTCAAAGGTGAGCTCTTCAATTAAGGTGAAGCTGCTCCCTTGCTTTTCTTCGCCCCCATGGCAAACAAGGTGTCTCCAGCCTGCCTCTGCCTCCCATCCCCTGCACAGCTCTAGGTATCCAGGAGGCAATGCAGCTGGATCTGCCTGAGGAATGGCAGAATACCCCTGCTGCTCAGTGTATCCTTCCAAGTTACCCCAGAGGGATGCAAAGGGGCAGAAGGCAGATGGGCCTGGGCTGGAGCTGTCCTGGAGCCCTGGGGAGAATGCCCCACCCCTACCTGGTCACCTCTAAATAGCCGATTGTCAGGATGGGCAGGAGGTGCATTCGCCTATGGTTCAAACTATCCTGGACCCCTTTTTGTGCTAGGAGAGAGACTTGTAGCCAAGCAAACACACCCATAAGTTATTCAGGGTAAGGCAAGAATGTTGACCTTTCCTACACACATGTGGATACACCTATTTTAGTTATTTCAAAAGTTGAGGTGTTCAGGGAGAATTTTCAAAGGCTCTTAAGTGACTCTGGAGTCTAATTCCTATTTTAAAAAGTGACATAGATTCTCAAGTGCTTAAAATTCATTAAAGATTAACAGGACTTTGGTCCTCAAGGGTACTTGCCTCCTACTGCCAGGGATGGATATGGAGATTTACCTTTAGCAGCTGACAGGGTGTTTGTCCAAAATTGTTAATCATCCCTTCTAAGGCTTTCCTTTCTTTCTCATCTGTTAAAGCATCCAAATCCACAGCTCCTGGAATCAATCAGAATGATGGAGGGTAGTAAAAAGAGGAAAAAAATCAAACCACAACACTATCTATACATAATTCACTGAGGAAAAAGATGTGAAACAAATGTAGAAAACTGAACATTATTTTTAACACCATCATCCTTTCCACAACAGAAAATTTCCAATGACAGCCTATGTATTTAGTCTTCTAAAGATTTCATTCTGCAAATATTCTGCATATAGAATTTCTAATGAAATCAATACATGCTTTGATTATAGAATCTGGTTCTGGAAAAATTTAACTTTCATCTATTTAAGGTATGTAAAACAACCCAGCATACACATTTTTCATTAAATATATCTTTTAGGTTTACCTTCTAAAACTTGTAAATTGTAAATTACTATGAGTAGACCAGAAAAAAAAATCCAGTTTCTTAATACACTATATTTTTTAAACAAGCCGAAGGAACATCAGCAATCCCTAAATAAGTGCTGAAGAGGTTTTTTTAAATTAAAGATTCACATTCCCTTATCGGAACATCAAATATTCTAGATGTGATGAATTTGCAAAATACTCTGCTATACTTCTGTTAATTCTGTCCTTTTACCATATGCTACATTACTAAATGTACATAGATACATTTCTTTCCAGATATTGCTCAGTAAACCACAAATATGACAGTAATGTCAAGGAAAAAGCACAAGGCTTTGTACCTTCATAACTACAATAATAGAATACATTGAGTGCCTCCACTGCAGCTGGTCCCCTCTGCTTGTAGCCAAAAATTAGATCTATCCATTCATGGAGATGAGCAGAGATGTACTCAGACTCCTAAGAGAAAGAATTTATGACAGCAATTGAAATAAAATCCTGGGCATAATATTCCTTTTTTTTTTTTTTTTTTAAAGGTACGCACTGTCTTCTGGGTGTCTCTACTGATGTTAAACACACAAAAAAAGATTTAAACATGCCCCAAAAGTGTACGTATGCCAACAGGTTGCAAAGACATAGAATATGCATGTCTATTTACCCTAGTTAATATGAAGTAAGGGGAACAGTTTAACATAGCAAAGGATTATAACAGAGTAATTGTGTGAAATTGAGAAAAGAAAAAATTAGAAAGATTATCAGTAAATTTCCTAATATTAACTATGAACAGTAGAATAATTTTCACAACAGTGGCAAAAAGTTCACCACTTTATATATGATTTCCTAAATAAAACAACAAACTCCCTTACAGTAAGATCTTAGAAACTTTGCTTTTTTCCCTTTTGGGTTAAGTTCAGAAGAGTGTGGTGCCACATACCGCAGTCAGCAGCTCTGCACACTGCAAGGTAGCAGAATGGGGGTTTTTTTTGGACCCCTGGATATCCAAGGGTCCAAAATCCTGTGCAAAATAAAAGTAGAGGGGCGCATGCAGCACGTGCAACTCGGAACTGGAGCCTGGCTGGCCAGTGTCATACTCCAGTTGCCAGCCAGGCTTCGAGTGAAAGGAGCACCACTCCCGCAGCCAGCCCCAGGACCCAAGTAATGCTGCTGGGGCCAGCCCAGTGCTGGCTCCAGACTACCTTACCCCACCCAGGGTAACTGGCTGCACATCAGAGAGCTTGTGGCACAGATGTTCCCGGGGGACAACTAGCAGTGGCACAAGGTGCCCCACTGCTAGTTGTCCTCGGGGAACCAAAACGTCCACACTTGTGTGGATGTGGCCTTGGAGGGCATTACACTCACAGCATTTTGAACTGTAAATTCAAACACTACTTCTAGGTAACCAACTCCTTTTCAGGTCTTCTTCCTAGAGAGTTTAGAATTCATGAATGTTTTTGTATTAACAACGTTAGGGAATTAAGATCTACTTGTTCATAAAGCAATATACAGATTAAATCAACTGTCATACAGCTTTCCCTCACAAAATTGTTATTGAGAAATGGAAACTGGTACGTGACACATCACAGTACAGTTCTAATTCTGCTCCCACTATCTTAAGTTAGCCATTGTGATACCAAGTACTATATTTCTGTTTCTTGGTACTTAATCCAAAGAAATCAACTTATCCTTTGTCTTACCAGTGCCTTCCTGTGTTTACAAATGAAATCTTCAGGTGAATGGGCCCATTTGGGGAGAATAACATCATTCACTACTTCTCTGGAGATCTGTAACTGACCCAAGTTAAAACCTAGGAAGTCAAAATGAGACAACTTAGTTTAAAACTCATGACAATGTTTCAAATACCTTAATCATTATAAAGAGATTAAAAAGGTAGATTTGTCTCCTGTACTAGATGTTATATTCGAGACACATGGAAGGAGATCAAAGTGCTTCAGAGAAAGATAGTGCTCTTAATAGTATCGGAGGGACAGTTTTGCTCTGAAGTTTTTAAACAGGTATATGATATCTGGTAAAATTTTCAAAACTATTTAAATAACTTAGGAACTTAAATCACAATGTTAAAAGTGACTAATTAATTTAGGTTGCAGGTCTGCAAACACTTAATGCTAATTTTTCATGGACTTCATGGCTCTTAAAGATTTTACTCCAAAGCTGTAATGGGCTTTACATGCCAGTCTTAAAACTGTTGTTTTTCTTTAACAGCATAAACGCAATACAAATCCTTCTTGTAAACTGGCCTCTGGGAAATGAGACATCAAGCATGATTTTTTTTCCTAGCTAATAAGTGAAGTGAAAAAATAACAAAAAAATATAGGTCTCCTACCAATATGCAGGGAAGCTGTTTTTCAATAAACATAGTTTACAGAATGTAACAGCTTTTATTTCTTCTAAAAAATCTTGGAACCTTAGACTTCTGTAAATTCCAGTTATTTTAGAACACTTCTGAAAATGCTAATTAGCATTGATTCTACAGACCCACCAAAAACAAATAAAAGATCCTATATAATTTAAGAATGCCCTTGTTCTTTCACAAAAGAAAAAAGACAGGGGAAGCAAGTTATCCAGGATCAATGCAGTTTAAATTGTAAATATTTTAAAAACGTAACGGTTTTGTTCTTTTGTTAACCAAATGTTACTACTTTTAGCCATCCTGACATTTTTTCTCCAAATTTGAAATCACACGATTAAACAGTGGCTTAACATAACTGATATCTTGGTAAATGATTAAAAGATAGCATGATCTTGAGAACAGTTTTCCTGAGTACATTGAAACAGGTTGCAACAATTCTTAATAAAGAAGCATGAGAGGTATAGTCTACATAATTCGTTCCAAAAATTCTGTTTACCATTTTGATTCTGTAAAAACTCTGGGAAGCAGAAGAACTCTGGAATAAGCTCCTTCACATCATTTGGGTTGTCCATGAGAGCCTGCCACATAGCAGGAATGGAATGGAACTGCCGGTCTGCACAATCAAACCTGTAGGTTGGAAAAGACAAATTACATTTTGATTACTCTCATAAAACCATCCTTGAAGAACCTGAGGAGAAAAAGAGGGAGAAGGATGATATTAATTTGCTCACAATATACCTGCCACTCTGAAGCTGGATATGAAGTGTGGTAAAAGGTTCTACCCGAATGAGGTAATGCATCACACCAGCAGCATTTGAATAGTGTGTACCATAGTGAAATTTGTCAATAATCCCAAGAGGATCTTCAAAATTCTCGTATCTAAATGGAGAGATATCTTTATAAACATCATAATGATATAACTATATACATTTATAATTAGGCATGCTTGCTTAGTTATTATTAAGTAGCTATTACCAAATAATCTAAATACAATTAATATCTCTGTCTAACTACAAGTATAACTACTTTTTCTACAGTGCACTAATACACAGACTATGGTTATGTACAGAAACAACATAAATGTTTTACGAAATAAAAAAAACAAAAAACAAACCCAGGGGGACTATAGCAATTCTGTTAAAATATAAGGATCAATATATACCAAATACCTCAAACTGTACAAAGAATAAAGGTATTTAACATTTAAGTAAGTGCCAGATCTTTCCATTTTAGATTGCAAGAGATTCAACTGGCAAGATATTCCACTGCTATGACACCAAATATTTTGTATCCTTGAAGGTTGTGAGCCTGGCAGAAACAACTATGTTGTCTACACTGTACAGACAGGGTGATCCCTACATGTAAGAATGGATGAACACCGATCTGACATCAGTTCCAGAAAGACTCACAAGCCTGTGTCAGAGTACTTTAACCTCCTTGGACCTTCCATTGCCGACTTCAGAAGGCTCTTAGATAACAAAACTTTAAAATTGAACTTGAATAGGAAATAGCAGACCAATAAATCATCCACAGACTGGATTATGTTAAGTATGGGCTAAACCAAGGGTGCTCAAACTCTGATCTGCAAGCCAAATGAGGCCCAGGGACCCATAGGTATCCAGCCCATGAGGCTCCCCATGGATCGGGAAACTTGGTGGCAGGAGAGTGGTGGCAATAAATATGGCCATCCCCTTGCCCTGGCTGCCAAACTCCCAAATCCCAGGACAGGTTGGAGCCAGGTCACGCCCCTTCTCCTCACCTCAACAGCTAGATGAGGCCCCTCTCCTTGTACCAGATGGGGCTGGACCATACCACATTTCCCCCATGGGGCTGGACTGGAGTCAGTCAAGCCCCCTTTCCCCTGTAGGGATGGGCCACACACCCCTTTCCCCCACATGGGGCTGGGCTGGGGTTGGGACAAGCCCCTCTCCCCAAAAGGGCAGGGTCTCACCCCCTGCCCACTGTGGGGCCAGGTTGGAGCCAGGATGCTCCCTGCCCTCCTCCGCACAGCTGAATGAGGCCCTGCTGCAACTGCCCCATGTCAGATCAGGACCACCAGCCAGATCTGGCCCTCAGATAGCCAGGGTACTGCCTATTTGGGCCACTGGCCAAAGAGGTTGAACACCATGGGTGCGTCCACACGATGCAAACTTGCAGCACGGGGAGAAAATTAGATCGATGTTTAAAAAAGCAGAGCAGGGCATGGTCCCTGACTGTGCCCTGAGGCAACCAGAGGCTGGGTCCTCCACAGAGACGCTCTGGCTGCCAGAGCGTCTCTATGGTTGGCCCTCACCCTGGTGCTGAAACATGCAGCCAATCAAGCCGTGTGTTCAGCACCAGGGCTTCAGTGCCAGTGAGTAAGGGGTTGGGGGGGCTGGAGGAGGGGGGAGGGGACCATGGGGGGACCCCCGACAGCCCCACCCACTTCCCCAGCCCCCCCGAGGCCCCGGCCCCCCTGCCAGCCCCCCCCAAGACTCCCCGAGCCCTGCCCTAGCTGGCCCCTCCCCCTGCCCTGACCGGCCCCATCCCCCCAAGCCCCCCCAACCCATACTTAAAAAAAACGAACAAAAAAACCCAAAAAACCCTGGCACTTACCAGCAGTTGGAGCTGCCGTTTGGCTGCCTGGGGCCCCACCCGCACAGTGCGGGGCAGGGTGACAGCCCCAGTGGCCCCAGTCTGAGCCCTCCTGCCTCCCCGCTGTCCTGTGCTGGCCGGCGGGCTCTGCCAGGTGGCCATGGAGCACCCCACCCCTGCTTCTAAGGTAAGCAGAGCATTTTTTCCCCATTTTTTTCCTGGGTTTTTTTTAAGTGATGGTGCCTGGGGTTGTGGGAGTAGCCATGGGGACCTGGGGGTGCAAGTTGGGGGGGGTAAGGCTGGGTGGGGCAGCCATTGGGGGGCCTGGGGGCTTCTGGGGCCCAGCCAATTGGTACCTGGGGACACCACCCCTTGTGCCAGCTGGCAGTACAGGGATGGGGCAGCCATTGGGGGGGCTGCAGGAACTGACGGGGGATGGGGCCAGGTGAGGCAATAATTGGGGGACTGGGGTGGGGCATCTGGGCCTTGCAAGGGGGTGGTAGCCCCTGTCAGGGCCATTTGGCCCCCTTTGGGGGCCTGTACCCCTTGTTTGGGGGGTTGAACCCCCTGTTGGGGGGCCATCACCCTGTGGGAGTGCAGCAAAACATGTATTGATGAAACATATTTAGAGTTCACTGTATTTTAATATGAGACTTGCTTTAACTCTGTAAGATATATCAATAAAACACTGTCCAACTGATCACTGTCTCTTTCTTGCTCTGTCTTTATAGTGGTCTTTTGTTTTACTTGTGGAGGAACATGGATTTGGGGGTATTTTACAGAGTGACTTTGGGATTTTTTTTTATTTTTATCAGGGATTTTTCAGTTTTCCAATAGGGAACACCAGAATTCCTGCTAGGGAGGCCAGTGGCAGAACCCTGCTTGCTCAGAGCTGGCACCTTGGACCCATCTGGCTGTGGCTGACCTCCTGGATACATGGGGCCAGGAGGACATGTTTTGACAGTTCAAAGCAGGCCACCACACCCGGAACGTCTTCCGGGTGATAGCTGCCCAGATGGCCGGGCAGGGAGCACAAATGGCAGTAGTGCCGCACAAAAGCCAACACTGCAACCGCAGTCCACTGGCAGCTGGCCCAGAGGGGTAGAGGCATCTCTACTGGCTCTGCAGTCCCCATCCGAGTCTGGCAGATCCACAGCAGGTCAAAGCCAGGTAGCAACCCCCACTGCCAGACTGCTGCAGTGGGTATAGGGTGCAGGGAACTCTCAGGGCTGCTTCAGCAGTCCAGCTGGCACAAGGGGTAGTGTCCCCAGGTACCAATTGGCTGGGCCCCAGAAGCTCCTAAAAGCTAGTAGTCCTGAACTACTTGCCAGGGCGGCTTTTTATACTGCTGGGGCCAGGACAGGGTAGCTTTTTATACAGCTGGGGACAGCACAGGTGCTGGCCCTGGGCTCTAGCTCCCCCTGGCTGAAGATCCGGGAGGAGCCAGGCTGGGTTATTTTTCCCCAAGTGGCACAATTTGCTCCACAACAAAGTACATGTCTGAGCATGTGTGCTGAAGCAAAAAGTACCGGCTCAGATTTGCACCACCTCTATTTAAGCTGCTGCAAGCACACGTGCTTGCATGTGTAGATGCGCCCCATTAGTCTAAACCAGGACCCTTATTCCATTACCTGGATTAGTTTTTATAATATGCAAGTCCCTCGATGGGTTAACTGCATTTTTTCCCCTCTCCTACTCACCTTGCCTCTCTCACCAGCGCCTCCTCACTTTCCCTCCCCCCCTTCACAGCATCTGATGAAGTAAGCCCTTCGCTTATGAAAGCTTATGCTATAAATCTCTAATTTAGCTAGTCTGTAAAGTGCAAATCTACCCTGCCTTTATAAAGATCTGTAGCCACAAACTCAAAGCCCAAGAACCAACTTCAACCATGGATAGCAGTTAAATAATTCCTTCATGCCTCAAGTGTTTGTAGAAGAAAACCTGCTTGGTAAGATCCTCAACATATGGCATTTGACAAGCCAAAGGATTTGTTCCCTACTAGAGCCAAATCCATGATTCACTATGCTCATACCATGAGTGCAAGAGACTGATATCAGTGCATAGAATCAGCTATCAGAAGAAACTGAACTCATTTCAAAGATGAGATTTTAGCTCAAAAAAAAAAAAAAAAAGCCAAGGGAAGACCAAATTCAGAAATAGTACCAATCTCTCCTTCCAGTTCAGTCCACCACTCTTATTTCATATGAACCACTTCTATTCAGAAAAAGGAATCAGACACAGGATAAGTCACTTTAAAGCGTCTGGGTCAAGTCAACTGCAGAGGGGTGACTCTGGGTTAGTTCATAACACTTCATTTCTTCACTCCATCCTTTCCATCCCGCCCTCCTTTTAAATAAACCAACTTAAAGATTTGATCTTCTAGAACTGAAGACAGTAAAACTTGTTTTTCCATTGCTTCCAATATAATTACCTAGCATTTTCCTAGTTAACTCTGCAAATACATTTCTATCAAATAAAAAGGTTAATAGTATTTAACATCAGTCACAGAAATTAAGGAATTAGCAAAACGAACAATTATTATTAGTCTGAAAACCTTCCACCAAGAAGAAATAGAATTTGAGAAAGAAATGGAAATAATAAAAAATACCTACTTTTCTTTCACAGCTTTAGCATTCTTTTCATTCACTACCCCAATGGGCTTGGACAGATCTCTGAAAACAGCAGGATTATTCAGGTCCAACTCTTCTGAAGTATAATCTCTAAGGACCCAGGGAAACTAGAAAATGGTAGTTCAAAACTCAGGTATAAACCCCATCTTTCAACAAAAATAAATAATATAGATATAGAGGACACTGAGCAGCAACTAAACAAATTTACCACTGGATATTGTGCAAGGTCATTGTAAGTTCGTCCTGCCATAGTATTCAGTTGAATGAGGTAGTCAAAGTTAGATATTTCTCTGTTCACCCATTTCTGAAGGATAAGAGAAAAAGGGAACACTGAAATTATTAAACTGGAATAATTGTTGCAGTTATAGATTATATATTTTTCTCTGTGTCTAGCTATCAGTTGTTAATAAATAAGGGGCACTACTTTACAAACATGATATGAATTTACAAGTTTCACTTTTCATAACCTAGTTTACAGTCCAGCTGCTTCTGAGGCTAGGCTGCCCATCCCTTGAGATCAACAGAGAGCTGACTGATGTACCAAATTGTTTTAAATGCAGTGCAGCCACTTTCCCAGACTGGCAATAAAAACAATTTTAAAAGTTCTGTTAGAAAGAAGAGAAAGAGGATAGATTAAAAAATAGGGAAAAAGAGCTATTGGGGGAAAGAAGATGAGGAAAATGGAATGAAGTTTAAACAGCAAAGGAGAAAAATAGGTAGCACTGGATAAGAAAGAGCAGGAACCTGACACACGATTCAAACTTCCAATTTAAAAGGGTAAAGTCTCTACATCTTGCTCTGTTAACTATGCAGATCTTAGTGAGTTATTATTGTCTTTGTGAAAGCACTGCCAAATGTCTTATGTAACTCTGAACCCTGTGCAGACTGTTTCTATGGAGCTCTGTCTATTACACTTTGAGAGCAAAATGGTGGAGCTCAAGTGTCAGGAAGGAGAAAATGTAAAATGGAGAAACATTGGGAAATACTAAACCTTTGAACA
The DNA here is from genome assembly GCF_030867095.1 of Alligator mississippiensis. Taxonomy (NCBI): domain Eukaryota; kingdom Metazoa; phylum Chordata; order Crocodylia; family Alligatoridae; genus Alligator; species Alligator mississippiensis. The sequence goes on along the minus strand of NC_081827.1, from coordinate 171,997,051 downwards.
ACAGTACAACTCCCCCTCTTTTCCTCAAAGAAAATATAGGTCTAGTGATGCAAAAAGACATAGGCCTGCAGCAGATATTAAACTAACAGTGCAACTGGGATCTGAGGAATTTTATGTGCTATCTCAAACACAGTGAGTCTTACCATGCATGATATACTCAGCTGAGTTTCACGATGGGACATAGGGCAGCCCCATTTGGGGTTCAAATCTCAGAATCTATACATTGGCCATGGGGGAAAGTGTGTACTGTTTATGTTTTGAGGCTTGACCTGCACCCACACGCAGGGTGCAGAGCAAAGCATTTGAAAATGCCACAGCATGGGGAGCTGACAGGCCCCCCCTTACCTGTGTCCAAGTTGCAGCCTTGCCCTACAGCCTGCATTGGGATGGGGCTGCAACCATGCTGGGCACAAGGGATACACATGAATTCCCTGCACCATAGCTTTTCTATATGTCCTGGCCTATATGGAGCATATCAGCAACCAGGGAAGGTTGCAACCATGTCTAGTGCAGGGGGAGCCCTTTGGCTCCGCAGCACTGCAGAACTTTTAAAATGCCTTGCTCTGCCACTCTGCATGCCACACATTTAAATTAAAGCACCACACATACCAGCCACAAAGATGTTCCACATTAAATATGAAGCATCTTTGTAGCTGGTTTGCCATTTTACAGCATCGTGTTACAATTATCATATGAGTGATATTGCATTTATTGCATAATTAATGTATCTGCCAAAGACACAGATAAGGCTGTTGAGTGAAGTCAGAAAAAATATGGTAATTTTTCTTTCTTCTGAAAATTGACATTTTACTTGCAAGCTACGATTACTGCACTGTAAGTGGGAAGTAGGACCTATACATGTCATACTTCAACTGGGTTTTGCTGCAGATACCCATTATAATAGGTTGCATGGCAAATTATTTTGGTGGGTAATGAAAGAAACAAATGTTTGGCCAAACCTATTTGCTAACACCAGAAGTAAAATTACTGCAAGTGTCCTCTAATTTTTTTGCACACGATGCTCCTGCAGACACCCAGATTGATAAAGTGGTATGAATCTGGTAACTGTATACACTAAGGAAAGCACTTAGTATAGGAAGACATGAATTTGACTCAAGTGGGGAATAAACTCTAACTTGTCAAATGCCATATGTTGAGTTTTTTACCAAGCAGATTTTCTTCTAGAAACACTTGAGGCCTGAAGGAATTATTTAACTGCTATCCATGGTTGAAGTTGGTTCTTGGGCTTTGAGTTTGTGGCTACAGATCTTTATAAAGGCAGGGTAGATTTGCACTTTACAGACTAGCTAAATTAGGGATTTATAGCATAAGTTTTCATAAGCAAAGGGCTTACTTCATCAGATGCTGTGAAGGGACTGAAGGAAGCAGAGCTTCTAAATAGAAAGCTGTGATTAGAATACAAAGGGCAGGGAAAGGGGGAGGGAAAATGAGGAGGCGCTGGTGAGAGAGGCAAGGTGAGTAGGAGAGGAAAAAAATGCAGTTAACCCATTGAGGGACTTGCGTGTTATAAAAGCTAATCCAGGTAATGGAATAAGAGTCTTGGTTTAGACTGATGGTGCTCAACCTCTTTGGCCAGTGGGCTGGACAGGCAGTGCCCAGGCTGTCTGTGGGCCGGATCTGGCTGGTGGTCCTGACAGACAGAAGTGAGGGGAAAAGATAGCCCCCTTGCCATTCATGTCCAGAAACAGTGAAAAATTATCATAAACCCTAGCTTCAGAATTTTATTTTTAAACCAGTTCTTTGAAAAATGCTCAAATTCTCTACATCTATTCCCACTAAAATCTATGTACCTGCATCAAGTCTGAAGCTTTAAACTGTTCCTGAGGAGACCTGGTCCCATAAATATTTGGAGAGCGAAGTGACAAAATTCGACTGTATACTTTGTTTCTCACCTGTAAAAACAAACAAACAAACATGCAAAAAAAAAATCACACTAAAGAATGCAGCTAACAAAACAGTCTGCAACCTTCATCATCGATTAATTAAAAAAATGATTGCATTTTGAATTATGCTCTTCTCATGTTGCCAAAAAACATTTTTATTCAGCTGTAGGAACTAGGAATAGATAATATTTGTGACTAAAACAAATTTGACTCTTGCACAAATCACAACCAGCAAAACTAATCATCATATCCAAACCAATTCCACTGAAAACTCTATTATGCATCTTCAGTTGTAAAAAATGTTTACTGTACAAGTTACTCGTCTGATATCTTCACTTTAAATGCCTTGTACATAGCAGCTACCAGTAAAACTAACTCATCAGTTCAGTATTTAATCCATCCATGTTCAGTTAGTTCTTGTAGCCCTACCTAAAAGGGATCATTTTAGAGAAAAACAATTTTTCAAACCATCAGGAGGGAAAAATTGTAATAATTTCTATTTTCCAATCCCAGTGTTACACAGAACACAGTATCCACCATTTCATGATTCATTTGTAGAAATTATTTAAAATCTGTATAATATGAAAGTTACCCTTCATATAATTTCTGGTGAGGTAGAATTGCATAGCTGTTCAACGTTGGAACATTTTTTCTCCTTTTGATTATTCCAACAAGATACGGTCCATATCCTTATTTCCCAACATAGCTTAATCTAGCACATATTTTGATGCAACTATGATAATACTATAGATGATGCAGTGAGTCAAATTTGAAATGGCCACTGAGCTACAACTTTCCATTTGTGCTGAATGATCATTAGGGACATATGACATGTTCATACCTCCTTATTGAAGTTAAGGAAGTAGTTGGTCTGATCAGTAAGAAAGATCTCCAAAGCTGACCTCCTCAAGTTGTAACGACGCAAGTGTATCTCTCGAATTTGAGAAAGAGCCCATTTGAAATCATAACCTACCCCTGGGAACAAAACAACTTCAGTTATTGATCAAAAATATACTTCACAGTGGTACTTGTACTCCACAAGTCAAAATAAATTCCTAATACTGCACTGTCATCTAGAAATGGTAGTTTCATTTAATGCAAGATTATCTGTAGCTATATACAACTACGGATACTTGGCTGGCAATCATTCCAGCCTTCAAGCAGTGTTCCTGTGATAGAGAAATAGAAGTAAATGTTTCTTTTCTCATTTTTTGGTAAACTGAAAGATAATTTTTTCATCCTTAAAAGCCCTTGACAAAACCAAGATTTGCTCAAAAACAGTCCTTAGTAGTAGACCACTAACTGAAAAGACTAGCTTGTTAATATGCCATTTGTGTAAAGTTTTTATATTTCCTTTGGTCAAACAGTTCAGTTCACTTTCCCAAGTTCAAATCACATGTTGGGCTGTTAGCACATATTAACTTCCCTACAAAAGGTCATCAAATGGTTATAGCTAATTAATGCTTCAAACTACTTCTTTTATCTATTCATATGGGGAACAAAGCTCATCTTTCAGTATAATTGGTCACTAGCATGGAAGAGATTACAGGGAACTCTCATTTATCCCTGTAAAATGAAAGGTACTTTATTTCTTAATAACATAGTAACAACGGCACAAGGGATACTACAGACCCCCTACCCAGAGTCAAGACCTTGACCAGGAGTTCACCAGGGAATTGGCTGAGGCCACACGATCCCAGTGTATGGTTGTCATGGGAGACTTTAACTACCCAGATATCTCGTGAGAAGAGCGCTCGGCCAAATCTGAGTGGACGCAAAGCTCTCTCTCGTGTGGATGACCTCTATCTGACGCAGGAAGTCTATGGGCCAACAAGAGGTAAAGCGCTGCTTGACCTCATATTGGCAACCGGGGATGACCTAATCAGTGACCTAACGATCGAAGGGAGCTGGGTGACAGTGACCATGAGCTGATCACCTTCACCATGTGCCATAAAGCTGGTAAGTCAGTCAATAATACAGAAGTCCTTGTCTTCAGGAAAGCTGACTTTGACAAGCTAAGAACGCTTGTCAGAGAGGCCCTAAAAGGCCACAACCCAATGGAGAGGGGAGTTCAGGACGAGTGGTTGCTCCTCAAGGAAGCAATCTTGGATGCGCAAGCAAAGTCCATCCCGTCTCGGAGGAAAGGCAGCAAAAGGGCACAGCAGCCCCCTTGGCTCTCCAAGGAACTGGTGGACCTCCTGTGTCTTAAAAGGAAGACCTACAAAGAATGGAGGACTGGAACCGCCACCAAGAAGGAATACTCTGCTCTTATCTGGACCTTCAGAAAGCAAATCAGGAAAGCCAAGACTGCAATGGAACTCCAGCTAGCTACAAATATCGAGGAAAATAAAAAGTCTTTTTAGATATGTGGGGAGCCAGAGGAAAAGCAAGGGCAACGCTGGACCCCTGGCTAAGCCAGATGGGGCAACTGACAACTGACGCCCAGGAAAATGTGAACTTGATAAATGGGTACTTTGCATCAGTTTTTCAGCAGTCCCATGGGACGGCCCTGCCCACTGTGGGTCAGGGAGGCCCAGGTGAGGGAGATTCCTTGCCCTCCATTGAAGCTGACCTCATGAAGGAACACCTTGACAGGCTGGATACCTTCAAGTCAGCCAGCCCTGATGGGTTACACCCAAGGGTACTCAAGGAGCTGGCGAGTATCATAGCTCAGCCCCTGGCACGGATCTTTGAGAGCTCCAGGCGCTCTGGTGAAGTGCTCGATGATTGGAAGAGGGCCAATGTCGTGCCTATCTTCAAGAAAGGGAGGAAAGTAGATCTGGCAAACTACAGGCCCATCAGCCTGACCGCTATCCTGGGGAAGGTCTTGGAAAAGATTATCAAAGAGGCCATCCTTAACAGACTAGTTGACAGCAATATCCTGAGGGATACTCAGCATAGGTTTGTTGCGGGTAGGTCTTGCTTGACCAATCTCATTTCCTTTTATGACCAGGTGACTTATCACCTGGACAAGGGGAAAGAGATGGACATTGTATATCTTGACTTTTAAAAAGCCTTCAATCAGGTATCCCAATCTGATCACCTCTTGGCTAAACTGGTTAACTGCAGCCTCGGTTTCACCACAATCCACTGGCTGGGGAATTGGCTCCGCGGTAGGACCCAGAGGGTGGTGGTTGATGGAAGTCAACTGTCTTGGTGCGCTGTGATGTGGGGTCCCCCAAAGCTCTGTCCTAGGGCCTATACTGTTTAACATCTTCATCAGTGATGTGGACATTGGTGTCAGAAGCAGACTGGCCAAGTTTGCCGATGACATCAAACTCTGGGGTAAAGCATCCACGCCTGAGGACAGGAGGGTGATCCAGGCGGATCTTGACAGGCTCATGAAATGGGCAGATGAGAACCTGATGGTGTTCAACACTGAAAAACACAAGGTTCTCCACCTTGGGAGGAAAAACCTGCAGCATGCTTATAGGCTCGGTAGTGCTATGCTGGTTAGCACTACAGATGAAAGGGACTTGGGGGTCATGGTTGACCACAAGATGAACACAAGCCTTCAGTGTAATGCTGCGGCTAGTAAAGCAAGCAAAACGCTGGCTTGCATCCATAGATGCTTCTCAAGCAAATCCCGGGACAGCATTCTCCCGTTGTACTTGGCCTTGGTGAGGCCACAGCTGGAGTACTGCGTCCAGTTTTGGGCTTCACAATTCAAAAAGGATGTGGAGAAGCTTGAGAGGGTGCAGAGAAGAGCCATGCACATGATCAGAGGTCAGGAACATAGACCTTATGATGAGAGGCTGAGAGCCATGGGACTCTAGCCTGGAAAAGCACAGGCTCAGGGGTGATCTGGTGGCCACCTATACGTTTATCAGGGGTGCTCATCAGGATCTGGGGGAACGTCTGTTCACCAGAGCACCCCAAGGGATGACAAGATCGAACTGTCACAAACTCCGCTGCGACCAATTCAGGCTGGACATAAGAAAGAACTTCTTCACTGTCTAAGCCCCCAAGGTTTGAAATAGACTGCCACCGGAGGCAGTTCAAGCACCCACTCTGAATGCCTTCAAGACACATTTGGATGCTTATCTTGCTGGGATCCTATGATCCCTGCTGACTTCCTGCCTCTGGGGCAGGGGGCTGGACTCGATCCTCCGGGGCCCCTTCCAGCCCAAATGTCTATGAAATATATGAAAAACCCTGGTATTACCCAAGAAAATAAAATCTAAGCAGCCTGGGTTAACAAAATGGCTCAGTGAACAGTTATGTTTACAAAACCTTTGCTCCAAAAGAATTATTCAAGTCGCCTGTTTAGTGAACTTTATGAACAATTTTGCTAACTAGCAGAAAGGTTTCTGGAACTCAGTTTGATGTTCATTGAAAAAAAGGATGTTAATAATATTTGTAAGAACATCATGATGCACTATGTTAAGAAGGAAAATGAGTTATTAGTAACGCTCACCTTCTTTTTCAATGCTACCATCAAAAAAACATATGTGCTGAGTAGTTACCTCCAGTCTTCCAGGTATTAAATCAATTACTGTAACAAGTTCACAGTCTTCAGACAATACTAACTTTTCTTTCTGGCTTTGCTCCTCCTTCTCATCCCTACAACAACACAACCAACTGTCATTGTTTTTTCTGAATTTTCCAGTTCCATCAAGTAGAAAAATAAAAGAACAATTTAGAAAAGAATTAAATCTGATCTGTTTTAAGAGCATCACACAAAAAGTTCCATTATTTCATGTACATTATTTCATTTCACAAGAAAACCACGCTCTCTCTAATTCTCAGTTCTAATCCTCAAAGGGAATTTACAAAATACCTTTCACAGATGAGCCTATCAACTTCACTTCAATCTACTGGATACAAACAAAAATAATGGACTAAATACAGACATTGGATTTGTGACACATCATAACCTGCCTAATATCTGACTCCCCAAGTAAACCCTCCACTTTTTACCAGAAATTCTCATTCCCTTTCCTCCCCACTCTCTTATCTCATCGTTTGAATGCAGTTACATTTATTCCTCCCTGCAACACCCGCATCTGTGTCCCATCTACTGACCACCTCAATTTATATTTTCACTGACTGGCTTTACTTTCTTGCATATGCACTGGCCTCTGGCTGCTTTACCACTCCATCCAGGGAGAGCACAGGCCATCTGCAGACACTTCCTCACCCTGATGAAGGGTGTTTGTGCCCGAAAGCTTGCTAAGAAGAATTTTTCCAACTATTTGAGTTGGTCTAATAAAAGAGATCAGATTTACCCATAGAACCTTATCTGCCTGTGTCCTTAGACCAACAAGCAGACAGGTGTAGGCTACAACCTACACCCGTTATTTCATTTACGCAACCATCTTACCTCAGATTGAAACACTAGACTTCAAGCCTCAGTTCTTTCTTGGCAGAATTTTACATATCTTTCCTTCCCAGTCATTTTATTTATCTAATAAGATCTGACAGGATGGATCTGATATTATCAACAGTATAAAGCATAATGCCAATTTTCATATTGCTCACAAAGTGCTAAAAGCTTAGAAGAAAGCCAAATCAGATTCTCAGTCTGTAGAAGAGCTTTATCTGGTAAATGTCCTTAGTACTACTTTCCAAGATACTGCAAATTAACCACAGGAATATTTTAAATAGGTTAATGAACCTTTTGTGATAAAAGGTTTAATTATTACATAGATACATGTGCTGGCTTTAGTAACTTTAAAGTTATAATACATATAAGACAGTAAATATTTATTATTCAATGTATAAAACAAAATATATGATCTTCACAGAGGCTTCCATTTTCACTTCTGAGATTTTGTAGGGACAAAGAATTGTTCAAAAGATTCTGCATATGCAGTTACTAGACACATTATCTACTCAGTTCCATTCGTTTCTGGCCATTTTGGTGATATGAAGGAAACCACAGTTTGACTGCATCCCCTGGACGGTGAATCTTTCAGGCAGGGGAATTTTCATGGACATGTGGACAGCATAAGTGACACCTACACCTCTTAACCTGCATGCGACTGGAAGAGTGAGGACTGCAGACTGTTAAATTCAAGCTATACTTACGTTGTTGGTACAACCTTGGGAATTATTGCCAACTAGCACGTTAGATAAGCCCTGCTATCCCTAGGGCCAACTCTGAACAAAGTTGTTCAGAGCTGGGTAGAAATGAATTTCAAGGTTCTCCAAGCTGCTGTACATACTTGTTTATACTGGCTGCTGTGTCTTCTTCTGGCAATTCAAGGACATCATCCTCCATGTCACTGACTTTCACCTGCTTTACCACTTCCAGAAGCAGAGACTCGCTAGCTGGCTGTGTCTGATGTACTCCTTTTGGAATAAGAGACAGATTTTCAACTCAAACAAAAACCAGATTTTTTAAATTTCACAATGCTTCTTGATAGTTGAATGGTAGCAACTGACTATGTTTATTGCTGCTGCACATTATTCTTACTGGAGAAGGAGCAGCTTGGAATTAAGAAAATATACCGCAGGGAGGCAAGTAGAATAGTTTAAAAACATCTCCAAGTTTATAGCAAGGTATTATAACTGTAGCTAAGCCAAGGAGGACACGAATACAAGTTACTTGTGAGCTTATAGTCTATTCAGCAGCATCAATGAATACTTTGTAATGTTTTGCATAAACATGTTCTGGCATGGCCATGGGTTCAAACTTAGGAGTGTTGTAGTTTTGAGTCCTGGAATGAATAAATACCTAAAAATCAAAACCAAGTTTGGTCACTGCAGGTCAGTAAGCTCTATCCATCCATTATTACATGACACAGACTCTCTGGCATTTCATAAGAAGTAAAAACAGAGCAATCAAACCTTCAAACAGTTTCTGTCTCTTGCTCACTGCATTAAAATGCTTTGACCTAAACCATTTCTATCTGTTTTTACATGAGTCCTTCTCTTCAATTTTTACTGCAAAGCACTACATAACAATCATAGAGAAAAAGAGCTAACATAGCATAGCTTCAATAAAATGAATTTTCAAGTTAAGATACAAGTGCTCTAACTAAACTAGGTCAAGGTTAATATAAAATGTGTATAATATGAGTGTAGAGATTGCAGTCACAGACATTTTGTGTGTTTTTGTTGCAGATATTTCTTGCAATAATATTTCTTTTAATAACAGTTACCTTTAGACTAGCACCTCCCCTAAGCATAAAATACTCTCATTATTCTGCTCCGGATGTGAATGGGGTTTCTATCCTTTATATTTAATAACATTTCCCAAGCATCTACTGTAACCTGAGCTGGGCAAGGCCTCCTCTTTCAAAGAAAAATTTCGAAGAAGTGTCCTTGGAAGGTTAAGAATGTAAGAACTGCCATTTATCAGGTCAGACCATAGGTCTATCTGGCCCAGTCTCCCTGTGTCACACAGTAGCAGAGTGTGGATGCTGAAAAGGAGAGTGAACAGCGTATGACCAGGGGTTTTCCTACTGTTCCTTTCTCACTTGCAACTTCCAGCATTTAACGTCTATGAAGTTCCGATTCAGAGGCTGTACCCCTAACTCCCATGCTCAAAAGCTACTGATGGATTTTTCCTCCAAGAAATTGTCCAATTCCTTTTTGAAAATAGTTAAATTGTCAGCTTCCACATCTTGTGGCAATGAGTTCCACACTTCAGTTACATGATGTGTGAGAAAGAACTTCTTGTTAGTTTTAAACTTACTGTATACTAGTTTCTTTTTATGACCCCTAGCTCCAGTTTCTGTATTGTGAGGCTATATTAAAATATTAGTTTAATCAAACAATTTTTTAAAAATACCCTCCTGGTGCTATATTATTGATCAGAAGTTCTTTTAATAAATCTGCTTAATTATATTTTTGGAGTTTTTCTATATATGAAAAATGCAACATCATCTGCTTACCTAGTTATAATTATGATCAGACACTTGATCACATTTATAATTCTTTATGATGTCAGATGTTCTCTTTAAATTTGAACCCAGACTATCTGATAACTAAGAAAGATCACTTATGTTTGAGAGGAAAGGGGTTTTTTTTGTAATCTGAACCTGAAGGGCACTTCGTGCCTAAAAGCTTCTCTAACATTTCTCCCAATTATACAGTTGATTCAATAAAAGATATCACAAAAAAATCTTTGCCTTCCATACATTTCCACGACCATTATAGTTCTATCACCCTATTACATATTTGCTTATTCCTTTTTGGGGTGGGCGGGAAGGAACTGCTCTAGGCCTTCTGGCAACAACACATATATGGATAAAGCTTTCCTTATTAGTAAATCTCCTTCTGTTTGGGATTTAAGCAACAGTGTCCCAGTGAAACAGATTTTTCATGAAAACTTTATTCAAGTCTACCATCCCTCTCTCATTTATCTTGTTGCGTGTATTTCGTTATAAGGAAACATGGTGTGGTTTAGAGAAAAAAAATGTATGTATTTTAAACAGCTACCAAACACCATGCCTTAAATTTGTGAAAATGTTGATAATCATAAAAATAAGTAGTCAACCATTCAAATTCTCAAAGGAAGAATGCAGCAGTAAGCACATCTCACCTAGATTGTCCCTTAGGGCACTGGCCTCTTGATGGGAGTTGAAGCTGTAATTCTGCACTAGTTTTAGCCTCATACGCGAGTAATTTTCCACATTTGAAAGTTTCCAATGCATAGGACTCTCTTTCCTAGAAGTGACAAAGATATAAAATCCAATATTAAGAAAATTAACTGGATCTAGCCAGCTTTGTATTCAAAAGCATAAGCTGTGTGTACATTTACTGTATCTACCTAAATCCAAGGCAACTTCAAATTTAAGATGAGCCCCCGCCCCCCCAATTAGACTCTATACATGGAAAATAAAAACGTGATGCAATTTTCCATGTATAGAATCTAATTATTGGAATGTTGTCTTAAATTTGTCACCAATCATGGTGGGGGGGCAAGTAGCCTGACTCCTGTGCCTTGCACCCCTGCCACTTACCACCCCCCCCAATACCTGTCTCGTGTCTCCTGACACTTATCCCCCCTGCCTAAACCCCTACTCTCACTACCATTTGCCCTGGCCTGAGCCCTGCCGCCTGTCCCCCACTTGATCCCTAACCCACAGTACAGCCTGATCCATAACTCCCATTGCTGCCCAATCTCCAGCTTGATCCCCCACGTGCACTGCTGCTGCATCCCTTGACCTGCACTACCGCTCCATCAGAAGCACAGGGCTGGGGATGGGGCAGAAGCCTGCACTGATCATCAGGAGGGGGAATGGGAAGCAGAGCAGGTCAGGGGATGGGACAGCAGCATGCACTACTGCCCCATCCCACAATGAGCTGCTTGTCCACCCTCTGACCTGTGCTGCTGCCCAATCCCCCTTGCACACTGCTGCCATATTTCCTGACCCATGCTGCCTGATCCCTGGCCCCCTCTACTACGCAATCTTGGATGTTAGCCCTGGCCCCCGACTGGGGCTCACAGAACTGCTGCTGATTCCATGGTTGCTGACTCCAAGCAGCAGCAACGCTTGCTGCCCTGGGAAGGAGCCGGAGTACTGGTACTCAAATCCAAGCTGAGGCTTGTTTTCCCCCCCATGTTCCCTGAGGGGAAAAAAAAAAAATCTCATCTTGGATTTGAGTAATTATAGTACATAAGCAACTTCAGAAGTAGCGTGTAAAAAAGATGAATTTTATTTTACATTCCAGTCCCAAAGGGTACTTTTACATGTGCTCTGGGGGTGAGGGGGTGGCTCATTTGATGAGCTTCAGTTCAAGCACCCCTGCTACCATTTTTAAGCATGGGGACACCGATACACAAGATGCAGGAGGCTGCTAGAGTGCAGTAATTGTCATTCTCCAGCAGACTTGATTATTGAGCCTGCCCCAAAGTGCTGGAATTCCAGTGCGTTGGAGCAGCCTCTGCACTCACGTGTAGGTGCCCCCAGATCCCAAAGCACTTTACAAACTACATCTACCCTCCACTGTAATTCAGCAGCTGATAAGCATCAAGGTAAGGAATATCTTATACAACTACAACTTCCAGGAAAATTCAAGACGACAGAGGGAAATGAACTATGTTGTAACTATTCCTATATACAAAGGCAAATTCTGATTACAGATTACATCTCATTTTTCTGAAGCATATTAAGCAACTGTTGGTCTGCTGCACATCCTATTTATCTGTCATGAATTTTAAAAATTCTCTGTTCAGTTAATTTTCATGTTATTTGTCAGTGGGTGCATCTACGCATCCACTTCACTGTGGAGTAGACCAATTGGTAAACTAATCAACTCTGCTGTAAAACAGTACTACCTTTCAGCAGAGTAATTTACTGTATTGAAATGCACACGTAGACAGTGACTGCCCTGGCTCATATTGCTGTTGTCCTGGGCACATGTGTAGATGCTGTGCCCAGGAGCAGTTTACTTTGGTTCAAAGCGCTCCAGAGTTTATTGCTTTGCATTAATTGCACAAGTAGATACACCCAGTGATATTCATCTACCAAGAAATCAGATACATATTAAATATCAGTACTGGTATTTTGATAATTCAGGAAATACTTCAATAGAACAATCAATAGGACTACCAAAAATGGCTACTAAAATAGTTTAAATACCTTTTACAATTCCAGCTGTATGAAATATTAAATAAAGGGACTGGGCAATTCTCTTAGATGCAAGATGGCATTTAAGTAAAAGATTACACTCCTACCTTTCGGCCCATGGGCCCCTTTCACAAGTGAGGTAAAGTTGTGCTGCTCTCCACTGTCTCAGTATAGCTGTCCGCTGACTATTAAGTTGTTTTAGTGTGCTGTTGTAACGCAGATTTTCCTGGCGAGCCCTTCGGTTAAATGGCTCCACAAAATACTCCTGAAAGAAAACTGGAAATAAGTCTTACTCAGCTTCCTACAAGAATCCTGGAATTTGCAGAAGTCATTTGCTCAAAGCAAAGGATAAATTTCTACCAGTGAAGAGGAAACACTGTCAAGTAACTTGACAAATTCTGCAAACTTAAAACATGTATGTTAAACATCAGAGATTTTACAATGAAAGACAGATACTGGCCATATGAAATGTGTCAAGTATAAACGAGTTTGCATGTTCAGGATGCTAAATGGACTGCACTTGAGTTCCAGTTATGGTTTCAGAAGCGTTAGAATTTTTCAGTACCATTCTGGCTTTTTATAATGTAATTTAGCTTTAGTGGCCTGGCAAAGAAAAGAACTCATATATGGATCTTTTATATAATGCAAGGAAAGATAAATAAATGTAACCACTGTACTGTTCACTGTAATTAACAGGTAACTTGAAATCACAGAATCTAACCTCATGAGATTTCTGGTCCAATCCTCCAAAATGTCTAGGTCTACCCTCCAGCGTATCTACTACATGCCACCCCCCCCCCCTTGGTGTCATCTGAGGGTGCAATTCATCCGGTCTTCCAGATGGTTAATTAAGATATTGAACAAAACTAGCCCCAGGACCAACCCCTGGGGCAGTCCACTTGATACCGCCTGCCAACTAGACATCAAGCCATTGATTACTACCCATTGAGCCCAACAATCTAGTCAGATTTGTATCTGCCTTACAGTCCATTCATCCAATCTGTACTTCCTATGGTTGCTTGCAAGAATGTTGTGGGAGACTGTGTCAAAAGCCTTGCTGAAGTCAAGGTATGTTACATCCACTGCTTTCCCCACATCCACTGCTTTCCCCACATCCACTGAGCCAATTATCTTGTCATAGAAGACAATCAGGTTGGTTAGGCATGACTTGCCCTTGGTGAATCCATGCTGACTGTTCCTAATTGCCTTCACCTTTAAGTGCTTAGAAACGGATTCTCTGAGGACCCATTCCATGATTTTTCCAGGGACTGAGGTGAGGCTCACTATATCCTCCTTTTTCCATTTCTTAAAGATAGGCACTATATTTGCCCTTTCCCAATCATCTGGGACCTCCCCCAGTCACCACGAGTTTTCAAAGATAATGGCCAGCAGCTCTGCAATCACATCAGCTAATACCCTCAGCCCCCTCAGATGCACTGCATCCAGCCCCATGGACTTGTAAATGTCCCTAACCTGTTCTTTCACCATTTTCTCCCCAAACTGTATTGCCCAGTGCAGTACTATGGGAGCTGACCTGTGAAAACCAAGGTAAAAAAAGGCATTGAGTACTTCAGCCTTTTCAGCATCATCTGTCACTAGGTTGCCCCCTCACTCAGTAAGGGACCCACACTTCCCCTGACCTTGCTTTTGTTGCTAACATACTTGTAGAAACCCTTCTTGTTACTCTTCACATCCCTTACTAGCTTCAACCCCAATTGTGCTTGGCCATTCTGACTTCATCCCTGCATGACAAAGTAATATTCTTATACTCCTCCAAAGTTGTTTGTCCAAACCGTCACTCCTTGTAAGCTCGCTTTTTCTGTTTAAGCTCACCAAAGAGTTCTCTGCCAAGCCAAGCTGGTTGCATGCCACATTTGCTATTTTTCCTGCAAGCAATTTGCTATTCTTCCACATTTGCTATTCTTTCTGCAAGTAGTACCTTTACTACTAAATTTCAATCTTAACTGAACACAGAAAAAATAGTTTTGATTTAATTCACTGCACACAAAAATGAATCAAAGTTTAATGTGGGAGCAGTTCATGTTAGGTACAATTTTGAACCTTTTTCATTTTATTAAAATAACTTTAAAAAAATTCATTAACTTAAGACATAATGTAGTAGGGACTAACAGCTTTCGGTAATTCAAAATGGGCTAAAAAGATGCAACTAACACTAAGCATAATTCTGGGATAATGTATTATGAGAGGGGCATACATGTTCTACTATAACTCAGTTTTACAGCTTGATTTGATATTAAAAATTTTTCAAAGCAGTTCTTCCAAGATGCACATTTGTAGGATATGCCTTTGGTATGTTTTTTTTCCCCTCAGAATACTGGGGTCAGAGATCACCTTACAAATAAACTCCTTCATCTGCTGGCAGCTGATTCCACTTTTTTGTGCAACACTGCAAATAGATTTTAGAAACTTAAAAACTTTACCTGAAATTTCAGCTTGCTTTCTCCCCTCTCTCGGTCTCGCTTATGCATATTCACCATTAAAGCCTCATAACAGTCCTTCCAATAAAGTGCCATATGCTCACGGCCCTCTCTGAACGTATTGTCTTCATACTGTTTCATGTATGGAATAATCTGGTAAACAAAAATATTTGGGGAAAAAAAACCAAACAAGATGGTTGAGTAGATTCCCTTCGCCCCAGTAAAGAGAAAATAGATGAATACCCAAAAGAAGCCATTACTTACATATTTATCAATATAAATTTGCCATTCACTAGAGCTGCAATACTCTTGGAAATCCTCAAAGAAAGAAGGGCTGCCATTGGCAGAAGGCAACGAAGGTAGATGCAGGTTCATAAAAAGAAGTTGGTAAATTTTGGATACCAGTGTTCGAACCAGAGGAATCAGGAATGAGTATGTTTCTGTCTTCTCTTTGATTGATCTACTCAGAATGCCTTCCAGCTTGCCCAGCAGGTAGCATGCCTCAGTTTGACTCTCAATTACTTTGGTTTGAAGGAGGGTGTTTAGCTTAGCTGCTGCCATAGCACAAACCTAGACAGAGAAAAAGAAAAGCAAATACAAATTCAACACACAAAAATCTATGAAGCTAGTGGCAAGCATTTAACATTTTACCAGAGATGCATGCATACTGCAAGCTGCTTCTCAGGTATACAGAAACTCACAATAAGTCAGATCAGATTTCACTACACTGTGCTAATATTTTTGTACTAAAGTGTTCAAAAGCCTCAGTCTGGATCACTGCCCCATTGTGGCAACTACTGCATATATGCACCAAGGAAAAGTTTACAGTTTCATTTAATCAATTAAATATGCAACTACTTTAAGGGGATGAGGACAAACAGGTGTAAATATGCATGTGGTAAAAGCTGTTGAAGTGTCCAATTTACAAGGTCAAGGATATCTACAGGAAACCCACTGTAGTAAGCTTAATCCTTATATTCACTAATAGTTATATACAGTAACAGCTATCTTAACCAGCATTCTGCTATCCGGAATACTCTATTAACCGGAATTTCCGGCTGGACATGGGAGGGGGCAGGCGCACGGGAAGTTCACACATGGCGCTTCCCCCGCATCCCCCAGGGGGTTTCAAAAAGGTTGAAAACCCTTGCCTCAGATAACCGGAATTTTTAGATACCTAGCACCCCCCTTACCCCACTCAGGCCGGTTAACACAGCTTTTACTATACATAGTTGGCATGCGTCTTGCACAGTATCCTATGCATAAATAAGTAACAAACCTGTAAATTATCTTGTCCAATGAATCCAAGGAGCAACTGCACCTGCACTTGGGAGAGTTTGATTGATTCCGGGCCATCGGGGTACCAAACTGACAGGTCATCCATCAGAGTCACCAGCTCTTCCAAGAGCTATTTTAACAGTGAAAGAATTGTATGGCATAAAATAAAAAGAGAAAAAAAATAGTTTTCAGATACTAATACAACTATGGGATTGCACAGTAATTTTAAAGAGCTGAGAAATCTACAGACAAATCAGACTGTCCTCATACCTTAAACCAAGTGATTAAAATAAATATACTGTAGGACTGAAGTACAACTACCAATTTAACAGAGTTCAGCATTTCAAAAGCAATTTGCATTACAATGCAATTTGATAAAACAAGAAGGAAATTATTTGTGCACATAAAGCTAAAAATCCTGTTTCTCTAAATTATCACTATAAAATTTCATTTCCACAAAAAGTAGAGCAGTTATAAACATGATTGCTTTGGTTATAAAGGCTCTAATCTAAAGGATAGGTACTATAAAACTTAATCATTAGTTCAGTCACTGATTTAGATTCCATTTCTTTCTCCTTTTTCACATTTACTTAACTTAAACAGAATGATAATTTATTATTAAATTAGCACCAATGGAGTACAGTCAAATTCACTGCCCTATCAACTGCTAAAGCTGTTTAATCTCTTGTCAACAGACAAAATATCACACGATTAAAGGGCTGACATCACCCAAACTGGCATGTTAATAAATATCTGAGACCATATTAAATTTACTTACCTTCTCCGTCCACAAGTTGGAATTGACTAGCCCTTCTGCCTGTAAAAAATCCTGTACAATGAGCAGGAGCCGAAAAGCATTTTCAGCGTGTGTTAGGAGAGCTTTTGCATCTCTGTTATCAGTGACTGCCCATTCCAGCATCTTCTCTAGCAAGCTAAATGGAAAACAAAATCCCAAAGCAATTATTAGATTTTCTGAGAATAAGTGGCTTAAAAAAATCAGCTTACATATTTAATTGAGCCTAAGCATATGTAGTGCTGTAATTGCCTTTTACTCTATAAGCCAATGAGGTAAAGAAGATTGTTAGAGTCACGCAAGTCAGAGGCATACATATAAGTTTTGTCAACTAAACTCCATTACTGATTAGATACAGATGCATAAGTATGCTTTTGATCATATTTGCGTGAGAACAACAGTAGATCAAAGACAACCTATTAAACTTCTGTCACCAGAACTTAACAATACCCGTAACACCATCTCTTTCACCTTCTCTTCCAAAAGAAGAAATATGCCATCACATGGTACCCACTTGAGTTTTATTTCATCTGAAGGTCGCAGCAACTCATTGGATATCCCCAGCTTGGTCAATGCAGAAAACACCTGTCCCCTCTCAATCCAGGCAGCATCATCAGACTTTTCTAGACCTTTCCACATTACACAGAGCAAACTATCTGTGAGCAATTGTGTGAGGTCATCTTCAGATCCCTGGGAAATGGTGAAAAAAGTACTCTTTTTAGTGTAAAAAGTTTCCAAAAAGTTTGTTATTTATCACAGTACACAATGATTACATATTTCATCCATCTTTGCCAATGCCCATTTTAGACCAGACTGTTAAACTTCAGGGAGTTGTGGACTGAAATGAGGCAGCTGGGAACAAAAGCAGGCTGCTGCCTGTAACCCAACCACCATCGCTGCTGCTGCTGTTTTAGCTTTCCCCTCCTGTGCCTAGAGCTGCTCTATCCTTCTTGCAGCTACTGCTGCCCCTTACGCCTCACCACCAACTCCCACCATGGACTAATTCAAAAGCAAAAGTGATGGGCACAGTAAGGGGGCACAAGAGAGAGCGAAGGGAGGGCTGGGGCAGGAGGCGGCAGAAAAACTGCTTAGGGAGAGGAACACTACCGTGTGTCATTTCCCACACCACAGAATTGCTATCAACATCCTGGCTCTGCAGGCCAGATCTGGTCCACGGGCCATAGGTCCCCAGCCTCTGGTCTAAAAGGTCTATTAAACAAAATGCTAACATAAAATTATTGCTGCAATAGCAGCTTGTTATGATTTTTAATCTAATTGGTTTTCTCTACCCACAAATTTAACATTTCAGCCTTGGTACCACAGATTTGGTCCATGCACAATTTTTCATGGCCATAAGGAAATCTGGTTGACACAGATTTGAAGAAAGTTTCAATTTCAAATAATCACTTTAATATAGGTGCTTCAAAAACATGTTTTTACTAAGTAAAAAGAAGCATTGCCACCCACTATGAAAGAGCCAGTTGGTTTGCCCTTTTCTCAGAGAAAAAACAGTATAACTGGTGAGCTTTTTAAAAAACATTAAAAATAAAAATGGAAGTCAAACATGTTTGAGGAAGGGGAGAATTACTTACTCCTTGGTATTCAAATAAAGAAAGATCAAGGTTGAAGCCCATATCATTTAGAGTGCTTGATTCTTTATCAGGCTGACCAGAGAAAGGTTTAGAGTTCTCCACAGGTGATGGTGTGCTGGGTAAGCTGTCTGTCATTTGATTCCCACCATCACCCAGTACATAGGAGTCAACAAGGGACAAATCTAAACTCAAGTGTGAAGTATTACTGTGCCATAACTCTTCTTGGTCCTCTGTCCTAAAAGACATCTCAGCCACAGAGGTATCCTCCAGCAGTGTCCCAGAAAAAGGAGCAGCAGCATCTACAGATCTGCCATCTTCCAAACTCCACTGATCACATGAACCATTAACCGAGGCAAAACCACCAGATTTCTCCCCCTCTGCCTTGTCAGCATAGTGTTTCCGAAGCTCTTCAGCAGAAAATTTTCTTTCATCTTCCTTTGTGGAATCAGCCCTGCTCTCTCTAATGCCGTGCTTGATATCAGAGTTCTCTTTTAGGAACAGTCTAACCAACGTGTCCTGCCAGCCCAACTGCTGACCAATCTGTTGTGCTGCATCCAGCTGGTAATGCAAAAGATGTAACACCTGCATTGAACACAAGATTCCAAAGCATGTAAAAATTAACTTATGCTACATGGTGGTAGCCAGTCAAGCCTTTAATAATAAACATTATAGTCTCATTCCATTTGATGCCTGGTACAGAAAAATGTTCTTGTGACACAGTTAGTCAATGACCATTGAGAATATGAGATCCAGAGATAATTCTTCACAATAGAAAGCGAAACAGTCACTGAGAAAGTTAAGCCTGTGTGGATCTATTCTGTGCGAATTAAAATAGTAAACCACATTATTTTCTTCTACTGTATATGACAAGTAACTCAGGCCGTGTACAGGCATCATGCTTCTATAAGAATTGCTGCTCTCCTGGTAGAAATTAGGAGCATACAAACTTTCATTCAATTTCTCCCAGGGGAAACCCACCTTCCCAGAAATCCGCCTTCCAGGAAAAAGATTTTTCAGGTTGACACCTAGAAGTTCTCCCTTGCAGAAAAACGCTCTTGCAAAATGAATGCCTGCAATCTCTCAGTCTGGTCTGGAAGGGGAAGGGAACAGCAGGGCAATGCTCCCTACCTCTTCCCCAGACCAAGAACTGCTTAGATTGAAGAATGGGCTGGGGGCTTTACCCTGCTGCGCCCTGCTTCTTCCCCAAACTGGTGACTGGACTGGGCCATAAAAATGTTCTACATTAAATTGTGCCTGGAAATTTAACACGTGGCAGGTAGCTGAGAAAGCTGATTTTTGGCCTTCCCATAGGCTGGATGAGGGAAAGCCTTTCCTTTCATCTTCCTTTGTGGAATCAGCCCTGCTCTCTCTAACGCCATGCTTGATATCAGAGTTCTCTTCTTTCAGGAATAGTCTAACCAATGTGTCCTGCCAGCCCAACCATTTTGGTTTTCCCTACCTGGATTTGAACACCACTCCGCTGGCAGCCCTCGCTGGGCTGCCTGGTACAGGAGAGCAGAGGCTTCCGGGGGGGGCCGAGGGAGAACCCATTGGCTTATTTCTCTGGGGTTTTAAATCCTGTACAGAGCAGCACTAGTCAGGAGTGGGGGAGCAGAGGCTTTCCTGCACCAGACAGCCCAGCCAGAGATGCGTGGTACAGGGCTTAAAGTACCTGCAGGGGAAGGCTATGCTACCTTGTGCTGGGACATAAAAACTGTATGCCAGCAAACTCTGGCTGGGCTACCTGACACAGGAAAGCAGAGGCTCCCAGTGTAGATGAGGGAAGCCTTCAATTTACCCCACCAGGGGTTTAAAAGCACTGCACAGAGCAGCTCTGGCCAGGCAACCTGGCATGGGGAAGAAGAGGCTCCTGGCAGAAGCAGCAGAGACTGCCCCATGCTAGGCTTCCCAGCCAGAGCAGCTCCACATAGGGCTTAAAGTCCCTAGCAAGGGAAAGCCTCTACACCCCCCGGCCAGGAGCTTCTGTTACCCCATGCCAGGACTTTAACCTCTGTGCCAGGCAGCCCTGGCTATGCTGCTAGTGTAGGGAAACAGAGACTCGCAGCAGAGGAAGCCTTTGCCTTCCTCCGTAGGGGACTTAAAACTCCATGCTGAGTAGCTCTGGATGGCTGATTTCAGACCTCAGTGCAGTCCCTGAAACCAGGTGACAACTGATTGCTGTCAGGCATCTGACTCTCAGCTTGCCAGGTCATCATGATCCCAGGTTCCTGCTACACTGGCAAGTATGGCATGATACAGATCTGATCCCCGATCTCAAAAATCACACCTACTCCTATGCATGTGAGGCATGTCAAGAGGTGCAATTGTTGGGATTGGGGATCAGATACCATCATGCCTTTAAATGAATGTCTGTCAGTAGTCATAATGACCCATTTATTCATTACTACATAGAAAGAAAGTTTTATATTTTATTTCAGCAAAGAAATTTAACTACATTATATCAATAATGTTTTTAAGTCATGGGCACTATTTTGCAACTATTCCCAGAAAATATACTCAGAATATGTATCTACATAATTATATATACATTCAGAACACTGCTTTTCAAAATCAATAAACTACAAAATTTGTGTTATTAACTCTTGAGGTGGTAACAGAGAGGACAAACAACACTGTATACACACAAATCATATATATTTTCTGATTAACCAAGAACCAGCATTACTATCATGTCTCATTTCCAGTTCAACTTGACAAACTGTGATGAAATCTGCAACAGACAATATAGCATCTCACAGCCTGACCCTATGCCATGAAATATTTCAGTGACCTTCTCCAGAAACAGTACAGTTTAGGATGAAACTAAATTCTGTTCCTCCCTTGCATTTCCATAAGCTCATAACCTTTTTAAACACAAATGAAAAAATAAATTGAAAGAAAATGCTCACAGGAAAAAAAAAAACTTGTAAAAGAAGACCTGCACAAAATCTTGTGTGGATTCTGCATTTATCTGTAGAAAAATACATGTTTGACACAGAAAACATTACCTTTGGCATTTACTGAATGCCAAAGAGTTTTAAAAAAAAATCACTGAAAGTATAGCTTCAAACAGCACATCAAGCTTCATCACTTCATGTAATTAGTATAAAGACATAACATACATCATCATATACCATAACCAATATATGAGATGCTGAAGCCCTGTGTGTCCGTAAGTTAGTGTTACTTGCTATTTTTAAATTAGCAGCACCTACCTTTCTGCAGATGGCCACTCTGACATTTACATCTGCTCTATGACCCAGGTGTACTACAGCTATTAGGTCTCTATAACTCACAACAGGATCTGCAGGGAGAAACCAAGAGAAAAAAGAAAGAGTACATTCAAAAACTTCCAGGCAATCTTTATACATAGAGAAATAGCAAACAATTGTTTTGGTAGTGTTGGAGTGATGTTGTACCTGTGATGGTCCAGGAAGCATACAAGGAGGCAAGGATTTCTGCGAGTGATATCTCTTACTGGATCAACTGCATGACTGGGATAGATTTAGACAAGCTTTTGAATATGAAGCATGCAAGAGACCTTAAGAAGAACTAATTGCATTCAAAGGCTTTTCTAACTCTATCCCAACCATGTGCAAGTGGTCCAAACAAATCTTTTTCAATTCACCTTTAAAGAGAGTACACTAACAGACTAATTAAATTGAAACCACCAATATCAAGGCAAGACAGGTCTGTTATAGAAAGTAAAAGGCAATTTAATTGTGGATGGTGCAGAGAGGCTGAAGTATTTAATACCTTTTTTTACTTCAGTCTTCGCAAATCAAGTCAGCTACCAGATGATGAGTGCAGTTGGCAGTAAAGATAGGGAAGGAGACAAACCACCTTGAGTGGTAGAAGAACAGGGTAGGGCAGTTCTCAGCCTAGTTGGACACATAGTACTCCTCATTAGATTCAAGGCACTCTTCATTAGATGCAAGATACACCTGGGGAAACACCAGCTCTTAGTTTTCACTCAGTTTTCTCACCACAGAAAAATTACAGACCAATTCTTCCATTGGGAAGAACTCAGAAAGACCACAGCAGGGCACTAGGAATTCCCATTTAACATTTCTGAGTTTATCTTATGAATTATGTTTGCACATCTAACAGTGTTAACATTGTATGCCATCCTTGAAAGGATGTCACGGTAGCCCAGACTACTGCGGCACTGCGGTTAGGGATTACTTAGAGAAGCTAGACACTTTCAAAGTTGGCAAGGCCAGATGAGAGATACCCTAGAGTACTGAAGGAATTGGTTAACTAATTTCAGAGCCATTAGCTATTATTTTGAGAATCCCTGGAGGTCAGGTGAGGTCCAGGATGACTGGAAAAGGGCAAACATAGTGCCCATCTTTAAGAAAGAAAAATAGTAGTTCTGGAGAATTATAGACCAGTCAACAGCTGGAAAGATGATAGAGCAGGACATTAAGGAATCTATTTCTAAGCACCCAGAAGAGAACAAAGTGATCAGAGACAGCCAGCTTGGATTCACCAAGAGTGAGTCATGCCTAAATCAATTTCCTTCTATGATAAAGTGACATGCTGTGGGGATGCAGGAGAGCAGTGGATATGATATACCTGAACTTTAACAAGGCGCTTGACATTGTCTCTCACAATGTTCTCATTAATAAGCTAAGGAAATACAGACTAGATGAAAGGACTATAAAGCAGATACGTAACTGGCTGCATCATCATGCTCAATGCATAGTCATTAATGGCTCAATGTCTTGTTGGGAGGAGGTAATAAGTGGATTTCCCCAGGGTCTGTCTTGGGCTCATATTGTTTAATATCTCCATTAATGATCTGGGGACTCAGTGTAGCAAATTTTCAGATGACCCCAAGTTGGGTGCAAACACTCTGGAGGGTAGGGCTAGGATTCAGAATGACCTGAATGATTTTAGACATTTCTGCAGGTTAATCGGATGAAATCCAGCAAGAACAAGTGCAAAGTCCTGCTCTTAGGATGAAACAGTTTCTTCTGTAAACACAGACTTCGGAATGACTGCAGAGAAGGATCTGGAGGATATACTGGACAATAACATCAATACAAGCCAACAGTGGGTTCTTGTTGGCAAAAAAAACCCCCAAAACATAACGTATTAACAGCAGTGTCACTTACTAATCAAGAGAAGTGATCCTTCTGTTACATTCAGTGCAGGTGAGACCTCACCTGAAAGTTGTCCAGTTTTGGGCCCCACCCTTCAAGAAGGATATAGACAAATTGGGAAAAATCCAGCAGTGTGAGACAAAAATGATTACCTGGGAAAAATTATTTGAGGAAAAGATGACAGAACTAGGATTATTTAGTCTGGAAAAGAGAAGACTGAGGGGGATTTGATAACAGATTTCAAATACTTAAAAGGCAGTTATAAAGAAGATGGTGACAGACTATTCTGTGTGGCTGTAGAAGACAGAACTAGGAGCAATGGTATCAAACTGGAGCAGAGGAAATTGAGACTGGAGACAAGAAAGAATCTCTTGTTATGAGGGTGGCTAAGCATTGGAACAGGCTACCTGTAGTGGCTGTGGAATCCCCATCCTTAACAATTTTCAAGAGCAGGTTAAACAGACACTTAACTAACTTCAGTCTGGGATGATCTTGCCTTGAGCAGGAAGCTGGACTAGATGACTCCCGAGTTCCTTCCAGCCCTACTTTTCTATGAATAGACATTAAACCTGTAACTCATTAAAAACAGACTTTATCTGAGTGTTAATTGCAACAAGCAGATATACAGAGTAGGAGAGGTTGCTTAGAGAATATCATTGTCAAATACATTTGCCATAAAAATAACAGTTTTAGTCATATTCTGATAATATCTCATATACTGGACTGACAAAGTCCTGTAATATTAAGTGGAACTGACAACAACTAGTTTAACACCAGCTGTTGACACATGAAGAAGTAATTTAAAAGATGACAGCAAATGATAAAAGGCTACTTTCACTGTGAATATGTAGTTTGTGGTAGCTAATCACAAAATGTACTTGAGGTCTGATCGCTTCAGAAGGGGAGATGTCATGGCTGTAAGTTTGGAGAAGCTGGAATTCATACCCAATTATTTTTGTGTATTTAAGTTTATGTTGTGTCCAATTGCTACACTTATTTAACATGACAAATGAAACAATCATAAACCAACGCTGCATTAAAAATATACTAATGAACTGAAGAGAGGAGCGGCTAGCAGCTATATTACTGTGTGGCAAAGTGGGGCTCCCTGACAAGCCACAGTGCTAGTTTCCCCACCTGCCTCTGGGCATGCCATCCACCTGTCTCGCCTACCATGCCTTGATAGAACATAACTGAGGTGTTAATTAGGCAGGAGGCTGCCCAGTCTTGCCCCGATGCCAGGGGTGCTATCTGCGGCTCCATTACTTCCCTACACTGCAGCCCAAGCCTTGCAGATGCCATCTCAGGCAGTCAACTCAACCGGCCCCTTCTCCCATTAGCTGTGGCCCCTTCCTTGGGAACTTTGGCTTCCCTTTAAGCCCTGGCCCCATCTCAGGCCAGTCAGGACCCCAAGCTTCTTTGCTTTATATGAGCACCCCTCATGGTGTACTCCTGGCCCTTTGACCCTTCCGGTCCTGGCCCCAGCATTGACCAGTCGAGTCCCTTGGTTGGGTCTATGCCTCCTGCCTGCATTCAGGGATTGGGGTCCCCCATTCCTGAGGGAGGTGCTTCATGAAGCATGCCTGGTCCCGCAGGGTCACTCACCCCAGCAGGCTCAGGTGCCCCATGGAGCTTATCTGGCCTTCCCTGGATCAGATGGTTCAAACAACCCATCCAAAGGTGAGGGCTGGGGTTAAGGCACCCCTACTTGCCTTTCACCATGGTGGTAACTGGCCTGGCATTTCCAGGGAGCTCCCATGACACAGAGCCCCACCAGGCCACCCACTCCCAGCAGGGTGCAGTTTTTGGTTATGTTCAGGACCTGGAGCCTCCAAACCATCCCCTTTAGCTCCTGCCCTTACCTCCAGAATGTTGCATGCAGCCTTGCAGCCAGGCAATGCTTCTGCCTAGCCTGCTAGCAGCAAACTGCTCTGTTTATATATGCAGCCAGAGATCTAAAATGGCCACCACAATCAAGCACCTGCTGGCTGCTTGGCTCAGCCCTCGAAGTGGCAGGCACCAAGTGTGCCCTGCCACATACTGTACAAAGAAGTAAAGAAAGCTCAAGTTCTCATAGGTGGCCTCATGCCTGAACTGTATCCACTCTCTGATCCTTTTATTAATTTTCTGTCTTTTTCCTCCCCACGAGTTTCAGAAACTATAACCCAAAAGTTATGCCATATAGTAAGAACACATGCAATACTAAATCATTTAACTATGATATAAGTTACACATACAGCACTAAAGCTCTACATAAGCCCTACACAAGCTCTGGTGGTACCTTTAATTCACAAGCACAAAGCAAGCCTATATCTTACAGTTATAAAGAAACCCCGCCAGATCGGCCAAGTTTTTGTTCTTGTATTTCTTCAACTATACTTCTTCAACAAAGCAAATTATTTTGACAATAATTGCTAACTAATTCAATCATGAAGTACATTTTGTTAATCATGAAAATAAGTGTTTAATTTATGAAGGGGCAAATGGTTAAATTGTTGAGATGAAGCACTTCTTTAATAGTAATTATACATTTTTTCATTATGATGTAGTGAAATCAGCTGTTGTTGATGAAAGTCAATATAAAGAGGAGTTATATTATCCAGCTTTCACTAATATATACTAGTAGCTACCCACATATCTCCAGTTACCTGCATATAGAACTTGGTTGAGAAGATTTTTAATGAGAGAAATGGTAACCGGCGAATCATTCAGAAGCAGACCCAGTCCAGAATATCCCACTTCTCTGAGTCTCAAACGTTGTTTACTCCGTTCATAAACTTTAGTACATTTCAGCATCTGCTCTACAATCTACAAAGAAAGGTATATGGGACTTTCATACACAAATACCAAACGACCTTTTTTTTTTTTAAACTAATTGTGTCTGCCAGTGTGTGTGCATGTGCTAAAGAAGTCACCTCCAAAAAGAAATGCCAATATAAATGTAGATGAGTGAACCTAGTTTTACTGTATTTTGTCTTTTTCTCTTTTAACATCCCAATGAGTAAAATATTCTAATTTACTGGAATGCAACAAACTCCACAGTGTTAAGTACAGCAAGTAAAACCTGTGTAGATTTTTTGACAACTTCTAGTCAGTACACCAAGAGCAAAGAAAAAAAAAACATAAAATAGTCCTACAAATGTTTTACATAACTGTATATATTTTTAAGAGTGGTTTACTGCAAAATGTAGTTCATATGAAAGAGTATGTATGTATATATTTGTAAAGCTACTATTAAGAAACATAAAATTCAATGTATTACCTTGAATACAAATTCCCTTAGCTTATCAGTATATCTCTGGTTCAATAACAAAGCATACAGGATGTCAGCATTTCCTGGTTCAAAAAGCAACAAAAAAAGCTGGTCTGGGTTTGGGCTGGTATGAAGTAGGCTGAAAAGAACATCCAGAATACCACAAAGCTACAAAGTAAAAACAAAACAAAAATTAATTAAACCCTGACTGTATAGAACCTTCATTATGATGCCACATTTAGGGGAAAATATTCTTGGTTCCTATACAGCACACTATTTCACATATTCTGAATAGTCCAAATATACTTCCCTAACTTCCTATATTCAGAACTAGAAATCATACTATATTTAAAACTAGGAGCATCAATTAAAATACCACATTTCCCTGATTCCCAGACACATTTTTTCCCTGTGGAAAAAAAACATGGGGAAAACAAAACCTTGTTTTAGTATCAAGAACAGAACCACTTCAGTCAGGAGCTCTGGGGAGCTGCAGCATGTCCCTGTCTGATCCAGATGCAGGAACCACAGAGCTGCTCCTGCACCACACTGCAGAGACCAGCTATGCAGGAAGCCCCATTTGACAAGGAACAGCAGCATCAGTGCACAGATTCCTCCTTCCAGTGCCTGCTCCCAGGTGGCACGGGAGAAAGGGGAAGGAGAATGTAGGCAGGAAACAGGCATTAAAGGAGGAACCTGCATGCTGCTGCCACCATCCCTTGCTGTGTTGGGCTCCCTGACTAGCTACTCTCTACAGCATGGGAGAGGAGTGGGCCAGGAGTCGCTCTGGGGCTCTTCCTGTGACTGAATCAGCTGGGGATGGCAGTGGAAGTGGATAGCAGGCAGGGGAACAAGGGGCAGAAGTCAAGCTGCCTGTCCCCATGCCCTGCCCCACCCCCCTGCTGCTGCTTTCCCTGCCAGAGTGGTGGGGGGGGAACAAACTCAGGATGATTCTCCAATTAGATCATACACATGGAAAATTATAACAAATTTAGAATCTAATTATTGTGCATGGTCATCTTAAATTCAAAGTCATCTTGGATGTGGGTAAATATGATACTACTAACAGTGCAGTACTCAATGCAGTTTCACAGTTCACTTGATTCTATGGCTGGCCTCAATTATATCAATAAAGCATCATACTGAACTGTATTTTTCTTATCTTCTCCTTCTGATGAAGATATGATCAAGACTCTTAAACTGAAAGACAGAAGCAACCATAACTGTTCACTCACTTGTTCCTCTTCATTAGTGGCAGCTATGTATCCCATGATGCTCTGTATTTCCTCATGTGCCCCACCTTTGCTTAAGAAATACTTAATCAGTCCAAAGAGGGATGTACGTATTGTTCTGAGGTCATCTGGAGCCAAGTCACTGTCTTCGTAGCCACTTCTAATGGAGACAAGAAAAACAGACAGTAAAGAAATGATGTTTCTTACATTGTGCAATGGGAGACTTAGAAATAAGAAGTTGATTGCCAATACTTTGGACTACCTGCAGGGATGTGAAAGGTTAAAATTAATCCTTTCACCAATAAGCCCAGTGATAACTGATCAGCTTACTGGTTATTGTTTAGTGTGGGACAGGGCACAATATGGCAGGAAAGGGGGTGAAGTGAAGCCATGCGGTACCCCAGCAGGAACCAGAAGACCAGGGCAGGCAGGAGGAAGGAGAAGGGGCGAGGGAGGAGCCAGGGGGACTAGTATCTATAGCCCAGGAAGTTAAAGAGGAAAACAACAGGCAGCCTAATGACTCTTCAATTAAGCAATAGCTGGTCATTCACAGGTGGTTGTGGGCTGTATTGTCTGGTTGGGCTTGCCACTGACTTCCCCTCTCCTCCATCCCCCCACCCCCGAAGGTCCCCAGGAGTGGCTCCCAGCAGTAGCTGTGGCCAAGCTGCTGTGTTTTTGGTTACCTGTTTAACTGACATAATTAAAGGAGGTTAAACAAATATATATTTTTTAATGATATTTACATCCCTACTGATTAATAAACCTGCAATTTAATCAATTGAGTGATACTGTCATCCTCTTTGAAGTAAAAGAACAGAATAGGAGCAGCTTTTTGGTTCTGTAATGCCCTCTGGTACAGAATAACTCTGATTTGGGCAGAACATAAAACAGGATTTCAGCTTTCATTTATACAGAAAGATCATTAGCCATTGCTCTTGAAGTTTCATTGAAAGTTCTAAATTGCTTTAAGTTTATCACTAAGATTATTAGAATCATCAGGACAACTTATCAATCACATTACTCAGCTTCTTTTAGACACTTTCACCCTTTAGAGCTTGAATGTGGTAGATTTAGTGATCATCAACCAATTGTTTTTTCTGGATAGCCATGATACTCCACAAAAATACTAAAAAAACCTCTTCCATCTTGTAAACTCAACTAAGTTTTCAACAAATTTCCAGTGCTTTTAGCATGAGTTTTATATAATCTTGTAAAAGTCAACTAAGGTGAAGGAGAATTAACTAACTATAGGAACATGTGCAGCCTACAATCTTAATTCTTGTTTTGTGCCTGGCTTCTTGAAAGGAAGCTGTTGATAGAATACAACAAAATATGAAGCAGCAGAATAACTTGAGTCATACCCATAATAAATCCTAAGTGTGTCAAGTAGGAACTGCACTCCATACTTCTTTCTGAAGAACCTCCTACTATCTTTGATAGTCGTGGAAAGGTATTGTATATGTCCTAAAATACAAAATGTTTCCTGTTAGAACCTACAGAGAGACACCCACATAGGAAAAAAGGTACAGTGTTTTAATATAAATCAAACTGCACATTCTCACCAATTCGGAAAGGGAAGTCTCCATGGTTCCAGATACTGAAGTCAAAGAGTAAGTGTTGATACATCTGTTGCAAGAGTTGCACATTTTTTTCTACAGAGACTTGTTCAATCAATAACTGCACAGCCACCAATACATTCACATCCATCAAGTTCCTTGGCACCTAAAATTCAAGCCAACAAGATAAAGAATATATATTAGTAATGCTAATTATGAGGGGCAAGGATTTTTATGATGTCTTTTATTGAACCAACTGTATAGTCTTCCATGCTATAGTAGGGCTGGAGTATTGTTTTCTTTATGATGGTCCAGGCAGTGTATAAGAGGCACAAAAGAGATCATAAAAACTATAAAAAAAATCCTTGACTCTTATACACTGCCTGGATCATCGCAGCTACAAGTCTCCAAGCCTACTAGTAATAATCTGGTGCTGGTTATTTAATGTGCAGCATATGTACCTTCTGTTAAACTGCTACCTAAAAAATAAGACCGTCTTGAATTTCACATATCAATATTTTCTTTCCATATGGCAATTCTGTTCAAGCAAAGAGCTCTTAGAAATAATTTAAAAATCCTTTTCTGATTTTAAAATACTTTTTGTATAATATTTTTGTCTGGTTTGTGTTCCTATTTAAATAGCTAGACAGCAAAATCCACAACAAAACATAGAAGACAGACAAATCACTATTTCTTTTTGAAGGCATAACAAAAAACTGTATCACTTTCTTTCATCAAAATACTGTCTTCAGAAGTCTATAATGAATATTTATACTTCTACAATATGTATCTGTACATATGACAGTCAGAAGAGAAGCACAAAGTTAGTTAGGCTAATTCCATGCTGTATACCACCAAGCCTAAATATTTTCTTCACAGTAGATGCATCTACACATGCGTTTAATTGCGCAGTAGACTAATTTGCTGCAGTATAAAGCATCACAGTCTGCACAAGCAACACTATTAGACAGCAGCAAACTAATTTTAACTGACATAAGTACTGTCAGGGAAAAGTACTATCTTACTGCAGTGAAAATAACTGCACCTAAACACACATGTAAATGCTGACCTGGGCATATATTGTACCCAGTCAGCCCAGGCAGCAGGGGGTCAGACCCCTGCCTGCTGCCTAGCTACAGGGCTCCACACACTGGGACAGCCAGCCCCAACACCAACACCCGGAGCCTGAAGCTGACCCCCAACTCCCAAGTCCCCTGCCAGCCTGGGGCTGCTCTGCCCCAGCTCAAACTGCTGCAATCCCAGGCACAGTGTCTGCACATGCACCCTGGACCTCAACAGTTTGAGCATCTACATGTGCCATCACGGCACCTTAAGGGCACATGTAGATGCACCCAGTGGTGTGAATCTCTGAAAAGTATTGCTATTTACAGTAAAATCATGGCCTCACTGAAGTCAATGGGTTTCAGTGGAGGCTGCATTTCACCTGCCATATTCACTGTATAAGGAATTCAGGTTTGCTCACCTTCTGTAACAAGGCTCCTAGGGTAGCAACTCCATGGGAGTGAATGAGATTTTCTTGATTAATAGGATGCCTTTGGATAAAGTGTTTTATCATCAAGATGAAAGTTGCAACAATATTCTTTTCCAGGCGAGCCTCTGCAAAACAGCATATCCTTTAGTTAAACCCTGTTTTACAGTTGTGCTATTTTGTTAAATTAGGAGGAAAGAGACATGAAATCAAATGTCTTAACTTTCTCACTGTATTCTTGAACTTCCTAACTCCCAATATATTTACCATCTAGCTGTAACCAGTTTTTAGAACCTGAAATGTAGAGCCAGAGTCATTACTTTCATCTCCAATCATGACTTTAGCGTCTATTCAATTGTGCCACTTGGACAAGGCATTCCTCTCTTTAAACTCACAATTTGGATCATCTCTCTGCACTTGCTCTCCACCTAAAGTTCAAAATGTCCTCTTCTCTCCCCTCTTTTTGTTTTGCATAGTATATCTAGAAAGATTTTTAAATTTTACTTCACCATTTTTATTCCAAAATTAATGTCTAATTTTTTCTTTACAAATACTGATTTCTAAAGGGGTTCTGTTTAAACTACAAGAATTCATGCCAAGCTGAAATTCAACACAGCTAAAAAGGTGCTTAAATAGTTTTCCCTTTTTAAATTTAAATGAGTGAAATTTGTCCATAAACAAATAGCTTGAAAAATCTAAATGAAAATGTATAGGTTACTGGTCTATAACATGAGGAAGTACTGTATTTGTCTTATCCAGCACCACTGAAACAAATGATATATTCTTCCATTAACTTTAATGGACATTGAATCAGCCTCTATTATTTTTCTAAATAGTCAAGCCACATTTTGTTTAGAAATGGAACAACTACATTTTTTACTCCTTAATATATGTCACAAATAAATAACAAAACGTTAAGATATCACAGTTAAGGTAATTAATATTCAATGTATACGCTCTTCCATTAATTTTAAGCAATACCAACACTTTGATGGCTAATTCAGATGCTCAGGAGTAAGAATAGTTTATTAGTATTATACAGTTACTACATTAAAGTAGCATTTAGTCATAGAAGCCAGATTTGAATCACTAAGTGTGCACTAATAGTGGCATCCTATTTTTTTTAATTAAATCCTTAGCTTTAACATAATTTCTGGTCCATAGTACTTTCCTACCTGAAGCCTTGGTGGAAGTTAATACTACCCAGTCTCCTTCAATAGGAGTCAGCAGTTCTGGAGGTATAGTGGTCCCATCAGACCTCTCAGGAACCTGTCCACTGAGAAAGCTGATCTGCTCCAGCAGTGGAAAAAACACATTTAATCCACCGATACAATTTATCATATCCTGAAGAGAGAGCAAGAGAAACAGACAGGAGAAAAAAAAATAGGTATATACATATTGTATGTATATTTTTAAATGTAAAAGAAAAAGTATCCTCTTCTTTAAGAAAGGCATACCATATTTACTTGACTACAAGACAAGGTTTTTCCCCCCCACAATCAGCATGGGGGGAAAAGTCCCTTATCTTACATTTGCATATAAAGAATCCTCATTAAATACACTGTCTATCATTAAATTGCTGCCAAAAGCAGCATATACTCAGCAGTAGAAATCAACTATGAAGCTGATTAAAATGCAGCTAACACTGAGCATGACTATAAAACACATGGCCCATATTGAGCAACCATGCTGAAGGGAACCTACCTTTTTTTGTGGGGGGAGGGCAATCCGATGTGCAAGTCCCAGAACCAGAAGCCTTGGAGTTCAGATGCCCTCTATTCTTGCTTGCTCCTAGCCAAAAGGCAAAGGAGCAGGTAGGGGGAAAGCACAAAAGCAGTCCCCCATTTTCACAAAATTGCTGGCAACTATTTTTTTTTTTTGGCTCTTAAAAATAATGGGCAGGTATCGCCTACACAGGGAACTGGCACTGGGCCTAGAGGTACTGCAATACCAGGCTGGCACTGGGTGGGCCAGAGCCAGCCCTGACATCCTCCCCTTAGTGCCAAAAATGCATGATCTTAGCCAAAAGGCCAAGATGCTTGTTTTTTTTTAAATTTAGTTTCCAAGGCCAAATCAGTTCCAAATTAAGAAAGAATGGGTGGGCAGGCAGGGTCTCCATGGAGACTGGCCCAGGACCCCCACAAGTAGGGTGTGCTCAGCCAGGTAGATAGGATGGGGCAGGTGGACAGGGAGTGGTGTCTAGGAACAGGACGAATGAGCAGGACCAGGATCATGGGGCAGTGACAGCACAGGGCCAGGGCCCAGGGGAGAGCTGCAATCAACTCTGCGCACATCCCTGAGACACGTGTCGGTTTCACAGGAAGGGACATGTGGGGAGTGGATTGCAGTTCAGTCCTAAGTCCCAGCCCCACACTGTCACCACCCCGCATTCCCAGTCCCACCAGCCCATCCTGCTCCCAGACACCACCCCCACCCCCCTCAAGTGTGACCCACAGGTCATATTTTGCCACCCATGCTCTAACTACACTGAGTCATTCGAGGCCAAGAAGATCATGGTATCTCCTCAGCCAAGTAAGTCTCCTGATGGGAACCTACCACAAGTATAGGTTAGTGCAAGCTATCTGAATAAAATCTTAGTGCACACAGTCTTCCTCAGTGCCAACTCTTTTACAAGTCATGGTAAGTCACCATACTGAATGCATTATACTTCCTCTTCACTTCCATCACTTTTCTTTCCCATTTCCAATGAGTCCTGTTTCTTCACCAGCCTTAAATGTCTAGCAAACAGAGCCCTAAAAGGTTCACCCAGAATCCCTCTGTTGCTTCCCTATCTCAACTTGTCACATATGATTAGTGTGGCTCCATGAGGTGAAGCCACACCAGCTTGCCCTGCCCCTTATCTGCATATACATTTTTTGAGCATCCCACAACTCATAACAAGAACACTCGGTTCCAGTCATGAGTGAGGGGCTAATCATCATATATATCCTTTGGTGCTTATGGAGTACCTATTCAGAAACTTGCAGCAGTTTCAAAAAAGGTAATGTGCATCAATTCTGGATCTGGATGAAATAAATCTATGGGTTCTATATGCAAGTTACTACAGCTACGTTTAATTCCTACAGCACTGGGGATCAGGCACGCTTTAATTTGAACTTGTAGCATGTTAAGGCCATGCCATGCAGCCCAGCATTGGGCTGCAGGGTGCAGCTTTAACATGTTACACATTTAAATTAAAGCATGATACAAACCAGCCACAAAGATGTTCCATGTTAAATTTATCATGCGATAAATGGCTGAATGTGTGGCATGTAGCAGTTTATTCAATGACTATTATGTTAATCACACAATAAATGTAATGGTTGCCAGAGGCCTTAGTTTAACAAATTAACAAACAAACAAACAAACATTTCTTAATTTAATACTATCCTTTTCAAATCCCCATTTCATAAATTTTAAATTGAAATAAAATATTAATCAAATTTGTTTCTACACTGGCTTGCTAAGTAAAATCACTCAAAACCTCAATTCTTCTTATCTAAAAAAATATTTCTTAAAGCATAATGCTCAGGGACATTGTCTACTCATTTGCATGCAAAAACAGAGTGTGCGTCTTCCTCTTCCTTTCGGGTACTGGAAAGGGACACTACTCTTTCTTCAACCTGTTTTGGGAACAGAAGCTTTTTTGGGGGGAGGAGAAGAGGAGAATGGACACGTGTTCTCATCCTTTGTCTCCCCATCTCTTTACTGCCATTAGTTCCTTCATTACTGCTCTGAACCCCATACCTCCTCATAAATGTCCCCATCTTCAGCCTGCAGAATTCTATTTTAAAAGCCTTTATTTTTCACACCTGAAAAAACGCTGATTTTGGATAGGTCTTTTTTGTACCTAGGGGTAAAAATACGAGGAAGTGTAGTCATGTTTCATATGGGAACAAGCTAAAGCTTAATAATTTACAAACAGGAAACATGTCTGAAGTCTGAGAGCATTAGTTGCACCATCTCTTTAGCCAAAAAGAACTCCTAAAGGGTGTTCACAACCATCTTTCTGAATTCTCCTCATTCTGAAGCTTCTTGAAAGACCCCAGGAGGTAAGTGCTGACTCTCTCTTTCTCTCTCAAAATAAATGCTACACTTGTTCGGCTCAACAGACTTCTGCTAAATATAAATTCCCACAGAGGCAGTGGAGTCAAAATCACATTCTATCAGGTAAGGATAGCAATATTATATCATTATCAACTGTTCATGTGAATCACATTACCGCATTAGCTAGCAAGCATGCCTCTACTTTAAAAGGAAGTATTTGCCAACTTGCACAAAGCCCATACTCCTACAATACTTCCTTGTGAAAATGAAAAGGCATGTCAGTGGAGAATAACTATGATTATATGTACACTATTCTTGACAAAGTCTTTCAAAAGAGTTTGAACTTTGTCCTTGCTAGAGAGAGCTCACATTTTATTTGTTCAAGTATTCATTCTTAAGATACTATGAAATGGTATTTACTGCAAAACTAAGAATTCTCTAAGGCATCATTCATTAGTTTGTACTAAAAGATTCCAGCTCAGTCACTGGAAATCAATGGAGTTACTCATGCATACACTGAGTCTGATTCTAACCTTTGAAATTAGCTTGTGCTAAAGAGTTGGCTGGTGGGTAAATTACTGAACAAGCTGACAAACAGGGACATAATAGCTAAAACTGCTGCACACTAAGTGGATCCCTTCCTTTTCCCAGTGATTTGCAAGACTTAGCTCTTTAGGGCAGGGATTAGCAACATCCAGCCAACAAGCAACTGGATCTGACCCACTGGCTTTGATGGTGGTCTGGTGGCAGGTGGTTTTGGGGCTGACAATGAGGAAATGTGCTGGAGCTGGACAGTGGGAAGCTGCATCCACCACAGCCAGGGAGTGGGAACAAGCAACAGCAGGAAGCAGCAGTGGTGGTGGTGGCTGAAAAGGAACATTGACCCACCTTGCACCTGAGTTGGGTTGGTTGGGCCTATGGCTCTGAAATGTTGCTGACTGCTACCTTAGGGTATTTTATGAGGCTAAGGGAACATGAGAAAAGAACTGGTCTACATGGAGGACTATATTAAATTGATGTCCATAGGTCACTTAAAGATGTAAAGGATTGATGCTGAATACTAAAATATTATTAGGAAATAATAGAACATGCTAGTATTCTTGAAGTTTTTTCAAAATACACAATATATGAACTGGGCTGATTCTGCAGTAGTCATTTGCTCATCACAGCTTTTTAATATTTAAATTTTGTTTTAAAACATTATTCATGATGACTTTATTAGTAGAATTCCTCCATACTTTTCCTAAAATTTACTGCAATTGTTACAGCTCTATAATTAATTCTCCTTGGGGGAAAAAGCCTGTCAAGCAACTTTCTGATATCATGGCAACTTCTAGCACTCCTAATGTAACCAGTATGCATTTATATCACATTGCATTGGTTTACTATACATTTACCTTGATATCCCAGTTCACTACTTTGTTTCCAGTTAACCTTCCATGTAAAAGATTTGTGGACAGGTCAAGGCAGATTGGAGTTCTGCAGGCCTTTAAGAGGAGGGAAAAAAACAGCTTCAACGTAACTGCTGAAAAATTCAAAGTTTCTGAATTACTTGTATATATTTACATAAAATATATAGCATAACACAGTAAGAAACAAAGTGGCATTGTAGTAACACTAAAGGCAAGACTTGAATGAGATAGGATACCTAGAATATATTTTTATATTTTAAGAACATAAGTCAGAGATGTATTCTTTGATACCTCTAAACTAATGATGGTGAATGCCAGGAAAAGCACTATGGGACAAATCACTCTAGATCACTCTAGACCAGGGCTGTCCAACTGGTAGCCTTCAGGCCATATACGGTCCCTGAAGGGTAAGAATGCAGCCTGTGGGCTCCTGCCTGGCTACCACCCACCCTCTACCCAGTTGCTCCTT
The DNA here is from genome assembly GCF_030867095.1 of Alligator mississippiensis. NCBI lineage: Eukaryota > Metazoa > Chordata > Crocodylia > Alligatoridae > Alligator > Alligator mississippiensis. The sequence goes on along the minus strand of NC_081827.1, from coordinate 171,959,957 downwards.
CTGTGGTGGCTGGGAGGGAGCTGGAGTGCCCAAAGCTATATGCATGGCAAAGTAGGAAACTGGATTGCCCACGCTGCAGGTGGCTGGTGCGTGTAGCTAGGGAAAGGGGGTGGGCAGGGAGTGGTGCTGTGTAGCCCAACTCCCTTCCTCTTCCAGATGTACATGACACATGCACAGCCATCCTCCCTCTCAGCCACACAACCGCACCATTCCTCCCTAGTTGCATGTGCCACACAGTAGGTGAGTAAGCTGTGCATGTCGCGTGGTGAAAAGGGGCTGCTGGAGAGCCTGCCTGGCAAATGGGACCAGTGGGGGAGAGGGGACCCCCAGATGCCCAGAAGTTGGACAGCCCTGCTTTAGATAGTGTACTTGGTTTAACGCTCTTCCTCTAACACATCCACTTCTGCCACTGTCAGAGAAAGTATTCTTGGATAGATGGACCAGTCTAACCTAGCAAGGTACTTCATATGTTCTTAAGGTATGCCTACTTTTGGAACTACTGTCTAGAATGTGTTCTTAAAAAGAAATCATGTGTTCATTTCTACCTTGGGTATATAGTGAAGGAGCACTTTACTGAGCAGATCTGCTACTTCAGACTCTTGGGATTTCCATGGAGTCAAGCAGTTTGGACCTGTAAAATATTTTAAAGAACATACTAGATCTTAATATTAGTGATATAAAATATATACATTACACTCTGCTAAAGATCCAGGACACCTTGAACCATATACCTGGTAGGGCTGTGCAAAGCTTTGGTCCCCAATTCGATTCAGTGGAGATTCAGCCAAATTTGGTGGCCAAATCTCCAAATCAGAATTGAATCAGAGGACCCTTTAATCTGTCCGAACTGAATCGTAATCCTCCAAATCGATTCAGAGAGATTCAGCATGCTTGGTAAAGACCCAGAAATGGACCAGAAGCACTTTTGGTCCACTTCTGCGTCCCCCAGGGAGTACTCTGGGAGCCCCCCCCAAACCTCCCCGGCTCAGTGACTGGTGCCTCCTGGGTCTCAGAGAACACTCAGGATCCCCCTGTCGCTGATCACCGAGCCCAGGGGGCACAGAGGGCCCCCCTTGCACACTCCCTGGCAGACATGGATGTGAACTTCCGGGTTAGCTGCCAAACACGTGGAGCACCCCCTCGCACTCCTGTGGGATGTTCCATCTGCTCTAGCATAGCAATCACAAGCTGCGCTAGTACCTTGAGGTACGTAGAAAAAAAACATTTAAAGCTGTGTCTATGTCCGAATTGCTAATTCTCTGAATCAGCATTGAATCTTCAGATTTGGCCGAATCGAATCCAGGACTTATCCGAATCAATGAATCAAATCACTGTTGCTGATTTGGGCCAAATCTGAATTAAATAGGGCCCGTTTCACACACCCCTAATGGTCATATAGGCAAAGCCCCTCACCCCTCCTCAGTTTTTAAGACATGCTTGAAATACATTATCAAAAATGTTATGGAGAAAAAACTCCTTCTTTAATTGCTAATATAGTTCCTAAAGATGAATCTTCAAAGATGAATAACTACCTTTTAACTGACTTAAAGAGGGCAAGAAAATTGAATAGTTTCACTTACAAGCCAATATGTTGGGAAGTAATTTGAGAAGACTCATGGTTGGCATTTATATACTTTTTTTTAACTTACAGCTAAAAATCTGAGGGATTTAGAAACTGAGCTAATAATTACAGTCCTGTGAAGATATAATTTTAAACATCCACAATCAGGCTGAAAGTGGATAGAGACTAGCTTAATTTTGGTCTTTACTTAAGTCGTGTAATTTAACAGTTAAGTAATATTTTTTACGACACTTTTTTCTTGGGTTACCAATCAGAACATTTTAAACTATTTTACCTAATGGGCCAAATTCTTTTAGTTTAAATGGTTGAAATCCAAACTCCACTGGATTCAATGGCGATATTAAAGATTTCACCAAATGAAATGAGAACCAAAACTAGTCAATACCTGTATTTATAATTTTGACCTAGCTAGAGAGGCTGGCAAATAAAAAAAGTAATCTGGTCTTTTTGCAGTTTTGTAAATCTGATAGGTAACAGAGAAATCTGTGTAAATGTAGCAAATTTATTTTAAGATACAATGTCTCTTTTCAAATATGCATGAAGAAATCAATTTTAAACTTGTTCATTTTTAAGGACGTATCTACCAGCTAACATAGTTATTATAGCTGAACGTTCTTACTAACATGATATATTCTTTAAAATCATCCCCATCTTTTTTTATACATTTGAACAGTGTATAGTACAATGGAGTCCCAACCCATAACTGGAGCTCAGTGATGCTATCAACACAATGACCACTTACCTGCTAAATATAATGCTTTCACCTGAGAGGGTTGGAGTGCTTCATGGAAGATGATAACTGACCCAAGCTGGCCCTCCAGAGATGTTGGACATCCCCATTCACTATCCTGGGTTCCTGCTGAGATCATCTTGGTGATCAACTCTGGTTTTGTAAGTAGCCCACCCCAGCTTGCTGGGGAAAGAATCCCACCTAGTGATGTTCGATGAGGCAGAATAGGAGAGGAGAAAGGTGGGTCTGGTATTTGAGATGGAGGTGGAGTAGTTGTCCTCTGACCAGCTGAACCAATGCAACAAGAAGTAAATGGCTGGAAACCCAAGTGTAAGGAAAAAATAATATTAAATAATGCTACAGAAAAATATCAACTATCCTTGAGACTTTCACAAAAATCAATTAGATAAAATGGAATTAAGTTTAACTAAATCCAAGAAATATTAAATGTTAATATTAGTCAGACCTGTCTGACTAAAAAAATGTAGTGCCACTGTAGCCATGATGGTCCAGGCAAATATAAGCAACAGGATTTGTTTGGTAATATAATTTATGGGATTAACTACAGAGTTGGGATAGATGTTAGATAACCTTCAGGCACAAAATGGCCTTCCAACTTGTCTAACTTCTTTCCTTTAAAAGAGAGTATTGATTTAACTTCATAATATTGTAGCCCAGGTTTAACACTGACTCGTTCCACAAAGAGGAGCGACTACATTGACAGAGAACATCCACATATTTTATTTTTCTGTATCATTTGTTTTTATAAATCATGTTGACATTTTGTTGACTGGTACTTTTTCAAGTGAATTTGATTCATTCCTGTAGAAATGATCAGATTAACACCACCATAAACTGTTGTCTCCTGTAAACATATCCACTAACCAAGGACAGCACAGATAACAGCCTATACAACATTACTCTCACTTTGAGTGCCTCTCTAAAGTACAAAAGAGAACCACCTCTAACTGTAGGAACTATTTTTCTGTTGTGCGTCATCAGAACATCATCTGTTGCAAGACTGCCAAAAAGACAGACCATTGATGCTAACTGTGATAATGCTCAGTTGATTGCAGTAGGAAAAAAAAATATAACCTGGAGTAAAATTCTTTTACATAGGCTGCTGAACAGAGATCAGTAAAGAATTCTTGGTCAACATTTATTTACTTTCTAAGCTGCTGTATTTGAGATGATCCAATGCTGAACAAGAGACATGCTGGGGATGAGCTACACTAACCTAAATGTTTTTAAACTGCAGTAACTGCTAATTGGTTTCTACCATAGTTTTTTTAAATCACCGACGAGCCATTTTCCTTTTAGTTCTCAGTTTTATTTAACATTTTTAAAGGAGATAATTTTAGAAATCAATAGATATGATGAGAAGGGCTGACTTACTTCATTCATTGCAGGAAATCTGAGTGGGGCAGATACCTTCTGCTGTCCATTGACATAAATGTAGACAAGGCTTTGACCAAAGGGCCTTTTTCCAGGCACATGAACAATAGTTATATTGTGCTAGTTTAGCAATATAACAACAAGAATTAATTAGGACATTACTAAAAAGCAATGAAATAATTCTATATAACTACTCACTCTCACTATGAAATGAGTGAAAAAAATCATTGCAGTAAATAAACTTTTATAGCATAATTGGTAGACTAGACTAAATAACCAAATCAAATGCTTCTTAAAAAAAAGTAACACAAAAATGCATGCATTAAAAAAAAATAAAAAGATTCCCCCACTCTCCCTCCCACCCCGCAAAAAGACTTGCTAAGGCTTTCTCTAGTCTCCTGATAATTTGCCAATATTTTGTTTAGTTGGGCAACATTTTAAAGGTTCTTTCTGTCAGAATTAGGAAGATTTTATTTCATTCAAGGATTTCCTTAAATTTACATAAAAAGAGAGCTGACTTTTCATAATAAGAGATTCCTCATATATAGGAAGGAAGAAGAATGGCAACATAGTAACACATTTGCATTTTCTAAGTCTTTGACTTGGAACTCATTTACAGTGTATAGACATAACAAGAGCCCAAAATGCATCCCAGCTTCCAAAACCCATCCCAAAGATCCACTCATTTGTGTATATCCTTCTTTAAAAAATGAAGTCAAAGGGACACTTGTGTCACATGTAAGAATTACTCTTGGAGAACTTAAATATCTAGAGCACTAGCATGACATTAGCATGACCATACCATAGATAATACACATAGTAAACATTACAGACCCTATCTAATTAACGCATCCAAGGATCCTTCATGACATTAATATTCCGTGAGATTTAACGTTAAAAAGGACAGACACACAGATGTACACAAAGAGGCTCTAAACAGTCTAACACAAACTAGAAAAAGTTTTTGGCATAAATATACAAATAACACATCTCTAAGACCTAAATAAGCACAGACTACTTACATGGACTGTGCCCTATTCTTAGAATTCGAATTTGTCCTTATGCAATATAAAGATTAAACCACTTGCAAAAGCTACCAGTTTTATCTTTACAAACTGAAGTTATTCTGTCCTAAACCAAGTGGGCTTACAAAGCAGGTCTTACCCAGAGAGAGTCACAAAAACAATGGTCTGGTAGCATCACTGTTGCATATTCTCGCTTTGTGCAAACAGCAACCACCAGCACTCCAGAGTAGGTAATAAAGGCCTCAAACCCCATTCCACTTCCTGTAAAAAAGCTACAGAATGAAGGAAAAAAAATGAAATACAGCACAATAAAATTTGGAAAACAATCTAGCTGTGCTATAATTCAGAACAAAACTTGCAAAAAATTGGCACACCTGAAACCATTTATCACCACTAATGGACTATTTAACCAAAGGACTTTCAATGGGCCCATTTCATTAAAACTAACAAAGAAAAGTAAATAGCATAGGTACAAGGAATACTAAACAGGTCCTGGTGTGCAAGTCAAAAGCGTTCCACAAAATCTCTCAAAAAAGCTGGTAACCATCCCCCTCTTTTATATGATGGTGGACCCAGGGTCTCAGCATGCAGTGCTCTAGTTTGATTCTCAGAGTTTCAGCTGGTTTCAATACAAAGTACAACATACCCTAGTTTTTGCAAGACATGCCACTGTAATAAAGAAAACACAAGCCTGCAACCTGTCCCATTTTATGCAAATTTAAAAATGTCTTTAGACATGTTTTGTCCAATATCTTCATCAATGATCTGGAAGAGGTTATGGAATGCACCCTCAGCAAGTCTACAGATGACACCAAGCTGGGGGGAGTAGAAGAACTGGTGCATATCAGTTGGGTCTCAGTAGTCAAGCAGCAGATGGCAGGGAAGAGTCTGGAGCTGAAGAGTGCCCCTGAAAGTGCGAGAGCACCCTGGGAATGTGTCTCAGAGGTGCAATCAGGCTGTGTGTCTGGGAACAGGGTGAATCACACATCAAAAGTAAGAGGAAGACTAAAAAATCATAGGTTCCTTATGGAAGACAGAAGGCAATCTAGTTACAGAGGATACAGAGAAAGCTGAAGTATTTCATGTCTTTTTTACTTCAGACTTCACAAACAGGGACAAAAACCAGATGACAAGTGCACTTGGTAGCAAAGACAGGGAAGGAGACAAACAACTTGGAAGACAGTGATCACCTTTGGGAGACAGTGATCACCTTATAATAGAATTCAACATAAGACGGCGAGTGGGTAAGGTAACTAGTAGGGTGAAAGTGCTAGACTTTAGGAAAGCTGATCTCAATGCACTCAGGCGATTAGTCAAGGAAGCACTGCAGAGTAGGAGTTTTGATGGGATGGGAGCCCAAGAAGGGTGGCTGCGCCTAAAGGAAATGATCCTTCGGGCACAAAGCAAGACGATCCCCGAGCGAGGCAAAAGAGGGAAAGGGGCCAGGAGGCCTCCATGGCTGACCAGAGAAATCCAGGGCAGCCTAAGGGCCAAAAGGGGAGCACATAAAAAGTGGAAACAGGGCAAGATCACTAAAGATGAATATACCTCCTCTGCTCGTGCTTGTAGGGAGGCAGTTAGGCGGGCCAAAGCTACCATGGAGCTGAGGATGGCAACCCAAGTAAAAGACAACAAGAAATTTTTTTTTAGATATATTGGGAGTAAAAGGAAGGCCCAGGGAGGAATAGGACCGCTGCTAAATGGGCAGAAACAACTGGTGACAGATAGGGGGGACAAGGCTGAACTCCTCAACGAGTTCTTTGCCTCAGTGTTCCTAAGTGAGGGGCACGACAAGTCTCTCACTGGGGTTGTAGAGAGGCAGCAGCAAGGCACCGGACTTCCATACGTAGATCCTGAGGTGGTGCAGAGTCATTTGGAAGAACTGGATGCCTTTAAATCGGCAGGCCCGGATGGGCTCCATCCGAGGGTGCTGAAGGCACTGGCCGACATCATTGCAGAGCCACTGGCGGGAATATTCGAATGCTCATGGCGCACGGGCCAAGTCCCAGAAGACTGGAAAAGGGCTAACGTGGTCCCCATTTTCAAAAAGGGGAGGAAGGAGGACCCGGGCAACTATAGGCCAGTCAGTCTCACCTCTATCCTTGGTAAAGTCTTTGAAAAAATTATCAAGGCTCACATTTGTGAGAGCCTGGCAGGGCAAATTATGCTGAGGGGAAACCAGCATGGGTTTGTGGCGGGCAGATCGTGCCTGACCAACCTAGTCTCTTTCTATGACCAGGTTACGAAACGCCTGGACACAGGAGGAGGGGTGGATGTCGTATACTTAGACTTCAGGAAGGCCTTCGATACGGTATCCCACCCCATACTGGTGAACAAGCTAAGAGGCTGTGATGTGGATGACTGCACAGTCCGGTGGGTGGTGAATTGGCTAGAGGGTCGCACCCAAAGAGTCGTGGTAGATGGGTCAGTCTCAACCTGGAAGGGTGTGGGCAGTGGGGTCCCGCAGGGTTCGGTCCTTGGACCGATACTCTTTAATGTCTTCATCAGCGACTTGGACGAGGGAGTCAAATGTACTCTGTCCAAGTTTGCAGATGACACAAAGCTATGGGGAGAAGTGGACATGCCGGAGGGCAGGGAACAGCTGCAGGCAGACCTGGATAGGTTGCACAAGTGGGCAGAAAACAACAGGATGCAGTTCAACAAGGAGAAATGCAAAGTGCTGCACCTAGGGAGGAAAAATGTCCAGCACACCTACAGCCTAGGGAATGACCTGCTGGGTGGCACAGAGGTGGAAAGGGATCTTGGAGTCCTAGTGGACTCCAAGATGAACGTGAGTCGGCAGTGTGACGAAGCCATCAGAAAAGCCAATGGCACTTTATCGTGCATCAGCAGATGCATGACGAATAGGTCCAGGGAGGTGATACTTCCCCTCTACAGGGCATTGGTCAGACCGCAGTTGGGAGTACTGCGTGCAATTCTGGGCGCCACACTTCAGGAAGGATGCGGATAACCTGGAGAGGGTACAGAGAAGGGCAACTCGTATGGTCAAGGGCCTGCAGACCAAGCCCTACGAGGAAAGACTAGAGAAACTGGACCTTTTCAGCCTCCGCAAGAGAAGGTTGAGAGGCAACCTTGTGGCTGCCTATAAGTTCATCACGGGGGCACAGAAGGGAATTGGTGAGGATTTATTCACCAAGGCGCCCCTGGGGGTTACAAGAAACAATGGCCACAAGCTAGCAGAGAGCAGATTTAGACTGGACATTAGGAAGAACTTCTTCACAGTTCGAGTGGCCAAGGTCTGGAACGGGCTCCCAAGGGAGGTGGTGCTCTCCCCTACCCTGGGGGTCTTCAAGAGGAGGTTAGACGAGTATCTAGCTGGGGTCATCTAGACCCAGCACTCTTTCCTGCTTATGCAGGGGGTCGGACTTGATGATCTATTGAGGTCCCTTCCAACCCTAACATCTATGAAACTTGGAGTAGTAGAACACATTAGGGATTATTACTTAAAGAAGCTAGATGTTTTCAAGTTGGCAGTGTCACAGTCCACCTGGCCTCATGGCCAGAGCTGGAGGTGGGACTGGGGATTACAGGTTGGAGGTCAAAAGCCATGACTCAGGCACCAAATATCAAGCCAGGGTCAGGATCCAGGGATCAGAGGCCCAGTTACCAAATCTGAGAGCATTTATACATGTTCGCTGGGATTGGGGGGGGGGGGGGGGGGGGGGGGGGGGGAGAAATGCTTTAATTAGAGCATCTCTGAGAGCCACTCTAATTAAAGCGCCCAGAGTGAGCGTCTCGTGTATCAGCATCCCTGCAATGAAAAAAGGTGGGGGGGGGGGTCGGGGGGCGGCACTTTAACTAAACCTCATAAACCTCATAAAGCACCCCTGCCACCACTTTGAAGCAGAGAGACGCTGATACATAAGATACTAAAGTCTGCTGGAGCGTGGTAATTACCATGCTCCTGCAAACTCGATTAATTGAGCCTGCTCTGACACACTATAATTGCAGCATGTCACAGCAGCCTCACTGCACATGTATAGGCACCCCGAGAGGCAATCCACAGGATGAGGTCCAAGAACAGAGCCAAACCAAGTTCAAGAGCCAGGAAACAGATCTGCAGGGAAATCCAAGGCTAGAACCAGGAAGGGACAGGAGCTGGGACAAGAGCTGCACAGGGACTGTAGACCAGTAAGTTGTGAAGCAAGGCTCTGGTTCTGGAGGAATTCCTTAAAAGCAGTCCTAGAACCAACCAGAGGGAAAGGCCTGGCAGTCCTTGATTAGTTGTTAAGTGAGAATGACCCAGTTAAAGGGCTACACAGCTGGAACCTGACTGAGCTTTACACAGCTGACCTGGTTACCCAGGCTGCAAGGCAGGAGTCTGAATGGGAGGTACCCTAGGGTACTAAAGGAACTGGCTGAGTAATTTCAGAAACACAACCTATCCTCTTTAAGAACTGGTAGAGTTTGGGTGAAATCCAAGATGAATGGAAAAGGGTAAAATGCTCATCTTTAAGAAAGGGAAGAAGGAGGATTTGGGGAATTAAATGCGTCAACCTGACCTCAATACATGGAAAAAATCATGGAGCAGTGTGACGGCCAGAACCAAAGAAATGAATAAGCAATAAATATGTGTTTCTTGGAGGCATTTGGAATTTTTGTCTAATATAAAGCTTGTAAGGTTGTAACCTTCAAATGTAACTTGCCTGTCATAAGTTTAACCAAAATGATAAAACTAACTGTTTGTGGACTCCTGACTGAACCTCAAAGGCGAAGCTATAGCTGTAAGATTAGCTGACCTAACTGTTTTTGCTCAGAGTTCAGCCTTGATGATAAAAACTGGATTCAACTGCCTGGTATACCCAGCACATTCCAGGAAAGCACATCTCAAGAAAGCATAGTCAGAGAAATCTAAAGGGGTTGGATTTAGGCAGAGTAATGTTCATTTCAAACCTGAAGATGCTGCATTGTAATTTGCATATTGGATAAACCCAAGTTTGGGTAGTAACCTTTTATGATAATTTTTAACACCTTTCAATCTCACAGGGTAACAGCTATAGGGCAAGATTGTGAGCGACTCTAAAGCCAACAGATTAGCATAAAATTAGGTACAAAAAAATCACGTGTCAGGTAACCAGCAGGAAGGAGGGAACAGAATGGTAATTGCTTTTCCAAGCCGGGATCTGAACTCCCGGTGTGAATGAGGATTGGATCCTGATCAAGGGATATTCCCTGGTAACCCTTCCAACAGCATCGATTGGGGATGCCTAACTTTGCTGGAATCACTTAGTGCACACCTGGCATTGATGGACTATCAATATGTTGCCAACCTATGTCTGTTTATTTGTTGTTTTAAACAGCCCAGTGGCTGATACAGTCGCAGCACACAGTCAACCCGCAACTAAGTTGATATACTCACAGTGCCCAGCTGGCCTGTGACAGAGCATGTCCTTAAGGAACTTACTATATCAAGCATCTAGAGAAGGTGATCAGAAAAAGCCAGCACTGATTCACCAAAAGCAAGTCATATTAACCAACCTAGTTTTCTTCTACAATAAGGTAACAAGGCTTTTGACACTGTCTCCCATAACGTTCTCAGTAACAAGCTAAGGAAAGGTGATTTAAATGAAGGTACTGTATGATGAAGTCCATAACTGGTTAGATCATCATACCCAACTAGTAGTCAGCAATGGCTCAATGCCTAGTTGGAAAGAGGTATCAAGGGGGTTCCACAAGGGTCTGTCCTGGGTCCAGATTGTTCAACATCTTCACTGATGATTTGGATGATAGGACTGAGTGGGAACTTAGCAGATCTGTAGATGGCACCAAGTTGGGTACAGTGGCAGACACTCTGGATGGCAAGGCAAGGACCTCGGTCAGAATGATCTGGGTGGACTGGAAAAACGGTCCACAATCAATCCGATAAGATTCAACAAGGACAACTGCAAAGTCCTACACTGGGGACAGAATAATTGCATACACAAATACAGACTGTGGAATGACTGGCTAGGCTGCAGTACTGCAGTGAAGGACCTGGGGGTTACAGTGGACTACAACCTGAATATAAAAGGCAACAGTGTTCTTATTACAAAAGAAGCCAACAGCATGCTGGATTGTATCAACAGGAGTGTCACTTGCAAATCAAGGGAAATGATTCTTCTGCTCTATGCAGCATTGGTGAAACTTCACCTGGAGTTGTGTGTCCAGTTTCAGGTCCCACATTTCAAGAAGGATGTGGACACACTGGAAAGAGTCCAGTGCAGAACCACAAAAATGAATAGGGCCTTGGGAAGCAAGACTTAGAGAAAAGGCTAAAAGAACTAGGGTTATTTAGTCTGGAGAAGAAAAGACTGAGGGGGGACTTGATAATAGTCTTCAAGTACAGGAAGGGCAATAACAGAGAGGGCAGCAACAGGCTTTTCTCTCTGTGACCATAACAGACAAGAATAGGAGCAATGGCCTCAAGCTGCCAGAGAAGAAATTTAGGTTGGGGATTAGGAAGAACTTTCTGACCATGAAGATGATCAAGTCTTAGAACAGGACTACCTAGGGAAACTGTGGATGGTTTAGTGAGGGATAATCCTGCCTGGAGTGGAGGGCTGGACTAGATGACCTTGTAATGTCCTTTTCAGCTCTACTTTCCTATGATTGTTCCATACCCCTTCATTGGGAGGAGCACATAGGGTTGGACTATGAAGGGCTGTAGGAAGAGCACGTGCTCCAGCTACAGCAGTGTTTGGCAAGAGGAGCCAGGCCAGGCTGGAGGAGTCAAGTGCAGGCACATCCAAGGCTATTAAAGTAAGACTACCCTCCTTCCTCATCCACCCAGCAGCCCCACAGGGTACAGCGGAATTTTGCTTAGGCACACAACTCATTAGTTATGCCTCTACGCCTGCTGGCTTAAGGTTTATCAGATAACCCTAATATATAGGCAGGAGTATATGATATCACCCTGCTTGAGAACCACTGCAGTAAGCAGAGGCAGTACAACAGTGGTTCTCAACTGGGGATACTGCCAAATTCAAAAAGGGTTTGAGGGGGGCTCTGACTGTAAAAGGGGTGAGAACTACTGGTGTAGAGTTTGGACTCTGGATGGGTTTTTTGATGCACATTTTTGATACACACAAAAGCCCTAGGGCATGCCCTAAACTGGCAAACAAGTACTTTTGTGAGTATAGTTTATTTCGCTTGCCAAACCTACATAAGCATAAGCTATATCAGCAATGTATTTTTATACCAAAATAAGCTTTATCTATAATAGGAAGGCTTGTTAGCTTTTCTTATGTAAAAACTCTAATGTAGTCTTCAAGACATGCTAAGAAATACTGTCAGACTTGCACCTGAGGAAATGTAGCTATTATTATGGAGCAGAGACATTTTGTCCATGATCATATTGCATTTTACCATTGCATAATCCTCCTATGAAATGAAAGCTACAACATATTTAGAGACCACAAAGCATGAGGATAGCAGTAAGGCCAGTCTTGTCATGCTTTAACTCAGTTGTAAGCTTAAAAATATTTCTCAGTTTAGTAACAATTGTAATTTTACTCATACATCTCTTGACACCCTGCTATCTTAACCCAAGATCTCCAACAACAATCCTTAACCAGTGAGCAGACATATGGTATCATATACAATATACTAACTCCACCAACTTATTAGAAGACACAATTTATTGTGAATTCAATTTAATGACCAATACTACTACTCTAGCATTATCAAACCCAAATCCAAATGCAGCTCTTCAATCTTATGTTGTAATCTCGTCAGATTTCAAAAACTGAAGGGGTCTGGATTTAAATATACAAGAAATGGTGCTGGGAGTTCAGCAGATGGCACTGTTCACCGAGTAATGCTGTGCTCATAACCCAACATAATGTTATCTGGTGCTGTGCTACTGGAAACCCAGCATTTCAGATTTAAAAAAAAATAAAATCAAAGCCTGAACTCTCTGGTCATTAAAAAGGAAGGTATTATTTCCTGATATAATTCACAAAAGAAGAGGGTTAACTCTGGTGTCCTGGCCAAGTACAAATTTAGACATTATCCTCTGCAATTCCAGCTGCAGTTTTCACTAGAACTAGCTGCATTTTATGACCTGTTAGACACTATGGAAACATGTTAATATATGTTTACATGCCCAATATGTGGTCCATTTCCCTCCTGTTTTCAAACAGAAAAAGCCATCCTGCAATCCTTGTGGGAGGCAGTATTTTAGCCTTCTGATTTAACCTGAATACAGTTATAGAATTGGGTGTTCCTGTCCTGTAAGTCTGCATTCCTGTAGCAAACTAAACTCTGAGAGTGGATGGATAAAGCTACCACTGTGACATATGCAAATATAATGAATCAGCATGTGTAAATCTTACAGTTACTTTCTGTTAAATCAGCTCATTCCAATACATGTTGAGTTTTACTTTGTGTTTTCAAGACAATCTGTGCCTGCCAGTCTGGCAGCACTTTCCCATACTTGTGGATGGAATAATTTATTATGAAGGCCCTGGGACAACATAACAATTGCCATTTACAAACTCAAACAAAAAGTATTTTGGTACAAAATGTGCTATATAAATGTGAACATTAGTACCAAGTATGTGACAGGGAGTACATTACCCAGAACTGTTCTACCACACAAAGTAATCATAGCAAGCATACCTGTACAGTTGCTTCCTCTTGCCACCCTTGCTGCTGAGGCCAGGAATTGCTTGGTCCTGATCGAGACATAGCCAAACATTGAAAGAAAAGGCAGAGCCTGGCCATTTATGAATAGGTGGCACAGCAATTCCTGCCATGCTATGGGATAAGTCAAAATATTGCAAGGCACTGTCCAGGCCCTGCTTCCGAGCCATTGCCAGAATTGCACGCATCACAGGGATGACATAAGGGTGAGGCTCTTTTGGTTCATCAGTCCTCAGGAGTTGTATTAGTTGAAGCAGTTCTTCAGAGCTCATTGACTGACTCCCCAAAGACCCTAGAAGGGCAATCATGTTCTCAGCAAGAGTGCAATGGAGGGCAGAGTGGAAGTTTAACGTCTCAATGATGCGGGTGACCATGTTTGCATTGACACATGTTGCACGGCTCTGCCTGTTAATACAGCAGATTCGCCTCAACCAATTTGAGATGAAGATCTGCAGGTCATGTGACTCTAGTTCTGGAAGCCACTGGATTAGCAGCAGTAAGGGCTGGACATTACTAATGCCCAACAGTCCAACAGACATGTGGTCACCTTCAACAGCCTAGGAAAGAGCAGAGAACTCAAAAGGTGAGCTACTGTTCTACTGAAATAAAATAATGCTACAAAAAACTATCCAAGAGACATAACCATTCTGGTTAACGTTCAAAATAAGCTCATCTTACCATATTCATAAGTTCTTCCAGCAACTCCCGTGAGGGCTGACCCAGAGATTTGAGTACCTCATATAAATGTGCATAACCAATCCGTTCTTTAAAGACCTCCTGAAGATTAAAAAAAGTTTCATTAGAAAAGAAGGCACAAATGGCTTGTCTGCCTTAATGAGATTTAATCTAATAAAAACACTAGAGGCAAAGTAATTCAGGTGTTAGGATACCCTTTATAAAAATACCACAGATCTTGATCCAATGCCTAGAGAAATCAATATAATTTGTTTTTTCTATAAGTGGCTTCAAGAAAACAACTTCATGAAAGTTTTCGTTCTAGCAGGCAAATTACAACAGAAGTATATCCTAAAAAGCAAGGCTGCATTTTACTTAACACTACACCATAAAAAAACTCCAGTTTTAATATAAGTGTTAATCATTACAATACAAAAATATAACAACATAACCATTTTCATATATTTCCATGTCCTTTCAAATTTATTACAAAACACATTTTTTTTCAAGGCGAACTAGCACATAAGCAGAAAAAAACAAAACAAGTACAGGTTCAGCATGTGAAGTACTCAGTGACAAATCTGAATGAAATATTTTTCTGAAAGAACAACATTTGAAAAATGTGCAATAGAAAAATATTTTTAAAATATTCTTAAAATTGGTTACTTTTACACTGAAAAACAACTCTCAAAAACTATGAAACTTAAACAGATACAAATCTCTATCAGTCAATGAACAGCAAATAAATCCTGCTAAATGAATACGCTATTTCCGCATTGCTTTGATTGCTTTCTGTACTAATGCTCAAAAAATTAAATGAATAAATGTTTTAGCAGATGCAGGGTTTTAGGTGATGTGCATATAGAAAAGAGCACGTGTGTAAGAGTGTGCTGAAAATTTTTCCAAAAAAATGTTGTAGGATCTAAATACTTGTCTACAATGTATCCATATCGCACCCAGGATTGTCACCACAAAGCATGCCCTGACCACTTATTCTTCCTCTACCAAATCCTATAAATGAGACAATATAGGTGTCCAGGAATGCTGATGATAAAACAATTCTTATAAGATCTTACATTTAAAAAATGGAACAAGAAATGAGATGAGAGCTATCATAAACAGATCAGTGTATGTGTATACATACCTTAGCAGCCGGAGATTTGTGCATTACTGCTGTAAGGGCTTGAATGGTAGAAACTGCCAAGCAGTCTAGCTGCCCCTGAAACACCTGACAGCACAAGAAACAAATATTAAAAACAAACATTAACTATAATTCTGCTTTGCTGGATACCCTGTGCACCTCAGTCAGGATGAAAACAAGAGTTAAATTAATTAAACATGCTTCAAAATCATCATCCCATCAACACGGATTTCATGACAGCCCAACCTACAAGAGAGGATATATAATGACAGACAACTAGCGACATACTTCAGGAGAGGAGAAGCATTCACACACATTACAGTTCAACAGTCTAACAGACAAACTTACAAGCTTTCCTCATGCTGTAATGGACAACCTCAAAAGGGAGGGAGGAAAAGAAATTAAACAAATCCTTTTAGCATATGTGCATCGCAGAACACTCAAGTTCTGCAATCAGTCCTTTAACCAGCTTGGGGTTAACAGATTTTCTTTTTAGTGCAGATTCCTGCACATCAGAGCAACGCACAGAAGTGATTAGTTAAAATAGTACAGTCTACTGATTTCATCAACTATCATATCACCTGGTGGTCAATACACTTCTTCCAGACCAACTGAGGTACAAATTCATTCCCTTTTATTTTTTTTCTGTGAATATTTCTGAATCTTGAGACTTTTTTCATCTTGCTTTATGAACAGAAAATATTGTACCACTCTACCAGTAGGTCAATGTATAAGCCTGACTGGCAGAATGGTGAAATGAACAGACTCCATATGACAGCCACTGAAATAGTATCACATATCAGACACGTTTGGACAGTGAGAAGTCAAAATGAGAAGACAACATTAGGTGAATAAATGTTTATGTTTACCCTCACACTGAGTTTCTAAAAAAGCCCTGGCTATTTATCAGAACTAGGTGTTTTAGACTGCAGTCCTTCCTTGCATTTAGCATTGCAGCATCTCTGATTCAGTAAAACCTTTTATGCTGATATAAGAAGCGATACAATAAGAATCTGCATTTGATGTTTTCAATTATGCTAATGAAAACTCAAAACAGGCTCTTCCCACCTCCCAGATTCAGCCTGTCCATTGTACTGTGCACATTTGTTCTTGACAAAACAAGCAAAGAATCAGAACATTAAATACAACCATAGAGATTCACAAACAAAGCCCCAGAACCCAATACACCACAGTGCTAAGAAAAAAAAGTATACAAGAAAAAAAGTGAAATCACCACCAGGTTGATAGTGTTGATATTTGGATTTTATTCATGTACTTCACCTTCCTCAGATTAAAAACTGCACATCAGGGAATAAATGTGTTTTGATGTCTGCAATTTGAAGCCTATCTGTACAGTTAAAAGATTAGTTGTTAGTGATAACAAATACTCATCTGTGCAGCAGCATAATTTCATCTTGCTGCAGCAGTGTAAGGAGAATGGTTAAGGTGAAGTACAGGAATCATTTTTATTACTGACTGGACTGTCTCTGGACTTCAACTGAAGCAAAATGCGAGTTGTGTAGATACCTGGTCCTCAGTCATTTCTGTCAGTAATTTGTTGGCAAGGTCTTTTTCACTCTTGTCTGCCACTTTATTGTTAGCATTTAAAAACAGCTGTTAGAAACAGAGACAAAAATAATGGAAAGAGGTGCATTAAATAGTTGCCCGCAGCCAAACTGGGAAGGCTGCCATGAATTTATATTTCATATACAACCTGCAAAATCTTACATGGGTGAGCCACATGTATATTAGTCTTTTGTTAATTCTTCTAGTAATAAGGTTACACCAAACCACTGTTAAATACTTACTAGATTTTTTTTTTTCAGAAACAGATCAACAGATGTCATTAGTAAGACAATTAAGCAGTGCTTTTGTTACTGACTTAGTGCTCTTAAATTAATGGAAAGTAAGATGCAGGATAGGAGGTTATCAGACTCTTACTTTTTTTTTTAAAAGAAGGAAGATTGTATAGTTTTAATAATGGGAAAGACAAAGAAGCATACAGATGCCTCCTAGCATTTTAGTCTGGTTTTACTGTCCATAAGGAGCACAGATACCGACTGCTATAGATTTCATAATCTTGAGGTAACAATGGCAGATGTTTTGCTGGGGATATAATCTTCAAGATACGCTGGAGAAGGGTAAATTTTTCAGGAGCTTTAACTGAGGGCATGTCTTCATTACAGTCACAGCAGCTCTAAGGTCAACATTACCATGGCTAGACAGTCACTGATGCCTGAGATAACCCAGATATCATCTCTATGCCAGGAGTAGGAAACCTTTTCCAGCTGCAGGCCAGAATGATCCATCCTGGGTCAGCAGTGGGCAGAGGCACTAAGACCCTTCTGCCATTGCCAGCACTCATCTCTCCAGAGGCAAAGGGAAATTGCCCACAGCCAGCACTTCTCCCACAGCAGCACAGGGAAAGCTCCCACAGCTGGTGTTTGTCCCTGTGGCACCATGGAGAGATGGCCTCACCGCTCCACCAAATGCCATCAAAACCGCAGGTCTGCAGACTGGATCTAAAGCTTCTGCAGGCTGTAGGGTGCTAACCCTTGCTTGTTGCAGTCATTTTTTCAGTGTGGCAATTTATGTTCTTCAAATGACTGAAGTAGAGAGACATCCCCATTCAAAACAAAAGCTTTGCTCTCTTCTGCTTTTTTAGATTTGATGTTCAAGAGACTCTTAGAAATGCATGGGTTTCCTGATCAAAAACTTAAAAAGGACATTTGGAAGCACAGGAGTGCCAACTTAATGCAGAGAAAACACTCAACAGAAAACAGAGTTGAAAGAAACTATTTTTAAACATCACTTTTTTTTGTACTCACTGGCCATGTCTATATGTGCGCTTTACTGTGGAGAAGACTAATTGGCTGCAAAGTTAAAAGATTAGTCACCATCACTATCTACATGCACAACAGTAGTAGCCACAGTAAACTAATTAACACTGCCTGAACACAGTACTATCAGGGACAGTACTATTTTATGGTGGAGTCACTATAAAGTAATACCGTCAGGGACAGTACTATCTTGCAGAGGAGAAATTAACTGTGATGAAACAGCTGTGTAGATCTTGTGCCCAGGAGCAATTTACTCTGGCTCAAACTGCTGCAGAGTTTATTGCTTCAAATTAATTGCACATGTAGACACCCACTGGAGAGTATGCTCATAGTAAAGACTCTCACTCTGTATTCAAGGACAAACACTGAACACACTCAAATATGCTACTTTGTATGACAGATGTGTCAGAACACATTTCGAAAACACAGATCATTTTGAAAGGCATTTGTCAAGATTAAATCAGTTAAACCCCTGGTGACACTGAAAAATAACTAACTATAATATGTTTAGGAAGTTATAGCATTAGCAATCGGAGATAAAACCATGAGCAGAAAATGACAGGTGTGAAAAAATAAAATGACTGCAATTTGTTATTGTGTGATTTTCCATAATAGATCTGTAGAAGGGGAAAAAAAATGAGATTTAGAAACTATACATGTATTAAAATTCTCATAAACAGTGCTCTCTCTGCCTTTAATTCTTTCACCCTGAAGAATATTAACTTAAAAATGTTTTCTTCAGCAGCTATACAGGAAGGCATAATGATCACTGCCCTTCCCCAAACCTATTCCTTTTTTAAGGAGGTTACCCAATAACAAAGTTCTAGATTTATGAAGTGGCAACGTAAGATGTTGTTAACATATAGATAAACCCCTCTCAACATCCAAGTACAACCTCCTTTTACCCAAATGTTACAGGTAACAGCTATAATTCTCAATTAAATGAGGTATTAGATCAATCCCTAAACTGTCTGATCAATTCAGAGCTAATGATCTGGGTGCATAGCCAAAGCAAAATGAAAAGAAAGTGGCTCTGCATAAGATACAAAAGCTTCAGTTAAGGTTAAGTGAATTGAAGATAAAGAGGATTTGAAAAGCTGTAGACAAT
The DNA here is from genome assembly GCF_030867095.1 of Alligator mississippiensis. Lineage (NCBI taxonomy): Eukaryota > Metazoa > Chordata > Crocodylia > Alligatoridae > Alligator > Alligator mississippiensis. Next base: position 171,940,818 of record NC_081827.1, on the reverse strand, counting down.
TTTGAGATACGATCAGTAATATGTGCTGACTGCCCCTCCTAACACTTAACTTCTGGGAAAAACACCAACTGAAGTAAATTGTGATTCAGCTCTTATTCACTCTCCTCCATGAAAGCCTCTAACTGTCCAGACTTAGTAGAGACAATTTATTCTAGTGTGTCAAATACTATTCTGGTGTACTGATTCTATTATCCACAATAGGGGCACGCAAGTGAATACACAAGTCTGGCAGATTGCCACGGATGAGAAAAAAGTATGTTTAACAAGTTCTGCCTGGCTGCCGAAGGTGTTCAGCACAAAAACTGCCAGCCTCAAACTGACTTAATCTTTGCAGTATGGCTTTGAAGAGAGTTGTACTGTATTTAGAAGAAAAAAAAGTGTCGTTGTCTTAGAAAAGGCTAAGTAGTACTGTATATAAAACGTCAATACATAAGAACCACTTCAGCATGAAAGTAGTGAAAATTACAGGGTTCATCTACACGTTCACATTTACTGCACAGTAACCTGAAATTACTGTGCAGTACAGGCACGCATCTACACGTGTGCGCCTGTACCGTGCAGTAACTATAATGACTTAGGCCGAACTGCATGATGCAAGTATCAAATTTATGCCTGATTAATTACTGCATGGTAACGCACATGCAGACACCTTACTGCGCAGTAACACTGTGCATGTGGACTGATTTGGGACTAACTATAGTCCCAAGCTAGACCACACACACACACACACACACACACGCATACGCACACGCACACGCACACGCACAGTGTTAACGCTCTTTAACGCCTGCACATGTAGATGCTGACCTATTTCCATTTACTGCAAAGTAATGCACACTTAGACACGTCCACAGGGTATGATTCAAGAAGGACTTCTGGTGACAATTTTGTATAGTGCAGCACACACACAAAAAAATTAAAGCAGAGTGGCTGCTCCAGTTCTCACTGAAGTCAATACGACTTCAACCCTAGAAGCGAGCTAGTGTCCACATGAATCAGCTAATCACCTGTAGTTTGATAGTTTAAGAATCAGGCTAGAAACGAAATAATTATTTTACAGAAGCCTAGTAAAGACTGAAAGGTACAGAAATGAGTATGTTCCTAGACGGACGCTGAAAAAAATATGGAAAGATGACACAATATTTTCAACCAGAAGTTAAAGCAAATACTATGTAAAACCCCAGTATGGTTCTCCTGAAGGCATCTGGGATTTTGCTTCTCATTAAAATAAATCACAGCTAACTCAGACAATACTTAGTACATGGACATTGTATTTAAAATATTTCCTAATCATAAACTAGAGGAAACGTTGGAGAATAATTCACATATTGTGGCTGGCATTAAACTATTTAAAAACATTCAATACAGACATATCAACAGAAAAAAAATACAAAACTCTTAAAAGGTTCTTAGTGTTTATGCCCATTTTTGTTGCAGGAAAATCCATCTTAGGACAGCATAATAACTTCAGTGGCAGGCACTGGTTTACAATTAATTGCCATCTGGGATTAATACTGGAACTGCATAAATATTCACAGGAAATATGAACATTATGTCCTATCTAAAAGAAGACAGCATCCAAGGGGAGCATTTTGTAACAGCTTAGGTTCATTTATATAGTTCAGCTATGTTGAAATTGCCACCAAGTAGTTTGAAATATTTACAGCTGAACACCAGACTGGATTAAAAATTTTTTTTTTTTTAAATTAAGAAACACCCACACAAAAAATGTATCCCTAAAATTAGAATTTATCCCTCCATCTGGTAAGCGTTATAAGCAACTTCTCAGTGACAAATATACTCATAGTAGGAAAGATCAATTCTGATACCAAACTAAAAATGTAAAGAAAGCTAAAACTGCACACATCTATTAAGCAGTCTCTGCTTTAAATATATTTAGAAGATATGGAGCATGTCTACTTCATAAAATTCTAATTATTCAAAACTTTTGAAACATTCTCCAAGACAATGGTAATAAACAGGCCCAGTCCTTGACTTCGTTCATGTGTATACTAAGTAGAATTTTGTCTAATTTAGAAAGAATTACAAAAGTATTTAATGTAGCTACACTGTCATAAGAAGCACTTTGTTACAAGAAAGAATATATTCTTATTAATAGAAATTTACCTTGCAGTTCTGCAGGAGGCGGATGAGATGCTCAAAGCAATTGCTGTTAAGGAAAATTGCCTGCAGAACAGGCCTGTCTGTGCAATCTAACATGGCTGTGATGGTGTCTATAAAAATAAAAAAATACATCAAACAAGTAGTACACTAATCTTTTAATTTGCTTTCCTTAAAATATCCATTTGATAAAAAAGAAAAATACATAGCACACAAAATATATTGTATTACAAACCACAGTCAAATATTATTAATGTTTTGATGAAAGTAAGTGAATTGGTGCATAAACCAACAGGTCTAGAGAACATTTTAATCTAGCAGAAATGAACACACAACCTACTAAACCTGGAAACATTTCAGCAACCAAACATCTTCGATTGCCTTTGGGTTCTGATTAAAATCACTGTCGTTTACAAGTATAAAGCAGCATGTTTTTCATATTTAACACCTATGCTCATATTTGCTTCCTCATTAGCAAATCATTCCTCAACATTACAGTGCAGTCCTATTTTGCCAGTGCTGTGTATCACCTCATTCTTCTCTCAAAATACTGAGAAAATTAAAGTGCTTGGGGCTATAGATGTTTTTAGTTTACATTTTCACATTCTGCTTCATCAGCTTAAGAAATTAATACCAACCTGTGCCAGGGGCACAGGATCGGAAGAGGGGGAAGCCTCGCTCAGAGGCAAACCCCAGACCGTAGAAAAAAAAAAAAGAAGGAAACAGCATACCTGTTTCAGGGGCTGGGAGGAGCAAGGAAACATAAGGCGAGAAACCGACCGCGGGGTTTGTAAAATGTGCCCATATACAGCTGGAGCTGGGTGACGTCATGATGAGATGCCGCCCGGCGGAGATGAAAGGAAGCCGTGAAAGTGCAGGAGGGCCACTGAAGACTGGAGGAACACCGGGGAACCACTGGATAGAGGGCATCTAGCCGCTGCAGCTGGCAGCAGCAGCAGCAGCAACAGCAGCAGCAAAGGATCCCTGAGCCGGATTAGACCGGTGGGGATCGAAGACACTGGCAGGGGAGCCAGCAGGAAGGCTGGCAGCAGCGGCGGCAGCAACAGCAGCAGATACACCAGCGGTGGTGAAGGCAGCTGGAGCGGCAAAGGATCCCCGAGCCAGATTAGACTGGTGGGGATCAAAGATGCCAGCAGGGGAGCTGGTAGGAAGGCCAGCAGTGGCAACAGCAGCAGCAGCGACTGCAGTAAGAGCTGTGGGGAACCCCAGTGTTAGAGAAGCCCGGCAGGGATTGGAGGAGTCAGTGGAGAGACTGGCAGCGACCACTGGGAGAACCAGTGGGAGAGCCCCAATTCGGGGCAGCAAGGGGCTGCAGTTCCCCATCTGAGGTGAAGCTCGGGGGAGAAAACAGAGACCCCCCAGCTGGGGTGGAAGTGTGGGTCCTGACTCACAGGGCGCTCTAACCTAGGAACATTAGGGGCAAAAGGGTTATTAATCCCTCACTGGGGTGTTCCGTTTCCTTTGGGGTTGCCCCTCCCTTCCTTTATTCTCTTCTCCCACGCTTCTTTGGTAGTCACAGTGCTGGGTTTAGGTCGTTGTTGATGCACGTCGGGAGATCTAGAGGTCACCATCGAGCAGCAACATGGAGACCAGGGAAGATACCAGCAGGGGATAGATAGCCACAACCAAAAGGAAGAAAGAAGATCCAGAGGCCCGTCTCAAAGGGTGGCACAGGGTTGGGGTATAGGGGAGGTTGGAGCCCCATAAACGTCTGCCAGGACGTGTGACAGCCCAGGAGGCAACCTCACAGGAGACCCCTCCACTGAAGAACCAATCAAAGTTGTGGCAGGCGAGTTAGGGGATTATCCTGAAGACAGCTGAGGTGCACCCTGGGGTCCGCACATGGGTCCCTGGCAAGCTAGAAAAACTGCTCAGGCGAAGGCGGCGTGAGAGCGTCTAACAGAGTGGAGGCAGGTACACAACCAAACAGGTTACAATCAATGGTTTAAAACTATTGTCCTAATGATTCCTTTTACAACACTAACAACTTCAAAACCTTAATAAAGTACACAATACTCCAGTTATTCTTGTATCTTTAAGATACTATTGCATGGAAGCTGTTACCAAAGGCTAGCATACACGCAAACCATTTAATCTTTATTTTGTATTCTGGGGCTGTTGAACCTAAAAGATCTTCACTGTAACATCCTCATGCCAAACTTTAATGAAGTCGTAATTTTTTTTTCACATCTTTTCTTGAAAAAGCAAAATGGAATGTGTCTGAATCAATTTCAATTATAAGGAAACATTCTGTTTCACATAACAATTACATTTCTACTTGTTCTATTTCTTTTTTAAAAAATTAACTAAGCAGATTTGGAGGAATTACATGGATGTATCACTCACTGAGCATTTGGATCTGTAGTGCTATAAATCTGCTCTCCCACTGTCTAGATCTTCTTGGGTTAGGCAAAGCTGAATGGTCTGAATTAAGTAATTTGAAATAGTTCTCCAATATGCTACTGGTCTCCACTTGTCGCTGGTCTGAACTGCTGGTCAGAAGGATATGCACTACTTCTGTCAGGCACTTAAGAGTCAGTTCTGCCTTCCTATTCACTTCCTCAGGGTTCCTATCATCCCAGGTATCACAGTCTGCCAAAACACGCATCAAGACTTCCATGGTGGCAGGAGATATCGCCTGAAGAGCATTTCTCTGAAATACAGGATAAAAACAATTGTATCTTAAATCAAAAGCATCAAGTCCCTTCCAAATAGTTACAATGACAACTCTGATTTCTGAATTCCCTGAATTAAGTACTTTGAACTCTAATAAAAATGGTACTAATAAGATCACTGTTAGAGTACCTCAATATTCAACTTTGATTCTGTTGATCACCATAATGTATAGGTCAAATCCTGGTCCTCTTATCACTTGATTAGATCTATTAGCTTCAATAAGAACATTTATGGGGAAAAATAGGGGTTTCCCATATACAGCATGAGTACATAATGTATATAAAATGAAAAAAAAACTGTTAATGAATGAATAGGCTTACACTGAGACTATTGATACATATATACAAGACCACCTAAACAAAACAAAACAAAAAAATCAACAACATGCTGAACAAAATGTTCAAAAAATCTAAAATGTATGTGTGCGAGTGACAATACAAATCAAGTAACTGAAAACAGACATATTTGTATATGCCGTTTTAGAATTGTGTGCACACAGTATTTTGGGGAGTTTGTTTTGTTATAGTTTTATTTTAATAAATTATTTTGTCTTACTGCAAGATGCTCTGAACCTTTGTTTGGAAGAGGGACATATAAATATAATAAACACATAAATAAATAGTATTATGTGCAACTGCACATCAGATAAGCAATTAAACACTCCTGGCATTCTTAACTACTTTGAAATTGTTGTACTATATATAATGTGCATGATTAATGCTCCCTCCAGATCTCAACTTCTACATTTCTCTATCCCTTTCTTTGGTTTTACATTAATATTCTTCAGTCATAGGGTTATTATGAGTTTTAAGATTAAATAGAATCTTATTTTAGTTATAGTTTCATAATTTTTGTACCCCACGCAATTTTTGTAGGACAGGGTACCACCGCACTGTGCCGCACAGATATTCTTAGATGTCATCTGATAACCTTTTACAAACTAAATTGGATAGAATTCAAATTGGTATTATTTTGACAACAAAGGTAATATGCTCTTACAATCTGCAGTCATATTTTACTAGCCTGGAGTTGCACAGAGAAAATAAAACTTCCAAAAGATAATCAATTACTAAAAAACAGCAATGGTGTTTACTTGTGGCAAATTCTTGAGTACTTTGAGAAAGCAGGCACAACACAGTGCAGCATCATCTGATGGTCAGAGAACAGCATTTTTCCAAAGTTTACCCAAAAAATTTTGCACAGGATGTTTGCATCTAAATCAAATACAATTCAGGGATTTATATAATTCCTAGTCTTCCTCACCTACTCTTTTAATGCCACTTATGCTACCTTAGCACAAGCCTCAGTGAAGCACAGGTACACTTCAAAAGCCTTCCTCTGAAATACTAAACTTGATGATTTAGTGAAGTGCTATTGCATTACAGTCTATTCTTATATTCTTTTCTAAATTTGTTGGCGCACGGTCACACACAAGTAGTCCTTTAGGTTAGAACATTATGCTCATTGTGCCAACAGAGAAAATCATGTTCTTGGTCCAGCAGAGGTATTTTACTGACTCTCATACAATTTCACTCAGCCTACTGATGATCTTGTGCTTTGAGAATATATAGTATCCAATCAATGAGAACCTCCCACTGATACAGTTACTCCCTCAGTATGGGTATGTCTACTTGGATATTGGGATTTAATATTAGACTATATCTGTATGTTTGAAACTGTTCAGTCCAATTTCCTGTACCCTTTCTTGTCACATGATAGTTTAAAAGTATATGCACTATGTACTAACAAACACATGCAAGCTTACACAGTTGCATGTATATAAAGCATGAAACAATTTCCAACAGCAAGGAAGTGTTAATATACCACCCAGCACAATGAGCCTCCAATCCTTGTAAGGCAAGTGAAGAAATAATTCACATTTAAGCATGGATAGTCTTCTTTTCTGCAATAAGTCTTTGTATATTGATGAATACCCTATAAAACTAAAACTATAGATCTTATATGTTGAACAGAAATTGAATTCTACAGGTTTAAGTTAGTTAATAATAGTTTCCAATATTGTCCTTACCTGTCCACCAGCCACAATGGCTCCAAAGAGATGTAGCAGACAGCATTTAAGACTTTCCTTAAGATGCTCACTTTCTTGAAAGCATTCTGATTGAAATAAAAGGAAAAGTAATTTGTAAATCCCAAAATAAGAAAACATTACAATGTCTTCCCTTCAAAGAAAATAGAAGCACAACATAAAATCTTCTTCATTCTTTGTTACAGAGAAGCTTTTAAACAGTTTCAACAATATACTACCATACTTGCTCAAATCCAAGACAAGGGTTTTTTTCCCCAATTGAGCATTGGGGTTGGGGGGGGGGGGGGTAGTCCCTTGTCTTGATTTGAGTACAAGTGTGGGTTACTGATAGTACTACAATAGTTCCCCTGAAATCAACAAAGCTACATGTCTATTTCATCTGATGATCGATACTAAAATTTCTAATTAGATGCTTACTTCATTCCAATTCTGTTAAAAATATGCAAGGACTCTTCCAAAAAGAAATCTATTCAAACATATAAAGTCTAATCTAATGTACATATTCTCTCCCTGATTTCAGTGTAGCTATGTTAAGCACCCATTGCCTATTGTTGTACATGCAAAGTTAATGGGAAAAAACCCTTGTTGACTCCAATAGTAGTATGCACAGGCCCATAATCTTCTTAGCAGTCTCTTGAAAGTTAATTGTCCTTCATCTTTGTTCGTACCATACCCGAACATAAACCATTTACAAATAGCCTTAGCAATTTCTCTTAACAATAAACATTAACCTGGAAGTTGTTGCTATAGCAATAACCTCAAAATAGCTTCAACTAAAGCCACAATCGATTATTATGTTTGGAATTAGTCCTTGAGAAACTTTCAGTAACAACACAAGCCAACACTGTTAAAATGTCATTTTCACAAAGCTTGAATTGCCAGGCAAAAGGTAGAAATAAGTGCTATAATCTAGTAATTACATCTGTGCCTAACTAAATGTTTCTGTGCACACAGTAAAAAATTTCTGTGTGCATTACCCCACTTCAAAAGAATATGGAGAAACAGCTACCATTTTTTTTTCCTATTTCTCATTCTGTGCACTTTCTCAAACTCTTGAAACTAGTGTATATTGCCACATAGGAAAAAATTACCTATAAACATTTCCAAATGATAAATCTTTAGACTAGATCCCCACCCTTAAATCAGTAATTTGTGCTCATGACCAGGCTGATGCACCTAAGCCTTCTGCTATATATGCAAATTTCTACTATTAACCACTTGGGAGCTGTAACAGGTATCCAAGTTTCTTTTCAGCTATCTTTTTATGAGAAATATAGAAACACAGAAGTGCTTCATCTATTCCAGGAAGGCTGACGGATAGTTAACGACCTGGACAACAGCTAAGATTTGTTTACAAGGATCTGTTTACTTTGCAACCAGAAAGAAATGTCACAGGAATGTATTATGGTCCCAATTCATAATAGCAGGAAAGCACGTGCTTAAACCTCAGTAACTTCAATGGAACTTAAGCACATCACTTCTTCTACCATGGAACCCCTACCCCCGGCTGCCTGGGCCATGTGAACTGACGCAGAGCCAGATGACCCAGCCCAGCAACAGAGCTGCACTGCCTCCTGGCCTGCTATGGCCGGTCTGTTTGCAGAGCCCCTGATGATCTACTGCAGAACCGCAGGGTTCCATAGAACACAGTCTGGAAACCACTGGTACAAAGGATCATGAAAAACCGGTTTAGAAGGCAAAAATAAAAATCAAGACTTGGTTCACACCTACATTTCTCAGTACAGCTACATCAGTCTTGAAAATAAGCCTTAAACCCCTAAACCAACACACATATCTATCTATGCTGGCAAGAGTCCTAATGTGAATGCAGTTACACCACCAAAATCTCCTTTCCTAGAATACTTATTTCATTCAGGGAACTGGTATAAACTACACCCACAAAAAACTCTTTCAATGATAGATGCTGTAAAACCATTAGGAAGGTCTGCCTATATAGCTGTACTGGAAAACCAATTAGGCTGAACACAGACACTTGGGGAGGTTAAATCAGGTTCAAAATGGTTGCCCAGTTTAAACCTAGCACATCCCAGTGCTGAACTTACACTTACAGACCCAATCGCTGTGACTGGCAATCAGTCTAAACTGCTAACTGTACAGAATTTCCATGTACACAAACTGGTCTTAAAATTGCAGAACCTGGTTTAAGATAAACCTGGATATATGCAGTATCAAACGTATTTGATTTAGGACAAACCAGTGCGTAGAACTTCTGTACCCTTTCCCTGCACAGCCTGGGGCTGGGAAAACCCAGCCACTGACCCCAGTCCCTGGGCTGCTCTTTTCATCCCCCTTCCTCTCCCTCTCCCACACTGGGCTATGATTTTTGCCCCCCAGCCCCTTCCTCCACCCCTCATGACGCAAGCCCTCCCCCCTCCCCAGAAGCTTGCTGGACATCCAACCCCCTCCCCGCTAGTCCCCCATCCTGACTTACCTGATATCAGGCAACCATTTTTAACTGATTTAACTGCCCCCTAACATCCCAAATGTCTATACTTAGCCTTCATACTTGGATAAGCCCTAAAGACTACACCAAACAGAGACTCAGGGTGTGTACACACAATCAAATCACCCAGCACAGCTCTCCCAGGTTTGTTTTCTTGAGAGAAAAACTGACCTGCACAGAAGTTCAGACAGAAAAGCAAGGAGCCTTCAGTACAGATGCTGGACAGGCAGGGGGTCGTGCACCACGTAGCCCAGCAGAGAGCTCTGCCGTAGAGGTGCACCGATACATCAGTCCAATATCAGATCGGCACTGATAAAGAAAATCTATTGCATCAGAAATCAGCCTGATGCGGCTGATAAATTCCTGTACATTCGCGCAGCAGCACCACAGCGTGTAGGCAGTTAGGAGCACAGCCCGGCAGGTTGAAGAGCTGCCTGCAGCTGGTAAGTCTGTTGTAGTACAAGGGGAGAGGAGAAGGAAGAGGCGTGGGGGCGCGGATCAAAGCCCTTGTGGTGAGGGAGACGAGGAGCTGGGGCTGCCCACCTGGGGTGCGGCAGAGCACAGGATGGATCTGCAGCTCATCCAGGGGGCATGGAGCAGGGCTCCTGCTGCTGCACGCACCCTAGGATGGCATGGGGGGTGGGGGGGGACTTGTACCCTGGATATGAATGGGGTGGGGGGCGGGAGGGGAATCGGGCTGGACTGCAGCTGCAGGCTGGGGTCAGGGCTGTGTTAGGCTGTTCCCTGCACGTGGGAGTTGTGCTCAGGGTAGGCAGTGGCAGTGCTAGGATTAGGGTTACAGAGGAGGGCTGCAGCCACACCAAATTTCACTGTAGCTGCCCCATAACCCTCCACCCAACACCACTGCCACCCACCCAGAACAGCCCCTGTATGCCGGGAAGAGCCCGGAAGAGCCCCAGCTCCAGCCTACAGCTGCATCCCCCCCTTGCCCCTCCACGGAGATGCGGGGCACCCCTACTCCCGTGCCCTCCCAGGGTGCACGCAGCAGCAGGAGCCACCCCCGCAACCCACACCCCCCAGACAAGCTGTGGCTCCATCCCGCGCCTCACCACAGCTGGGTAGTCCCAGCCCTACCCCCACTCCCTCCCTCACCGCAGGGGCCTTGATCTACCCCCCCATGCCCTCTCTCTCCCCCCTCCCCTTTTACCACAACAGAATTACCAGCTGCATGCAGCTGTATCAGAAATTGGATCAGTATTGGCCAATATGCCTCCTAAAAAAAACAGTTATCGGTACTGGCCCCCAAAATCTCTATTGGTGCACCCCTATTTTGCAGGCCTTTTTTTCCTTCTTTAAGTGAATGTAGGCACATTCAGAGAAGGTGAGGTTGGATTCAGTGCCATGCACAAAAGAGCCCCCAGCCTTTCCCCTTCCCCATGTTGTGTTTCAGCCTAGCTAAGGTTGTGCAGGGAGTATTATGATTCCCTGCATCCAAGTACTAAAGGGTGATTCAGGCAGGAAACAAGCCAGAAGTCATGTCTCCCTTTGGCAAATCTGTAACGCTAAGAACATTTGGACTATACAATATGGAGTAGTCACAACTACATTTAATGACTTCACACCAAAAACAAAATGGCTTAAAGCAGGAATTACCAAACTATGGTTCAACGAGCATTTGAAGTTTATACTTGTTGTTTCTATCTGTTGAATCGCATTAAAGTTTAATATAACTTACAAGCTCAGAAAGTCCGTAATACCATAAACGCAGATACCAAGATGATGATACTAAAGACAAAGCTAAAGTCTTAAATTCAAGAAGGACAACAAATAACTTCATCAAACTCATCTTGGAAAGGGTACAGAAGACTTTTGACACTTATCAAATATTTACAATGGGAATTAAACTATGTCAACAAGAAGTCTGTTTCTTGAACAGTGATCATTACTAAATGAGTAATATTACTTACGGTAAAAGAAAGGGACAAACTCCACAGTAAGAGAGGCTGGTTTATACTTCTGTCTGCTCTTTTCAACATTACTAAGAATTCGTCTACAATTAAAAAAGAAAAGATACATAAGAGATATTAGAGATAAGGTTTTTGGGACATGTTCATAGAGACCTTGAATAAATAAAATATATCTTTATCCTACAAGAAAAAAGGAAAGAATAAAATAGTTGCATCCAAAATAAGTAATCACTGTTAATCATGTATTTACTGCTCCACATTTAAAAATGGCTTAATTTTTTAAAATATGGTTTTGATTTAAAAAAACAGTAATCTGTTATTTTACTTTACTATTGCAATGAGTCATCAATTTAAGGGGCAGGGCAAGCTTCTATGACAGGCAATCTGACATGGGAAAGAGAACTTTTGAAGAAAAGAAACAGTTCAATTTTAAAGAAAACATGATTCTTTTTCCTTTTTTTTTTCTTAGCTTCTTCCTGCCAATACAGAAATAATGGGTCATGCTTTAGAATCAAGAAAGTAATAATGAAAGCTTGAAGTGTATTAGTTGGTGGCAAGCTCCCTCTAGTTTATATTCAGATTTAATTTTAAACACACGGGCAGGCAACCAGCATATGTATTTGTAGTTATAAACAAATCTTATTTATTCACATACCATTCACACCTCTCCCCCAAAAACCATGCCTTCCAAAATTGGGGAAAATGATTTTCTACCCAGAATAGAAGCACTGAAACACCACAAGATGCCTGCTGCTTATTTTCCTTCGATTCCAACAGAAGCAGATCCAGACAGGGTGTAATGATATAGCTGCACCCTGCTTTGATTCCTGCTCTACCAATAGTTTGAAACTAACTGTCCAAAAGCAGCAATGGCATTTCTATTCACACAGCACTGACAGGATCAACTGGCTTAACAGCTCATTATCATTTATCTGATTCCTGCTAATTGTTCTTCACTGTAAAGGTGATAACAACCCTCTCTCCTTTTAATGGTTTGGATGTTCCACTAATCAAGGTATCCTTTGTTCAGCAATTTTGTTATCTGTTAGCTACTCCTGGTCCCTCTCAGCCAATTTTGCAGCTCTGTAGACTGTTAACAGATCTTTTCAAAATCCTATACTTGTCCATGCAATCCAGTCTTCAGCAGCAACTATGGCTTCATCTTTTGGCTGTGCAGCCAAGAGCTACTGACAGTTCAGCTGTAAAAGGGTTAAAACTGTGGCTTTTGCCTGAGCAGTGAAGGGACAATAAGTTGAAAATTAAACTCTGTCCCTAGTCTGTGCACGCTGCACTCTGGAAAAACCATTTTTTCCTTCATTCTGACTTAAGAGACACAGCTTGTTTTTCAGATCTGGGATGTGTGTGGGGGGGTTTTTTGGGGTCTTTTTTTTGTAAAACAAGTAGTTTCAATTAGATCTTTACTACATTCAGATGAATACTGGAATAGAAGCCAGAGCACATGGCACTGTTTCCATAGTATGGGACTTTTATGACTCATCATGAACTTGTACATCTTCATTATATAAAATATTAGGCATTTAAGATTATATACATTTAAAATGCATTAAGCACAAACAATAAGATACATTGTAGCTAAGACAGTGTTACAAGAGCAAAAAGTTAAAATAGTTTATATGAAGAAAGAACCTAGTGAACTGTGGGCAACCATGCCTTACTGTATGAAATTAGAATCTCAACATCCTCCAAAAATACAAGGAGCACAACTTGTGATGTATGGTTTTTTTGACATTGTACACAGTAAGTAGTGCCATTGTGTGATTCATCAAGATAACACTAATTAATTAGGATACTAAAATATGGAACTATTTTAATACACTTGCAGATACTGCCATATAGGTTGCATAATGGAAATGTTATTTTATTATATGTATAATTATAAGAGTGTGTATGTGCACGTACACACACAGACAGAACACACACAAAGGTAGAATGAGACGGCATGTGTGAAAGTGTGAATGTGCACACAAGAACACAAGGGAGGGGCAGTTAGCCATGTCAGTCTGAAGTCAGGCAGAAGATAGTCTGTAAGGTGCCACTCTGTCCTACCTGGTTCAGAGGGGCACAAGCTTTTGTAGGAAGCAGATGCTTGTATTATGAACATGTGATGAAGTTACGCTGTCGCCTATGCTAACTTATGCCTCTTTGAACCAGTTAGTGCCACCTTGCCCTGCCTTTTATATATGTAATTATATTAACATGTCCATTATGCCTGTTCTTAGCATGTAGGAAGAGGATGCTGACCTTCCTTTTTTTAAAATCATTTATGCAACCTTTCTGGCAGTGTCTGCAAGATAATCAAACAGTTCCAAATTTTCATACCATAATTAATTATAATGTTATGTTGATGAATCTCACACATACACAAGAACACCCAAGTTCTTCAGAAATAAAAAAATTACTTAAACAAAAAACTAGCTAACTGCTCCTACACAGTAACTATAATTACTGGCCACTGTTCTACAACCTCCTGCTCTTGAAATGGAACAGATTTAAAAAAAAATAGTCCTGTTGAGGGACTTTGCTCAAGTTTCACACATTCATTCTTTTTTTTTTTTTAAGGAAATCTCACAAAGGACTTAGAGACGAAAATTATAAATCTTTCTGTTAAGGGAAGCATGATAATACTTATTATTATAGACTGTCTCAACTGATTCAACCCTCCAAGTGGATTTAAGGAGGAATGCTACTAATTATAATAAGTTATCAATATATAAATGTATCTACTATACCTGCAAAAGAGAGAATGCACATGGAACAAGCATCTCATTATACAAATTGAGGCAAAGCCTATATTTGTGCAGCAGTTTATCAACTAATTAAGTACCGTAGAAGTATCATTGTAAAAGTTTACTAAAACAAGGATGTACTCTTTAATGCTTATTCAAACTGTAGCTTTGAATTGCTACCCATTTTTGGCCAAAATATTTAGGGCCTTGCTTGTTTGTTTCCATTAGGAGGAGAGACTGATCACACAAGTCAGGTATTTCTCAAGTGTTTCTCAAGTGTAAAGTGTTTATTTGCAAATCATTTACACAATTCTCTATTCATGTACCCACCTGAAAGAGAAGCAAATAATTTCTAGGCCTCTCTCTTCTGTATGCCCCAAGGGGCTCTGGTTCTGTCCCCCTGCTTTTTCTGAGGTCCCTACTACACATCACATATGTTATGAAATTAACTGGTTAATCACGCAATAAAATTCAGACCCCCCACATGAGCAAAAGAATTTGCACACAATAAAAATGACTATCCATCCAGGTATAAATTTAGTGCTCGAAATTGTGTAACAACTCTATAGCTGGTTTCTACCCAGCTTTAATTTGAATGTGTAGCAGGGCCCTCAGGGCCACTCTTAAAACAGTGTGTTGGCTTTCTGTTTTTTACACTCACAGATGTAACCAATTAGTACTCTAGCCCTCCTGTTTCACAATTAGTCTCAGGGTCTGAATGTCTGAAAAAAAATTCCAACAGAATAAAAGGTGATAGTCATACAGTATACAAGAACTTCAATATTATTGTAATGAATATCCCAATAGTGCCAATAAAATAAACAGTATCTATTTCTACTTCGTATATATTCAACAACAATTAACATATTTTAAGCATTTTTAAAGATAAGCAGAGGTCCAAAAATATTCTGATAGAATGATTCTATCTACATTTTCAAATGAAGATACGAGCGCAAGTATAATTTCATCCACAATTTTTTTACTATTCCAATTATTTGAACCTAGCATAAAGAAAACCCCATTAATCTGCTATAAAAATGGTTCACAGAAATCCTCAAGTCTGGATCCTAACTGTCTACTCTCCCCAGCTTTCAAAAATTAAAACTGAGTTTTGGCTGGAACTGGATATATTAGTACCCTGACATTTTTAATAAATTAGGACGCTTGCTTCAAATGAGAGATTTTCTTGGATAATACATTCATGTTTTCAGTAGAAATACATCTCTGACCAAGTCAATTGATATCAAAACTAATCCTCAATTTTACAACTGAAAAATGCAAGAGCACAGAAGTTTTGGTGTAATTAATGTTTCATTTTGGCTTGACACTGGAGAATCCCAGTTGTGCTTAAACTCTTAAATAACACCACAGTGACATTTTAAAGTAATTATCATAATATTGAAATGTACCATGTTAAGTCATACGTACCCTGCAATTCTCTGTCTCCAATTTCGATATGGATCATAGAGACTTTCACAAAAAGCCAGTGCATGTCTTACAAATTCTTCTATAGGTGTTTGATCTGCCACTTCTTTCTCTTTTGTTTTACTTTTTAACTGAGAGAGGGAAAATACAGAATTGTAGTCATAATGTTCCTAGAAACTTTTGTGAACTGAGAATCCAATAACAAAAGTTACATCTAGGATGCTCAAAAGAACCAGAGAACATTGGGTGTCCTATTATCTCCGTCTTTCATAGGCACTGGGACACCTACCTCCTCTAGGCTCCTTTGAAAACCAAGACTAAGCATCCATTCACTCTATTTTCTGATATATGCAATACAGAATGTACCCTCAGAACAGGTACCAACTCAAAATACCATTTCCTCCACGATATACATTCATACAAGCCATCAACTCACTTGATCCATAAGGAAAACAAATGTTAAATATTCCCTTTCCAAAAAGTTAACAATGGCTGAACTCTGAACAGGCAACAAAAATTAAAGTACTGAGATCATCTCTGAACTAAAAGAACTAATTAATTTTAAAATAAATTATTTAGCTTATTCACTTGAAATGTACTTAAGAACTGTTTTGTTGTGATTCATTTTCAGATACCTATAAAGCATAACTTAAATATACTTGTGATAGCTTAAGTCTAGGGACAGCTACATATAAATATGTAATACCTGATCCTCCTTTTCATCCTCTTTAATGAAATCTGGAATTTATCAAAATTTATCTAATTAATTAAAATGCTCTGAACTTAGTATTTCAAAGCACTTTGATGAATAAACCTTGCTGCAGAGTGTTCCATCAAGGTAAACAGGCATCACCATTAAAAATGTTAAGCCATTTTAAAGCCAGAAAAAAAATGAGACAGCGAGAGAATATGCAACTGACTGCAAGTCGCATAAGAACTTTGTGGCAGAGTTCAGAAAAAATTCAGTTCTCATAGTTCCCCATCTTAAGGCCTCAATTCTCCTTTCCCACCAACCCTGCCATCCACAAATGTGTATGATAATTGTACTTGTACATACCTGCTGAATATACAGAGTAGTCATCGTGATGACATGGTTTATGTAGGAGCACATGCCAATCTCCTCCACATTAGCCAAATTTCTGTAGGACCAATATCAATCTCAGTCATTTTTATGCTGTAACACTTTTTAAAACTAGCCCCTAATGCTTATCTTAGCTTTTAAGAATAAATTACAAAAAGTGTCAGTATTTCAAGAAAATTTCCACAACAATATTTTTTAATATTGAAATGTTTATTCACCTCACTTTAATATACTGTAAATATTTCAGAGCTGGAAGAAAACTTAAGTACAACCAGAGCTCTGACTACAAGCCAGTTTTAGCTGGGTGCTTGGATTTTGGGTTAAGTTGATTTACAGAGCATTCCAAATACAGAGATCAGAGCCTGATACGGAAAATAACAACTTCTATTTCTCCCACACTGTTAGACAACACAAGAAAACTAATGACTTAACTACTAATGGTTCCTAAACCTTGAGCAATGTCCATTACCAGTTTCTATGTCTCTAAAGGAAGAAAGGAAACTATAAAAATATTTTTAGAACACCAAATAAATCATAAAGGCAACAGAAAACCACATTCAATATGGATGGTATACAAACATTTCTCAACCTTAATGACAAGCCACTAAAATCAGGAACTCAAAATGAAACGCTTCAGAAGACATTCCCTCTTTTTTTGAGGGCCATTTTTAAATAGCTTCAAAGGCACCTGAAGCACTTCAAACAGAAGCTCTGTCCATGGTATTTGTTTGGTGAAAAGCAAAGCCAAGGGGGGATGGAATATCCCCACAAAAGAAGATTTTTTTCTTGAGGCTATCTTAGTCCCTCAACAGCTTCCAATCATGGGGAGATACTGGAGGCAACAAAGAACCTGGCCAAAGAGACTTTTCTCATCTGGTAAATATCCCTGGCCTAAGCAGTGTGGCCATATGCCCAATTTTCAACAGGTCAGTCCTGTTTTAAACACCTGGCCCAGGCATCTTATCAAAGCAATGCTTTTGTTTCATTTTCAGTGGAGCACCCAGGACTAGTGTTTTAAACAGGACTGTTTCATTAACCCCATGTTCTCCAGCCTGCTAAGCTGAAGAAAGCTCAGAAAAAGCTGAGCATCCCAGACAATACGCTATCCTCTGTTGAAACTAGTGAAAGGAAATACGGTCACCCTGTCCATAGTGTGTGAATTAAAAAGAACTCTGTGTCAATAAGCACTATTAGAAATAACTATGTCCACTAACATAATTTAAGTATAACAATTTACAATTTAGGAGGAGGGGACTCTTAAAACTTTATCACCACGGACATGTCTATACTACAGAAGGACTGCACTAAAGTACACCACAGTGATGCTCAGCCTGCCCTGTCCACACATGCTACACCCCAAAATAATAAAGCATAGGTACTATTGAACATATAACAACAGCTCTCCTGGTCAGGTATATTTACTGACATGTGACCAAGTACTGCGCTAAAGACAGCTACATTATAACCTTCCAGGTGTAGCATATAAAAAGCATGCATGCCAGGTTTCACTGTAACATTCCCTAGTCCAGTCCTCTGATGGCAAATACATGCCCCGTATGTGCGTTGAAACCTATATCTATGCATGTGCAATAAATCAAAATTTCCCCAACCAAAATTACAGTCCAGTCAAAACAGCCACCAAACCAAACCGATACCTGCAAAGGATGATGAAGAATTTGACAAGCAAAAGCGACAGAGCTTGTTGCTGCTCCTCTAGTCCATCTGACATTTTTTGGACACATTGTAGCAGCTGGAGCCTCAGGACCTGGAGAATGTTATCAGGAAGTAGCGATATTCCCGGAGGAACGTCATCTACCCTAAAAACAAAGATATAGAAACAATTTAAAACATGTCAATGGAATTTGTTATTTGTGCATCCTTTGTGTCATTGTGTACTGTTCCACAAGCACAGCAGGACAGGAACTCACCGAACTGCAGTGACTGGTCTTCCACAAGCATTTGCTGATAATCTACATAGAGCTATATGATTACATAGCACTTACTGTCTGCTCCTCCTTATTCCCAGCTGTTGACCTTAATGGAAAGACAGCTAAAAATACATGAAAATGGTTTCCCCAAGGGGCTTTCCTAATATTCCTTTTCCATGTAGTTAACCACTGGAGTTGCAACAGGAAAGCAGCATGAAAGGAGGTTGTCAGTAAAGCCCAAAATCAAGGGGAAAGTAATCTCCAGTATATTTTCTGTAATAAGATATGGACCCCACTGTGAACAGTTTTGGAATGCCTGTTGAAAATCAAAAGAAACTTACTTAATTAGATATTAGTTACAGAATGCTACTAAAGACCAGAAAGGTAGGTCTACAACTCATCCCTGGTCCTCTTGGGAAGAATGTTTTTGAGCACACTCCAGCGACCCATTCCTGCTCCACCCCAGATACGAGGTGGGAGTGCCCACATAGTTGCCCTCAAGCATGCTGGAATCAGAAGTTTCAAAAGCAGCTATGTGGGGCATCCCTGGAGCAGTCCCACTGCCATACTTCCCTGTTTAAATGTGCCTGAACAAAAACAGGCAGGCAAAGCATGCTTGAGAGGGTCTCTCCACAAAAGTCCTGAGGATGTAGTGTAGCTCTACGTTAAATATCCACAATGAACATGGTCTCCCCTACTTGTACATGATGCACAAATAAGTTTTATGTTAATACTACATCACTGAATATTGGAAAATAAGGGTCTAGCACACACAAAGCTCCAACAATCCATTTGACTCTTGGCATTTGACCAATTAATAACTGTTACCCCAGCGTTGCTATTTTCTGGATATCATTAAGACAGGAAATAGATTTGCTCCTCTAATTAGTTTTACAAAACAAAGAAAAGAAACAGAAAATCTCAGTACTGTGGTGCTGGCACAAAGTACAAGTGTTCTGTTATGCCCAGGCCTCACCACAGAGCACATTAAGCATGATCACCAATTGGTCTTTCTACACAGAAAGACTTCTGGAGAGTATCAAAGAAAACCAGAAGCAGAAAGAAATGACAAAAATAGCAGCTATGCCAGAGGACAAAATACTAACATAGAGAAAACTTTGGTTCAAAAGCATCTTGGAAATGTTTAGGTGGGTTGAAGCAGTAATGCATTCCAAGGTTAAAAATGGAGCTCCTTTTGGCACCATCTAGATGGCAGAGAGAGCAGTTTTCTGTACAACAGCCACTCTTGTCTACTCTTCCAGCCGGTGAAAAGACACTATTTTGATGTCAGCTGTTTGACTATGATAGGACAATTCAGGAAAACATGGTAAATCATTACAAGAAAAACAGGGTGGGAACAACCAAAGAACCCAGTCTGTCACAGCCTTTAGTTAAATCCAAATGAAGAAGGGATAGAAACCATCATTATCCAAAACCAAAATCAAATCCTAAAGTGTAAAGTAGCATGAGGGAAAAACAAACAACCCACATTTAGCTCAAAACTGCAATACTTAAAAACAAAATGTAGCACTATTTCAGGGAAAAACAATTATAATTTTTATTCCCTAACACTGAAAAGTTAACTTCTGTTGAGGAAAAAACTATACATATGTATACACATCACCCCCCCTGCCCATGTGTGCCCGTGTGCGTGTGCACAAAAGTAGGTAGTGGTGTCCCGCAGGGGTCAGTGTTCAGTCCAGTACTTTTCAACATCTTTATTAAAGATTTGGATATGGGGGTGAAGAGGTCACTGGTCAAGTTTGTGAATGACACCAACAGGCAGACCTAAACAGGCTAGCAAATTGGGTGGATCAGAACTCGATGAAGTTCAACATCGAGAAATGTAAAGTGCTCCACCTGGGGACAAGCAACCCCCAACACACTTCCAGGCTTGGCGGCACCAAATTGACTAGCACCATGAATGAAAGGGTCCTGGGGGTAATAATAGACGACAGTATGTATATGAGTTGGCAGTGCGATGCTGTAGCCAGTGGGGCAAATAATACTCTGGCATGCATCAATCAATGCATCTCCAGCAAAACCATGGAGGCGATTCCTCCACTCTACTCAGCACTGGTGAGACCACACCTGGAGCACTGTGTCCAGTTCTGGGCACCGCACTTTAACAAGGACATGAACAAGCTTGAGAGAGTCCAAAGAAGAGCTACCCATATGATCAAAGTCCTAAAAGGCAAGTCATATGAGAAAAGGACGTGGGATCCGGGACTCTTCAGCCTGAGGAAAACAAGGCTGACAGGGGACCTGGTAGCAGCTTACCACTGCACTAGGGGAGTACATCAAGGGCTCAGTGAGCAACTGTTTATCACGGCACACAGGGGAAAAACCAGGAGTAATGGCCACAAACTCCTGGAAGATTAAGGCTCAACATTAGGAAAAACTTCACAGTCAGAGTGTCCACACTGCACCACCTCTGGAGACAGCTTATTCCACAGTCACCTACCCTGGAAATCTTCAAGAGGAAACTAGACAGTCACCTTGCTGGGGTCACCTGACCCCCAGTTATCTTTCCTGCTCAGTGCAGGGGGCTGGACCCAATGATCTTCCAATTCCCATCTGGCCTTACAATCTACACACACACACACACACACACACACACTAAAAGCCTAAGTCTGTCTGTCTTTCTGCCCGTAATACTTTGTGCTGATTGGCTGTCTCAGCAGCCAATCAGAGTGCCCTACACAGACAGACAGCAGAGTGCTGCCATGACAGTGGGGTCTGAGGGGCCAGAGGGGACAAAAAGTATTCCATGATGAAGCTATGACAAAGTAATTTTTTAGTAAATTTCACAACAGAAGTCATGGAATGGTCACCAAGCATGCTTGCTATGGGCTTACAAGCAACTAAACAGCAACCATACTAATTGCATTTTCCTACTGTGAAACACTGCCCCACGTGAGCTGTAGTTTGGAGAGCTAATGATTTTCATTCTTTCCAACTGGTCAACACCCCTGGCTGAACTACATCTTCCATGATCCAGTGTACTCCTTCCCTTTTGTGGAGTGACAGGATGCAGTGTGGGATGCCTGGAGGACAGACCAGACCCGACCCACCTCACAGAATGCTTGGTGTCCACATGCAACGCATAGCTGGTTCACAGTACACTGGTACAAAAGAATTACTGGCTTTCCAGGTATATTTTAGAATTGTTCCAGGAGGCTTTAAACCAGTGTAATAGGCTTCTATGTCTGCCCATTTCAGGTTTAAAATGCATATAGACCAGTCTACATAAGGTAAAGACTGCAAACTTTTTAGCTGCTCAAACTGAACATGAAGAACAGGTTTATTTAAAACAAACTAGATTCCACCCCCCAATAATTATAAAGCAAGTAATTAGCATATCACTACAACAAATTCATTCTTCACATCTGTGAAAATGCTGTACCAGCTTTTACTAAAATAATTATCTTTGTAAACAACATATTCAAATGGCAATTAAAGGGTTGTTTTTTGGAAACTGGCTTATAGGTATGGTTATATACATTATAATGGTTCAAGATGGGCAGCAGGGATTAACTGATTTCTAAAGAGCTTGGGTCTCATGCATAAAGTTACTTACAGCCCTGGAAGCAGACGGGCTGTCTAACACAACAAGGCCAACGGATGGACACATGACCTGAGAACTCTGAGGAGAAATGCTATAACACAAGATCATAGCCTTCAAGCAAACAGGTTGTCTAACACAACAAGGACATACAGTCTGGGAACCAAGGGGTACATACCATACTGCCCATAACATGAGATAAGTGCCACCAGGTAACAAGGCCCACAGCGGAGTTGGGGGGTGCGGGGGGGGGGGGGTGCGCCGAGTCCGGGTTTTGTGGGAACAGACCAAATTAGGGGAAGGCCTGGAAAACTATGTGGATGTGTGACCACAGAGAGACAACCAACCAGCAATAGCCATGGATGAAGTCATCAGGAGTCATCAAGAGGGAAGAAGAACACAAAAGCAGAGACTTGAGAGTAACAAAGGGTCCTACCCCAGGTCCCTTCCTCTCTGTCCCTCCCTACCTCCCTCTTCTTCTCCCTGTTCCAGTCCCTGGGAAGAGTCCCCAACGCCACCATGGACTGAGAGCACACACCAGCACCCTGTCTCATCCACCCCACTGGAGGGGGGTGTGGGCCTCTGCATCCCACCTCCAGAATCCTGACATCTGACACCTAAGAAACAGCCTCAGAGTGAAGACTGCATCCTGCCCATGTACTTTGACTCAGATGACAGCCCTAGGATTTGGTAGATATATGGCATTGCTTGATTGTTTGTATTGCTTCTTTTCTGTTATCACTGTGTATCAATAAATTTGCTTATTATCAAATGGAAAGGTCCTGGTCAGTCTGAGGGACAAGGCCTCAGGGTCCTAAATCCAAAGCCAACATCTAATATTAGCTGAGGGGTTTTTATTCATAATTTTGTAAGCACAAGTCAAACATACAATAGGCACTTCAACCTAAAATAGTTCTTAGGGCTGCGTGAAATGGCTGCATTTCAATTCAGTTTCAGATTTGGCCATTTCAGAGGACAGCAATTTGTTTTGGTGTTTCGGATCACTGTCCTGGTTCGTACCTCCGAATCTGTTTCAAATGGGCTGCAAGGGAAGCTTCACACGGCCCTACCCAGCTGGGCAAGGCTTGGGCCAGGGGCTGCAGGGCCCCAGTGGGGAGCAGGATGGGGCTATGGGTAGCTCGTCCAGGGGAGCAGGAGGGCCGCTGCCCTCTGTGCAGGTGAGGAAACCCCCACATGGATCTCTGATCCCTGTTGCGCCAGGTCACAGGGCAGGGAAACAGCACAGAGCGGCAAGCAAACCTGCTGGTCCCTGCCATGCGACTCTGTTCCTCAGGGAGCAGAGATCCACACCAGGGGTCTCCTCACTGCCACTGCCCACCTCGTGCTGCCCCGGCAACATGGGGCTGTGTGGAGCGGGCAGCAGTGGCGAGGAGACCCCGATGCAGATCTCTGCTCCTTGCAGAGCCAGGTTGCGTGGCAGGGACACCCCAGCCCCCAGTTCAATTCCCCAGCTCTCTGATCATTCCCCCAGTTCTTCCCGGAGGAGCGTGAGTCCCCGGATCTGCACACTGGGTTTTAGCAGGCTGCCGCTGCAGGTTGAGGCCAGCAGCAGCACCACAGTCTTCCTGGTGCTCAGCACAGGCTGTGCCAAGAGGCTGCCGCTAGCCCCAACCTGCAGCAGCAGCTTGCTGAAACTCTGCACGTAGATCAGGGACCTGCGCCCCCCAGAAAGAGCTGGGGAAATGATCAGAGAGCTGGGGAAATTGAACTGGGAGCTAGATGTCAATATCAGAGCAGTCCTTCCCCTCCTCTTTCCCCTCCCTCTTCTTAGTTTTTGTTTCCCTGCAAGCTCAGCTCCGAAACTTCGAAATTCTCTGAAACATTTCCAAAACGTTTCAGAGTCTTCCGTTTCAATTCAGATTTGGTGTTTCAGGTGCCAAAACAGCCCCAAACATCTCCAAAATGAAATGGCTGCTGAAATTTTGCACAGCCCTAGTAGTTCTTTCATTAAGAATCTTTTCAGCCTTTGCTTTAAGACAGATGAGTAGCTATAATCCATCTCACTAATTATTTGAATGGAGGGCAAACCAGTTTCAAATTATGTTCATCCCACTGCAACTTAAACAAAGCATTAGGCTTTTTAAAAAGGAATTTTGAATTTAAAAACCAACAGCTATGGGGAAAAAAAAACAGATTTTACCAGTTATCCATTTATTTCTACTAAATATGCAATATTTGTAATTTTTACATCATTTTTGTGGGTTGTAACACCAACATAAAAGTAACCAAAAACAGACTGCCTGAGTTACTTTGCAAGGACTTCCTCTAAGCTCCTTTATTTTATAGTTAAGTCAAAAACTAACAAAGGAATGCCAGAATGGTCTTTGTAACAAAAGCATTTATTAAATGAAGTGAAAATGTCTTCCTTCTTCAGTGGGGAAAATAACTTCTCACCAGCTGGTAAAGCTTTACCCTTTCAATTGTAAATAGAGCAGAGATGCCATAGATGCTTATGGGAAATGCAGAACAGAGTGGATTAATCCTTGACACAATGTGCACAGCTGTCAGCATATCAATTATATGTAAAAGAATTATATGAAGAGTGCTGGTCTTTCTAAATAAAGTGGTATAAATCCTCTTGCTGCAACATTTAAATCTAAACTAGGGGAAAAATAGTTCCCAAACCAGAAGGCAGGGCAAGGTGACATGTTATAAATAGGGACATACCGAAATTGTGATTTCTGTGGAAACCGTGATTTTGGGCAGGCCCCCTGCCAAAAAAAAAAAAAAGCAGGATCCACAACTTGTGGTCTCCCTGAATAAAAACAAAACAAAACAAAACAAAACAAAACAAAAAAAAAAAACCCTCACTGAAAACAAAATACTGGCTTCCTCTGAGGAGGCAGCAGTCTTGTGGCCGCACAGCTTGCTGGGAGGGGAAGGGGAAGGTGGCAGTCTGCTGGCATGACAAGATGGCTGCTGCCACCCCCCTCCCCCCGCTACCCCTTTTCACTGATTGGCTGAGGGTCATCAGTCATACAGCCCCACCCCTCACCACCAATTGGTAGTGAGAGGCAGGGCCACATGATGGACAGCCCTTGAAGCCAATCAGCAGTGAGGAATGGGGCCATATGGTGGACAGCCCTCTCAGCCAATCAGTGGCAAGGTGTGGGGCCTCCAAGGTGTGGGGCTCTACCATACTCCACTTGTAAAAATGGCTGCCAGGCCCACCATCTGCCCACAGAACTTGGCCAGCGGCCACCTCGACTTCAGTAGACCCCTAATTACAGACTGTTCATCCGAAGTATAGTGTAGCCTATGAAAGCTCAGGCCTCTCTGAACAACTTAGTCTATAAGGTGCCATCCTGCCCTGTCTGCTGCCTAGCTTCAGACTAACTCAGCTAACCACCGCTATGGGAAAAAAAAAATTGTAGAAAGCTGCAGAGCACAACTGTGCTGATGCATGACGGTAGAACATAAAACATAGACCTAAGAAATTTGGTAATAGGGTAAGAAAATATCTTGTCATATGAATTCTTGGGGGCTTTTTCTAATGGGTTGGTATATTCACAAGTACACATACATTTCTGCATTCTACAAAACAGCATCTCTCAAGTTCCCAAGCTCTTCCTACTAAGTTTATAAGGGAACTGTGTTTATTTCTACAAATGATTTTCTTATAAATCCCAATTACACCAAGGAGCAACATAAACATTTTCAATTCATATTTCAGAACATCAGCTCAATCCTTTATACTTCAAAAGACAGGTAACTTAGGGTTCTATTAAGTTTGCTTTGAGTCAGCCTTGAGAGTAGGACAAATGAAAGCCCATATACTTTTCACAGACATAAATGTCATGGGTCTCACTACTCAGACCTGATGAAGAATATTCTGCATTGAAAATCTTTTCTAACTCTACACCAGCTATACAGTTGGCTCAGAAACAGAGATTACCCTAAGAAATCCTTGCCTCTTGAATAATTCATGAACCATCACAGCTACAACATCACTCTAAGACAGTGGTCTCCGACCTCTTTAAGCAGGAGATCACCTTTGGCATTTAAAAGCAGCCCAAGATCTACCATGTGCCACCACCAGCCCCACAGCCCCCTGCCCAGCAGGTAAGTCTGTGGGGAGGGAAGTCAGGGGACAGATCGAGGTAGAGAGAGAAAAAATGATTTAGGGGCATGCCTCTCCAGCAGGTAAGTCCCACCTGGCCGGGGTCCCACTCAACTTATCCCTGCTCCTGCTTCTGCGGCACTATCCCCCACCATGGAGGCCTCGATCTAGCCCCTGCCCCTTCCCTCCCGTACGGACTGACTTGCTGAGCTGGGGTATGCGCTGCATGCACGTGGGCACCCAGTCCCCCATCCCAGCCTCAGATTGACTCCAGGAGACTCCGAGATCTACCGGTGGATCAAGATCTACTGGTTCATGACCACTGCTCTAACACTACCATGGCATTTATCATAAGGGGGTCTTGCCCTGCTGTCTCTGCACAAATGCCTATTTTGCAGTTTTAAAGCTGTTCCCTTCACTCAGAAGCATCTTTCAGGGGTGCTGCATGTAAATGCAATAGCTGTAAAACAATTGGAGATTTTGTAACATAAAAAATTAATGTATTCACCCACTAAACAGTTACTTATTTCAGCTTGCAACACACGCTGAATTCCAAGATCAAAGCAAAAATAGCTTTAAAAAAAGAAAAAAGAAAGAAAAATAAAGGAAATTCTGGCACACTATTAGAGAAAAGCTTTGATATCAATGACAGCCACACTGTAATACACAGGTTACAGAGGAAGATACTTCCATATATATTTTGAATCCTTTATTTCTGATATTTTTCATTTTTTTTAAATGTTTGCAGCTTTGGTAATACAGTATTGAATTTAAAAGAATAAATAAGTAACTGAACTAAACCAGAATTAGGTCACTTTTTACATGGAAGTGCTATAAGAAATGGAATCAATTATTTATTATTAAAATAAGCACACACCGTCTAACAGCATGATATTCAATTTCAGTCACCAAAACACAGTTGTCATCAATCAACAGCCTTTAGTTGTTTAGACACTTCTCATATCTGGTATAAAATGTGTCCAAATACTATAGTTACCTACTCTTTTAGACTGCAACATTAATTGTGTTATTAATCTCACCAGTATATTGGATTTTATATGGGGCTTTTGAAACCATCACTCAACACAATGAAAATGCTGCCATGGTTCTTGCATGCTAAGCTTTATGTTTATGGATTTTTCCTTTTAATCTTTTGCCATGCTGCCATAAAAATGCAGCTGTTCTAAAAATATAACCACCTAACATATCCAAATATTATGAACTTCTAATTTTGTCAAATCTTTCCAACATTAGTGTTTCTCAAATTAAAGTATGTGCTCCTGGGGGACTGTCCAGGCAGGGACAAGCCTGAGCCTGGCTTATCCACTTATCTCCTCACTTATCTTCTAACACCTTGTGGCACCTATCAAAAAATCTGGCAGCACCGCAGGGTGCCCTGGCACCCTGGTTGAGAATCACTAGACTAGTCTATAATTTGGAAAAAATATAATCCTGGGAGGAGGCATTTTGACTCATTACGATTATAGACTAGTTCAGTGATTTTCAATCAGGGTGCTAAGGCACCCTGGGATGCTGCCAGATCTTTGGTAGGTGCCACAAAGTGTGAGGAGGTAAGTGAGGTATGAGGAGATAAGGAGATAAACTAAACAGATAAGCCAGGCTCAGGCTTGTCCCTACCTGGACAATCCCCCACATCTACTGCCTAGCCCCTGTGCAAGGTAAGCACTAATACATATATGAATTTTGAAACTGGATGCCACTCAGTTCACAAAAGTTCTGGAGGGGTGCCTCAAGTCCAGCAAGGTATGTCTTGTATTCAGAAAAGTTGAGAACTGCTTGAGTAGTCAATCTGGCCTCAACACCAGAAAGATTATGAAGCAGGCCATCAAAGAGTATTTCTAAGTACCTAAAGGAAAACAAGGGGGTTAGGGTGGCATAGGCACTGAGGTTCACAACTAATAGCCTAAGAGGTCACAAGTTCAAGGCCACAGCAGAAGCGTTCACAGTACAGCCCATCAGATTCAAATGAAATCTGTAAATTCTGCTTAATACCTTGTCAGAAGGACATGAAAAAGCAAGGAAGGACAGCAAAAGTAAAAGATGATGGAACTGGCTGAGGTCTTTTCAGAGCCATTTGCTAACCTCTCTGAGAACTTGTGGAGGTTGGACGATTCTAAAAGAACAAATATAGTGTCCATCCTTAAGAAAGGGAAGAAGGAATGTCCAGCAAGTTACAGGTCAGTCAGCCTGACCTCAATACCCTGAATAATCATGGAGCAAGTTCTCAAAGAATCCATTGTGAAGCACTTCTTAGAGAACAAGGTGATCAAGAACAGCCAGCATTGATTCACCAAGAGCAAGCCATATCTGACTGACCTGATTTCCTTCTATGATAAAGTGACAAGCTCTGTGGATTGGGGAGAGAGTAATGAATGTGATACACTTTGAGCCGAGTAAGGTTTTTGATAGAGGTACACCAATACACCGGTCCGATATCGGATTGGCACTGACATAAAGAAAACTGACCATATCAGAAATCAACTTGATGCGACTGATAAATGCCCCATAAATGTGAGCAGCTGCAGCGCAGCACATAGGCAGCAAGGAGCACAGCCTGGCAGCTGGTAAGTCTGTTGTGGTGGAAAGGGAACGGGGAAGGGAGAGAGAGAAGGGGAGGGGCGTGGAGGGGTAGATCAGAGCCCCCTCGGTGAGGAAGGAAGTGGGGCTGGGCAGGGTGCGAGACAGAGCCACAGATTGTCTGGCAGGCATGGGGAGAGAAGGGCGGCTCCCACTGCTGCGCGCACCCTGGGAGGGGGTGGAAAACATGTGTCCATAGATCTGCACAGGGTGGGATGGGGTGGGCAGTGGCGGGGGGGGGTTGGGGAGGCTATGGCAAATTTTGTGATGACTGCAGCCCCTCCATAGCCCTCTCCCAACACCACCACTGCCTACCCCAAACACAGCCTGGCCCAGCCCCGGCTAGGAAGAGCCCCACCCACAGCCCTGACTTCAGCCCACCCTAGCCTGCGCAGATCCATGGGTATACGTCCCCCCATGCTCTCCTGGAATGTACACAGCAGCAAGAACTGCCCTTCCCCTTCCTGCAACCCCTGGATGAACCATGGCACTGTCCTGCATGCTGCACCGCCCCGGCTAGGCAGCACCTGCCCCAGCCCCACCTCTCCCACACTGCAAGGGCCTCTATCTATGCCCCCACACACACCCCTTCCCTTCCACCACAACAAACTTACCAGCCAGATGCTGCCCTTCAAGCTGCTGAGCTGCATATCAGAAACTGGATCAGTATCAACTGATATGCCTCCTCCTTAAAAATCAGCTCTCAGTATCTGCCCCAAAAATTTCTATTCGTGCACCCCTAGTTTTTGATACTCTCACATGTCATTCTCTTTAATAAACTAAGGAAATGCAGCCTAAATGAAGGTGCTGTACAGCAGATGCATAACTGGTCAGATCATTATGCTCACTGAGTAATCATCAATGGTTAAACATCCAGTTGGGAAGAGGTATCAAGAGGGTAGTCCCCAGGGGTCTGTCCTGGGTGTGGTACTGTTTAATATCTTCATTAATGATTGGGATGATGAAATTGAGTGCACACTTAGCAGATTGGTGGATTGCACCAAATTGGGTATAGTCACAGACACTCTAGAAGGCAGGGATAGGATCCAGAATAACCCGGATTAACTGGAGAAATGGTACAAAATCATCAGATCAGATTCAGCAAGGCAAATTGTGAAGTCCTGCATTAGGGACAGAATAATTGCATGCACAAATACAGATGGGCTAGGAAGCAATACTGCAGAGAAAGACCTGGGGGTTACAGTGGACCACAAAACCTGAATAGGAGCTAACAGCATGTTCTTGTTACAAAAAAGTCAATAGCATGCTGGATTGTATCAACATTTGTCACTTGCAAAACAAGGGAGAAGCAATTTCTTCTGTTCTACTCAGCATTAGTGAGGCCTCACCTGGAGCTGTGTGTCCAGTTTTGGGCCCCACACTTCAAGAAGGATGTAGACAGACTGGAAAGAGTCAAGCACAGAGCAACAAAAATGATTTTGGGCCTGGAAAGAAAGACTTATGAGGAAAGCCTGAAAGAATAAGGGCTATTTAGCCTGGAGAAGAGAAGACTGGGGTGGGTTTTGATAACAGTCTTCAAATACCTGAAATGTGATTATAGAGAGGATGGTGATGGGCTTTTTATCTGTGGCCATAAGGGATAGAAGTGAAGGCCTCAAGCAACAGCAGAGGAAATTTACGTTGGAGATTGGGAGGAATTTTGATCATGAGGGTGGTAAAACATTGGAACAGGCTTCCTAGAGAAGCTGCAGAATCTTCATCCTTGGAAATTCTCAAGAGTAGGCTGGATAGACACTTAGCTGGGATGGTCTAGTCAGGGATGATCCTGCCTTGAGCAGGGGGCTGGACTAAATGACCTTGTAAGGTCACTTCCAGCCCTACTTTCCTAGGATCTTATGATGCAAGACAAAACAGAATGAATTTGTAGCTTTTATCAGCTGCATATTAGCAATTTCACTATATATTATTTCTAAGGTAATATGTTCATTAAAATGTTAAGGAGGATTATTCTGCACTGGTCCGGTCCTGTAGGGAGCAGACCAGGAAAGCCAAGGCTGCAACTGAACTCCAACTAGCTTTGAGCATCAAGGACAATAAAAAGTCCTTTTTCAGATATGTGGGGAGCCGGAGGAAAAGCAGGGGCAACACTGAACCCCTGCTGAACCAGATGGGGCAATTGACAACTGACGCCCAGGAAAAAGCCAACCTATTAAATAGGTACTTTGCATCAGTCTTTCATCAGTCCCATGGGATGCCCATGCCTGCTACGGGACAGGGAAGTCCGGGTGAGGGTGATCCCCTGCCTTCCACTAATGCTGACTTCATGAAGGAACATCTTGAGAAGCTGGATACCTTCAAGTCAGCCGGCCCTGACAATCTTCACCCCAGGGTACTCAAGGAGCTGGCGAGCATCATAGCCCAGCCTCTAGCACGGATCTTTGAAAACTCTTGGCGCTCTGGTGTAGTGCCCGAAGACTGGAAGAAGGCCAACGTGGTGCCTATCTTCAAGAAAGGGAGGAAAGTGGATCCGGCTAACTATAGGCCCATTAGCCTGACTTCTATCCTGGGGAAGATCTTAGAAAAGTTTATTAAAGAGGCCATCCTTAATGGACTGGCTGACGCCAACATCTTAAGGGATAGCCAGCACGGGTTTGTTGCGGGTAGGTCTTGCATGACCAATCTCATTTCCTTCTACGACCAGGTGACCTATCACCTGGACAAGGGAGAAGAGATTGATGTCATATATCTTGACTTCAAAAAAGCCTTTGATCTGGTTTCCCATGATCACCTCTTGGAGAAACTGCCCAATTGTCACCTTGGGTCCTCCACAATCCACTGGCTGGAAAATTGGCTCCGGGGTCGGACCCAGAGGGTAGTAATTGATGGAAGTCACTCATCATGGTGTCCTGTGACCAGTGGGGTCCCCCAAGGCTCTGTCCTTGGACCCATACTGTTCAACATCTTCATTAATGATGTGGACACTGGAGTCAGAAGCGGACTGGCCAAGTTCGCTGATGACACCAAACTTTGAGGCAAAGCATCCACACCAGAAGACAGGCGGGTGATCCAGGCTGACCTGGACAGGCTCAGCAAGTGGGTGGATGAGAATCTGATGGTGTTCAATGCCGATAAATGCAAGGTTCTCCACCTTGGGAAGAAAAACCCACAGCATCCTTATAGGCTCGGCAGTGCTATGTTGGCTAGCACTATGGAAGAAAGAGACTTGGGGGTCATCACTAACCACAAGATGAACATGAGCCTGCAATGCGATGCTGCGGCTAGTAAAGCGACCAAAACGCTGGCTTGCATCCATAGATGCTTCTCAAGCAAATCCCGGGACGTCATTCTCCCCTTGTACTCGGCCTTAGTGAGGCCGCAGCTGGAGTACTGCGTCCAGTTTTGGGCTCCACAATTCAAAAAGGATGTGGACAAGCTTGAGAGAGTCCAGAGAAGAGCCACGTGCATGATCAGAGGTCAGGGAAGCAGACCCTACGATGACAGGCTGAGAGCCCTGGGGCTCTTTAGCCTGGAAAAGTGCAGGCTCAGGGGTGATCTGATGGCCACCTACAAGTTTATCAGGGGTGACCACCAGTATCTGGGGGAACGTTTGTTCACCAGAGCGCCCCAAGGGATGACAACTAGGTGGAACGGTCATAAACTATTACAAGACCGTTTCAGGCTGGACATAAGGAATAATTTCTTTACTGTCCAAGCCCCCAAGGTCTGGAACAGCCTGCCACCGGAGGTGGTTCAAGCGCCTACATTAAACACTTCAAGAGCAAACTGGATGCTTATCTTGCTGGGATCCTGTGACCCCAGCTGACTTCCTGCCCTTTGGGCAGGGGGCTGGACTCGATGATCTTCCGAGGTCCCTTCCAGCCCTAATGTCTATGAAATCTATGTTATTATTTATGACATATTGCTAACTTATTTTGCCTTTTGACTTAAGATCTATTTGAAGGTCCAATATTTTCTTTAAAAAAAATCAGTGCTGAAGATATCACCAACACCTCAAATAGGACCTGATCCAAGACCCTTTCAGTCAATTTCCATTGACTCAATGAATTAGAACAGAATCATAGTGCACAGAGCATGAAAAGCTTCGTTCCCTGCATTCATTATACTGACAAAGATCTCAATTGTGGTACAGTTAAACACACACAATTTCTTCATGAGTCTAATAATACTCTATTTCTCTGAAAGTCCCAGCTCCTGGAGTTGTGTGATTACATAACCTTAGCCTTCATTTAAAAAAAGGGGGGGAAGAGGCGCACACAGAGCAGGAAGAGAGGGAGTTTCAAGCCCACATGGCTACAAAGAAAAGCTTATAAACATAACCCCTAAAGATTAAAAAAAGAGAGAGAGAAACAAAAGAAAGCAAACAAGAACTCCATATGTATTATTTTTAGACTTTTTTTTTTTTTAAATCAAACATGATATTCCAATGAAAGAGGCTGGAAACACTACTGTAGCAAAGAAAAACACAAAACACTAGGCTGAGTTCTTGGCAGCTACATAAAGTAAAAACCAATTTTTAAAAATATTTAGTTACGTTTAGCAGATTTAAAGACAAATTCAGTTAAACAGAAATTTAATTCATGCTTTCTATTAAACCAATTCCAGAAAGCAAATCTATAGAATCACCCTGTGTTGATTTTGCCTCTAATATGCACACATTTATTTTAAAATATAATCACTACTATTTCACTTTTCATGATTACTGCAAAAATATTTATTTTAGCAACATATAAAGTGCTGTAATGTATAAATTTCTGTTAACAAAAACAAGCGTTTGTTAACACCATTTCCTGGTTGAACAGAAATTCTTTTGTTTACCTACTTTTATCATTACCAGTCCAAACCCAACCTCCAAAGAACAGGATGAGGAGAGCTGGTCAAGCAATACAGTGGTTGAACAAGGGGATGAACTTATTTTAAAAAAGGTCTGGGAGCTCAGTCAAGTTCTATCCTCACACCAAACACAATAATGAGCAGGTCTGTACTTTGACATACCTAGTGGGAAGCTTCTCAAAGTCCACATCCAGAAACTGTTCATAGCTAGAAACAAAACTGTCCAACCAGAGCTTCAAGTAATCTGGGTCTTTCTGTAAAGAGAGAAAAATATTAAGAAAGTTTGTATTGTATGCTTGTAGTCAGCACTGCATGAGAAATGATCTCATCTACATGACAAAGTTGCTTATTTGAAAATTAACTTAAAAAAAATTGATCAAAAGAAAAAGAGAGAATAATTTTAGTGCTAGAATAAATTGTCTCTCTGCTGAAATTATCAGCCATATTATACAGATGTAATTCCTTGGCATTAGGTAAAGCTCCATCTTAGTACTTCTCTACTTCCTGGTATCCATACCAACCAAAATATTTCATATAGTCTCTTTATAACAAGTTTCAATTATTCTCCAGAGGTTACCAACTTCCTAATAGAGGCTTTAAAAAAAAAAGTCAACACACACTTACAACAGGAAATAGATACAACATTATATTTTGGAGTACAAAGTTCACTAGAATGTTTGCTGGCTTATTATTTTAAGCAATGTATTTGTCTCATGCCCTATTTCAAAATAATGTAAGATTTACGTTGTCCTGTGTTCCAGCAATAACCAAGTAAAGAATTATATACTGTTTATAAGTGTATGTTTGCACTGTGCATGGCTGTGCCACTGAACATCACACTAAGGAGTGAAATCTATTAAGAATATGTTTTCCTGCAGTTTTCATAGTAGTACTTTATTTCCTCATCATACAAGAGGTCAACCCTATTATTATGAATTACTATGCAGTCAGAATCAACACTGCAGTGTGCAAGACATAATGGAACGTTAACAAACCCTACACTCAACTACAATTTAGACAAGACAGGCAAACATCAAGGGTAAATCATAGGGACGTTTGATCTCATATTATTTTAGTCCTAAATTACAAACAACAGCCAACCATTACTCATGCAATAGAGAGATGTCTATGGGTTCTGAAGATGCTGGCTCCTTTGCTCTGTTGTTGCTACCATTGCTTCCGCGGTTTCCCACTTGAGAAAGAGCATCTGTGCACTCAGCAAGTGCTAGTCTCCATGGGCCCTGCTAGTCTTTTCCCACACTTTCCTCACCCGTGTATGAGGCTTGAGAATGTCTGTACTATGGACATGGTGAACTGTAACAGGGGACCCTAGCCCTGTTACCAGAAGACATGTCCACCCCTCTAAAGCCAGAACTTTCTGGGCACAGAAGGCTGGAAGAGAAGAGGTTAAATGCTGAGCCTGGCCAGCTAGTCAGCTGACCAGAAGGGGCAGGACTATAAAAACTTTGGGCGGAACAGCAGTTAGGGGGGTAGCCACTGAAGGGGAAGGGGTGCCTCAGAGAGCTCCACGAAGGAGCAGCCCAAAGGCAGTACGAGGGGAGCCATGGAAGCCCTGGAGAGGCAGGCAACCACATCACAGCAAGGACCTGAGCTGACGGCAGGGAGCTGAAGCACGGACCCTGTGAAAGTAAGCGGACATGATGGGTTTTCTTTCTTTTTCACATTAGCTGGGGGCAGTTATCACCCATGGACAGGACTGTTTATTTTTTTTTCTTTTCTGATCAATGAATAAGACCGGGGGTTTGGGTGAGACTATTAGGGGAAGGAGGAGGCCTCATTTTGGGGGGCACAGACCCCGGTGCCTGAAGGCGCAATCTTAAAAAGGTCAGGGAGGTCTGGTGTGCCTGTGGTGTAGTCTTGTTTTGTTTTTGGGGGGTTTTTTGGGCTGAGAGGGTGCAAGGTCGGGGTCGTCCCCTGGTATCAAACTTGCAGCCCCCTGGCTGTGGGGCTGGTGCCCCGGACTCTGGGCCAGGGAGGGCCGGGCTCCAGATTGGAGCAGAAAAAGGGGCCACGAGCCTCAAGACAACAGAAAAGGCTAGAGCCTCGGAGTCAAACCCTGTTTAGTGGGTTTAGACAGGGAGGCCTAGCTAGGGAAAAACAGGGGTCGGGCCCACATAGGGGAAAGGCCCCAACATACAATACAATAGGCAGCCTCCCGCTTGCAAGAACATCATCATAATTTCCATCAAGACATGACAGGGTGGGACATAAGAACCCCAAAGAAGGCTCCAAGGGCGCCTCACGCAAGGCACGGATTACTAGGAAGATGGTGCTGGGAAGGGTGACCTGTTACATGAACCAAATGACTTTTTCTTTTAGGATGTCTCCACTGTGTCCCTGCTATTGCCAGGGACATATTCTGGAGCATGTCCCACTCCCACAAGCCAAATTCAGCAGTGAAGACATTTTAGGGGTTTCCCCCAAAGCTGCCATGGCAACATACCAGTGACCAAGATGCATATTCATCAGCAATGCCACCAAATTCCAGAATTTAGTGACATTAGGTGCCTGCTCCCAAGTTGACTTCAACACTACATTTTGAGGTTTGGTGTGTGAGAATGGGAGCATCACCGTGCCTAGACTCCTGGCGGCCCCAGGCAAACGTTTAGTATTGGACCCCACTTCAGCAGAGAATAATAATAATCATCATCAAAAAATTACCATTTTTGGGCCCCGTTTCTGTCTAGGCCCCGGGCAGCCACCCAGTTTGCCCATGCCTGTGTCTGGTCCTTAGTGGGAGTGAGTAGGTAAGGTAAGTTTTCAGCTTGTGCCCTGGCAGTGGCAGGAATACAGAACAAACTTACCTACAATGGACTTTAACAGAGAGAAGTTTTTATTTAAAAGATCTTAAGTGACCTTAATAACCTACTCTGAGGTAATTATAAACCTGCTCAAACTTTTGGCCTTGAGTAGCATGGGGCCAGTCCATGGGCTGGACTGAGCCCTGCACACTATAATCAGGCCCTGGAACCCAGTGCTGTCCCCAGCCCTACCCTATACTCTGGGATTGGATCCTGGAGCCAGAGACCTAGCTTCTCCCCCTCCCAAACCAAGATTGGGCCCTGGGCCCCAGTGCTGCCCCTGCCCAGCCCTGCACACTAGGATCAGGTGCCCAATCCAGCACACAGGGCTCGGGGCTCCTCATGAATCTGGAAATTTGGCAGCAGGGGAATGGCACCACTTTCCCACCACCAAATTTCTGGACCCACGTGAGCCTTGTAGGCTGGATTATACAGTGCTGTAGGCTGGATGTTGCCCGTGGGTTAGGGGTTGAGCACCCCTGCTATGAACCAACACAGGAGGACAAGTTGCTTATCAAAAATCAAGGAGCAGATGGAATATTGTTTTTTCTTTTTTTAGTATATTTAATTACATGCAATTAAACAACCACAATGCATAAAACAGATTACATTCTAAGGTGGGGGAAAAACTTCCTAAGAAATGGAATGAGCTGCCAAGGGAAGTTATGGCATTTCTTTCATTGGAGGTTTTTGAGATGAGGCTAGATAGGCATTTATCAAAGTTGATTTAGGAACAAAGAATCTTGCACAAGTACAGAAGACTGGGAGATTGGACTGGACGACTGACAAGGTTCCTTCCTTTCAAGCCTATGATTCTACCTAGGAATATGCATGTCAGCCACAACCTGCAGAACAGCATGGGAGCAAAAAGTGAACTTCTGGACTACCAGAGAAACAAGTCTGTTTCAAGAATAGAAAAAAAAGCTTATGACCCATTTGACCAATTTCTCATTAGAGCGTATTAGTGACATTCTATTGCCACTCACTATCTTTTCACAGGGGGCCCAACTCCCACACCAGTTCACTACTAAGGACTATGTTAGTGAGCACTGGCATTTCAGGCTCTAATGCAAGTGAACTAGTCTCATGCATTCCTCTCTTCTCATCTACATTCCTCACTTCAAAGAGAGAAGTTTGCAGCCAAAGGGAGGAAATAATGGAAGTTATCTCCTTTACAGCAAATGAAAAAAGTTTGCCTAACCTCATTTCAAAAGGCAAAAAGTTTTCATTTTTTTTTAGAAATAAACTGACAAAACAAATTTAAGTCTTTACTGCCAAGCCATCCTTACCAGGCAATCAGAGATAAACAGTTAATGTCTATTCAGATATTCACATCTGCATCTTTATATTTTTACACTTATTTTTGTTCTGCTGTCTTATTCCCTGTTTCCATGCTCTACTCTAGAGGTGGGCAAAATGGCAGATCCAGCCAGTGGCTGGACTCAATTTCCCAGCAACCCCTGCTCGTGTGGCTGGGGCCAGTTTCCATGGAGACCGCAGCAGCAGCATGCTGTGATAGTACAAGGCCAGGGTTTCCATGGAGACCAGCTGCAGCAGTGCTGGCAGGGCACGCAGCATGGTGCAGAGCTGCTCTGGAGTCCAGCTGGGATCTTGCTGTAGTGACGGTGTGGTCCAGAGCTGGGGCAGAGCCATGATCTACAGCCTGAAAATGAAAATGTTTCTCTATTTTTTCCTTTCAACTATTTTTAGTTTTTTTGCCACCAACATAACATACCTCATGCCGCCTTCTTAACATTTTCTTAATGGAATAGTATTTACCATTCATTAGAGTTTAAAATGCTCCCACAACATAAAATACAGTGATTCCAACCAGTGTCCTGTCACATTTTACCAAGACTGCCATTATAAAACTTCAAGGACAGCTTAATCTGCATGTTTTATATAGTTACGCAAGTCACTGTATAATTAACAAATATATTGTAAGATCTATGAGCTGTGCAGGGAATTTTTAGCTCTAGAAGAGCTATCTGTAAATTAAGACAGCACTGTCAAACTCTGCCACCCCTGTAGGTCAGATCCACTCCACAGGATCTGCTCCATAGGTCATATCTTGACCCAAAGGTGGCAGCACGGTGAACAGCAGCACAACAATTAGTGCAGCTATCGTTTGCCCCACTGCCTTTAACATGCATGTGCCCTTTAGGACGCTGTCACTGGGAATTCAGAGTCAGGCCCCACCCCTATACTAGCTCCACAGGCTGAGTGTGTGTGGACTGGGGGCCATTTCACCATCTTGGACACCCCTGGAATAAGACAATGCAACAGGGAAATAAGCTTTCAGTTAGAACACACAAATTCAAATGAAGAATAAAGTGACTAA
The DNA here is from genome assembly GCF_030867095.1 of Alligator mississippiensis. Classification (NCBI taxonomy): domain Eukaryota; kingdom Metazoa; phylum Chordata; order Crocodylia; family Alligatoridae; genus Alligator; species Alligator mississippiensis. The sequence continues at coordinate 171,902,161 of NC_081827.1, read as the reverse complement.
AATGATTAGCTTGTATCTCTTCGAAAGACATTACAAGCTTCAGGAGCAACGCTACAAAAATCATCTGTAAAAGAAAGTAGTAACACATGACAGTTTGGCACATCAATGATGGGTGCCTACTTAACAATTTTCTTCTCTACTACTTATGAAAACAATGACAAAATATGTAGCAGAAAGTATCTTAACTAAACCACCTTTTTGTTTTTAGTCACTGATTTATTTGCCCAGGTAAATGGAAGACCAAAAGAACAAAGGGTGCTTTGTTTGTAATACACATTTTGAAAACCCTGGTGATCAGTATCAAACTATTGCTTTTAATTAGCTAAGAGTAAAGATAAGTGCCTACAGAGCTTAAGCCTTCTCATTAAAAGTCAGTGGGACTTGGGCTCAGTGCAATTGGATATTTCGGAAAAATTTGACCCCGATTTCAAAACAATTGCCTCTCGAAAACTCTATTTTTTTTATTTATTTTTTTTATCTACTCACAAATCTGTTGCTTTCTAGATAACAAATAGTTTATATTTCTCTGATCTCTTCATTATAATTGCAGGGGTTAGAAACAGAATTGGAGCCAGAATTAGAAGAACAAAGTTCAGTACAGCTTTTATAGCTACAGGAAATACTAGCTGCTATAAACAAAAGCTTGATCTGCCTGGGGCTATTTTCAGTGTTACATCCCATGCTCTGAAGGCAAAAATTCCCAACGTTGCAATTCAAAAATGCTTGTCAGACTTGCCCAACTGGACAGTTGTTTGAAGGCATTAAGTTTGCATGCTATCACAAAGCATCCAGGCAGGGTTAATTTAAATAATGTGTAGTTTTCCAGTCAGTCAACCTTGCAAGATTGACTTCAGTTGACTTAGCCAGCAAGTTTCTCTACATCTCATTTTTCCTGAGTACTATTTTAAAATTAAAAAAAAAACCCAGACAGTATTAAGACTGAAGTATGCTTACAACAAAAATAATACATTTAGAATTAACTATGAAACTCTGTCCTTAATTCACTGGATATATCTAAGAGCCTTAACTCTGGTTGAACGAATCCATCTAAAGCAGAACTTAACAATATTTTGACAGTTTTGCGTATATTATTATTATTTTTGAGGAATGCTTTCCCCTTTTAGACTAGTCAGAAAGATAGCAATGTACACATGCAAAATGACAGTTTCATTCTGAGACGCTTCTATGGTCTTTCTTTTTATGTCTCAGGCTTATTTTAAAAAATTTCAAAGCTGTAAACTTCAGCTGTAAGCCTGAGAACTTCTATTACAGCATCAACAGCATAATTATGAGTTGACATAAATGTGTATAGAAGAACCTCTTATTTCTGATCAATTTTAAGTAGAAAAATAACAATCCCTAGCTACATTTCATACTTAGTCTAAGCTGGAATATAAAGTTATTTTTCCAAGTTTGAAATGAACAGCAGCTCAAGATAACTACTGAGGATGTCATCCACTGTAGAAGAAAAAAACATCTCAAGGATATAGCACATATTTGGACAGGTAAGGAAAAACAAATTAATTTATGACATCTGATCAGCACGTGTTGGTTTCCATCTTTTAAAATTGCATTTTTAAAGTATTCTGAGCAACTTTTGGAATTTAAACATTTAATTTTTAACAGCATACCTCTAAAGCATATTACAATTAAATCTGTCCATGTAGCAAATATGAAAGATGCACCATAAAACACACAAAAATAACAAAAAGCAGCTTAGTAATCTTTCTTCTCCTTTAAGAACAAGGCAAAAAACCTTGAAAGCTGGCAACACTATTAATCTGTGGCACACCTGCCAAAAATGTTGGTTCCCACAAACATATAAACTATGACAGGTATGGTGATCATTAATTTAAGCACCATGGGCGCCTATACACAAGCAGCAAGACTGCTCCAATGCGCTGTAATTACAGCACATTGAAGCAGACTCAATTAAATTGAGTCTGCTGGAGCGTGGTAATTATCATGTTCCAGCAGACTCCAGTGTCTCATGTATTAGTGTCCTCACACTTAAAAATGACAGTGGGGGTGCTTTAACTAAAGCTCATTCAATGAGCTTTAGATAAAGTGCCCCCACTGCCCATTTTTAAGTGTGGGGAACATTGAAACAAGACTTTCTGGGTGCTTTAATTAGAGCAGCTCCAGGAGCTGATCTAATTAAAGCGCCCTCCTCCACGCCCGCCCCACTCCCAGAGCATGTGTATAAATGCTCCACGTTGTCCAGACCTTCTCAGGGTAGGTCTAGATGACAGGTGTATTAGACATCATGAGAGCAATCATCACCTAGTTCAGGAATGGTGCACCTGCAGCACAAGTGGTACGAGTAGCATGGGCAGCCTCTGTGGCATGCAGCAGATCAGGGAGGGGGAACAGGCAATGCAGCAGACAGGGCAGGAAGGAGAAAGAAGAGCAGTGGATCAGATAGGGAAAACAAGGCACAAAGCAGAAAGAAGAAGAGATCAAGCAGGGAACAGGGAGCAGAAAGCAGGGCAGCAGATTGGACAGAAAGGAAGGGCCTCCACTGACTATGCAAAACAGATTTGAATGATGTCCCTACATTCTAAGTTACAAATTATCTACACTGCCTCCTCTGTATGACTGGAAAAGTACTATGTACAGCTGACTCACAGCTTTCTGTTCTGCCAGTCAACTTCTGTTCTGTTACTCAGTCAACTTTGAAGCAAGACAAAAAAAAATCAGGATTTACCATACTATTGCATTAGATGTAAAGATTTTCACATTGCTATCCAAGCTGACACAACCACCCACTAGCAGTAAGAACTGAAAGACACATTTAATGATATGGCAACAGGAAACAGTCTGAGCAATTCCCCGGCCAACTAGAACAAACATGTGTGGAGCAGAAGTCTGAAGTCACAGGACACTAGGTTAATGGAAATTTTGACCAGCATTTCAAAGGAAAGTTTATGGTTCAGATTCTTCTCCCTTACGAATTAATAAGAATTTTGTCACTGATTCAAAGTAAGAAAAAGAATAACTATCGTTATTTCTCTTGTAGAAGACTAGCAATTTCTATACCTTTCTTCACATTATCGGTGTCCCCCCCAACGCAAGAGAAGTTTGTACTCATGAGCCATATAACAGCAAAGAGAAATATTAGAACACAAATAGATCACAGTGTTATAAAAACAGAAATGTAGTAATAAACACACTCATTTTGTAGATTAATGACTAGCAATTGGAACCTCGAGCATGGTCCAGGACCTCATTGTATCAGGCACTATTACACACACACACAACAGAAAGACCTCCTGTGGCCCAAAGAACTTATAATCCAAGTACAGAAGAGTCAAGACATGGATGCAGGCTGACTCACAGGAATGCACAATGAAATAATAATAGTCTGTGTAAGGGCCAGTGGTCTTGGGCCTGGGTGGTCTAAGCATTTTCAAAGGATGTTTTAGGCACTGTGGCAAAGGTGTGTTCCGAGTAGAATACTGGCACATTTTTTCTTTTTTACATCCTTGTTGCAAAGCGTCACCTACTTTGATTACGATGCATCAAACTTTTCCAAATATTGATTGTGATGTGTTTAATCAAGTATTTAATAGTTTTTGTGACTACTTAGTATGCTCAGTTCTTCCGTTATGGCCTACTGCAACTAATTAATATGTGCATTGTTACAGTAGATTGCATTAAAAAGCTGTGTTAAAAACATTACATAATTAAGCACTCGAACGTTAGAAAAGAGCATGTTTACAGTCGCCTGTGCAATCCTAATTTGGCCTCTTGTGCTTAGCATACTAATTGTTAATTATATCACCACAGGCAGCAAATGAGACCGAGGTCCTACAAATAATAGCTTAATTCAATGTACAAGTCTGATTCATTGTTTTTACTGTTTGATGTGCCTAGACAAAATAAATCAAAATCAATGAGAAATGTTTTTGGTTCCTAGATTCTCCCTGCATTTATAGCTTATACCTGTAATGATGACCAACGTCCTACATCCAGTCTTGTGATAATTCTAACAAAGACATAAGGGCAAAGTCCTTACTTTGCTCTTTGATTTCTATAAATGTTCCTCACATTATTGCCAAGGTTACAGATTAGTTTTATTCCATTGCTTTCCTTTTTTTTTACTATATTTTTTTCAGTAACTTCTGCCATTTGTTGCCCATTTCAACCATTTTCAGTTTTCATAGTTCTGCATTTGCATGAGAAGCATTTTAAGATAAAGCTGTGCTGTGCTGTCCTTTCCTTAAAAAAAACAAAACTGTTCTTTATTCAACATAAATAAAAGTCTAGCTCTAGGATTTAGGTTAACTAAAATTACATTACCTACCTTCATTTACACTTTAGTAGCTACTTAAAGGTTTGTCATTTGTCTCAACTGCATTACTTTTCACTCCTGGACAAAAGGAAGAATATATTAACCATTAAGAGATGTTGTTTTGTCCATACGTCTCTAAATATTCAAAATTTTCTAAACTTGAGTTCCTATGTCACTCAGTGGCTCTTGAAAAAGTTATCCATTTTCAGAAAGTGGGAATAATTCTCATTTCTACACAAAGTTACTTTTGGTTCTTTATGTTAATCATTTTTCAAAATAACTGCAGAATATAAATTCTATTCTTTTTATTACAATAATATAAAAAAAATAACTGAAAACAGATTGAGCATTTGAAACAAGTATAATAACTTATTTGGGTCTACTAACTTCATCTTTGAATCAGTTTTAAGTGCAAGAATTCAAAAGAACACTTCAACATACGTCACTACTAAAGTATATAAAACAGTAGTGTCTTAGCCCTTAGTAAAAAAGCTAAACTTGAATACTGTGTGTCTGAGGAAGGCAGTTAGGCTTAGTTTTCTCCACACATACTTCTGAATGCTTGTTACTATATCTTTCCCCCTTGTAAGAACTCTCTTACATAGAACGAAACTATTTTTAAAGAAAGTGGAATAAGCTGTTTTCTTGCTTGACCTCTTTTACAAGTTTTTTAAAAAATTATTAATATGCATTTGGGGTTGTTTTATGTCAGTGATTTTGATCCAAGGTGACACAGGATCCTCTGAAGAGTGTCATGGGGTGCCACTCTATATTAACACTTTTCCATGTGCAAATATCTGCACATAATTCACAAGATACACAAGTCGTTGCCCCCTAATATGGGCTTCTCAGTAAGTGAGATTCTACATTGTAGACATCAGTGGCATAAATACACATTATCCAACTCACAAAACTAAATGTTTTATATTTATATAAATGATGGTTATTAGACACTGAGAAATCTCTAAGTAGTGAACAGTGATGTTTTGTCTCATGTATCTAGATCTGAAAGAATTTCTGTAAATATCTACAGAGTGTTATTTGTGGAACCACTGTTACAAAATTAGTAAAGAACATTTACAACCAAGTCAAATTTCCTCCACTCACAGTTGCAGATACCTTTAAAAGAAATAGAGTATTCGCAAATCTTTTCTACAATACAACAGATTCCTTTTAATTAAAATTAAAGGAAACTGAATTTATTTAGAAAAATATAAATATTTAAGTAATTTAAAAAAATCAAAATTCTCTAGGAAGGGAAAGACATGAAAAATTAGGACTGTTATGTATAACTATTTCAAGCAACCAAATATTTAAGTTTTACCACTGTACATAGATTCTGACTGCAAGTATATTGAATGATTTGATGTGGCAAAGAGCAATAATTGTACTTCGTGTGTTTTTACATGAATCACTTGGACAAATCAACAATTAAACAACAGGGAAGAGCAGTGCACGCTGTAGTCAGGATGATCTCATGGGGGAGAGGGGTACAAAGTTCAGTGTTTCCAGACTTCAAAGCTCAACATTTAAAAAAGATTGCGTGCTGGTTAAATTGCATCCCTCTCACCACAGCTAAATATTATTTTGAGAGTGAGTGCTAAGTGTGTTTTAGATATGAGACTAAAAGATCATTTATGTAAATTAATTCATTTCCATTATGGGGCTTACCTTTGCTCTACAATACCATGCTCATGTTGGTCTGACCCAAATCCACTTTATTCTGTTAATAAACACACTACTTTTCAACACGCACATACACACTTATATAAAGTTATCCAAGCTTATTTTAGCATCATGCAATATGAAAAAGGATTTACAAGTATAAACATTAGATTCAATCATCTGAGAGGAAACCATACAAAACTCACTTTTGCATTGTTGCATATGAATCCAATTAAATTATTAAAAAGAAAACAAAACATACAGATCACTTTGACAGTAGATTAAGTTGTAAAATACTCAGTGGAGGATGACGACTTCTGAAAATGAGTAGTTAAGGTTGACATATTAAATTCTGCTCCAATTCATTTTACAGCCACAATTTACAAGTTATATACTTGGCTACACATCATTTTTCATGAGAAGCATATTCTTAATGCTCAGAAGTAGCAAAAGGTATGTAAGAGTGTTCCCTCATCTCAAGAACAACTTAATCTTTGTTTTCTATAGTACTGACGTTTCAAAGACAAGATCACTACTAATGAATGATTGCTTTCTTACAAATGCAATCCAGCTTGGACTCACTCTACAATAATTTAGGCATAACACCAGGCACACAGGTTTGCTCAAATTAACTATTTTGTTCTAGTGAAGACTGTCAAATGGACAGTTATGAATAATAAGGTCCTATTCATTAGGGCTGTGCAAAGGTTTGGGTGGTGATTCAATTCAGAGGAGATTAGGCCTGATTCAGTGGCCAAGTCTCCAAATCTGAATTGAATCAGGGGACCAATTTAAAGGCCCAAATCGATTCTGAAGATTCGGAGAGCTTTGAAAAGATTCGGAGAGCTTTGATGATTTGGGCAGTCCCTGGTGGCTGCAGCAGGGAGCTACAGCTGACTTCAAGCTGGTAAGAAGGGGGCGGGGATGGGGGGGACCTTTGCCAGCCCCCCCAACCCCTCCCCATGGCTGCCCCCACCCACTCCAACTCGGTACTTTAAAAAAAAACAACAACAAACAAACCCCCCCCCCCCCCCCCCCGGTGCTTACCAGGTGTTGCTGTGCAGGAGAAGTGATCCCTGCTGCCCCCTACTGCTGCTTTTGGTAAAGCCCCCTGACACCCCCCCTGGGTCCCCCCTACAGATGCCCCACTGGCGCCAGCTCCAGCCCTTAAAGGAAAAACAAAAACAAACAAAAAACAAACAAACAAAAACAAACAAAAAAGAACCAAGAGCCAGGACTCACCATTCCTGCAGCAGCCTCGGGGGCTCATGCAGAGCCCCCCCACAACTGCCGCTAGCAGGAGCCGTGCGTCTGGGGATTATTTCAGGTTTTTTTGTTTTTCTTAAAGCTAGCCCGGGCAGGGCACCCGTGAGGGGGCTGAGGGAACAAGGGGCGGGGGGGGGCAGGGGGCTTGTGCAGAGCCCCCATGCAGTGTGGGGCAGTAGGGATCCCCCTCTCCCCCCACCCAGCAGCATCCACTGAGTTGGGGCTTTTTTTAAACAAGTGCAGGGAGCTGGGGCAGGCAGGGCAGCCATTGCAGGGTTGGGAGAGTAGGTGGGGGATGGCCCTGGCCTGGCTGATTCAAAGATTCGGCATGAGCCAAATCTCCGAATCAGATTTGGCCAAATCAAAATCAGGACAGTGATTCAAATCCCCAAACTGAATCGCTGTCCCCCGAATCCGAATTTGAAGCAAATACTAGCCGCTTTGCACAGGCCTATTAGTCATCCACAAAGCAAATGAGGAAGAACTCAAATTAATGTAAGACAGAACTTTAATACAAACAGTCACATCATAGAAACTATTCTAAGGTATGAAGAACATTTAACTGGCACATAGATGCGTTAAAAAAAGAGTGTGTGCAGAACAGAAAGAGATATTACACATATATCTCAGTGTACAGCATTTGAGTACCTACAATGCTGTGATAAATGGAAGATGTAGAAAGGAGTTGAACTGGTGCCTCAAGGACACTTAAAGCTGTACTTCCTGAGCCAAATCTGTTTATCAGACTTTGAAAAAGTGTGTCAGAGACTTGCTGGGAATTCTTCTCCTACAGGGGAAAAAAAACAAATAAAAAACCCCCAAAAAACTTTAAGAGAATAGTGTTTTACCCATTTTTAGGCTAAGACACCATTTCCCAATACAATCACTTAAGCTTAAACATCATCCCCCAGTTATAATTTTAAAATCACAATTCTCTGTCCACACTTTATTGAGAGCGAGAAAAAAAACACTATAGTCCAGTAGTTATTTATGGACTTTTTAAAGTCATAAGTAGGGATGAGTTTGGTTGTCTCAATTAATATGGTCTTATCTACCATCAGAATTTTAGCATAACTTTAAGATTTTCTCTACTCTGGGGGCCTACAGGTAGAAATGATACAATCATAGTATTCAGTCTCATTAAGGCAGAATGTTTATCATATAAACTAGCAGCGGGCTCAAGAACAAAGAATGCAGGCTTCAAACCAGTAACTGACCTACCAGCTACACAAGGGCATGAGTGAAACCCAGAACAAACCAGTTGGTGAAAACCTGCTTGGGCAGAACTAAGTTCCTTAAATAGTTGGGACTTGTTTCCTGGTTTCAGCTAGTGCAGAAAGCAGGCTCATTGGCCTAAGCAGTTGTGGTACATGCCATCCTGAAATCCTTGTGAGCTGTTCATAACAAAGCAGACTGATTTTTAAAGGTGACCCTCTCTATTTTCAAAGCCTTTAACAGAGTCTGACCCTGTGCAGTTACAAACAATGACAAGAGCCTTACTTACCCTGACAGCCATTTGGGCTCCAACACTGCCAGGCTAACTAGATAAACCTTCCTCCCCACCCCAAAATGGAGTTTCCAGTTGTAGTTTAGGTTAAGTAAATCACCTAGGGATAGTTGTGGCCCCTACAATTAGAACCAATTAGAAATGGTTCTACAATTAGAACCATTTTTCCGGTCCTCCCCACCTTATAAACAGCAGCTGAAAACGTGAACCAAGTTGCAAAGATTTCTTTAGATTAGTAAAAGGAACACAGGAGCAGAGCAGAAGTTGTTTCTAACTCAAAAGGTTTAAATGCTGACTCATGTGACTTCAACTTTCAAGTACACCAACACCTTGGTGAAGACCTCCAGCTTCTAGAAAGAAGAGAAGATAGGATCTATCTAAATATAAGAAAGAAAATGTAATTAAGAGATTTCAAATATATGATGACAGTGGGAGAGGGCAGAGGTGGGGAGGCACAACTCTGCACCACCAATGCCAACCCTGCTGCTGCCAAGTGTTGGGTCCAGCCAGGCTGCATCCCCACACACCACTGTTGGCACAGAAATGGCTTTGCTGCTAACACTTCCACTGCTGCCAGGCCCTGGCTCTGGCCAGGCTATAGCCCTGTGCCCCACACCCTGCTGTTGGCACAGAAACCTGGGGGGGGAGGGGGGGGACACATGCCCCCCCCCCCCTTGCCTCCCCTGATATTTGCCTATGTATGAAGACTCTCTAACAAAGCAGTCAGCCCTCCCAAAGACTAGAAGTCAAGTCTGGTCCTAATTCTATCTTTCCTCTCTCAATGCGAATTATTTCTATTAACCATTAACATTTGCTTTATTAATATTACGTATTTTACATGCTTAAGCAATAGTGAAAGAACAGTTTTATGAACAGAACAGTGAAAGGTGAATGTTCTCAAAAGCACCTAAAAGAGCTAGGGGACTACTATTTATGCATCTGAAAGCCTCCTCTGAAGACATGAGTTTCTTTCTCCATAAAATTTTCTGAGTATTTTTTAGCCAAGGGTTATCTGTGATATCTTCTATTGGATCAACTATAAAGTTCAGAGAGAAACCAGGATTAAAGAAGCGTGCTTTGTGCCCAAAAGCTTGTCACACTTCTCTCCCAACTATAGAGCTAGTCCAACAAAAAATATCACAAAACACACCTGTGCCTCATACTTTTCCTGGCCCATAACAGCTACAACAACACTCCAGCCCCACCACATTTTTTTTTTTTTATAATTGTTTATAAAAAATATCATAGTATGATATAACTTAAATCAATATCAGATACAAGAATTAGCCTATTAAATGGGGGGAAAAAAGACAGATCAAATACACGTAGCCAAAAGCTTTCAAAGGGATATCAGATTTTGGTAGGCTGCACAAAGGCGAAATACCTTGTGAAGGAAAATCACTTCAACAGGGTTACATGTCATATACATTAATTATACTTCTTAAGCTATTAACCAAGCAATGAATATTTAAGGAAGTTGCTAAACTTAGAATAGTAGGTAATTTCAGACATCATTTTTGCCCCCACCAATCAACCTTTTCATATTGCTTCAGGTCACCTGAAGCTCTCTTTTGATGGTACCATACATGTAAGTAACACTTAGTGTTATCATCCTCTGCGTAGTCTGCTGCTGTAGAAATTGTTTTCACTAGTGGCTTCTTTGGAACAGGATCAAGTGCTTAAATTACATGAGTTAGCTACACTACTTGATATAGCTTAGCTCTCTTTAACAAGCTTGTATTCTTTCTTTTAGACGAGTAGGGTCAGCACTAACAGTAAGAAGCACTAGACAATAGTACCGTACACTCATTAAAATTTAAAAATGCATGTTGCTGAAAAGTGTTCACTCCGAATAAAGAGGTCTCATTTTACATTGAAAGCCACCAAGAAAGATCAAGCCAGCAATCTGCATCCTGAACAATGCTTTCTTTAAAAAGAATCACGTCAGAAACAGCACAGCTGATGAACAATATAATGCTGTGACTCAAACCTGAACGTCACTAAAATTAATTCAATTAATTTTAAAACCACCTCCTAGCAGCAGCCAAAGTGTCACAGAACATTTGTGGCTATTACAGTCATTAGACTTTTTAAAAAGAAGACAGGCAGCTAGTAGCTTCTAGGATGAGAATTCGATACACTCAGAACTGTGTTCTTAATGGGATATCAGCTGAACTAGATCAAAAGCCTTGTGTCAACTCAAAATTGCAACATAAGAGCTATTTTTAATAACCAAATACAAAGATAAAAGGAGTTTTTAGATTCATGCATAAGAAAGGTTGTGAAAAAAAGAAAAAAAATGGAGGGAGGACCAAACAGAGATGGCAAATGTACTGTTAACCGAGAAATTCCTAATAATATCTGCAGAGAGCTGGCTCCTCATATGGTACTCCCTGTCCTTGTTTCCAGTTGCTAAACTGCATTAAAGCCATCTAAAAATACCTAACTGTTTTCCTAACATTGCATTGCCAGTAAGCAGTTACTCTGCTTGCCACGGGATTGTTAAGTGATCACATGAGCCAGAAGACACGATCCATGAAATCATAAGTAGATAGTCAAAGAGACACAATCTCAGTATAATCCACACTGAAGGTAAATGTAGTTTAAACACCCCACTTCTGTAGAATACCGGCATTACCGCTATACTTAATATGCAAACCCAAGCACCTGTTCATCTCAAAGAAGAAAAACTAAACCGGACTGACGTACTAGCAGTAACCTGAAATGCCACACAATGGCTAAGCTTGAGTTTTGCTCTCTCCTCTATTCAGAAAGCAGAAAACCTCTCTGCATGATTTTGTGGCAATGGGGGACTGCGCTCCTGCTTCCTCCTCAGCCTTTTGGCTAGGAGCAAGCAAGACTAGGGGTCATCTGAACCCCAAGGCCTTCAGGCTTGGGGCTTGCACATAGGTTGCATGCCAAAAAAAAACCCCAAAACAAAACGCCCGAAAACGACAACAACAACAAGGTTCCATCAGCACATTTGCCCAATGTGGGCCATATGTTTTATAATCATGCTCAGTGTTGGCAACATTTAATTCACTTCATAGTTGGTTTCCATTGCTGAGCACATGCTGCTTTTGGCAGCAGTTTAACAATAGACAGTGTATTTAGTGAGATTTCCTTGTACACAATTATAAGATGAGGGGCTTTTTTCCCCCCATGACAACTGGGGTCAGACACCCTCATCTTGGAATCAAATAATATAATACTAAATTTTAGCAGCTAAAGCTTCCCGAGGGTCCATACCTTCCCACTTCTCATCTCCCCCAAGTTGCCACTGCTGATCAGACTGCACAAGGCATTCCCAAAAAATAACTTACTATCATTTCTCCAGGCCTTTGCAGCTAGAGAGGTGAAGGCAGTCTTTCCCTAGAATGACTGACTCCTCCAAGATGCTCCAGGCCTGACAACGGAACTAAGAGCAAAGAGCCTGTCTCTCCTTTGCTCTCAATAACTCTGCTGCTGGCATCAGACAGCATGGAGTTTGTCCAATTTTAATGCAAAGGAGGCAAATGCCAAACCAGAGAAGAGGAAAAAGAGTACACTGGGACAAACAGGCTGGTATGACTGGTACTGAGGTGGGTGGGAGAGAAGGTGAGACAGACATGGGCTCGAAGTTACTAAGAGCCTGGAAAGTCGGGGAACACCTGCAAAAAGCTGAGTTCAAAGAGAAGGCACTGAAGTTGAAATGTGAACTGGAGTGCAGAGGAAGAACTGGGTCTGGTAGGGCAACTGGAGTGGGACTGAGAGGAAAAGCCAAAGGAGCAGAAACTGAGACCAGAAGGGAATGGAGCTGCAGTAGGGCAAGAGCAGTGAAGCAAGTGGAGACTGAGGCAGGCTGGAAGAGGCAAGGCAGAAGAATTTAAAATACAACAGAGCTCACCTCAATATAAAGCATGGAAAGGAGCTCAAGACTCCTAATCTCACCGTTTACTCTTATGACAACAAATATCTGTGAAACCAACTGGCAAAGCACACTTCTCAGCCCCATCCAGTGTTAGAACACAAAGCAGAAAACAACCTATAACTGTTACTAACTAGTGTCACTCCATCAGCTCAAGAAGCAGAAGCCTGTGAGCTGGATTTACAGATTCTAGTAAGGCAATAAACTACTTGCTTATCATTAACATAACATTAGATAGGGGCTTTTTTGGTTTTATTTCTTTAAAGTTAGTAAAGTATGCACACATACAAAACTGTCAGAGGAACATTGTGGCAGTAATGTGAGGCATTCCAGACTAGGAAATGCCCATTACCTGTGTAATCTTAATTCAATCCTCCTGTTAATATGTATTTTCATACAGTCTTTGACGACACAGTACTTTTTCTATGGGATGCCTGCCCCATTCAGGCCATGATCTGGACCTGTCCTGGGGATGCATCAAGGTTGCTGAGAGAAGAAAACCATTGTTTACAGGCCCCCTGCTGCCTCTTTTGTTGCAGAAGTTGGCAACTGAACAGCAAATGAAGGGGGGGAACAACACTTGGTATAGTAAATTGAGTGGGATCTGTAGTTTGAATAAATGAATTGCTATATAATGCTATACACAATACAGCAAATACCACCCCTTCACATGGCAGAACTGTCAATTTTTAGAAAGTATTCAGATACTATAGTAATAATAAGCATCACAGAAAGGCTTATGAGGAAATTAATAAAATTTCCAAAGAATCATAGAGAAGTAGGGGCTGGAAGGGACTTCCACAGGACACCAAATGCAACCCCCTGATTAAGACAGAATCATCCCTATCCAACCCATCCTATACAAATCTGTTGTCTAACCTCTTAACAAAACTACACAAATCAACCCTGACAACACCAAATATAACACCGTAACCTGCCACAGGTAAAGCAGGGGAACCATATCAGCCAACAAACATCCTACTTCTATAAAATGTCAATATATGCTCAAGAGGTCCCAGGTAAAAGGCGATGCCCTTTGCTAGAAGAAGTCAAAACCCCCCCACAGTCCATACCAATCTAACTATGGGGTAAAATTCCTTCCTGACCCAAAATACAGCAATCAATCCGACCCTAAGTGGAGGAGGCAAGACCCTCCAGCTAGGAACCTCTGGGCTTTGGTCCCAGCAGAGCACTGGCATGTCCCAGTAAAAATCCTCAGCTTTGGCTGTAGCCAACACCCAGTGCCTCTGAGGGAGGCTCGAAAAAAATCCTGACGCAAGTATCAAGAGAAGGGGGGAAGGGGGAAGGAGACAAGGAATTACCACCCAGCCCCCATGCAGCAACCAGTAAAGCATGGGAAATACCCACAGTAGAACATATACCTAGATCATCCCCAACCAGTGGCTGTCCAACCTCCAACATTGGAAAACAGTTTGAATAATGTGTTGTAAGCAAGGCCTAATGCCATACACAGAACAATAAGATAAGATATAACAAAACACTGGACAGCTGCTAACTGAATGAACACTGGCCAACCTGAGCCAGAGGTCCTGTGGAAAAAAACACCTGATCTAGTACTTAGACATTTTTTAAACTTTTGAATGCTTGACTTGGCTGCTGTAACAACAATCTTTTAAAAATGTGTTACACATGCAAAAGTTAAACGAAACATGAAAATAAAGAGGTGGAACAAAGTCATAAATAATGTGATTCTATTTTTGGTCAGCTATAACCTTGCTTCACAAACCATGCAAAATATTAGACATCTAGGAAAACAGGAAAGCATGCCAGCCTAAGAGTGCTTCCCAAACTTTTCCTCAGTGTGACCCCATTCATGGCCCCATTTCCTCAGCACGGCCCCTCACTCCCAAACCGCAGCCTCCCACCCCTGCGACCCCATCCGCTGATGTTGTGACCCCATTTGGGGTCGTGACCCACAGTTTGGAAACCATTGGCTTAAGACATAGAAAGAGAGTTTACAGGCACATTGCAGGGAGGGAGGAAGAAGACCAAGGAAACCATTACCTTGTTGCAATAAAGCATCCAAAGTTCATAGAGCCGCTCTCTGGATGCCATTCCTTTACCTCTTCTGTTTCCAACACGAGTTCAAGATCCTACCATGCTCAGCTATAATCCAAGGTCCCTTTGTACGATTTTGTTTTATAGTCAAACGTTACCATAACCCAGGGAAACCAGAAATCAAGGATGAAAGCAAATGGTCTCAGACTCTTCCCCGGGTAAAATAAACGTCGCACAGCTCAAACAGTTAAAGGCGACTACTGGGCACGGCCCTTTTCCTCGATGATCGATGGCACCTTAGTGTTCATCTCAAAGTCCAAAAAAAAAAAAAAAAGAGAAAGAAATCCCTTCAGTGTTACAATGGAAGACACAGAAAAACAACCCAGTAGCTCCTGAGGTCGCGGGTGGTTTCTACACGGAGACCATCCTCCCCTGTCAGACAGGACCCTCAGGAGTCTGCCTGCGCCGCACCAGGACGCATGTCAGATGAAACGGGAGATTCCTCCAAACCCAGCCCCGGGCCGGGAAGAAGCGGCCTCGGCAGCACAGGGACGAGGCAAGATGAATGGGGATGATTCACCTGCGGGTGCAAAAGAAGAAAACACAAAAATAACAAAGGCGAGAGGCACTAGAGGGGCAGGGAGCAGGGGACGACCCGGTGCCCGAGAAAGCAGCACCCCCCGCATCGCAGCCGGGACCGGGCGAGCAAGGCGGGCCGAGCACGGCACCCGCCGCGGGGGAGCGGGGCGAGGCCAGGTCTCCGCGCTATGGGGGGGCTCCCCACCCCACCCTTCTCCCGCCCCGGCCCCTGCTCCCGCCCCGAGAACCGACCGGGCGCGTGCGGGAGCCCTGTCCGCGCAGCTGCTGCTGCTGCTGCTGCTGCTGCTGCTGCCGCCGCCGCCGCCGCCCCAGGGCCCAGCTCGGCTTGGGGGGCGGGGCGCGGCCGAGCCCGTCCACATCGTCCCGTTCCAGGCCCCGCCCACATTCCAGCGCAGCCGCGCCCGCCCCCGCCATGGCGACTGAGGCCGGGAAGGGCGGCGGCCATCTTAAGTGCTGGCAGCACCTCCCAATGCTGAAGGGGGTTAAGGCTGCTTCTCCTGTCCCCTCCCTGCACAGCGCTTGCCCGCCCGTCCGCCGCCGCACTTCCCTCCCTCCCTCACTGCGTGCCGAGGCGCAGGGCTGGTCCGGAGCATGGCAGCGGCAGGGCCAGCTGCAGAATGGCGCCTTCCTCCCCGCTGTGCGCGCGACTTGGGGGGGAGCGCTCCAGCCGTCACTCCTGGGCACCGCTGGGGAGCCCGCAGAGAGTTCAGCCCGTTTGCCCCTCAGAAAGGCCGGTGGCATTTAGATGCACCTTACACATCAGTGGTGCTCATTCAACCTGCTTTGCCAGCAGGCTGGATGGGCAGTGCCGGGGGGGAGACCCAGCCCCTCGGAGCCAGCCTGGCCCCGACCTGCTGGGTGCAGCTTGGGGTTTGGGAATTTGGCGCCGGGCGAGGTGTCCATATTTATGGCCACCGCCTCCCACCACCACATTTTGCAACAGATGTGGAGCCCCACGGGCTGGATACCACAGCTCCACGGGCCACATTTGGCCCGCAGGCTGGAGGTTGAGCACCCACGTTATGGACGAACTGGATCAACCAGGGTCCAAAAATCAGGCTGAGCTAGGAAAAATGAACAATTTCTGTAAGACATATGCCTCTCCCAAGCTGCCTGAAGAAGTGGTTGCAAAAAAATGTCATCATGCCAAACAAAAGGGGGAGAGAGATGGGCTATACATGGGTGGTCAGCCAGCTATGAGTGTTAAACTCCCAGTCGCTCCTGCTACCATAGGCACTGAAGCCTGAAGACACAGGACCCCCTTGGGAAGAGGGACTGGGTGGGACTGTCCTGAAATGGGAACATCAAGTCCTGGTCCTGGGCTCCGTGACTCTTAAGACAGTATTTATCCTGGATTCCCAGTATCATGCAGGGATCTGAGTTTTCTGTTCACTGGAAAAATGTGGGAAACGGCCGGTTTCCCCTTGTAGGCTGGCAGAGCTCCAGCCTGTAAGGGGCTGCGGGGAGCTGGATGCAGGGGGCAGCACACACATGTCTACATGTGCACACATGCACGTGGCCAGGAATACAGCCCCAGGCAGCAGTGAAGAGCAGCTCCCACAGCTGCCTGCAGGTAAGTCTATGATTGGGGGGGGGCAGTTGAGGCCCCCATAGTGAGGGAGGGAGTGGGGCAGAGGCTGGCCCTGGAGCTGCTGCCCAGCTAAGGTGGTACATGGGGACCAGGGCAGGAGCAGGGAGCAGGACAGAGCCACGGGTGGCTCATCCAGGGGGTGGGTGGGGGGCGCTGCCTGCTGCTGCGCACACTTCCAGAGAGAGGCATGAGGGGCACATGCCCCGCAGATTTGTATGTGGGGTAGGTGCAGATGTGGGCTGCCTGCTGCAGCCTTAGGGCTCCCCACCATGCTGCCCTCCCTCCAGGAGCCCCATGCCAGCTGTGCCACCATGGCAAGGTTCCCCGTGCCCACCCAGCCACAGCACGGGGCAGCAGTGCAGAGTTGTGCTCCCTGCTGCTGCAGGGTAGGCAGGGGGTGTCTTACCATAGCGGTGTAGCCAATGCAGGGCTCCCAGAGGGAGAGTAGCATGTTAGGGAGCCCTGACCCCGCAGCAGGCACCCTGCATCTGCCTCTGCCACTCCCCGCCATGGGCTTCAATCAGCTCGGCTCCGGACATGCCACTGGGGGCGGGGATCATTTAGCTTGCCACCACCCTCTGCCCTCCCAGCAAAAATAAAAGTTGGCACCTATGCGTGGTACAGCATGCAGTGATCCACTAGCCTAACTAGAATCCCTTTGATCTGTTGCTGGGAGGATGAGGAGTATGACCTGTATAAGTCCCTTCCATTTCCTTCCCTCCAGACTTGTTCTCTGACACCTGCTGGATATGGGGGATATAGATTCATTCCCTTTGCTAACATTATAATTTATGTAGCTGTTGTTTTACAGCTGCACCCTTATAGGCAGTGTCTGCTGCCTGGCCCCTGCTGATGACCTACAAATAATTCTCAGCAGAGCACAGAACTTTCAGGGGGAAAAGAATGAGGCACCAAAGACCTGAATGCTAACACATTTTTTTTTAAAGACTGGTAATATATTCACTTTGACACATAAATAAAAGTACTGACACTGGCATGTCTACGCAATAAATAATTTGCTTCCATCTTTAATAAATGTTCACTCCTGATCAGCAGCCTTTGAACATATAAAGGAATTATCATTGCATATCGGACCACTTATCAATATAATTGTCTACTATCCTCCTTCTGACATCACTAGTACCAGATGCTTCTGAAGCGCAAAGACCCACCACTGACACTGCCCACATACAATTCTGGAATAACCTACCATTCAGGCTTCGCTTACTGAGCAGCTGTGCCCTGAGGCATGGACGTTTATATCCCTTCTCAGCAAAAATTCTAATATTTAAAATAATTGGAAGTTCAACTCTTGATGTACGTAATTTTTTTAATTGTTTTAAATCCTTGATGTCAATAACATCTTATAGCACCGAGTTCTCCAGATTACTGATATACTACACAAAATATTTCCTTTATTTGGTTTTAAATTTGTTGTTTCAACTTTTTCTTTTACGTCACTTTGTTATTATTAAAACAAATCGCACACAGGAGCACACAGTTTACCTTCTCTATAGTAATCATTGGTTTGGATACCCTTCTCATAGTGCCTCTTATCAATTAACTAGATAGTCCCAATCTTTTAAATCTCTTCTCAGAAATACTTCCATATTTCTAACAGTGCCTATAAACTATTCTAGTTTCTTTTGAGATGCAGCATTTCAGGTGAGGTACCATTAGCTCATCTCATGGCATAATATTTTCAGACCCTTCTCTTGTAAGTCCTAACAGTTTTTTGACTGTTGCTGCACATCATCTGAGATTGTTGACAGATGTATCTAATACTAAACCTCCTGGTTATCCAGAGAACAAATACAGCAAGGAAAACAATAGTACATACTTTCCCACATTTCCTATCAGTGTGCCATCATCCTGTCCTGATGAGCTCTTATGGAAGCAAGACTGACAACAAGGATGTTAATTATTAATTATTTTTGTCTTGGTCACTCTTCACCCTTAATTCAAAACTACCACCTCATTTTGCAGTAAACAAATAATCGAATATCATTAACTTCAGGTCATTACCATCCTGGGTTGGATGTGAACCAATAACCTGGCCTAACTAGTGAACTAGAGAACTGGATTGTTGGAGACTAAACTGATGGAATATTTTTATGTAAATATAAGGCAATGTATTAAATATATATGTACTTTAGAATTAAAATTGTCCGAGTTCTTTTTCAAAGCTGCACTTAGCTACAGAAAGAATATGCTAAGTTAGAGAAGTTAATTCTTTAGAAAGAACATCCATCATGACTATCCTGCATTTCTGAAAACTTAAGTCCAGAATTTCTTGCACTCTCATCACAGTGCATAAATGCTCTTGACATTTGTATTCTGTCATCTCATTTTCTCTCTATTGTTATGATAATTCACATTGTTAGTAAAGAGATTTCAGTACCATACTGGGTGATTATTTAAAATCATGTCTATGGATTAGTACTCTCAGACAACAGCATGTCTGAAGTATATTAATTGTTCATGCACATATCTGGGTCAGATAACATGCAGAGAACTCCAAAGCCTACATGAAAAGATTTTACATCCTACTGCACTCATCATGATTAATATTCTTCAGTAAACACTATTTCAGACCATGAAGTATAGAGCTCTATGGGATAGATAGCAGCTACAGTTTTCCAAGCCAATTTTCTAGGTTCTCTTCAATACTCCCTTCCCTATAAGTTATTCTGCAACAACTTTTAATAAGTTGCTATATAATTTCTATGTGTGTATCACTTCCAGTCCTGAAGTCTTCATGCATGTGACACGCTATATGTATAAAGAAGAAAATTAGATCCTATGCATCTTCTGTTTCAAATAACTTACCTTTTGAGAGAACAGAAATTATATTTTCCCTAACATTTAATTTGTTTATACTTTTGATTGTTCTAATGAACTTGGAAATATAACTATTACACAAAGATTTAAATTTGATTCACTCATCCAGGTCCTTTAGGATAAAGATGTTTTATCATTGTCATCCTAAAGCACAGAGGTGTAGCTAGCTCTTTCTGCACCTTGGGTAAAGGGGCCAGGGGTGGCTTGTACTGAGCACAGGAGAATAGGGATGGAAGGGTTAGCTCAAAGAACTAGAGCAGGGGTGGGCAAAATATGGCCTGCAGGCTGGATCCGGCCTGCCAGTTGACTGGATTTGGCCCACAGCTGCCTCTGTGATGTTCTGCATGGGGCTGAGGCCCCATCCACTTCCGTCAGGGCAGCCTGCATCATGCTCCCTTCCACACCCACCGGCCAGGCCCTGACCAGTGTGCGCAGCTTCTGGCAGGACTGTTCCCAGTGCTGCTCTGCTCCCCTCACCTTCAGCAGGTGCTGCCCAGCTAAAGCTTCCCCACGCCTGCTTGCACACCCAAAGCAGCACAGCAGGGGCAGGATTGGGAGGAGGAGCTACCACTGGAGGTGGAGCAAACACAGCAGCACCTGACCAGCTGCAGCCACAGCAGGAATAGCCCTGCCAGAAGCTACAAGTGCTGGCCAGAGCCCAGGCTGGTGGGGCTGTTGTGTTCTTCTCACCTCCAGTGGTGGTTCTGCCTCCTGCTTCTTTCCCTGCTGCACCACTCCAGCTGGGTGGGGAGGGGGGATTCAGGTGGGTTGCTCCTGTGTCAGCATGCAGGGCTCCAGCTCCCAACTGCCTTCCACTGGCTCTGCCCACCGAGCCAATGATCCACCACCTGCAGGCAGGCGAAGTGGGTAAAAGACAGCTGGGAGCTGGAGCTCAAGCAGAGGGCAAAGCCCAGCATGCTGGGGCAGGAGCTGCCCAAATGAAGCTCCCCCCACCTACCTGCCCACCTGGAGCAGCGCAGCCGGGGCAGGAGCAAGAGGAGGAGCCACTGCTGAAGGCAAGGGGAGCAGAACCACCCCACCAACCCAGGCTCCAGCCAGTGCACACAGGCTCCAGCGGGGCTGTTGCTGGTGTGGCTGCAGCCAGCCAGGTGCTGCTCTGCAATCCCTTGCCTCTAGTGGTGGCTTCTCCTCCCACTCCTGCCCTTGCTGTGCCATTCCAGGTGGCTGGGCACACAGTAGAGAAGCTTCAGCAGGGCAGCTCCTGCTGGAGGTGAGGGAAGCGGAGCAGCACCTGGCTGCCTGCAGCTGCACCAGGAACAGCCTCACCAGAAGGTATGCACTGGCCAGGGCTGGAGCTGGGGCCAGGCAGGCAGGAACAGACAGGTGGGCCCAGGTGGGGGTTGGCCCCACATGGAGCACCATGGGGGTAGCTGGGCAAGCTCTGCTGCATGTGCCCCTTCCCCTTTCCTCCCATTACCCCCAGCTGGCTCCCAGGACCTATGACCCAGGCAACCTCCCCTGCCCCCCAGGCCCCATACAATCCTCACAGGGCAGGGCATGCAGGGAGTGGATTACAGCTCAGCCTGGGCCCCAGCCCCAAGGTATCAGCACCTCGCAATGCAGCCTCATGATCCCAGCCTCACCCACCCATCCTGTTCCTGAAAACTGCTCCCTGTCTGCCCAAAGCCCCACAGGGAGTTTTGGTGAATTGCTGCATGGGGGGTGGGGGGGAAGTGTTACCCGGTCCAAGATAAATCATTAAAATTCCCTATGGGTCCCTTGGGCCCAAATAATTGCCATCCCCTGGACTAAACGGGGGTTGGGGGTGGATTCCCCTTATTAGTCTCACTCCCCCAGCCCCCATGGGAGATGCCACTGCTGCAACAGCTACAGGGTTAAACTTTTCACAGCTGCCACTGAATTGTATACAGTATGACATTGTAAAAGCCTTAATTCTACAGTGGCTGTGAGACAGTTATCTCAGTAGCTGTTGGCCTCCCAGCAGAGGAGAGGGAGGCTGATGAGGGGAATACTACTACTGGTCTGTATGGCTGGAGGTTACAGCCTTGGGGTGAGCCTGTGCCAAGGCTGGTCACTGCCACGTTCCACTGGTGACCCCCCCCCCCCCTCTCCCCCCAAACCTGAGTCCATTCTGGCCCTTCACAGCATAGCACCCACGGCTCATGATGTGATTGCCCAGCTCTGGTTAAGCTACTGCTAAATAGGGGTGCACAAATAGAGATTTTGGGGGCTGATACTGATAGCCAATTTTTAAGGAGGCATATCGGCTGATATCGATCCAATTTTTGATACAGCTGCATCCAGCTGGTAAGTTTGTTGTGGTGGAAGGGGAGCAGGAAGGGAAGGGGTGTGGGAGGCCAGATCAACGCCCCCCATGGTGAGGGAGGGAGTGGGGCTGGGGTAGGTGCTGCCCAGCTGGGGCAGGGCAGGCACAAGAGAGTCACGGCTAATCCAGGGGGCATGGGGAGGGGGCAGCTCCCGCTGCTGCGCACACCTCATCTTGCTCCTGCCACTTGTACTCGAGGGCATGGAGGGGTGGGGGTGTGCCCCTGGATCTGCACAAGGCAGGCTGCAGCTGTGGACTGAGGCTGGGATCTGCACTGTGCTTGGGGCAGGCAGCGGCGGTGCTGGGAGGGTTTTACAGGAGGGTGCTGCAGCTATCCCAAATTTCGCCATAGGCCCCCCGCTATCAGTGCTGCTGCCACCCACCCCAAGTGCAGCACCAGCCCCAGCCCACAGCTGCAGCCCACCCTGCTCCACCCCACACAGATCCAGGGGCACATGCCGCCCCCCCTGCCCCATGCCCTCCCGGACAAGTGGTGGGAGCAGTGGTGGGAGTCACCAGATGAGCAGTTGGGTGCTTGGCTCCATCCCACAGGAGTGGGAGCTGCCTCGCCTCTTCGCACCCCTGGCCACCCTGGACAAGACGCAACTCCAACCTGTGCCCACACCCCCCCCAGCTGGGCAGCACCTACCCCAGCTCCAGCCCCACTCCCTCCCTTACCATGGAAGGGCATTGATCTACCCCCTCCACCCCTTCCCTCCCCCACTCCCCTTCCACCACAGACTTACCAGCTGTATTCAGCTCTCCAGGCTGCTGGGCTGTGCTCCTTGCTGCCTGTGTGCTGTGCTGTGGCTGCAGGCACACACACGAATTTATCGGCCAAATTATTGGCCACTTCAGGCTGATTTCCAGTATAGTCAATTTTCTTTATATCAGTGCTGATCAAATACTGGACCAATGTATTTGTGCACCTCTACTGCTAAAGTATCTATTTTAATGCATTGTTTTATATAATTAGCATAGAGAAATATTAAAAAAAAACAAAACAATTTTGATGCCAATCCTCCAAAATACTTATCTCTGTGGACCCTCAACAGTCTTAGTAACTTTATGGGTACTAAGTATAGTGCATGAAGTTAAGCAGGTATACTAGTAGGATCATGGAATGTCTCTTTTCCATACTGTCTAGTGATTCTCAACCAGGATGCCATAGCACCCTTGGGCTCCTTGAGATCCTTCCAAGGATGATGTAGTGTGTCTCACAATGTTAGCACTGTTAGGTGTGCAGACATGATTCACAAGATTAACATTATGGATTCCTCTGGGTTTAAAACATACTAACCTGTTGCGGTCTTTCTAAGTTCTTTGTAACAGAAGAATTGTTATTATATTTTTCTGAAGTCAAAAAATGTGTGAGAAGAATTAAAAGATGGCATTTTCAGAGGGGGTAACTTGAATCTAAAAAGACTGGGTATGTCTACACCTGCATTTATGCCAGCTTAAATTTACTGTGCAGTAAGTGGGAATAAGCCGGCATCTACACGTGCAGGTATTAAAGCACATTAGCACTGTATGTGGACTGACTTGGTACTAAAGTTAATCCCAAATCAGTCCACACACACAATGTTACTGTGCAGTAAGACATCTACATGTGTATTACTGCACAGTAACTAATTGGGCGTAAGTGTGATACCTGCATGATGCAGGTATCAAATTTACGCTCAAGTTGGCATAAGTCGCCATACTTCCTGTGCAGTATGGGCATGCATGTGTAGACATGCACCTGTACTGTGCAGTAATTTCAGTTACTGAGCAGTAAATGTGCATGTGTAGATGCACCACTGAGAACCACTGGTCTAATGAGATATCAAAACTCTCTTTCAGGCAAGACTGATATGAAGGATAGACAGTTCTCAAAACTGCTTGGAGAAAAGCATTTTTTGTGGTCTAATTATTGACTTTTAAATTCTATATTAAAGATGCTCCTTATTATAAGGACTGTGACATAAGATTTTAACAAAAAAAATTAGATCATTTTTTTCAATATTTTGTAATTCATAGAAAACTTTAAAATAAAATTTCACCTGCAGTATTGGAAACTCTAACATGTACACCTGTCTTGAGCACATCTCAGTGGTCTAACTATGAAATGCTAAAGCCACGTCACATCTCCCTGGGCACTTGTACACAGCACATACATTTGTATAAATGTCAAAATGTGCATCAGTGCTGAGAAAATGGTGGTGGCGCACTTTTGAACTAAAACACTATGAAGGTGTTTTAGTTCAAAAGCACACAGCTGCCATTTTCCCAGCACTGACACACAGTTCACTGTTTATATAAACGTATGTTACGCAGCGCTGGGCATATAAATGTGAAGGAGAGAGAAAAGTCCCTTGTGCACCCACAGCAGGAAGAAACCTACCTGCAATGCCTGAGCCAGCAGCAACAAGGGATTGGTAGCTGATGTGGGAGCCCTGCTTTATTAGCAGCTGCTCAGTCTGGATTGGACCTGCCCGCAGCTGCACCGGTATTTCTGGCCCAGTGCCAAGGCAGGAAGAGTGACAGGACCGAGGGGGGAAGGAGACATGGATGCTGGAACACTGAATGCCACAGCCAGAACCCCAAGGGATGGAGAGAAGGCTGATTCCCAGCCCAGGAGCTTGGAGGGACTCCAATAGTCTGGGCCGCCACAGCCGAGCCCACAGTAGCACAAGAGCTGTTGGAGGGGCTGGTAGGAAACCATATTAGGAAACAAGCTGGCCAGAGAGCTGACAATGCCCCAGGTGAGGTCTTTTTATTTCAGTTATTTTTCTTTCATTTTGGCTGGGGGTGCGAGAAGAGAAGAGCCTATTAGGCTGGGTCCTGACCATCCAGAAAAGAAAAAAAAAGAGCAGCCAGCAATGACCCAAGCTGGAGGGACAGTGGGAAAGGATCCTCCTTGGCCTTTGGACAGAGCCAAGTTGGTAAGGGCTGTAGAGGGCCCATCTCATGTGGTGAGCTGACCCATGCTGCAACAGCACAGAGGAAGGACACTGAGGTGTCCAAGGCAGATAGAAAGGTCCAACATGTAAGGGAGACCAACTGGAGATTTTCCTGTGTTTCTTTTTTTTTATTATTATTGCTTTTACTTGATAGGGCTGGGACTGAGAGAACAAGCCCCCTTCCCCCTTTCAGGACTGACTTATGTGGTTGTGGGACACTGCAGCCAGCGGTTCAAAGACCTTAGGGCCAAAAGACTTACCTGAGTTCAGTTTTGTACCTTGTGTTGTCCCTCATTTCTCTTCATTTACCAAGCCTCAACAGAACAACCTTCTGGGGAGGCCAACTTGGCAAACATTTCCTTGGCTCCAGGCACAAGAAGACCACAGGCCTATAAGATCAAATGAAAGTAGAGGAATGCCCATACAAAATCAGGGCATAATGATGCATTAACATCTGGGTGGTGCTTGGATGGGGTGTAAGGGAGGTAAGAGCCCCAAAGAAGAAGCAGATCCCATACAGCCAGCATGCAGCAGGTTCAACCACCTCCTGCCAAACAGACCTTCAGCAACAAGACATGGCAGGTGAGAATTAGGCGACCTTTTGCTGAGTGATCAAACTAAGGGAATCCGCACCTTCACAGCCCAGTCTCATTGGGTGCAGGGCTGCAGGGGCCTGCAGCCTTATCTTGTACTGTGCCAACAGTCAGCTCGCGTGCAGAGCAGACTCAATCAATTAAGCCTGCTCTGACACGCCAGATCTCCAGTGTGTCAGAGCAGACAAATGTATGTGTATAAATGTCCCCTGAAAACTGAGTCACAGCAAAGATTACAGCAGTACCTACATACCATTTAAAAAAAATACATTAATAATTTCATTAAGTTTGCTGGTCACGTGGAATGAGAAAGATATTAAATTCTCTATTCAACTTTATTTTTACTTGTAATTAGGATGTGAATAATATGAAAGTATTTCAGTATCAAAAAATAAATCAGAATGCCTTAATTTTGTATATAAAGATGCATCCTCCAAAGTGCAACATGGACTGAAAAAGTGTTTCACAGTGAAAATGGGTTTTCTTATCACAGCTAAAAGAAATACAAATTGCCACATAGAAAATAAGATATACTTCATAGTTTAAAGCAAAGATCCAAGTTGAAAACATCCATAAGAATCTGTGTGAAGTGTGGGAAACACCACCTTTCTTCCACAGAAACTGCGGAAAAAGCTACAAATTAAAAAGCTCAACAACAGCAACAACAAAATATATTTTAATTTATTTTTTAACATTTTTTAACAAATAAAAATACCGTTTCACTTTTTGGTTTGTTAAGCTGCATTTGTACTTTTTCAACCTGCTGGTCTGACTTCCTCATGCTCACTAAAACAATCCTTTCAAACGAGGCCGTGGTAAAGCAATGCCATGAATCAACCTTAACTCTATATTAGGAAGGGCCTGAGAATCCTGTCTTTGTTGTGTTTGGACCGGGACAAATCTGTGTTGTTGTTGTCTAGCGCCTGAAGGAGCAGGACGGCGAAGAGCAGCCAAGTCCAGAACACCTGCTCGATTCACGCTCCAGGAACTATTAGCATCCTCCTTGGGCTTTACAGATGGAGGGCTTGCCATCATCATGAATTTTTGGTCCAATATAAGATTCACCACATCTTTCCTGAACATTTTCCAGTTGTTTTGTTTTAGGAACTTCTGACAAAGCTCATCATCACTGAAAAGATCCAAAGATACTTAGCGGTGAAAGTCTGGCTCTACTGAAGTCAGGGGCAGAGCTCCCACTAACATTAGGGAAGCCAGTTTTTAGCCTTAATTTCCAATGGAATTAAGATGAAGTTGTATAAATTGAGGCCAACCACCTCAATTTTTGTTGAGTACCAGTTCACTGATTTATGGGTCAATTCTCTCCCCAGATGCATTCATTCACTTACCTGGGGTATGTGGTCTTTATTTTGTGTAATTTCATTATTGTCGTATCATCTGCTAACTCCTCAAACCTGTCCTTTTTCAACCGTATTATTTCAGCTCCTCGGCTAACCAAAACGAAGCATCGCTTATCTTGCATATATTCTGGTAAGAGATGCTGACTGATCCCCTGAGAGGAAAACAAAACAAAGAACACCATCTGCACATCATGAGTCTCTGTTGACTTCTATACACATGTATGCTGCTGTTCTTTGCATTGAGAAATGCAGAATAAGAGTTAAGTATGGTATATGAGATATGATTTAGAAGGTTACTTTAGAGCAGGGCTGTCCGACTTCTAAGTGGCTGGGGGCCACATGCCCACAGGTTGCACCAGGACTAGCCATGGATCCCTCAGGTCATACTACATACATACTGCTGTACCATGTATGCTCCCTCCACTGCTGCACCTCATAAGCCATTGTCCCTTCCCTGCCCCATGCTGCACTATGTGCCCTAATCTCCCCTGACTGTGCCACGCTATGCTGCCTTGTCCCTGGGACAAGAGAAGGTAGTGAAAGCTGGAGGAGGAATAGGGACTCCAGAAACTCCAGCTGCTGTTGCAACCAAAGCAATGTAGGGGAGTGGTGGCTGTGTCCAGGGGCTGTCATCTGGACAACCCTGCTTTAGAATGTGTCACTGTGGAAACTCCTTGCTACAACTGATACTTTATAGCAAGAGAGTTTATTACTTTAAAGTCCATACAAGCAAGACAGGATGGTTTCAGTTGCACAGCCCTGCAGCAGCCAAGACACCTGTTCCCTAGAGGAAATCCATCATGAAGAAGGGCAATCAGTATTAGTACTGCCTGCACTCCTTTTTGATCTGTACGAGAGGAAGCACCTATAAAAGTTTGTAGTTGGACTCCCCATCAGAAATAATATTGAAGCAATACCCTAAATTAATGCATGTCTTTTTGCTTTTGTTTTGTACCCTCTATGGCTGTCTTAATGAATGGGACGCAGCAACCTAGAATTGTGACTAAACAAAAATTTCCATTAGGTTCTTGGGCATTATCCCTCACTCTACACTAAAAATACAATTTAATATGACAGGACCTATTTCACATTATCTTTTATGTTAAATAATTATCCCATTGACTTGAGTTGGCTCGAATCAGCTTCTATGGTAGGGTAGAAGCCACTTAAGTTTTGGTTGGTAGGCCACTTAAGTTTTGGTGAGCTATTGAGGGATGCATACATAAAATCTTTCAGAATTTTACAAATTATAAATAAAAAAATTCATATACTAAAAATCAAATGTCTGTGACAACATATTTTAATCTTATTTCAAAAAATATTTGTGTCCTGATTTGTGTTTTATTGAGCAGTGTATATAGAGGTGATTGCATAATAGCTCAAAATAAAATCTTACTCTTGTATATTATGCGGGCGAGAGAAGTGGGTGAGGGTGTTTGTGTGGGGGGGAGGGTGTGGAGTGGATGGTTGTGTGGCAGATTATGGGGAGGGCTACCCACATGCTAGGTCCCAGGAGCTGGCTGGGGGTGGGGGAGGGATCGGGGGAGGGCAGGGGGCAGCTCACTGGGCAGTGTGGTGCAGGTGTGTTTTTTTCCCCCTCATTTGGCCCATGGCTGCCCAGGCAGTGCTCTGCATGGGGCTGAGCCCCACCTGCTCCCTCCCAGGGCAGCCCATGCTCACACCTGCCCTACACCTGCTGATGGCACTGCCCTGGTCCTGGCCCTGGCCCCAGCCACCATGCACAGCTTCCTGATGGAGCTGTTTTTCACTGCCACCATAGTTGCTTGGCTCCTCCTGCTCCTCCTCCTCCAGCTGCCCCACTCCAGACGTGGGGAAGCTGCAGTGAAGCAAAGGGAGCTGAGCAGTACCTGCCCAGGTGGCTGCACCAGCAGCTGGAGTAGCCTCAATGGGAAGTTGTGAATGCTGGCTGGGGCCAGAGCAGTGCTATCAGCAGGCACGGGCATGAGGCAGGTGTGGGTGGGAGCATGGCACAGGCTGCCTCAGGTGGGAGCAGGCAGGCACGGCCCCATGCGGAGTGCCATGAGGGCAGCTGTGGGCCAGATACAATCAATTGGTGGGCCAGATCCTACCCGCAAGCCATATTTTGCCCACCCCTGTTCTATGGCTATCAGCCTTGGATGCAGGGAGGGTTGTTTTGTGATCCACAGACTTGGAGATTATATAATTCTTCTGAGAAAATGCTCCCTTCCCCAGGCACAGAATTTGTACAGAACAAAGCATTTAATATCCTCTCCTCTGCAGAGGAACTCTCCATTATAAAACTGACCACTAAATACATGGGCCATAGGGTATGGAAAGCTAATTTGCATAAGTCCTCCATCTCAGAACACTCCGAGGTACGAAGATATGATGTCTCTTGGTTTTTCTGTGATGCTGAAGATTTGTTGCTTGCCATATAGAATTCAAGTTTGTTAAAGTAACCTTTCTCTCTAAATGTACGCACCAAGAATTCTCCTGCATGGATTTCATCCACTCTTGTATAAACTGCTGCAGCAAGAGCTGTGGGTAGTTCTCCATATGGTGTGAGAATGGTTAGCTTCTTTCGTATAAGCCCCAATACTTCATTCTGAACAACTTCTCTCTCACCTTCATCCCCAATGGGGCTGTTGTCAAATCTACAAACCCTTTAAAAAATGTTAGAAATTTGAACCCATCTTTTCAGGCATTTATTGTGACACCATATCAAGCAATATAACTATTGTTTGTATCAAAGAAAATATTAGTTCTTCACTTTTGCCATGTGTATTCAAACCTAATAGCCTCTTCTCTAACCCTCATTGTCCTTGATTTCTCTGTCACAAGTGGAAGTCCCCATCTCCTTTAGCACTTTTGGCCTCCTCTCCTATTTCTCCTTTTCCTGTCTGATCTCCCACAGGTTCTGAAGGCTCTTCTTCATCTAGGCCAGTGTTTCTCAACCCGTGGGTCACAATCCAAAAGTGGGTTGGAAGAATTTTTGAAAGGGTTGCAAACAAACTTTAAAAAAGGATCAACACAATGGATTCTCCTTTAAAGGAATAAAATGTGGGAAACCATGGCTTTTCCCTTGCAGGCTGTCAGAGTTCCAGCCTGCAACAGGCTGCCTGGGGCCACCCATGCCCCACACACACCCCCTACCCCACACACAGCGGGGCTAGAGCCTGCGGGCAGGGGCAGTGGGTCAGGAGTGAGAGGCACTGGGTCAGGACTGACCAATGTTTACAAATGGGTCCTGGCACAAAAAAGTTTGAGAACCACTGATCTAGACTCCCCCCTTGGTTGATACTCTTTCATGCACATAACTTTAACTAGGGGTGCACTGATAAAGATTTTCTTGACTGATATTGATGGCCGATTATTAACCAGCCATATTGGCCGATATTGATCTGATAGCCAACTTACAGGAATGCGGCTGGGCAGCTTGGAGAGCAGCGTTCAGCCAATAAGTCTGTTGGGGGAAAGGGGTGGGGGTAGGGAAGGGGCCTTGGAGGAGGGGTGATGGAGGCTCCCAATGGTGAGGAGGGAGTGGGGCAGGGGCAGGCGCTGTCCACCCAGGGTGGTAAATGTGACCCTGGTGCCAGGACAGAGCATACCTAAAATTGAGCTTAATAGCTGCTTTCCTATACTCATCCCTGCCCCACAGTCCTGTTGTCAGTATCATCACAACTATTCTTTCTTTCTCTTCTTCTCTCTTCTTAGCCCTACATATATATCTTATTATTAACTTTTTTTTGTATATATGTCCTTACATTACAATAAATAAAGGGGAGTTAACATCTTTCTGTAAAAGTTGCAATGTTGGGTCCAGATCTTATTTAATTTTACACCATTGCCATTCCATGGTTTTCAGTAGAATTGTTCCAGCAGAACTGGTAGAACTGGTCAAAAAAGCTGAACTGGTCAAAAAATAAAAATCTAATTTTGTGATAAAACTTGAAATTTTCTTTTCTTTAATTTGGAAGCATAAAAAATGCACTGCTTTTACTGAAATGTCATTAAAATATTCTGATATTTTTATTGTAAACCTTAATTTTTGTTTCTGTATAAAAATAGTTTAATAATGTTTAGATAAAAATTCACAAATCACAAAAGGATTCCAAAAACGAAAAATGGGTACCGCCATCAATTATTCACAAAGAAGTTGCTTATGCCAAGGCTGGCTTTGAAAATACTTGAAAAGAATATAAAAATAATTACTATTTATCAGATAAGGAACAGACTTACTACCATAGTTTCTTTCATATAACACGCCCCAGAATATAATAAGCACCTTGTTTTTGAAAGGCAGAATAAAGGGAAAAAAAGATTTTCCCAGAGCTATGGCTGCCTAGAAGAGGGACAGGGCCTAATCTTCACCTCACTCACCCTCCCTTTCCTGCTTCACTAATACTGAAACCCTACCTGCTGCTGAAGGCTGGTCTCCATGGGTGGATCTATGATTTTGAAAAGAGCTAAAGAATCTCCAAGGCTCTAAAATAGGAGAAAAGTCTGGGAATAGCTATCAGATAACAATACTGGCCTTAAAAAGATTAGCTTGAAGAGTGGAACATCAAGACCATTAAAAAGGAGAGAGAATTGTTAACATCTCTGGAGTGAAGAACAATGACACATTAAGACAATTAGGTGTATGCTATATGTGAAAAAACATAGTATATCTCAGAAATACTTTGTAAAAAATAAAGATGTATTTATATAAATACCAGCCATAAAATGAAAGCATGCAATAGTTACTCCTAATGTCCTAGATCAGCAAGGTATGAAGGAACCCTTATTTCATTCTACCTGTTTCTGTCATCTCTCTTTTGTTTCTCCAGCTTTCTGTTTATATTTTCATGTTTCCCATTTATAACATGGCTAGGTTTTTTAAAACATTCATCTCTGTGGTGCTTCAAAGGCAGGATATACAGAGATTTCAGATTACTCAGGTCTTGCACAGGAAAGGATTTCCACATAAAATCATTGAATTTTTTTCTTCCTGTGACACCTACAAAGAAAGGAAGTTAAATCTCCTTTGTAAGTAGAGAGCTAAATTAGCCTACTAAAAGATCAGCCCTGTAAATGGATTCATCTACACAGACTTCTACACTTGACTTGAGCTCTGTAGAAGTCAAGGGGACACGGTGTGAGCATAAACATTTACATGGGCAGCCCCTTTGCAGGACTAATTAATCATTACAAGCTAATTATTATTTTTAATGACTACTAGACCCTCTCATAAAGATAATTCTCAGACACTTAGTGGACAATTAAACCTGTATGAATTTTCCAGTATCCCAGGAATAAAACAAGGTGTGACTATAAAAAAAATCTCTTTCCTCAAAAAAACAGATTGGGGGAGAGAAGGCTGAGAAAAGAGGACTTTGACCATTTGTGTGGTGTACCCATGAGTTTCCCCACTGAGCACAGGACTGAGGTCAAGTTCAGCTTTGCATGCTTCTAGGGCTAAACATTCTTGTTGTTGGGTGTGGCAGGGCACCTTTGGTGCCTGCCACTTTTTAAGAGGCTTTTAAGAACAGCCAGCAGGTTCGGTGTGGTTTAAAAAGACAGTCACATGACTGCAAGAGGGCTCCTGGATTGGAGGATGGGGCTGGGCAGCCTCAGTATAAAACCAGGCCCTCACAGCTAGGTGGGCAGTTGCTGTAGGGATGGCACTGGAGTAACATTGCCCAGCAGCGATCTGCTGCTCCCAGAACATCTAGAGGTCAAGGATAGGAACTATGGGGATGGAGGAGGTTCCTGGTCATAGGGAATGACCTAAAATTATACCCTGCTAGGGCTGGATGGTGTGGTAGGGCTGCCTGTGGCAGGATGGTCCCCAGGAAATGCCACATCAGTGCCTCCCTAGTGAAAGATGAGTACGGGGTACCGTATAGCCTCAGCCCCCACAACCTGGTGGGTTACCCTGGAGATGGGACAGGCAAAGGGTTCAGGCATGTCATTAGGCTTGAGATCTAAGGGGCATAAGGCCTAGAGCCCCAGTGAGGGGCCAGAGTAGTGGGCCCAGGGCATTGGCAACTCATAGGGGGTGCACATGGGTACACATGCACCCCCTGAGAGACATGCCACCAATGCTGCTGGTGGCACCTGCAGGCAGTAGCTGCTCACCACCCCCCCGCCTTGCCACTGATGGCATCTGTAGGCAGTCGCTGATTGCTGCTGGCCGCCGCCAACACTGCTGGTGGTGTCTGTGGCTGGTCACTGACTGCTGGTTGGCGTTTGCCACCCCCCCCACCCACCGCTGACATCACTGCTGCCACCTGTGGGAGCTCCCCACTCACCACCCCCATGCCCCCACCACCACTGCCGCTGCCTGCAGGCAGTCGCTGTGCCCCACCAGCCTCTGGGGGCATCATTCATGGCTCAGGGAGAGGGCAATGTGAGAAAGCAGTACACTCAAGTGAGTAGGCTGTGTAGAGAAGGGTCCACATGGGTGGGCCAGAAGGACTGTGTGTGGGCCTTGTAGAGTAGGGTCTACATGGGTGGGCCTGAAGGAGTGCTCATAGGCTGGGCCCTAGAGATTGAGTGAGCTGTGTCTGGAAGGGCCCGAGAAGGCGGATGCATATGAGAGGGAGAGGGCTAGCTGCTCAAGAACCTAGCCAGGAAACCCTTGACTGGTCAATGCTGGGGCCAGGACCAGAACGGTCAAAGGGCAAGGATGCCTACTGCAAGGGACAGCCAGAGCTAGGGGCCTGGAGTTCCGACTGGCCTAGAGGCAGGACCAGGGCCTCCGAGGCCAAAGGTCCCAGAGGAGGCCACTGCCGAGAGGGAAAGGGGTCTAGGGAGTTTGCAACCCAGAATGAGGGTGGCTATTGGACTGTCTGAGGAGAAGGGATCCAGGTGGGGTCCAAACATCAAGTGGGCATAAAGCGAGGTCCATTGTGGGGTGAAGCCATTTAGTGATGCCATCTGCCAGGTACGGGACACGGTATAAGGGGAGGTTCAGAGCAGAGTATTATACCCTTGGCATCAGGCATTAAATGGGCAGCCTCCCGCTTTATAAACAACTTCTCTGAGTTACATCAAAGGCATGGCAGGCAAGGCAGGTGGGCGGACTGCCCTAGACAGGTGGGCTGGCCAACAGTTAGATGGCCGAATGACAGGCCCCTGTCACACTGAGTTTTAACTGGCTTGTGTTACATACACCAGCTGGTGATGATTCCTTCTACCTTTAATCTATTAGGTTATAAATATATATGTAGACGAGAAAACAACATGAAGTTCTGATTCACTAACTACTAAACAACAGAATGGTAGCATGAGAACTTCCCAGATTATATGTGGCTAGAGATCAATATACTATACCAGTCTCCATTGTGGAATGAGGATTGTATTTGGGAAGATCCATTTGCTGACAGATCCACTTGTGATAGGATGGGCAAGCAGTGAGATCAACCAGATGTAAAACTTCACATGTTCCCTAATAAAGAGCAAGGCATAAGAAAGTTTAACACTGGCACTACCTCTATTGTGGGGCATACCTTTGGACATGTCACTTCATCACCTGTAATACAGAGATGATATTTCTGCTGAAAATGTTTCAAGATCTCTGGATAAGAAATGCTATATCACAGGGGTCAGCAACATTTTTGGGCAGGGTGACAAAAACACCCACAACCTTGACCTGTAAGCAGTTGGCATGCCAGGAGCAGATGGTAGGGGAGCTACAAGGGGTCCAATCCTTGTGGCAGGGCAGCTCCAGCTCCTTCCCCGAGATGCACGTGCCAAGCAAAATGCCTTTGTGAGCCACAATCTGGCATGTGTGCTGTGGGTTGCCTACTCCTGCTGTAGCAAATGGTATGTAGCATTACATTCACAGTTTATTAATTTTCAGTAATTATATTATTGTACTACCTGTACTGTAAGTTATCTAGGCAAGAGTAACAAATCTGTTCTAAGCCAATGAGGAATCAGTCCTACAACTCTGAGTCAAATGTATAATTTCACTGGAGAAAGAGAGGTGACTTTTGTGAATAGAGTACTTGCTTGCAAAAGATTTGTAAAATTGTGAGTTTTTCCATCCACCTGGGTAGGCTTTCAATAGATCCTTTATACCAGAGTTTCTCAACCAGGGTGCTGCGAGATCCTTTTAAAGGTCGCACAGAATATCACTCGTTAGTAGCACTATGGTATGCTAAAGCTTACACATAATTCACTACCTAGACCCAGAGATTTCAAAAAGGGATCCATTCAAATAGAAAAATATTCTGACCTGTTGTGGCCTGAGTTCTCTACAACAGAAGTGTAGGCTGTAGACATGGTCTGTGACTGACAGACCACACTGACTAGTGCAGACTACAGCCCTAGCAAAAGCCCAAGTTATGAATGACACATACTTAAACTGGTATACACTCAACAATCAATAAGCTTGGATTCAAATCACAATAGCCTGCGAAAGTAAAATAAGAATCTGTTTATTAAGCCTTTAATATTAGACTAACCCAAAAATGAATAACTGCATTTTGAAAAGGTGTGTAACAATAGCTAGAAGTAACAACCAATGTTTTGTTTCATTAACTTGTTGTACACTATAATTAGTCTACTCAGCAAAGCAGAAGAAACAAAACATGGCAAGTAGCATTCCCAGATGGTGAGGGAAAGACAAAAAGTCTTCCCTCCCATAACTCTACTCTTTTCAAGACCACAGATCCCAGCTAACTGGCATCATCCAAGTCCACAGGAAAACTAGTTCAGTACAGGCCAAAGTTTCAGTTAAACAAATTTGAATAACACCAATCAGAATATTTATTTAGGTAACCCACATAAAAATATTGGGTGGAAATAGGGAATCTTTGGGAAGACCTCTGCAAAGTCAAAACAACCTTTTGCCAGCCTGCATGCCAGCTCCTTCCTCTTGAGTCTCTCCCAGCCAGTATAGATAAAAATCTGTATTGTGCTGTTGCAGGTAGCTAAATAGGCATAGAAACAAGGGTTTATGCTTATGGTTTGAGTTATAATGAATAAAAAGTTGGGTTCTAGACCTGTCTCTTGACTCTTTGTCTGACTTGGGTGGTAGCAATGCTTTACCTGCTAAAAGGAAACGAAAAATCATTGAAAAATGTGACTGTATCTTAACTTGGTTTACAAAAGGAGTAATCAGTAAGAAAATTGTAACTGCTCCTGAATTCTGAGTCTAAGCTTGCAAAAAAGTCTTAATCATAGCCATGCTGTAGTCTTGTCTCTGGAAAGACCATTTATCTCATTTTTGTTAACAAATTTTGTTATTTCATTTTTGGTAACAGAAGAATTGCTCAATATTTTTTCTGTAGTCAAAAAATGAGTGAAAGCGAATAGCTGGCACTTTCCAAGGGATGCTTTTCAGTCTAACAAGCGATATCCTGAATCTAAAAAAGACTGAGAACCACTGCTTCATACCATAAATGCTAAGCAACGAAAAAGTGAATTGGGACAGTTGGGTCTTAGAAAGTCCTCTCAGCATATTTAACATATAATTTTTTGTTGCCAGATAACAACCCTGAAAATAAACCATTAATTCAAACCTCAACCATCTCAAAAGAGTTCATTTATGTAAAGACTACAGTTATACCAATTATTCTGTCTTGTTTTGGATTTCCACAGGATGACTGAGCAAAAAATATCACTGCTATATCATTATGCTGTGTTTAATTTTGTTGGCATCTTTTTGAGTTGGTGTCTCAGTTAGTGCAATACTGTTGTTATATATTTTAGCAAATCCAAAAGAAAGCTAGGCACCTCTCAGAAATATGTTATTGACTCAAATCTGTGGTCTAATGAGCTTCCTACAAACTTTTATATGCGACTCAACAAAGGTCAAAATGACAAGAACAGAAAAGTAAATAGGAAAAGACAAGGGTTAGAATAAACTGATTGCATTGCTTCTTCATACCTTCGGGTTTTCAGTACCTTTGGTAAGATGGCAGAAATTATTTAATTTAAATTAAAATTCCACAAAACCTTTTTTTTTAAGTTTTGCCTGTAGTACTATGCACACAGACACATCATCCCAGCGTAACCCATCTAGACATCTAGATAACCATAAGAGTAATGAAAGTTTGTGGAGTATGTAGTGAGACTGTAAGCAAATAAAATGTCTGTCTGCTTTCTTAAGAAGTAAGGGTGCTCTTTAAAATTAAATAAGTTTCTGACTGCCTACCTAGCTCAGATATTTCTACTGTAGCCAATATTCTAATAGCAAGTTGTTAACTATTTTAGTGCAAACAAATGGTCCCATGAAAGCAATAAGAATGAATCCAAAGGAAAGGGACAAGACCAGAAATAAGGAAGAAATTTGTGGTAGCAGAGTTGTTTTTTCTCCATAATACCTCCTGATAACTACTGTTAACATTTGTTTAGCACTGAAAATGAACTAGGTGCCTTACAGAGCATATCAGGGATATACTTCTTGCCCTGAAGAGATTATGAGTTAAATTCTGATTGCTGTATTCATGTTGTCTAGTAATTGGCTCAGCACAAAAGCAAAGGCCTTATGCAAAGACAAGACAAAAGCAACAGAAAAAAGAAACAGCAAGGGAGTCTGTTTGAAGAAGCTGTTCATTTCTCTGTTGTGTCTGTTATAACCTATGGTCAGTATTTTTTTCTGCTGGCCTGAGATGAACATTAGGTCTTTCAGCACTGGAATAATCTCTGAGGGATCATACCTTTGTAATGAATATTATGCTGGTTGACTCCACAATGTCCCTAACAATCACTTGTCCAGAATGAAACTTCTCTGCTCTGCAGTGATTAGCTATTTTCTCTATTGAGTACTCAGGCCATGTTCGAAAGACATCTAAACCTCTGAAAAGGAAATATATGCAGATAATTTTTTTATATGACCACTGTATCCTATCAAGAGAACTACTTTCACCAAGGAAAATGTGTTCTTTTTGCTGTTGTAACTGATAGGAGAAAGAAGCCTTAGTGGCTTTGATTTACTGGCTTAGACTTTAGCTTTACTGGCTTAAGTCTTGGTTCTGCAAGTTACATTATGCAGACAGACTCCTGAACATGCTTGAAACCTCAGTAAATTAACTAGGGCCCCATCTACACATTATACTTAAGGCATGGTTAACCAATTGTGACCCAGCTACATAGTCAATTAATTAATGGTGTGATAAAACAAGGAATAAGCTACAAACTTATGCCACAAAAAAGGGGCCAGTGCTTGGAACCCATGTGGATCACTCACCCCACTGTGAGCCTCATCAGCTGACAGGGCTTGCAGTGGGGGCAGTGCACTGAATGCTGGTCCTGCTGCAAACCCCACCAGTTGATGAGGCTTGCAATAGTGGCAGTGCATGGAATGCTGCCCCCACTGTGAGCCCACCAGCTGTGGGCCTTGCAGCAGTAGAAACCAGTGCAGGGGAAGACCAGGATCATGATCCTGGGCTTTGCCTACACTGGCAATAAGGCGTGACTGGATCTGATACTCAATCCCACAATCACACCTCCTGCTATTTACAAGTAGCACAGCAGGAGGTGTGACTGTGTGGATTGTCCATCAGATTCTATCACCTAAACACCTGCAGAAGCCCTAGGATTGAGATCCTTAAAAGTGCTATCCTTTTAAGGGGGTCAGAGGGTGCCACACAATATTAGCACTGTTAGATATGCAAACATCTACACAGAATTCACAAGATAAACCCAGATATTTCAAATAAGAATTCATAGTGTCAAAAACTTTCTAGCCTGTTATAGTCTTTGTGAACAATTTGCAACAGAAGAACCGTTCTTTTATTTTTCCACAATCCAAAATGAGTGAAAGCTAAGAGCTGACATTTTCCAAGGGGTGCCTTGAATCTAATGAGAGTTGTCTTGAGTCTAAAAAGATTGAGAACCATTGCCTTAGAGCATTCTAAAATTGTATATAGAGTGGATGTCAGGAGGATTATGTACATTAGAAAAGAATAAAAGCAAACTCATCCTTACATTCATAAAAACCTACAGACTTATTGTTCTATGACAACATTCACTGTAATTCTCAAGTGTTTTTTTCCCCATTTCTTTCTAGGTATGATGAAAAACTTGCATGTTACAATATTTCTCCCTACCAGTATTATTATGAGTTGGGTGTAGTCACTACCATTTTTAGATAGCCATAAGAAGCCATTAAAATCTTTTATACACCCAAGCCACACCCAAAATACTTGACATTAGGGGTGTGCGAAACACGCCATATTCGATTCAGATTCAGCCCAAACTGGGGACAGTGATTCGATTCATTGATTCGGATCACTGTCCTGATTTGATTTGGCCGAATCCGAATCTGGAGATTTGATGCCAATTCAGAGAATCAGTGATTCGGCCATAGACAACTTTAAATGTTTTTTCTGCATACCTTGAGGTACCAGGCGTGGCTTGTGAACACTGTGATGGTGGGGCAGGTGGAGTGTTCCACTGGATCCCCCG
This sequence comes from Alligator mississippiensis, assembly GCF_030867095.1. Taxonomy (NCBI): domain Eukaryota; kingdom Metazoa; phylum Chordata; order Crocodylia; family Alligatoridae; genus Alligator; species Alligator mississippiensis. The sequence goes on along the minus strand of NC_081827.1, from coordinate 171,862,886 downwards.
TGCTCCCACCCAGCTTGGCAATCGGCCGCGGGGGGACCCTGGGTGTCCCCCTAGATCCAGGAGGCACCAGTCACTGAGTTGGGGGGCGAGAGGGGTCTTCCGCGTGCTCTGCAGCAGACCTGGAAGTTGACCAAAAGTGCTTCTAGTCCACTTCCGGATCCACCACTGAGTGCGCTGGGGACTGCCCCCCCATGCTTCCATGGGTCGCTCCATCTGCTCCTGAGGTATGCAGAAAAAACATTTAAAGCTGTGTCTATGTCTGAATCATCAAACAGATTCAAAGGGTCTCCTGATTCAATTCAGATTCGGTCACTGAATCAAGTCGAATCTCTGCCAAATCGAATCAGCGACTGAAGCTTTGTACAGCCCCACTTGACAGTCTCACAAAACAAAGGCACATGGTAAAACACACTTTATTCTTCCCGTGTTCACATATAAAGGATTTATTAGCGTCAATTTCTCTTCCTAATGAAAACACCCCACAGTGCCTACATTTTTTATGACACTTGGGGCAAAAAGGGGAGAGACTATACAGTACCATGTCAGATTAAATTGTAGAAGTGTTAACACCTACAGAAAGTATGTATTAAACCTGCATCACCTTAAAAGGGGTACGATAGTTCATCTTCAGTGAAAGCAGGACAACACTGCATGTAACAATATACCTTACCATCTAGGCACTTAGTGGTGAACCTAGAATAAAAATACTGTACTTGAACAGTCAAATCATTAAGCAAGTAAAACAAAATGCAGTGGCAGAGCCAGAAACAAGTTATCTCATTGAAAGTAATTACTTGAAAAAGGTGTAACAATACTGTAATTCTTTCTGAAGCTCTTCATCTAGTTTATTAGCAAAGAAGTCTTCTTTATCTACCACCAGCAGTTCAGTTTCTTCCATGCAGACAACCGTAGCAACTCTCCTTGTTCCTTTTAAAAGAGCAATCTCCTTTCATACAGAGAAGGAAGGTGAACTGAGTTAGTATTAGCAATTGATCTTCCACTGTTACACTCCAAATGCCAATTCAGCTTGGAAGATTTGAAGTCTATCTTATTTTGTATCCTGTCACCAATGGTAGCAAACACTAGACCTTCAGAAGAAGGTATAAGAAACTCTATAAAGGGCAGTTGAAAGATACCTTGTCTTCAGTGAAAATTTCTCCCTATTCCTCCATAGTTTAAATATCATAAGCCCAGAAACTTGAGGATTTATACACCTTCCAAAATGCTCAACTATTTATTTTGCCATTTAATAACTTTTCCTATGTCTCAACTGATGGGAGTTATACTAAAAACACCACTTACTCCAAATGCAGCACCCTTCCGAAGCAAAGTTGGATCTCCATCCAGAAAGGCACTGTTACCATCCTCATCTTCAGTAACAGCAACAGTACCAAAATAGATGAAGTAAAAAGTGTTTCCATAGTGCCCCTTCTTGATGATAACTCTTCTGCGTCCAAACCTGGAAAACAGGAATGCAGCTTCTATTCCCTCCTAGCAGTAATGAGCCTGAACTAGAACCTCTTCTAATCAGACTCCCTATCCATTACTAATTATTGATCTCAGATCTCTCTAAAACATGCTGAACTGCACTGAACTGAAGCACCAAATCGGGGTGCTCCCAGAAATGTGTGAAAGGTCAGTTTGGAACTTCAGAACACTATTCTCTATCCACAGAATGGTATTGACTGAAAAGTATTTTGCTTGAGCATAAACAATCAGGGATATACTTATTTGTCTTGGTCAAAAAGAGATTGCTCAAAAAGCTATTGGCATTTACTTCTGAGACTTGCGTTTTTGAGACTTGCGTTTTGTTCTCATTTCCAGTTATTTACTTGGCAAGGACAGACGGCAGCCTTGCAGAACTAGCAGATTCAGAATCTAAGAAGTGTCTCAGCTTATTCAACAGTAATAACTGCCAGCAAAGTAGAGTCAAAATTAGTTCATATATGGTCTTGCTAGGCTGGGATATGTGACTGGGAGAGAGGAGATAATACTGAAGTGGGAAAAATGGAATGATTTCTAGAGCTGAGAGAGAAAAACACACCTCCACCTCCAGACCTTTAATAGAAACAAAATGTCATGTGATCTTGTATTTCAGTCAAGCAATGAAATAAAGCCACCAGTAAAGTAAAGTCTAAGACATTAGAAGAAAACTTAGTATCTTACAATGAAGCAAGGATGATAGGTGAAGATGAAAAGTGAAAGATGCACCACTGATATAATGGTGGGGATTTATTATAAGCCACCAACATAAAGAAGAGAAGGTAAATGAGGCACTCTTTAAGCAGGTGACAAATCTATCCAAAAGCTATGGGATGATACTGATAGGAAACTTCAATTTTCTGTACATCTGCTAGAAGAACAATGCAGCCACAGCCATCCCTAGGGGGGGACGAATTGGGGCGACTGCCCTGGGCCCCATGCTTTGGGGGCACCATGGAGCCGAGCAAAGAGGCACAGCAACTCCGTGCCACTGCCGGCTTCACATCCGGCTGCTCGGCATGCCCCCCACTTCCCTTGCTGCCAAATCTGCTGCTGAATCCAGCACATCCAGCCGCTTGCCACCCCGCTCTGCTCCCACTGCCTAATCCACCGCCGGCTTCCTCACATCCAGGGGCAGGGCCCTGCACAGGTTGATTTGCTTCAGGCCCCGCACCCTGCTCGGATCGTCTCTGAATGCAGCCAAACATAAAATGTCAAGCCAGGTCCTAAATTGCGTGGAGGACAACTTCCTGCTTCAGAAGGTGGAGGATTACAACTAGGGTATCATCTAGGGGATCCTGTCCTAACCAAAAGGGAAGAACTGGTGGAGGGTGTTAAGGTGATGGCCAACTTGGGAGAAAGTGATCACAATATGATAGAATTCCAGATCCTGAGATAGTGAAAGCATGAGGTCAGCAAAATAATACGTTAGATTTCAAAAGGGCAGATTTCATCTGACTCAAGGAGTTAATAAGCACAGTGCCATGGGTAGACAGACTGAAGGATAAAGGCAGGAGAGCTGGGAGCTTCTAATGGGCACAGTATTGGAAGCCCAACAAGAAACTGTCCCCACACAGTGAAAGCACAAGAAGAACAGCAGGAGACCAATGTGGCTGTACAAGGAGATTTTAGGATGCCACAAATGAAAAAGGAAAGCATACAGGCAATGGAAGAAAGGGCAGATCACCAAGGAAGCATACCAGGAAATAGCAAGAACCTTCAGGGACAGAATCAGGAAGGCAAAGATAAAAACTGAGCTGCACTTGGCAAAGGCGGTTAAGGACAAGAAGAGGTTCTGTAGTATGTTGGCCAGAAAAGAAGGACCAAGGAAGCTGTGAGTCCTTTGTTAACAAGCCAGGGGAACTCCTAGCAGAAGAGGCTAAGAAGGTGGAGCTATTCAACAACTATGTTCCCTCAGTCTTCATAAAAAAATTAAGCTGAGGCCAGAAACCTAATAAGGGTTATCTGGATAAGGGAGGGAGCAAGCTGAGGGAGGAGATAACAAAAGAGATGGTCAAAGACCTTTTGATAGCCCTGAATGAATTCAAGGCAGCAGGACTTGATGCCAGGGTACTGAAGGAACCGGCACAGGAAATCTTGGAACCCTTGGCAATGATCTTCATGAAGTCATGGGAGACAGTCCAGGTGCCAGAGGACTGGAAAAGGGCCAACATAGAGCCCTTTAAAAAAAAGCAAAAAGGAGGAGCTGGGGAACTACAGAGTGGTTAGCCTCACCTTAATATGAGACAAGTTACCAGAGCATATCATAAGGACAGACATTTGCAAACATCTTAAGGAGGAAAGGCTGATCACAAACAGCCAGCATGGATCTATGAAAAAACAAATCATATCAAACAAACTTGATCTCCTTCTTTGACAAAGTAACTACTTGGGTGGATGAAGGGAATACTGTGGATAGAATATATCTGGACTTCAGCAAGGCTTTTGACAAAGTCACCCACAAGCTTCCAATTAACAAATTGGAGAAATGTGGGGTAGACAAAACTGCTACAAGGTGGATAGATAACTGGCTCAATAGCTGCAAGCAAAGGGTAATTATTAACAGGTCCACGTCAGAATGGCAGAAGGTTTTGACCAGGGGTCTGTCCTGGGCCCAGTGCTGTTCAATGTGTTTATTAACAATTTGGACGTTGGCATATAAAGCTTCTTGAGCAAGTTTGCAGATGACATGAAACTGGGAAGGATTGTGAACACATTGGAGGATGTGAGTGCAATTCAGAAGGATCCCAACAAACTGGACAGCTGGGCTAGAGCTAACAGGATGATGTTCAATATGGACAAATGCAAGGTGCTACACCTTGGGAAGAATAATCAAAAACACAAATGAAAAAATGAGTGACACCTGGTTGCACAGCAGCACTATGGAAAAGAAGTCTTGGTAGAATACAGACTCAATCTAAGTTTGCAGTGTGATGCAGCTGCACAAATGGAAAATGTGGTTTTGGAATGCATCAATAGAAGCATTAGGTGCAAGACATGGGAGGTGATAGTGCCTTTCTACTTGGCACTGGTTAGGTCTCATCTGAAGTAGTGTGTGCAGTTCTAGGCTACACATTTTTTAAAAGATGTGGAGAAACTAGAGAGAGTCCAGAGGCGGGCAACAGAGATGATAAAGGGCTTAGAAAGCAAATCATACGAGGAGAGGCTGAAAGAGTTAGGTATGTTCAGCTTATGAAAAAGGTGCTTAAGAGGGGACATGATAGCAGTCTTTAAATACCTGAAAGGCTGACATAAATCACCTTTTCTTTCTTGCTGCAGAGAGGAGGAAATGAATCAATGGCTTGAAGTTGCAGCAAAGTAAGTTTAGATTGGATATCAGGGAACACTTCTTTATGGTTAATAGTAAGGCAGTGGAACAGACTACCTAGGGAAGTTGTGGACTCAGAGGTTAGACTGGGGATGATCCAGGCATTGTTATACTTGTGTTCTACTATGGGTATTTCCCATGCTTCTAGGCTTTGCTGGTTACCCCGCCCACTCTTTCTGCTACCTGTGTCAGAGTGTTTTTTAAGACTCCCTCAAAAGGCTTTGGGTGTTGACTACAGCCAAGGCTGGGGATTTTGACTGAGGTATGCCAGTGCTAATGCTGGGACCAAACCCAGAGGTTCCTGTTTGGATGATCTTGCCCTTCTGCTTAGGGTCCTGTACAGTGTTGGGTCCTGTACTTCAAGAAAGATTTGGCCTATTGGAAAGAGTTCAGAGGAAAGCAACAACGATTAGAAGTTTAGAAAACATGATGTCAGATGGTAGGTTGGAAGAACTGGATTTATTTAGTTTGGAGAAGATAAGATTTTTCTGTTTTTTAAACAGCCGTCCTATATAAAAAAAAAGATCTTATAAAGAGGTTATAATGATTGACTATTCTTCAGGCCTACAGGGACTAGGACAAGTAATACTGGGCTTTAATTTCAATGCAGGACATGTAGGTTAGAATTTTCTAACCATGAGTGTGGTTAAGTAGGGGAACAGATTACCCTAGAATGGGTTGGCAATGTTTTGCTTCCCTACCGCAGGACACAAATCTCTGTTCCTTAGAGAGCTGCCTGCACTTTCCCCTCACTGAAGATACTTGGCACTTTTTCAGCAAGAGTAATTGTACTCAGGAGATAGCCTAAGGGTGGGCTTTGGAGGAGAGTGCTGTTATGAGGAATGATGACTCAGCACAACTCTGTGCCACCTAATTCCTTGTGCTACCACAGACCAGCTCAGACCTTCCTGGATATAAACTCTTTGTGAGCCAGATTCAGCCCAGAAGCCATAGGTTGCCAACCCCTGACCTAGAAAGTTTGTGGACTCTCCATCATTATATGCTTTTAAGTGAAAGTTGAAGAAATAATGGGATACTTTAGAGAGGGATGTTCCAGCCTTGAGCAGAAGATTGAACTAAATGAACTGCTGATGTCCCTTTCAGAGCTATTTTTCTATGGTTCTATAACTAGATTTATACCCAATGTAAACTCCTAATATGATTTTTTTAGTTGAGATTTCAAGTCTCCAAGGAGACTTTGATACCTAATTCTTATTAATTAATTAATGGAAATTGAATATCTAAATCCTTCAGTCTGTTTGAAAAATGTCAAGCTTTGGGATGGCTCTAGGCTTTAAGAGACATAACAGTATGTCATTATACATACAGAACAAATTAGATGACTATATGTTCTTGCTGTCATATATCACACTCATTTACAGTCATAAGATGCCTAATAGACTGAAAATAAATGGAGAGATAAAGATGTAGTTTTTTCTAAATTTAGGCTAAGATTCATATAATTTTTAATTTTGGAATACTGAATTCTAAAAGCCAACTTTAAAAATTACTACCCATCCTTGAAAGAATATTTACCGTTCAAAGCGAATCACCTTAGCCAGAAGATGCTGTAGATTTGGGCTATAATTACGGTAGCTTTCTAGCAACTGCAAGCAGTTTTGTAACAGCTTAATTTCCTTCTCAGTCCTCCATTCTGGTTTCTTCTTGGTTATCTGGATTGCTCTGAGAGGAAGGTGATCCTGAGAAAGCATCCAACACATTAACTAATGGAGCCTCAAATGAAACAAAGCCAAAAAGGAAACACCTGCATGCTCCAGAAGACTAATCAGCATCATCTTCCAGAGATGTAATGGAAACAATTCCAAACAGTTTTTTTTCCCTCTTTCATTTTAGCCTCAAGGAAAGGAATTTGTGCAAAATGGTAAAACTTAAGTTTGTTTAATAATGCCCACATTAGTTCATTTTTTAAAAGAATCCTGAAATAAAACATTGGGTGCTCAGTTTTATGCCAGTGGATCTATTATTAGGCAAGTTTGCAGCTAATAAGATGAGTCATTATTGAGCAGGTTTTCAATGTCAAAATGGTACAAAAGCTTTCTTTTGAAAAAGTAAAATTAAGTTTAAAAAAAAAGCTTTCTTAAAAATGTCAAATGCATTGAGTATTACTTATGCCCAGTGAAGAAGGCCTACCTTTCCATAATGGAGTCTCTAATACTTCAACTACTTATTCCCATGACTTCAGCTCCCCCTACATATGCACCGTAGAGTCTGCAGACTCCATGCTTAATATTGTCACTGTTGTAATCTCTAGGTTCATGCAGCCTGAGAACACTGTAGGCCAAGTTTTCAGAAAGGGCCTGACACCACCCTAATGATGAAAAGCAGAGTTCCACACACCATTCCTGAAACAGTGAAAGAACAGCATGTGGAGCAAGCCAGAGCAAGGAACTTGAGAAGCTGGCATCCTCCTTGGTAGCATGCACTAGATTAAGATATTTCTTCAGTGCTATGCAAGAGAAGACCTGCAACACAATGTCAAAACTTGTCTACAGCTTGTACAGGGCCCACAGTGAGGAAGGTAAAATCCTTTGTTTTCCTTTCACAGTGCTCTGCAAAGAATCCAATTTCTCTGAGGTTTTTTCAGTACTTGGGACTTGGCCATCCATGCTCAGAAACCAGTTATCAGCACCAGTGTTTGCATTAATTGAATCACCCTCCTTTTTTCATGTAGGTGCTTTAGGCCAAACAAAAAAAGTCTGTGTATATGAAATTTTCTTGGAAGAAAATATATGATTAAAAAGTTTGTACTTCTGTCACGTGTCTTAATTTTATAGATTAAACAGAGGAAAAGGGAAGTGCGCTCATGTGAAATAAGTGACAAAGCAAGGGATCTGGAATGAGTTATACAGTGGTTTTGTTGGCATCCCCAGTTCCAACTCCTGCCTTGGAGACTGCCTTAAAACATTTTAAGGACTGGCACAGTAGATGGAAAGAGACTAGGCTCAAAGCAAAAACAGAAGGGCAATCAGACCTTTCTGATCTTGAACTCATTGTAGTTGAAGGACAGTTTGGTATACTTCTCGCCCTGAATAAAAAAGAGAAGAAAGAAAAAACAAAAAAAGAAGAATTGGTTGAATTAGAAATGTCATAGAGTTAGCAGATAGGGACATTTCAACAAGGCGTTTTTTAACAATAATGTTAATTTTTTTCGGTTCTTTAAACACACACACACACACACACACACACACACACACACACTACAGAGGACTTCAAATAAAAGTCTTAATTCACTTCAGTGAGAAATAAACACACTATTCATGTTATAAAAATATGTTAGATAGTACAAGACCAGAGATTCTACTGGGCTACAGGGACCTCCAACTCCATTTGGGAATAGCTGTGAACTGTGACCATTGGTAAGTCATTACATTTGAGGTAACTGCTTATAGCACCTGGGTAACAGGCACACTTAAATGCATGCACAAAGCCAAGTAATAATTGATCCTGTTATAATGAAGGAGAAGCCTCCTTTATGTAAAAAAATTCCTTACTTCTTCCACACCAAAGGTCTGGCATGCTTCAGTAGTCACATAAATGAACTGAAATTCTTTGAATCTTCTTAGTCCCTGCCAGAAGATCTTGCACACCCTGCTCTTGATCATGATGTCCAATGTAACCTCGTACAAACTCTTAAAAGGACAAGCACAGGAAATAATTAAGTCTAATGTAAGAATTCTAATATTATAAAAAGCCTAAGTCTGTCCATCTGTCTGTAATGCTTTATTCGCAAACAGCCAACCAGAGTGTGAACAAGCGTTCGAATAGGGGCTGGCGGCGGTAGAGCACTGCCATGAAGGTCTGAACACAGGAGACCGGGGGGGAAGGGGCGTGAGGCCAGGCCTCCCCTGCCCTGCTCCCAGAGGTGGCAAGAACGGAGCGGGGGAAGGGGGGGTGGCGAGACCATGGGAGCTGGCCCCGTCTCCCCCCACGCACTCCTTATACGTGGCGGCAGTGCAGGGAGGAACAACCACTCCTCCTTCCACTACCTTCTCGTCAGCGGGCCTGCTCCTCCTGTTCCCCCGCCGCTGCCGGGCTGGCCCAGGCCCACTGCTTCCCCCACTGCAGCAGGCCGGCTTCTCCCCACCCTTGGGCCCTGGCCTCCCCTCCCCCCCACCGCTGCGGCAAGGAGGTGGGGAGCGGGCCTGGACCCCAAGCAGCAGTGGGTAAAGGGGGAGTGGGTCTGGATGGTGGGGGAGGGTCACGGGGCTCCGTCCCATGCTCCCCACCCGTTATTCTTGATGGGCAATTGGCTAGTAATCATTTATATTTATAATGACTGGCTGCAGCATCTTATGGATGATATACCAGATTGAGAGTTTGGACATCTAGGTTCTATTCCTCGCTTTTGCCATTCATCAACTTTGAGACTTTGGACAAGTTACCTTCCTTCTCTAGGCCTGTTTCCCTCCCCCACTTTTGTCTGTCATAGCTTTTTAGATTATAAGTAACATGGAGCAAAGACTTTCTCATGGTGTATACAGTACAATGTAGTCCTGATCTCCACAGGAGCCACTGAATATTAAACTCATTAATCTTTAATTTAAGAACATAACAGACATTACAGCTTAGTAATATTTTAGTGATATGACTAACTGTACAATAGCCGCTGATCTGCAAGAAAAAGAACCCACAGGTGCCTTTGGAAGCACAAAGACCAGAAAGCTTTTATGGTCCACTATCGACAGATTTTAACTCAGGCACCTCAAAGTACCTCAAACGTAATTAATAATTATGTGACCACAATGTTACTATGAGATTGTTTTTCTTCAAGCTATGTCATTCTTGATCAGAAAAAGGTTCCAGGAAAAGAAGATGGTTAAATGGCTTACCGTAACATGTTGCTTGGCAATTAGGGAATGACAGCTTATGTTCTATTAGCAATCAGTAAGATTCAGGGATGAATGTCAAGATGCCATTGATTTATAAGCAGGTTACAAACCTTAGCGTAGGACAAAATCATGCTCTGCTTATGTTACTACTATTATACCAAACAGAAGGGGAAGTACAAGTGTTAAACATCTTAAGTTGCTGGTTGAATAGGGATCTGGAGAACTCCGCATTTTTAGAGCATTAACCAATCACCTCACTGAAACAAAGCACACTACTGCATCTTTACTGAAAGCAGAAAAAGGTCACTCCAAGAGAAAAACAGATACATTAGTCCACAGGCTGAATGGCTGCCTCAACCCACATGCCCTTTTACACTAGATCAGTGATTCTCAACCTTTTTAGACGTGAGAAATCCTTTGGAAAATATCACCTCCTAGCTTTCACTCATTTTTTGACTACACAAAAACAATAGAGCAATTCTCCTGTTGCAAAGAATTCAGAAAGACCACAGCAGGTCAGCATGTTTTTAGCATTATGGATTTCTATTTGAAATCTTTGGGTTTATCTTGTGGGTCATGTTTGCACAATGTAACGGTACTAACATTGCTTGGCACCCTGTGGCACCCTTGAAAGGATCTCAAGGCACCCCAGGGTGCCACGGCATGAGTTGAGAGTCACTTCATTAGACATAAGAAACATTTAAAAGAAATATCACAAACATTGCTAAACAAACTAAACTGTAAAAGATTAAATGTAAAATTGACATAGATTCCAATCCAGTTAATCAAAAACAAACTTTGATTCCTGGTTTCTCAGGTATCAAATAAAAAATAACAAATCAATTTTCTTCCTTTCCTAACTGCTCTAAAAGTGATTTTATTAGAAAACATATTTACCAGGACCCTATAAACCCAATCATGTATGTTTCTTGTCCCCCATTCTTCTTATTTTTATGTTAGTATAAAGTACACATTAAAAGCAGGTATGGGCATAGAAGAAACGCTACTGAGAGCTTGTCTTTAAATAAAACCTGAGCTTGGAAGGTATATGGCACTCCTCCATAGGCTAAGCGTAGGGGGAGTAAGTGGGGGCACATGTACCCCCTGAGATTGGCCCTCACTGGCTGGGGAGTGGGAGCTTTGAGAGAAGCACTGGCTGGTGCCCCCCTGAGATTGGCGCTGGCCAGGGACCCCAAGAGCCAAGAAAAGTGCCAGCAGTACTTCCAGTTTTGCTGCTGGTGCTTCTGGGATTGGTGATAAGCCTCTGGGAGACCCCCCCCACCCCCTACCCCCCAGTTGGTGATCAGCCACTGGTGCCCTCTCAGACTGAGGAGGCACCAGTCGCCCATGCACTCCTCCCCCTTTCAGGGCTTAAAACTTCCTTCAGCTATTGCACATTAGAACAGATCTTTTTGCAGGGGGCAGGTTATCTCAAAGCTTCCGATCACAGTGGGCATCTATACATGTTCTCCAGGGGGAAGAGGCGCTTTAATTAAAGAGGCTCTGAAAGCTGCTCTAATTAAAGCGCCTGCAGTGTCACATGTATTCAGCGTCCTCCACTTCAAAATGGTGGTGGCAGACTTACAGCAGACTC